>NC_058523.1:320625947-323025947 GCF_904849725.1 Hordeum vulgare subsp. vulgare | reverse complement strand
CAGGTAATAAATCATCCTTCTATTTATATCTCTATCAAGAAAGTCATGGCGAACCATGCTATCATAATCTAGATATCTCTCGGGAAGAAGAATCTATTCTTCCTCGTCCAGTCTAATAGGTATCTCAAAATGTCTAGCAAGACGAGTAGCATAGATACCTCCATAGACAACGCCTTTAGAATGGTCCGTGTTCAACCGTTGAGCTACTATAGCACCCAAGCTATAAGTTTTATCATTATAAAGGGCTTCGTGCAAGACCGCAAGATCTGTGGAGCTAAGGGACCCAGCTTTCCCACGGCCAATCAAACATTTTCCCACGAATAATGAGAAGTACCGAAGCACGGGAAAATGTATGCTAGCAACTCTAGCGCAAGACACTCCTCTCTCCTCTCCTAGAGCAATAGTATATATGAAAGCCTCCAAGTCCCGTGGACGAGGTTCATGAATATCCCCAACATAAGGTAATTTGCAAACATTGCAAAAATCCTGAAGTGACATGTGCTGGGGGATATCATATAATTTGAACTCAACCATAGGAGGATTCTTCCTTGGATAGAAATTAAAGCTTTTCACGAAAATATTAGTGAGGAGGAGGTATTGCGGACACTTATCTTCAATGAAGGCGCTAAGGCCTGCGTTCTCCACCAAGTAATAAAAGTCTTCATAAAGTCCGCGGCGCGTAAGAACACATCGCTTGGCCACTCGCACGCTCGAACTTCTGCAACTCGGGGGGACCGGATACTTAGGTTTCTTCTTCTCATTCCCATCATCCTTGGGGTCATGGCTTGAAGAGCCTCTTAAGAACCTCCTCATCTTTTCCCTTTTCTATCTCTGAAATTTTCTGAAATTTTTAGTGACTCCAAGGAAAAGTGAACAAGGCCCAACAAAACTCGTAGCAACTACTCCCACAAGTGCCTCAAGGCCATGTTAGGCATCAAAACTACTTGGGACCACCTAAAATTAGCATGCAAAGCTCAAGAACAGGGTCACCAAGGCAGCAAAAATACGCGAAGTATAAGGCACTAGAGCAAAAACTAATTGGACCAATGGAGGAGTCACATACCAAGGAGCAATTTCCCCAAAACAGCTTGGTGAATGGTGCTTTGCACACGGAGATCGAAAATCCCAGCAAGAAGAGCAAGAACACGGGTTTGAGCTGCAAAACTTTTCTGGAGGTAGGAGAAGCAGATGGGAGCTAGAATGAGTGGAGGGGGTGCACGTGGGCCCCACAAGCCAGGTAGGCGCAGCCGGGGGGTGCCCGCGCCTCCAAGGCTTGTGGACAACTGGTGCAGCCCCCTGACTAGCTCTTCGTCTCAGTATTTTTCGAAAATTCCAGAAAAAATCATACTTGATTTTCAGGACATTCAGAGAACTTTTATTTTCGGGGTACTTTTCTACGGGACGCTAAAAGCAGAAAACAGGAAAAACTAAGGCTAAATCTATCATTTTTCTCCTAAGCAACCGAAGGTGAAAGCTTGGAACAGAGGTTTGTGACTCCTCGATTCATCCATCCCATGGTCATCGAAAGAAATCCGTCAATGAGGTTGATCAAGTCTCCTTGACAAACTTTTTCGAATCGCAAAAGGAAACGGAGAATTTTCGAATAGTCACTAGGTTACCTCAATGGGGATGTGGATATCCCCAACAAGCAAATCATACTTCATCTTGACACTAGGTATAGGGCATTCAAAGCTCCCAATAAGAATCGATGAAATTTTTTCGATAGTATTGATGCAATGTACTCGATATTGTTTCTTCGGAAAGTGCACCGTATGCTCATTACCGTTGACATGGAAAGTGACATTGCCTTTGTTGCAATCTATAACAGCCCCTGCAGTGTTTAAAAAGGGTCTTCCGAGGATGACCGCCATGGCATCGACCTCGGGAATATCCAGAATAACAAAGTCTATTAAGATAGTGACGTTCGCAACCACAACAGGCACATCCTCGCAAATGCCGATAGGGAAAGAAGTTGATTTGTCGGCCATTTGCAGAGAGATTTCAGTGGGTGTCAACTTATCCAGTTCAATTCTACGATAAAAAGAAAGAGGCATAGCACTAACACCGGCTCCAAGGTCGCATAAAGCAGTTCTAACATAGTTGCCTTTAATGGAGCAAGGTATAGTGGGCACTCCGGGATCACCTAGTTTCTTAGGAGTTCCACCCTTGAAGGTATAATTATCGAGCATGGTGGAAATCTTAACCTCAGGTATCCTCCTCTTATTGGTCACAATATCCTTCATGTACTTAGCATACGGAGACATTTTGAGCATATCTGTCAAATGCATTTGCAGGAAGACAGGTCTAATCATTTTGACAAATCGCTCAAAATCCTCATCATCCTTTTTCTTGGATGGTTTGGGAGGAAAGGGCATGGGTTTCTGAACCCATGGTTCCCTTTCTTTACCATGCTTCCTAGCAGCGAAATCGTTCTTATCGTTTCTCTTATTCTTAGGCTCTGGGTTATCAAGATCAACAGGTTCAATCTCCACATCCTTATCATTTCTAGGTTGAGCATCATCATGAACATCACTATTGATATTATCATTAGGTTCATGTTCATCACCAGATTGTGTTTCGGCATCAGAAACAGAGACATCGTTTGGATTCTCAGGTGTAACACGGTTGCTAGCATGCAAGTTCCTATCATCTTTCTTCTTCTTCCTAGGGTGACTAGGTGCATCAGTGCTAACTCCTTGAGAATCTTGTTCAATTCTCTTCGGGTGACCCTCAGGATACAAAGGTTCCTGGGTCATTCTACCGCCTCTAGTGATGACTCTGCAGAATTGTCATTCATCTCATAGAGCAAGTCATTTTGAGCCTTAAGTACTTGTTCTACCTGAGTAGTAACCATAGAGGCATGTTTACTGAGAAGCTTAAGATCATTGATGTTTCTGTCCACACAAGCACTTAAATGACTAAGCATACGAGCATTATGTTCCAATTGTCTGCTAACATAATCATTGAAACTCTGTTGTTTGGCAACAAAGTTATCAAATTCATCCAGGCATAAGCTAGCAGGTTTATCAAAAGGAATATCACTCTCATCGTACCTGCGAAGAGAATTTAATTCTACTACCTGTATCGGGTTATCACGACCATGGATCTCTTTGATAGGTGGTAGATTTTTGACATCTTCAGATTTGATGCCTTTCTCTTTCATAGATTTCTTAGCTTCTTGCATATCTTCAGGACTGAGGAATAGAATACCTCTTTTCTTAGGAGTTGGCTTAGGAGGTGGTTCGGGAATAGTCCAAGCATTCTCATTGCACAAGATATTATTCAATAGGATCTCAGCTTGTTCTACAGTTCGTTCCCTAAAAACACAACCATCACAACTATCTAGGTGGTCTCTAGAAGCATTGGTAAGTCCATTATAGAAGATATCAAGTATTTCATTCTTCTCAAGAGGGTGATCAGGCAAAGCATTTAGTAGCTGGACAAGCCTCCCCCAAGCTTGTGGGAGACTCTCTTCTTCAACTTGCGCAAAGTTGTATATTTCCTGCAAGGCAGCTTGCTTCTTATGGGCAGGGAAATATTTTTCAGAGAAGTAGTAGATCATATCCTGGGGGCTACGCACACAACCAGGAGCAAGAGAAGTGAACCAGGTCTTAGCATCATCCTTTAGCGAGAAAGGAAACAGCTTGAGGATATAGTAGTGGCGGATCTTTTCCTCACTCGTGAATAGGGTGGCTATATCGTGCAGTTTGGTAAGATGGGCTACAACCGTTTCATACTCATAACCGTGAAAAGGATCAGATTCGACTAAAGTGATTAACTCAGGGTCGACAGAGAATTCATAATCCTTATCGGTCACAAAGATAGGCAAAGTAGCAAACTTCGGGGCGTATTTCATCCTAGCTTTCAGAGATTTTTCTTTCCACTTATGCAGTAAATTATGAACATCATAGCTATCCTTACAAGCAAGAAAGACCTCAGCTATCTCTCCCTCCATAACATAACACTCAGGCATATCAGGCAATTCATATCTAGGAGAGCTAGTTCTAACAGGCAAAATAGCAGGTTCTACTTCAATAGTATCAGCAGTTTCAGAAGTATCATCACATCTAGCAGCAGCTCTAGCAATTTGTGCATCAAGGAATGCACCTAGTGGAAAAGCAGTATAAAGCATAGCATCATCATAAGCATCATGGGCAGCAGAAGTAGCATCATCAAGCACAGGCGACATATCAAGATTTCTTGCAGGAGGTGGTGTCGCAAACTTACTCATAACTGAAGGTGAATCAAGTGCAGAGCTAGATGTCAGTTCCTTACCTGTCCTCGTAGTTGCGGGCAAGACTTTCGTTCTTGGATTTTTGGATTCCTCATAGTGACCAGCACACGTAAATCCCAAGTGACTCAGAGAATATAGCTGTGCTTCCCCGGCAATGGCGCGAGAAAATAGTCTTGATAACCCACAAGTATAGGGGATCGCAACAGTTTTCGAGGGTAGAGTATTCAACCCAAATTTATTGATTCAACACAAGGGGAAGCCAAAGAATATTCTCAAGTATTAGCTGTTGAGTTGTCAATTCAACCACACCTGAAAGATTTAGTGTCTGCAGCAAAGTATCAGTAGCAAGGTAGTGTGATAGCAACAGTAGCAACAGTAACCAGTAGCAGCAAAGTGACAGCAGTAGCAGCAGAGTAATAGTAACAATAGCAGAGTAACAGTAGCAGGAGTGACAGCAGTAGCAGCAAAGTAACGTAGCAAGGACCAGTAGGAAAAGACTTGTAGGCATTGGATCAGTGATGGATGATTATGCCGGATGCTATTCATCATGCAACAGTTATAACACGAAGAGATATGTAACTAGCTCCAGTTCGTCAATGTAATGTAGGCATGTATTCCGTATGTAGTCATACGTGCTTAGGGAAAAGAACTTGCATGACATCTATTGTCCATCCCTCCCGTGGCAGCGGGGTCCTAATGGAAACTACGGGATATTAAGGTTCTCCTTTTAATAAAGAACCGGACCAACCCATTAACACTTGGTGAATACATGAACTCCTCATACTATGGTCATCTCCGGTAGTGGTTCCGGCTATTGTCACTCCGGGGTTGCCAGGTCATAACACATAGTAGGTCACTACAACTTGCAAGATAGGATCAAGAACACACATATATTGGCGACAACATAACAGTTTCAGATCTGAAATCATGGCACTCGGGCCCTAGTGACAAGCATTAAGCATGGCAAAGTAGTAGCAACATCAATCTCAGAACATAGTGGATACTAGGGATCAATCCCCGTAAAAACTAACTCGATTACATGATAGATCTCATCCAACCCATCACCGTCCAGCAAGCCTACGATGAGATTACTCACGAACGATGAAGAGCATCATGGAATTGAAGATGAAGGAAGGTTGGTGATGGCGATGGCGACGATTTCCCCTCTCCGGAGCCCAGAACGGACTCCAGATCTGCCCTCTAGAGGAAGAGCAGGAGGTGGCGGTGCCTCCGTATCGTAAAACACGATGAACTCTTCTCCTTTATTTTTTTCGGACGAAAGGGACTAAATAGAGCTGAGATTGGTGGCGGTAGAGCTTCGTGGACCCCACAAGCGTGCCAGGCGCGGCCAGGGGGGCCCTCGCCTGGTGGGCTTGTGGGCTCCATGCTCCACTTCCTTCGTTGATTCTTGCGCTACTATTTTTTATATATTCCACAAAAAATCCCCGTAAATTTCCAGGTCATTCCGAGAACTTTTATTTCTACGCAAAAACAACACCATGGCAATTCTGTTGAAAACAACGTTAGTCTGGGTTAGTTCCATTCAAATCATGCAAATTAGAGTCCAAAACAAGGGCAAAAGAGTTTGGAAAAGTAGATACGACGGAGACGTATCAATGACCACCTTGCCAAATCCCATTACCTTAGATGTTGAGGCATCAGCAAATTGGACATGGGTGGGCATAGATGGAATTGGATGCACATCCACCACCAAGTCCTTGCTCCCGGTCATATGATTTGTGGCTCCACTGTCGAGCAACCATGAAATTCCACCGGAAGCAAACTCCTACCAGAGATCAATGCTTGGATATAGGTACCCATTCTTGAATGGGTCCTTTGATGTTATAAACAAGGGTCTTAGGAACCCAACTAGCCCATTCAATGTACTCATAATAAGAACCAACAAATTTAGCATAAACATGCCCATCACTAGCACGGCATAAAACATAAGTGGGGTTAAAGTCGCCGACTTTGTTGGTAGAGGTGGTTTTGCCCTTCTTGGCATTATCACCCCCTTCCTTGTTCTTCATCTTATTATGAGTACTCTCACCCTCTTTGACAAAAATGTCCTTGAGAGGGGAAGATAGCTTGGTTTTGTTCTTATTTTTCTTCTTAGACTTGGATGCAAACCCAAGTCCCTTCTTTCCTACAACTTCCTTTTGATTACTCAAAAGGTCATTTAGGTTTTTCTCGCCTTGGATGCATGTCACAAGGCCCTTTTCGAGTTGTTCTTTCAACTTATCATTCTCCTCCACAATATGCACATGCTCACAACAAAGGTTAGTAGCACAAGCATTATCAATTAGAACAAAAGCAGGACAAGTAGAAATCTCCTTCGTTAGTTTTACTTGGAGTTGATCATGAGACTCCTTAAGAGAGGAATGAACAACTTTCAAGACCTTGTGGGCCTTGTCAAGTGTGTCAAATTCTTCCTTGAGTCTATCATGGCCAAGCCCAAGTGCAACTTTCTCGGAATTAAGCACATCGGTAAGAACACGAGCATGATCAAGATATTTTTGCAATTGAGCATGATCAACATTGTGTGACTCCTCAAGAGCCAAACGAAGACCACACTCTTCTTTTAGAGCAATGGAAAGTTCCGATGTCTCATTGGCGTAATCACGACTATGTCCCACCAACTTGGAGATAGTCTCCTCATGAGTCTCAATGAGATCATTGGCCTCACCAAGTTGTTCCAAAAGAGCAACAAAGTGCTTTTTGGTTTCACCTTTAATCTTACACAGGAATTTGTCAAACTCATTCTCATCAAGATCCACTACTTCACTATTATCAACACAGTCTAACAATGAAGGAGATGTAGTGTTAGTGATCTTGATGTTGGCCATGAGGCACTTGGCGATGCGGTTCTCATTGGTGGCGCCGAAGAGAGACACCTTGGAGGAGGAAGTGGCAATGGCCACGGTAGGCATTGCCATCCCCTCACGGCCTGTATCATCATTGTCATCATTAGAGGTGTACTCTTCATGGACCACCAAATGCATTGGAGGAGTCTTCTTGGTGAAGATGTTCTTGCTTTGGAAATACTTGGCTTTGTCCTTGCGAATGAGCTTGCCCTCGTTGTCTTCCCTCTTCTCATAAGGACAATCTGCCACAAAGTGAGTCACATTGTCGTAGTTGTAGCATGTCCGTACTCGTTGCTTGTTCTTGGACCCACTTGGGTTGTTCTTGGAGAAGTTGGGCTTTGAGTTTCTCTTGTTGCCCCAAAATTTCCTTGATGCAAGAGCCATTTGCTCGTGATAAGCATACTTTGTGTCTTCAGGGCAGCCATCTTCTTCCTCTTCTTCGTCTTCCTTAGCAATGACCTTGGCTCTCAAGGCAAGGTTGGGTGAGGCTATCTTCGACCGGACACGAGCAAGAGCATTGTAGGCGGTCTTGTTCATGATATTCATGGCAAAAAACTCATCCAACACTTCACTTGAGGTCAAGATGTGGAAATCTGGCCTTTGACGAATGATGGAGGACATGGCTTTGTTGAATGGCATGATGGCCTTGAGAAACTGGCGCTTGATCCAAGTGTCATCTGTATCCTTTCTCCCATGATCCTGAAGAGCAACAGCAAGAGCAGTCACCCTCCGGTAGAGATCACAGGGGTCCTCATCTTCTAGCATCACAAACTCATCGGCCTCATCCAGGACCACTTCAAAGTTGGACCGTTGAATGCTCGAGCTCCCCTTGTACAACACCATGATGTGCTCCCAACAATCCTTTGCACAGGTGAAGGGGTGCAAGTGAGATAGATCTTCAGGAGGAACGGCTGATTGAAGGATGAACAAAGGGAATGATTGTATTGATTGTTCACCTCTTATCTTGGAGTGAGGTTGTTTGTATCATGTGGGTAAAAGCCTTGTTCAATGATTCTCCAAAGATTTGTTGAGTTGGGATTCAAATGAGACTTGATGCAAAAGACCCAATTAGTGAAATCACCTTTAACAAGTTTAGGAGGAGGACCAAGGTTATTAATATGCGGTGTAGGGACCGGTCCTCCATAGACAGGGGGAGGAGGAACCCAGGAAAAGTTCCCGTCCCATTCTTGCCAAGAAGGGAAGAAGTTTGAGTACCTTTAGCCGTTTCCTTACCGGAATTGGCATCCGACTCTGATGTGGTGGGTATAACCACAAGCAACGGGTCAGGAGAATTCTTCATCCCCTCAAGTAATTCTTTAAGCATGGACTTGACTTCGGTCGTCATGGACGTCTTCAGTGAGGCCATAGCCTTATTCAGGTCGTCCCGCGTGATCGAACTCAACTCCACGCCTCGGGTACTTCGGGCCCAACCCCACCGCCATCAACCATACTCTTCGGGTGGTGAAACCCTTAATAAAGAGACGTGGCTCCGATACAATTGAAAGGATCGATATGGTTGTCTAGAGGGGGTGAATAGGAAACTACCAATTTTTAGCTATTCTTAACAAATTAGGGTTAGCAACAAATGGATCTCTAGATGAACAAGTAGGTGAGCAGCCTATATGATGCTAACAACAAAGACAACTAGTGCAAGCAAGGAATACACCACAACAATAATAAGTATAAAGTAAAGGTAAGAGATAACCGCAAGTGGAACCGGTGGAGACGAGGATATGTTACCGAAGTTCCTTCCTTTTGACAGGAAGTACGTCTTCGTTGGAGCGGTGTGGAGGCACAATGCTCTCCAAGAAGCCACCAGGGCCACCGTATTCTCCTCACGCCCTCACACAATGCAAGATGCCATGATTCCACTATTAGTGCCCTTGAAGGCGGCGACCGGATCTTTACAAACAAGGTTGGGGCAATCTCAACACAAAGCTTGGAGGCTCCCAACAAGACCACGAAGCTTCACCACAATGGAATGTGGCTCCGAGGTGACCTCAACGTCTAGGGTGCTCAAACACCCAAGAGTAACAAGATCCGCAAGGGATTAGTGGGGGTATCAAATATCTCTTGGTGGAAGTGTAGATTAGGGCCTTCTCAACCAATCCCTAGGAAATCAACAAGTTTGATTGGCTAGGGAGAGAGATCAGGCAAGAATGAGCTTTGGAGCAACAATGGAGGTTGGGGAGGTAAGAGGTGGTCTTCTCAGGGAAGAAGACACCTTTATATAGTGGGGGAAACAATCCAACCGTTACCATCCCCCCACTCACAGCACTAGCAGAGCGGTACTACCGCTGCTAGGAGCGGTACTATCACAGAGTAGTTCACCAACCACTGTAGTAAGAAAATACTACCGTGCCTACCACTGTCGAGGCAAAAGGATGCGCAAAAAGTCCGACGGGGCGGTAGTAAAAAACTACTACCATCCCGAGAGCGGTAATAAAAAACTACTACCGACCAGAGGGTGGTACTACCGCTGTCCCTGCTTTACTACCGTTGGCACCATTTGCACATACAGGGAAAAAGCATATTGGAGCTATTGGGGATCGTAGTAATTTCAAAAAATTACTACGCCATACAAGGATCTATATATGGAGAAACCAGCAACAAGAGAGGTTGTAGAGTATCTTCATACCTTCGAAGATCGCTAAGGGGAAGCATTACTATGAATGCAGTTGATGGAGTCGTACTCGCGGCGATTTAGATCTCGGTGGATTCCAATCTATGTGCCGAACTACGGCACCTCCGCGTTCAACACACGTGCAGGCCGGTGACGTCTCTAACACCTTGAACCAACAAGGAGGAAGGAGAGGTTGCGGGAGAGAGCTCCGGCAGCACGACGGCGTGGTGGCAATGGAGCTACGTGGTTCTGCGGCAGAGCTTCGCTAAGCTATGCGGAGGACGAGGATAGAGAGAGGAAGGGCTGCGCCGAGAGAGAGCGAGTTTTCGTTTCTCAAATCAGCCCCAACACCTTGGGTATTTATAGGAGGGAGGGAGAGAGGGTGCGCACCCTGAGGGTTCCCTCCTTAGGGGTGGTGGCTGTTGGGGAACGTCGCATGGGAAACAAAAATTTTCCTACGCGCACGAAGACCTATCATGGTGATGTCCATCTACGAGAGGGGATGAGTGATCTACGTACCCTCGTAGACCGTACAGCAGAAGCGTTAGAGAACGTGGTTGATGTAGTGGAACGTCCTCACGTCCCTCGATCCGCCCCGCGAACAATCCCGCGATCAGTCCCACGATCTAGTACCGAACGGACGGCACCTCCGCGTTCAGCACACGTACAGCTCGACGATGATCTCGGCCTTCTTGATCCAGCAAGAGAGACGGAGAGGTAGAAGAGTTCTCCGGCAGCGTGACGGCGCTCCGGAGGTTGGTGATGACCTTGTCTCAGCAGGGCTCCGCCCGAGCTCCGCAGAAACGCGATCTAGAGGAAAAACTATGGAGGTATGTGGTCGGGCAGCCGTGAGAAAGTCGTCTCAAATCAGCCCTAAAACCTCCGTATATATAGGTGGGAGGGAGGGGAGGAGGCAGCCTCAAAACCTAAAGGTTTGGCCGAAATTGGAGGTGGAGGAGTCCTACTCCAATCCTACTTGGAGTAGGATTCCACCTTCCCACTTGGAAACTCTTTCCACCTTGTGTTTTTTCCTTCTCAAACCTTATGGGCCTTAGTGGGAACTTATTCCAGCCCTCTAGGGGCTGGTTTATCTCTTCCCATAGCCCATGAGACCCCTTGGGGCGTGACACCCCTCCTGATGGTCCCCGGCACCCCTCCCGGCACTCCCGGTACACTACCGATGAGCCCGAAACTTTTCCGGTAATGCCCGGAAACTTTCCGGTAACCAAATGAGGTCATCCTATATATCAATCTTCGTCTCCGGGCCATTCCGGAAACCCTCGTGACGTCCGTGATCCCATCCGGGACTCCGAACAACATTCGGTAACCAACCATATAACTCAAATACGCATAAAACATCGTCGAACCTTAAGTGTGCAGACCCTGCGGGTTCGAGAACTATGTAGACATGACCCGAGAGACTCCTCGGTCAATATCCAATAGCGGGACCTGGATGCCCATATTGGATCCTACATATTCTACGAAGATCTTATCGTTTGAACCTCAGTGCCAAGGATTCGTATAATCCCGTATGTCATTCCCTTTGTCCTTCGGTATGTTACTTGCCCGAGATTCGATCGTCAGTATCCGTATACCTATTTCAACCTCGTTTACTGGCAAGTCTCTTTACTCGTTCCGTAATACAAGATCCCGCAACTTACACTAAGTTACATTGCTTGCAAGGCTTATGTGTGATGTTGTATTACCGAGTGGGCCCCGAGATACCTCTCCGTCACACGGAGTGACAAATCCCAGTCTTGATCCATACTAACTCAACTAACACCTTCGGAGATACCTGTAGAGCATCTTTATAGTCACCCAGTTACGTTGCGACGTTTGATACACACAAAGCATTCCTCCGGTGTCAGTGAGTTATATGATCTCATGGTCATAGGAATAAATACTTGACACGCAGAAAACAGTAGCAACAAAATGACACGATCAACATGCTACGTCTATTAGTTTGGGTCCAGTCCATCACATGATTCTCCTAATGATGTGATCCCGTTATCAAGTGACAACACTTGCCTATGGCCAGGAAACCTTGACCATCTTTGATCAACGAGCTAGTCAACTAGAGGCTTACTAGGGACAGTGTTTTGTCTATGTATCCACACAAGTATTGTGTTTCCAATCAATACAATTATAGCATGGATAATAAACGATTGTCATGAACTAAGAAATATAATAATAACTAATTTATTATTGCCTCTAGGGCATATTTCCAACAGTCTCCCACTTGCACTAGAGTCAATAATCTAGTTCACATCACCATGTGATTCCAACGAATCCAACACCCATATAGTTATGGGGTCTGATCACGTCTTGCTCGTGAGAGAGGTTTTAGTCAACGGTTCTGAAACTTTCAGATCCGTGCGTTCTTTACAAATCTTTATGTCATCTTATAGATGCTGCTACTACGTGCTATTCGGAAATACTCCAAATATCTACTCTACTATACGAATCCGTTTCACTACTCATAGTTATTCGGATTAGTGTCAAAGCTTGCATCGACGTAACCCTTTACGACGAACTCTTTAACCACCTCCATAATCGAGAAAAATTCCTTAGTCCATTAGTTACTAAGGATAAATTTCGACCGCTGCTAGTGATTCAATCATGGATCACTCTCTGTACCTCTCAACATACTTTGAGTCAAGGCACACTTCAGGTGCGGTACACAGTATGGCATACTTTAGATTCTACGGCTAAGGCATAGAAGACGACCTTCGTCTATTCTCTTTATTCTGCCGTGGTCGGGTTTTGAGTCTTACTCAAATTCACACCTCACAACGCAACCAAGAACTCCTTCTTTGTTGGTCTATTTTGAACTCTTTCAAAAACTTGTCAAGGCATGCATCTTGTTGAAACTTCTATTAAGCGCTTTCGATCTATCACCATAGATCTTTGATGCTCAACGTTCAAGTAGCGTAATCCAGGTACTCCTTTGAAAACTTCTTTCAAACAACCTTGTATGCTTTACAGAAATTCTACATTACTTCTGATCCACAATATGTCAACCACATATACCTATCAGAAATTCTATAGTGCTCCCACTCACTTCTTTGGAAATACAAGTTTCTCATAAACCTTGTACAAACCCAAAATCTTTGATCATCTCATCAAAGTGTATATTCCAACTCCGAGATGCTTGCACCAGTCCATTGAAGGATCACTGGAGCTTGCATACTTGTTAGTATCTTTAGGATCGTCAAAACCTTCTGGTTGTATCACATACAATGTTTGCTCAAGGAAACCGTCGAGAAAACAATGTTTTGACATCCTACGTGCAATATTTCATAAATAATGCATCAACAACTAACATAATTCCAACAGACCTTTAGCATCGCTACGAGTGAGAAAGTCTCATCATAGTCAACTGTTTGATCTTGTCGAAAACATCTTTGCGACAAGTCGAGCTTTTCTTAATAGTGACTTATCACCATCATCGTCTGTCTTCTTTTAAAGATCCATCTTTACTCAATAGTCTTATGACCATCAAGTAGTTCTTTCAAAGTCTACACTTTGTTTTATACATGGATCCTCTCTCGGATTTCATGGCTTCCAGCCATTTGTCAGAATCTGGGCCCACCATCGCTTTCTCCATAACTCGTAGGTTCACTGTTGCTCAACAACATGACCTCCAAGACAGGGTTACCGTACCACTCTGTAGTAGTATGCGACCTTGTCAACCTACGAGGCTTGTACTAACTTGATCCGATGCTTGATGATCACCATCATCTGCTTCCACTTCAATTGGTGTAGGCGCCACAGGAACAACTTCCTGCACCCTGCTACACACTGGTTGAAGTGATGGTTCAATAACCTCATCAAGTTCTACTACCCTCCCACTCAATTCTTTCGAGAGAAACCTTTCCTCGAGAAAGGATCCGTTTCTAGAAACAAACACTTTGCTTTCGGATCTGAGATAGGAGATGTACCCAACTGTTTTGGATATCCTATGAAGATGCATTTATCCGCTTTGGGTTCGAGCTTATCAGACTGAAACTTTTTCACATAAGTGTCGAAGCCCCAAACTTTCAAGAAACGACAGTTTAGATTTCTCTAAACCTCAGTCTATACTGTGTAATCTCAACGGAAATACGCGGTGCCCTATTTAAAGTGAGTGCGGTTGTCTCTAATGCATAACCCATAAACGATAGTGGTAATTCGATAAGAGACATCATAGTATGCACCATACCAAATAGTGCGTGGCTATGACGTTCAGACACATCATCACACTATGATGTTCCAGGTGGCATGAACTGCGAAACAATTTCCACATTGTCTTAACTGCGTACCAAAACTCATAACTCAGATATTCATTTCCATGATCATATCGTAGACAGTTTATCCTCTTGTTACGACGAACTTCACTCTGAAACGGAATTGAACTTTTCAACATTTCAGACTTGTGATTCATTAAGTAAATACTCCTGTATCTACTCAAATCGTCAGTGAAGTAAGAACATAATGATATCCACTACGTGCCTCAGCACCCATTGGACTGCATACATCAAAATGTATCACTTTCAACAAGTTACTATCTTATTTCATCTCAATGAAAACAAGGCCTTGCTCATGTGGTATTATTTGCATGTCACTAGTGATTCGAAATCAGGTGAGTACAAAGATCCATCAGCATGGAGCCTCTTCATGCAATTTATACTAACATGACTTAAGCGGCAGTGCCACAAGTAAGTGGTACTATCATCATCAACTCGTATCTTTTGGCACCAATATCATGAACATGTGTAACACTACGATCGAGATTCAATAAACCATTGAAGGTGATTATTCAAGAAAATAGAGTAACCATTATTCTCTTTAAATGAATAATCGTATTGCAATAAACACGATCCAATCATGTTCATGTTTAACGCAAGCACGAAATAACAATTATTTAGGTTTAACACCAATCCCGATGATAGAGGGAGCGTGCGACGTTTGATCATATCAATCTTGGAAACACTTCCAACACGTATCGTCACCTCGCCTTTAGCTAGTCTCCGTTTATGCCGTAGCTTTCATTTCGCGTCACTAATCACTTAGCAACTGAACTGGTATCCAATACCCTCGTGCTACTAGGAGTACTAGTAAAGTACACATCAACATCATGTATATCAAATACACTTCTTTCGACTTTTGCCAGCCATCTTATCTACCAAGTATCTTGAGTTGCTCCGCCTCAGTGATTGTTCCCCTCATTACGGAAGCACTTAGTCTCGGGTTTGGGTTTAACATTGGGTCTCTTCATTAGTGCAGCAACTGTTTTGCCGTTTCACGAAGTATCCCTTCTAGCCCTTGCCTTTCTTGAAACTTAGTGGTTTTACAAACCATCAACTATTGACGCTCCTTCTTGATTTCTACTTTCGCAGTGTCAAACATCACGAATCGCTCAAGGATCATTGTATCTATCCTCAATATGTTATAGTTCATCACGAAGCTCTCACAGCTTGGTGGCAGTGTCTTTTGGAGAACCATCACCATCTCATCTGGAAGATTAACTCCCACTTGATTCAAGTGATTGTCGTACTCAAACAATCTGAGCACACGCTCATCGATTGAGCTTTTCTCTTTTACTTTGTGGACAAAGAATCTTGTTGGAGGTCTCGTACCTCTTAACAAGGGCACAAGCATGAAATCACAATTTCATCTCTTTAGAACATCACTTATGTTCCGTGACGTTTTACAACGTTTTCGGCGCCTTGCTTCTAAGCCATTAAGTATCTTGCACTGAACTATTGTGTAGTAATCAGAAACGTGTATGTCGGATGTTCACAGCATCCACAGACGACGCTCGAGGTGCAGCACACCGAGTGGTGCATTAAGGACATAAGCCTTCTGTGCAGCAACGAGGACAATCCTCGGTTTTACAGACTCAGTCTGCAAAGTTTGCTACTATCAACTTTCAACTAAATTTTCTCTAGGAACATATAAAAACAGTAGAGCTATAGCGCAAGCTACATCGTAATTCGCAAATACCATTAGACTATGTTCATGACAATTAGTTCAATTAATCATATTACTTAAGAACTTCCACTCAAAAAGTACATCTCTCTAGTCATTTGAGTGGTACATGATCCAAATCCACTATCTCAAGTCCGATCATCACGTGAGTCGAGAATAGTTTCAGTGGTAAGCATCTCTATGCTAATCATATCAACTATACAATTCATGCTCGACCTTTCGGTCTCATGTGTTCCGAGGCCATGTCTGCACATGCTAGGCTCGTCAAGCTTAACCCGAGTGTTCCGCGTGCGCAACTGTTTTGCACCCGTTGTATGTGAACGTTGAGTCTATCACACCCGATCATCACGTGGTGTCTCGAAACGAAGAACTGTAGCAACGGTGCACAGTCGGGGAGAACACAATTTCGTCTTGAAATTTTAGTGAGAGATCACCTCATAATGCTACCGTCGTTCTAAGCAAAATAAGGTGCATAAAAGGATTAACATCACATGCAATTCATAAGTGACATGATATGGCCATCATCACGTGCTTCTTGATCTCCATCACCAAAACACCGGCACGATCTTCTTGTCACCGGCGTCACACCATGATTTCCATCATCATGATCTCCATCAACGTGTCGCCATCGGGGTTGTCGTGCTACTCATGCTATTACTACTAAAGCTACGTCCTAGCAAAATAGTAAACGCATCTGCAAGCACAAACGTTAGTTATAAAGACAACCCTATGGCTCCTGCCGGTTGCCGTACCATCGACGTGCAAGTCGATATTTCTATTACAACATGATCATCTCATACATCCAATATATCACATCACATCGTTGGCCATATCACATCACAAGCATACCCTGCAAAAACAAGTTAGACGTCCTCTAATTTTGTTGTTGCAAGTTTTACGTGGTGACCGGGGGTATCTAGTAGGATCGCATCTTACTTACGCAAACACCACAACGGAGATATATGAGTTGCTATTTAACCTCATCCAAGGACCTCCTTGGTCAAATCCGATTCAACTAAAGTTGGAGAAACCGTCACTTGCCAGTCATCTTTGAGCAAAGGGGGTTACTCGTAACGATGAAACCAGTCTCTCGTAAGCGTACGAGTAATGTCGGTCCAAGCCGCTTCAATCCAACAATACCGCGGAATCAAGAAAAGACTAAGGAGGGCAGCAAAACGCACATCACCGCCCACAAAACCTTTTGTGTTCTACTCGAGAAAACATCTACGCATGAACCTAGCTCATGATGCCACTGTTGGGGAACGTCGCATGGGAAACAAAAATTTTCCTACGCGCACGAAGACCTATCATGGTGATGTCCATCTACGAGAGGGGATGAGTGATCTACGTACCCTCGTAGACCGTACAGCAGAAGCGTTAGAGAACGCGGTTGATGTAGTGGAACGTCCTCACGTCCCTCGATCCGCCCCGCGAACAATCCCGCGATCAGTCCCACGATCTAGTACCGAACGGACGGCACCTCCGCGTTCAGCACACGTACAGCTCGACGATGATCTCGGCCTTCTTGATCCAGCAAGAGAGACGGAGAGGTAGAAGAGTTCTCCGGCAGCGTGACGGCGCTCCGGAGGTTGGTGATGACCTTGTCTCAGCAGGGCTCCGCCCGAGCTCCGCAGAAACGCGATCTAGAGGAAAAACTATGGAGGTATGTGGTCGGGCAGCCGTGAGAAAGTCGTCTCAAATCAGCCCTAAAACCTCCGTATATATAGGTGGGAGGGAGGGGAGGAGGCAGCCTCAAAACCTAAAGGTTTGGCCGAAATTGGAGGTGGAGGAGTCCTACTCCAATCCTACTTGGAGTAGGATTCCACCTTCCCACTTGGAAACTCTTTCCACCTTGTGTTTTTTCCTTCTCAAACCTTATGGGCCTTAGTGGGAACTTATTCCAGCCCACTAGGGGCTGGTTTATCTCTTCCCATAGCCCATGAGACCCCTTGGGGCGTGACACCCCTCCCGATGGTCCCCGGCACCCCTCCCGGCACTCCCGGTACACTACCGATGAGCCCGAAACTTTTCCGGTAATGCCCGGAAACTTTCCGGTAACCAAATGAGGTCATCCTATATATCAATCTTCGTCTCCGGGCCATTCCGGAAACCCTCGTGACGTCCGTGATCCCATCCGGGACTCCGAACAACATTCGGTAACCAACCATATAACTCAAATACGCATAAAACATCGTCGAACCTTAAGTGTGCAGACCCTGCGGGTTCGAGAACTATGTAGACATGACCCGAGAGACTCCTCGGTCAATATCCAATAGCGGGACCTGGATGCCCATATTGGATCCTACATATTCTACGAAGATCTTATCGTTTGAACCTCAGTGCCAAGGATTCGTATAATCCCGTATGTCATTCCCTTTGTCCTTCGGTATGTTACTTGCCCGAGATTCGATCGTCAGTATACGTATACCTATTTCAACCTCGTTTACTGGCAAGTCTCTTTACTCGTTCCGTAATACAAGATCCCGCAACTTACACTAAGTTACATTGCTTGCAAGGCTTATGTGTGATGTTGTATTACCGAGTGGGCCCCGAGATACCTCTCCGTCACACGGAGTGACAAATCCCAGTCTTGATCCATACTAACTCAACTAACACCTTCGGAGATACCTGTAGAGCATCTTTATAGTCACCCAGTTACGTTGCGACGTTTGATACACACAAAGCATTCCTCCGGTGTCAGTGAGTTATATGATCTCATGGTCATAGGAATAAATACTTGACACGCAGAAAACAGTAGCAACAAAATGACACGATCAACATGCTACGTCTATTAGTTTGGGTCCAGTCCATCACATGATTCTCCTAATGATGTGATCCCGTTATCAAGTGACAACACTTGCCTATGGCCAGGAAACCTTGACCATCTTTGATCAACGAGCTAGTCAACTAGAGGCTTACTAGGGACAGTGTTTTGTCTATGTATCCACACAAGTATTGTGTTTCCAATCAATACAATTATAGCATGGATAATAAACGATTGTCATGAACTAAGAAATATAATAATAACTAATTTATTATTGCCTCTAGGGCATATTTCCAACAGTGGCAGCCCTAGATGGCCAGGGAGGGCAGCGGCCAGGGTGGAGAAGAGGGTTGCGCCCTAGGTGGGCCTTGGGCCCCTCCTGCGTCTAGGGTTTGCCCCCTCCACCTCTCCTTGCGCCTTGGGATGAGAGGGGAGAGTGCACCAGACCACTTTGGGCTGGTCCCCTTCCACCTTTTGGCCCATGAAGCCTCTTGGAGCTGGTGTCCCCTCCCGGTGGACCCTCGGAACCCTTCCAGTGGTCCCGGTACATTACCGGTGACGCCCGAAACACTTCCGGTGTCCAAAACCTCACATCCTATATATCAATATTTACCTCCGGACCATTCCGGAGCTCCTCATGACGTCCGGGACGTCATCCGGGACTCCGAACAACCTTCAGTAACCACGTACACTATTTCCCTATAACCCTGGCGTCATCGAACCTTAAGTGTGTAGACCCTACGGGTTTGGGAGACATGCATACATGACCGAGAGATCTCTCCGGCCAGTAACCAATAGCGGGGTCGGGATATCCATGTTGGTTCCCACATGTTCCACGATGATCTCATCGGATGAACCACGATGTCAAGGATTCAATCAATCTCGTATGCAATTCCCTTTGTCTATCGGTATGATACTTGCCCGAGATTCGATCATCGGTATCCCTATACCTTGTTCAATCTCGTTACCGGCAAGTCTCTTTACTCATTCCGTAGCACATCATCTCGTGGCTAACCCCTTAGTCACACTGAGCTCAATATGATGATGGATTACCGAGTGGGCCCAGAGATACCTCTCCGTCACACGGAGTGACAAATCCCGGGCTCGATTCGTACAACTCAACAGACACTTTCGGAGATACTCGTAGTGCACCTTTATAATCACCCACTTACGTTGTGACGTTTGGTACACCCAAAGCACTCCTATGGTATCCGGGAGTTGCACAATCTAACGGTCTATGGAAATGATACTTGAATTAGAAAAGCTTTAGCAGACGAACAACACGATCTAGTGCTATGCTTAGGATTGGGTCTTGTCCATCACATCATTCCCCAATGATGTGATCCCATTATCAATGACATCCAATGACCATGATCAAGAAACCATGATCATCTATTGATCAATGAGCTAGCCAAATAGAGGCTCACTAGGGACACATTGTGATCTATATATTCACACATGTATTACGGTTTCTGGTTAATACAATTATAGCATGAATAATTGACAATTATCATAAACTGCAAATATGATAATAACAACTTCATTATTGCCTCTAGGGCATATTTCCAAGAGGAGCTCCACTGAAGCAAGGGAAAGGTGGTGCAATAGAAATGTGTACGAGTTGATTCCACCCAAACCTTTCCAAAGCGGACCCCCTCTTAATAGTACGACTTTCCTACGACTCAAATCCACCAAAGAGAAACGTAGAAACCAACCATCTTTGAAAGACCTCGAGGGGCACCGAATCATCTTGTGCCTAGTCATGAATTGTCCGAGATGCTCAATGCACACGATTAGTCCGCACATGCATTGTCACCAATCACCAAAGCCACTTAGGGAGAAATATGCTCTAACAGTGGGCAACAGTGCAGTCGACTGTACGATGAACGAAGCTGGTTACGCAAGGCGACGCGCATAATGCGGCGCATGCCACTTTGTAGCGAGCACGCACCAATGGCGATGCCCGGCCGGCGGGCCCCAGCGCCAGGCGGGCCCCCACTTGAGACAAGACTTCTCCAACCGGTGGGACCCCGATGGCTCGAGAGGCTGCCGCCGGGTCCCACCGAGTACCTTCTATTCCTATTGTAAGCTAGGGTTGGCCTATAAAACCCTGTGGCACCCCCCCCCCCATGCAAGGGTTGTCCGATCACACACTCACTCACACATACGAGGGGAGAGAGAGCTCCCACCTCCTTCTTCTTCCTCCAGCATACACCTCTAGGAGCATATGCTATCCCCAGTCGGATCATCAACCAACTCAAGCAAGACTAGGGGTGTTACGTCCCATGGAGGGCCCAGAACCTGGGTACTTCATATGTCTCGCACCGCTCGTTCCCAATCCCGTTTCCGTAGCCCAGCGACGTCCTTTCGGTCCCAACCACGTACGATTAGCCACCCCATGGCATCTATCATGAGAAAACGACGACAGTTGGTGCCCACCATGGGGCCGTGTGCGGCGCCGGCCGGAGTGATGCTCCGGGCAGGACCCTTCACCAACTCCGTCAGACGCACCATGTCCAGGCTGATCAGCACGCCCATGGAGCTTTCCCTCGCGGAAGCTTCTGCGGCATTGATCTCCCGTTCTGCCTGCTGCGCAGGCTTCGCTGCCACTCCCCTCTACGAGACGAGCCATAGCCTCGCCTCGTCCGACGTCGATGCTCTCTGCAAGCTCTTTAGCAAGCTATGGCTCAACGACGCGCCTGCGCTCGATGAGTACCCCAGCGACGTGTTGGACTGCTCCAACCCACCATCGTTCGCAGGAACAACAGCCTCAAGCGATGCATGTGGCTTTCGCGCCCTTGCAGAGGTGATGGTCCCCAGCTACACCACGAGCTCTGTCCACACCAGGGCCGAGGCGCGCGCTACTGCCACCTCGGCTCGCCTTGGCCCTTCTGATCCTCTCCGCACTAAACTACACGGGTTGAGCACCCCTATCACACCAACAGCTAACCCAGCCACGACTACAGCCGAGCTGGAGGCGGCTCGCCAACAGATGCTCATGGAGGCCAACACTCTCGCGTCTGCTAAACGCTAGATGAAGGTTGCGCAGCGCGAGTACAACTCCGCCTACGGCCTCACCCCGGCTGGCGATGGGCCCGGTCGGTGTGGTGCGGTTCGGAGCTACGGACGCGTAGTCGCCGATATCCTTGGCAGCAAGCTTGCCACTTACGACAACCCTATGGCCAACATGAGGGCCGCCCAGGTGGTCCACGAGGAGCTGGCCAACATGGAGGGCGAGCAGTGTGTGCAGCAAGAAAAGCACAACCGCGACCTCCTTGCTACTGCCAACTCGCAGCACGCTCGCTTCGAGCCGGATTGCGCCTGCGACGAGTCGCCTTCGCCAGGAGGCGAGGACCTGCGGGCGGCCTCCGTCCGCCAGCCGGCCTAGCACTCTTCATCCCCCATGGCTCTGGCCGACGCACTGATGGGATTCGCGGCGGATGCACCCGGCGCATGGCCGAGCAGCTGGCGTTACGACGCCAGCGTGGGTGACGACTGTTAGGCTTGCGATCACACCCCGCCTCCGAGGCGATAGAGAGCACTCCCGCCGGCTCCTTCCATTCGGTCCGAGCTCATTCACCGGCTCGGCCCACGCGTCCCTCGAAGCGAGAATCACGCTCTCAACCGGATTGACCAGCTGGCCCAATCGACACTTCTCGAGGAGGAGGGTCCGATTGGCACGGCGTGCTTCAGTCCCCGGATCCGCGACGTGCCGTTTCCCATTGGTTTCACCCTTCCTCGCGACACCCTGAAGTACAATGGGATGGCCAAGCCAGAAGATTGGCAGATTGACTACACCACCGCAGTCGGCATCGCGCAGGGTAACAAGCGCGTTGCGGTGCGTTACGTCCCGCTCATGCTAGCGGGCTCGGCGCGTACTTGGCTTAACAGCCTACCTGTCGGGAGCATCAACGCATGGGTGGACTTCAAAGATGCCTTCGTCCACAACTTCATCGGCACCTACAAGCGCCCTGGTCGCCCTCGCGAGCTGGCCATGTGCGTCCAGGCGAAGCAGGAGCCTCTCCGCGACTACCTCACTCGCTGGACCAAGTTGCGCAACTCTTGCGAAGGAGTGAGTGAGGTCCAGGCCACCCAATACTTCATAGATGGCTGCCAACACGACACTCTCCTCAAGCACAAGCTTACGTGCCCAGAGCCGGCCACACTTGCCGAGCTCATGGCCAAGGCGGAAAAGTATGCCACGACCGACTCCGCGATGCGGATCAAGGTCACTTCAACCGGCAAGGCCGCCGCGGACGGCTGCTGACGCCAGGGGGCACCAGCACAACAAGCGCAAATCCGATCAGCCGGATCCCTGGTATGGAGCAAGCAGGTCGCCACCATGGAGGGAAGAGCAGCCGGCTGCTCAGGCCGCCAGCCAGCACTAGCATGTCGGCAAAGGCACCTGGCATCCCAAACTCACCTTCGAGCAGATGCTCGACGCCCTGTGCAAGATGCACACCAGGGCGAAGTCGGCTACGCATACGCTCCGGCAATGCAGCTTCTCCGAGCGGCTAGCCCGAGGCGAGGGCCTTTCTGGTCCTCCACCTCCGGCTCCGCCCCCCCCCCCAATGATGTCGCCTCCATGATTCGTTTCCCTATCAGGATGGGGCGTATGTCGTCTTCACCAACGAAGGTGATGACAAGCACAGCCAGTGCCAGCGCTGGCATGAGGTGAATGCCACCATGCCCTCAGTCCCATAGTTCATGCATTGCTCGGAGAATCCGGTTACCTGGAGCCGGACTGACATCTGGCCGTGATGTTGAATCCCGGCAACTACGCCCTTGTCCGCGACCCACCATCACCTCCAAGAGGCTCACATGCCGGTTCTCACGGGTGATGGTTGATGGTGGCAGCAGCATCAACATCCTCTACTGCAACACACTATTCAAGCTAGGTGTTAGAGCATACATCTCCATATGTGGTTTTGGTAATTGATGACAATTCCTATGGACTAATGGTTGCCTTAAGTTACATTTATAGGATTTGTCCATAGGCACTTTTTGAAGTCCATCTGTTGGGTTCAAGGAGTTTATATGATGACCAAGATGGTATTCAAGGTATTATCCAAAGAATGGTCATAGAGACACATGGTTGATCAAGATCTCAGACAAAGAGTAAATCAAGATGATCAACACACAAAGCGTACAAGATGTACCGAGAGGGATCAAGTGATCCCATGGTATGGTAAGCATTGTCCATTACGTGTTTGTGTACTAACCCATGGTCTTCGTGAGAGTTCTATGTGGGGGTTAGGTGTGTTTCCATGGGCTTGCGTCAAAGGGAAGATCTCATACAACCCATGAAGTATGATGTCAAGTTGTGATCGTCATCAAGATTGCGATGTGCAAGTTCAAGTGGATCAGCACGAAGATATCATGCTTGAAGCTTGTCGTCCATTGTGGTGGCAATGGACTTGTGAAGATATGCTGAAGAGTGGCTCACCCATAGTGAGTATGGGGGAGCAATCAACTAGTCTTCATCAAGCCAACGCAATCAAGAAAGGTGGTCCATCTTGAGGAAGCCAAGATCATCATCATCTAGCTCAAGAGGACGAGGTGCAAGGTATAGGTTTGCCCTTGATAGGTTTTCTGTTTAGGATAGATTGTTGTACTATCAAGGGGGGCTCTCAAGTGAGTAGCTTGATCGTATCGTTCGTTGAGAGCTCAAACCATTTGCATCCTAGCATCATACTTCTTGGTTCTTGTTTGGTGTTTCTCTTTGTGAGTTTTAGAGCTTATGGTCATCTTCGTGACAAGCTCGAGTTCATCGAAAACGGAGTCCATATGCATCTACTATGATGTTTTCGGCGTTGGAGTTTTTGCCGGTTCTTCATTCATAGAGGAATCACATCTCTATATCATTGGCATTTTCATATCTGCATGGTATTAAGATTTCATATCGCTGTTTGGATAGCTCTTGTCGTCCTGAATCCAACAAGCTTGGGTTTGCTCGATTCGGAGCTCGTATGCGAAAGTTATGGCTGTTTCAGTGGCGAGCGGTAGTACCGCTAGAGTTGGCGGTAGTACCGCTGGCCCTAGCGGTAGTACCGCTAGAGCTGGCGGTAGTACCGTTGTCCCAGCGGTAGTACCGCCCCTGGCCAGCGGTAGTACCGCTCCAAGTTTTTAGTACCGTCATGTTTGCGGTTGTACTACGTCGGACATTTTTGTGAAGACTTTCTTGGCGGTGGTTGGCTCGGTAGTATCTTTGCGCTACCATGGGCTCAGCGGTAGTACCGCTGGAGGGTCAGCGGTAGTACCGCTGCAGCCAGCGGTAGTACCGCTGGGCTCGGGCTGTAAGTGGGGGTAACGGTCTGATTCCTTCCCCCACTATATAAAGGGGGTCTTCTTCCCCCTTAGCCTTATCTATCCGTTGAGCTCTAGTTCTACCTCCATTGTTGACATTCTTAGAGCTTGCTTACTCTCAATCCCTCCAATGATTCTTGCTTGTTCTTGAGGGAAAAAAGAGAGGAGATCTAGATCCACATCTCCACCAATCACTTTCTCCTCTATGTGAGGGAAACCCCTTGGATCTAGATCTTGGAGTTCTTTGTGAGCTCCTTGTTCTTCCTCTCATATTTCTCCATAGCTTTCGTTGTTGTGGAGGGATTTGAGTGTGAGGGACTTGACCACTTCGTGTGTTCTTGCCATTGCATTGGTTGCATCGGTTTGAGTTCTCCACGGTGATACGTGGAAGTGAAGTTTGAGAAGCTTATTACCTTTGGTACTTAGTACCCTAGATATTGTTCTTCGTGGATGCTTTGGCGTCCTAGAATCTTGGTGGTGTCTTAGAGCTCAATCATTGTGGTGTGAAGCTCCGGGCAAGCGTCGGGGTCTCCAATTAGGTTTTGGAGATTGCCCCGAGCAATTTGTACGGGTACCGGTAACCGCCCCCAAGGGTTGCCACGTGTACGGGTTCAGTGACCGCCCCCAAGGTTTGCCATTTGTACGGGTTCGGTGACCGCCCTCAAGGGTCCCTTAGTGGAATCACGGCATATTGCATTGTGCGAGGGCGTGAGGAGATTACGGTGGCCTTAGTGGCATCTTGGGGAGCATTGTGCCTCCACACTGCTCCAACGGAGATTAGCATCCGCAAGGGTGTGAACTTCGGGATACATCATCGTCTCCGTGTACCTCGGTTATCTCTTACCCGAACCCTTTACTTATGCACTTTATTTTGTGATAGCCATATTGTCTCTTGTCATATATCTTGCTATCACTTAGTTGTTTATCTTTCTTAGCATAAGTTGTTGGTGCACATAGGTGAGCCTAGTTGTTTGAGGTTTTGTGCTTGACATATTAAACGTTAGTTTTATTCCGCATTTGTTCAAGCCTAAAACTTTATTATTTTAAAGCGCCTATTCACCCCCCCCCCTCTAGGCGACATCCACGTCCTTTCACTAGAGCTCAAAGAGAAAGACCTGCAGCCGACTCGAACGGTGTTCCACGACATCGTGTCGGGGCAATCCTCTCCCCCATCGGGAAGATCCAACTCGACGTCCTCTTCGGCGACAAGGCTCACTTCCACCATGAGCCAGTGTGTTTCGAGGTGGTGGATCTCCAAAGCCCCTATCATGCGCTCCTGGGCAGGCCGACGCTTGCCAAATTCATGGTGATCCCGCACTATGCTTACCTCAAGATGAAGATACTGGGTCCCAAAGGCATCATCACGATTGCCGGTGACTACAGGAAGTCAATCGAGTCCGCCCGCGACGGCAGCCAGCTGGCCGAGGCAATGGTGATTGCGGAGGAAAAGCTTTAGCTCGACCGGCTCATGGCTCAAGCCACTGAGCAGCCTGCCGTGTTGACTCCTCCATCCCAGCTAGCCAACGAGGCAACTTTTCAGCCATCCAAAGACACCAAGCAAGTGCCACTCGACCCGGGCAACCCGAAGCAGTGCGTCACCATTGGCGCCACCCTCAGTAGCAAATAGGAAGGCGAGCTCGTCGACTTCCTTCATGAGAATCGGGACATTTTCGCATGGTCCCCCAAGGACATGCTTGGTGTTCCTAGGAAGTTCGTCGAGCACAAGCTTCATGTGCGACCGTATGCGAAGCCGGTCAAGCAACCCTTGCGTCATTCCTCCAAAGAGAAACGGTGCACCATTGGAGAGGAAATTGCCCGGCTGCTCGTAGCCGAATTCATCATGAAAGTTTTCCACCCAGAATGGTTGGCCAATCCAGTCCTGGTGCTGAAGAAAAACAAGGCCTGGCGCATGTGTATCGACTACACAAGCCTAAATAAGGCATGTCCAAAGGATGCATTCGCCCTGCCCCAGATCGATCAAGTAATCGACACCACGGCCGACTGCAATTTGCTATCCTTCTTGGATGCCTATTCCGGCTACCACCAGATCAAGTTGGATCCGGTGGATCATCTGAAGACCTCCTTCATCACCTCCTTTGGAGCCTGCTGCTACATCATCATGTCATTCGGCCTGAAGAATTCATGCGCCACCTTCCCGCGCTGCATGCAGAAGTGTCTCCTTCCCCAAATCGGCAGGAACGTGCATGTCTATGTTGACGACATCGTCGTCAAAACAAAGAAACACTTCAGCCTCCTCGACGATCTCAAGGAGACATTCGCCAACTTGCAAGAGTTCCAAATCCGGCTCAACCCGGAGAAGTGCACCTTCGGTGTGCCAGCTGGTCGGCTCCTCGGTTACTTCGTGTCCGCCCGCGGCATTAAATCCAACCCAGAGAAGATAAGGGCCATCAAGCGCATGTGCAAGCCGGCAGAGCTCCACGACGTCCAGAAGTTCGCGGGCTGCCTCGCCTCGCTTAGCCGGTTCGCCTGCCGGCTCGACGAGAAGGCGCTGCCACTCTACCAGCTCATGAAGAAGACGACAAAGCTCGAGTGGACCGACCAGGCAGACTAGGCCTTTCGCGACCTGAAGCGCGTCCTCTCGAGCACGCCCGTCCTGGGCGTGCTGACTGAGAAGGAGCCCATGCTCGCATACATCGCGGCAACCACATTAGTGGTCAGCGTCGTTCTGGTGGTGGAGAGGCATGAGGAAGGCAAGACGCTGCTGGTTCAGCGCCCCGTCTACTACGTGAGCGAGGCCCTCTCCGCCTCCAAGCAGAACTACCCCCATTACTAGAAGATGTGCTATTGCATACACTTCGCCGCCAAGAAGCTGAAGCAATACTTCCAGGAGAACACCATCACCGTGGTGAGCACGGCTTCGCTCTCAGAGATCATGGGAAACCGGGACACAATCGGCCGGATCGCCAAGTGGACCATCACCACGGCCGACCATGACATCCATTATGAGCCACGCACGACCATCAAGTTCGAGGTGGTGGCCGACTTCCTCGTCGAATCGACGAAGACCCAGTTCACGCCGCCGCCTTAAGACTCCATGCATTGACGCATGCACTTCGACGACTCCAAAATGCAAACTAGTTTGGGAGCTGGCATTGTTTTGTCTTCCCCGAAAGGGGATCAACTCAAATATGCTCTCAAAATCCACTTCGCCGCCTCCAACAATGTAGTGGAATATGAGGCGGTCGTCCATGGCCTCCGGCTCACCAAGGAGATTGGCATCCGCCGGATCCTCTACTTTGGCGACTCAGACCTCGTGATGCACCAGGTCTCTGGCGAATGGGATGCTAGGGACGCCAACATGGCCAGCTACCACTTCCTCGTCAAACAGCTCACCGGCTGCTTCGAGGTTTGTGAGTTCCATCATGACCACCGGGCAGACAACAAGGTCGCGGATGCATTGGCAAAGATCGGCTCCACCCGGCACGCGCTCCCAGCCGGTGTCTCCCTCGAGCAACTGCGCAAGCCTTCAATCAAGCCTTCTCCGGAGTTGGCGTCCATCTTCGTGCCGGCCGACCCATCTAATCCCGCCCCGAACCCGGAGGATCCTCCAGCTGCATCCGCGGTGTCGGCTCTGGATGGGCCCGTGGCGGCCGACTCCGGATCCGTAGCCATCATGGAGATGGAAGACGTGTCTGGCTCCGCCATAGTACTGGGGGCTGACAGATCCGCCTCGGGGACTCCAATCGGAGACCCGGGGGCTCCGCCTCCTCCGGTCCCCTAGCTCGAGCGGCTCCAACTCCGATATCAGCCCCAACTTGGGCCCAACCCCGCCTATCTCATGGGAGGCATGCGCCCACCATATGAAGCCGAATCCCGGCAGATCCAGCGCTACTTCACAGCCTACGCCATCGTCAATCGCGAGCTGGTTCACCGCAGCGTGACATGCGTTTTTGAGCGCTGCTCGAATCAGAAAAGGGACACGAGATCCTCAAAGACATCCACCAAGGCGAGTGCGGGCACCACGCCGCCTCGAGGACCCTAGTGGCCAAGGCCTTTCGCCACGGGTTCTACTGTCCCACAGCCTTGGAGGAGGCAAAGCAACTCGTCGACAAGTGCGAGGGCTGCCAACGCTTCAGCATGCACATCGACCTACCGGCTACGGCCCTCAAGACCATTACCCTCTCATGGCCTTTTGCCATTTGGGGACTTGACATGGTGGGACCATTCAAGACCGCTAGAGGCGGCATGAGGCACCTCCCGGTAGCCGTCAACAAGTTCACCAAGTGGATCGAGGCAAGGCCCATCAAGAAGCTGGACGGGGCCATGGCCGTCCGATTTGTCAAAGACATCACCATCCGCTATGGGGCCCCCATAGAATCATCACCGACAATGGCACCAACTTCACAAGGGCGCGATGGCAATTTTATGCTCCAAGGAAGGCATCCGGGTCGACCTCACATCGGTGGCCCATCCGCAGTCGAACAAAGAGGCCGAAAGAGCAAACGGCTTGATCCTAGCCGGCATCAAGCCGTGGTTCGTGACACCATTGGTCTGGTCGGCTGACTGCTAGATTAAAGAGTTGCCAGCCATCCTGTGGAGTCTTCGCACCATGCCCAACCGATCAACAGGTTTCACTCTGTTCTTCCTCATGTATGGGTCCGAGGCGCTCATCCCCACGGACATCAAATTTGACTCGCCTCGGGTCGCCCTGTATACGGAGACGGATGCAATGGAGGCAAGAGAAGACGGCGTCGACCTGCTCGAGGAAGCACACAAGCTGGCTCTGAGCCAGACAGACATCTACTAGCAGAAGCTTCGCAGCTACCATAGCAGAGAGAAGCCTCCGGCAAGGAGTTGGAGCGTCCATGGAACGCGACACTTCTACACCCGTTCTACTGCTAAGAGAGAAAGAACAAATGTTTGTACATATCCCCTACCCTTTTGGGCTTATGAATGCAGCGGGTTCCCCAAGCCGATGTTTGGGGCATACCTTTTCGATTCCATCAATCATGTCATTTCTCGAGCAAACTCCCCGCACCAGCTCCTCAGACCCGGGGGCTCGCTGACCGGTCCGAGTCCTCTATCCAGTTCATAGCCGGCTAAGTAGTGTGGGCCAAGCAAAAAACCTACCTGTCCGCCTAGTTACATACCGGCTCCCGGGTGTCTGGCTAGCGAGACTCCGGGACAGAAAAGTTTAGCACGCATCGACGCCGACTACGAAGGAGCGGCCGGCTCGGGCTAGCCGAACCCTCTGCGGTTATTTTCTAGACGGCCTCTGCCAAGATCGCCCTAATTTAAACGTTCTTGTGACTCCAAAGATCCACGACCAACCCTCCCCAAAGACAGAAGCCCCGTCCCAGTCACAGACCGGCTCCCGGCTGTCGGGATATCAAGGTGGAAGCCAAAGGAGGGCACAGTTTTGGAAGAAGAGAAGCCAAAGGAACAAGAAAATGAGGGACGAGTGGGCAAGCACAAACTTTGCAAACAAAGCATGGATATATTGCAAGCAAGCATAAACGGCCTGCGGCCACAAGTTCAGTATGTTACACCCCCAGTGGGTGGAATTGCAGACTTAACAAAATGCGGGGAAAGAAAAAAATCTATTCGACGATGGCTCCGTCCTTGGCTCTGGCATCGCCTGCGGGAGCTGAGGCGGACACCTCGTCGACGGCTCCGTCTCCTCCCGCGACAGCCATGGCGGACGCCTTGTCGGCGGCTCTGGACCCTCCTGCGGCACCCGATGTGGACGCTCCATCTCTGGCTCCGGCGCCTCCCACGTCGCCCATCGCGGCCGTGTCCTCCTCCATTTCGGGGTCGGCGTACGCGGCACTGCTGGAGTCGATGAGCTTGAGCTCTGTCTCAACGATGCTGCCTTCAGCATATTGGAGGGCCAACCGGTACTGGGGCTCTAGAATCGCGCTGCCGTTGGCCCTCCGTTCAGCGACGTACTCGTCCCACGGGGCAAACGATGCCAGGTCGCTGGCCCGCAGGAGCAGCTACTCGTCGACTGCCGCCAGCTCCGCCTCCGTGCTGGTGCATTGTGCTACAAGCAGGACCTAGTCGAGGTCCGAGTACCATGACTTGGCAATCTGAAGCGCCTTGTACGCGCCGGCTATCGCCGCCGAGGCCCGCCGGTCGCCCAGCCAGGCGGTTCCCACCTCCATCCACCTCACCAGCCGGCTCATGGACTCCGGCTGCACTGCGCTCGGCCAGAGCACATGAACCATGGCCAGCCCGGCCTCCTGGAGCCTCGCCAGGGCCTGTTCCAGCCCCGTCAGGGGGCCTAGGCGGCGATCTCTAACTCCTCCACGCTCCAGCCGGTGAACGCCTCAATATGGATGCCCGCGTCCCGCTGCTCCTAGTGGTGGAACACAATCACCGTCTCCAAAGCATCATGCGTCCTCGGAAAGGGGTTTGGGAAGGAAAGCGGACGCATGACATAAGAGAGAAGAAGAAGAGATAAAACTCAAATCAGCACCAAGAAAGAAAAACAAGACGAAGAGGGCTTACTGAAAAGGAGGGCGTCCATCTCGTGCGCCTCCTCCTCGAGCTCGCGCTCCCTGGTTGCGTATGCCTTGAGCTGGTCGGCAAGCGCGGCCTGCGCCACCCGCTTCGCCTCGTCCTCCTCCGCCAGACGATCGTCCTTGGCCTTCATGGCTGCCTCGCAAGGAGCTTTCAGCTGCTCCTTCTCATTGAGATGGACCTGCTCCAGCCGCTCCAGCTCTGCAGTGTGGGTCGCCTTCAACTTCTCCAAGGCCTAGCGGTGGGCCGTGTCCCGCTGCTCCACCTCCATGAGCCGAGCCGTCTCACGGTCTTTCCTCTCCGTCTAGAGAAGTTCCACCATCTAGCGGAGCCGGACGTACTCCGCCTGAAGAGCATCACGCTGCTAGCCGGCTTGGTCCAGCCGGCTCTGAAGATCGGCCAGCTAGCTCTGAAGATCGGTCAGCTGGCTCACCACCTCCTTATGTCGTCCCAGCAACGCATTGTGGGCAGTCACCCCTCAGTCATGATAATCCCGCAAAGTAAAAAAAAAGCCCGATGCGAATAAGATTCGACCCGGCTGGCTCCCAACCGGCCTGACTCTCGGGGGTTACACCAAGTGGGTGCGCTCGCGCGCCCCCACTGAAAGCAAAAGACAAAGGCTCGCGTGCGAGTTGGACTCGACCCGGCTGATTCCCAGCCGGCCCGAGTCCCGGGGTCTACATCCAGTGGGTGTGCTAGGGCGCCCCCACTGAAGGAAGAAGCAGAAGAAAAAATTTCAACAAAGAAGAATAGAGAGGCAAAGAACGCACCCCGACCGACTGCTTAAGGTGAAGCAGCCGCTCCCGCGTCGCATCGGCCACCTACTCTATGTAGCGGCGGCATTGGCCGAACTCCACGATCAGCATGGGGACCCCGCTCACCTGCGTGCCAGGGGCTCCCCTCGTAGAGCACCCGCCGGTTGCGCCCCAGGTCTCCATCGGCCGGCTCCCAGCGCCGGAAACGGCCCCGGAGGCGGTTGGGTCGCGCCCCGACACGACCATGGCGCCGACTTCACGCAGACCACCCCCGGACGGCTCCGCACCTCCAGCCGGCTCCACCAATGAGTCGGCCCGGCGAGGCTCTGTCCCCGCACGGACCTCAACTCCCGGGGCCTCGCTTCCCTCCTTCACCGTTGGATCCCCGACGGAATCCACCTCGCCACCCGTGGCCTCCATCCTTGGCGCTGGGGCCTCAACCTTTTGCGCCTCTGGCGTGACTTCGGGAGCCTCTGGCGCGGTTTCGACATCCGGCGGGGGGGCCTCCGGCCCCTCCGGCGCGGCATCGGGCCCCTGCGGGTCCGTCCCGCGTGCCTCCGAAGTACCATCAGACCCTTGCTCGGGTCCTTTGGTTGCCTCCGCCGTGTTTGCATCCGGGCGCTGCATCTCCCGCTCCCGCGTGGGGTCGTGCGACCGCTTGGATAGCTTCTCCCTAGTCAGCGGTGGCTCCACAACAAAGTCGTTCGGTTGCGGCTACCCCCGACCGCCATCTTCTGGGCCGCCTCCTCCCACGGGGGCCGCTCCTGGTCGGTTAGCGCCCGCTGCGCCGCCTCCAATTCGGCCCAGCCGGCGTGCTCCCTCTCGAAGCTTCACCCGTCCTCCGTCATCGCTGTTCGGGCCGACTTTGTCAGGGCGCCAGGGGCCCTGCTCGTCTCCTTCGGATGAGCACGGAAGATTTGCAAATAAAAGCAAAGGAGAAAAGAAGACTTGCCTTGTGTTTACAGGAACCGGTCGTCCAGAAGGCCCAGACGGCACGATCCGCCGTCTCTTCCCGCCGCCTCTGCGACCACCAACCGGAGGCCCACCAGCGCCACGCTTAGGAGCCGGACGTGCCCCTGCCCGCAGCTTGCCTCGCCTCTTGGCCTCTGTCGCGTCTCCGGTTGGGCCACGGCCGGCTCGGCACCCCTCCTCCTCGGCACGCCGGGGACGTCGTCAGGGCTCTCGGAATCCTCTGCGGCGGCTACATTGCACGAATCTGATGACTCGGCATCATCATCAGGCCAAGTCGGCAACACAGACTTAAGGGACACACCAGTTGGCTCGGATGTGTCTGATACTGTCGCGTCTCCCTCTCACGCCGCATCTCCGGCACAAGCCACCATGTTTGGCTCCACCTCGTCGGCGTCCTCGATGTCCTCCAGATCCGACCCCGACGGGTCGGCGGCCGACAGGCCGTAGTCCTGGAGCCGAGGAAACAACTGCCACCACATACGACATCTGACATCAAGCCCGAAGCACAACAAGAACATCAAGCAAGAGGCGAGCCGGTGCATCACTTACCGTCGGAGTCGGATGGTCCCGGTCGTAGGGCATCTTACCCCAGCTCCAGTTGTCCTCGTCCATCGGATTGGCAGCGATGAGGTTCACCCGTTGGGCCACCCGATGGGCCCGTAGCTCCTTCGTCGAGAGCTGTCGCAGGTCGTACCGGCCACTCATCTGGTAGATAAGATGCGGCCTGTGTTGCAACGGATGGATCCAGCGCGACACCATGGTGGCTAGCAGACCTACCACTGTGAGGCCCTCCACGGCGAACATGTGCTCTAGACGGCCGTAGATCTCATCCACCTCATCGGCCGCAGGCGGTAGCTCTGCCTTCTAGTTCAGCCTCTCCACTGGCGTCGCGTCGAAAAAGGCCGAAAGGTTAACACGCTCGCGCGCCGGATCGAGGTAGAACCCGCTATGCCAGTTTTTCACGGATCGTGCAGGGGGAGCTACGGTAAACCGGTGCGATGGTGCACGAGCGCCGCCCCGCAAGCGGTCATCCGCATCCCGTCGGTGAAGGCCGGTGGCCGGATCCTTCACCGATGATTGCTTGAATAAGAAGACCTCACGCCACAGGTCCAGGCGGGCTCAATCCCCAAGAAGCCCTCGCAAAGGGTAACGAACGCCGTTAGCTGAAGGACGTCATTGGGGGTGAGGTGATGCGGCTGCACGTTGTAGTGCTTCTGGAAGCCGGAGAAGAACTCGCTCGCCGACAACCCGAGTCCTCAAGCGAAGTGCTTGGCGAACACCACCACCTCACCTTCCTCCGAGACCGGAGAGTTCTCTGGGCCCGGGACGCGCGTGGCAATGAGCTCGTCCAACGGAAGCTTGCGGCGGTGGCGGAGAACCTCGATGTGCTCCTCGACGATGTCGCTACCGTCCCAGGCCCCGCGAGTTGTTGACATCTCCGGCGGCAGTTCGACATGTGAGGCTGAAGGCAAGAAGGGCTCGGCGAAGCGCACCGGGAAAACGGCGGTGACGGGCCCACAACTAGTGTCTCTCTCTAGCGGGAAGGGGAGGAGTCGGAGAAGACAGGGGCGAGAGAAGGAGAGCAAATGGCTCCCTCGGCCTCTCCTCCTGCCCATTTAAACCCCGCGGGGGTAGTGGGGAGGGGATCCGACGCCCACGCCCCCACTATCTCCGCGCCACGCGGGCGGCGTAATTGTGCCTCAGGAGCTGATGACCCACAAGTATAGGGGATCAATCGTAGTCCTTTCGCTAAGTAAGAGTGTCAAACCCAACGAGGAGCAGAAGGATCTAACAAGTGGTTTTCAGCAAGGTAAAATCTGCACGCACTGAAATTGTCGGTAACAAGTGATTGTGTGGTGCGATGATTCATAGCAAGCAACAAGTAACAAAAGTAGCAACAGTGCAGCAAAGTGGCCCAATCCCTTTTGTAGCAAGGGACAATCCTGGAAAAGGTCTTATAGGAGGAAAAACGCTCCCGAGGACACACGGGAATTTCTGTCATGCTAGTTTCATCATGTTCATATGATTCGCGTTTGTTATTTTGATAGTTTGATATGTGGGTGGACCGGCGCTTGGGTACTGCCCTTACTTGGACAAGCATCCCACTTATGATTAACCCCTCTCGCAAGCATCCGCAACTACGAAAGAAGAATTAAGACAAAGTCTAACCATAGCATTAAACTAGTGGATCCAAATCAGCCCCTTACGAAGCAACGCATAAACTAGGGTTTAAGCTTCTGTCACACTAGCAACCCATCATCTACTTACTACTTCCCAATGTCTTCCTCTAGGCCCAAATAATGGTGAAGTGTTATGTAGTCGACGTTCACATAACACCACTAGAGGAAAAACAACATACAACATATCAAATTACCGAACGAATACCAAATTCACATGACTACTATTAGCATGACTTATCCCATGTCCTCAGGAACAAAAGTAACTACTCACAAAGCATAACCATATTCATGACCAGATAGGTAATGAGTAGCATCAAGGATCTGAACATAAACTCTTCCACCAAGTAATCCAACTAGCATCAACTACAAAGAGTAATCAACACTACTAGCAACCTTACAAGTACCAATCGGAGTCGCGAGACGGAGATTGGTTACAACTGATGAACTAGGGTTTGGAGATGAGATGGTGCTGATGTAGATGTTGATGGTGACGAGTCTCCTCTGATGAGAGGGGTGTTGGTGATGACGATGGTGTTGGGGAACGTCGCATGGGAAACAAAAAAATTCCTACGCGCACGAAGACCTATCATGGTGATGTCCATCTACGAGAGGGGATGAGTGAAATACGTACCCTTGTAGACCGTACAGCAGAAGCGTTAGTGAACGCGGTTGATGTAGTGGAACGTCCTCACGTCCCTCGATCCGCCCCGCGAACAATCCCGCGATCAGTCCCACGATCTAGTACCGAACGGATGGCACCTCCGCGTTCAGCACACGTACAGCTCGACGATGATCTCGGCCTTCTTGATCCAGCAAGAGAGACGGGGAGGTAGAAGAGTTCTCCGGCAGCGTGACGGCGCTCCGGAGGTTGGTGATGATCTCGTCTCGGCAGGGCTCCGCCCGAGCTCCGCAGAAACGCGATCTAGAGGAAAAACCGTGGAGGTATGTGGTCGGGCTGCTGTGGAAAAGTCGTCTCAAATCAGCCCTAAAACCTCCGTATATATAGGTGGGAGAGGGGGGGCCTTGCCTTGGGGCTCAAGGAGCCCCAAGGGAGTCGGCCGAGCCAAGGGGGAAGGTCTCCCCCCCTCCCCAAACCGAGTTGGACTTGGTTTGGTGGGTGGGAGTCCTTCCTTCCCTTCCCACCTCCTCTTTTTTTTCTCTTCGATTTTTTCTTCCAATGCACATAGGGCCCTTTTGGGTTGTCCCACCAGCCCACTAAGGGCTGGTGCGCCACCCTCAAGGCCTATGGGCTTCCCCGGGGTGGGTTGCCCCCCCCCCCCCCCCGGTGAACTCCCGGAACCCATTCGTCATTCTCGGTAACTCTGAAAACCTTCCGATAATCAAATGAGGTCATCCTATATATCAATCTTCGTTTCCGGACCATTCCGGAAACCCTCGTGACATCCGTGATCTCATCCGGGACTCCGAACAACATTCAGTAACCAACCATATAACTCAAATATGCATAAAACAACGTCGAACCTTAAGTGTGCAGACCCTGCGGGTTCGAGAACTATGTAGACATGACCCGAGAGACTCCTCGGTCAATATCCAATAGCGGGACCTGGATGCCCATATTGGATCCTACATATTCTACGAAGAACTTATCGTTTGAACCTCAGTGTCAAGGATTCATATAATCCCGTATGTCATTCCCTTTGTCCTTCGGTATGTTACTTGCCCGAGATTCGATCGTCAGTATCCGCATACCTATTTCAATCTCGTTTACCAGCAAGTCTCTTTACTCGTTCCGTAATACAAGATCCCGCAACTTACACTAAGTCACATTGCTTGCAAGGCTTGTGTGTGATGTTGTATTACCGAGTGGGCCCCGAGATACCTCTCCGTCACACGGAGTGACAAATCCCAGTCTCGATCCATACTAACTCAACTAACACCTTCGGAGATACCTGTAGAGCATCTTTATAGTCACCGAGTTACGTTGCGACGTTTGATACACACAAAGTATTCCTCCGGTGTCAGTGAGTTATATGATCTCATGGTCATAGGAACAAATACTTGACATGCAGAAAACAGTAGCAACAAAATGACACGATCAACATGCTACGTCTATTAGTTTGGGTCTAGTCCATCACGTGATTCTCCTAATGACGTGATCCAGTTATCAAGCAACAACACCTTGTTCATAATCAGAAGACACTGACTATCTTTGATCAACTGGCTAGCCAACTAGAGGCTTGCTAGGGACAGTGTTTTGTCTATGTATCCACACATGTAAATGAGTCTTCATTCAATACAATTACAGCATGGATAATAAACGATTATCTTGATACAGGAATTATAATAATAACTATATTTATTATTGCCTCTAGGGAATAATTCCAACAGTCTCCCACTTGGACTAGAGTCAATAATCTAGCCCTCACATCATCATGCGAATTACATTGTAATAAATCTAACACCCATACAGTTCTGGTGTTGATCATGCTTTGGCCGTGGAAGAGGTTTAGTCAGCGGGTCTGCTACATTCAGATCCGTGTGCACTTTGCATATACTCACGTCATCCCCTTCGATGTAGTCGCGGATGAGGTTGAAGCGTCGTTTGATGTGTCTGGACTTCTTGTGAAACCGTGGTTCCTTTCCTAAGGCAATGGCACCCGTGTTGTCACAGAACAAGGTTATTGGATTCAGTGCGCTTGGCACCACTCCAAGATCCGTCATGAATTGCTTCATCCAGACACCCTCCTTAGCCACCTCCGAGGCAGCCATGTACTCCGCTTCACATGTAGAATCTGCTACGACGCTTTGCTTGGAACTGCACCAGCTTACCGCACCCTCATTAAGAATAAATACGTATCCGATTTGTGACTGAGAGTCGTCCGGATCTGTGCCAAAGCTTGCATCGACGTAACCTTTTACGGCGAGCTCTTCGTCACCTCCATATACGAGAAACATCTCCTTAGTCCTTTTCAGGTACTTCAGGATATTCTTGACCGCCGTCCAGTGATCCACTCCTGGATTACTCTGGAATCTACCTGCCATACTTATGGCCAGGCTAACATCCGGTCTAGTGCACAACATTGCATACATGATAGAACCTATGGCTGAAGCATAGGGGACGTAGCGCATATGCTCTCTATTTTCATCAATTGCTGGGCACTGAGTCTTACTCAATCTCGTACCTTGTAAAACTGGCAAGAACCCTTTCTTGGACTGTTCCATTTCGAACCTCTTCAAAACTTTATCAAGGTATGTGCTTTGTGAAAGTCCGATCAGGCGTTTTGATCTATCCCTATAGATCTCAATGCCTAGAATGTAAGCAGCTTCTCCTAGGTCCTTCATAGAGAAACTTTTATTCAAGTAATCCTTTATGCTCTCCAAAAACTCTACGTTGTTTCCAATCAGCAATATGTCATCCACATATAATATTAGAAACGCCACAGAGCTCCCACTCACTTTCTTGTAAATACAAGATTCTCCAACCACTTGTATAAACCCAAATGCTTTGATCACCTCATCAAAGCGTTTTTTCCAACTCCGAGATGCTTGCACCAGTTCATAAATGGATCGCTGGAGCTTGCACACCTTGTTAGCATTCTTAGGATCGACAAAACCTTCGGGTTGCATCATATACAATTCTTCCTTCAGGAAACCGTTAAGGAACACCGTTTTGACATCCATCTGCCAGATTTCATAATCGAAAAATGCAGCTATTGCTAACATGATTCTGACGGACTTAAGCATCGCTACGGGTGAGAATGTCTCATCGTAGTCAACTCCTTGAACTTGTGAAAAACCCTTTGCCACAAGTCGAGCTTTATAAACAGTCACATTGTCGTCAGCGTCCGTCTTCCTCTTAAAGATCCATTTGTTCTGAATAGCCTTGCGGCCTTCAGGCAGTACCTCCAAAGTCCACACGTTGTTCTCATACATGGATCCTATCTCGGACTTCATGGCTTCTAGCCATTTGTTGGAATCTGGGCCCACCATTGCTTCTTCATAATTTGCAGGTTCATTGTTGTCCAACAACATGATTGACAAGACGGGATTACCGTACCACTCTGGAGCAGCACGTGGTCTCGTTGACCTGTGTGGTTCTACAGAAACTTGAACCGGAGTTTCATGATCATCATCATTAACTTCCTCCTCAACCGGCGTCGCAACGACAGAGGTTTCCCCTTGCCCTGCGCCACCATCCAGAGGGATGAGAGGTTCGACAACCTCGTCAAGTTCTATCTTCCTCCCACTCAATTCTCTTGAGAGAAACTCCTTCTCGAGAAAAGCTCCGTTTTTAGCAACAAACACTTTGCCCTCGGATTTGAGATAGAAGGTGTACCCAACTGTCTCTTTTGGGTAACCTATGAAGACGCACTTTTCCACTTTGGGTTCCAGCTTTTCAGGCTGAAGCTTTTTGACATAAGCATCACATCCCCAAACTTTAAGAAACGACAACTTTGGCCTTTTGCCATACCACAGCTTGTATGGTGTCGTCTCAATGGATTTTGATGGTGCCCTATTTAAAGTGAATGCAGCTGTTCCTAATGCATAACCCCAAAACGATAACGGCAAATCGGTAAGAGACATCATAGATCGCACCATCTCTAATAAAGTACGATTACGACGTTCGGACACACCATTACGCTGTGGTGTTCCAGGCGGTGTTAACTGTGAAACAATTCCACATTGTCTTAAGTGAGTACCAAACTCGAAACTCAGATATTCACCCCCACGATCAGATCGTAGGAACTTGATCTTCTTGTTACGATGATTTTCAACTTGACTCTGAAATTGCTTGAACTTTTCAAATGTTTCAGACTTGTGCTTCATTAAGTAGACATAACCATATCTACTCAAATCGTCAGTGAAGGTGAGAAAATAAGGATATCCGCCGCGTGCCTCTACGCTCATCGGACCACACACATCGGTATGTATGATTTCCAACAAGTCACTTGCACGCTCCATTGTTCCGGAGAACGGAGTTTTAGTCATCTTGCCCATGAGGCATGGTTCGCACGTGTCAAGTGAATCAAAGTCAAGTGACTCCAAAAGTCCATCGGCATGGAGTTTCTTCATGCGCTTTACACCAATATGACCTAAGCGGCAGTGCCACAAAAATATGGCGCTATCATTGTTAACTCTAACTCTTTTGGTCTCAATGTTATGTATGTGTGTATCGCTATCAAGATTCAATATGAACAATCCTCTCACATTGGGTGCATGACCATAAAAGATGTTACTCATAGAAATAGAACAACCATTATTCTCTGATTTAAAAGAGTAACCGTCTCGCAATAAACAAGATCCAGATATAATGTTCATGCTCAACGCAGGCACTAAATAACAATGATTTAAGTTCATAACTAATCCTGATGGTAACTGAAGTGAAACTGTGCCGACGGCGATTGCATCAACCTTGGAACCATTTCCTACGTGCATCGTAACTTCATCTTTCGCCAGCCTTTGTCTATTCCGCAGTTCCTGTTTCGAGTTGCAAATATGAGCAACAGAACCGGTATCGAATACCCAGGCACTACTACAAGAGCCGGTTAAGTACACATCAATAACTTGTATATCAAATATACCTGATTTTTCTTTGGCCGCCTTCTTATCTGCCAGATACTTGGGGCAATTGCGCTTCCAGTGACCCATACCCTTGCAATAGTAACACTCTGTTTCAGGCTTAGGTCCAGCTTTGGGTTTCTTCGTCGGATTGGCAACAGGCTTGCCGCTCTTCCTTGAATTGCCCTTCTTGCCTTTGCCGTTTCTCTTGAAACTAGTGGTCTTATTCACCATCAACACTTGATGCTCTTTACGGAGTTCAGACTCTGCGACTTTCAGCATCGCAAACAACTCGCCGGGAGACTTGTTCATCCCTTGCATGTTGTAGTTCAACACAAAGCCTTTATAGCTTGGCGGCAGTGATTGAAGGATTCTGTCAGTGATAGCCTCTTGCGGGAGTTCAATCCCCAGCTCAGCTAGACGGTTTGAGTACCCAGACATTTTGAGCACATGTTCATTGACAGACGAGTTTTCCTCCATCTTGCAAGCATAGAATTTATCGGAGGTCTCATACCTCTCGATCCGGGCGTTCTTCTGAAAGATAAACTTCAACTCCTGGAACATCTCAAATGCTCCATGACGCTCAAAGCGACGTTGAAGTCCCGGTTATAAGCCATACAAGACTGCACATTGAACTACTGAGTAGTCCTCCTTACGTGCTAACCAAGCGTTCTTAACATCCTGATCAGCCGTAGAGGGTGGTTCATCTCCTAGCGCAGCATTAAGGACATAATCCTTCTTCCCAACTTGTAAGATTAGCTTAAGATTACGAGCCCGGTCTACAAAGTTGCTTCCATCATCTTTCAACTTAGCTTTCTCTAGGAACGTATTAAAATTCAGGGTGACTGTCGCGTGAGCCATGATCTACAACACAAATATATTCAAAGTGGACTTAGACTATGTTCAAGATAATTAGAGTTTAACTTAATCAAATTATTCGCTAAACTCCCACTCAAAAAGTACATCTCTCTAGTCATTTGAGTGGTTCATGATCCACTTACACTAGCTCAAGTCCGATCATCACGTGAGTTGAGTATAGTTTCAGTGGTAAGCATCCCTATGTTAATCATATCATCTATATGATTCATGATCGACCTTTCGGTCTCATGTGTTCCGAGGCCATGTCTGCACATGCTAGGCTCGTCAAGCTTAACCCGAGTGTTCCGCGTGCGCAACTGTATTGCACCCGTTGTATGTGAACGTTGAGTCTATCACACCCGATCATCACGTGGTGTCTCGAAACGACGAACTGTAGCAACGGTGCACAGTCGGGGAGAACACAATTTCGTCTTGAAATTTTAGTGAGAGATCACCTCATAATGCTACCGTCGTTCTAAGCAAAATAAGGTGCATAAAAGGATTAACATCACATGCAATTCATAAGTGACATGATATGGCCATCATCACGTGCTTCTTGATCTCCATCACCAAAGCACCGGCACGATCTTCTTGTCACCGGCGCCACACCATGATCTCCATCAACGTGTTGCCATCGAGGTTGTCATGCTACTCATGCTATTACTACTAAAGCTACATCCTAGCAAAATAGTAAACGCATCTGCAAGCACAAACATTATTATAAAGACAACCCTATGGCTCCTGCCGGTTGCCGTACCATCGACGTGCAAGTCGATATTATCTATTACAACATGATCATCTCATACATCCAATATATCACATCACATCGTTGGCCATATCACATCACAATCATACCCTGCAAAAACAAGTTAGACGTCCTCTAATTTTGTTGTTGCATGTTTTACGTGGTGACCATGGGTATCTAGTAGGATCGCATCTTACTTACGCAAACAAACACCACAACGGAGATATATGAGTTGCTATTTAACCTCATCCAAGGACCTCCTCGGTCAAATCCGATTCAACTAAAGTTGGAGAAACCGACACTTGCCAGTCATCTTTGAGCAACGGGGTTACTCGTAGCGATGAAACCAGTCTCTCGTAAGCGTACGAGTAATGTCGGTCCAAGCCGCTTCAATCCAACAATACCGCGGAATCAAGAAAAGACTAAGGAGGGCAGCAAAACGCACATCACCGCCCACAAAAAATTTTGTGTTCTACTCGAAAAGACATCTACACATGAACCTAGCTCATGATGCCACTGTTGGGGAACGCCGCATGGGAAACAAAAATTTTCCTACGCGCACGAAGACCTATCATGGTGATGTCCATCTACGAGAGGGGATGAGTGATCTACGTACCCTTGTAGACCGTACAGCAGAAGCATTAGTGAACGCAGTTGATGTAGTGGAACGTCCTCACGTCCCTCGATCCGCCCCGCGAACAATCCCACGATCAGTCCCACGATCTAGTACCGAACGGACGGCACCTCCGCGTTCAGCACACGTACAGCTCGACGATGATCTCGGCCTTCTTGATCCAGCAAGAGAGACGGAGAGGTAGAAGAGTTCTCCGGCAGCGTGACGGCGCTCCGGAGGTTGGTGATGATCTCGTCTCAGCAGGGCTCCGCCCGAGCTCCGCAGAAACGCGATCTAGAGGAAAAACCGTGGAGGTATGTGGTCGGGCTGCCGTGGAAAAGTCGTCTCAAATCAGCCCTAAAACCTCTGTATATATAGGTGGGAGAGGGGGGCTTGCCTTGGGGCTCAAGGAGCCCCAAGGGGGTCGGCCGAGCCAAGGGGGAAGGTCTCCCCCCCCCCCCCAAACCGAGTTGGACTTGGTTTGGTGGGTGGGAGTCCTTCCTTCCCTTCCCACCTCCTCTTTTTTTTGTCTTTGATTTTTTCTTCCAATGCGCATAGGGCCCTTTTGGGCTGTCCCACCAACCCACTAAGGGCTGGTGCGCCACCCTCAAGGCCTATGGGCTTCCCCAGGGTGGGTTGCCCCCCCCCCCCCCCGGTGAACTCCCGGAACCCATTCGTCATTCCCGGTACATTCCCGGTAACTCCGAAAACCTTCCGGAATCAAATGAGGTCATCCTATATATCAATCTTCGTTTTCGGACCATTCCGGAAACCCCCGTGACGTTCCTGATCTCATCCGGGACTCCGAACAACATTCGGTAACCAACCATATAACTCAAATACGCATAAAACAACGTCGAACCTTAAGTGTGCAGACCCTGCGGGTTCGAGAACTATGTAGACATGACCCGAGAGACTCCTCGGTCAATATCCAATAGCGGGACCTGGATGCCCATATTGGATCCTACATATTCTACGAAGAACTTATCGTTTGAACCTCAGTGTCAAGGATTCATATAATCCCGTATGTCATTCCCTTTGTCCTTCGGTATGTTACTTGCCCGAGATTCGATCGTCAGTATCCGCATACCTATTTCAATCTCGTTTACCAGCAAGTCTCTTTACTCGTTCCGTAATACAAGATCCCGCAACTTACACTAAGTCACATTGCTTGCAAGGCTTGTGTGTGATGTTGTATTACCGAGTGGGCCCCGAGATACCTCTCCGTCACACGGAGTGACAAATCCCAGTCTCGATCCATACTAACTCAACTAACACCTTCGGAGATACCTGTAGAGCATCTTTATAGTCACCGAGTTACGTTGCGACGTTTGATACACACAAAGTATTCCTCCGGTGTCAGTGAGTTATATGATCTCATGGTCATAGGAACAAATACTTGACATGCAGAAAACAGTAGCAACAAAATGACACGATCAACATGCTACGTCTATTAGTTTGGGTCTAGTCCATCACGTGATTCTCCTAATGACGTGATCCAGTTATCAAGCAACAACACCTTGTTCATAATCAGAAGACACTGACTATCTTTGATCAACTGGCTAGCCAACTAGAGGCTTGCTAGGGACAGTGTTTTGTCTATGTATCCACACATGTATATAAGTCTTCATTCAATACAATTATAGCATGAATAATAAACGATTATCTTGATACAGGAATTATAATAATAACTATATTTATTATTGCCTCTAGGGAATAATTCCAACAGATGGCGATGATTTCCCCCTCCGGGAGGGAAGTTTCCCCGACAGGATCGTCCTGCCGGAGCTCTAGATTGGTTCTGCTCAAGTTCTGCCTCGTGGCGGCGGCGAAACCACGAAAAAGCTCCTCCCTGATTTTTTTCCTGGACGAAACCCTTCATATAGCAAAAGAGGGGGGCAAGTGGGCCTGCAGGGTGCCCACAAGCCCTCATGGCGCGGCTTGGGGGGGTGGGCGCACCGTGCAGGCTTGTGGCCACCTGCACGCCCCCTCTGGCACTTCTTTGGCCCAGTATTTTTGATAAATCAGGAAAAAAATCCTCGTTGCTTTTACGGCGTTTGGAGTTGCGCAGAATAGTATCTCAACTTTGCTCCACTTTCAGGCCAGAATTCCAGTTGTCGGCATTCTCGCTCTTGATGTAAACCTTGCAAAATAAGAGAGAAAAGGCATAAGAATAGTACCATGAAGTGAAATAACAGCCAAAGAAGCGATAAATATCAACATGAAAACATGATGCAAAATGGACGTATCAACTCCCCCAAGCTTAGACCTCGCTTGTCCTCAAGCGAAAGCCTAGCTCAATAAATATGTCCACATGTTTAGGGAGAGAGGTGTCTACAAAACAAGATACGAACATGCATGCATCATAATCATGACCAGAACAGCAATACCAACATATAATCTCTCATGCTAAAGTGATAATTCCTTCACAAAGTAAAGAATGGATCAAGAACCTTACCGAGAAGTAACAACCGATAGCCTTTAGTCATTGAAGCAATTGCAATTTATCACAACATCAGAAAGAGTCAAATAAGAGCTTGTAAAGCAAATCCACATACTCAATCATTCTTTCGTTCTCTACAATTGCTACAACTCACGTGGTACTCATGAGATCAAAGTTTCAGCTGGACACAGAGAAAGATAGGGGCTTATAGTTTTGCCTCCCAACTGCTTACCTCAAGGGTAATGTCAACAATAATAATTCATGAATGCCTACCTCCAAGTTGACATATGAATATAGATCTTTCCCAAGCATATGACGTTATCCAAGATAAAGGAGAAATAAGGAATTGGTGAAGATCACCATGACTCTTTCAAGGGCAAAAAGTAAAGGTACAAGATAGGCCCTTCGCAGAGGGAAGTAGAGGTTGTCATGCGCTTTTGAGGTTTGGATGTGTGTCCTCTTAGTGCGGAGGAACGTCACTTTATATTGCCTCCTGTGATAAAGAACTTTATTATGCAGTCTGTCGCTTTTATGTCTTCCTCATCACAGGTTCGTATAAAGCTTATTTTCCACACACTAATAGATCATACATATTAGAGAGCAATTTTTATTGCTTGCACCGATGACAACTTACTTGTGGGATCTTATTCAATCCATAGGTAGGTATGGTGGACACTCATGGCAAAACTGGTTTGAAGGTTTATGGATGCACAAGTAGTATCTCTACTTGGTGCGGGAGTTTTGGCTAATATGAGGTGGAAGCAATCATCACATGCTAAGGGATCTCTAATCATATAACATTGTTCGGAACCAAGCAAACACAATTCATTATGTTGTCTTCCTTGTCCAACATCTACTTCTAGGCATGTAATAGTTTAGTGAGTGTTCACAATCATAGATAGTGTCAGAGATGATATATTTATATGTGAACCTCTCCTTCTTTATCACTTCCTATTAATTGCAACAATGACCAAGGTCTACGTTTGCCTACCCTCAACAAGTTTCAATCCTCATTCTTTTTATATGTGAAGCCATCACTTCCCACAAGACCATCACATGATCTTTCATGCTTTTGTTCTATTCTCACTCTTTTGATCATGGGAAGAGGCAAAGCCCTTCAACTAAGACACTCTTTATTATATGGCTACGAGCAAGAATACATCGGGGGTGACACAAAGCAAAACTCAAGACTAAAACACTAAGACTTTTAATCTACTGGAGAAAGAGAAAACTGAAAAGGAAAACTAAAACAAAGGTAAAGGCAAAAGATGTGACGGTGATACGATACCGGGGCAACTCCCCCAAGCTTGGCACAAGCCAAGGGGATTGCCCATACCAATGCTCAGTTGTGTTCCTTTTGTGGTGATGGTGGTGGAGTTGTTGAAGAGGTCTTGAGCTTGTTTAATTTCCACTTGAGCATAAAATTCTGCTCCCTCAGATCATCATTTTCCTCTTCAAGCTTCAACACCCTTTGGCACAATTCCTGCTTACTCTCCTGTAAGAAACGGGAAGGGATAAACAAAGTCTTAGGCTTCTTCCTTGAGTCAGGGAGGCTCGACTTCTTGAACTCCACATGCGTGTGTCCAGGTTGAGGTAGAGGAGCCTCCTCTTCATTGAAACTTGTTTGTTCATTCCCCTTTGGATCATAATATTCTTCCTCGTTAGTGGTCCAACCATAAGGATCCACGTCCCCATAGACCTTGGGATTAGCAAGGTAATCAGCCACATAGCTCTCCCCCTCTGAATCCTGAGAAGACATCTTGACCTAGATCTGCGGCAGAAAACAGGCTCGAAATGAAAAACAAAGGAAATCTGCGTGATGCAGGGGTCAGACCAAACGGAAGTATATATAATGATTTTTTTTCAGACCGGAAAGAGTACCCTGCACTAAAACGGAGTCCGGGAGGCACACGAGGTGGCCACAAGCCCTCATGGCGTGGCCAGGGGGTGGGCCCGCGCCGTGCAGGCTTGTCGCCTCCTCGCGCGCTTTTTGGACTACTTCCAATTTTTGTATTTTTTCAAATATTCCAAAACGGAGAAAAATTCCTACTGGAAAAGTTTTGGACTCTGTTTTCTTACCGAATCACATACCTCTTCGTTTTCGGAGTCTGAAACAGGCTGTTAAATGTCCCTTAGGTATTCTTCCAGAGTTATGGTATTGATGATATTGCTTTCAACATTTATGGGAGTACCTGAGATATAATGCTTGATTCTCTGCCCATTTACCATTCTCGGACAATTACCTTCAGTGTTGTTGATCTTGATAGCACCGTAACGATATACTTCCTCAACAACATAGGGACCTTCCCATTTAGAGAGAAGCTTGCCTGCAAAGAATCTTAAACGAGAGTTATATAGCAAGACATAATCACCTACATTGAACTCACGCTTTTGTATCCTCTTATCATGCCACCTCTTAACCTTCTCTTTGAACAGCTTGGCATTCTCATATGCCTGAGTTCTCCACTCATCAAGCGAGCTAATATCAAATAACATCTTCTCACCGGCAAGTTTGAAATCAAAGTTGAGCTCTTTGATTGCCCAATAAGATTTATGCTCTAGCTCAAGAGGTAAGTGACATGCTTTCCCATACACCATTTTGTACGGAGACATGCCCATGGGATTCTTATAGGCAGTTCTATAAGCCCACAGTGCATCATCGAGCTTTTTAGACCAATTCTTTCTAGACCTGTTGACAGTCTTTTACAGAATTAGTTTAATCTCTCTGTTACTTAGCTCTACTTGACCACTGGACTGAGGGTGATAGGGAGACGCAATTATATGATTAACATCGTACTTAGCAAGCGTTTTACGGAAAGCACCATGAATGAAGTGTGAACCATCGTCGGTCATTAGATATCTAGGGACTCCAAATCTAGGGAAGATAACTTCTTTCAGCATCTTGATAGAGGTGTTGTGATCAGCACTACTAGTGGGGATAGCTTCTACCCACTTAGTGACGTAATCAACAGCAACTAGGATATGAGTATACCCGTTGGACTTGGGAAAAGGTCCCATATAATCAAAGCCCCAAACATCGAATGGTTCAATGACAAGTGAATAGTTCATAGGCATTTCCTGACGTTTGCTAATATTACCTATTCTTTGACATTCGTCACAAGACAAGACAAACTTACGGGCATCCTTGAAGAGAGTGGGCCAATAGAAACCTGATTGCAATACCTTGTGTGCAGTTCTATCTCCTGCATGGTGTCCTCCGTAGGCCTCGGAGTGACACTTCTGTAGGATCTGTCTCTGTTCATGTTCAGGTACACAACGTCTAATAACACCATCTACTCCTTCCTTATAAAGGTGAGGATCATCCCAAAAGTAGTGTCTCAAGTCAAAGAAGAATTTCTTCTTTTGCTGGTACGTGAAACTAGGTGGTATATATTTGGCAACGATATAGTTTGCATAATCAGCATACCACGGTGCACTACGTGAAGCATTGATGACATTCAATTGCTCACCGGGAAAGCTATCATCAATAGCTTGTGGGTCATCAAGAATGTTCTCCAACCTAGACAAGTTATCGGGGTTATCAGCACCCTTTCTGTCGACAACTTGCAAATCAAATTCTTGTAGCAAGAGAACCCATCTGATAAGTCTAGGTTTAGCGTCCTTCTTCTCCATGAGGTACTTAATAGAAGCGTGATCAATGTGAATAGTGACTTTGGAATCAACTATTTAAGACCTGAACTTTTCACATGCAAACACGACTGCTAAAAATTCCTTCTCCGTAGTGGCATAGTTTCTTTGGGCACTGTCTAGAGTTTTACTAGCATAGTGAATAACATTCAACTTTTTATCAACTCTTTGCCCTAGAAAAGCACCAACAGCATAATCGCTAGCATCACACATGATTTCAAACGGCAAGTTCCAATCAGGTGGTTGAACAATAGGTGCGGTTATCAAAGCCCTCTTAAGTATTTCGAGGGCTTCCTCACAATCCTCGTTAAAGACAAAAGGAATATCCTTTTGCAAGAGATTGATAAGAGGCCTAGAAATCTTAGAGAAGTCTTTAATGAACCTTCTATAGAAACCAGCATGACCAAGGAAACTTCTTATCCCTTTGATATCTGTGGGGTATGGCATTTTCTCGATTGCATCAACCTTAGCCTTATCGACTTCAATACCTCTTTCAGAAATTTTATGTCCTAAGACGATGCCTTCATTAACCATAAAGTGGCACTTCTCCTAATTCAAGACAAGATTGGTGTCTTTACATCTCTGCAAGACTCGATCAAGGTTGCTGAGGCAATCATCAAAGGAAGACCCGTAAACGGAGAAGTCATCCATGAAAACCTCAACAATCTTTTCACAAAAGTCAGAGAATATAGCCATCATGCATCTTTGAAAAGTGGTAGGTGCATTACATAAGCCAAAAGGCATACGTCTATAAGCAAAGGTACCGAAAGGACAGGTGAAAGTGGTTTTCTCCTGATCAGATTGTGCAACTGGTATTTGGGAGAAACCAGAATATCTGTCTAGAAAGCAGAAGTGTGTGTGTTTGGACAACCTTTCTAGCATTTGGTCGATAAAAGGCAAAGGGTAATGATCTTTCCTAGTGGCTTTATTCAATTTCCTAAAATCGATCACCATCCTATAGCCAGTAATAATCCTCTGTGGGATCAATTCATCCTTATTATTAGGGACAACGGTAATACCTCCCTGTTGGGGAACGTCGCATGGGAAACAAAAATTTTCCTACGCGCACGAAGACCTATCATGGTGATGTCCATCTACGAGAGGGGATGAGTGATCTACGTACCCTTGTAGATCGTACAGCAGAAGCGTTAGAGAACGCGGTTGATGTAGTGGAACGTCCTCACGTCCCTCGATCCGCCCCGCGAACAATCCCGCGATCAGTCCCACGATCTAGTACCGAACGGACGGCACCTCCGCGTTCAGCACACGTACAGCTCGACGATGATCTCGGCCTTCTTGATCCAGCAAGAGAGACGGAGAGGTAGAAGAGTTCTCCGGCAGCGTGACGGCGCTCCGGAGGTTGGTGATGATCTTGTCTCAGCAGGGCTCCGCCCGAGCTCCGCAGAAACACGATCTAGAGGAAAAACTATGGAGGTATGTGGTCGGGCAGCCGTGAGAAAGTCGTCTCAAATCAGCCCTAAAACCTCCGTATATATAGGTGGGAGGGAGGGGAGGAGGAAGCCTCAAAACCTAAAGGTTTAGCCGAAATTGGAGGTGGAGGAGTCCTACTCCAATCCTACTTGGAGTAGGATTCCACCTTCCCACTTGGAAACTCTTTCCACCTTGTGTTTTTTCCTTCTCAAACCTTATGGGCCTTAGTGGGAACTTATTCCAGCCCACTAGGGGCTGGTTTATCTCTTCCCATAGCCCATGAGACCCCTTGGGGCGTGACACCCCTCCCGATGGTCCCCGGCACCCCTCCCAGCACTCCCGGTACACTACCGATGAGCCCGAAACTTTTCCGGTAATGCACGGAAACCTTCCGGTAACCAAATGAGGTCATCCTATATATCAATCTTCGTTTCCGGACCATTCCGGAAACCCTCGTGACGTCCGTGATCTCATCCGGGACTCCGAACAACATTCGGTAACCAACCATATAACTCAAATACGCATAAAACAACGTCGAACCTTAAGTGTGCAGACCCTGCGGGTTCGAGAACTATGTAGACATGACCCGAGAGACTCCTCGGTCAATATCCAATAGCGGGACCTGGATGCCCATATTGGATCCTACATATTCTACGAAGATCTTATCGTTTGAACCTCAGTGCCAAGGATTCATATAATCCCGTATGTCATTCCCTTTGTCCTTCGGTATGTTACTTGCCCGAGATTCGATCGTTAGTATCCGCATACCTATTTCAATCTCGTTTACCGGCAAGTCTCTTTACTCGTTCCGTAATACAAGATCCCGCAACTTACATTAAGTTACATTGCTTGCAAGGCTTGTGTGTGATGTTGTATTACCGAGTGGGCCCCGAGATACCTCTCCGTCACACGGAGTGACAAATCCCAGTCTTGATCCATACTAACTCAACTAACACCTTCGGAGATACCTGTAGAGCATCTTTATAGTCACCCAGTTACGTTGCGACGTTTGATACACACAAAGCATTCCTCCGGTGTGAGTGAGTTATATGATCTCATGGTCATAGGAATAAATACTTGACACGCAGAAAACAGTAGCAACAAAATGACACGATCAACATGCTACGTCTATTAGTTTGGGTCTAGTCCATCACATGATTCTCCTAATGATGTGATCCCGTTATCAAGTGACAACACTTGCCTATGGCCAGGAAACCTTGACCATCTTTGATCAACGAGCTAGTCAACTAGAGGCTTACTAGGGACAGTGTTTTGTCTATGTATCCACACAAGTATTGTGTTTCCAACTAATACAATTATAGCATGGATAATAAACGATTATCATGAACTAAGAAATATAATAATAACTAATTTATTATTGCCTCTAGGGCATATTTCCAACAGTCTCCCACTTGCACTAGAGTCAATAATCTAGTTCACATCACCATGTGATTCCAACGAATCCAACACCCGTATAGTTATGGGGTCTGATCACGTCTTGCTCGTGAGAGAGGTTTTTAGTCAACGGCTCTGAAACTTTCAGATCCGTGCGTTCTTTACAAATCTTTATGTCATCTTATAGATGCTGCTACTACGTGCTATTCGGAAATGCTCCAAATATCTACTCTACTGTATGAATCCGTTTCACTACCCATAGTTATTCAGATTAGTGTCAAAGCTTGCATCAACGTAACCCTTTACGACGAACTCTTTAACCACCTCCATAATCGAGAAAAATTCCTCAGTCCATTTGTTACCAAGGATAAATTTTGACCGCTGCTAGTGATTCAATCATGGATCACTCTCTGTACCTCTCAACAGACTTTGAGTCAAGGCACACATCAGGTGCGGTACACAGCATGGCATACTTTAGATTCTACGGCTAAGGCATAGAAGACAACCTTCGTCTATTCTCTTTATTCTGCCGTGGTCGGGTTTTGAGTCTTACTCAAATTCACACCTTACAACGCAACCAAGAACTCCTTCTTTGTTGATCTATTTTCAACTCCTTCAAAACTTGTCAAGGCATGCATCTTGTTGAAACTTCCATTAAGCGCTTTCGATCTATCTCCATAGATCCTTGATGCTCAACGTTCAAGTAGCTCAATCCAGGTATTCCTTTGAAAACTCCTTTCAAACAACCTTGTATGCTTTACAGAAATTCTACATTACTTCTGATCCACAATATGTCAACCACATATACTTATCAGAAATTCTATAGTGCTCCCACTCACTTCTTTGGAAATACAAGTTTCTCACAAACTTTGTACAAACCCAAAATCTTTGATCATCTCATCAAAGTGTATATTCCAACTCCGAGATGCTTGCACCAGTCCATTGAAGGATCGCTGGAGCTTGCATACTTGCTAGTATCTTTAGGATCGACAAAACCTTCTGGTTGTATCACATACAATGTTTGCTCAAGGAAACCGTCGAGAAAACAATGTTTTGATATCCTACGTGCAATATTTCATAAATAATGCATCAACAACTAACATAATTCTAACAGACCTTTAGCATCGCTACGAGTGAGAAAGTCTCATCACAGTCAACTGTTTGATCTTGTCGAAAACATCTTTGCGACAAGTCGAGCTTTTCTTAATAGTGACTTATCACCATCATCGTCTGTCTTCCTTTAAAGATCCATTTTACTCAATAGTCCTATGACCATCAAGTAGTTCTACCAAAGTCTTCACTTTGTTTTCACACATGGATCCTCTCTCGGATTTCATGGCTTCCAGCCATTTGTCGGAATCTGGGCCCACCATCGCTTTCTCCATAACTCGTAGGTTCACTGTTGCTCAACAACATGACCTCCAAGACAGGGTTACCGTACTACTCTGCAGCAGTATGCGACCTTGTCGACCTACGAGGTTTGTAGTAACTTGATTCGAAGCTCAATGATCACCATCATCAGCTTCTACTTCAATTGGTGTAGGCGCCACAGGAACAACTTCCTACGCCCTGCTACACACTAGTTGAAGTGATGGTTCAATAACCTCATCAAGTTCTACTACCCTCCCACTCAATTCTTTCGAGAGAAACCTTTCCTCGAGAAAGGATCCGTTTCTAGAAACAAACACTTTGCTTTCGGATCTGAGATAGGAGATGTACCCAACTGTTTTGGATATCCTATGAAGATGCATTTATCCGCTTTGGGTTCGAGCTTATCAGACTGAAACCTTTTCACATAAGTGTCGAAACCCCAAACTTTCAAGAAACGACAGTTTAGATTTCTCTAAACCTCAGTCTATACTGTGTCATCTCAACGGAAATACGCGGTGCCCTATTTAAAGTGAGTGCGGTTGTCTCTAATGCATAACCCATAAACGATAGTGGTAATTCGATAAGAGACATCACAGTATGCACCATACTAAATAGTGCGTGGCTATGATGTTCAGACACATCATCACACTATGATGTTCCAGGTGGCATGAACTGTGAAACAATTTCCACATTGTCTTAACTGTGTACCAAAAACTCGTAACTCAGATATTCATTTCTATGATCACATCGTAGACAGTTCATCTTCTTGTTACGACGAACTTCACTCTGAAACAGAATTGAACTTTTCAATATTTCAGTTTTGTGATTCATTAAGTAAATACTTCTGTATCTACTCAAGTCGTCAGTGAAGTAAGAACATAATGATATCCACTGCGTGCCTCAGCACTCACTGGACTGCATACATCAAAATGTATCACTTTCCAACAAGCTACTATCTTGTTTCATCTCAACGAAAACAAGGCCTTGCTCATGTGGTATGATTTGCATGTCACTAGTGATTCGAAATCAGGTGAGTACAAAGATCCATCAGCATGGAGCCTCTTCATGCAATTTATACTAACATGACTCAAGCGGCAGTGCCACAAGTAAGTGGTACTATCATTATTAACTCGTATCTTTTGGCACCAATGTGTAACACTACAATCGAGATTCAGTAAACCATTGAAGGTGATTATTCAAGCAAATAGAGTAACCATTATTCTCTTTGAATGAATAATCTTATTGCAATAAACACGATCCAATCATGTTCACGCTTAACGCAAACACCAAATAACAATTATTTAGGTTCAACACCAATCCCGATGGTAGAGGGAGCGTGCGACGTTTGATTATATCAACCTTGGAAACACTTCCAACACATATCGTCACCTCGCCTTTAGCTAGTCTCCGTTTATGCCGTAGCTTTCATTTCGCGTTACTAATCACTTAGCAACCGAACCGGTATCCAATACCCTCGTGCTACTAGGAGTACTAGTAAAGTACACATCAACATTATGTATATCACATATATACTTCTCTCGACTTTTGCCAGCCTTCTTATCCACCAAGTATCTAGAGTTGCTCCGCCTCAGTGACTGTTCCCCTTATTACAGAAGCACTTAGTCTCGGGTTTGGGTTTAATCTTGGGTCTCTTCATTAGTGCAGCAACTGTTTTGCCGTTTCACGAAGTATCCCTTCTAGCCCTTGCCTTTCTTGAAACTTAGTGGTTTTACTAACCATCAACTATTGATGCTCCTTCTTGATTTCTACTTTCGCAGTGTCAAACATCGCGAATCACTCAAAAGATCATAGTATCTATCCTTGATATGTTATAGTTCATCACGAAGCTCTCATAGCTTGGTGGCAGTGACTTTGGAGAACCATCACTATCTCATCTGGAAGATTAACTCCCACTTGATTCAAGCGATTGTCGTACTCAGACAATCTGAGCACACGCTCAATGATTGAGCTTTTCTCCTTTACTTTGTGGACAAAGAATCTTGTTTGGAGGTCTCGAACCTCTTAACAAGGGCACAAGCATGAAATCACAATTTCATCTCTTTGGAACATCACTTATGTTCCGTGACGTTTTACAACGTTTTCGGCGCCTTGCTTCTAAGCCATCAAGTATCTTGCACTGAACTATCGTGTAGTCATCAGTAACGTGTATGTCGGATGTTCATAGCATCCACAGACGACGCTCGAGGTGCAGCACACCGAGTGGTGCATTAAGGACATAAGCCTTCTGCGTAGCAACGAGGACAATCCTCGGTTTTACAGACTCAGTCTGCAAAGGTTGCTACTATCAATTTTCAACTAAATTTTCTCTAGGATCATGTAAAAACAGTAGAGCTATAGCGCAAGCTACATCGTAATTCGCAAAGACCATTAGACTATGTTCATGACAATTAGTTCAATTAATCATATTACTTAAGAACTCCTACTCAAAAAGTACATCTCTCTAGTCATTTGAGTGGTACACGATCCAAATCCGCTATCTCAAGTCCGATCATCACGTGAGTCGAGAATAGTTTCAGTGGTAAGCATCCCTATGCTAATCATATCAACTATACGATTCATGCTCGACCTTTCGGTCTCATGTGTTCCGAGGCCATGTCTGCACATTCTAGGCTCGTCAAGCTTAACCCGAGTGTTCCGCGTGTGCAACTGTTTTGCACCCGTTGTATGTGAACGTTGAGTCTATCACACCCGATCATCACGTGGTGTCTCGAAACGAAGAACTGTCGCAACGGTGCACAGTCGGGGAGAACACAATTTCGTCTTGAAATTTTAGTGAGAGATCACCTCATAATGCTACCGTCGTTCTAAGCAAAATAAGGTGCATAAAAGGATTAACATCACATGCAATTCATAAGTGACATGATATGGCCATCATCACGTGCTTCTTGATCTCCATCACCAAAGCACCGGCACGATCTTCTTGTCACCGGTGCCACACCATGATCATCCATCAACGTGTTGCCATCGGGGTTGTCGTGCTACTTATGCTATTACTACTAAAGCTACATCCTAGCAAAATAGTAAACGCATCTGCAAGCACATATGTTAGTATAAAGACAACCCTATGGCTCCTGCCGGTTGCCGTACCATCGACGTGCAAGTCGATATTTCTATTACAACATGATCATCTCATACATCCAATATATCACATCACATCATTGGCCATATCACATCACAATCATACCCTGCAAAAACAAGTTAGACGTCCTCTAATTTTGTTGTTGCATGTTTTACGTGGTGACCAAGGGTATCTAGTAGGATCGCATCTTACTTACGCAAACACCACAACGGAGATATATGAATTGCTATTTAACCTCATCCAAGGACCTCCTCGGTCAAATCCGATTCAACTAAAGTTGGAGAAACCGTCACTTGCCAGTCATCTTTGAGCAAAGGGGGTTACTCGTAATGATGAAACCAGTCTCTCGTAAGCGTACGAGTAATGTCGGTCCAAGCCGCTTCAATCCAACAATACCCCGGAATCAAGAAAAGACTAAGGAGGGCAGCAAAACGCACATCACCGCCCACAAAACCTTTTGTGTTCTACTCGAGAAGACATCTACGCATGAACCTAGCTCATGATGCCACTGTTGGGGAACGTCGCATGGGAAACAAAAATTTTCCTACGCGCACGAAGACCTATCATGGTGATGTCCATCTACGAGAGGGGATGAGTGATCTACGTACCCTTGTAGATCGTACAGCAGAAGCGTTAGAGAACGCGGTTGATGTAGTGGAACGTCCTCACGTCCCTCGATCCGCCCCGCGAACAATCCCGCGATCAGTCCCACGATCTAGTACCGAACGGACGGCACCTCCGCGTTCAGCACACGTACAGCTCGACGATGATCTCGGCCTTCTTGATCCAGCAAGAGAGACGGAGAGGTAGAAGAGTTCTCCGGCAGCGTGACGGCGCTCCGGAGGTTGGTGATGATCTTGTCTCAGCAGGGCTCCGCCCGAGCTCCGCAGAAACACGATCTAGAGGAAAAACTATGGAGGTATGTGGTCGGGCAGCCGTGAGAAAGTCGTCTCAAATCAGCCCTAAAACCTCCGTATATATAGGTGGGAGGGAGGGGAGGAGGAAGCCTCAAAACCTAAAGGTTTAGCCGAAATTGGAGGTGGAGGAGTCCTACTCCAATCCTACTTGGAGTAGGATTCCACCTTCCCACTTGGAAACTCTTTCCACCTTGTGTTTTTTCCTTCTCAAACCTTATGGGCCTTAGTGGGAACTTATTCCAGCCCACTAGGGGCTGGTTTATCTCTTCCCATAGCCCATGAGACCCCTTGGGGCGTGACACCCCTCCCGATGGTCCCCGGCACCCCTCCCGGCACTCCCGGTACACTACCGATGAGCCCGAAACTTTTCCGGTAATGCACGGAAACCTTCCGGTAACCAAATGAGGTCATCCTATATATCAATCTTCGTTTCCGGACCATTCCGGAAACCCTCGTGACGTCCGTGATCTCATCCGGGACTCCGAACAACATTCGGTAACCAACCATATAACTCAAATACGCATAAAACAACGTCGAACCTTAAGTGTGCAGACCCTGCGGGTTCGAGAACTATGTAGACATGACCCGAGAGACTCCTCGGTCAATATCCAATAGCGGGACCTGGATGCCCATATTGGATCCTACATATTCTACGAAGATCTTATCGTTTGAACCTCAGTGCCAAGGATTCATATAATCCCGTATGTCATTCCCTTTGTCCTTCGGTATGTTACTTGCCCGAGATTCGATCGTTAGTATCCGCATACCTATTTCAATCTCGTTTACCGGCAAGTCTCTTTACTCGTTCCGTAATACAAGATCCCGCAACTTACATTAAGTTACATTGCTTGCAAGGCTTGTGTGTGATGTTGTATTACCGAGTGGGCCCCGAGATACCTCTCCGTCACACGGAGTGACAAATCCCAGTCTTGATCCATACTAACTCAACTAACACCTTCGGAGATACCTGTAGAGCATCTTTATAGTCACCCAGTTACGTTGCGACGTTTGATACACACAAAGCATTCCTCCGGTGTGAGTGAGTTATATGATCTCATGGTCATAGGAATAAATACTTGACACGCAGAAAACAGTAGCAACAAAATGACACGATCAACATGCTACGTCTATTAGTTTGGGTCTAGTCCATCACATGATTCTCCTAATGATGTGATCCCGTTATCAAGTGACAACACTTGCCTATGGCCAGGAAACCTTGACCATCTTTGATCAACGAGCTAGTCAACTAGAGGCTTACTAGGGACAGTGTTTTGTCTATGTATCCACACAAGTATTGTGTTTCCAACTAATACAATTATAGCATGGATAATAAACGATTATCATGAACTAAGAAATATAATAATAACTAATTTATTATTGCCTCTAGGGCATATTTCCAACACTCCCTTCTTAGGGACGCAATGCACCGGACTCACCCAATCGTTATGAGCAACAGGATAGATAATACCCGCTTCCAGGAGCTTTAGTATTTCTTTTCTTACTACTTATTTCATCTTAGGATTCAATCTCCTTTGATGATCAGCAACTGGTTTGAAATCAGGAACAGTTTTAATCTTGTGCTGGCATAGGGTAGGACTAATGCCCTTAAGATCATCAAGAGTATATCCAATAGCAGCACGGTGCTTCCTCAGAGTTTTTAGCAACTTCTTTTCTTCATGCTCTGAGAGGCTAGCACTAATAATGACAGGATATATCTCCTTTTCATCAAGATAGGCATACTTAAGAGTATCAGGCAACTATTTAAGCTCAAACACAGGATCACCCTTTGGTGGGGGTGGATCCCCAAGCAGTTCAACAGGCAAGTTATTCTTAAGGATAGGATATTGTTCTAAGACAACTCTATCTATCTCATCCCTTTCATCCATATGCATATCATTTTCATGCTCAAGCAAGTATTGCTCTAAGGGATCAGTAGGAGGCATGACAATAGAGGCTAAGGCAATAGTTTCATCCCTACAAGGCAACTCCTTTTCATGAGGTTGTCTACCAAACTTAGAGAAATTGAACTCATGTGACACACCTTCAAAGCCAACAGTGATAGTTTGCTTCTCACAATCAATATGAGCATTGACGGTATTGAGAAAAGGTCTGCCAAATATGATGGGACAAAAGCTATCTTGTGCAGTAGCAAGAACGAGGAAATCAGTAGGATACTTCGTTTTACCACACAAGACTTCAACATCCCTTACAATTCCCACATGGCAGATAGTATCTCTATTGGCAAGCTGAATAGTGACATCAATAGGCTCTATCTCAACAGGTGCAATCTCGTCTTTGATTTCATCATCTAAGGATTGAGGTATTGCACTAACACTAGCACCCACGTCAGATAAGCCATGATAACAATGATCTCCTATCTTAACAGAAACAACAGGCATGCCAACAACAGGCCTATGTTTGTCTCTAACGTGAGGTTTAGCAATTCTAGCAGCATCTTCACAGAAGTGAATATTATGTCCCTCAACATTATCGGACAGAAGATCTTTGATAATAGCAATGCTAGGTTCAACTCTAATTTGCTCAGGGGGTGTAGGTTTTCTAATGTAGCCTCTACGTATCACAGTTGAAGCTTTAGAATGATCCTTTATCCTAACAGGGAAAGGTGGTTTCTCAATGTAAGCACTGGGAACAACAGGATCATTATAGGCAATGACTTTCTCTACAACTGGAGTGGGTTTAACAACATTGACTTCTAAAGGAGGATGATATTTAAACCACTTCTCTTTGGGGAGATCAATATGAGTAGAAAATGATTCACACAATGAAGCTACTATCTCAGAGTCAAGTCCATACTTAGCGCTAAAATCACAAAAAGTATTTGTCTCAACAAAGGATTTAACGCAATCAAACGTGAAATTCATACCTGACTCCTTAACTTCTTCAAGCTCCCAATCTTCAGAGTTGCGTTTAATTCTCTCCAATAAATTCCATTTGAAGTCAATATCTCTCTTCATAAAAGAACCGGTACAAGAAGTGTCAAGCATGGTGCGATCATCATGAGAAAGCCGAGCATAGAAGTTCTGAATGATAATTTCTCTCGAGAGCTCATGATTGGGGCATGAATATAGCATTGATTTAAGCCTCCCCCAAGCTTGAGCGATGATTTCTCTGTCACGAGGCCAAAAATTGTAAATATAATTCCGATCACGATGTACTAAATGCATAGGATAAAACTTTTGATGAAATTCCAATTTCAACCGATTGTAGTCCCATGATCCCGTATCATCACATAGCCTATACCATGTCAATGCCTTATCCTTCAAAGATAAAGGAAATACCTTCTTCTTGACCTCATCCTCGGGCACACCTGCAAGCTTAAATAAACCACAAACTTCATCTACATAGATTAGATGCAAGTCTGGATGTGATGTTCCATCTCCTGTAAAAGGATTAGCCAGCAGTTTCTCAATCATACCCGAAGGAAATTCAAAGCAAATATTTTCAGTAGGTGCAGAAGGTTGAGGAGCAACTATTTGTGCTTCCGCTCGAGGTGAAGATACCCCGAACAAGCCCCTCAAAGGATTAGTATCCATAGTGACAAGTGACAATAAATTTCAGCACACTATATGAATGTTTCCTTACCAAGTTCCACTTACCAAAGGCACTTCACTCCCCGGCAACGGCACCAGAAAAGAGTCTTGATGACCCACAAGTATAGGGGATCAATCTTAGTCCTTTCGATAAGTAAGAGTGTCGAACCCAATGAGGAGCAAAAGGATCTGACAAGTGGTTTTCAGCAAGGTAAAATCTGCACGCACTGAAATTGTCGGTAACAAGTGATTGTGTGGTGAGATGATCCGTAGCAATCAACAAGTAACAAAAGTAGCAACGGTGCAGCAAAGTGGCCCAATCCATTTTGTAGCAAGGGACAAGCCTGGACAAAGTCTTATAGGAGGAAAAACGCTCCCGAGGACACACAAGAATTTCTGTCATGCTAGTTTCATCATGTTCATATGATTCGCGTTCGTTACATTGATAGTTTGGTATGTGGGTGGACCGACGCTTAGGTGCTGCCCTTACTTGGATAAGCATCCCACTTATGATTAACCCCTCTCGCAAGCATCCACAACTACGAAAGAAGAATTAATACAAAGTCTAACCATAGCATTAAACTAGTGGATCCAAATCAGCCCCTTACGAAGCAACGCATAAACTAGGGTTTAAGCTTCTGTCACTCTAGCAACCCATCATCTACTTACTACTTCCCAATGCCTTCATCTAGGCCCAAATAATGGTGAAGTGTTATGTAGTCAACGTTCACATAACACCACTAGAGGAAAAACAACATACAACATATCAAATTACCGAACGAATACCAAATTCACATGACTACTATTAGCATGACTTATCCCATGTCCTCAGGAACAAAAGTAACTACTCACAAAGCATAATCATATTCATGACCAGAGAGGTAATGAGTAGCATCAAGGATATGAACATAAACTCTTCCACCAAGTAATCCAACTAGCATCAACTACAAAGAGTAATCAACACTACTAGCAACCTTACAAGTACCAATCGGAGTCGCGAGACAGAGATTGGTTACAAGTGATGAACTAGGGTTTGGAGATGAGATGGTGCTGATGAAGATGTTGATGGTGACGAGTCCCCTCCGATGAGAGGAGTGTTGGTGATGACGATGGCGACGATTTCCCCCTCCGGGAGGGAAGTTTCCCCGGCAGGATCGTCCTGCCGGAGCTCTAGATTGGTTCTGCTCAAGTTCCGCCTCGTGGCGGCGGCGAAACCAGGAAAAAGCTCCTCCCTGATTTTTTCCTGGACGAAACCCTTCATATAGCAAAAGAGGGGGGCAAGTGGGCCTGCAGGGTGCCCACAAGCCCTCATGGCGCGGCCTGGGGGGTGGTCGCGTCGTGCATGCTTGTGGCCACCTGCACGCCCCCCTCTGGCACTTCTTCGGCCCAGTATTTTTGATAATTCGGAAAAAAATCCTCGTTGATTTTTACGGCATTTGGAGTTGCGCAGAATAGGTATCTCAACTTTGCGCCACTTCCAGGCCAGAATTCCAGTTGCCGACATTCTCCCTCTTCATGTAAACCTTGCAAGATAAGAGAGAAAAGGCATAAGAATAGTACCATGAAGTGAAATAATAGCCAAAGAAGCGATAAATATCAACATGAAAACATGATGCAAAATGGACGTATCAGGAGCGTCAACCGACGCTCCTGAATCCACACAAGATCTATGTGCGTGAGCCGAGGTGGTCGTCGGGCTGGCCCCGCTACGCGGCCTAGTCTTGTCACGCACATGGCCTGTCAGGCCTAGGCCTGTGGGGCGCCACACGTGGCACCCTCCCTCTGCACACCCTAGGAGCTCGAGGTGGCTCGCGCGTCGACCGACTATGACCCAGACCGACGCCTGTAACATCCCAAATTTTGGAATGTTAAAATAATTATTAGTTGTTTGTTTGTTTGCTTGTGTGATTGAAACTTGAGTGGAAATTTGAAACTTTTCAAAACTTTTGAATGAGAGGGAATAAAATGACTTTCCCCTTCTCCGATGAATTCAAATTCAATCTTTTAAAAGCAACGAGAGAAGATGACATGACTTCTTCAACTATAAATAATTTAAACGGAGATATTTGCATTTGAATTCTTTTGCATTTCCATTCGTTTTCTTCGTGCGAGAAATGCCGGGAAATACATTCTAAAGAGCGGAGGAACATGACCCTCCAAAGTGCGGGCAATTTCTGAAATATTTGAGCCAAGAAAATAGAAAGTTTATTGCAAAAATATTTACAAAAAGAAATAAAGCAAATTTGAGGAATTTCTGAAAAAAACATTTTTTAAAAGTTTTTATTTTTGCTTTGGAAAAATGTTATTCGGGTAGAGGATATTTTTGTGATTTTTTTGGTATATAATACCCTATATTAAATATTTTTATTTATTTCCTTTTATTCGCGTTTATTTTCTGATTCGGAAAAAGATTTAAATTTAGGAAAATCTCTTTTCCTTTGGAAGCCGCCGCCCCGAACGCTTTTTAGGCCATGGGCCGAATACCCCGCCGCCAGGGATGAATCCCTTAATAGCCGGCCGACCTTTCCCTGCCCCGCCCACTCTCTCTCTATGCCGCTGGGCCCCACTGGCCGAGCCACACCCCCCGTCGGCCACCTTCTTCTTCCTCCTTCCAAATTTCCAGCCCGAGACCGAGCCCCCCAGAACTTCGGGATTCCTTCCCCGATCCTCTCTCCCCCTTCCTTTCCTCTCCCCTCCGGGCCTATAAATACCACCGCCACCGGCCGCCCCGTTCCCACCGCCTCGCCGAGCCGCCGCCGCCCCGGAGCCTCCCCTGCCGCAGCCCACCAGCAGCCGAGCTGCACCTTCGGCCGCCCCCCTGGAGCATCACCCGAGCCGCCCCCGCTCCGCCCGACGCCCCTCCTCGCCGGAGGACTGCCACCGCCGCCGCCCCGTCTCCTCCACCGCCCCCTGGAGCCCCCTCACCCTCGCCGGCGACGCCACCTCGCCGGAGTAGCTCCCACAGCCACGGTAGACCCTTCTCCTCTCTGTTGTTCTTCTTTTTCTTTTGTAGCCGTTGGATCTAAGAGGTGTGGTGTAGATTAGATCCTAGTTTACCCTTTCGGTTTAGAGTAGAAAACCAACGGTTTTTAATTCACTTATTCAATTAGCCAGCAAGTTTTACTAGCCCTCGGCCGTTTCCTCCAAACCTTGCAACAAAACACACCCCGCAGCCTATCGTAGCGCGCCACGTCTACCCCCTATTTGTTAGCTAGTCAACTTCAGTTTTTCTGTCTAAATTGCAAAAAACAGAAAGTTTCTGTTTTGTTTTGGCCACAACTTTTGATCCCGAAGTTCAATGACATTGATTATTATTCCAGTAGACTCCAAATTTCCTGTAGTTTTTAAAAACATATAATTTGTCTATGTTTGAAATTTTCAAATATAAGTTAGATCAGATTTAGTTTAAACCTTGTTTTGCCTATTCCAGGAGTTTAAAAAATGATTTTGAGTTGATTCTTTTTGCTACTGCTTCCTAGTGATTAAATCTTACTGTGGTAGAAGTTTCAATAATTTTAAAGTATTTTTACTGGTGTTTTCAACAGAAAACAAGTTTCTGCCATACCGACGCGTGTTGAATTCTTTTACTTAGGCTTTAGCAAATCCTTACTTGCGATGTTATTTTTACTTGTGGTTTGATTGAAGTGCTTATGGTGTGTTTTGTGTTTGTATCGATAGATCATCCGGAGTGTGAAGCGTGTTACTTAGAAGCGCTCGAGCAAGACAACTATCATCAAGGCAAGTCACTTTGATCATACTATCACCTATGTTTTATGCATCATAGTTCTACCATCCTATGCCCAATTGCATGCTGCTTAGGTACTTGGAAATTTTAGTATAGATTGTAGTATCATGTGGTAGGCACACAACAACCCCGATACTTGGCCCCGGGACGACAAACTTCATATTGCTATGCTTGAGTAGACGGGATTTCGGTTGAGTGCATAACACGAGTGATGCGAGGTTGATTAAATAATCAAGACCGGTTAAGACAAGATTTTCAAGACCTCGGACGCAATGCAACTCTGGGTGAAGGACGGTTGATCGGCTCCCTGGAGAACCCAGTGGATGCCCGGGATGCTGGGGACGGCCATGACATCCTGCGGAAAGCTTCACCCAGGCTCAAAGAGACGGACGGATATTTTCAAGACCCAAGGCTTACCTGCACAGCCACAAGTCATTATGGGCTCTGGCTTGGTTGGACAACGCGGCGACTCTGGACAGGCGCTGCTAGCAGATGTAGAAGAACGGTAGGAATGGATGGGCACCGACAGGGATTCAGTGGGACCCGTTGAAAGACCATGTTTTGATCATCCGGTCTTCAAACACATTGAAGTGCGAGGACATACACGGAGGCGATCAAATCTTGTGGGGAACGTGTGCAAAACTCTGCAGAGTACTCAAACCTAATCGATTAGCCGTGTCCACGGTCATGAAAATCTTGAGCCAAAGGAACTGAAGTTATCTGAAATTCTCAACACAAATAATAATATTGATGTGGGTATTATTGACAACATGGGTACGAGAATTGGTTGGTGGAACCATCTCGTTAACAACCAACAATGTAGTAACATTTTGCTTTTAACACTCTCTTGATGTAGGAGAAAACTTGCTTTTCGCTAAAAACTTATAGCCCCACCTGCCATATATGCATATAGTATAGATGATTATTTTTCACCCCTCTCTTATGTGACTTGCCGGCATATTCAATATGCTGACCTACACGGCTGCAACGTCTTATGTTGCAGATATTTTTCTTCGACGAGTAAGAGTATGATTCAGGGTTACGGTCTACACTCAACTTGCCATTGGTGTTTATTGGGACTCCACTCCCTTGACCGCTTCCGCTGAGATATTTAAGGTATATATCAGTTTTACGCTATTTACATGTGATTGCACTTTGATATATACATTGATGTACTGTGTGTGCCAGCATACTGATCCAGGGATGACATAGATACACAGAGGCTTGACTCGTCTTGAGTCGGGTCGCTACAGAAATGGTATCAGAGCACATGTTGACTGTAGGACGTGACCCTAGAAACTGGAAATCCCTTAGGGAAGAATCTCTCAAAAAAATTATTTTCAAGAACATCCTTTACTTCTCATCCCTTCTGATTTAATCAAACGTTCTCTCTCACCTCCACTAGTTATACAATCCCCTTACCCCTTTGACCTCATGAAGAATCAACGGAGCTCTACTTCAAAGTAAAGAGGATTTGAACATGCATTTGAAGAATTGAAGGTGCACCAATTGAAGACTCTCAAGACCCGAAGAACTCGAAGACCCCGAAGCGTTCGAATATTTATATGACCATTAGAAGTCCAAACCCCTGTTATATACCCACGTTAGATACGATGATTTGTGAGCCGTCATTGGTGTGTGTTTTCCGACGGCCACAAATAAAACCTATTCTCAAAAATATTGTTTGTATTGTGTGTACCTCCCTCTCTTACCCGTCTCATCCCCAAAACCTCAACCCTACCAGATGGAGTATGAAGCTGGACTTGTAGTCTCTGGACCAATGACCCAACTGGAAGCTGAGATATGGATTCAGAACATGGAGAACCACTTCGGGAGCAACTTGATCTCAAGGAAGTATGAAGTGGAACACGCTCTTCAGTACTTTACACAAAGTGCTGCAATCTGGTGGAAAATGCATCATGCCATACAAGGATTTAGTGGAGCAGAAAGTTGGGAAGAATTCAAGAAGACTCTGTTAAGATACCGTCTCATTCAGAAGGGCTATGATAATCCGAAGGAGAAGACTTGTGCATGCAAGATCTATGCAGAAATAGGACACACTCAGGAAGAACACAAGCATGGATGCACTCATTGTGAAGAAAATCAACGAGCTGAGGAGTGCCCAAGTAGTCAGGTGACTTGTTTCTTGTGTGAAGGAACCACCCACTACCCAGCTCAGTGTCACATTTACCCCAAGGTGCAACAAGTTGTCAAGCAGCAGAAAGATGCAGTGAAGGAAACACTCAAGAAGAAGATTCTAGAAGAACCGGTGATGAACGAAAATATTGAAGACCCTGATGGACAAGGTCTGACCAGATTTTTCTCCAATGCATGCTACTCATGTGGAGAAGAAGGACATTATTCACAGGACTACATGAAGAGAAGCCAAGAATATCTGGGAAACTTCCCGACGGAAGAAGTGGAGTTTGATCCACTTGAAATAGAAGAACGGGCCAAAATAAAGGAGTCCGGAAAGAAGAAAAAGTACCCTCGGAAGAACCAAATCTCTGTAGACAAAGACCTGAGTCATCTCAGATTTTACAAGTGTATGAAATTTGGCCACCACAAATACATGTGCTCAGGAAGGAAGCCGGGAACCCACAGAGCAAATGCAAACACTAAGACGCCTCGAGACTTGTCAGAACTCATTTGCTTTTGTTGCAAGGAAGCAGGACATTTTGCTAGCGATTGTCCACAAAGGAAGAAAGCTAGAATGGAGTAGTTAAGTTCTGACCATGGCAATAAGTGTAATCTGAAGAACTCTTGTTTTTCATGAGATCATGGAGTGAAATTTTTTGTAACAGAAGTCCCTGAGATTGTAATAACATCATGAATAAAAGGAATTTATTGTCTCATGATTGCCTATGTTGAAACTGTATGCGTTGTTTCTCTTCGAACAAAGATCTCTAAACATTATGAGGATATGAGAAAATATGGTCTATGCAGGCATGAGTATAATTCATTCAAGTGTGGTAGTAATCGGTAAAACCCCACAGGATCCACTGAGAAGGAATGTACCATGATTACCAAGGAGACATATACATTCCTCTGAGTACCTATTTACTGACACCTGCAGATGACAACTCTCTACGAGTCATTCCTCAAGGGCCCAGAAACGATCATGACCCTGACCAGTGATCATGATTACCCGAAAATCATGAAGGACATGATGAAGCACATTCACATTGAAGGAGATGCAGTCTACAAAGGCTACCCATTCATGGAAAATGGAGTGGAACTTTGGTACGTGGAAGTACACCTCCACCATGTGAAAGGAGTTTGTCCAAAGACTATGGGGCAATACTTTTTTCATTTCACGTGTACCACGAGCAACCTTCTTTGATCTTGTTCGTGAAGCTGCCATGGAAGCCATCCGTCAGATCGGAGAAATACTTGAAGCAAGACTTCGCCATACCCAGGAATACCTGAGTGAAGTACGTGCGGAGATGATGGAGATGAAGCTCATGACCACCATGATGAAGCAAAAGATGGATGATTTCAAGGAGCACATCAGAAAGTTCGAGTGGAACTAAGTACCTCCAAGAGAGGCAGATGGATAAAGTTGGCAGAAATGCTTGACCATACCGAACCATGTGGATGGCAGCATTTGTATTAAAGTACTTTTGAATTGGAATTTTTGATAAGAAATTAAGGATGTAATAAAGGATTGATTATGAAATGAATATGATTTATGGAAGAAGCTATGATGGATCAGCAAACGTTTTCTTAGGAGCATATGAAAACCTGAGAGTTGTAAAGATATGATAGATGTTTCGTTCAGCTTGCAGAACCAATGGATTACCCGAACTTCGTTCGTGGACAAGAGAAATTCTGCAACGCTTGTGAGGATGCCCAAGTGTTAGAATGCGAGATTCGCTAAACCTTATACAGAGAAATGATTTGGGTGCGGAATGGATTGATCACCATGACGACTTACTCTTATCATCTATCTTGCTATTCGGAATGGTAAATCTGAGAGACTTACCCATAAAGAGAGACGACGCTCTTTGAAGCTTTTGTTTAAGCCTTAGAATGGTACTAGGAAAGCCCCACGTACATGGCATTTGTTGTCACGCGTAGGAAATTTTACGGTGAGGATGAAGACAAGACCCCTTTCTCTGCAGGATAACCACAAATGGTAGACCACCATGAGAACCATCGATATGTTATTTAGAATTGATCACGAGACTGTCAGTTAAGAAGACCCAGTGACGGAAGAAGCTTATATCAACGGGAGAGCATCACCAAAGGATTTAATATGAAGACTGTGCGATGTTAGTTGCCAAAACCCCAGAGGATCGTTAAAACATTTTGAGGGACCGGTAACCTTCATTTTAAGGGTGGTAGCATCCCACTTTGTCGGAGGATGGATTTGTTAGAAGACCACCAAACCTTAACCTTTCTTTCTAGCCTCTTCGAATCTCGAGGACGAGATTCATTTTAAGTGTGGTAGATTTGTAACATCCCAAATTTTGGAATGTTAAAATAATTATTAGTTGTTTGTTTGTCTGCTTGTGTGATTGAAACTTGAGTGGAAATTTGAAACTTTTCAAAACTTTTGAATGAGAGGGAATAAAATGACTTTCCCCTTCTCCGATGAATTCAAATTCAATCTTTTAAAAGCAACGAGAGAAGATGACATGACTTCTTCAACTATAAATAATTTGAACGGAGATATTTGCATTTGAATTCTTTTGCATTTCCATTCGTTTTCTTCGTGCGAGAAATGCCGGGAAATACATTCTAAAGAGCGGAGGAACATTACCCTCCAAAGTGCGGGAAATTTCTGAAATATTTGAGCCAAGAAAATACAAAGTTTATTGCAAAAATATTTACAAAAAGAAATAAAGCAAATTTGAGGAACTTCTGAAAAAAACATTTTTTAAAAGTTCTTATTTTTGTTTTGGAAAAATGTTATTCGGGTAGAGGATATTTTTGTGATTTTTTTGGTATATAATACCCTATATTAAATATTTTTATTTATTTCCTTTTATTCGCGTTTATTTTCTGATTCGGAAAAAGATTTAAATTTAGGGAAATCTCTTTTCCTTTGGAAACCGCCGCCCCGAGCGCTTTTTAGGCCATGGGCCGAATCCCCCGCCGCCAGGGATGAATCCCTTAATAGCCGGCCGACCTTTCCCTGCCCCGCCCCCTCTCTCTCTCTATGCCGCTGGGCCCCACTGGCCGAGCCACACCCCCCGTCGGCCACCTTCTTCTTCCTCCTTCCAAATTTCCAGCCCGAGACCGAGCCCCCCAGAACTTCGGGATTCCTTCCCCGATCCTCTCTCCCCCTTCCTTTCCTCTCCCCTCCGGGCCTATAAATACCACCGCCACCGGCCGCCCCGTTCCCACCGCCTCGCCGAGCTGCCGCCGCCCCGGAGCCTCCCCAGCCGCAGCCCACCAGCAGCCGAGCTGCACCTTCAGCCGCCCCCTGGAGCATCACCCGAGCCGCCCCCGCTCCGCCCGACGCCCCTCCTCGCCGGAGGACTGCCACCGCCGCCACCCCGTCTCCTCCACCGCCCCCCGGAGCCCCCTCACCCTCGCCGGCGATGCCACCTCGCCGGAGTATCTCCCACAGCCACGGTAGACTCCTTCTCCTCTCTGTTGTTCTTCTTTTTCTTTTGTAGCCGTTGGATCTAAGAGGTGTGGTGTAGATTAGACCCTAGTTTACCCTTTCGGTTTAGAGTAGAAAACCAACGGTTTTTAATTCACTTATTCAATTAGCCAGCAAGTTTTACTAGCCCTCGGCCGTTTCCTCCAAACCTTGCAACAAAACACACCCCGCAGCCTATCGTAGCGCGCCACGTCTACCCCCTATTTGTTAGCTAGTCAACTTCAGTTTTTCTGTCTAAATTGCAAAAAACAGAAAGTTTCTGTTTTGTTTTGGCCACAACTTTTGATCCCGAAGTCCAATGACATTGATTCTTGTTCCAGTAGACTCCAAATTTCCTGTAGTTTTTAAAACATATAATTTGTCTATGTTTGAAATTTTCAAATATAAGTTAGATCAGATTTAGTTTAAACCTTGTTTTTCCTATTCCAGGAGTTTAAAAAATGATTTTGAGTTGATTCTTTTTGCTACTGCTTCCTAGTGATTAAATCTTACTGTGGTAGAAGTTTCAATAATTTTAAAGTATTTTTACTGGTGTTTTCAACAGAAAACAAGTTTCTGCCATACCGACGCGTGTTGAATTCTTTTACTTAGGCTTTAGCAAATCCTTACTTGCGATGTTATTTTTACTTGTGGTTTGATTGAAGTGCTTATGGTGTGTTTTGTGTTTGTATCGGTAGATCATCCGGAGTGTGAAGCGTGTTACTTAGAAGCGCTCGAGCAAGACAACTATCATCAAGGCAAGTCACTTTGATCATACTATCACCTATGTTTTATGCATCATAGTTCTACCATCCTATGCCCAATTGCATGCTGCTTAGGTACTTGGAAATTTTAGTATAGATTGTAGTATCATGTGGTAGGCACACAACAACCCCGATACTTGGCCCCGGGACGACAAACTTCATATTGCTATGCTTGAGTAGACGGGATTTCGGTTGAGTGCATAACACGAGTGATGCGAGGTTGATTAAATAATCAAGACCGGTTAAGACAAGATTTTCAAGACCTCGGACGCAATGCAACTCTGGGTGAAGGACGGTTGATCGGCTCCCTGGAGAACCCAGTGGATGCCCGGGATGCTGGGGACGGCCATGACATCCTGCGGAAAGCTTCACCCAGGCTCAAAGAGACGGACGGATATTTTCAAGACCCAAGGCTTACCTGCACAGCCACAAGTCATTATGGGCTCTGGCTTGGTTGGACAACGCGGCGACTCTGGACAGGCGCTGCTAGCAGATGTAGAAGAACGGTAGGAATGGATGGGCACCGACAGGGATTCAGTGGGACCCGTTGAAAGACCATGTTTTGATCATCCGGTCTTCAAACACATTGAAGTGCGAGGACATACACGGAGGCGATCAAATCTTGTGGGGAACGTGTGCAAAACTCTGCAGAGTACTCAAACCTAATCGATTAGCCGTGTCCACGGTCATGAAAATCTTGAGCCAAAGGAACTGAAGTTATGTGAAATTCTCAACACAAATAATAATATTGATGTGGGTATTATTGATAACATGGGTATGAGAATTGGTTGGTGGAACCATCTCGTTAACAACCAACAATGTAGTAACATTTTGCTTTTAGCCCTCTCTTGATGTAGGAGAAAACTTGCTTTTCGCTAAAAACTTATAGCCCCACCTGCCATATATGCATATAGTATAGATGATTATTTTTCACCCCTCTCTTATGTGACTTGCCGGCATATTCAATATGCTGACCTACACGGCTGCAACGTCTTATGCTGCAGATATTTTTCTTCGACGAGTAAGAGTACGATTCAGGGTTACGGTCTACACTCAACTTGCCGTTGGTGTTTATTGGGACTCCACTCCCTTGACCGCTTCCGCTGAGATATTTAAGGTATATATCAGTTTTACGCTATTTACATGTGATTGCACTTTGATATATACATTGATGTACTGTGTGTGCCAGCATACTGATCCAGGGATGACATGGATACATAGAGGCTTGACTCGTCTTGAGCCGGGTCGCTACAACGCCGGCGTGTCGGCAATCTCGCTGCAACCCCGTGCCACGGGAGAAACAAAGATTAAGCCGGCGAGGTCCGTCGCTTTGGGCTGGCGGGCCTCCTCTGCTTTGAGGACTACCAATGGGGGGATAACCCTGGGGTAGGCCAAGCGCAAAGACTCCTCCAGTGCCCTTTGAAAAACATACGCAGGACAGCCGTGTAACACCCAAGATGCGGTCCTATCCTTATTTTTGGCGCGAGGGCCTCGATAATTATAGAAACGCATCTCATCGTTTCGCAAGAATGGATATCGTTACAAGTACATGTACTGAAAAAGATGAGAATAAGGAGTTGCCTTACACTCCCCACAAGCTACATCAAGATCATAGCAATACAACAATATCCAGTCATCATGAAGAAGAGCGGGGTCCGACTAAGGACGAAAACAAACGGTAAAAGAACGACGTCCATCCTTGCTATCCCAGGTTGCCACCCTAGAAGTCATCCTAGATCGACGAAGAAGAAGAAGGAACTCCAAATAGCACAATCAGCGCGCTCACGTCAAAGTAACCCTTTACCTGTACGTGCAACTGGTGTTGTAGTACTCTATGAGCCACAGGGACTCAGCAATCTCATTTCCAAAGGTATCAAGACTAGCAAATCTTAATGGGTGAGGTATGGTTAAGTGGTGAGGCTGCAGCAAGTGACTAAGCATTTATTTGAGGTGGCTAACTTACGAGTACAAGAATAAGAGGGGGGTTATCTACGCATAACGGACGTGAACCACTGATGATCAAATGAATGATCCTGAACACCTACTTACGTCACACATAACCCCACCGTGTCCTCGATCGGAGAAGGAGCTCACGAAAGAGACAATCACGGTTAAGCACTTAGTTGGTAAGTTTTAATTAAGTTTACTTCAAGTTATCTAGAATTGGATGTTAAACAAGTTTGCCACAGAACCGTGGGCACGGCTTTACGAAAGATTTAACCCTGCAGGGGTGCTCCAACTAGTCCATCACAAACTACCACACGCTGCACCGGAATGACCTCGATCAGGGAAAACCCGTGATATCCTCGGGTTCCTATTGGAAAATCTCAACCTCGAGATAGCCCAAAGTATCCTCAGAATCCCTCGCACAAGACGCTCGAGAAAGGTAAAACAAGTCCAGCAAGGAAGCCTGACGTGTCGACGATCCTGATAGGAGCCGCGTATCTCGTTCTTAGGACACGACGGATAAGCTAGTGTACATGGCCTGATAGACATCACCCGAGTTGCCTCGGGTTGGCCCCGCACAGTGCTCTATTTAGGACCAGCACCATCAACACTGGCCCTCCCTATATTATGTTGAATTACTCCTTGGTTCATGACGCCCTATATTTTCCAGTATTAGCAGAATTATTATGTTGGGCAAATATAGTACCAATGTTGGGCCTTGCCAGACGAGTTTTATCCCAAAACGAGAATCTAGGGGGTCCCCATAACACCCCCAAGCATGTTAGGAGCACTCATTTATGGAACATAACACCGGTAGCTGAAACTAAGGCGACAAAGATGGAAAAAAACACCAGGCTAGAAGGACAAGCCTTCCACCTTTTACCAAGTATATAGGTGCATTAAATTAGTTAACAATAATACGGTGATATGACAAGGAACCCATGTTATCACATGGAAGCAACTGCACCTGCAACTAGCAACGTTATCTAAAGGCCGAGCAAGCAGTAACATAGCCAAACAAGGCTTGCTGGGTAGTGGAAAGATTAGAGGTTTTCATGACAATGTTGGGAGACTGATATTTAACAGGTGGTAGGCAACAAGACATATCAAAAGAAACGAGACAACTAGCATGGCAATGATATTAATGGTATCTAGGGAAATGATCATCTTGCCAATGATCCCGCTTGGAAGAAGAACGACTCCGTGAAGCTGACGAACCAACGTAGTAGAACGGATCCACACATTCCGACACGCTTGCGGAACTCTATCGAGACGAAGCAAACCGGAAATAAGAATAAACACAAAATACTCACCACGGCACATGCACGATATGATGCACACCCTAATATGATGCATGAACGGTTCAATTATGCAAGGCATGTCATGCCAAAGCACAACAATCAAACACTACACCTTAAGTGAAGATCAATATGCAACGAGTTGCATATTTACGAAACTCCACATTTGAATTACTTAGTTCACTCCTGTTTAGGTACACATCAATATTAAGTGTTGTTAAACAAGGCAGGAGGTGAAGCACAAATAGACTACCTATCTAGGCATTTAAAATGAGGCCGGAAATGACATATAGCAATTCTGAAACGACCCCACGCATTAACTTCAAAATCTATCCAGATTTGACATAATCACATTTTATGTTTGTTAAACGGCAAAACAAAGTGGTTCACGTGATTCTACTCGTCGTTCTAGTCCATTTACATATATGACTCATCTCCAACGGAGCTACGATTAATTAACTACGAACTAAACCGTTTTATCATGTTGTCATGCAAACCAATGCAAAAAACAAGGTTAACAGCTTTAAATATGCATGAGAGCTGGAAAATATTACTTTACGCGAAATTCTACACGTTCCACATATATAACTTAATCCGATCCGATGCACGGTTGGAAAGTTATGAACGTTTTAAAATCATGCATTTTCCTGAAAAAGAATAAATTGCTGGTTAATAGGAGAAATCTACTCGGGCCGAATCTAGGCATAATGGGCCTAACAGAGCGTGGCACATAATAACTAAATGGCGCCGGGCGGGCGAATTGAAGCGGCTGCTCACCTCGCGGCTCTTGGCCCGGCCTGGAGGAGGAGGCGGAGCTGGGCCGGCTCCGAGGCTTGGCAGGCCGAGATGGATCTCACCAGGCTGGGCCTTGGGCGCATGGAGCAGGCCGGCTGCTGGGCCCATGCGAGGAGGCCGGCCCAGGAGTGGTGGCTGCTGGCGGGGCTCTGCCCCTTGCTCGACAGGAGCCATGGCGCTGCAACCGCCAACGAAGGCAAGGCACCAGGGCGGCATCCCGGCGAGGGGGCGGCTGCACGCGGCGAGGGAGGTCGAGGGCGGTGGGATCCGGTCTGAATTTGGCCCGAGGCGGCGGTAGGAGGGAGATCGGCAACGGAGGAGCTTCGGCGGCATCCATGGTTGTACTACACAGGAGGGAGACTGGAGAGGTTAGAGGAAGGAGGAGAAGGTCAGGCTCGCCCTTGGCCACCGGCACCAGGGTGCTCACCCGCGGGAGGAGGGGCTCCAGCACGGCCCCGCGGTGGTACATCGGGAAGAGGCGGCGGCACCACGCAGGGGCGACCTGCTCATCCCCGAGCTCACCACGAGAGCTCGTGGTGGCCGCTGCGGATCCGGGCCCAGATGGGCTTCCAGGGCCCGCGAGAGGAGAGAGAGGTGGGAGAGAGAGTCGGCTAGGGTTAGGGTTTTGGTGGGCACAGATCTGGTTGTCTACTTATAGATAGGGGGTAGGGTTAGTGGATTTAGCCTGTTTTGGAGCCGTATGATCTCGATCAGACGGCTCCGGACGTGGGGGTGGTGTTAATGGGCTAGGTGGTTTGTGTAACCATGATGGGCTGAGAGAAGAGAGGGGTTTTGCGGCCCGACAACGAGATTTTGAAACACCAAAAAATGTCCGACGATAAACCGAAGACGATGCCGCAACGGTCGACCGTTCGGGTATCAAACAGACTCCGATTGCGGCGAAAATTGGATGGCGGCCTACCTACACTATAACAAGACCGCACGCCAAGTTTTAACCCAATCCGATAAAGTTTAAAACAAGATAAATGATGTCGCGGGCGCGTGCGTGTGTGGTTGGTCTCAAAATGGTCAACGACAAAACGGAGAGAACCGACAACTAATAGTGGATGCAAGTTTTGAAAACTGACGGCAACAGAGTGCCGATGCAATGCGGATGATGCGAATGATGCCATGATAAATGCAACTACCAAATAAATCACACGGCGGCAACAGAATAAAAGGGGAATCTTCTGAAGCGTCGGTCTCGGGTTGTTACAAGCCGACTCCCCAGTAGGCCAGCTGCGCCTTGCCGGCTACCCCTGGCCAGCTACGCTTGGCCTGCTACGTTGGTCCGACCCGACTGCGCCCCACTAGCCGGCGGGTCAGCCCCAGTCACATCGCCCCGACGAACCACATCAAGGCCATCATCACCAAAGGTACGCCTACAGTGCTGCAGGTACGGCTGACCAGACCGAAGCGAGTCTACAATGGAGGGGACATGTCACTGATCATCGCCGATTGCGACCAGTCGAGACGGCATAGTGATGAGCGCGCCCCAGCCCACTCCATTACCTAACCCGGCGTGGGCAACAGTGCAGTCGGCCGTATGATGACCGAAGCCGGCTACGCAAAGCGACGCGCATAATGCGGCGCACGCCACTGCATAACGAGCACGCACGAATGGCGATGCCCGACCGGTGGGCCCCCAGCGCCACGCAGGACCTTGCAGCTGGTGGGACCCCACTTGAGACAAGACTTCTCTAGCCGGTGGGACCCCTGGCCGGCTCCAGAGGCCGCCAGTCGGGTCCCACCCAGTACCTTCTATTCCTATTGTAAGCCAGGGGGTTGGCCTGTAAACCCCCTGGCACCCCCATGCAGGGGTCGGCCGATCACACACTCACACACACATACGAGGGGAAAAGACAGCTCCCAGCTCCTTCTTCCTCCAGCATACAACTCCAGGAGCTTATGGTATCCCCAGCCGGATCATCAACCAACTCAAGCAGGACTAGGGATGTTACCTCCCAGGGAGGGCCACGAACCTGGGTACTTCATGTGTCTCGCACCGCTCGTTTCCAATCCTGTTTCCGGAGCCCGTCGGCGTCCTTTCGGTCCCAACCACGTACGATTAGCCACCCCATGACATCTGTCGTGAGAAAACGACGACATAAACCTCTTGGCCCTTGATCCTCACGCATGGCCCAAGATGCTCGGAGATCCTTGAAGACTAATGCAGTTTTTGGGTGAATCCCATTACCATGCTCTTTAAACACATGATCCAGGTGCCCACAGACAGCGCACCAATCTGGAAGACGCTCGTATTTCACCCTGTAGATTTGTCTATTCGAGTCTCTGATCAAAGACACAACGTTCTTCAGCGGTTTGTGGACGTTGATTCGGACCTAGACACGGTAAAAGTTTCCCGTGAAATCAAAGGATGCACGCTCTGAGAACAGAACTTCTCCCATCTTTGAGGCTAAGGTGGGTACCAGGTGTGCATAGAGGCTCAAGACATCATGAATCTAGATCCATATGTCCAAGCTATCAAGCTTAACCTTAAATGGTCGAGTTACACCATCATATGGGGTGATTATGACTGCATTACCACGAAACTTTCAAGGTCCTTCCTGCATGACTCGCTCCCAATTGCCCACGCAATGGAGTTGAAGTGTATACAGGTTCTCCTCCAGCGGCTTGAAGTTGACCGGGTGCGCAAGGCTCCATGCCGCACGCATGTTTCTGAAAAACCATCCCTAGGTGTAAGGTTTATCAATGTGGACTCGCGTCACCGCACGCCATAGAGCAGCATCCCGCAGCACCTCGGACTTGTCCACCACCACGTCATCCATGTCGGCTTCCTGAAGACCAAGCTCCGCCATCACTTCCTCAATCTCCGATGCGATAAAAGAGCTGCCGGCCGCAGCCAGGCCCCCTTTTCTTTTCGCAACCATAGTTCAGCAAAACATAACCCGATCTATCGTAACCGGGTATATGAAGATGGGAAAAACTAACCCAGGCCGACCCCAATAGAGGAGTTCGTAACCGAAAAGGAAACGAAGCCCTCATCCGATCGAAGGAAAGGAATAAAGTTTTCCGACTCAACGGTGACGAGATCGCCATCGAGAGAACGAAACCCTAGCTAGAGTGAACGCTTGCGGTCGGAAGGAACGCAGCTGCCTTCGCTATGTGCGTGCATTTGCTCGGCATTCTGCCGCGGCGAGCGGCAAGGAGTTCACGTGAAGCCCACACATAGGCCCAACTGAGAGGCAGACGGACGGCTGTGGTGGTATGGCCCAGCCCGTCTCTGCCTATAACGCGCAGCAGAAGCGAGGAGGGGAGATTTCTTGAAGGAAAAAAAAAACGAGGAGGAGGGAGAGAGAGAGGGAGGAACGAAACCCTCGTGGCCTCGACTGGAGGTCGAGCTGCGGTAGCCGGTAGGGCTTACTGGTTTAGTGGGGATGGGAGGAGCCTCGCCGGCGATAAAGCCTATCGGCAAATCAGCGGTGCACCGGATTTGCTCCGGCCAAGTCATCTTCGACCTCTCGTCCGCAGTGAAGGAGCTCGTGGAGAACAGCCTCGACGCCGGCGCCACCACCGTCGAGGTCGGCCTCAAGGCCTACGGTGAGGAGTGGTTCAAGGTCGCCGATAACGGCAGCGGCATCTCGCCCAGCAATTTCCAGGCACGCACAAACGCAACCCCTCATTCCTAATCTCTGCATCTTTTGTCGTTTCTCCGGCCTGTCATTGGTTGCTGACCGTGCCATGCCGTCGTGCCGTCACCTTGTTAGGCGCTTGCTCTAAAGCATCACACGTCCAAGATATCGGATTTCTCCGATCTCAACTCCGTGGTCACCTTCGGGTTCCGGGGGGAGGCGTTGAGCTCCCTCTGTGCATTGGGGAAACTGACGGTCGAGACAAGGACTAAAGATGAGTTGGTCGGCACACATTTGGAGTTTGAGCATTCGGGTGTGGTCAGCAGTGAGAGGAAGATTGCACGGCAAGTCGGGACCACCGTAACCATCGAGAAACTCTTCTCCACCTTGCCGGTTCGGGGCAAGGAGTTTAGCAGGAATATCAAGAAGGAGTACGGGAAAGTGATCTCCTTGCTACATGTGAGTTTCACATCTTGCTTTCTGTATTTATTTTTACATCCTGTTTTATTACGATAGATGCTCAAACTTCTTTTCTCCTGTTGTTATAATGTCCCATTACTAATTGTCTGGTCTTACCTGCTTTAGGCTTATGCCTTAATTGCCAAAGGGGTCAGATTACTTTGCACAAATACTGTTGGCAAGAATTCTAAAATGGTGGTGGTTAAAACTCAAGGAAGCAGTTCGCTGAAGGACAATATCGTTACGGTCTTTGGCTTGAACACTTTAAAATGCCTGGAGCCCTTCAACCTGGCCCTCTCTGAAGGCTGCCAGGTAGAAGGTTTTCTTTCCAAGCCTGGACCAGGCACCGGCCGCAATTCAGGAGATAGACAATTCTTCTATGTAAATGGCAGACCCGTCGACATGCCAAAGGTAACCAAACTTGTTAATGAACTGTACAGGAGTTCCAATTCCAGGCAATACCCTCTGGCTGTCCTAAATTTTTGCATCCCAACCACATCTTATGATGTCAATGTCGCACCTGATAAGAGGAAAATTTTCTTCTCATCCGAGGATACTATTTTGTTATCTTTACGGGAGGCTATTGAAAGCCTGTACAACCCTCAACAGTGCAGTTTTTCCATCAATCACATTGAAGATCCTGAAAAGGTCAATCACACTGAAGATCCTGTAAAGGAAGATGACCCTACGATTGATGAACCTATTAAAAGCACATATTTAATGGACAAGGAGAATGTTTCATCGCCTGAAAATGATAACTGCAAGGAAGACACTGATAGTGATGATCAGGACCCACCGAAGGATCAGAAAGTGTTTTCTTCTGCGACAAGGGTAGCCACTGGAGCTGCATGTAGAGACATGAGCCCCTGGACAAGAAGCCCAGACACTGAGGTTGATAGACCCCCTTGGTTTTCAGCCTTGCGATATGAGCAGCCAAAAAGACCCCGTGCTGATTGTAAAAGTAATCCAGTAAGAGAAAATCATGTTAGGACAGGACTTGCTGCTCAATCCTCCCCTTCAACTATTGTTCAGTCTTCTCTTATGAACTTCCTATCACTAAACAAGAGGAAGCATGAAGACAGTTGCAATCTTATTACTGAAGCTCAAGTGCTGAGAAGGGGTACATGCTCAGGGCAAGTGAGAAGAACAAGTTTAGAAGCAAATGCACCGGGTATTTCAGATGCCATCTCACTTCAGGAAATTAGTCTGTGGGATCATTCTCCACAACCTTTTGTACCTAAGAGGACAGAAGTTCCATTACAGAATTCTGAACCACCTAATCTTGTGTCTCGTAGTACTGAACCGCATCTCCTTAAGCCCTGTGACCTCAACAGTACAGAGTTTGATGTGGTAAGGCTGATTTAATTTTGCAGTGAAACAGTTCTGTCAGTCAGATTTCTGGAGATTAGACTACTGCTGCCAATACTGTTTTATTTTTGTTTCTCTTCTTCCACTTCTTGCCTTTAACTGTTTGTTTTGTAGCACTCTTCTTAAGTATCTCTGCCCCTTAACATTGTATTTTGAAGAAGTTCATAGTGAATTTCTCAACTGTTCATTTTTTGAAATATATTGCACACCTCTCCCCATCAGCTTAAGCTTTTGGGTGAAATGGTTAGGTGCATGCAATTCAATATGGTAATCGGAGCCAAGAGATCTTGAGTTCAAGACCCGGCCAATAAGCTATTAATTAAAACAGTTGCAGCCTACCTCGATACCATGTCGACATAAGGAAATATATTGCCCTCTTTTCCCCACCAGTTTAAGCTTTTGGGTGAACTGATTAGGTTCATGCAGTTCAATAATCATGAATCTACCTCTGGCATTTTCCACAACTCCTATGTTTCTCTGATGAGCTAAGCTGTGTTTTGGCGCAAAACAGTTGTTTTTGAAAAAATAAATTTTGATGTGGTCATTGGGATAGATTATATAATGAATGCTGCAATCACTGCAGGATGAACGGAATGATCGATGCCTTCCAAATTTTGATGCTTCCGACCAATGTTTGAAGGATACTGAAGCCCAAAATACACCGTCCAATATTCCTTTACTTGATGGTCATGATAATGACACTTCAGTGTGCTCTACATCAGTATCTTATTCAGTGCAGTTTACAATTGATGAGCTTAGGAGAAGAAGAAAACACAGTTTTATTGTATCACATGTAAACAGAGCCCATTGTTCTGAGAAAACTGCAAGGTAACACGTATGCTGTTGTTATAAACAAGTTCTGTTCTCATCAGGAGTTTGGTCTTTGACTAGTTTAATTGTCCTCACCTAGGTGTTATAAAGCCGCAACCCTGGATAATTATGTACCAAATGACGAAGAGGGAAAATCTAATTATTTAGCTGCAGCCACCAATGAGTTGGACAGGTTTTTCAGCAAAGATAATTTTGGAGAAATGAAGGTTCTTGAAATAGCTCCATATTCTTAATATTCTCATTTTCTTTCAGTGGTTCCATATAACATTATATTTATTAAACCATTTGCCTGATGAACAAGAGTCCTAGGTGAATGGTGATGACTCTGCCTAATTGCCTTTTTTTTACGGGACTCTGCCTAGTTGCCTTGCAAGATTAGTTTCTCTTTTCTGAAATGACATGCTAAAACAGTTCTGATACACTCAGTAATTGGGAGGGAGCATAATGAACGTTAGCAATCATGATTTATAAAATTGGTATTATGTCCAATCGGTGCTTTTGGAGTGGTCACATATAGAATTTTCCATACATTGTGTATTTAGAGAGAACTTGATCTATTGGAATTGTAGTATGTTGTGTTCAAGGCAACTGTCAAGTACCATAGGGTCATGTTGCTGTTACAATTTTACAAGCACCTTGCAGATGCGGACTGTACTTGTCAATATTTTTTCAGAAATATGTTGTTCTGACCTTGTTGTTTATTTGCTCGAATGTGATAGTCGTTCTCGTAAAACAAATGGCAACATTCAAAATATTGTGTTATATGCAGTTATTTCTTAGGATACTAATTATCTCATCTTCAGGTTGTTGGGCAGTTTAATCTCGGTTTTATCATCGGAAAGCTAGAACAAGACCTATTTATTGTAGATCAGGTACATCTACATATTTTTTCAGTGTAACAGTGACACCATTATGCAAATCCCAAGATATACGAGTAGCACCCCTCAAGGGACCTCATATCGGTAATTATTGTTTTCTTTTGTTCTCAGCATGCTGCTGATGAGAAGTACAACTTTGAGAGCCTGTCACAGTCAACAACGTTAAACATACAGCCTCTTCTTCAGTGAGTATGCAAGCCCCATTATTTTTCATGTGTTATTCTGTACATGGAACTTCTCAATACCAATTGGTCCCCCAAGGGGGTCCTTGCCTTGGCAAAAATAACGCCAACTTGTGTATGGTGATGGTAGGGTGGTTCAAGGAATGACTTTACAATGTCCACATTTGGTTTATCCATACCTTCTGTAGCAAAAAAATCAATCTCTTGCATTGGAGGAGGGTTTCTGATTGTGTTCTAACGCCAGGCCACTGAGACTTGAACTTTCACCGGAGGAAGAAGTTATCGTATCTATGCACATGAACACTATCAGGTACATTTCCTTTTGTCCTACTACCTCGATTCAGACTGCTCAAAAAGTGGATCTAAGTATCTAACAACTTAATACTGAAATGTGTAGTCTTTAATGCAGTAACCATCAGTTGCCTGTTTGATCAGATGTTTGGTTATAGCTACATTCAGTATGTGGTTCTCCAAAGAACATGTGAAGTGCTGTTTTCTTCCCCAAAAGCTGTTATTTTGTACATGCGCATGGTCTTCAAATTACAAATTTGACCACTAATTTCTATCAACACTATTGTTATGAAACCCGTTAAAAGTTGTATCCATGATTCAAAATTGCCTTGCCAGGCTACATGAAACAGATTTCTGGACATCCATAGTAAAAGTACATTCAGCAAAAGCACTTGCTGAGACTAATATATACATGTGCTTTCAAGTATCTGATCCAAGTATTTTTGTTTGACTTTACCCATGTCCAAAACGACAGCTAATACTTAACCGGAGGGAGTAACGCATAACCTATGATATCCATACATCTGTTGTTGTTTTGTTCTTCACGGGGAAGTTTTCTGCTTATATCTGTTTTTTGAAAATCTCAATTCATGCATGATAAATTATTAATTGCACCAGCTAGGTGTATTTTGGCCGGTCAATGTATAGCCTTCTTTTCAATAAGGGCATGCCATCTTGATTCTTGAATCATACATGGTCCTTCATCTTTCTAGTTTTATTAACAGGGTTTGGAGGTGATTAAATTCTAGGTAGCTCACATTCTTTCTTCTGTTACCTTGTTTCAGAAAAAATGGTTTTGTTTTAGCAGAAGATTTGCATGCTTCTCCTGGAAGTCATTATCTTTTGAAAGCTGTGCCGTTTAGTAAGAATATTACGTTTGGTGTTCAAGGTAATTACTTATTCGTGTACTTTGTCTGATTTTACGCTCTTAAACTCAATACTGTAGACTTACTTTCATTTCCCTTAATTTAGATGTGAAGGAGCTGATTTGCATGCTTTCTGACAGTCAAGGTGACTGTTCAATAATTAGTAGCTATAAGATGGATAAAACTGATTCTGTTTGCCCTTCGAGGGTCCGTGCTATGTTTGCTTCGAGGGCTTGCCGAATGTCTACTATGATTGGTGATCCGCTGACGAAAACCGAAATGAAGAAGGTAACTACAAAAATTCGGTTGCGGTGGACCTAGAGAATCATTCCTGAAAAATACACGTATTACTTTAGTTTTTATGCGACTTATGTGTTTTCAGAAGCATAATGCAATACTTTAGTCCATTTGTGCCGTCACATACTATCCAGAAAGAAGTATCACTTCAAACAATGAATTAATGTTAGCTTTTGCACTTCAGATACTGAAAAATCTAACAGGGCTAAGGTCCCCTTGGAATTGCCCGCACGGGAGGCCAACAATGCGGCATCTTGCAGATCTGACTAGTATGAAGTCCAAAGGTAAAGGATTGAGCAGTCCACTGTAGCATCCGTTTCTATTACATGGTGGTGGTTTATTGCAATGCCAAGTGGTTAGCCAGTAGTATAAAGCCCGAATGTGTGGTTGTAAGTTCCAAACATTCTGGACTCACATCTTTTACTTGTACATGACTACAACCGCCCATATTTACCGCTCTTTTGTTTATATCTAATATGTATGAAGGACATCTCATGCTTTCACAGAAGCAAATTGAAGCAGTGCTGAGAAGTTCCATGGCACAAAAGGAAGCAACATCCATTGACGCTCATGAGGATTTTATCGACAACTCCTTGGGTTTGCGGGAATAAGGGGTGACGTTTTGACAACTGTTCAAGTGACCGGCGGTTGCGTGGCTTGTTTTCACTGCTACTGAATGGTAGAAGGTTTCCTGCTCCCTGGCGAGTAGTTTGTATTTTTTGAGCCTGCTAAGTTTGCAGCGTACGTTGCCGAACACAGGCTCACGCTCTGTGTATGTGTGTATCTCAGGCTGTAGTCCCTTGGTTTTAAATCGACTGTTACCAGGGGGATGTGGTAAATGGACGACATGTTGATACCCCCTCGGGTCGCGGTCGGGTTGGGGTTTACAAGCCTCGCATGTATTTCATTGAAAAGTTTGGCCGTTAATTTTTCAACAAAATATTAGTTACTACCTCCGTTCTTAAATATAAGACCTTCTAGGTATTTTATTAGAAGACTACATACGAAACAAGATGAATGAATCTATATTTTAAAATATGTCTATATACATATGTATGTATTTTATAATGATGTACGGAGGAAATACATGTGAAAAAAGTATGTCATTGGATTCATGATTCAAGAGGAGTGGTGTACTTCCTCCGTTTCATGTTAGTTGTTGCCGATTTAGCATTCTCTCCGTTCCATAGTATAAGACCCTTTTTAACTAGTGTCAAAAAAGATCTTACGTTATAAGATGGAAGGATTACCTTTTATGGCATGAAGCTCATGTTTTGTTAATCAATTAATGGTTGAAGTCTTTCCTGATACTAGTACAAATGCCCGTGCGGGCTAGAAAAAGTTACAAAACCTATTTATTTTATCATTAAATGTTAAATCATCTTGTCCTTTTTTAAATAAAAGAACATTCTTGATCAGTTATCACACAGGATGGTTTCATAGATACACCTCATTGCAAGCAATGTCCATCATGATCTATCTATTCAGTTCATATAAAAAGAAAAAAGAAAAAAGAAAAAAAAAAGATCTATCAATTCTTCAGGTAAGGTCGCATTTCTAACATTACGTTCCTATGCTGTAATTCAAACTTTGTACATGTACGTACATGTTAGATTAGACACAAGCGCACATTTTTCTTACAAGAATCTGATGATCTAAAACATCTTGTCCAAGATTCTCACTGTAGAACAACAAAAAATTAGCGAGTGCGAGATGCAGAGTAGTGTAATTAACATGGCTGGATGGGGGGGGGGGGGGGGGGGGTGCAGGGTGGAGCCACGACAACGGCGAGCTGCTGCTGGTGTACGAGTACATGTCGAACGGTAGCCTGGACCAGCACCTGTTCAGCTCGGCGCCGGGGTCTCGGCCGTGGCAGGCCCTCGGGTGAGAGCTCCGGTACAACATCGTGCAGGGCGTGGCGTCGGCGCTGCACTACCTGCACGACCAGTTCGACCAGCGCGTGGTGCACCGCGACCTCAAGGCCTCCAACATCATGCTCGACGTCGCCTTCACCGCGCGCCTCGACGACTTCGGCCTGGCCCGCGCCATCGAGACGGACAAGACCTCCTACATGGAGGAGGCCGACGGCGGCGTGCACGGCACCGTCGGCTACATCGCCCCCGAGTGCTTCCACACCGAGAAGGCCACGCGCGAGTCCGACGTCTACGCCTTCGGCGCCGTCATCCTCGAGGTGGTCTGCGGTCGCCGCCCGCGCCGCGACATCGATGGCTTCACTTCCTCGTCGACTGGGTGTGGCGCCTCCAGCGCGACGGCCGCGCGCTCGAGGCCGTCGACCCCGGCCTCGACGACGCCTTCGACGAGGATGACGCCGAGCGCCTGCTCATGCTGGGCCTGGCATGCAGCCACCCGACGCCCGCGGAGCGGCCCAAGGCGCAGATCCTGCTGCGCTCCATGCCCACGCCGCGGTGCCGCCGTTCAAGCCATCCTTTGTGTGGCCGGCGACAGACGGAGGGTTCAACACCATGTCGAGGACGGTGGGGTCGACGTCGAGCACGGTTGTGACATCCACGTCCACGTGGAGCGGTAACTTCGCGAGGGGCAGCCAGAACCACGCACCGGGGCCGGAGCAGGGCGTGAACTACAGGTGCGTGGAGAAGAGGAAGGGGGTCTGGCGTGATGTGTTTGTCTAATGGACTGTGGGTTGAATTCCAAAAACTACAGGGGCGTTTTTACAAAAACAAAACATTTTTCTGTTTGTACCACTTAAAAACATACCGCGGGTTGAATATCGAAAAATCAAATGATGCTTTTGTAAAAATGCCGCGACGGACGACATAAGCGCTGCGCGCTTTATTATTAAGGGAGATGTGTGGACGGATTCGGAGAGTATATGTTTGGTAGTTATTTCCTTACAATTTCTTTTTCTTTTTTGTAGACCTACTTTTCATTATTTTGTGGGATCTGCTCCTGCAGATGGTTTATTATATTTACGATTTTGTAGAATAATAATTTGTCAAGAGGCAAACCAATCTTTACGGGGACTTCGTAAATCTCAAGATGATATACTGGCATAGTCTCTCGAAAATGCTTATAGGATAGTGTGTACATATATGCGTTCATAGGGGTGAGTGAATGCGCGTGTATATGGACGCTTGCGTTTGTACTATGTTTAAAAAAAACTTGTCAAGAGAGGGGTCATTTGGAGGGGTGGAGATGGCTCACTAATCAGAACCTAGATCTCGTGTGGACCATCCTTTCCGCCAACTAAGCTGAAGTGCAATTTTTGTTTTAATTAGGTGATAGATTTTCTGAATGAGCATGGTGCTTAACACTTATTTTTGGCCCATGGATGTTCCACGAATTTATGAAAATATGTACATTGTCAAGACGATGCTCAGAATTTTTTTGCTTGGTTGACGGAAAAGGAGTCAATTTACCATGAAGACTCCGTACATGATTGCAACCTTAGATCTGTTAGAGTTTAATTAATTTGCGTTAATTATGGGGTAATCCCCTTTGTAACTGCCATCTTCCCGGACAGATACCTCTTCGTTGCATCTCTTCTCCTTGTATATATATCTATAATCATCTAATGAAAAAGGAGGAAGGATTCACTTGTAACACGTTATCAACCCTTTTGCTCTCGGATCAGAGAAGTAGGCCATCTCCAAGCAGCGGTTAAGCACACCTGAAGCGCCCGCCCGGTGGAACTCGGTGCCTCGAGAACCACGGCCCTCAAACAACATCAGCGATCGGCCATGCTTGTCCCAGAGGTGTGGCTTCTGGCTACACAGCCGCCTAGGTGCTGCAGCCCAGCGCATGGCGCAGGCTCGCGGCGCAGTGGCCAGATCCGAGCGGCCGGCGTTCCTCACGCGTAGAGTCCGGCAACGACCTATGACAAGTCAACCGACAACTATTGCGTACAGAGGGGAATTTGTCCAACGATTCCTTGTTTGGTCTTATCTGTCTGTGATCAATCAATGATCCAATAATTGATTCCTTTTGTTCTGAACGTCTTTGCACTCACAAGCATGTGGGCATGATGAGATGAAATGATTGCTGAAGCATCAACCGAAGAAATTCATGGATCAAAGAAGAGAAGGGTTGAATCAAGATTGCATCAACGAGTCATGCAAAAGGGAGAGTACCAAGTCATTTTCTATTCTCCCTTGCCCTGCTAGTACCGGCCGGTGCCGCTCGTCGCCTCGTCATTACTGCAGCAACAACATCCTCGTGGAAGAGGCATGCAGTAGCAGCAGTCCTCCCGTCGCGGTGGAGACTACAGCCATGCCGCTCCTCCGAGCGGCCGTCGGCCCGACTCGCGGCAGCCCAGCCGCATCACGCGGCAGAGGAGGCCCCACGCTCAAGTCTGAGCACCTGCGGCTGTCGGCGTAACCCTGGCGCACAACACTGCGCGTCTACGCGGGACCTTAACGACGTCGAGCGCGCACGCGCATGGCGCGCGCGATGCCTTTCCAAGTGATGGCATCTACAGTAGTCAGCAGTGCGAGCGCTGTAGCGCCCTCAACATGGTCTGAGCGACCTCCTCTCAACGACGGAGCACCCGACGCTCCTTGACCGTCGGCCCGCTGCTGGCCCTGCACGCGCGGTGCTTGTGCCCGCGCCCGTTGACTCATGGCGGCCAACGACCATGGCCACCCACGGAGTGGCGCGTTGCCTGACCCACGGCGACTCACGTGTGTGGCGTTGCATTCCACTGGAGCACGCGATGCAACTCTCGCCATGGTGCAGCCCTCACCGACCTCCCACGGCGGTGCGCGATAGCACCGACGCCCTCAGAGCGCGGAGGCTGTGCCCAGCGATGCGGTGCGCCCTCTGCGGCAGCGAAGCACGCGGTCATGGAGTGGCCCTCGGCCACGACCCGGATCTCGGTCCAAGGAGAGTCATGGCTCCTCCTCCTTCCCCAGCGAGGCCCCTCTCGCGACGTGCTTACCGACGGCAGTTACTCCCGTGAGGAACCGCTCGAGAGAGAATTTAGGGAAAATGTATCCCTTTGCCATTTTGCATTAAAGATCTTGTGTTAACAGGAATTTGCAAAAGGCCCAAAGAGTAGTCTAGTCTAGTTTGCCAGAATACCCTTCTTTTTATGGGATTTCGCAAATTGGGTGTGTTAGAATACTATTTACTAGTATTCACATATTTTAGACCCTGTTATATCCAATATTTATCTTAAATACTGTGTTTTTGTAGAGTACCTTGTATTCCAGAACATATATTTGATGTAATATATTTCCATGTCCTACATGTTGAAATTTACATCCACCATTTGCAATTGAGAGACTTTTAATTTCTTGCAAAGAAAAATCAATTCATCTTAATTGAGCCTTTGGCTTGATACAAGCAAGAATTGATATGCAAAATTTCAAGTGTTGTTTTTCAAATTGATGTTTTGGGATCACAAGGTAGTGTGTAGATCTACTGCTTTGCAGATAATCACCACTACTGTTAAGGCCTACATTTTGTCATCTTGACATTATGATTGCTTTACAAAGTGATATCCCACATATTTCTCATGACATAAGGCATTACGAGTGAGTATCTACTGATTTCATGAGATTATACTCCCTAGTGCTGAGAGATCTACTCCATTTTGGAGATTATCTTCAAGGTGTCATATTTAGCAATTTGAGATTCACAATGATGGTTTCAAGATAACTTCTTGAAATATCCATTAATTTTGCTAAGTTCATTACAACATCAACCATGATGGTCTTTAATTTACTGAATGTAAATTAATTATCTCTGGTAACTGATGGCTAGAGAACTTGAGGCATTCGCCCTCAATGGCCACCACTGCCCTATCTGGGCCAAGGACATCATGATCACTCTCGTGTCTTGTGGGATAATGTGTGAAGTCCAAGACCGTAAGATTCATCTCTGGTCAGGATCACACCGCTAACAGAAAAATGGTGTCTTATACATTATAAGGCATTAGATTCAGATCTTAGCATTTGGTTATTCTGTATCAGCAATTCCTGGGATACAATGAACCTCAAGGGCAAAGGTTTGAAGCTCACTCCAACCTTTAACCTGACATCACTAATGATGACGGGACCCTATGGACACGGAGAACGTGATGGTTGAATATGCCTCAACCGACATGTTTGGAGACTATGAATAGTCTCTCAATCTCTTTAGTGATCAATATTTATTCATGTCCATTTATGATGTTGTAGTAACAACATAAGTATTGTTGTCATCATATATTGTATATCACAATATATTGTATCAGCACTTCAGTACAAATACATTTATATGTATTCTATATTCTGACAGTGATTTTCATATTGAGAATCTTCATGTCTATGTAGATATTTCTACGGGTGTTCAATCTGATGAAAGATGATATGTTCCTTGTGAACATATGCACCACAAACTATATACTCAGGGAAGTGAAATTTTTCCACTCTCGTTGAGATAAAGGAGATATTTTAAAATCTCTAGACGCGAAGAGGTATTTGTTGGCTCAACTCGAGTCATATTTACTATCCTTGTGGGTACTCGAGTAATGTCAATATGCTTTATTGCTTCTCGGGTGAACTCATACCCTACTAAACTATAGAGGTATCCGTCAAAACAGTTTCCATAGCGAAACTTATGATGACAACAAAGAGAAATAACTTCTCTTTACCATATGCAACGGATATGGAAAGCACATTCTCTATGTATCATGTGGATTGTACTACACATTCGACACAACCCGTAGCACATGTTGCGTTCGAGATAGTTTTCTAGAGTGAAAAACTTGGCATTCTTGTCTTGGTCATCGAGACATTGGGTTATAAGCGAAACTATCAACAATTCCAATATTTTATGATTATTATAATGCTAAATTCTAACGGTATTTGGATTTTGTGTGCGATGCATGTGACATAGGGAAGCTAATTTTAAGGCTTGTGCACCTTAAAGTCTACGCTAAACCACTCAGACTCCTTGAATGCATCAAGTCAAGGTAAGTGGCTCTTTCCATCCATTGACTAGACTATTCAGGTGTTCAAAGGTTCTAAAAGGCACATCTACATGATGGTCTTAAGTGTGTGCTTTATTCACATGAAAACCATTGGCTCATTATCCTGACATCTATTTCAAGCAAATTGAATGGACAAGTTGCAAAATTCTCCATGTGTGCCTTCACTTTGGCCCTATGATTGAAGTTTAGCACTTTGTCCTAATTGTCTAGACTAAAAATGGTTTGGTAGAATCCTATCCAAAGAATTAAGCTCATTGCATGATCTTTACTTTGAAATTTCAATTTACCAACTTTACGTTGGAGTCATGCAGTTTTACACGCTCATGACCAAACTGCATAATATTATTCCCCCATATCTTTGATACGTGGAAATCTACCAAGTATTTCCCATCTGCAGTAATTCGGTTGCATACCGATATCATCACACGACGTACATCATTGGCCCTTAACATATAGTTGGGATCTATGTGAGGAATAATTGTATTTCCGTCAATACCTCCAACCCCTCGCATGGAGAGTTATTCAAGGCCAGTATGGTTATTTATGAGGAATATTTCCAGGCATTAGGGGGAGATTTAAAGTACCAAAAAGAATGCTAGGAAACTAGTGAAATGTTTAACACATTTCTGCCTCAAATCCACGTATTCAAAGAGTTGAACCATGCGTTCAGAAGGTTTGCAACACATTGCAAATAACCTGCCAGATTCATTTACTGACTATAAAGGTGTCACGCAATCCTACAATCCTGCAAAAATAGGTAGGAAAGAGTGGAGGTACCAACTAAAACCACTCAACTCCTTGTTCAGAGCAGCAGGGGAGAAGTACGACGATGGTATATCAGGATTCAACTTCTCGCAAGCAAGGATATCGAGGCCTCTGAATCAGTAAATGCAAGTCAACTTCACGTTGACAGACACCTAACGGGTGGTATATACCCATTGGATGGGAAACCTCCACCAACCCAGGTCATAGTGCACATTATGACCGGGACATCGGTATACCAGACTCAACCGCATTGGGAAATCGCGAGCAGTCACCATGGGTAACGATATTTCCATCAATTTTATATATTGATATATAGATTCTGGAGAAACATGTAACTGGAAGTCTAGATTGCAGAACCTTTCACATGATTCAGGTCCAAGACCATGGCCATGGCATAGTGTGAACAACACTCGGACTGAACTCAAGCAAAGGCTATAGTCTAGTTAGAAATGATCTTGCTCAATAATGGGAAGGTATTCATAAGCAATACCTACACCAGTTTTCTTCTGGAAACATAATTGAGAACAATAAGGTGGTGAAACATAGAGCAAGTATTGTAGCATAAGGGTTCACACAAATACCCAACTATTCTATAGAGGTGGAATCTCCTTCCGATAACTTATATCATTGGCAGTATAAAATCATCTATATCTGCAGTTGATAGATGTAGTGATCACATATCCATGTGGATCACTAGATTCAGACACATGATTGATTCCCGATGGAATCTTACTTCTGAATTGAAATGCAAAACACAACATACATTGTGTAAAATTAGTAAGTCACCATAAGACTTATTGTTGTCGGTGCATATGGTACAACCGACGTAGTGAGATCCTTATACACAAGGATTACACCTACAATGATGATTATCCATGTTTGTGTGTCTGCAACGACGACACATGTAATCATCTAAATGACGGACTTTAAAATGAAGGATTTGGGTAAACCAAAATATCGCTCGTTACTACAACTTGAGCACCTTCATTCATACATTATGGTATACTATGTTGTCTATATCCAAAATATGTTGAAGAAATTTGTTGTGGACAAATCTTATCCATCTATAACTCTCATGGTAGTTCATTCTCTAGACATAGAGAAAGATCTATATAGACCAAGAGATGATGGAAATGAGACATTGGGACTCAACGTTCCATAATGCCATTGGATCCACCAAACACAATTTGTTGGCACTCAGGAATATATTTTGATATCTCCAAGGCATCAAACATCTTGTCCTGGTTTTTCAGTTTCACAAAAATGTGAGCACCGATATCATTGGATACATCGATCACATCTTCACTACGTGAGATCATGGACAAGCTTAGTGTTCATACTAGGTGTGGTAGCCCTCTCATGAAGAGTCTTCGAAACAGACCTCACGGCTACATCCACCAACCATTATCTCAAAGATAATGTTTCTTGTGTTGCCCGGATGCAAACAGGTTACATAGTAAGCAATATCACTATATTGTTGATCTTGCAAGTCAAATCATACAACAAACTTGTACGTTTGTTCACAAGGTCTCTACCAACTTCGTTCCTGGAATTGGTATTCGAGGCTTTGAAATACGCAAGAATCAGGGGGAGTATCTTCCTAAATTGTTCATGTTCAATGCATCATATTATACTCTTTTTCCCTTCACGGGTTTACTATAGAGGTTCTCATAAAGGTTTTTAATGAGGTAATATCAACACAAGACCATATGTCATATTTTTTGTTTTCCACACCGGGGTTTTAAGTAAGTATATTTTTTTAGAAAAGGAGGGTTCCCTCCGGCCTCTGCATCAGCACGATGCATACGACCCCTTTATTGCAAATAATCAAACGAATCGTGGTTCCACATAGTCTCCGATAAAACAATAAATATGAAAGAGTAAACCAAAAAGTGCCACAACCGACAAAATAGGCCTAGATGCCTAACCATCTATCCTATTACTGGACTGCCATCCAAACCGGTTGAAGATATCCTGCGCTACCATCTCCCATCGGGTAGACCCAGTAACCAAAGGCTCCCTGGTTTCCGCAGGAGTGAGTAATGACCACGTACGGATCAATGCCGCTGCTCTATGTAGTACCTGCAAAAATTGTATATTGATACGTCTGTTAAAAACCACGTCATTCCTGCAGTTCCATATAGCCCAAAGAAGTGCACAAACTCCTATACAGATGTGTCTTGCAATCGTCATGTCTACTCCATCTAGCCACGTTCCAAATAACGTGTCGATGCTATCTGGAGGCATAATGTTAAAGGCTATACGAATTGTCTGCCATAAGATTCTGGCAAGTGGACAATGGAGAAATAGATGTTTAATGTTTTCGTCATTATCACAGAAGCTATATCTAGTACTGCCCCCCCCCCCCAATTTGGTTTAGCCAAATTATCCTTAGTCAGAATCACCCTCTCGTGTACAAACCACATGAAGACTTTGATCCTTAAGGGTACCTTGACACTCCAAATATTCAGAGATTTGGGGATGGTAGTAGTATCAATAAGATTGAGATACATTGATTTGACCGAAAACATTTTGCTATTCGTAAGCTTCCAATGCACCCTATCAGATTCTTGTGATAATTGGACATCCATGAGTCTCCTCACCAAGTGGAGCCAGTCCTCCCAACGGTGCCCAATCAAAGCTCTACGAAATTGGATATTTAGAGGATTGGACTGTAGAATTGTGGCAACATATGCATCCTTACGTTGCACTATATTGTATAAGGCTGGATACTGGATAGCTAGAGGCATGTCCCCCACCCACGTATCCTCCCAGAATCTCGTCCCCTCACCATTTCCGATAATAAATTTAGTCCTGTGAAAAAAGGTTGACCTTACTTTCATCAGCCCTTTCCAGAATGGTGAGTCATTAGATCTGACATTTACCCGAGCTAAGGTTTTAGATTGTAGGTACTTATAACGTAAAATTTGTACCCACATACCCTCTGTCTCTACAGAAAGTCGGAACAACCACTTGCTCAACAAACATCTATTCTTTACCTCTAAATTCTCAATCCCCAGTCCTCCCTGGTCTTTAGGCCTACAAACAATATCCCATTTAGATAATCTGTATTTCTTTCTGTCCTCATCACTCTGCCAAAAGAATCTTGATCGATAAAAATCCAATCTTTTGCGTACCCCTACTGGTATTTCAAAGAAGGATAGAAGGAACATCGGCATACTCGTCAGTACCGAGTTTATCAGAATCAATCTTCCCCCATAAGATAGCAGCTAGCCCTTCCAGCAACTTAACTTTTTCTCAAAGCGATCTTTGATGAATTTCCACTCACTGTTGGAAAGATTCCGATGGTGAATGGGTATTCCTAAATAACTGAACGACATGCTTCCCAATTCACATCCGAAAAATTGTTTATAAGCGTTTTGTTCGTCTTTGGATTTCCCAAAGCAAAACAGATCACTCTTGTGAAAGTTGATTTTCAAGCCTGACAATTGTTCAAATAGGCAGAGTATGAATTTCATGTTTCTGGCTTTTGCTATATCATGTTCCAAGAAGAGGATAGTATCATCAACATATTGTAGAATGGAGACACCACCATCCACCAGATGCGGCACGAGTCCACCTACTTGGCCTTCCTGTTTAGCCCTTCCTATTAGAATTGCCAACATATCAGCAACTATGTTAAATAGGATAGGTGACATTGGATCTCCCTACCTGAGACCTTTAAGTGTTTGGAAAAAATGGCACATGTCATCATTGATTTTAATTCCAACACCCCCTTTTTGCACAAAGGATTCAATATGTCTTCTCCATATTTCATCAAAACCATTCATACGTAGTGCCTACTGTAGGAAAGGCCACTTGACCTTATCATAGGCCTTCTCGAAATCCACCTTGAAGATTACCCCATCTAGTTTCTTCGAGTGAATTTCATGCAACGTTTCATGAAGGATCACCACACCCTCCAGTATGTTCCTGCCCGGCATGAAAGCTGTTTGACTAGGTTGCACCACCTCATGTGCAATCTTCGTCAACCTATTTGTGCCTACCTTAGTGAAAATCATGAAGCTGACATTCAGAAGGCAGATAGGTCTGAACTGTTCGATACGCACCGCTCCTTCCTTCTTTGGCAATAGTGTCACTGTCCCATAATTAAGATGGAATAGCTGCAGGTTTCCATTGAATAAGTCTTGGAACATAGGTAACAAATCACCTTTGATAATGTGCCAACATCTCTTGTAAAACTCAGTCGGAAACCCGTCTAGGCCAGATGCCTTATTATTTTTCATTTGTGATATCGCTTGAAACACCTCTTTATTCGTAAAAGGCGCGGTTAGTACCTACCGAGATGAGGTATGTCACCGACCATATGCTCATTCATGCATACAAAATTGTCCTCTGGAGCCCCGAACAAATTTTTATAGTACTCTGAGATATACAATTGCAGATTCTTGTGTCCCACAATTGTACCCTCATCTTGCTCCAACTAGATAACTTTTTTATTTCTATGCTTTCCATTGGCTATCAGATGGAAATATTGTGTGTTGTCATCACCTTGTATCACGTGGCGGACTTTCGCTCTAAGTGCCCACTTCAACTCCTCCTCTCTGAGCAGTTGTTTGAGCTTTAGTTCAGCCTCCGTTTTCAATGACTTCTCATCGTCATCTAATAACGTTTCTTTGGCCTTAATGTCTAGCGTATTTATAACTTTGAGAAGTCTTTGTTTCTCTTTCTTATATATTCCACTATCATAGTTTGCCCATCCCCGTAAGAATTGCCTCAGGTGCCTTATCTTATTTTGCCACCTGTCAACATTGGTATCACCTTGCGTGACCATATCCCATTCTCTGGCTACGAGGTCTACAAACCCTCTCTTTCAAACCATCCCAATTCGAAAGAAAAAAGGTTTTTATTCCCCACGTGAGTTGCTTCCCCTGACTCTACAAACAATGGTGTATGATCAGAGATAGCTCTTGTTAACGCGCGAACTGTGACGTGGGGGAATTTCTGCTCCCATTCGACACTCGTGAGAACCCGGTCCAACTTCTCAAAAGTTGGGTTTGGTAAGGAGTTCGCCCAAGTAAACTTTATCCCTGATAGCTCTATCTCTCGCAAATTAAGGCTTTTGATGATAGAATTAAACGTAAATGACCATCTGCCATCAAAGTTATCATTATTTTTCTCATCTCGGCTCTGAATTATATTAAAGTCACCTCCCACTAAAATCAGCAGTCTCTCGTCCCCGCATATTCGGACAAGGTCAGCCAAGAAGTCTCTCTTGATCTTAGGCTGGGCCGCCCCGTACACTACTACGAGGGCCCATTGGAACCCATCCATTTTGGAGCGAACTCTAAACTTAACGGCAAAGTCCCCATACACGACATTTTGGACTTCGAGTGTGTCACACCGTACTCCAAGCAAGATCCCACCGAATCTTCCTCTTGGAGGTAAACAGTGCCATTCAAATTCAGTCCCTCCAGATAGCATATTTAGAAATTGAGTTGTATAGTTATCCCTCCGAGTTTCCAACAATGCAGTGAAGTCTATTTTTTTCTCAATAGTTGTTTCAGCTAGAAATCTTCTTTTAGCCAAGTCTGCTAGACCTCTGCTATTCCAGAATATTCCTTTCATCGCTCATCATGGAATTTCTTATCCGTTTTAAATCTAGCACTACGGCGCACAGCTGAAACAGGATAGACCTTTCTCTTCCAGGTCCTTTTTGGCCTATCCTGAACATCCGACCGGTCCACATAACCGGTCTGTTGTTGCATGGTAGTAATCCTTTGTGAAGGGGCCTAATACCCCTCCTCGACGATATCATTTGTTGATTCAGGCAAAAGGGAAGATGGCATGAGATCCTCACATAAACGCTCTAACGCTCCCAACCCCAGTACACTTATATCTTGTTCATTCATTGGTTTGACGGCTGCTATGTTTCTCACCATCTCAATTGCCCTCTCTGCCTCTAAGTCTAGCAAGTAATTGACCGAAGTAGATATCTCCTTCCCATTACTACCCAATGATATCCCAAGTTCGCTAGCGTTTCTAATTATATCATCTTCAGAAAAAATGCAAAATAGAACAGCTTGTGTCGATAGATATACCTGAAGAGGTCTCGATGTCGCGAAGCTTAGCCGCGCGCATAGCACAAACCAACTGTAGCTCGTCAACATCAGGTTGGGCTTGCAGGCGAGCACTCGATCGCCTAGCCTCTGATGCCGGGTCTGGGATGCCTCCAAACTCGATCACCTCCTCAGTGGAGGGCCTCAACATATCGTGACCGCCTGTCACACATCTAGTCTGGCCATCCGAGCCGCCACCATCAATTGTTGTCATAATGTGGCCAGTCTGTTTACCGATCAATTCCGAGTCATAACTCCAGCATCACACAACTCATCCCCAGCCGGCGCCTGCAACAGGGTGACCGAGCTGAGTAGCGTAGCAGCATGAGTGCTGCTACTACCGACCCTGGCAGCATGCAACAAGCTAGGGAGCAGCGGACCTGATGAATGTGCGGTAACTGCCATGGCTCCAGAGGCAGCCGGGGTGAGTGCAGCTGGCTGCATGCAACTCGACGTGAGTAGTGTAGTAGCCGGAGTGCTGCTGCTATCGTCCCTGGCAGCATGCAGTGAGCTGGGGAGCAGTGCACCCACCGAATCTCGTGTAGCTTCGTCGGCTCCAGAGACAGCCGGGGTGAGCTGGGGTGTCCCGGTAACATTAGTGTCCTATGCGCACGACATAGGCGTGGTACCACGTCTCGGTGAGACCACCGGTGATAACGACGACAGCTCATGCTCCGCCGGATTGTCACTGTCAACCCTGGCACCCCACAGCTTGGAAGGCGTCGATGAAGACCCAAAGGATCCAAATCTCTACTGATGCGTAAATGACGAACCGAGAGATTGCTTCCTGGTAGCATTCTCTTCTGGTTTGTCGGCAGATAAAGAGCCTCTATCAGCGCCATCTCTCGGCTCCATGCCCTTGTCTAAGTTTCCTTCATCTCCATGACCCTCGTCCGTGTCCATGTCAACCTCCTTTCCTAGATCGTGAAAACCCCTGCCATCATACGTCCATCTGACTGTGTCAGGAATATGCTCAATGCTGATCACAGAAACAAGGAGGCGAGCGATTCCCTGTGCTCGAGTGAAAGGCATGTCAACCTTCTCAGTCTTACCAATCAATGACCCAAGGCTCCATGTGACCAATAAATCCTCTATAGCCCGACGAGGTGCTCCGTTAAACCGCACCCAAAGCTACGAAAGTGGAGTGCCTTCAGGATCCTTTTGTGTCCAAGCATCAAACTCGAGGACACATGTGCTGTTTGGAACACGACTCATTCCAAACTTAAGCAACCTGGCAAGATCCTCCTTAGTAGGAAACTCGACTCTGAACATCTGTTCGTCAAGTTTGATGGGGTCCCATTGGAAAGAAGCAGAAACCATCTCACGCAGACGCTGTACAATCTGCTCAATCGTCATCGTACCACGAGTAACCTTAACGACTCCCGTCTTGTTACTTTACGGTACTTGTGTGACTGCCTTAGGTGACTCGAAAAACATTAGCTCCGGGCAACATGCCCCATACATAGTGACCAGAGGCTTCGACTTTGAAAGTAAGGGACAGTCCCCCATCTCATGCTTGGGCTTGCGGCAAATGTCACACAGCTCAACCATGCGTTCTACCACAAAGTGTCCCTGTCCACCGCACTGGTAACATGTCATCTTCTCCTTCTTTCGAGCCCACTTGGTGGCTCTCTCACCTTTTGACTTATCGTTGGCTCTATCTGTCGTAGCACCTCTAGGAGCAACCGTCGACGCGGCTGGCACCTCGACCATGGCGAGCGCACGCACCGTCTCAAGTGCAGTAGCAGAAAGTGCCCCTTGTTCGTGGCATCCGTTGTGTTCTTGTCCTGAACACGAGCCACCTCGTCTGTAGGCAGCACCGGTGGATCGACTCACGATGGGTTCGACCCTCATGGCCGCCACCCGCCGCCCCGCCCCCCGTGATTGGCATGGTAAGTCGGCCGACTTCTATTAATTGGGCCAGTGGCTCCGTCGACAAACGGGCCAGGGGGACCGTTGAAACCCCAGTCCGCGCCGTCACCGCGCGAAGACGAGCCCCAGTGTACCCCATTGCCGTATGCGTTATATCCATCGTCTCCCCAACAGCCTTGATACGTCTCCAACGTATCTATAATTTTTGATGGTTTCATGCTATTATCTTGTCAAACATTGAATGTTTTGCATGCCTTTTATATATTTTTTGGGACTAACTTATTAACTCAGTGCCAAGTACCAGTTCCTGTTTTTTCCCATGTTTTTGACCCCTTTCAGAGGAGATTTTGAAACAGAGTCCAAATGGAAGAAAATCCCCGAAAAGATTTTTTTCTGGAACGGAAGAAGATCGGGAAGCTTGGGAGCCAAGGCAGGGGAGCCCTAGGGGCCCCACAAGCCCCCACCCCGCGGCCAGGGGGTAGGTCGTGCCACCCAGGCTTGTGGGGCCCCTGAGCGTCCCCTGACCTAGGGGTTGCACCTATAAATTCCCTAATAATCCCAAAAAAATCAGGAGATCATCGAAAGTACTTTTCCGCCGCCGCAAGCTTCTGTCTCCGCAAGATCCCATCTGGGGCATGTTCTGGTGCCCTGCCGGAGGGGGATTCAGACACGGAGGGCTTCTTCATCAACACCATGACCTCTCCGATGATGCGTGAGTAGTTCACCATAGACCTACGGGTCCATAGCTAGTAACTAGATGACTTCTTCTCTCTCTTGGATCCTCAATACAAAGTTCTCCATGATCTTCATGGAGATCTATCCGATGTAATCTTCTTTTGCGGTGTGTTTGTCGAGATCCGATGAATTCTCGATTTATGATGAGATTATCTATGAATCTTATTTGAGTTTCTTCTGATCTCTCTTATGCATGATTTCATATCCTTGTAATTCTCTTTGAGTTGTGGGTTTTGTCTGGCCAACTAGATCTATGATTCTTGCAATGGGAGAAGTGCTTGGTTTTGGGTTCATACCGTGCGGTGACCTCACCCGATGACAAAAGGGGTAGCGAGGCACGCATCATGTTGTTGCTATCAAGGGTAAAAAGATGGGGTTTTCATCATTGGTTTGAGATTATCCCTCTACATCATGTCATCTTGCTTAAAGCGTTACTCTGTTCGTCATGAACTCAATACACTAGATGCATGCTGGATAGCGGTCGATGTGTGGAGTAATAGTAGTAGATGCAGAAAGTATCGGTCTACTTGTCTCGGACGTGATGCCTATATGTATGATCATTGCCTTAGATATCGTCATGACTTTGCGCGGTTCTATAAATTGCTTGAAAGTAATTTGTTCACCCACCATGGTATTTTCTATTATGAGAGAAGCCTCTAGTGAACACTATGGCCCCTAGGGTCTACTCGACACCATATCTTCAGCCTTACACTTTTTACTTTGTTGCACTTTCCGCCTTCAGATCTCACTTTGCAAACAATCTTGAAGGGATTGACAACCCCTTTGAAGCGTTGTGTGCAAGCTTGTTTGTGTTTGCGCAGGTACTCTGGACTTGACGAGGCCCTCCTTCTGGATCGATACCTTGGTTCTCAAACTGAGGGAAATACTTACTACTCCTGTGCTGCATCACCCTTTCCTCTTCAAGGGAAAAACCGACGCAAACCAGAGAAGTAACAAGAAGAATTCCTAAGCGCCAGGGAAGGGCTTTTGTTGCCGGAGCAGAAGAATTTCTGGCGCCGTTGCCGGGGAGGAAGATCAAGTCAAGGACTCATCCAAGTAGGTGTCGCAAACTCATCTCTTGCATTTACTTTGTTTGCCAGATGCCTCTCGTTTTCCTCTCCCCCACTTCACATTTTGCCTTTTTCATTTGCCTTTTTTCATTTGCCTTTTTCGTTCGCCCTTTTCTCTCGCTTGGTTTTCCTTTGCTTGTGTGCTATGTGCCTTCAATATGCTTGCATCTTCGCTTGCTGAAAATCTAGTGATATGGATCCTCATCCACTTGCCAATCTCTTTAAGAGATCCAATTATGTTGATCGAATTGCTAGTGAGTTGAGTGCACTTGACTTTCTTTATGGAGTTTTGCTTGAGATGCGTGAATCTGAAAATCGTGACGAAGAAATTTATGAAGTTATTCACGAGGGCTCCTTGAATGAAAAGCATGATTGCAATGATTTCATTATAAATTCTATTAATGACAATCATGCTAAAAATATGCAAAACCCTAAGCTTGGGATGCTAGTTTTTCTATGTCCACTACTTGTTGCAAGGATATTTGCAATAATATTGAAAGTGGGTTTGGAGAAGTCATGAGTTTAGTTGATGATAATCCCACTATTTTTGAAGAGCGTCAACTTTGCATGCATGTGGATCATAAAAAGAATATCCTTTGTGATAGCTATATTGTTGAATTTGATTATGATCCCACATGTAATTGCTATGAGAGAGGAAAAATATTGTGGTAGAAACTTTCATGTTACCAAATCACCTCTCGTTATGTTGAGATCGATATTGTCTCTTTCTTCTTCCTTGCATATGGTAACTATTGGTTTTCTTCACAATATGTTTCCCTATAAAATGCCTATGCATAGGAAGTATGTTAGACTTAAACGTGTTTTTTTGCCATTCATGATGCTCTCGTTGTGCTTTAATTCTTGTCTTTTGTGTGAGCATCATTGAATTTTCAATGCCTAGCTAAGGGCGTTAAACAATAGCGCTTGTTGGGAGGCAACCCAATGAATTTATCTTTTTTCTTTCTGTTTTTTGTGTCCAAACCATCATAATTCTGTTGTGATTGTGTTTTTTGTGTTTCTTTTTGTGTTTGAGCCAAGCAAAACCTTTATGACTAGTCTTGGTAATGGTTGTTTGATCCTGCTGGAATAAGACAGAAACTTTTCGCTCACGAGATGATTTTTAATTTTTATTCAGAAAGAGATTTTGAGTTGATTCTTTTTGCTGCTGGTTGATATGCTTTTTTCCCAGGCCTTTGTAATTGTTCAGAATTTTTAAGGTACCAGAAGTATACAAAGTATACAGATTGCTACAGACTGGTCTGTTTTTGACAGATTCTGTTTTTTGTTGAGTTGATTGCTTGTTTTGATGAAACTATGGTTAGTATTGGGGGGTACTAGCCATGGAAAAGTGAGAATACAGTAGCCCAACATCAATATAGATAGAATTCAAGTTTCCTACAGTACCAAAAGAAGTGGTAGTTTGTTTTCTTGTACTAATGTTATCACGAGTTTCTGTTTAAGTTTTGTGTTGTGAAGTTTTCGAGTTTTGGGTGATGTTCTCATGGACAAAGAGATAAGGAGTGGAAAGAGCTCAAGCTTGGGTATTCCCAAGGCATCCCAAGCCAAATTCAAGGACACCAAAAATCCTAAGCTTGGGGATGCCCCGGGAAGGCATCACCTCTTTTGTCTTCAATCCATCGGTAACATTACTTCGAGCTATATTTTTATTCACCACAAGATATGTGTTTTGCTTGGAGCATCTTGTATCTTAGGAGTCTTTTCTTTTTGTTGTGTCACAGTCATCCTTGCTGCACACCTTTTATTTTGAGAGGGAGAGACATACACTCATCGTGATTTTGCTAGAATGCTCATAGTGCTTCACTTATATCTTTTGAGCTATATACTTTTGCTCTATGTGCTTCACCTATATCTTTTAGAGCACGACGGTGTGTGATTTGGTAGTTGGCTTATGCTATGAAAGTAGTCCCAAAAGTGATAGATACCCAAAGAGGATGCAAAAACCTCCATCTTCATGTGCATTGAGTAGAAAGAGAAGTTTTGATTCCTCTCAAATAGTTTTGAGACATGGATTTGGTAATATTAAGAGTTATGTTAGTAGGGTGTTGTGAATCTAGAAATACTTGGGTTGAAGTTAGTGATTCCCGTAGCATGCACGTATGGTGAACCGCTATGTTAGGAAGTCGGAGCATAATTGATCTATCGATTGTCATCCTTTGTGTTGAGGTCGGGATCGCGCGATGGTTTACACCTACCAACCCTTCCCCTCGGAGTATGCGTTTATCACTTTATTTCAATTACTAATAAAAACTTCCGCAACAAGTATGTGAGTTCTTCATGACTAATGTGAGCCCATGGTATAGATGCACTTTCACCCTCCACCATTGCTAGCCTCCCTAGTGCCGCGCAATTCTCGCCGGTACACAAACCCACCAAATTCCTTCCTCAAAACAGCCACCATATCTACCTACTATGGCATTTTCATAGCCATTCCGAGATATATTGCCATGCAACTCCCACCTTTCCGTCTCATGACAAGTGCCGTCACTCTCATATTGCCATTGCATGATCGTAAGATAGCTAGAGAGATGTTTTCAACGTCATACACCATGCTAGATCGTTGCACATCCCGGTACACTGCCGGAGGCATTTCCTATGGAGTCATCATCATTGTGATCTTTGAGCTGTGAGTAAATAAAAGTGTGATGATCATCATTATTAGAGCATTGTCCCATGTGAGGAAATAAAAAAAAAGAGGCCAAAGAGCCCAAAAACAAAACAAAAAAAGAAAGAAAAAAAGAGGCCTAAAAGCCCAAATGAAAAAAAGAGAAAAAGAGAGAAGGGACAATGCTACTATCTTTTTCCACACTTGTGCTTCATGATAGCACCATGTTCTTCATGATTGAAAGCTTCTTGCTTTGTCACTACCATATGCTAGTGGGAATCTTCGTTATATAACTTGGCTTGTATATTCCAATGATGGGCTTCCTCAAAATTGCCCTAGGTCTTCGTGAGCAAGCAGGTTGGATGCACACCCACTAGTTCTCCTTTTGAGCTTTCACATACTTATAGCTCTAGTGCATCTCTTGTATGGTTATCCCTACTCATTCACATTGATATCTATTAATGGGCATCTCCATAGCCTATTGATACGCCTAGTCAATGTGACTATCTCCTCCCTTTTTTGTGTCACAACCACCACCACACTCTATTCCACTTATAGTGCTATATCCATGGCTCGCGCTCATGTATTGCGTGATAGTTATAAAAAGTTTGAGAAAGTAAGAGTGCAAAAACAATTACTTGTCCAATACCGGGGTTTGCATGATTTACATTAGTTGTGTGAGGATGATGGAGCATAACCAGACTATATGATTTTGTAGGGATAACTTTCTTTGGCCTTGTTATTTTGAAAGTTCATGATTACTTTGCTAGTTTGCTTGAAGTATTACTGTATTCATGTCAATAGCAAACTATTGTTTCAAATCTTACGGATCTGAACATTCATGTCACGTGAAAGAAGTTGCAAAGGACAACTATGCTAGTTAGCATTCCAGATCAAAAAAATCATTCTTTATCACTTCCCTACTCGAGGACGAGCAGGAGTTAAGCTTGGGGATGCTTGACACGTCTCCAACATATCTATAATTTTTGATGGTTTCATGGTATTATCTTGTCAAACTTTGGATGTTTTGCATGCCTTTTATATATTTTTTGGGACTAACTTATTAACTCAGTGCCAAGTGCCAGTTCCTGTTTTTTTCCATGTTTTTGACCCCTTTTAGAGGAGATTTTGAAACGGAGTCCAAACGGAAGAAAATCCCCGAAAAGAATTTTTCTTGAACGGAAGAAGATCGGGAAGCTTGGGAGACAAGGCAGGGGAGCCCCAGGCGCCCCACAAGCCCCCACCCGCGGTCAGGGGGGTAGGCCGCGCCACCCAGGCTTGTGGGCCCCCTGAGCGTCCCCCGACCTACGGGTTGCGCCTATAAATTCCTTAAAATCCCCAAAAAAATCAGGAGATCATCGAAAGTACTTTTCCGCCGCCGCAAGCTTCTGGCTCCGCAAGATCCCATCTGGGGCATGTTCTGGTGCCCTGCCGGAGGGGGATTCAGACACGGAGGGCTTCTTCATCAACACCATGACCTCTCCGATGATGCGTGAGTAGTTCACCATAGACCTACGGGTCCATAGCTAGTAACTAGATGACTTCTTCTCTCTCTTGGATCCTCAATACAAAGTTCTCCATGATCTTCATGGAGATCTATCCGATGTAATCTTCTTTTGCGGTGTGTTTGTCGAGATCCGATGAATTCTTGATTTATGATGAGATTATCTATGAATCTTATTTGAGTTTCTTCTGATCTCTCTTATGCATGATTTCATATCCTTGTAATTCTCTTCGAGTTGTGGGTTTTGTCTGGCCAACTAGATCTATGATTCTTGCAATGGGAGAAGTGCTTGGTTTTGGGTTCATACCGTGCGGTGACCTCACCCGATGACAAAAGGGGTAGCGAGGCACGCATCATGTTGTTGCTATCAAGGGTAAAAAGATGGGGTTTTCATCATTGGTTTGAGATTATCCCTCTACATCATGTCATCTTGCTTAAAGCGTTACTCTGTTCGTCATGAACTCAATACACTAGATGCATGCTGGATAGCGGTCGATGTGTGGAGTAATAGTAGTAGATGCAGAAAGTATCGGTCTACTTGTCTCAGACGTGATGCCTATATGTATGATCATTGCCTTAGATATCGTCATGACTTTGCGCGGTTCTATCAATTGCTCGACAGTAATTTGTTCACCCACCGTGATATTTGCTATTATGAGAGAAGCCTCTAGTGAACACTATGGCCCCCAGGGTCTACTCCACACCATATCTTCAGCCTTACACTTTTTTACTTCGTTGCACTTTCCGCCTTCAGATCTCACTTTGCAAACAATCTTGAAGGGATTGACAACCCCTTTGAAGCGTTGGGTGCAAGCTTGTTTGTGTTTGCGCAGGTACTCTGGACTTGACGAGTCCCTCCTTCTAGATCGATACCTTGGTTCTCAAACTAAGGGAAATACTTACTGCTCCTGTGCTGCATCACCCTTTCCTCTTCAAGGGAAAAACCGATGCAAACTAGAGAAGTAACAAGAAGAATTCCTAAGCGCCAGGGAAGGACTTCTGTTGCCGCAGCACGCCTCCGGCGAAGCCTCTTCCAGCAGTCTGCGGGTGACCACGACCTCCGCCGTAGCTCCCACGCCCTCGAGCAGCCGACAACACATCCCCCCGTCCCTGTCCTCCGTCGGTGGCCTGCCTTGCCAGCACATTGGGTGGTTTGTTGGGGAACGTTGCGTGGGAAACAAAAAAAAATCCTACGCACACGAAGACCTATCATGGTGATGTCCATCTACGAGGGGAGAGTGGATCTACGTACCCTTGTAGATCGCTAAGCGGGAAGTGTTAAGAAACGCGGTTGATGTAGTGGTATAGCTTCGTGATTCAAATCATCGTCGTCCCATGATCCGTCCCACGATCCTTTCCGATCTAGCGCCAAACGGACAGCACCTCCGCGTTCAACACACGTACAGCTCGACGATGATCTCGGCCTTATTGATCCAGCAAGCAAGATCGAGAAGTAGATGAGTTCTCCGGCAGCGTGACGACGCTCCAGTGGTGGTGATGATCTACTCCTGCAGGGTTGTGATACGTCTCCGTCGTATCTACTTTTCCAAACTCTTTTGCCCTTGTTTTGGACTCTAATTTGCATGATTTGAATGGAACTAACCCGGACTAACGCTGTTTTTGTGCAGAAATAACAGTTCTCAGAATGTCCTGAAAATTTACGGAGAATTTTTCTGGAATAAATGAAAAATACCTGCGCAAAGATCCACGGGAGGAGGTGTGCCAGTGGGCCACAAGCCCCTGGGCCGCGGCCACCCCCCCTGGCCGCGCCGTGAGGGCTTGTGGGGCCCACGTGGCACCACAACCTCCAAACTCAGCTCTATTTATTCCGTCTCGCCCGGAAAAAAAAGCAGAGAGAAGGATTCATCGCGTTTTACGATACGGAGGCGCCGCCACCTCCTGTTCTTCATGTGGAGGGCAGATCCGGAGTCCGTTTTGGGATCCGGAGAGGGGAAATCGTCGCCATCGTCATCATCAACCTTCTGTTGGAATTATGCCCTAGAGGCAATAATAAATGTATAGTTATTATTATAATTCCTGTATCAAGATAATAGTTTATTATCCATGCTATAATTGTATTGAATGAAGACTCATTTACATGTGTGGATACATAAACAAAACACCGTCCCTAGCATGCCTCTAGCTGGCTAGCCAGTTGATCGATGATAGTCAGTGTCTTCTGATTATGAACAAGGTGTTGTTGCTTGATAACTGGATCACGTCATTGGGAGAATCACGTGATGGACTAGACCCAAACTAATAGACCTAGCATGTTGATCGTGTCATTTTGTTGCTACTGTTTTCTGCGTGTCAAGTATTTATTCCTATGACCATGAGATCATATAACTCACTGACACCGGAGGAATGCTTTGTGTGTATCAAACGTCGCAACGTAACTGGGTGACTATAAAGATGCTCTACAGGTATCTCCGAAGGTGTTAGTTGAGTTAGTATGGATCAAGACTGGGATTTGTCACTCCGTGTGACGGAGAGGTATCTCGGGGCCCACTCGGTAATACAACATCACACACAAGCCTTGCAAGCAATGTAACTTAGTGTAAGTTGCGGGATCTTGTATTACGGAACGAGTAAAGAGACTTGCCGGTAAACGAGATTGAAATAGGTATGCGGATACTGACGATCGAATCTCGGGCAAGTAACATACCGAAGGACAAAGGGAATGACATACGGGATTATACGAATCCTTGGCACTGAGGTTCAAACGATAAAGATCTTCGTAGAATATGTAGGATCCAATATGGGAATCCAGGTCCCGCTGTTGGATATTGACCGAGGAGTCTCTCGGGTCATGTCTACATAGTTCTCGAACCCGCAGGGTCTGCACACTTAAGGTTCGACGTTGTTTTATGCGTATTTGAGTTATATGGTTGGTTACCGAATGTTGTTCGGAGTCCCGGATGAGATCACGGACGTCACGAGGGTTTCCGGAATGGTCCGGAAACGAAGATTGATATATAGGATGACCTCATTTGATTACCGGAAGGTTTTCGGAGTTGCCGGGAATGTACCGGGAATGACGAATGGGTTCCGGGAGTTCACCGGAGGGGGGCAACCCACTCCGGGGAAGCCCATAGGTATTTGTGGGGGTCACACCAGCCCTTAGTGGGCTGGTGGGACAGCCCACCAAATCCTATGCGCCAAGGAAGAAAAATCAAAGGAAGAAAGAAAAAAAAAGGAAGAAGTGGGAAGGGGGAAGGACTCCCTCCCACCAAACCAAGTAGGACTCGGTTTGGGGGGGGAGAGTCCTCCCCCCTGGCTCGGCCGACCCCTTGGGGTTCCCTTGGACCCCAAGGCAAGGTCCCCCTCCCTCCTCCTATATATATGGGGCTTTTAGGGCAGATTTGAGACGACTTTCTCACGGCTGCCCGACCACATACCTCCATAGTTTTTCCTCTAGATCGTGTTTCTGCGGAGCTCGGGCGGAGCCCTGCTGAGACAAGATCATCACCAACCTCCGGAGCGCCGTCACGCTGCCGGAGAACTCTTCTACCTCTCCGTCTCTCTTGCTGGATCAATAAGGCCGAGATCATCATCGAGCTGTACGTGTGCTGAACGCGGAGGTGCCGTCCGTTCGGTACTAGATCGTGGGACTGATCGCGGGATTGTTCGCGGGGCGGATCGAGGGACGTGAAGACGTTCCACTACATCAACCGCGATCTCTAATCGCTTCTGCTGTACGATCTACAAGGGTACATAGATCACTCATCCCCTCTCGTAGATGGACATCACCATGATAGGTCTTCGTGCGCGTAGGAAAATTTTTGTTTCCCATGCGACGTTCCCCAACAGTGGCATCATGAGCTAGGTACATGCGTAGATGTCTTCTTGAGTAGAACACAAAAGGTTTTGTGGGCGGTGATGTGCGTTTTGCTGCCCTCCTTAGTCTTTTCTTGATTCCGCGGTATTGTTGGATTGAAGCGGCTTGGACCGACATTACTCGTACGCTTACGAGAGACTGGTTTCATCGTTACGAGTAACCCCCTTTGCTCAAAGATGACTGGCAAGTGACGGCTTCTCCAACTTTAGTTGAATCGGATTTGACCGAGGAGGTCCTTGGATGAGGTTAAATAGCAACTCATATATCTCCGTTGTGGTGTTTGCGTAAGTAAGATGCGATCCTACTAGATACCCTTGGTCACCACGTAAAACATGCAACAACAAAATTAGAGGACGTCTAACTTGTTTTTGCAGGGTATGATTGTGATGTGATATGGCCAACAATGTGATGTGATATATTGGATGTATGAGATGATCATGCTGTAATAGAAATATCGACTAGCATGTCGATGGTACGACAACCGGCAGGAGCCATAGGGTTGTCTTTATACTAACATATGTGCTTGCAGATGCGTTTACTATTTTGCTAGGATGTAGCTTTAGTAGTGATAGCATAAGTAGCACGACAACCCCGATGGCGACACGTTGATGGAGATCATGATGATGGAGATCATGGTGTGGCGCCGGTGACAAGAAGATCGTGCCGGTGCTTTGGTGATGGAGATCAAGAAGCACGTGATGATGGCCATATCATGTCACTTATGAATTGCATGTGATGTTAATCCTTTTATGCACCTTATTTTGCTTAGAACGACGGTAGCATTATGAGGTGATCTCTCACTAAAATTTCAAGACGAAATTGTGTTCTCCCCGACTGTGCACCGTTGCTACAGTTCGTCGTTTCGAGACACCACGTGATGATCGGGTGTGATAGACTCAACGTTCACATACAACGGGTGCAAAACAGTTGCGCACGCAGAACACTCGGGTTAAGCTTGACGAGCCTAGCATGTGCAGACATGGCCTCGGAACACATGAGACCGAAAGGTCGATCATGAATCATATAGATGATATGATTAGCATAGGGATGCTTACCACTGAAACTACTCCCGACTCACGTGATGATCGGACTTGGGATAGTGTAGGTGGATCATGAACCACTCAAATGACTAGAGAGATGTACTTTTTGAGTGGGAGTTTAGCATGTAATTTGATTAAGTTGAACTCTAATTATCTTGAACATAGTCTAAGTCCACTTTGAATATATTTGTGTTGTAGATCATGGCTCACGCAAGTGTCATCCTCAATTTTAATACGTTCCTAGAGAAAGCTAAGTTGAAAGATGATGGAAGCAACTTTGTAGACTGGGCTCGTAATCTTAAGCTAATCTTACAAGCTGGAAAGAAGGATTATGTCCTTAATGCTGCGCTAGGAGATGAACCACCCACTATGGCTGATCAGGATGTTAAGAACGCTTGGTTAGCGCGTAAGGAGGACTACTCAATAGTTCAATGTGCAGTCTTGTATGGCTTAGAACCGGGACTTCAACGTCGCTTTGAGCGTCATGGAGCATTTGAGATGTTCCAGGAGTTGAAGTTCATCTTTCAGAAGAACGCCCGGATCGAGAGGTATGAGACCTCCGATAAATTCTATGCTTGCAAGATGGAGGAAAACTCGTCTGTCAGTGAACATGTGCTCAAAATGTCTGGGTACTCAAACCGTCTAGAACTGGGGATTGAACTCCCGCAAGAAGCTATCACTGACAGAATCCTCCAATCACTGCCGCCAAGCTATAAAAGCTTTGTGTTGAACTACAACATGCAAGGGATGAACAAGTCTCCCGGCGAGTTGTTTGCGATGCTGAAAGTCGCAGAGTCTGAACTCCGTAAAGAACATCAAGTGTTGATGGTGAGCAAGACCACTAGTTTCAAGAGAAACGGCAAAGGCAAGAAGGGCAATTCGAAGAAGAGCGGCAAGCCTGTTGCCAATCCGGCGAAGAAACCCAAGGCTGGACCTAAGCCTGAAACAGAGTGCTTCTATTGCAAGGGTATGGGTCACTGGAAGCGCAATTGCCCCAAATATCTGGCAGATAAAAAGGCGGGCAAAGAAAAATCAGGTATATTTGATATACATGTTATTGATGTGTACTTAACCAACTCTCGTAGTAGTGCCTGGGTATTCGATACCGGTTCTGTTGCTCACATTTGCAACTCGAAGCAGGAACTGCGGAATAGACGGAGGCTGGCGAAAGACGAAGTGACGATGCGCGTAGGAAACGGTTCCAAGGTTGATGCAATCGCCGTCGGCACCGTGTCACTTCAACTACCATCGGGATTAGTGATGAACTTAAATCATTGTTATTTAGTGCCTGCGTTGAGCATGAACATTATATCTGGATCTTGTTTATTGCGAGACGGTTACTCTTTTAAGTCTGAGAATAATGGTTGTTCTATTTCTATGAGTAACATCTTTTATGGTCATGCACCGAATGTGAGAGGATTGTTCATATTGAATCTCGATAGCGATACGCATATACATAACATTGAGACCAAAAGAGTTAGAGTAAACAATGATAGCGCCATATTTTTGTGGCACTGCCGCTTGGGTCATATTGGTGTAAAGCGCATGAAGAAACTCCATGCTAATGGACTTTTGGAGTCACTTGACTTTGATTCACTTGACACTTGCGAACCATGCCTCATGGGCAAGATGACTAAAACTCCGTTCTCCGGAACAATGGAGCGTGCAAGTGACTTGTTAGAAATCATACATACCGATGTGTGTGGTCCGATGAGCGTGGAGGCACGCGGCGGATATCATTATTTTCTCACCTTCACTGACGATTTAAGCAGATATGGTTATGTCTACTTGATGAAGCACAAGTCTGAGACATTTGAAAAGTTCAAACAATTTCAGAGTGAAGTGGAAAATCATCGTAACAAGAAGATCAAGTTCCTACGGTCTGATCGTGGGGGTGAATATCTGAGTTTCGAGTTTGGTACTCACTTAAGACAATGTGGAATTGTTTCGCAGTTAACACCGCCTGGAACACCACAGCATAATGGTGTGTCCGAACGTCGTAATCGTACTTTGTTAGAGATGGTGCGATCTATGATGTCTCTTACTGATTTGCTGTTATCATTTTGGGGCTATGCATTAGAAACAGCTGCATTCACTTTAAATAGGACACCATCAAAATCCGTTGAGACGACACCATACGAACTGTGGTATGGCAAAAGACCAAAGTTGTCGTTTCTTAAAGTTTGGGGATGTGATGCTTATGTCAAAAAGCTTCAGCCTGAAAAGCTGGAACCCAAAGCGGAAAAGTGCGTCTTCATAGGCTACCCAAAAGAGACAGTTGGGTACACCTTCTATCTCAAATCCGAGGGCAAAGTGTTTGTTGCTAAGAACGGAACTTTTCTCGAGAAGGAGTTTCTCTCGAGAGAATTGAGTGGGAGGAAGATAGAACTTGACGAGGTTGTCGAACCTCTCATCCCTCTGGATGGTGGCGCAGGGCAAGGGGAAACCCCTGTGATTGCGACGCCGATTGAGGAGGAAGTTAATGATGATGATCATGAAACTCCAGTTCAAGTTTCTGTTGAACCACGCAGGTCGACGAGATCACGCGCTGCTCCAGAGTGGTACGGTAATCCCGTCTTGACAATCATGTTGTTAGACAACAATGAACCTGCAAATTATGAAGAAGCAATGGTGGGCCCAGATTCCAACAAATGGCTAGAAGCCATGAAATCCGAGATAGGATCCATGTATGAGAACAAAGTATGGACTTTGGAGATACTACCTGAGGGCCGCAAGGCTATTCAGAACAAATGGATCTTTAAGAAGAAGACGGACGCTGACGGTAATGTGACCGTTTATAAAGCTCGACTTGTGGCAAAGGGTTTTTCACAAGTTCCAGGAATTGACTACGATGAGACTTTCTCTCCCGTAGCGATGCTTAAGTCCGTCAGAATCATGTTAGCAATAGCTGCATTTTTCGATTATGAAATTTGGCAGATGGATGTCAAAACGGCGTTCCTTAACGGTTTCCTTAAGGAAGAGTTGTATATGATGCAACCCGAAGGTTTTGTCGATCCTAAAAATGCTGACAAGGTGTGCAAGCTCCAGCGATCCATTTATGGACTGGTGCAAGCATCTCGGAGTTGGAACAAACGCTTTGATGAGGTGATCAAAGCATTTGGGTTTATACAAGTGGTTGGAGAATCTTGTATTTACAAGAAAGTGAGTGGGAGCTCTGTGGCGTTTCTAATATTATATGTGGATGACATATTACTGATTGGAAACAACGTAGAGCTTTTGCAGAGCATAAAAGGTTACTTGAATAAAAGTTTCTCTATGAAGGACCTAGGAGAAGCTGCTTACATTCTAGGCATTAAGATCTATAGGGATAGATCAAAACGCCTGATAGGACTTTCACAAAGCACATACCTTGATAAAGTTTTGAAGAGGTTCAAAATGGAACAGTCCAAGAAAGGGTTCTTGCCAGTGTTACAAGGTACGAGATTGAGTAAGACTCAGTGCCCAGCAACTGATGAAGATAGAGAGCATATGCGCTCCGTCCCCTATGCTTCAGCCATAGGCTCTATCATGTATGCAATGCTGTGCACTAGACCGGATGTTAGCCTGGCCATAAGTATGGCAGGCAGGTTCCAGAGTAATCCAGGAGTGGATCACTGGACAGCGGTCAAGAATATCCTAAAGTACCTGAAAAGGACTAAGGAGATGTTTCTCGTGTATGGAGGTGACGAAGAGCTCGCCGTAAAAGGTTACGTCGATGCAAGCTTTGACACAGATCCGGACGACTCTAAGTCGCAAACCGGATACGTATTTATTCTTAATGGGGGTGCAGTAAGCTGGTGCAGTTCCAAGCAAAGCGTCGTAGCAGATTCTACATGTGAAGCGGAATACATGGCTGCCTCGGAGGCGGCTAAGGAGGGTGTCTGGATGAAGCAGTTCATGACGGATCTTGGAGTGGTGCCAAGTGCACTGGATCCAATAACCTTGTTCTGTGACAACACTGGTGCCATTGCCTTAGCAAAGGAACCAAGGTTTCACAAGAAGACCAGACACATCAAACGACGCTTCAACCTCATCCGCGACTACGTCGAGGAGGAGGACGTAAATATATGCAAAGTGCACACGGATCTGAATGTAGCAGACCCGCTGACTAAGCCTCTTCCACGGCCAAAACATGATCGACACCAGAACTGTATGGGTGTTAGATTTATTACAATGTAATTCACATGGTGATGTGAGGGCTAGATTATTGACTCTAGTGCAAGTGGGAGACTGTTGGAATTATGCCCTAGAGGCAATAATAAATGTATAGTTATTATTATAATTCCTGTATCAAGATAATAGTTTATTATCCATGCTATAATTGTATTGAATGAAGACTCATTTACATGTGTGGATACATAAACAAAACACCGTCCCTAGCATGCCTCTAGCTGGCTAGCCAGTTGATCGATGATAGTCAGTGTCTTCTGATTATGAACAAGGTGTTGTTGCTTGATAACTGGATCACGTCATTGGGAGAATCACGTGATGGACTAGACCCAAACTAATAGACGTAGCATGTTGATCGTGTCATTTTGTTGCTACTGTTTTCTGCGTGTCAAGTATTTATTCCTATGACCATGAGATCATATAACTCACTGACACCAGAGGAATGCTTTGTGTGTATCAAACGTCGCAACGTAACTGGGTGACTATAAAGATGCTCTACAGGTATCTCCGAAGGTGTTAGTTGAGTTAGTATGGATCAAGACTGGGATTTGTCACTCCGTGTGACGGAGAGGTATCTCGGGGCCCACTCGGTAATACAACATCACACACAAGCCTTGCAAGCAATGTAACTTAGTGTAAGTTGCGGGATCTTGTATTACGGAACGAGTAAAGAGACTTGCCGGTAAACGAGATTGAAATAGGTATGCGGATACTGACGATCGAATCTCGGGCAAGTAACATACCGAAGGACAAAGGGAATGACATACGGGATTATACGAATCCTTGGCACTGAGGTTCAAACGATAAAGATCTTCGTAGAATATGTAGGATCCAATATGGGCATCCAGGTCCCGCTGTTGGATATTGACCGAGGAGTCTCTCGGGTCATGTCTACATAGTTCTCGAACCCGCAGGGTCTGCACACTTAAGGTTCGACGTTGTTTTATGCGTATTTGAGTTATATGGTTGGTTACCGAATGTTGTTCGGAGTCCCGGATGAGATCACGGACGTCACGAGGGTTTCCGGAATGGTCCGGAAACGAAGATTGATATATAGGATGACCTCATTTGATTACCGGAAGGTTTTCGGAGTTGCCGGGAATGTACCGGGAATGACGAATGGGTTCCGGGAGTTCACCGGAGGGGGGCAACCCACTCCGGGGAAGCCCATAGGTATTTGTGGGGGTCACACCAGCCCTTAGTGGGCTGGTGGGACAGCCCACCAAATCCTATGCGCCAAGGAAGAAAAATCAAAGGAAGAAAGAAAAAAAAAAGGAAGAAGTGGGAAGGGGGAAGGACTCCCTCCCACCAAACCAAGTAGGACTCGGTTTGGGGGGGGGAGAGTCCTCCCCCCTGGCTCGGCCGACCCCTTGGGGTTCCCTTGGACCCCAAGGCAAGGTCCCCCTCCCTCCTACTATATATATGGGGCTTTTAGGGCAGATTTGAGACGACTTTCTCACGGCTGCCCGACCACATACCTCCATAGTTTTCCCTCTAGATCGTGTTTCTGCGGAGCTCGGGCGGAGCCCTGCTGAGACAAGATCATCACCAACCTCCGGAGCGCCGTCACGCTTCCGGAGAACTCTTCTACCTCTCCGTCTCTCTTGCTAGATCAAGAAGGCCGAGATCATCATCGAGCTGTACGTGTGCTGAACGCGGAGGTGTCGTCCGTTCGGTACTAGATCGTGGGACTGATCGCGGGATTGTTCGCGGGGCGGATCGAGGGACGTGAAGACGTTCCACTACATCAACCGCGATCTCTAATCGCTTCTGCTGTACGATCTACAAGGGTACGTAGATCACTCATCCCCTCTCGTAGATGGACATCACCATGATAGGTCTTCGTGCGCGTAGGAAAATTTTTGTTTCCCATGCGACGTTCCCCAACACCTTCCTCCATCGCCAATTCCATGATGCTCTTCACCGTTCGTGAGTAATCTCATCGTAGGCTTGCTGTACGGTGATGAGTTGGATGAGACCTATCATGTAATCGAGTTAGTTTTGACGGGGATTGATCCCTAGTATCCACTATGTTCTGAGATTGATGTTGCTACTACTTTGCCATGCTTAATGCTTGTCACTAGGGCCCGAGTGCCATGATTTCAGATGTGAACCTATTATGTTGTCGCCAATATATGTGTGTTTTAGATCCTATCTTGCAAGTTGTAGTCACCTACTATGTGTTATGACCCGACAACCCCGGAGTGACAATAGTCGGAACCACTCCCGGAGATGACCATAGTATGAGGAGTTCATGTATTCACCAAGTGTTAATGCGTTGGTCCAGTTCTTTATTAAAAGGAGAACCTTAATATCCCGTAGTTTCCATTAGGACCCCGCTGCCACGGGAGGGATGGACAATAGATGTCATGCAAGTTCTTTTCCCTAAGCACGTATGACTACATACGAAATAAATGCCTACATTAGATTGACGAACGGGAGCTAGTTACTTATCTCTCTGTGTTATAGCTGTTACATGATGAATCACATCCATCATACTCATACATCACCGATCCACTGCCTACGAGTCTTTCACTACTGGTCCTTGCTACGTTACTTTGTCGCTACTACTATTGCTACTGTTGTTACTCTGCTGTTGCTCTCACTACTGTTGTTCCTTGCTACTTTTGTTGCTACTGCTGTTACTTGCTACTGCTGTCACTACTGCTGTTACTTGCTACTTTGCTGTTACTTGTCGCAAGACTTTTTTGGAGCTGTTGCTAGGGAAGAATAGTCCCCCGTCAATGTGCTATTTACTGATGCCATTGATACAACAGTTAGGAATAGTCTGCCGTCAACAGATCTTTTTCTGGCACCGTTGCTATCATACCACTTTGCTACTGATACTTTGCTTGCAGACACTAATCTTTCAGGTGTGGTTGAAATTGACAAACTTAGCTGCTAATACTTGAGAATATTCTTTCGCTTCCCTTTGTGTCGAATCAATAAATTTGGGTTCAATACTCTACCCTCGAAAACTATTGCGATCCCCTACACTTGTGGGTTATCAGGCTCCGCCCGAGCTCCGCAGAAATCAGATCTAGAGGCAAAACTATGTGGAATAGGTTTGAGTTGCACGTGGCAAAGTTGTGTCTCAAAAACCCTAAAAACCACCAATATATATAGGAGGGGAGGAGGGGCTAGCCTTGGGGCACAAGGGTCCCAAGGGTGCGCCGGCCGAAGGGGTGGAGGAGGACTCCTCCTCCAATTCGGTTTGGGAAGGAGGAGTCCTCCTCTTCCTTCCCACCTCCCTCTTTCCTTTTTTTTTCTTTTCCTTTGGTATTTTTACTTGTGGCGCTATAGCCCTCTTGGGCTGGATCCACCAGCCCACTAAGGACTTGGTGCGCCACCCTAAGGCAATGGGCTCACTCCCGGGTGGGTGGGCCCCTCCCGGTAAACACCCGGAACCCATTCGTCACTCCCGGAAATGGCCAAAACTTTCCTGTGACCAAATGAAACCATCCTATATATCAATCATCGTTTTCGGACCATTCCGGAAACCCTCGTGACGTCCGTGATCTCATCTGGGACTCTGAACAACATTCAGTAACCACACATATAACTCAACTATACTAAAACATCATCGAACCTTAAGTGTGCAGACCCTGTGGGTTCGAGAACTATGTAGACATGACCCGAGACACTCCTCGGTCAATATCTAATAGCGGGACCTGGATGCCCATATTGGATCCTACATATTCTCCAAAGATCTTATCGGTTGAACCTCAGTGCCAAGGATTCATATAATCACGTATGTCATTCCCTTTTTCCTTCGGTATGTTACTTGCCCGAGATTCGATCGTCGGTATCCGCATACCTATTTCAATCTCGTTACCGACAAGTTTCTTTTCTCGTTCCGTAATACAAGATCCCGTGACTTACACTTAGTCACATAGCTTGCAAGGCTTGTGTGTGATGTTGTATTACCGAGTGGGCCCCGAGATACCTCTCCGTCATAGGGAGTGACAAATCCCAGTCTTGATCCGTACTAACTCAACGAACACCTTTGGAGATACCTGTAGAGTACCTTTATAGTCACCCAGTTACGTTGCGACGTTTAATACACACAAGGTATTCCTTCGGTGCCAGTGAGTTATATGATCTCATGGTCATAGGAATAAATACTTGACATGTAGAAAACAATAGCAATAAAATGAGACAATCAATATGCTACGTTCATAGTTTGGGTCTAGTCCATCACATGATTCTCCTAATGATGTGGTCGAGTTATCAAGTGACAACACTTGCGTATAGTCAGAAAACCTTGACTATCCTTGATCAACTGGCTAGCCAACTAGAGGCTTGCTAGGGACATTGTTTTGTCTATGTATCCACACATGTATCTATGTTTTCATTCAATACAAGTATAGCATGGATAATAAACGATTATCTTGAAACATGAAATATAATAATAACTATTTATCATTGCCTCTAGGGCATATTTCCAACAGTCTCCCACTTGCACTAGAGTCAATAATCTAGTCCTCACATCGCCATGTGATTTACATTGTAATAAATCTAACACCCATACAGTTCTGGTGTTGATCATGTTTTGCCCCTGGAAGAGGTTTAGTCAGCGGGTCTTCTACATTCAGATTCGTGTGCACTTTGCAAATATTTACGTCCTCTACTTCAACGTAGTCGCGGATGAGGTTGAAACATCGTTTGATGTGCCTGATCTTCTTGTGAAACCTTGGTTCCTTTGCTAAAGCAATGGCACCAGTGTTGTCACAGAACATGGTTATTGGATTTAGTGCGCTTGGCACAACTCCAATATCCGTCATGAACTGCTTCATCCAGACACCCTCCTTTGTTGCCTCCGAGGCAACCATGTACTCCGCTTCAGATGTAGAATCTGCTATGACGCTTTGCTTGGAACTGCACCAGCTTACCGCACCCTCATTAAGAATAAATATGTATCCGGTTTGAGACTTGCATCGACGTAACCCTTTACAACGAGCTCTTTGTCACCTCCATAAACGAGAAACATTTCCTTAGTCCTTTTCAGGTACTTCAGAATATTCTTTACCGCCGTCCAGTGATCCACTCCTGGGTTACTTTGAAACCTGCCTGCCATACTTATGGTCAAGCTGACGTCTGGTCTAGTGCACAACATTGCATACATGATAGAACCTATGGCTGAAGCATAGGGGACGAAACTCGTTTGTTCTCTATCTTTCGCAGTTGCTCGGCACTGAGTCTTACTCAATTTTCTACGTTGCAACACTGGCAAGAACCCTTTCATGGACTGATCCGTTTTGAATTTCTTCAAAACTTTATCAAGGCATCTCCTTTGTGAAAGTCCTATCAGGCGTCTCGATCTATCCCTATAGATCTTAATGCCTAGAATGTAAGGAGTTTCTCCTAGGTCCTTCATAGACAAACTTTTAATCAAGTAATCCTTTATGCTCTCCAAAAACTCCACGTAGTTTCCAATCATCAATATGTCATCCACATATAATATTATAAACGCCACACAGCTCCCACTCACTTTCTTGTAAATACAAGATTCACCAACCACTTTTATAAACCCAAATGCTTTGATCACCTCATCAAAGCGCTTATTCCAACTCCGAGATGCTTGCACCAGTTCATGAATGGATCGCTAGAGCTTGCATACTTTGTTAGCATTATTTGGATCGACAAAACCTTCGGGTTGAATCATATACAACTCTTCCTTAAGAAAACTGTTAACGAACGTCATTTTGACATCCATCTGCCAAATTTCATAATCGAAAAATGCAGCTATTGCTAACATGATTCATACAGACTTAAACATCACTATCGGTGAGGACGTCTCATCGTAGTCAACTCCTTGAACTTGTGAAAAAACCTTTGCCACAAGTCGAGCTTTATAAACGGTCACATTACCGTCCGCGTCCGTCTTCTTCTTAAAGATCAATTTGTTCTGAATAGCCTTGCAGCCTTGATGACCCACAAGTATAGGGGATCTATCGTAGTCCTTTCGATAAGTAAGAGTGTCGAACCCAACAAGGAGCAGAAGGAAATGACAAGTGGTTTTCAGAAAGGTATTCTCTGCAAGCACTGAAATTATCGGTAACAGATAGTTGCGGGATAAGATAATTCGTAATGGGTAACAAGTAACAATAGTAACAAAGGTGCAGAAATATGACCCAATCCCTTTTGTAGCAAGGGAAGATCCTGGACAAACTCTTATATAAGGTAAAGCGCTCCCGAGGACACATGGTAATTTATGTCAAGCTAGTTTTCATCATGTTCATATGATCCGTGTTCACTACTTTGATAGTTTGATATGTGGGTGGATCGGTGCTTGGGTTCTATCCTTACTTGGACAAACATCCCACTTATGATTAACCCCTCTCGCAAGCATCCACAACTATGAAAGAGGAATTAAGACAAAGTCTAACCATAGCATTAAACTGGTGGATCCAAATCAGCCCCTTGCGAAGCAACGCATAAACTAGGGTTTAAGCTTCTGTCACTCTAGCAACCCATCATCTACTTATTACTTCCCAATGCCTTCCTCTAGGCCCAAATAATGGTGAAGTGTCCTATAGTCGATGTTCACATAACACCACTAGAGGAAAGACAACATACAACGCATCAAAGTATCGAACGAATACCAAATTCACATGACTACTTATAACAAGATTTATCCCATGTCCTCCGGAACAAACGTAACTACTCACAAAGCATAATTATGTGCATGATCAGAGAGGTATTGAATAGCATTAAGGATCTGAACATATGATCTTCCACCAAGTAATCCAACTAGCATCAACTACAAGGAGTAATTAACACTACTGGCAACCTTACAAGTACCAAACGGAGTCGCTAGACGGAGATTGAGTACAAGAGATGAACTATGGTTTGGAGATGATATGGTGCTGATGAAGATGTTGATGGAGGTGAGTCCCCTCTGATGAGAGGAGTGTTGGTGATGATGATGGCGATGATTTCCACCTCCAGGAGGGAAGTTTCCCCGGCAGGATTGCAGTGCTGGAGCTCTAGATTAGTTCTGCTCAAGTTCCGCCTCGTGGCGGCGGCGTTTCTTCCCGAAAGCTCTCTATTGATTTTTTTTCTAGGACGAAACCCTCCATATAGCACAAGATGGGAGCCGGAGGGGTAACTGGGGGCCCACGAGCCCCCCGGGCGCGCCCAGGGGGGTGGGCGTGCCTGGCAGGCTCGTGACCTCGTGGTAGCTCCCCTCTAGTATTTCTTCCGCCCAATATTTTTTACATATTCCAAAATAATTCCTCGTTGATTTTCACGGCTTTTGGAGTTGTGCAGAATAGGTATCTCAAACTTTCTCCTTTTCCAGCCCAGAATTCCAGCTGCCGGCATTCTCCCTCTTCATGTAAACCTTATAAAATAAGAGAGAAAAGGCATAAGTATTGTACCATAATGTGTAATAACAGCCCATAATGTGTAATAACTCCCCCAAGCTTAGACCTCGCTTGTCCTCAAGCGGAAGCCGAGATTAATAAATATGCCCACATGTTTAGAGATAGAGGTGTCGATAAAATAAAATACAGACATGCAAGCATCATGATCATATTTAGAACAACAATATCATCATATAATCTCTTATGCTAAAGTGACAATTCCTTCACAATGTAAAGTATGGATCAAGAACCTTATTGAGAATTAACAACCAATAGTCTTTAGTCACTGAAACAATTGCAATTTATCGTAACATCGGAAAGAGTCAAATAAGAGCTTGTAAAGCAAATCCACATACTCAATCATCTTTTAGTCTTCTACAATTGCTAAAACTCACGCGGTACTCATGAGATCAAAGTTTCAGTTGGACACAGAGAAAGATAGGGGCTTATAGTTTCGCCTCCCAACTATTTACCTCAAGGGTAATGTCAACAATAATAATTCATGATTACTTACTTCCAAGTTGATATATGAATATATATATATTTCCCTAGCACTAGCACATAACGCTTGCCAAGATAATGGCGAAATAAGGAATTGGTGTCGATCACCATGACTCTTTTAAAGATAAAAAGTAAAGGTACGAGATAGGCCCTTCGCAGAGGGAAGCAAAGGTTTTCATGCGCTTTTGAGGTTTGGATGTGTGATCTCTTAGTGTGAAGGAACGTCACTTTATATTGCCTCCTATGATAAAGAACTTTATTATGCAGTCTGTCGCTTTTATGTCTTCCTCATCACAAGTTCGTACAAAGCTTATTTTCCACACACTAATAGATCATACATATTTAGGGAGCAATTTTCATTGCTTGCACCGATGACAACTTACTTGAGGGATCTTATTCAATCCATAGGTAGGTATCGTGGACTCTCATGGAAAAACTGGGTTGAGGGTTTATGGATGCACAAGTAGTATCTCTACTTAGTGCAGAAGTTTTGGCTGATATGAGGTGGAAGCAAGCGTCACATGCTAAGGGATCTCTAATCATATAACATTGTTCGGAACGAAGCAAACATAATTCATTATGTTGTCTTCCTTGTCCAACATCTACTTCTTAGCATGTAATAGTTTAATGGGTGTTCACAATCATAGACGGTGTCAAAGATGATATATTTATATGTGAACCTCTCTTTCTTTATTACTTCCTATTAATTGCAACAATACCAAGGTCTACGTTTGTCCACCCACAACAGGTTTCAATCAACATTCTTTTTATATGTGAAGCCACCACTTCCCATCACATGATCTTTCATGCTTTTGTTCTATTATTATTCTTTTATTTAGATCATGGCATGAAGCAAAGCCCTTAACTAAAACACTCTTTATTATATAACTCACGAACTCGATTACATTGGGGGTAACACAAAGCAAAACTCAAGCCTAGATCATACTAAGAACTTTATTCTACTAGATAAATATATTACCAAAAAGGATCGAACTAAGATAAAGGTAAAGGCAAAAGATGTGATGGTGATACGATACCGGGGCAACTCCCCCAAGCTTGGCACAAGCCAAGGGGAGTGCCCATACCCATGTGTTTAATTGTCTTCCTTCAGAGGTGATGGTGGTGGAGTTGTTGGAGTGTGGGGTTGATTCTCTGTCTTCCAAGGCATAGGTTCTCCATCATGGAAAGATGATCGAGTCTCCGGAATCCTCAAATCTGCAACCAACCGCATTGCTTTAAATGTATACTCATACTCACAGTTTTAGTTCTGCAGGTCGATTCTGTCATAGAGCTTGAAGAGGTGCTCCCCGATGTCCTTGGCATCGATCTTGTGCTTGTTGGTGAACTCCATGATCATCATGTGGTTGGCGTTGAGTCCGTGTTCCACCATCCCTTGGCACTTGAAGACTTGCTGCTCCATTGCTTCGAGCCTCGCCTCTACGCTTCCAGTCCTCTTAGGCCCCTCAACATCACGGATGTGCAGCACCCCCTCATGCATCTCGATAGATTGAGGGTGTTGCAGCACCTCCGCGAGGTAGGGATTGATGACCTTCTCGAAGAACTTGTCCTTCAGAACTTTTGGGGACGCCATAGCGATCTGGATCTGTCTGCACATCATCTCGAAACGAAAATAGAGGATATTTGCATGATACGAGGGTCAGACCTTTCGGGAGATTATATAATGAATTTTTACCGACCATAAGGAGTACTCCACAAGAAAGCGGAGTCCGGGAGACACATGAGGTGCTCACGAGCCCCCCACGCGCGCCTAGGGGGGTGGGGCGCGCCTGGCAGGCTTGTCACCTCCTCGTGCGCTTTCCGGACTACTTTAAATTTTTCTATTTTTTCTAAATATTCCAAAACAGAGAAAAATTGATATTGGAAAAGTTTTAGAGTCGGTTTACTTACCGTATCACATACCTCTTCGTTTTTGGAGTCTGAAACAAGTTGGTAAATATCCCTTATGTACTCCTCCGGAGTTATGGTATTAATAATATTGCTTTCAACATTTATGGGAGTACGTGAGATATAATGCTTGATTCTTTGCCCATTTACAACTCTCGGAAAATTACCTTCCGCGTTGTTGATTTTTATGGCACCGGAACGATATACTTCCTCAACAATGTAAGGTCCTTCCCATTTAGAGAGAAGTTTGCGTGCAAAAAATCTTAAACGAGGATTGTAGAGCAAGACATAATCACCTACATTGAACTCACGTTTTTGTATCCTTTTATCATGCCACCCCTTAACTTTTTCTTTAAACAACTTGGCATTTTCATATGCCTGAGTTCTCCATTCATCAAGTGAGCTAATATCAAATAACCTCTTCTCACAAGCAAGTTTGAAATCAAAGGTGAGCTCTTTGATTGCCCAATAAGCCTTATGCTCTAGCTCAAGAGGTAAATGACATGCTTTACCGTAAACCATTTTATACGGAGACATGCCCATGGGATTCTTATAAGCAGTTCTATAAGCCCACAGTGCATCATCAAGTTTCTTAGACCAATTCTTTCTAGACCTATTAACAGTCTTTTGCAAAATTAATTTAATTTCTCTATTACTTAACTCTACTTGACCACTAGACTGAGGATGATAAGGAGATGCAATTCTATGGTTGACATCATACTTAGCAAGAATTTTACGGAAAGCACCATGAATAAAATGTGAACCACCATGAGTCATTAAATATCTAGGGACTCCAAATCTAGGAAAAATGACTTCTTTAAGCATCTTAATAGAGGTGTTATGAACAACACTACTAGTTGGAATAGCTTCTACCCACTTAGTAACGTAATCAACAGCAACTAGAGTATGAGTATACCCGTTGGACTTTGGAAAAGGTCCCATATAATCAAAACCCCAAACATCAAATGGTTCAATAACAAGTGAATAATTTATAGGCATTTCCTGACGTTTACTGATATTACCTATTCTTTGACATTCATCACAAGACAAGACAAACTTACGAGCATCCTTGAAGAGAGTAGGCCAATAAAAACCAGATTGCAATACCTTGTGTGCAGTTCTATCTCCCGCATGGTGTCCTCTGTAAGCCTCAGAGTGACACTTCTGTAGGATCTGTCCCTGTTCATGCTCAGGTACACAACGTCTAATAACACCATCTACTCCTTTATAAAGGTGAGGATCATCCGAAAAGTAATGTCTCAAATCATAAAAGAACTTTTTCTTTTGTTGGTATGTGAAACTAGGTGGTATATATTTAGCAACAATATAATTAGCATAAACAGCATACCATGGTGTACTGCGTGAAGCATTGATGACATTCAATTGTTCATCAGGAAAGCTACCATCAATAGGTTGTGGGTCATCAAGAACATTCTCTAACCTAGACAAGTTATCTGCTACGGGGTTCTCAACACCCTTCCTATCAACTATATGCAAATCAAATTCTTGTAGCAAGAGAACCCATCTAATAAGTCTAGGTTTAGCATCTTTCTTTTCCATGAGATATTTAATAGCAGCATGATCAGTGTGAATAGTAACTTTGGAATCAACAATATAAGATCTGAACTTATCACATGCAAACACAACTGCTAATAATTCTTTTTCAGTAGTAGCATAGTTTATTTGGGCACTGTCTAGAGTTTTATTAGCATAATGAATAACATTTAATTTCTTATCAACTCGTTGTCCTAGAACAGCACCAACAACATAATAACTAGCATCACACATAATTTCAAAAGGTAGGTTCCAATCAGGTGGTTGAACAATAGGTGCAGTTATCAAGGCCTTCTTAAGTATTTCAAATGCTTCTTCACAATCATCATAAAAAAGAAATGGAATATCTTTTTGCAAGAGATTGGTGAGAGGCCTAGAAATCTTAGAGAGGTCTTTAATAAACCTTCTATAGAAACCAACATGACCAAGGAAACTTCTTATTCCTGTAATGTCTGTAGGGCATGGAATTTTCTCGATCGCATCAACTTTAGCCTTATCAACTTCAATACCTCTTTCAGAAATTTTATGTTCCAAGACAATGCCTTCATTAACCATAAAGTGGCACTTCTTCCAATTCAAGACAAGGTTAGTATCTTTACATCTCTGCAAAACTCGATCAAGGTTGCTCAAGCAATCATCAAAAGAAGATCCGTAAACGGAGCAATCATCCATGAAAACCTCAACAATCTTTTCACAAAAGTCAGAGAATATAGCCATCATACATCTTTGAAACGTATCAGGTGCATTACATAAACCGAAAGGCATACGTCTATAAGCAAAGGTACCGAAAGGGCAAGTAAAAGTGGTTTTCTCCTGATCAGATTGTGCAACAGGTATTTGGGAGAAACCAGAATAACCATCTAGAAAGCAAAAGTGTGTATGTTTAGACAATCTTTCTAGCATTTGATCAATAAAAGGTAAAGGGTAATGATCTTTCTTAGTAGCTTTATTTAATTTCCTAAAATCAATTACCATCCTATAGCCAGTAACAATTCTTTGTGGGATCAATTCATCTTTATCATTAGGGACAACGGTAATACCTCCCTTCTTAGGGACACAATGCACCAGACTTACCCAATCACAATGATCGGCAACTGGTTTGGAATCAGGATCAGTTTTAATTTTATGCTGGCATAGAGTGGGACTAATGCCCTTAAGATCATCAAGAGTATATCCAATAGCAGCACGGTGCTTCCTCAGGGTTTTCAATAATTTCTTTTCTTCATTCTCTCAAAGGTTAGCACTAATAATAACATGATATAACTCTTTTTCATCAAGATAAGCATACTTAAGAGTATCAGGTAATTATTCAAGCTCAAACACAGGATCACCCTTTGGTGGAGGTGCATCTCCAAGTAATTCAACGGGAAAATTATTCTTAAGGATAGGACGTTGTTCAAAGATAACTCTATCTATCTCATTCCTTTCATCCATATGCATATCATTTTCATGTTCAAGCAAGTATTGCTCTAAAGGATCAGTAGGAGGCACAACAATAGAAGCAAGAGCAATAATTTCATCCTTACTAGACAATTCTTTTTCATGAGGTTGTCTACCAAACTTAGAAAAATTAAATTCATGTGACACTCCTCCAAAGCCAACAGTAACAGTTTGTTTCTCACAATCAATTTGAGCATTAACAGTATTGAGGAAAGGTCTACCAAATATGATGGGACAAAAGCTATCTTGTGTGGTAGCAAGAATGAGAAAATCAGTGGGATACTTAGTTTTACCACACAAGACTTCAACATCTCTTAAAATTCCCATAGGGCACATAGTATATCTATTGGCAAGTTTAGTAGTAACATCAATAAATTCCATCTCGACAAGTGCAATCTCATCTTTAATTTCATTATATAAAGATTGAGGTATTGCCCTAACACTAGCACCCATGTCACATAAACCATGATAACAATGATCTCCTATCTTAACAGAAACAACAGGCATGCCAACAACAGGTTTATGTTTGTCTCTAGCATGAGGTTTAGCAATTCTAGCAGCAGCTTCACAGAATTGAATAACATGCCCATCAACATTATCAGCCAAGAGATCTTTAATAATAGCAATACTAGGTTCCACTTTAATTTGCTCAGGGTGTGTGGATGATCCTTTATTCTAACAGGGAAAGGTGGTTTCTCAATGTAAGCACTAGGAACAATAGAATCATTATAAGCAATAACTTTCTCTTCAACTGGATTGGGTTTTACTACATTAACTTCTATGGGAGGATGATATTTAAACCACTTATCCTTAGGGAGATTAATATGAGCAGCAAATGATTCACATAAAGAAGCTACTATCTCACAGTCAAGTCCATGTTTAGCGCTAAAATCACGAAAAGTACTTGTTTCAACGAAGGATTTAACGCAATCGAACTTAAGATTCATACCTGACTCCTTACCTTCATCAAACTCCCAATCTTCAGAGTTGGGTTTTCCAATAAATCCCATTTTAAATCAATATCTCTCTTCATAAAAGAACCGGTACAAGAAGTGTCAAGCATGGTGCGATTGTCATGAGAAAGCCGAGCATAAAAGTTCATAATAATAATTTCTCTAGGGAGCTCATGGTTGGGGCATGAATATAACATTGACTTAAGCATCCCCCAAGCTTGAGTGATACTTTCTCTATCACGAGGCCAAAAATTATAAATATAATTCCGATCACGATGTACCAAATGCATAGGATAAAACTTTTGATGAACTTCCAATTTCAATCAGTTGTGGTTCCATGATCCAGTATCATCACATAGCCTATACCATGTCAATGCTTTATCCCTCAAAGATAAGGTAAAGACCTTCTTCTTGACCTCATCCTCGGGCAAACCTGCAAGCTTAAGTAAAGCACAAACTTCATCTACATAGATTAGATGCAAGTCGGGATGTGATGTTCCATCTCCTGTAAAAGGATTAGCCAACGGTTTCTCTAGTATACCCGAAGGAATTTCATAATAAATATTTTCGGTAGGCGCAGTAGGTTGAGGAGCAACTCTTTGTGCTTCCAGTCGAGGTGAAGATACCCCGAACAAGCCCCTCAAAGGATTAGTTTCCATAGTGACAAGTGACAATAAATTTCAGCACACTATATAAATGTTCTCTTACCAAATTCCACTCACCAAAGGCGCTTCACTCCCCGGAAACGGCGCCAGAAAAGAGTCTTGATGACCCACAAGTATAGGGGATCTATCGTAGTCCTTTCGATAAGTAAGTGTGTCGAGCCCAACGAGGAGCAGAAGGAAATGACAAGTGGTTTTCAGCAAGGTATTCTGTGCAAGCACTGAAATTATCGGTAACAGATAGTTGCGGGATATGATAATTCATAATGGGTAACAAGTAACAATAGTAACAAAGGTTCAGCTAGATGGCCCAATCCCTTTTGTAGCAAGGGACAAGCCTGTACGAACTCTTATATAAGGTAAGGTGCTCCCGAGGACACATGGGAATTTCTGTCAAGCTAGTTTTCATCATGCTCATATGATTCGCGTTCGCTACTTTGATAGTTTGATATGTGGGTGGACCGGTGCTTGGGTGCTGTCCTTACTTGGACAAACATCCCACTTATGATTAACCCCTCTCGCAAGCATCCGCAACTACGAAAGAAGAATTAAGACAAAGTCTAACCATAGCATTAAACTGGTGGATCCAAATCAGCCCCTTGCGAAGCAACGCATAAACTAGGGTTTAAGCTTCTATCACTTTAGCAACCCATCATCTACTTATTACTTCCCAATGCCTTCCTCTAGGCCCAAATAATGGTGAAGTGCCATGTAGTCGACGTTCACATAACACCACTAGAGGAAAGACAACATACAACGCATCAAAATATCGAACGAATACCAAATTCACATGACTACTTATAGCAAGACTTATCCCATGTCCTCAGGAACAAATGTAACTACTCACAAAGCATAACTATGTTCATGATCAGAGAGGTATTGAATATCATTAAGGATCTGAACATATGTTCTTCCACCAAGTAATCCAACTAGCATCAACTACAAGGAGTAATTAACACTACTAGCAACCTTACAAGTACCAATCGGAGTCACGAGACGGAGATTGGGTACAAGAGATGAACTAGGGTTTGGAGATGAGATGGTGCTGATGAAGATGTTGATGGAGATGAGTCCCCTCCGATGAGAGGAGTGTTGGTGATGATGATGGCGACGATTTCCCCCTCCGGGAGGGAAGTTTCCCCGGCAGGACGGTCGTGCCGGAGCTCTAGATTGGTTCTGCACAAGTTCTACCTCATGGCGGCGGTGTTTCTTCCCGAAAGCTCTCTCTTGATTTTTTTTCTGGGACGAAACCCTCCATATAGCAGAAGATGGGAGCCGGAGGGGTAACAGGGGGCCCACGAGCCCCCAGGCGCGCCCAGGGGGGTGGGGTGCGCCTGACAGGCTCGTGACCTCCTGGTGGCTCACCTCCAATATTTCTTCCGCCCAGTATTTTTATATATTCCAAAATAATTCCTCGCTGATTTTCACGGCTTTTGGAGTTGTGCAAAATAGGTATCTCAAACTTGCTACTTTTCCAGCCTAGAATTCCAGCTGCCGGCATTCTCCCTCTTCATGTAAACCTTATAAAATAAGAGAGAAAAGGCATAAGTATTGTACCATAATGTGTAATAACATCCCATAATGCGATAAATATCAATATAAAAAGCATGATGCAAAATGGACATATCAGGCCTTCAGGTAATACTTTCCAAGTCCACACTTTGTTTTCATACATAGATCATATCTCGGAATTCATGGCCTCCAGCCATTTGTTGGAATCTGGGCCTACCATTGCTTCTTCATAATTCGCAGGTTCATTGTTGTCTAACAACATGATTGACAAGATAGGATTATCGTACCACTCGGGAGTAGTACGTGATCTTGTCGACTTGCTAGGTCCGATAGGAACTTGATCCGAAGTTTCATGATCATCATCATTAACTTCCTCCTCAACCGGCGTCGCTTCGACAAGGGTTTCCCCTTGCCCTGCGCCACCATCTAGAGGGACTAGAGGTTCGACAACCTCATCAAGTCCTATATTCCTCCCACTCAATTCCTTCGAGAGAAACTCCTTCTCAAGAAAAGATTTGTTCTTAGCAACAAACACTTTACCCTCGGATTTGAGATAGAAGGTGTACCCAATTGTCTCCTTTGACTAACCTATGAAGACGCACTTTTCCGCTTTGGGTTCCAGCTTTTCAGGCTAAAGCTTTTTGACATAAGAATCACATCCCCAAACTTTAAGAAACGACAACTTCGATCTTTTGCCATACCACAGTTCGTATGGTGTCGTCTCAACGGATTTCGATGGTGTCCTATTTAAAGTGAATGCAGCTGTCTCTAATGCATAACCCCAAAACGATAACGGCAAATCGGTAAGAGACATCATAGATTGCACCATTTCTAACAAAGTACGATTACGACGTTCGGAAACACCATTACAATGTGGTGTCCCAGGCGGTGTGAACTGTGAAACAATTCCACATTGTCATAACTGAGCACCAAACTAGAAACTCAGATATTCACCCCCACGATCAGAACGTAGGAACTTGATCTTCTTGTTACGATGATTTTCAACTTCACTCTGAAATTGCTTGAACTTCTCAAACGTCTCAGACTTGTTCTTCATCAAGTAGATATATCCATACCTACTCAAATCGTTAGTGAAGGTCAAAAAATAACGATATCCGCCGCGTGCCTCCACACTCATCGGACCGCACACATCGGTATGTATGATTTCCAACAAGTCACTTGCACGCTCCATTGTTCCAGAGAACGGAGTCTTAGTCATCTTGCCCATGAGGCATGGTTCGCATGTGTCAAGTGATTCAAAGTCAAGTGACTCCAAAAGTCCATCGGAATGGAGTTTCTTCATGCGCTTTACACCAGTATGACCCCCTGTTCAAGAATTCGTCCAGTTAACCAGTTAACTTGCCGATTAATCCCTACTCGTAGGGTCACCGAGTAGTCGATTAACTGATAAATCGCCCGAATAATGGATTACATGGCCGATTAACATGCCGATTAGCCCATTAATCCCCTACTCACCAGCCAACCGAGTAGTTACGAGTTAACGATTTCCTCAACAATGCCTAAGCGCCAGTGCCACAAAAACATGGCGTTATCATTGTTAACTCTACATCTTTTTGGTATCAATGTTATGTATATGTGTATCATCGCTATCAAGATTCAATATGAACAATCCTCTCACATTGGGTGCATGACCATAAACGATATTACTCACAGAAATAGAACAACCATTATTCTCTGACTTAAACGAGTAACCGTCTCGCAATAAACAAGATCCAGATATAATGTTCATGCTTAACGCATGCACTAAATAACAATTATTTAAGTTCATAACTAATCTTGATGGTAACTGAAGTGAAATTGTGCCTACTGTGATTGCATCAACCTTGGAACCATGTCCCACGCGCATCGTCACTTCATCCTTCGCCAGCCTTCGTTTATTCCGTAGTTCCTGCTTCGAGTTGCAAATATGAGCAACAGAACCGGTATCGAATACCCAGGCACTACTACGAGAGTTGGTTAAGTACACATCAATAACATGTATATCGAATATACCTGATTTTTCCTTGGCCGCCTTCTTATCAGCCGAATACTTGGGGCAGTTGCGCTTCCAGTGACCGAGTCCCTTGCAATAATAACACTCTGCTTTAGGCTTAGGTCCAGCTTTGGGTTTCTTCATCGGATTGGCAACAGGATTGCCTCTCTTCTTGGAGTTACCCTTCTTGCCTTTTCCGTTTCTCTTGAAACCAGTGGTCTTATTGACCATCAACACTTGATGCTCTTTCCGGAGTTCTGACTCTACGACTTTCAACATCACGAATAACTCGCTGGGTGACTTGTTCATCCCTTGCATGCTATAGTTCAACACAAAGCTCTTATAGCTTGGTGGGAGTGATTGAAGAATTATATCAGTGATAGCTTCTTGCGGGAGTTCAATCCCTAGCTCAGCTAGACGGTTCGAGTACCCAGACATTTTGAGCACATGTTCATTGACACACGAATTCTCCTCCATCTTGCAAGCATATAATTTATCGGAGGTCTCATACCTCTCGATCCGGGCATTCTTCTGAAAGATAAACTTCAACTCCTGGAACATCTCAAATGCTCCATGATGCTCAAAGCGACATTGAAGTCCCGGCTCTAAGCCATACAAGACTGCACATTGAACTACTGAGTAGTCCTCCTTACGTGTTAACCAGGCGTTCTTAACATCTTGGTCAGTCGTAGCGGGTGGTTCATCTCCTAGCGCACTATTATGGACATAATCCTTCTTCCCAGCTTGCTGGAGCAGCTTAAGATTACGAGCCCAGTCTACAAAGTTGCTTCCATCATCTTTCAACTTAGCTTTCTCTAGGAACGTATTAAAATTCAGGGTTGCTACTGCGTGAGCCATTGATCTACAACACAAATATTGCAAAGTGGACTCAGACTATGTTTAAGATAATTGGAGTTTAACTAATCAAATTACTTGATAAACTCCCACTCAAAAAGTACATCCCTCTAGTCATTTGAGTGGTACATGATCCAAATTCACTAACTCAAGTCCGATCATCACGTGAGTTGAGAATAGTTTCGGTGGTAAGCATCTCTATGCTAATCATATCAACTATATGATTCATGCTCGATCTTTCAGTCTCATGTGTTTCGAGGCCATGTCTGCACATGCTAGGCTCATCAAGTTTAACCCGAGTGTTCCGCCTGTGCAACTATTTTGCACCCGTTGTATGTGAACGTTGAGTCTATCACACCCAATCATCACGTGGTGTCTCAAAATGACGAACTGTCGCAACGGTGCACAGTCGGGGAGAACACAATTTCATCTTGAAATTTTAGTGAGAGACCACCTTATAATGCTACAGTCGTTCTAAGCAAAATAAGGTGCGTAAAAGGATTAGCATCACATGCAATTCATAAGTGACATGACATGGCCATCATCTTGTGCTTCTTGATCTCCATCACCTAAGCACCGACATGACCTTCTTGTCACCGCCACCACACCATGATCTCCATCATCATGATCTTCATCAACGTGCTGCCATCGAGGTATTCGTGCTATCTATGCTATTACTACTAAAGCTACGACCTAGCAATATAGTAAACACATCTACAAACACAAACGTTAGTTTAAATACAACCCTATGGCTCCTGCCGGTTGCCGTAGCATCGACGTGCAAGTCGATATTAACTATTACAACATGATCATCTCATACATCCAATATATCACATCACGTCATTGGCCATATCATATCACAAGCATACCCCGCAAAAACAAGTTAGACGTCCTCTAATTTGTTGTTGCATGTTTTACGTGGCTGCTATGGGTATCTAGTATGATCGCATCTTACTTACGCAAAAACCACAACGGAGATGTGCAAATTGCTATTTAACCTCTTTCCGAGGACCGCCTTAGTCAAAACCAATTCAACTAAAGTAGAAGAAACCGACACCCGCCGGTCATGTTTATGCAACGAGTTGCATGTTGGTCGATGAAACCAGTCTCTCGTAAGCGTATGAGTAATGTCGGTCCGGGCCGCTTCAATCCAACAATACCGTCGAATCGAGAAAAGACTAAGGAGGGCAGTAAATCGAACATCACCATCCATAAAACCTTTTGTGATCTACTCGAGATAACATCTACGCATGAACCTAGCTCATGAAGCCACTGTTGGGGAACGTTGCATGGGAAACAAAAAAATTCCTACGCACACGAAGACCTATCATGGTGATGTCCATCTACGAGGGGAGAGTGGATCTACGTACCCTTGTAGATCGCTAAGCGGGAAGTGCTAAGAAACGCGGTTGATGTAGTGGTACAGCTTCGTGATTCAAATCACCGTCGTCCCATGATCCGTCCCACGATCCGTTCCGATCTAGCGCCGAACGGACGACACCTCCGCATTCAGCACACGTACAGCTCGACGATGATCTCGTCCTTCTTGATCCAGCAAGCAAGATGGAGAAGTAGATGAGTTCTCTGGCAGCATGACAGCGCTCCAGTGGTGGTGATGATCTACTCCTGCAGGGCTCCGCTCGAGCTCCGCAGAAATCCGATCTAGAGGCAAAACTATGTGGAATAGGTTTGAGTTGCACGTGGCAAAGTTGTGTCTCAAAAACCCTAAAACCACCAATATATATAGGAGGGGAGGAGGGGCTATCCTTGGGGCACAAGGGCCCCAAGGTTGCACCGGCCGAAGGGGTGGAGGAGGACTCCTCCTCCAATTCGGTTTGGGAAGGAGGAGTCCTCCTCTTCCTTCCCACCTCCCTCTTACCTTTTTTTCTTTTCCTTTGGTATTTTTACTTGTGGCGCCATAGCCCTCTTGGGCTGGCTCCACCAGCCCACTAAGGACTTGGTGTGCCACCCTAAGGCCATGGCCTTACTCCCGGGTGGGTGGGCCCCTCTCGGTAAACACCCGGAACCCATTCGTCCCTCCCGGTACACTGTCGGAAATGCCCGAAACTTTTTGGTGACCAAATGAAACCATCCTATATATCAATCTTCGTTTTCGGACCATTCTGGAAACCCTCGTGATGTCCGTGATCTCATCCGGGACTCCGAACAACACTCGGTAACCACACATATAACTCAACTATACAAAAATATCATTGAACCTTAAGTGTGCAGACCCTGCGGGTTCGAGAACTATGTAGACATGACCCAAGACACTCCTCGGTCAATATCCAATAGCGGGACCTGGATGCCCATATTGGATCATACATATTCTCCAAAGATCTTATCGGTTGAACCTCAGTGCCAAGGATTCATATAATCACGTATGTCATTCCCTTTGTCCTTCAGTATGTTACTTGCCTGAGATTCGGTCGTCGGTATCCGCATACCTATTTCAATCTCGTTACCGGAAAGTCTCTTTTCTCGTTCCGTAATACAAGATCTCGTGACTTACACTTAGTCACATTGCTTGCAAGGCTTGTGTGTGATGTTGTATTACCGAGTGGGCCCCGAGATACCTCTCCGTCACACGGAATGACAAATCCCAGTCTTGATCCATACTAACTCAACGGACACCTTCGGAGATACCTGTATAGTACCTTTATAGTCACCCAGTTATGTTGCGACGTTTGATACACACAAGGTATTCCTCCAGTGCCAGTGAGTTATATGATCTCATGGTCATAGGAACAAATACTTGACACGCAGAAAACAATAGCAACAAAATGACACGATCAATATGCTACGTTCAGGGTCTAGTCCATCACATTATTCTCCTAATGATATGCTCAGGTTTTCAAGTGACAACACTTGCATATAGTCAGAAAACCTTGACTATGCTTGATCAATTGGCTAGCCAACTAGAGGCTTGCTAGGGACATTGTTTTGTCTATGTATCCACACATGTATCTATGTTTTCATTCAATACAATTATAGCATGGATAATAAACGATTATCTTGAAACAGGAAATATAATAATAACTATTTATCATTGCCTCTAGGGCATATTCCCAACATGGTTGCTGCGAGTTCCCTCTCCCTGCCATGACCGATTTCAGCATAGGAGGGATCCGAGCCGCCCTGCCTCGTCCCAGTCGAGGGAAGCCAGGCTGGTTCCGGCGGCTAGCCCTAGAGGAGGCAGACGCACGAACTGATCGAACAGGTACGCACAGGGACTCTGTATCGCATGAAGTCAGTTCGTCACTAACGGTTTGGGCTCCGAGATAGGCCACATACCCATCCACTTCGAGACCCAGGACTGTGTCAGCGTTCGGCAGCCCAGTTGGGCCCAGCAACAAAGTCAAACGTCTCGATCTGATCTTTGAGATCGAGATCGCCGGCGCCGGAGCGGCCTCGCCTGGCGGCGAACGTTTCTTCTTCTTTTTTTGCACGATATGCCACGCAGCAGGATGAATGCAATCTAAAATAGTTAGTTCCTTGAGACAAACCTTTGGTAGAGGTCCGTGCCACGGCCGGACCGACGTCGCCGTCGTCCTCCGCCGTCGTGCAACTTCGTGTAGGTCAGCCGTCGTACGCCGGTTCCATGCATCCTTCTTTGAGGTGTTGTAGGTGTAGCCGGCGTTCCTGAAGACCACCTCATCCGATGACGATGGGGAAGCCACGGGCGAGGTCTGCTCCTCGTCGTCCTCCTCCTCTCTGGCGTCGTCGAGCACCCAGAACCTGCCCCTGGTCGTGACGCGGAGTGCCGGCATGGTGTTGCGTAGGTGTTCTCCGGCGAAGGGAGAGACTCCCCCGTCGCCCCATCAGTCGCCTCTCCCCGTCGCCCCTATATACGCCATATTTATTGTCCTCTTAATTCTATGGGTTTTTCCATATTGAGTTGGAAGAGACAATAATACTTATATGTTGCGACATTTTCTTCTTATTTTTCCACTCGGTTTGAAGGAGTTTTGGCAACATATCAAACACTATACTCCTCATATTTTTTCCATGTGATCTTTGAAGGAGCCTCTAATCAAGATGGTGATTTTGGATGGACAAGTGTAGATTTTGGGGAGCGTCAGAGTTTAATTAATTTACGTTAATTATGGGATAATCTCCTCTTGCCTCTTGGTTGCATGAAAGAGGAGGACGGATTCTGTTCTAACAAGATCAAGGAGAAACGTTAGTTGCATTTCGACATCTTTGGTTCTGCAGAACATGAAAGTGACGGCTTGGATGGAGGCACTGACTACGTGACTTTGTAAATCATACAGTCATCTATCCGCACATGGTGCATGTCTCCCGTTTGGTGTTGAAGACAAGAGTAGCTTCCATGCATTGGTTTCTTACTGCCATGCTAGGAAGGTTTGGGAACATATGCGAGTTATTTGGCCATCACCTCATGATGATCTTTTAATGACAATGGAAAGGAATGGACAATCGATGTTTTGTCGGGGTATTCGGATACCTTCCGTGAGTGGCGAAAATAGTAAAGATGGGGTTTTTGTGTGTGTATGGTGGGGGTGGGGGATTCGTGTTTTGACCCTTTTTATAAAATTTAGCCAGACTGACCCTAGTCTCAAAAAAGTTCAGGATTTTACCTTTTTGCTATCATTGGGGTCGATGATGACTGTAGGGTATAATAGCTTACCGCCAAGCTCGCTGGCGGTAGAACTTGACTGCTCCGTTATGTTCGTCTGAGATAAAAAAAACTACTCCCACAGTCTTTAGCGGGTGGTTATGCAACCCTACCGCTAAGAGCAACTTCAACGGGGTGACACATTTCGTCCGCCAGCACAAATGTGATGGCCCAACGCGCGGATCCATTTTCAAAACGCGTCCGCTTCTCGTCCACGATGATCTATTTCCGGTCCGAATTTGGGACTGAAATGTGTCGGCGTGGACGCGAAGCAGACGCGTGCGCACCCTTTCAGTGTCCGCCCCATCTACATTCGTCGGTCGTCCAACTACCCGGGATCAACTTAATTAATGACGGCCACCCTCCACGGGCCCACGCGTCAGCGACCGTAGTTGGCCTTTTTTAATCCGGGCGTACGATGGGGTTCGGCCTCATCTGCTTTTAGACCCCCGTCCTCATCTCGCCACCTCTCCGCTCCCTCGTCGGTGACCAAACCCTAGCCACCAGCCATGTTCGTGTCCGCCCAAAACAAGGGCAAGCCCCCGTCATCTATCCCCGCATAGGAGGGCGCTGCGGCTGTCGGAGGAGCGCGCACGTGTTGCGCTACCGCCACCACCGCCGCCACCAGCACTGCCCGCGCCGGCATAGCCCGCCCCCGCGGCGGCATTGCCCGACACCCACGATGAGTACGCCTAGGGTTGCGCGCAATTTAGTTTTTTTAATGTTCAACTATAATGTAATGGGGATGCGTGGACTCTCGCCGGCCTTTGTGACCGGTTTTAATGTTTAATTTATGTTTATTTTTATTTTCAGAAATATCTACAATTTTTTTACGGACCGTTAAAATAAATCGGGCTAGTATTGGACGCATGCGCTGATCCATATGCGAAAGCGGACGTTGGTGTTGGTCGGGCCAACTTAAACAGACAAAAAACAGACAAAAACACCGCCCATTTGGTCGGCCGGTTGGAATTGCTCTAAAGAGCACGGAGGTAGGGTATGCAACGTGAGTTGATCCATTCTGCCTTGTCTCAAAAGAAAAGTTGATTCATTGTGCCACGCTCTACGTAGTTTACGTGGTGATAGTACTAGTGTTTTACTAATATATGTGTGCTTGTTCAAACTTTGGGCCATCCATTTGGCATGCATGCATGCAATAGTGAGTTACTGTTGTCAGCGTTGGAAACACCGTATGGAAAACAAAAAAAATTCCTACGTTTATCAAGATCAATCTATGAAGACTAACATCTATGAGAGGGGGCGTGCATCTACAATTCTACATACACTTTTAGATCGCTAAGCGGAAGCGTATATAACGCGATTGATGGAGTCGAACATCTTCGTGATCCAATCACGATCCGTCCCGCGATCTCATCATGATCCGTCCCGCGATCCCATCACGATCCAATCACGGACGGCACCTCCGCGTTCAGCAAATGTACAACTCGATGACGATCTCCACCTCCTTGATCCAGAAAGCAAGGGTGGAGAGGTAGATGGGTTCTCTGTCAGCACGACGGCATGGCGGCGGTGGTGGCGGAGTTGTTCCGGCACAACTTTGCCAAGCAATACCGGAACCGATCTAGTGAAGGAAACTGATCTATGGGAGAGATAGGGCTGCGTTGTGGCATAGGTGTGTTGCAGCCCTCTCTCCCCATCTATATATATATAGGGAAAATGAAGAGGAGGGTTGTGCCCTAGGGTTTTCCCCTGGGGGGGGCAGCCAAGAGAGGGAGGGGCGGCGGCCCATGGGGTGGCTTGCCACCCAAGTTAGGGTGGCGCCACCTCCTAGGGTTGGTCCTCCACCAGCCCAGCCGCATGGGCCTTATGTGGGGAGGTGTGCCCAGCCCACCAGGGGCTGGTGCGCATCCCTCAGAGACCATGTGGCCCCTCCAGGGCTGCTGGCCCCTTTCGGTGGACCCCCAGAACCCATTCGTCACTCCCGGTACTTTACCGGCAATGCCCGAAACCTTTTCGGAATCCGTATACCTCCTTCCTATATATCAATCTTCATTTCTGGACCATTCCAGAACTCCTCGTGACGCCCGAGATCACATCCAGGACTTCGAACAACCTTCAGTCACCAACATACAAAGTCAACTATACCGAATTGTCACCGAACTATAAGTGTGCAGACCCTGCGGGTTCGAGAACTATGCAGACATGACCTGGAGACGCTCTCCAGTCAATAAACAATAGCGGGACCTGGATGCCCATATTGGCTCCTACATATTCTACGAAGATCTTTATCGGTCGAACCACGATGTCAAGGATTCAATCAATCCCGTATACTATTCCCTTTGTCCATCGGTATGTTACTTGCGTGAGATTCGATCGTCGGTATCTCCATACCAAGTTCAATCTCGTTACCGATAAGTCTTTTTACTCGTTCCGTATTACAAGATCTCGTGACTAACTCCTTAGTCACATTGCTTGAAAGCTCATTGTGATGTTGTATTACCGAGTCAGTCCTAGAGATACATCTCCATCATACGGAGTGACAAATCCCAAGCTCGATTCACGCCAACCCAACAGACACCTTCGGAGATACTATAGAGCACCTTTATAGTCATCCAGTTACGTTGTGATGTTTGGTACACATAAGGCATTCCTCCGACGCCCGGGAGTTGCATGATCTCATGGTCATAGAAACATATACTTGACATGTAGAAAACAGTAGCAATAAACAGACACGATCATATGCTACGATCATAGTTTGGGTCTTGTCCATCACATCATTCTCCTAATGATGTGAACCGGTTATCAAATGACAACTCATGTCTATGGTCAGGAAACCTTGACCATCTTTGATCACGAGCTAGTCCTTAGAGGCTCACTAGGGACAGTGTGTTGTCTATGTATCCACATTCAATCAATACAATTCTAGCATGGATAATAAACGATTATCATGAACAAGGAAATATAATAATAACTAACTTATTATTGCGTCTAGGGCATATTTCCAACGGTCTCCCACTTGCACTAGAGTCAATAATCTAGTTCACATCACTATGTGATTCACACCCAATGAGTTCTGGGGTTTATCATGTTTTTCTTGTGAGAGAGGTTTTAGTTAACGGGTCTGAATCTTTTAGATCCGTGTGTACTTTAAAAATCTCTATGTCATACTGTAGATGACGCTACCATGCCCCATTTGGAACTATTCCAAAGGACTGCTCCATTATACGAATCCGGTCTGCTACTCAAAGTCATACGGATTGGTGGCAAAGCTTGCATCGACGTAACCCTTTACGATAAACTCTTTTATCACCTCCATAATCGACAAACATTTCCTTAGTCCTCAAGTTACTAAGGATAATTTTGACCGCTGTCTAGTAATCCATTCCTGGATCACTCTTGTACCCCTTGATAGATTCATGGCAAGGCACGCATCAGGTGCGGTACACAACATAGCATACTATAGAGCCTACGGCTAAGGCATAGGGGACGACCATCGTCCTTTCTCTTTCTTCTGCAGTGGTCAATCTTGCAGTCCTACTCAAATTCCCACCTTACAACATAGCCAAGAACTCCTTCTTTGACCGATCTATTTGGAACTCCTTCAAAATCTTGTCACAGTATGTATTCATTGAAAGTTTTATCAAGCATTTTGATCTATCTCTATAGATCTTGATGCTTAGTGTTGAAGTAGCTTAATCCAGGTTTTCCTTTCAAAAAATCCTTTCAAATAGCCCTATATGCTTTAGAGAAATCCTACATCATTTCCAATCAACAATATGTCTACGACATATACTTATCAGAAATTCTATAGTGCTCCCACTCACTTTCTTGGAAATACAAGTTTCTCATAAACTTTGTAAAACCCCCAAAGCTTTGATCATCACATCAAAGCATATATTCCAACTCCGATATGCTTGCTCCAGTCCATAGAAGGATTGCTGGAGCTTGCATACTTGTTAGCATCCTTAGGATCGACAAAACCTTCTGGTTGTATCACATACAACCTTTCCTCAAGGAAACCGTCAAGGTAACAATGTTTTGACATCCATGTGCCAGATTTCATAATCGAAAATGTAGCAACTACTAACATGATTCCAACAGACTTTAGCATCGCTATGAGTGAGAAAGTATCATCGTAGTCAACTCCTTGAACTTTTCAAAAACCTCTTTGCGACAAGCCGAGCTTTTCTAAATGGTGACATTTACCATCATCATTTGTCTTCCTTTTAAAGATCCATCTGTAGTTAATGTCCTTACGACCATCCAATAGTTCTTCCAAAGTCCACACTTTGTTTTCATAGATGGATCCTATCTCGGATTTCATGGCCTCTAGCCATTTGTCGGAATCCGGGCCCACCATCGCTTCTCCATAGCTCGTAGGTTCATTGTTGTCCAACAACATGACCTCCAAGACAGGACTACCGTACCACTCTAGAGCAGTATGTGTCCTTGTCGACCTACAAGGTTCGGTAGTAAATTGATTTGAAGCTTCATGATCATCATCATTGGCATCCTCTTCAATTTGGTGTAGGAGCCACACGAACAACTTCGTGCACCCTGCTACACTCTGTTTGAAGTGACGGTTCAACAACCTCATCAAGTTCCACCATCCTTACACTCAATTCTTTCGAGAGAAACTCTTTCTCGAGAAAGGACCCGTTTTTCAGCAACATACACTTTGCTTTTGGATATGAGATAGGAGGTATACCCAACTGTTTTGGCTATCCTATGAAAATGCATTTATCCGCCTTGGGTTTGAGCTTATCATGCTAAAGCCTTTTGACATATGCATCATAGCCCCAAACTTTAAGAAACGACAGCTTAGGTTTCTCCAAACCATAGTTCATACAGTGTCATCTCAATGGAATTAAATGGTGCCCTATTAAAGTGAATGTGGTTGTCTCCAATGCGTAACCCAAAAAACGATAGTGGTAAATTGATAAGAGACATCATAGTATGCACCATATCTAATAGGGCACGGCTACGATGTTCAGACACACCATCGCACTACGGTGTTCCAGGCGGCATGAGTTGTGAAACAATTTCCACATTGTCTTAAATGTATACCAAACTCGCAACTCAGATATTCACCTCCACGATCACATCTTAGACATATTATCATCATGTCACAACGATCTGAAATTCCTTGAACTTTTCAACACTTCACACTCGTGATTCATCAAGTAAATGCATTTGTATCTACTCAAATCATCAGTGAAGTAAGAACATAACGATATCCACTATGGGCTTCAGCACTCATTGGACTGCACACATAAAAATGTATTATTTCCAGCAAGTCATTTGCTCATTCCATCTCACTCAAAAATGACGCCTTCAGTCATCTTGCCCATGTGGAATGATTTGCATGTCTCAAGTGTTTCAAAATCAAGTGAGTCCAAAAGATCCATCTGCATGGAGTTTCTTCATGCGGTTACACTAGTAGGCATGGTTCGCATGCCTCAAACGATTCCAAAACAAGTGAGTCCAAAGATCCATCAGCATGGAGCTTCTTCCTGCGTTTTATACCAATATGACTTAAGCGGGAGTGCCACAAGTAAGCGGTATTATCATTACTACTTTGTATCTTTTGACATCAATATTATGAACATGTGTATCACTACGATCGAGATTCAGTAAACCCTTCATATTAGGTGCATGACCATTGAAGGTATTATTCGAGCAAATAGAGTAACTATTATTCTTTTTAAATGAATAACGGTATTACAATAAACACAATCCAATCAGGTTCATGCTCAACGCAAAAACCAAACAACATTAAGGTCTAACACTAACCCCAAAGGTAGAGGGTGCGTGCGATGGTGATCACATCAACCTTGGAAACACTTCCAACACACATCGTCACCTCGCCTTTAGCTACTCTCCGTCTATTCTGTAGCTTTTATTACCAACATTTAGCAACTGAACCAGTATCTAATACCCAAGTGCTACCAGGAGTACTAGTAATGTACACATCAATAACACGTATATCTAATATACTTTTGTTGATGTTGCCAGCATTCTTATCTACCAAGTATCTAGGGCAGTCCTGCTTGAGTGAATGTTCCCCTCACAGAAGCACTTAGTCTCGGGTTTGGGTTCAACCTTGGGTTTCTTCATTGGAGTGACAACTGACTTGTCATTCTCGAAGTTTCCCTTCATTCCCTTTGCCCTTCTTGAAACTAGTGGTTTTACTAACCATCAACACTTGATGCTCCTTATTGATTTATACCTTCACGGTGTCAACCATCGCGAATAGCTCAGGGATCATCTTCTCCATCCCTGGTATGCTATAGTTCATCACGAAGCTCGGTGACTTTGGAGCACTATGTCAATCACTATCTTATTTGGAAGATCAACTCCCACTTGATTCAAGTAATTCTAGCACCCAGACAACGTGAGCACACGCTAAACGATTGAGCTTTTCTCTTTTACTTTGCTGGCAAAGAATCTTGTCGGAGGTCTCATACCTCTCAACACGGGCACAAGCTTGAAATCCTAATTTCAGCTCTTGGAACATCTCATATGTCCCGCGATGTTCAAAACGTCTTGGGCGCCTCAATTCTAAGTCATAAAGCATCACGCACTGAAATATCACGTAGTCATCAAAATGTGTATGTCAGATGTTCGCAACATCCACAGACAACACTTGGGGTAGCACACCGAGTGATCCATTAAGGACATAAGCCATTTTGCACTGCAATGAGGACAATCCTTAGTTTACAGACCCAGTCCGCATAACTTCTACTATCATCTTTCAACTTAGTTTTCTCTAGGAACATATCAAAATATAGGGGAGCTACAACACAAGCTAATCATCTACAACATAATTTGCAAAGACGTTTTGACTATGTTCATCACAGTGAGTTCAATTAATCATGTTACTTAAGAACTCCCACTCAAATTGACATCCCTCTGGTCATTCGAATGGTACATGATCCAAATCCACCAACCCATGTCCGATCATCACGTGAGATGAGGTGGCTTCAATGGTGAATATCTCCATGTTGATCATATCTACTATATGACTCATGTTCGAACTTTCGGTCTCCCGTGTTCCGAGGCCATGTCTGTACATGCTATGCTCGTCAAGTTTAACCCGAGTGTTCCGTGTGTGCAAACTTGTCTTGCACCCGTTGTATGTGAACGAAGAGTATATCACACCCGATCATTATGTGGTGTCTCGAAACGACGAACTGTCGCAACGGTGCACACTCGGGTAGAACATAATTTTATCTTGAAATTTTAGTGAGGGATCACCTTATAATGCTACCATCGTCCTAAGAAAAACAAGGTGCATAAAAAGGATTAACATCACATGCAAATCATAAGTGACATGATATGGCCATGATCTTGTGCTTTTGATCTCCATCTCCAAAGCACTGACATGATCTCCATTATTAGTGGCACACCACCATGATCTCCATCATTGTGTTGCCATCAAGGTTGTCACGCCAACCATGCTTGTACTACTATTGCTACCATTTAGCGATAAGGTAAAGCATTACATAATGCTTAATGATTGACACATATGTCATACAATAATTAAAGACAACCCTATGGCTCATGCCGGTTGTCGTAGCATCAACATGCAAGTCGATATTAACTATTACAACATGATCATCTCATACATCAAATATATATCATCATGTCTTTGGCCATATCATATCACAACATACCCTGCAAAAACAAGTTAGACGTCCTCTAATTTGTTGTTGCATGTTTTACATGGCTGCTATGGGTATCTAGTAAGAGCGCTTCTTACCTACGCAAAAAACACAATGATGATATGCAAGTTGCTATTTAACCTTCTACAAGGACCGCCTCTGTCGAATCTGATATAACTGAAGTGGGAGAGGCAGACACCCGCCAGCCATTTTTATGCAACAAGTTGCACGTCATTCGATGGAACCGGTCTCTCGTACATGGACGAGTAAAGTTGGTCTCGGCCACTTCATCCACAATACCACCGAATCAAGAAAAGACCAAGGAGGGAAGCAATCTATATATCAATGCCCACAAACTCCTTTGTGTTCTACTCGTGATGTCATCTATGCATAGACTTAGCTCTGATACAATTCTGGGGAACATCGCATGGGAAACCAAAAATTTCCTATGCTCACCAAGATCAATCTATGGAGACTAACATCTATGAGAGGGGGGAGTGCATATACGCACCCTTGTAGATCGCTAAGCGGAAGCGTATACAACACGGTTGATGTAGTCGAACGTCATACAACACGGTTGATGTAGTCGAACGTCTTCGCGATCCAATCACGATCCGTCCTGCGATCTCATCACAATCCGTCCCGCGATTCCATCACGATCCATCCCAATCTAGTGCTGAACGAACAACACGTCCATGTTCAGCACACGTACAACTCGATGGCAATCTCCACCTCCTTGATCCAGCAAGCGAGGGTGGAGAGGTAGATGAGTTCTCCATCAGCTTGATGGCATGGCGACGGCGGTGGTGGAGTGATAACCCACAAGTATATGGGACAGTTTTCGAGGGTAGAGCATTCAACCCAAATTTGTTGATTCGACACAAGGGGAAGCCAACGAATATTCTCGAGTATTAGCAGTTGAGTTGTCAATTCAACCACACCTGAAAGACTTAGTATCTGCAGCAGAGTTTCAGTAACACAGTAGTGTGATAGTAATGGTAGCAACGATAACAGTAGCAATAGTGACAACAGTAGCGGTAACAGTATCAGCAGTGACAGAGTAGCAATAAGAGTAGCAGCAGTGACATGAGTAGCGGCAAAGTAACATAGCAAGGACCAGTAGGAAAAACTCGTAGGCATTGGATCGGTGATGGATAATTATGCCGGATGACATTCATCATGTATCAGTTATAACATGGGGTGCTATGTAACTAGCTCCAGTTCGTCGATGTAATGTAGTCATGTATTCCGTATAAAGTCATACGTTGTTAGGGCATATTTCTCCTAAGTGGTTTTAGTGATTGATGACAATTGTTGTGCGGACTAATCTTGTGTCCTGAGCATTTCAGAATATTCTCTTTTAGGCACAAGATGACTCAACGCCCCTCGGAGGTTCTCGAAGACGGATTTTCTTCTACATTTCTCTTCCTAGTTTGAGTCATAGGAAAGTCTTCTTATTAAGAGGGGGTCCGCGTCGGAAAGGTTTGGGTGGAATCCTCACGCACACACTTCATGCACCCACCCATATTTTGGCCTCAATGGAGCACCAATATGTGTTTTCTATGCCTATGCGGAAAGGGTAAGTGGTAGTACCGCTCCAAGAGTGGTACTACCACCCCAGGTGCGGTAGTAAACTTTTACTACCGCTCCAGGAGCGTTACTACCGCCCGAAGTACGGTAGTACTTTTTTTACTACCGCTCCAAGGGCGGTACTACCGCCCTTAGTGCGGTAGTATTAATTTACTACCGCGCCGACGGGCTTTTTCTCGCATAGTTTTCCACGGAGGTGGTGGCACGGTAGTATCCCGGTACTACCATGGTTGGTGAGAAGTTGAGCGGTAGTACCGCTCTAGGTAGCGGTAGTACCGCTCCAGGAGCAGTAGTACCGCTCGTGCATTTATGTGGTAGGTGGGTAACGGGTGGATCTGCCCCCCCCTACTATATAAAGGCATCTTATTCTTCCTAGAGCTTACCTTTAACCCCTCCAAGCTCCATTGTTGCTCCACAAGCTCATTTTAGCCCGATCTCTCTCCCTAGCCAATCAACCTTGTTGATTTTCTAGGGATTGCTTGAGAAGGCCTTGATCTACACTTCCACCAAAGGATATTTGATTCCCCCTACTAATCCCTTGCGGATCTTGTTACTCTTGGGTGGTTGAGCATCCTAGATGGTTGAGGTCACCTTGGAGCCACATTCCATTGTGGTGAAGCTCCGTGGTCTTGTTGGGAGCCTCCAAGCTTTGTGTGGAGATTGCCCCAACCTTGTTTGTAAAGGTTCGGTCGCCGCCTTAAAGGGCACCTATAGTGGAATCACGGCACCTTGCATTGTGCGAGGGCGTGAGGAGAATACGGTGGCCCTAGTGGCTTATTGGGGAGCATTGTGCCTCCACACCGCTCCAACGGAGACGTACTTCCTGTCAAAGGGAAGGAACTTCGGTAACACATCCTCGTCTTCATCGGCTCCACTTGTGGTTATATCTTACCTTTACTTTGCATTTGTTATTGTTGTAGAGTATCTCTTACTTGCTTCTTTACTCATTGTAAGTAGCATCATATAGGTTGCTCACCTAGTGCTATTTTAGAGAACCTTTATGTTGCTAATCCTTATTTGTTAAGTAAAGCTAAAAATTTGTAGTTGCCTTTCCCCCCCCCCTCCTCTAGTCAACCATATCGATCCTTTCAATTGGTACCAGAGCCACGTCTCTTTATTAAGGGTTTCACCACCCGAAGAGTATGGAAGGCGAAGAGGGAGTTCCCCATGGGCAACCCGAGGCCATGGACTTGACTTCGGTTACAAGGGACGACTTGAATACGGCTATGGCCGCCCTCTAGACGTCCTTGACGAACAAAGTCAAGACCATGCTTAAAGAGTTAATTAAGGGAGTTAAAAGTTCACCCAAACCGGTGTTGGTGGTTAAATCCACCAACACAGATTCGGAGGCCAATTCCTCTAAGGAAGCGGCTAAAGGTATCTCTTCTCTCGAAAAGGATGGGATTAGAACCTATGCCTCAGTTCCACCTCCCATGGTCTATGGAGGACCTGTTCCCACACCGCGTCTTAACCCTGTTGGTCGTCCTCCTAAGCTTGTTAAGGGTGATTTTGCTAACTGGGTGTTTTCTATTAAGTCTCATGTGAATCACAGCTCAACAAATTTATGGAGAATCATCGAGCAAGGCTACTATCCTCATGACCCAAGCAACCTCACTCCAAGAGAAGAAGAGGACAATCAATATAATCACTCCGCATTGTTTATTCTACAGTCCGCGGTACCTCCTGAAGATCTTCCTCACTTGCGCCCCTTCACTCTGGTTAAGGATTGTTGGGAGCACATTATGGTGTTGTACAAGGGAAGCTCAAGCATTCAACGGTCAAACTATGAAGTGGTACTTGATAAGGCCGATGAGTTTGTGATGAAGGAAGATGAGGACCCTCGTGATCTCTATCGAAGGGAGATTGCTATTGTTGTTGCTCTCAAGGATCATGGGAGCAAGGATGTGGATGACACATGGATCAAGCGCAAGTTTCTCAAGGCCATCATGCCTTTCAACAAAGCCATGTCATCAGCATTCGCCAACGACCAGATTTCCACTCCTTGTCTTCCAGTGAGGTGTTGGATAAATTCACTGCAATGTCAATCATGAACGAGACCGCTGACAATGCACTTGCTCGAGTTCGGTCAAAGACAGCTTCACCTAACCTTGCTTTAAAGGCAAAGGATGCTTCTGAAGAAGAAGAACATGATGAGGAAGAGGAGAGCTGCCCTGAAGACACTAAGTATGCTTATCACGAGCACATGGCTCTTGCATCAAGGAAATTCTGGGGCAACAAGAGGAACTCAAGACCCAACTTCACCGAGAACAACTCAAGTGGGTTCAAACCCAAGCAACAAGTGAGGACATGCTATAACTGCGATAATGTGAGCCACTTCATGGAGGAATGTCCCTATGAGAAGAGGGAAGACAATGGAGGCAAGCTCATTCGCAAAGACAAGACAAAGTCATTCCCAAGCAAGAACAACTTTGTCAAGAAACCCCATCCAAAGGGTATGGTGGCGCTTGAAGAGTGCCCCTACGATGATGATGATGATGATATGGTGGCAACTGCGAGTGTCGCTATTGCCACCCCTTCTCCCAAGAATGTGTCTCTCTTCAACGCCCCCAACGATAATCACATCGCCAAGTGCCTCATGACCAAAGGTATCGATTAGGTAACACCCAGCATTAAGACAAAAATCACTAGTGCTCCCTCATTGTTGAATTGTGTTGATGATAGTGATGTTGTGGCACTTAATGAGCATGATCTTGACAAATTTCTATGTACTATCAAAGGAGAAACCAAAAGGCACTTTGTTGCTCTTTTGGAACAACCGAGTGAGGCTAATGACCTCATCGAGTCTCATGAGGAGACCATCTCCGAGATGCAAGGACATAGTCGTGACTATGCCAATGAGATTGTTGAACTATCTATTGCACTAGAAAAGGAGCGCACTCTTCGTTTGGCTCTTGAGGAGTCATACAACGATGACTGCGCTAAATTGCAAAAGAAACTAGATCATGCTATTGTTCTTACTCGTATGCTTAATTCTGAAAAGGATGCTCTTGGGGTTGACCATGACAGACTCAAAGTGGAGTTTGACACACTTGACAAGGCTCACAAGGTCTTGAAAGGTAGTCATTTCTCCCTGAAAGAGTCTCATGATCAACTCCAAGCAAAGCTTACCAAGGAAATCTCTACTTGTCCTCCTTTTGTTTTAATTGATAATGCTTGTACAGCTAACCCTTGTTGTGAGCATGTACATCTTGTGGAGGAAAATGCCAAGTTGAAGGATAAACTTGAGAAGGGCCTTGTGTCATGCATCCAAGGCAAGAAGAGCCTGAACGACCTTTTGAGCAATCAAAAGGGTGTGGTAGGAAAGGAGGGACTTGGACTTACATCCAAGTCTAAAAGAAAAAGGAAGAACAGGAACAACCGATCCCCCACCCTCATGGACATCTTTGTCAAAGAGGGCAAAGGGACTCAGGAGGTGAATAGGAACAAGGTGGAAAATGGGAGCATCAAGAAGGGCAAAACCATTCCTACCAACACAGCCGACAAACTCAATCCTTCCTATGTTTTATGTCATGCTGGTGATGGGCATGTTTATGCCAGATTTGTTAGTTCTTACTATGAGTTCATTGAATGTGATATTTGGGTTCCTAAGACCCTTGTCTCTAACATTAAAGGACCCATTCAAAAATGGGTACCTAAAACTGAAAGTGCGTTATATCGACTAGAGGGGGGGTGAATAGGAGTTTTTTAGAATTTCATCACTGAGGAAATTCCTTTTGAGGAAATTCCTCACTGATGACTAACTTAAAGCAGAAACAGTTAAGGATCAGTTGTGCAATTGTTCACAGCAGCAGTATTACAGAGTGAAGATTATGAAAACAGATTGCACAGCAAGCAGGCACGTAGAATACAGATGATGATTTACTCAAGTGAAGAATTTGGGGTTGAGGAAATTCAGAGAAAGTCTTCAGCAAATTCTTCAACCAGTCACAGTGAAAGTCATCAACACATAATACAGATAAAGTAAAGAGTTGAGGAATTAGAACCCGATTCTTGGTGAAGACTGTTGTTGATGACCCAGTTCCAACTGTTGTGATAGTTGTACATCTGGTTTGGAGCGGCTTGGTATTGAAACCAAAGGACACCCAGTCCCGGGACACACAGTCCCTACCGTATTCTCCTTGAGCTAAGGACACACAGTCCTCGCCCAACACTCGTGGTAAGTCTTCAGGGCAGACTTCCAAACCCTCACAAACTCGGTCACCCGGCGATCCACAATTGACTGCTGGATTGCTCTAGACCATGACGCCTAACCGTCTGGAGGATGCACAGTCCTCAAAGGTAAAAGGCTTCAGTCCCACACAGGAACAACTTCTTCAGTGATGGTCAATCACTAGATTTGGTTTGTGGTTTCGGTGGGTGGTGTATTTCCTCACTGATGATTTACTCTCGAAAGCTCTGAGGAATTGGGTTGCTCTTATGACAAGTGTCAGTTTCTAGCGGAGCAGCCAACCAGCTAGTGGTTGTGGGGGGGCGGCTATTTATAGCCTGGGAGCATCCCGACATGATTTGACATTAATGCCCTTAAATAATATGACCGTTGGAGTGGATAAGATCAGTGACTTGGTGTGGCTTATCGAAACGGTCGGGACTCTCAACTGTGAGAGTCCTCATGTCACTCATATTCCTCACTTGAGGCTTTTGGTAGGATTTGGCCTGGGTTGAGCATCATGAGGAAATCCATTCCATAGTGTTACTTTGACCCCCTTTAACAGTACGGTGTTCCTATTCATCAAATGCGAAGAAAGTAAAACAGAAAGCGAAAATCTTCACGCTTCAATTTCTTCAGAACGATTTTCTTCAGGAATCACCGATCTTCTCAATATCAATATCTTCATGAGGAATATCAATTTCATCGCAGATTCTTCGCGATTCATTTCTTCAGCTTCAGACCAATTTCTTCAACTGAAGACATATATTTTTAGGGGTCGATATTCTTCAAATATCTCAAACTCCTCAATGACTTATAGATCCTGTGTACACTTAAAAACACATTAGATACTTAACCTATAAGTCTTCAAACCACCAAAATCACTAAGGGGCACTAGATGCACTTACAATCTCCCCCTTTTTGGTGGTTGATGACAATTAGGTTAAGTCTTCATCAGGGATCAAAGATATGAAGTGTAAATACTCATTTGAGGAATTTGAAAACAAGATTCACAGAGACTCCCCCTGAAGATGTGCATACCTTGAGGAATTTGCTTTTATAGCATGCGCACATTGATGATTTATATCATGGAGATCTCCCCCTGAATCTTGTAAATCATGCATACATATAAATATCATATGAAGAAAATGAAGATGCATGATGACAAATGGTATCTGACGAATTTCAGCATGCGTGCATTAAAACTTGAGGAATAATAATGCGAAGAAAAACGTTCAAAAGCGTCAGAGTACCATCGGGCTTAAGTTACAACTCATTACATAAAAACTTCAGAAGAGCCAAGAGTTTGTAACTTAAATATAGTTCATAAGCCCCAAAAATAAATCCCGTTTGAAGACGAACTCTCAAGTTTCTCCCCCTTTGTCATCAATGGACAGAAAGGGACAAACTGAGGACTAACGCCCGTGAAGACTTCATTGCTTGGCAGTTGAGGAAGATCCTTGGCGCTTCTTGGGTGTAGTCTTCTTCCTTGGGCCTGTCGCGGTGTCAAGGTGTTCCTCATCAGATTCGGCAGTGCGGAAGGACGAGAAGGAGCTGTCTTCAAGATCTGGCACTGGAATGGGCCTGAACTTCTTCTTGGGAGGCCACGACCAGTCAAAGTCCTGCTCAAAGTTCAATTCTTCAAGCTCAGTCTGGGTCTTCAGATGTGCAAGGGTAGCCCAGGTGCGATCAAAAACCTCATGCAGATAGTGATGATTAAGCTTCACACTGTTCTGTGTCTCAGTGAGGGTTTTCACAATGGCACCAAACTGACGTTTGACCCATTTGTGGTTGTGATCCACCTTCTGATGAAGACTGAGAAGAAGCTCTCTAGTGGTTAGCACGCGAGGAGGAACTGGGCTTGGCGGACGAGTCTCAGTATCGTCCCATGAGGAATATGCATCGGGCTCTTTAAATTGACCATCAAGAGGCCTGCTTCCTTCATCAATTACAGACTTTCCTTTTCCCTCAATAGGCTCGAAAGTCTTCTTGTTGACGCGGATAGGAGGCATATAACCAACATGGTTCTAGAAATCTGCGTGAAAGTTGATGCATGTCCTTGTCCTGAGGAATCTCATGATCCATGGTGCATTAATTTTGTGATCATATGGGCACATTGCATTGTCAGCCAAAGTCCTCAAGAAGAAATCATGGATATTCATGGGTATACCGTGAATGATGTTGAAGAGGATATTCTTCATGAGGCCGACGACATCTTCATCATCATCATGGCCTTTGATTGGCGCTAGCACACTGCAGAGAATGCGGTAGACAGACCGGGGTGTGTACTTTAGCTCATGGACGAGGAATGTGGTTCTTGAGGGTTTTCCTGCAGCCAAAGGCTTCATGAGGACTTCCATCATTCCATTTGGCAGCTCACGCTCACCATAAAGCTTCACTGCCCCTTCTGAAGGAATTGGTACGGGCAGTTCTCTGAGGAGTTCAGACGCTGGAGCCTTGTAGTGAGTATTTTGGGTCATCCAGTCGAACACCCAAGTGTTGATGTCATCAGCATTGCCCGAGATGTGCAGAGTTGAATAGAACTGAAGAATTAGCTCACTATTCCAATCTGATATGTCTGAGCACATAGGGAGCAAACCTGCATCATGTAGTACACTGAGGACTGGTTCCATGCAGGGAATCTCTTCAAGTTCATCATGAGGAATGTGCCTGTGCTGGAATATCTTGTTGCGGCCACAGAGCACAGAGGCATAGTAGTTCATCTGAGTCCTTGTCCAAAACTTCAGATGCCTCATTTGAGGCCTGTCATAAGGATTCTCGCCGATGAAATACATGCTTTCCTCAAAGAAATTCTCTTTCTGAAACTTTGGCCTCTTCGAGAATGGCAGGCGCTGAACTGGATTGAGATTGTGCTGAGTAATGGGAGGGGAAACAACCATGGCAGATTCTGGGTTGAGGACAATGAATTCATTGTCAGGGGCGGGAACATTTTCTTCAGCAGTTTCCTCATGATGAGGAATTTCTTGTTCTAGCTGAGCATCAGGCTGAGGAATTTCTTCATCCTTCTCAGCTTGAGGAGTTTGATCATCCTGTTCAGCGGGAGGAGCCTGCTCAGACTGGACATTTTCTTCAGCTTGATTTTCATCAGCTGACTTTGTGGCAGAAGCAGATTCATCAGCTGCTGCAGCTGAGGCTTCAGTAGTCTCTTTCTGAGGAATATGAGGTTGAGGACTGTCATCAATCTGTATTTCCTCATCAGTATGCTCCTCAGAGGCAGCATCCTTCATTTCCTCTTCTGCCCTCGTAGTGTCGTCACCAACGACGACCATTTCAAATGATGGTGCAACATTAAGAGGCACCGGGTCCAGTGGGGCAGATTCGTCAGTTTCCTTGAGGCGTTTTGCCTCAATCTTTTCTTCTGCTGAGGAATCTTTTCTCTTCTTCGCTTCCTTCTCAGCAGCCCTTGTCTTTTTCGCGTCTGATGCAGACGGGATTAACCTCTTCACCTTTGAAGTTTTTCGTGAAGGTGATTTCTCAACAGATTCTTCAGCTGGCAGTGAGGAACCAGCTGGAACAGAGTCATTAGCCTGCTTTGGTGAAGCAGCTGGATCAGTAGCAGTTTCATCAGGAGCGTTCTCAGTGATGATCTCTTCAATGGCCGGCTCATCAGCACGGCGCTCTTGGTGTTGTTCCTCAGCTTGAGGAATTTCCTCCTCAACAGGAGATGCATCTTCTGGCTGTTCAACCAGGGGCTGAGGAGTTGGTGCTGGTGGGGGTGACGTCTGTTGTAGTCATCAACAGCACTAGTGGCTAGCTTGATGAAATTGCGTTTGATGCTTGTGCGGTCTGACAGTTTCTCACACTTGTCAGTTAGGACTTGCAGCTCTGCCTGGGTGGACACCAATGCTTCAGGCGTCAGTTTGAGAACATTTTGCCTGAGGAATTTCTCCTTTCTGGCCTTTGCAATCTTTGCCTGCTTGGCCTTCTGTTCCTTCCACTTGGCTTCGTTTATGAAAGTAGCCACCATGTGGCTGACACCAGGAGGAAGTTTCAAATCATCAATGGGTGTGTTTGGGTCTTCATACCACACATTGATGAAATCGAGGAGGACCTTGGGGTCCATCGCCAGAGGAATAGCACTGCCTGATGCTTGTGCTACCCTTTCTTGTTTGTTCCTGATGATGGCTTCCAGAGTTTCATCATCATATTCTTCACTTCCCTCTGATGCAGACGGGACTGTGATGTTTTTGCTTGGGCTGGGCAGAGGTGCAGGTTCAGTAGTAGCCAAAGTCTTCACATGGGGAGTTGAAGACTTTGTCTCCGAGCTAGTTGCAGCTGGGAGTGAGGAGCTGGAGCTGGCAGTCGTAGTCTTCACGACTTTCTTCTGTACTGGCTTTGGAGGTGGAGCTGAGGACTTTGGTGTGGATGCGATTGGTGCTGAGGGTTTTGGCGTGGACGGTTTTGGAACCGAGGGTTTTGGAGCTGAGGGTTTTGGAGCTGAGGGTTTGGTGACAGAAGTCTGAGCAAGCTTCTCTTGGGGCTTTGAAGCTTTTGGCTTTGTTGGCACAGACTTTGGTTGAGGAATCTCGGAGCCTGAGGTTTCTGCTGCTGAGGAATGAGCAGCACCGGAGGCAGCAGCTGAAGATTCATGAAATTTCTTCACTGTTGTTTCTGCTTGCTTCTTGAGCTTGGCCAGATGCCTTTCTTTTTCCTCTGGGTAGTCATCAAGTGTCATAAGACTTGAGGGATGAGCAACTTGATGATCCTCAAGTGGGGCCCTTTTTCCAGGAGGCTTCAAGGCGAATTTCTTCGCATACTTTGGAGTCACAAACCTGTACTCCTTCCACTCCTTTGCCCATCTGCGTTCAATTTTCTGCAGCCTAATCTTTCTTTTAGGCATAGTCTCAGGTTCATCATCAGGCGTGCAGTAGTCCAGGTATATGTCATCAGGAATGTCCACAGCTGTGTTCTGCTCCAGTTTCTTTCCTCCCTTCTGTTTCCTTTCTTCCTCCATTTTCTTCAGACGAGGAACTTTCTGAGGATTTTGAACTCTTGAGGATTCTGATGAGCCTTGAAGAGTTTCTTCCAGAAACGCTGCAAATGAGTTAATGTGATGAGAACCGAGAGATTCATCAGCTGACATGTGTGTACCTGTGAACAGAGTATAGTTGCGAGGAATTTGGAGAGGTCATATGCGTTCTCAGATTTGAAGAAAATGAAAAGTTTGACAGTTTGAGGAATATAACCGGTGGTTGAGGAATTTGCATAAGCATTCTGTTCTTGGGTTCCAGAGTTGTATAGATCCGAAAATTCGCACAATTGAGGAATCTCGTGAAAATCTTAGATGCTTAGCTAGTTCATCAATGATTGTGGTGATGGATAGTGTGTGAGGAATCATGTGCGCATCGTATCTTGAAGAAAAACAGATTTCACAAGGGAGAGGTAAAACTTTAGATCTAATCTGTTGTAAAAATGGGATATAATTACCCTGGAAGGTGCGAACGAAGAACAGAAAAAGGTGGTGTTGGAGAGGTTCTTCGGTCAAGTGTCCAATGCACCCTAACTTGGCAGCAGAGGACGTCTACGGCGGCGGCGGACGTAGATGTTCCGTCTCCGGCATGATCCTGGCGGCGAGAAGGTTGAGGCAGTGAAGCTCTTCCTTGCCGGCAACAAGACTACCAGCGGTGGCGCTAGGGTTCGGTGTGCTGTGGCAGGAGAGCGATGAGGCGAAGAAGATGATACGAGGGAGTTAAGGACATATTTATAGCCCGGAAGTTACTGTTTGGCGTGAAAGTTTCGGACCGAATAGCCCTTGCCTCTACGTCTCCGCAGGACACGTGTAGCTCCCGTACGATGCGGTGGAGATAGTGGAGATCGTGGCTATCCAATCGTGGGAAGTGGGGGTTCAGTTACTGTTCCTTTGAAGAAAATAATTTTTCGAAGATTTGAGGATTTTCATGACAAAATCATCAGCTGACAAGGATGCAGTGAGGATTTTGAACAAAGTTTCAAGTAGAACGCATATGAAGAATTGAATAGATTGGATAAGTATAGCATAGAGGGAAAATCGGGTTCGATCACATTCACTTAGCAGAAACATCAACTTGAAGAAATAGCAATAAGTGAATGCTGTTGAGGACGAGAAATCACAGTCTACCTAGGCAAATGAAAGTCATCAAGTGTTTTTGAAGATTTTGCAATAGATCATCACAATTAAGAACAGTTGTTTTAAAAAAATGCATTGTGAGGAATTTGATCATTTGAAGAAAATCAACTTGAGGAATTTCACTTTGGGCGGTGGCGTTTCCCACCACATAAGAATGTTGATTACAGACGCCGCGTACAATTGTCGTAGAGCCCTGAGAATCAATTTCTTCGTTAATTTCTTCACATTCAGAGTGACTTTCTTCATCCTTTGAAGAAAATCGTTTCATCATGTGTTGCACATCTAAGTCATCAACTTTGCATAAGTGTTAGGATGTGTGCATGTTTTTACAAAACATTTGAAGACTCTAAGATATTTAGCTCACACCGCAACTTGCAAAACCTTTTCTCATCCAAGGGCTTAGTGAAGATATCAGCCAGTTGATCATCAGTCTTCACATGGTCGATGAGGATATTGCCCTTGAGGACATGGTCCCGAAGAAAATGATGACGAATCTGGATGTGCTTAGTCTTCGAGTGCTGTACTGGGTTGTAGGCAATTTTGATAGCACTCTCATTGTCACAGTAGAGAGGCACATTCTTCATGTTGATGCCGTAGTCCTTGAGGGTTTGCTTCATCCATAGTAATTGAGCACAGCAAGAACCAGCAGCAATGTACTCAGCTTCGGCAGTGGAGAGTGATACGCAGTTCTGCTTCTTTGAGGACCAGCAAACAAGTGATCTTCTGAGGAAATGGCATGTGCCAGATGTTGACTTGCGATCCACACGGTCACCAGCATAGTCTGAATCAGAATACCCTACCAGATGAAGATTGGAGCCCTTGGGATACCATAATCCTAGTGTTGGTGTGTGAGCTAAGTATCGAAGAATATGTTTCATAGCCTTATGGTGTGATTCCTTCGGTTTTGCTTGAAAACGTGCACACATGCAAACACTAAGCATTATGTCTGGCCTAGATGCACATAGATACAATAAAGAGCCAATCATAGAACGGTATACCTGCTGATCGAAATCTTTACCATTTTCATCAGTGCCGAGGTGACCGTTGGTAGGCATTGGAGTCTTGGCACCTTTGCATTCATGCATGTCGAATTTCCTCAGAACATCCTTGAGGTATTTCTCCTGTGATATGAAGATTCCATTGTTTTGTTGACGAATTTGAAGGCCTAAGAAGAATTTCAGCTCCCCCATCATAGACATCTGATATTCTTCACTCATCATATAGGCAAATTCATCACTGTATCTTTTGTCAGTAGAACCAAATATGATATCATCAACATAAATTTGACATACAAACAGTTCATTATCATAAGATTTTGTGAAAAGAGTTGGATCGAGTGAACCAGGTTTGAAGCCTTTCTTCATGAGGAATTCCTTCAATGTATCATACCATGCCCGAGGGGCTTGCTTGAGGCCATACAAAGCCTTTTTGAGTCTGAAGACTTTGTCTGGATTCTTTGGATCCTCAAAACCTGGGGGCTGAGCAACATATACTTCTTCCTCAAGCTTACCATTGAGGAATGCACTTTTCACATCCATTTGATATAAGATGATGTTATGATGGTTAGCATAAGCAAGTAGAATTCGAATAGCTTCAAGTCTAGAACAGGTGCAAAAGTTTCATCGAAATCTATTCCTTCAACCTGGGTGTAGCCTTGGGCTACAAGTCGTGCCTTGTTCCTCACCACTTGACCGTCCTCATCTTGCTTGTTTCGGAAAATCCACTTGGTGCCGATGATGTTATGTTTGCGAGGATCGGGTCGTTTGACGAGCTCCCATACGTCATTCAGCTTGAATTGAAGAAGTTCGTCTTGCATGGCTCGGATCCACTCCGGTTCCAGAAAAGCCTCAGCTACTTTTGAGGGTTCTTTGATAGATACAAAAGAGAAATACCCACAAAAGTTAACTAAGTGTGAAGCTTTTGAGCGAGTGAGAGGACCTGGCGCGTTGATGTCGTTGAGGATTTTGTCAAGTTCTACTTCATTTGCAATCCTCTGATGTGCTGGTTGAGGATTTTGCCTGGGCTGAGGAAGTGGTGTTGTTGCAATTTCCTCAGGAACATCTTCTTGTCTTTCATCAGCGATGGGGATTGTTTCTTCTTCAATTTCCTCAGTGGGAACAATGTCTTCAGTAGGCTTAAGCTTTATCGCTTCCTCAGGGGACAGTTTATCTGGATCAGAAGGCAATTGCTCTCTTTGCAAGCCATTAGTTTCATCGAACCGCACATCTACAGTCTCAACAACTTTGTTGTGATAGTTGTTGAAGACTCTGTAGGTGTGCGAGTCCTTTCCGTAACTGAGCATAAAACCTTCATGTGCCTTAGGTGCAAATTTTGAGCTATGATGAGGATCTCTAATCCAGCATTTTGCACCGAAGACTTTGAAATAACTTACATTGGGTTTCTTGTCAGTGAGGAGTTCATATGAGGTTTTCTTGAGAAATTTGTGAAGATATACCCTGTTGATGATATGACATGCAGTGTTGATTGCTTCAGGACAGAACCGACGAGGAGTCTGATATTCTTCAAGCATAGTTCTTGCCATTTCAACCAGAGTCCTGTTCTTTCTTTCGACGACACCATTCTGCTGAGGAGTATAAGGAGCAGACAATTCATGAGTAATACCAAGTTCATCAAGATAATCATCAAGACCAGTGTTTTTGAACTCGGTTCCATTATCACTCCTAATATGTTTGATCTTGATGCCGAAGTTCGTCGAGGCCCTTGAATAAAATCGTTTGAAGATTTCCTGCACTTCAGTTTTATACACTATGATATGCACCCAAGTGTATTTGGAATAATCATCAACTATGAAAAAGCCATATAGAGATGCTGCATTGGTTAGTGTTGCATAGTGAGTAGGTCCAAACAAATCCATATGAAGCAATTCAAATGGACGGGTAGTGGTCATGATGGTTTTGGAGGGATGCTTGGATCTGGTCATTTTCCCAGATTCACAAGCACCGCATAGGTGATCCTTGAGGAATTTGACTAATTCGATGCCAATGACATGCTTCTTCTTCGCAAGTGTGTGCAAATTCCTCATGACTGCATGACCTAGTCTTCGGTGCCACAGCCATCCTTCTGAGGTTTTTGCTAGTAAGCAAGTGGCAGGTTGAGGACCTGTAGAGAAGTCAACAATGTACAAATCCCCTCTTCTTACACCTTCGAAGACTTTGGATCTGTCAGATTCCATGATGACTACACATCTATATCTACCAAAGATAACAATCATATCAAGATCACAAAGCATCGAGACTGACATGAGGTTAAAACCAAGGGATTCAACAAGCATCACTTTGTCCATATGCCTATCCTTGGAAATAGCTACTTTGCCAAGTCCCAATACCTTGCTTTTACCTTTATCAGCATATGTGATTTGCTTCAGAGGTGATGGAGTTAGTGGCATATTCATCAGTAGGCTTTTATCACCAGTCATGTGATGTGTGCAGCCACTATCCAGAACCCACTCAGTATTTTTGGGTTTGTCATCCTGCAGATGAATTAGTACAGCTTACCATCTCATATGCTTCAAGTTTGAAGAATATGATACTAATTTCATCATAACAGAAATGTAAGGACGTGTGAAATATTTCTATTTCATCAATCATTAGCTTGCGTCCTATCAAGCATTTCCTCAGGTCTCCAGCAAATTCTTCAGATGATGATTTTCATCTGGAGACCTGACCTGCAGAAGTGATTAGTTTGATTTCTTCACCACCCACATATGAAGGGGTGGCAAAGCGTTCATCATCCTGCGAGCACCATATGAGAAAGGTGGCATTGAAGCTAATGCACTTCTCTTAACAGTAGGGGGGTTAAAGTACTCATATGAGTATGCAGAGAACTGGTTTGAGGATTTATGAACATAATGATTTGAAGAATAGCGCTCATAATCATATTCCTTGTAGTTTCCCTGCATGTTAGACGCATAAGCACGGGTATGAGCATAGCTTTGACCAGTTGAGGATTTTGATCCTCTTGAAGACTTTGGTCCTCCTCAGGAATTTGATCTGGGGTTCAGATTCTTCAGAGGTGATGTCATGAGGACATTCACTTGAAGATTTTCAAGACAACTTTTGGGAACCCAGATTTTCCTCAGAGGAGGGCCATTCCTGCAGTTAGTTCCAACATATCGAGCAAATACTTCACCAGATTGATTTTTGAACAGTTTATAGTTGGAATCAAATGACTCATCAGAGGAATAGGATAATTCACATGAGAAGCCAGTTAGATTAGATGGATCAAAAGGAGGCCCAGTAGCAGCAACCCATGAGGTTTTGGGATACTGCTCAGGTTTCCAATAAGATCCATCAGCATTCAGTTTCCTCTCAAAGGCAATTCCTTCTTTCCTCGGGTTCCTGTTCAAGATCTGCTTTTTGAGCACATCACAAAGGATTTGATGTCCTTTGAGGCTTTTGTACATGCCTGTCAAGTACAATTCCTTCAACCCTGCATTTTCATCAGTGACATTTGTGTTTTCCTCAAGTGAGGAAATAGACACAACAGGTGCAGTTGAAGAATTTGTAGCAGTGGTAGCATTTGAAGATTCTGGTGAAGAATTAGCAGTTTCACGATCAATGCATTTAAGACATGGAGGAATAAATTCAACTTGACTAGCGCTGATCTGTTGAGCTAGTAATGAATCATTTTCAGTACGAAGATCATCATAAGACATCCTCAGCTTCTCAAGATCAAGCTTCCTTTGAAGAAATTCGTAGGAAAGCTTCTCATGATCAGTGAGGAGTGTATCATAACGATCCTGAAGAATATCGAATCTAGACTGAAGATTTTTCATGTCATCAGCAAGGATTTGATTAAGATTCATTTCATCATTCAACAGATCATCACTTTTGTCTAGCAGTTTTTGAAGCTTTTCCAGAGCAGTTTGTTGTTTAGTGGCAATGATGGCAAGTTTACTGTAACTGGGTTTTTTGTAATCATCATGTTCACAGTCACTTGAATCAGATGAGGAGGCATTATGTGATACCTTTGAACCTTTTGCCATGAAGCAATAGGTTGGAGCGAAGTCATCAGCATAGTCATCAGTATGGATGGTGCACTCATTTTCTTCATGATTGAAGATTGACTTGCTGACGAAATTGGTTGCTAGTGCAAGACTAGCCTGTCCGGATTCTGAATCTTCTCCAGAGCCTTCTTCATCATCACATTCTTCTGATTCTGCCTCGGAATCCATTTCCTTGCCAATAAGTGCCCGAGCCTTTCTGAAGCTAGTCTTCTTGTGTGAGGAGGACTTTGAAGATGAGGATTTTGAAGATTTCTTTTTCTTCTTTGAGTCATCAGAACTGTCATCCGTGTATTTCTTCTTCTTTGATTCCTTTCCCCAGCGAGGACAATCAGCAATGTAATGACCTGATTTCTTACACTTGTGACAGGTCCGTCTCTTGTAGTCCTCAGATGCAGATTCTGATTTCCTCATGTCTCTTCTTGATGATTTACCGAACTGGCCTCGTCGTGTAAATCTCTGGAATTTCCTCACAAACATTGCAAGTTCCTGACCAAATTCTTCAGGGTCACAACTGCTGTCATCTGTGTCTTCTTCTTCAGATGAGGAAATTGCTTTTGCCTTCAGTGCACGTGGTCTGGAATAGCTTTGTCCATATAGATCTCTATTTTCTTCTAGCTGGAATTCATGAGTATTTAGCCTTTCGAGGATATCAGCAGGATCTAGCATCTTGTAGTCTGGTCTTTCTTGAATCATCAGAACTAAAGTGTCAAATGAAGAATCCAAAGATCTCAGCAGTTTCTTCACAACTTCGTGATCAGTGATGTCTCGAGCTCCCAGTGCTTGCAGTTCATTTGATATGTCAGTGAGGCAATCAAAGGTGTCTTGACAGCTTTCATTGTCATGTCTCTTGAAGCGATTGAAGAGATTGCGAAGAATATCAACACGAGAGTCGCGTTGGGTTGATACTCCTTCATTTACCTTGCACAGTCTCTCCCAGATCAGTGTTGCAGAGCCTAAGGCACTTACTCTTCCAAACTGGCCAGGGCTCAGATGACCACAGATGATGTTCTTCGCTTGAGAATCGAGTTGCTTGAATTTCTTCACATCAGCTGCAGTGACACTAGCAGAAATGATGGGAACACCATTTTCCACAATATACCAGAGATCATTGTCTATAGCTTGTAGATGCATTTGCATTTTGTTCTTCTAGAAGGGAAAGTTCTTTCCCTCGTAGGTAGGACATGCTGCAGTCACCTTAAACATGCCTGCAGTCGACATAACTAAAACTCCAGGTGGTTAAACCAAAATCACACAGAACAAGGGAGTACCTTGCTCTGATACCAATTGAAAGTGTGTTATATCGACTAGAGGGGGGTGAATAGGAGTTTTTTTGAATTTCATCACTGAGGAAATCCCTTTTGAGGAAATTCCTCATTGATGACTAACTTACAGCGGAAACAGTTAAGGATCAGTTGTGCAATTGTTCACAGCAGCAGTATTACAGAGTGAAGATTATGAAAACAGATTGCACAGCAAGCAGGCACGCAGAATATAGATGATGATTTACTCAAGTGAAGAATTTGGGGTTGAGGAAATTCAGAGAAAGTCTTCAGCAAATTCTTCAACCAGTCACAGTGAAAGTCATCAACACATAATACAGATAAAGTAAAGAGTTGAGGAATTAGAACCCGATTCTTGGTGAAGACTGTTGTTGATGACCCAGTTCCAACTGCTGTGACAGTTGTACATCTGGTTTGGAGCGGCTTGGTATTGAAACCAAAGGACACCCAGTCCCGGGACACACAATCCCTACCATATTCTCCTTGAGCTAAGGACACACAGTCCTCGCCCAACACTCGTGGTAAGTCTTCAGGGCAGACTTCCAAACCCTCACAAACTCGGTCACCCGGCGATCCACAATTGACTGCTGGATTGCTCTAGACCATGACGCCTAACCGTCTGGAGGATGCACAGTCCTCAAAGGTAAAAGGCTTCAGTCCCACACAGGAACAACTTCTTCAGTGATGCTCAATCACTAGATTTGGTTTGTGGTTTCGGTGGGTGGTGTATTTCCTCACTGATGATTTACTCTCGAAAGCTCTGAGGAATTGGGTTGCTCTTATGACAAGTGTCAGTTTCTAGCGGAGCAGCCAACCAGCTAGTGGTTGTGGGGGGCGGCTATTTATAGCCTGGGAGCATCCCGACATGATTTGACATTAATGCCCTTAAATAATATGACCGTTGGAGTGGATAAGATCAGTGACTTGGCGTGGCTTATCGAAACGGTCGGGACTCTCAACTGTGAGAGTCCTCATGTCACTTATATTCCTCACTTGAGGCTTTTGGTAGGATTTGGCTTGGGTTGAGCATCATGAGGAAATCCATTCCATAGTGTTACTTTGACCCCCTTTAACAGTACGGTGTTCCTATTCATCAAATGCGAAGAAAGTAAAACAGAAAGCGAAAATCTTCACGCTTCAATTTCTTCAGAACGATTTTCTTCAGGAATCACCGATCTTCTCAATATCAATATCTTCATGAGGAATATCAATTTCATCGCAGATTCTTCGCGATTCATTTCTTCAGCTTCAGACCAATTTCTTCAACTGAAGACATATATTTTTAGGGGTCGATATTCTTCAAATATCTCAAACTCCTCAATGACTTATAGATCCTGTGTACACTTAAAAACACATTAGATACTTAACCTATAAGTCTTCAAACCACCAAAATCACTAAGGGGCACTATATGCACTTACAAAAACCAAGCCTTGATCTATTGCAGGAGTTTGCTTCCGGTGGGGTGTCATGGTTGCTCGATAGTGGAGCAACAAATCATATGACCAGAAGCAAGGACTTAGTGGTGGATGTGCATCCTTCCCCATCTATGCCCACCCATTTCCAGTTCGCCGATGCTTCACTGTCAAAGGTATTGGGATTTGGTAAGGTGGTCATCTCTCAAGAGTTATCTATTGAGAAGGTCATGCTTGTTGAGTCCCTTGCTTACAATTTACTCTCGGTTCGTCAACTTGCAATTATGGGCTTTTCCACATTTTTTAATCTTGATACTGCGGTCCTTTTGTGGAACAAGACTCTTAAAGTAGCCTATGTTGGATATGTCAAAAATGGTCTCTATGTGGTGAACTTTTCAAAGCGACCCACTAAGACTGCGACTTGTCTAATGGCTAAAGTTGATGTGGGCTAGCTTTGGCATCGCCGACTAGCTCATGTCAATATGAGATCTTTGCAAAGTCTCCTCAAAGGGGACCATATTCATGGACTAACAAATGTGAGTTTTGCCAGAGATCGTGCTTGCAGTGCCTGCATTGAAGGAAAGATTCATGAAACTGCTCATTGTCCAACGACTCTCATTTACACTAAGAGGCCATTGGAGCTCCTTCATATGGATCTCTTCGGTCCCCCATCATTTGATAGTCTTGGGGGCAGAAAGTACTGCTTGGTGATTGTTGATGATTACTCAAGATACACCTGGGTATATTTCTTCAAGAGGAAGAGTGAGACTCAACAAACTGTAATCAACTTTGCTAATGAAGCTCAACGTCAACATGAAGCAAAGATTTTGATGATTAGAAGTGACAACGGCACCGAGTTCAAGAACTACACCTTGGATGAGTTTCTAGGTGATGAGGGAATAAAACATCAATATTCAGCACCATATACCCCTCAACAAAATGGTGTGGCGAAAAGGAAGAACCGGACATTGATGGACGCTACAAGAACAATGATGGCGAAATTCAAATCTCCATGTAACTTTTGGGCCGAAGCCATCAACATAGCATGTCATGCGTCCAATCGTCTCTATATCCGCAAAGGCTTGAACAAGACCCCATATGATATTCTCACCGGAAACAAACCCAATCTCAAGTACTTCCGGGTATTCGGGTGTAAGTGTTTTATTCTCAAGAAAGGTGCATGTTTAGCTAAATTTGATTCTAGAGCTCATGAGGGCATCTTTGTTGGTTATGCTACAAACTCTCATGCTTACCGTGTCCTCAACAAGTCCTCCGGGCTCATTGAGGAGACGTGTAACGTGGAGTTTGATGAAAATAATGGCTCCTAAGTGGAGCAAAGTGGTCTTTGTGATGTAGGTGATGAAATTCCTCCCCAAGCCATAAGAAGAACGGGGATTGGTCAAATACTCCCCATTGAGGAACCCCTTGTGGCCGAAGGAGAAGGACAATGCTCTACTCAAGTGGAGCCATCATCCTCACAAGCCCCACACACTTCCGATGAACAAAGAGAAGACCCTCAACCAGTTGAACAAGCTCAAGGACAAGATCAATTGCTCAAAGATGGTGATGTGTCCCATGATGTACAAGTGCTTATACAAAGTTCCGAATCTGTTCAAGATCAAGATCAAGTGCAACTACACGATCGAGACCAAATAGAAACACAAGATCAAGATCAAGAGCAACCACAAGAACAAGGACAAACCAATGAACCTGCTCAAGTCAAAGATCAAGTTGATCAGGATGTTATCTCCTAATTCCCTTCCGCGGCACCTAAGAAGGCTACTGGTGCCAAGGGAGGAGAAAAACGCAAGGGCGAGCAAAGCAATCCAGTCGATGCTCCCCAGTTATCCAATGCAGAATTCTTGGAGCGTCGCGCAGCCAAGATTGCGAACAAGCTGAGAGTCAAGTCACATCTTATGAAGAATGTACTTGGTAGTTTGAAAAGGGGAGTATCCAGTCGTCAACAAATTTGGAATTATTGTGAGCATCACATGTTTGTTTCGTATTGTGAACCTCAACAGGTACAGGAAGCGCTTGATGATGAGGATTGGCTTATGGCCATGCATGAAGAACTCAACAACTTCAAGCGTAATCAAGTCTGGGATTTAGTGCCAAGGCCAAAGGAGGAACATAATGTCATCGGGACCAAATGGATCTTCAAAAACAAGCAAGATGCCAATGTGATTATGATTCGAAACAAGGCAAGATTGGTGGCTCAAGGCTACTCCCAGGTCGAGGGTATCGACTACGGTGAAACCTTTGCCCGTGTTGCTCGTCTAGAATCTATTCGCATGCTGCTTGCACTTGCTTCTCATCATAATTTCAAATTGCAACAAATGGATGTGAAAAGTGCCTTTCTTAATGGTCCTTTAAATGAGTTGGTCTATGTCAAACAACCCCCGGGGTTCGAACATCCCAAGCTCCCCAATCATGTGTACAAACTCAATAAGGCACTATATGTCGTTAAACAAGCCCCCACGTGTGTGGTATGAGTATCTTACTAAGTTGTTACAAGATCGTGGGTTTGAAATTGGGAAGATTGATCCCACTCTTTTTACTAAGAGAGTCAAAGGGGATTTGTTCATATGCCAACTATATGTTGATGATATCATTTTTGGTTCTCCTAACGAATCTTTCAATGAAGAATTTGCTGCACTGATGACCAAGAAATTTGAGATGTCTATGATGGGTGAGTTGAAGTTCTTCCTCGGGTTCAAGATCAAACAAGGCTTAGAAGGGACCTTCATCAAACAAGCCAAGTACACTCAGGACATGCTCAAGAGGTTTGAGCTAGAGGATGTCAAGCCGGTCAAGTTTCCCATGCCAACAAGATGCAAGCTTGACAGTGATCCCAATGGTAAAGCAGTGGATCAAAAGGTATATCGCTCCATGATTGGATCCCTCCTTTATCTTTGTGCATCTAGACCGGATATCATGTTGAGTGTAGGGATCTGTGCACGGTTTCAATCCGCACCAAAAGAAAGCCATTATATGGCTGTCAAACGAATCTTTCGATATTTGGCTCATACTCCAAACTTTGGTCTATGGTACCCAAAGGAGCAAACTTCAACCTAGTGGGATATTCTGACTCAGATTGGGCAGGAGACTGTGTGGAGAGGAAGTCAACCTCTGGAGGATGCCAATTCCTTGGTCGTTCACTGGTAAGTTGGTCTTCAAAGAAACAGAATTGTGTCTCACTATCCTCCACCGGAGCTGAGTATGTAGCAGCTGCATGTTGTTGTGCCCAGTTGCTATGGATGAGGCAAACTTTAAAGGACTACAGTGTCACTTGTGACAAAGTGCCTCTTCTATGTGACAATCAAAGCGCTATCAAGATTTCTCTCAATCCGGTACAACACAGCAAGACCAAGCACATTGATATTCGCCATCACTTCATTCGTGAATATATCAAGCTAGGTCATATTGAGATTCACTTCATCAACACTGAAGAGCAACTTGCAGATATTTTCACTAAGCCCCTAGATGAAGCAAGGTTCCGGGAGTTAAGGAATGAGCTAAATATCATTGATTCAAGTAATGTGGATTGAAACTAGGCACTTTGCACCTCACTCTACATTACATCTTGCTCTAGATGTAAGCATGGACATAGGGGGAGTGTTGTTCTCTCAATGAACTTTCCCTCCCCCCATTATGCATAGATCGATCAAGTCTTTCACTTTGGCCATTACTAAATGTCACTTGTGCTTCAAAGACGAGATATGGTCATGAACCCAAGGATAATTCTTCGCGGTGTCATACCATTTGTCTCAAACATAGGTGGCCTCGACCACCGCCCTCTCCCTTGGAGACTATGTGTTGTTTCTTTTACTTTCGGTGATCCTTTCTTGTTCCCGTGTTTTGTTTCTCTTGGTTTGATCAAGTTTTTTCTACCACCTAAGGAGTAGAGAGTTCATTTTGTGGCTGTTTTGTGACTTAGAGCACGGTACTACCGCCCCAGCACGGTAGTAAAATTTTACTACCGCTGGGGGAGCAGTACTACCGCTTACCAAGCGGTACTACCGCCCCCAACACGGTAGTAATTTTTTACTACCGCTGTGGGCGCGGTACTACCGCTTGGGGAGCGGTACTACCGCGATGACTGCGGTAGTACCGCGCCGCCTCGACCTAGGGGCTATTTAAAGGGCTGGAAGGCCTTTCTCTTTTCCCCTCAGCCCCGAGTTCATCTCTTTATCTCTATCCTCTCCTCAAGAACTTCCCTAAGGCATTGCCGGATCTCCCTATCCGGCCATCCTCCTCTGATTCTGACCGGTGGGACTCTTCCACACGCGCCATGGACCCCGGTACTGCCCCTCATCTGCGTTCTTGTGCTTTCTTGTTGATTCAATCTAGGGTTAGGGAATATGGTCTCATGGCACCGTGATTGGGGTTTAGTGGTAGTTTTTGGTTAGTATGATTCCTTGGCATAGGAGGTGTGTGTGTCTAGGAGTGCAAAGGATCCAGATCTGAGGCTTTAGTTCTTTATTCACAAGTTTTACTATTCAAAAATCATGTATAGATCTGTGATTAGGCCTCCCGTGCATTACTACCGCCCCTCGTGGCGCGGTACTACCGCTCGAGGAGCGGTACTACCGCTTGTAGAGCGGTAGTAAAATTTTACTACCGCTCCAGCAGCGGTACTACCGCCCTTTGGGCGGTACTATCGCTCCCAGAGCGGTAGTAAAATTTTACTACCGCTCCATCTGCGGTACTACCGCTCCCCTCTGTGCACACACACTTCTCTCTTGTGTTCTATGGGTTTTCCAGTCTTTCTTGATCTGTGCCTTGACTTGTTCTTCTTCTCTTTCGTGTTTTGTGTTTTTTTTGCGTGTCCCAGGTGGTGGTTCCTGGCGTTCCAACCCGTCTCGCACTGCCAGCTCCAAGCGACCTTCCTTCGATCCATCTGAAGGGTCCAATGCCCCCAAGCGCACTTTCAAGAAGCCTGCTCCGAAGAAGCCCTCAGTCAACTGGAACACCGTGCCGCTTGCTGAGTTTCAACACCGTCGCAAGCTCAACCCCTATGCCAGCAATAGGGAGACATTCCCTGGCGGTGAACTGTTTTGGAATTGCGATCAGTTCTTGATTTATGAAGACGTTCTCAGATCAAAGAAGAACCTATATGTACTGGTGCAATGGATTGATCTTGATCACTTGAGGAAGGACATGTCTTACTTTGGGGAGGCCATCTCTATGGTGGAACAACTTTAGATTGCGGACCTCATCTCGTTTCACCAAGATTTTGATATTTCGATTGTGGCTCACTTCTTTGCTACAGTGCACTTTCACCATGATGATGCTCGTACTATGACTTGGTTGACCAATGGAGTGCAGCTGACTGCTACCTGGAAGGATTTCATGGATGTCCTTCAGGTTAGGGATGAGGGCCTCAATACTCCTGTTGGCTTGCGCCCCCATGGCAAGCCTCAAGTTGCTGCCAAGGAGAAGCTGCACCCTTACCTCACTGTGAAGCACACCCCAACTGGCGAGGTATCTTATGTCATGAACCCCTTCTTGGATGTGATGCACCGCATTTTTCGCAACACGCTGTTTCCCTGGGTTGGCAACAAGGACCAGGTTCACTCTTACCTGGTATACATGCTTCTAATGTGTCAGAAGGGGAAGAATCGTCAGTGCCAGCCCCTTGATGTCTCCCATGTCATGTGGAGTGAGCTGTACTCCGCAGTCATCAACCGTAAGGTCCCAATCTACGGTCCCTACCTGTTCTACTTCATCAAGACCACTTGGACCAACACTTTTCCCGGGGCTGAGTTTCTTGCTCCTGATTGGGTCCGCCATGAGCCCATCAAACTGCGCCAGAAGGACAAATGGGCAAACACCTCCTCTCGTCCTGCTGCCCCAAGGGATTCTGATGAAGATGTGGCTGAGGATGAGGGCCCTCCAGATACTCACCGACAGGGTGAGGGTTCCCACACGCCTGCCTCTGCGGAACCATCATGGGCCACACGGCTCACGACAGGATGAAGACCCTGTTTTGCATGCAGGCCAAGGGCCAGTACAGGACCCATGTTGCTCAGAAGGAGAGTCGCCAGCGCGACAAATTGATCATGAGGAAGCTTGACCTGCCCTTCTCCAGCGGTTCTGAGAGTGAGATCACCCCGGAGGCTGAATGGATGGCGAAGCACCGGTTTCAGTGGGCTCCATCTGAGGAGGACACCGACGATGACTCAGATGAGGAGTATCGTGATGAGGAGGACACCGACTGATGTTTCTAGCACTTGGGTCGTAGGTCTCCTCTCTGCCTTTTTGATGTTCCGATGCCAAAGGGGGAGAGAGTGTAGGATTTGCTTGTCCTCTAGGTTTTCTGGTTATTTGGTTTGATAAAACTTTGTTGCTTTCGTTCGTTGCTTTTGCTTTATGGTTGAGACTATGAGTCGTCAGACCCTATCATGATGTGAGATATATGTTTTATCTTCCTTATCTTTTGTCTCAGTATTATCAGTTTTATCTATCTTGTTATTAGCCTGTGAGACATAGTATCTTGTGCCAGTATTCCTTTGCTCACATGCTTTGCCATGCTTCAATATTCTTACATCTCTCGTACATATGTAGTAAGGATGGCTTAGTCTATATAATATAGGGGGGGTGTTCTCTCTGTGGTTAGTTGTTGGTATGCACATACCCAGAGGAAACTAGTCCCCTTGTGATATCTTTGGAGTTTGCATATGCCTATCTATATTGTTCTGTGCAAATCCAACATTGTCATCAATCCACCAAAAAGGGGGGAGATTGTTAGGGCATATTTCTCCTAAGTGGTTTTAGTGATTGATGAAAATTGTTGTGCGGACTAATCTTGTGTCCTGAGCATTTCAGAATATTCTCTTCTAGGCATAAGATGACTCGACGCCCCTTGGAGGTTCTCGAAGACGGATTTTCTTCTACATTTCTCTTCCTAGTTTGAGTCATAGGAAAGTCTTCTTATTAAGAGGGGGTCCGCGTCGGAAAGGTTTGGGTGGAATCCTCACGCACAAACTTCATGCACCCACCCATATTTTGGCCTCAATGGAGCACCAATATGTGTTTTCTATGCCTATGTGAAAAGGGTAAGCGATAGTACCGCTGTACCGGCGATAGTACCGCTCTCATAGCGGTAGTAAAATTTTACTACCGCTCCAAGAGCGGTACTAACGCCACAGGTGCGACATTAACTTTTACTACCGCTCCAGGAGCGGTACTACCGCCCGAAGTACGGTAGTAGTTTTTTTACTACCGCTCCAAGGGCGGTACTACCACCCTCAGTGCAGTAGTATTAATTTACTACCGTGCCGATGGGCTTTTTCTCGCATACTTTTCCACGGAGGTGGTGGCACGGTAGTATCCCGGTACTACCGTGGTTGGTGAGAAGCTGAGTGGTAGTACCGCTCCCAGGAGCGGTAGTACCGCTCTAGGTGGCGGTAGTACCGCTCCAGGAGCGGTAGTATCGCTCGTGCATTTATGTGGTAGGTGGGTAACGGGTGGATCTGCCCCCCTACTATATAAAGGCATCTTCTTATTCCTAGAGCTTACCTTTAGCCCCTCCAAGCTCCATTGTTGCTCCACAAGCTCATTTTAGCCCGATTTCTCTCCCTAGCCAATCAACCTTGTTGATTTTCTAGGGATTGCTTGAGAAGGCCTTGATCTACACTTCCACCAAAGGATATTTGATTCCCCCTACTAATCCCTTGCGGATCTTGTTACTCTTGGGTGGTTGAGCACCCTAGACAGTTGAGGTCACCTCGGAGCCACATTCCATTGTGGTGAAGCTCCGTGGTCTTGTTGGGAGCCTCCAAGCTTTGTGTGGAGATTGCCCCAACCTTGTTTGTAAAGGTTCAGCTGCCGCCTTCAAGGGCACCTATAGTGGAATCACGACACCTTGCATTGTGCGAGGGCGTGAGGAGAATATGGTGGCCCTAGTGGCTTATTGGGGAGCATTGTGCCTCCACACCACTCCAACGGAGACGTACTTCCTGTCAAAGGGAAGGAACTTCGGTAACACATCCTCGTCTTCATCGGTTCCACTTGTGGTTATCTCTTACCTTTACTTTGCATTTGTTATTATTGTAGAGTATCTCTTACTTGCTTCTTTACTCGTTGTAAGTAGCATCATATAGGTTGCTCACCTAGTGCTATTTTATAGAACCTTTATGTTGCTAATCCTTATTTGTTAAGAAAAGCTAAAAATTGGTAGTTGCCTATTCACCCCCCTCTAGTCAACCATATCGATCCTTTCATACGTGCTTATGGAAAAGAACTTGCATGACATCTATTGTCCATCCCTCCCGTGGCAGCGGGGTCCGAATGGAAACTAAGGGATATTAAGGTTCTCCTTTTAATAGAGAACCGGAACAAAGCATTAGCACTTAGTGAATACATGAACTCCTCATACTATGGTCATCTTCGGGAGTGGTTCCGGCTATTGTCACTCCGGGGTTGCCGGGTCATAACACATAGTAGGTGACTAGAACTTGCAAGATAGGATCAAGAACACACATATATTGATGAAAACATAATAGGTTCAGATCTGAAATCATGGCACTCGGGCCCTAGTGACAAGCATTAATCATGGCAAAGTAGTAGCAATATCAATCTCAGAACACAGTGGATACTAGGGATCAAACCCCATCAAAACTAACTCGGTTACATGATAGATCTCATCCAACCCATCACCGTCCAGCAAGCCTACGATGAGATTACTCACGAACGGTGAAGAGCATCATCGAATTGACGATGAAGGATGGTTGATGATGACGACGACGATGATTTCCCCTCTCCGGAGCCTAGAACGGGCTCCAGATCTGCCCTCCAGAGGAAGAACAGGTGGTGGCGGCGGCTCCGTGTCAAAAAACGCAATGAACTCTTCTCTCTGATTTTTTCTAGGCGAGAGAGACTGAATAGAGCTGGAGTTGGAGGCGGCGGAGCCCCGAGGGCCTCACAAGCCTGCCAGGCGCGGCCAGGGGGGCCCGCGCCTCCTAGGCTTGTGGGCTCCTCGCTCCGTCCCTCCACGTAACTCTTGCGCCAGTATTTTTTATATATTCCACAAAAAATCCTCGTAAATTTCAAGGTCACTCCGAGAACTTTTATTTCTACGCAAAAACAACATCATGGCAGTTCTGCTGAAAACAACGTTAGTCCGGGTTAGTTCCATTCAAATCATGCAAATTAGAGTCCAAGACAAGGGCAAAAGAGTTTGGAAAAGTAGATACGATGGAGACGTATCAACTCCCCCAAGCTTAAGGCCTCGCTTGTCCTCAAGCAATTCAGTTGACAAACTGAAAGAGACAAAAGAAAAACTTTTACGAACTCTGTTTGATCTTGTTGTTGTAATTATGTATAACTCATATTCAGATTTTCAGCAAGATCATAAGCTAACCACATAAGCAATGACATTTAGGTCTCATGATGTACTCATATCAATGGAAAAATCAACTAGCGAGCAATAATAATAAGTTTCAAACGTCAACACTTCAATCAAAACAATCATGAAGCAATATGAACAGATGGTATCTTGCTAGCTCTTTCTGAGACCGCAAAACATAAATGCAGAGCACCTTCAAAGACCAAGGGCTGACTGAACATTGTAATTCATGGCAAAGAAGATCCTGTCACAGTCATACTCAATAAAAATTAAAAGCAAAGCATAAAAATGACGGAGGTGCTCTCTAATTGGTGCCTTTATAAGGAGAGGATGACTCAACAGAAACGTAAATAGATAGGACCTTCGCAGAGGGAAGCATTGATTTGCAGAGGTGCCAGAGCTCAAGCTTTTAAAACAGAGATAAATAATTTTGGGTGGCATGCTTTCATTGTCAATGCAATGACCAAGAGTTTTCACCATCTTCCATGGTACACAAATTATAGGCGGTTCCCAAACAAAAAAGTAAAGTTTTGACTCCCCCACCACCGATCAATCACACTCCACAGCTAGTCGAATACTCGGGTGCCGTCCATACCAACAATCCAGGGGGAGTTTTGTTTGCCATTATCTTTTCGATTTGAGCATGGAACTGGGCATTCCAATTACCGGCCCCTTTCTCGTGAATGATAGTGAATAAACACATATCGAGGATAACACGCCTAGCATGGAAGATATTGATCGCCCCTTGTCACCACATGAGCGGTTCGGGCATGCAAAACAGATTATTTCTTGAAGGTTAAGAGAGTGGCACATGCAAATTTACTTGGAACGGCAGGTAGATACCGCATATAGGTAGGTATGGTGGATTCATATGGAACAACTTTGGGTTTATGGAAGTGGATGCACAAGCAGTATTCCCGCTTAGTACAAGTGAAGGCTAGCAAAAGACTGGGAAGCGACCAACTAGAGAGCGACAACAGTTATCAATATGCATTGAGATTAACCAACATTGAGTGCAAGCATGAGTAGGACACAAATCACCATGAACATTAATATCATAGAGGCTATGTTGATTTTGTTTCAATTACATGCGTGAACATGTGCCAAGTCAAGCCACTTGAATCATTCAAAGGAGGATACCATCCTATCATACTACATCATAATCATCTCGAAATTCATGTTGGCATCCAAGACAAACCATTATAAGCTCCTAGATAATTAAGCATGGCATCAGAAACTATGATATCTAAGTTGTCATTGCAAACATGTTTCTCTCACAACAAAGTTGAATCTGGAACGATGAGCTAGTCATATTTACAAAAAGAAAATAGATCGAGTTCATACCAACTTTTCCAGGCTCAGTCACTTCGTCATATATCATCATTATTGCCTTTCACTTGCATGACCGAATGATGTGAACAATAATAAGAGTGTTCGTGCATTGGACTAAGCAGGAATATGCAAGCAAACACAAAGGAGAAGACAAAGTAATATGGCTCTTTGACAGATAAACAGATATGCATGCGAGAGCCACTAAACATTGTAACCAGGGTCTTCTACCTTGACCCAAAGAAAAGAAAACTATTTACACGGGAAATCTCCCAACAAGCAAAAGAAGAAAAGGAAATCCTTTTGGGTTTTCTCAAACTAGACAAACACACGAGAAGAAAACGAGAAAAAGAAATAAACTAGCATGGATGATACAGTGGCAAAGTGTGAACACCGACTAACAAAGTGAAAGCGTAAGCATGAATATAAAGTCGGTGAGAAACACGTACTCCCCCAAGCTTAGGCTTTTGGCCTAAGTTGGTCTACTCCCATGGCTGGTCCGGGCGATATCCAAAATCATAATGGGGGTTGTACGGGAGCGCTGCAGCTACCGTCTGGATAGCTGCCTCATGGAGGCGAGCAACCTTTGCCTCCCTCTCATACTCCTCTGCCTCTCCTCTGTTTATGTAATATCTCCGTTTTACCTGAAAGTCAAAGTAGGCAGGAGCAGGAAGGGTAATATGGAAAACACGTTGTCGGTTAAATATTAACCGATATAGGAGGGATTCATTATCCCTCTCAAGGAACTGATAACGTGTCATAGTGGCGCGATCAAGGAAAGCTGTATGGAGCGGGGGATCTCCTTCACGGATGGGTACTCCAAGAAAATTTGCTATGCGTGGCATAGATCCCACCAAAGAAATCCCCTTCATTAGCATTATTATTTAGCCTCCTCGCGATTATAGCTCCCATTTTGAAACTTCTATCACCCGTTACTGCGCTCTTAAGAATACTAAGGTCAGGTGCGTAGAGGTTACAATGCTCAATCTTGCCGTTAATGCATCTACCTATGAAGAGGGCAAAGTAATGCAAGGCAGGAAAATAAATGCTCCCCATGGTAGCCTGCGTAATATCTCTAGTTTCTCCAACAGTTATATTAGAGAAAAAATCTCTAATCGAAGACTTAGGAGGATCATTAAGACTACCCCAATCAAGTATCTTGCAAAATCTATTGAAATCCTCTAAATCCATGGTATACGATTTGTCATAAAGATCAAACAGTATGGATGTGTCACGGCCAACTAAAAATTTAAATCTACGAACAAAAGAGGCAGTGAGAGTAGTATACTGTTCACATTTATTGGAGATGAATTCTTCGAGCCCGGCATTATGAACAAATGTATCAAACTCGTCTTTGAAACCTGCATCAATCATAAATTCATCAGAAGGCCATTCACATGGTTGTACCTGTGCGTTCCTCGGTTGGTAAGGATCGGGCTCCCGAATCGCGAGACGGGGACCCCTCTTGCTTGAAGAACCACCGTGATAGTTTTTTCTGAACATCTTATTTTTCTGAATTTTTAGCGACTCAAAAGAAAAAGTGAACAAGGCTCAACGAAACTCATATCAACTACTCCTACAAGTGCCTAGAGGCCATATCATGCATCAAAACTAACTGGGACCAACTAAAATTAACATGCAAGGCTCAAGAACAGGGTCACCAAGGCAGCAATAATACGCAACAAATAAATCACTAGAGAAAAACTAATTGCACCAATGGAGGAGTCACATACCAAGGAACAATTGCCCCAAAATAGTTTGGTGAATGGGGCTTTGCACAAGGAGATCAAAAAACGCAGCAAGAAGAGCAAGAACACGGGTTTGAGCCGTGGAATGATTTTTTCTGGAGGTAGGAGAAGGAGATGGGAGCTGGAATAAGTGGAGGGGGCCACGTGGGCCCCACAAGCCTGGTAGGCGTAGCCAGGGGGTGCCCGCGCCTCCTGGGCTTGTGGCCCACTGGTGCATCCCCCTGACTAGCTCTCCATCTCAGAATTTTTCAAAAATTCCAGAAAAAATCATACTTGATTTTCAGGGCAATCGGAGAACTTTTATTTTTGGGACACTTTTCTACGGGACGCAAGAAGCAGAAAACAGGGAACACTAAAGCTAAATCTATCCTTTTTCTTCTAAGCTACCGAAGATAAAGGTTTGGAACGGAGGGTTGTGACTCTCAGATTCATCCATCTCATGGTCATCAAAATAAATCCGTCAATGAGGTTGATCAAGTCTCCTTGACAAACTTCTTCGAATCACGTAAAAAACGGAGAATTTTCGAATAGTCACTAGGTTACCTCAATGGGGATGTGCATATCCCCAACAAGCAAATCATACTTCATCTTAACAGTAGGTATAGGGCATTCAAAGATCCCAATAAGAATCGATGAAGTTTTTTCAATAGCATTAATGCAATGTGCCCGATATTGTTTCTTTGGAAAGTGCACCGTATGCTCATTACCGCTGACATGGAAAGTGACATTGCCTTTGTTGCAATCAATAACAGCCCCTGCAGTGTTTAAAAAGGGTCTTCCAAGGATGAGCGCCATGGCATCATCCTCGGGAATATCCAGGATAACAAAGTCCGTTAAGATAGTAACGTTAGCAACCACAACAGGAACATCCTCGCAAATGCCAATAGGGAAAGTAGTTGATTTGTCGGCCATTTGCACAGAGATTTCACTGGGTGTCAACTTATCCAGTTCAAGTCTACGTTAAAGAGAGAAAGGCATAACACTAACACCAGCTCCAAGGTCGCATAAAGTAGTTCTAACGTAGTTTCCTTTAATGGAGCAAGGTATAGTGGGCACTCCGGGATCACCTAGTTTCTTAGGAGTTCCATCCTTGAAGGTGTAATTAGCGAGCATGGTGGAAATCTCAACCTCAGGTATCCTCCTCTTATTAGTAACAATATCCTTCATGTACTTGGCATAGGGAGACATTTTGAGCATATCTGTCAAACGCATTTGCAGAAAGACACGTCTAATCATTTCAACAAATCGCTCAAAATCCTCATCATCCTTTTTCTTGGATGGTTTGGGAGGAAAGGGCATGGGTTTCTGAACCCATGGTTCCCTTTCTTTACCATGCTTCCTAGCAATGAAGTCATTCTTATCGTATCTCCTATTCTTAGGCTGTGGGTTATCAAGATCAACAGGTTCAATCTCCACATCCTTATCATTGCTAGGTTGAGCATCAACATGAACATCACTATCGATATTATCATTAGGCTCATGTTCATCACCAGATTGTGTTTCTGCATTAGAAACAGAGACATCGTTTGGACTCTCGGGTGTAACAGCAACAGGTTTGCTGGCATGCAAGTTCCTATCATCTTTGTTTTTCTTTCTAGGATGACTAGGTGCCTTGGTGCTAACTCCTTGAGAATCTTGTTCAATTCTCTTAGGATGACCCTCAGGATACAGCGGTTCCTGGGTCATTCTACCACCTCTAGTGACGACTCTAACAGAATTGTCATTCAACTCATTGAGCAAGTCATTTTGAGCCTTAAGTACTTGTTCTACCTGAGTAGTAACCATAAAGGCATGTTTACTCAGAAGCTTAAGATCATTGACATTTTTGTCCATACAAGCACTTAAATGACTAAGCATACGAGCATTCTGTTCCAATTGTCTGCTAACATAATCATTGAAACTTTGTTGTTTGGCAACAAAGTTATCAAATTCATCCAGGCATAAGCTAGCAGGTTTATCAAAAGGAATGTCACTCTCATTGAATCTACGAAGAGAATTTACCTCTACTACCTGTATCAGGTTATCAAGACCATGGATCTCTTTGATAGGTGGTAGATTTTTGACATCTTCAGATTTAATGCCTTTCTCTTTCATATATTTCTTAGCTTCTTGCATATCTTCAGGACTGAGGAATAGAATACCTCTTTTCTTCGGAGTTGGCTTCGAACGTGGTTCGGGAATAGTCCAAGCATTCTCATTGCACAAGATATTATTCAATAGGATCTCAGCTTGTTCTACAGTTTGTTCCCTGAAAACATAACTGACACAACTATCTAGGTGGTCCTTAGAAGAATTTGTTAGTCCATTATAGAAGATATCAAGTATTTCATTCTTCTCAAGAGGGTGATCGGGCAAAGCGTTCGGTAGCTGGACAAGCCTCCCCCAAGCTTGTGGGAGACTCTCTTCTTCAACTTGCGCAAAGTTGTATATTTCCTGCAAGGCAGCTTGCTTCTTATGGGCAGGGAAATATTTTTCAAAGAAGTAGTAGATCATATCCTGGGGACTACGCACACAACCAGGAGCAAGAGAAGTGACCAAGTCTTAGCATCATCCTTTAGCGAGAAAGGAAACAGCTTTAGGATATAGTAGTGGCGGATCTTTTCCTCACTCGTGAATAGGGTGGCTATATCGTGCAGCTTAGTAAGATGTGCTACAACCGTTTCAGTCTCATAACCGTGAAAAGGATCAGATTCAACCAGAGTGATTAACTCAGGGTCGACAGAGAATTCATAATCCTTATCGGTCACAAAGATAGGCGAAGTAGCAAACTGCGGGTCGTATTTCATCCTAGCGTTCAAAGATTTTTCTTTCCACTTGTGTAGTAATTTCTCAAGATCATAGCTATCCTTACAAGCAAGAAAGTCCTCAGCTATCTCTCCCTCCATAACATAACCCTCGGGCATATCAGGCAATTCATATCTAGAGAGCTAGTTCTAACAGGTGAAATAGTAGGTTCTACTTCAATAATCTCAGCAGTTTCAGAAGTATCATCACATCTAGCAGCAACTCTAGCAATTTGTGCATCAAGGAATGCACCTAATGGCAAAGCAGTATTAAGCAAAGCATCATCACAAGCATCATGGATAGCAGAAGTAGCATCATCAACACAGGCGACACATCAAAATTTCTAGCAGGAGGCGGTGTCACAAACTTACTCATAACTGAAGGTGAATCAAGTGCAGAGCTAGATGGCAGTTCCTTACCTGTCCTCGTAGTTGAGGGCAAGACTTTAGTTGTTGGATCTCTCGGATTCCTCATAGTGATCAACAGACATAAATCCCAAGTGACTCAGAGAATAGAGCTATGCCTCCCTGGCAACGACGCCAGAAAATAGTCGTGATAACCCACAAGTTTAGGGGGTCGCAACAGTTTTCGAGGGTAGAGTATTCAACCCAAATTTATTGGTTCGACACAAGGGGAAGCCAAAGAATATTCTCGAGTATTAGCAGTTGAGTTGTCAATTCAACCACACCTGAAAGACTTAGTATCTGCAGCAAAGTTTCAGTAACACAGTAGTGTGATAGTAATGGTAGCAATGGTAACAGTAGCAATAGTGACAACAGTAGCGGTAACAGTAGCAGCAGTGACATTAGTAGCAGTAACAGTAGCAGCAGTGACAGCAGTAGCGGCAAAGTAATGTAGCAAGGACAAGTAGGAAAAACTCATAGGCATTGGATCGATGATGGATAATTATGCCGGATGACATCATCATGTATCAGTTATAACATGGGGTGCTATGTAACTAGCTCCAGTTCGTCAATGTAATGTAGGCATGTATTCCGTATATAGTCATACGTGCTTATGGAAAAGAACTTGCATGACATCTATTGTCCATCCCTCCCGTGGCAGCGGGGTCCTAATGGAAACTAAGGGATATTAAGGTTCTCCTTTTAATAGAGAACCAGAACAAAGCATTAGCACTTAGTGAATACATGAACTCCTCATACTATGGTCATCTCCGGGAGTGGTTCCGGCTATTGTCACTCTGGGGTTGCCGGGTCATAACACGTAGTAGGTGACTACAACTTGCAAGATAGGATCAAGAACACACATATATTGATGAAAACATAATAGGTTCAGATATGAAATCATGGCACTCGGGCCCTAGTGACAAGCATTAAGCATGGCAAAGTAGTAGCAACATCGATCTCAACATAGTGGATACTAGGGATCAAACCCCATCAAAACTAACTCGATTACATGATAGACCTCATCCAGCCCATCACCGTCCAGCAAGCATACGACGAGAGTACTCACGAACGGTGAAGAGCATCATGGAATTGGCGATGAAGGATGGTTGATGATGACGACGGCGACGATTTCCCCTCTTCGGAGCCCAGAACGGGCTCCAGATCTACCCTCCAGAGGAAGAACAGGTGGTGGCGGCGTCTCCGTGTCGAAAAACGCGATGAATTCTTCTCTCTGATTTTTTTCTGGGCGAGAGAGACTAAATAGAGCTGGAGTTGGAGGCGGCGGAGCCCCGAGGGCCTCACAAGCCTGCCAGGCGCGGCCAGGGGGCCCGTGCGTCCTGGGCTTATGGGCTCCTTGCTCCGTCCCTCCACGTAATTCTTGCGCCAATATTTTTTATATATTCCACAAAAATTCCTCGTAAATTTCCAGGTCATTCCGAGAACTTTTATTTCTGCGCAAAAACAACACCATGGCAATTCTGCTGAAAACAACGTCAGTCCGGGTTAGTTCCATTCAAATCATGCAAATTAGAGTCCAAAACAAGGGCAAAAGAGTTTGAAAAAGTAGATACGATGGAGACGTATCATGGAGTTGTTCCGGCAGGGCTTCGCCAAGCAATACCAGAATCGATCTAGTGGAGAAAACCTATCTATGGGAGAGATAGGGTTGCGTTGTGGCATAAGTGTGTTGCAGCCCTCTCTCCCCATCTATATATATAGGGGAAAGGGAGAGGAGGGTTGCGCCCTTGGGTTTTACCCTAGGGGGGCGGCGGCCAAGAGAGGGAGGGGCGGCGACCCATGGGCTCGCTTGCCACCCAAGTTAGGGTGGCGCCACCTCCTAGGGTTGGCCCTCCACCAGCCCAGCCGCATGGGCCTTAGGTGGGGAGGTGTGACTAGACCACCAGGGGCTGGTGCGCATCCCTCACAGCCCATGTGGCCCCTCCGGGGCTGGTGGCCCCTTCTCGTGGACCCCGGTACTTTACCAGTAATGTCTGAAACCTTTCCGGAACCCGTATACCTCCTTACTATATATAAATCTTTGTTTCTGAACTATTCCGGAACTCCTAGTGATGTCCAGGATCACATCCGGGACTCTGAACAACCTTCAGTCACCAACATATATAACTCAACCATACCGAATTGTCACTGAACCTTAAGTGTGCACACCCTGCGTGTTCGAGAACTATGCAGACATGACCTGAGACACTCTCCAGTCAATAACCAATAGCGGGACATGGATGCCCATATTAGCTCCTACATATTCCACGAAGATCTTTATCAGTCCAACCACGATGTCAAGAATTCAATCAATCCCGTATATTATTCCCTTTGTCCATCCGTATGTTACTTGCCCGAGATTCGATCGTCGGTATCTCCATACCTAGTTCAATCTCGTTACCAGCAAGTCTCTTTACTCGTTCATAATACAAGATCGCATGACTAATTCCTTAGTCACATTGCTTGCAAGCTCATTGTGATGTTGTATTACCGAGTGGGCCCTAGAAGTACCTCTCCGTCATACAGAGTGACAAATCCGAGTCTCGATTCACGCCAACCCAACAGACACCTTTGGAGATACCTGTAGAGAACCTTTATAGTCACCCAGTTACGTTGTGACATTTTATACACACAAGGCATTCCTCCGGCCCCCAGGAGTTGCATGATCTCATGGTCATAGAAACAGATACTTGACATGTAGAAAATAGTAGAATTAAATTGGCATGATCATATGATACACTCATAGTTTGGGTCTTGTCCATCACATCATTCTCCTAATGATGTGATCCCATTATCAAATGACAACTCATATCTATGGTCAGGAAACCTTGACCATCTTTGATCAACGAGCTAGTCCTTAGAGGCTCACTAGGGACAGTGTGTTGTCTATGTATCCACACATGTATTTGAGTTTCCAATCAATACAATTCTAGCATGGATAATAAATGATTATCATGAACAAGGAAATATAATAATAACTAACTTATTATTGCCTCTAGGGCATATTTCCAACAGTCACTTAGTCAGTACGGTGCAACCTTATGTTTGTTTGGGTTGGTGGAGAAAGTGAAAGAGAAGAGGGAGACGGGCTAGCCCGCATGCATCAATGTATATTTGTCTATTAGGTGTAGTACTACTACTACTAGCCTTCTCCTTCACACGTGAATCAAATTTGCATTTGTGACATCCCTACCATGAGCCCACTATTAGGCAAAACCTTATACAAAGAGGTTTATGAGTAGCACAGTATAAAACGAGGCACTACTGCAAATTAGCAGTAGCGTGTGTGTTCATCCATCACTACTGCTATCCACATAGTAGTAGCGCACACAGACGAAAACACACTACTACTATAATTGTCACCCCCTCCTGCCAGGCTAGGTATAGTAGTACACCCCATTTTGAGACAACACTACTGCTACTCGGATCCGTAGTTATCCACCCCCCGCGCAAGCCCCTCACTCTCTCCCTCCTCGCCCTCCCTCCAGACTCCGCCACCGCCACCGGTCCTCCCACCGGTTGCTTCCCCTGACCCGACCCCGCCACCGACCAATCTCCTGCCCCCAGCGACATCTACCCCGGGCCCAGCACTGACCCGCACCCCAACGGCCTCTTCTTCTCCTCCAACCGTCTCCTCCGTGCGCCGGTCGTCTCCTCCGCGTGCCAGCCGTCTCCTTCTCTAGTAAGGCTTTCCCAGCCTCCTCCGTTAGTTTGATTGCTAGTTTCTAGGATTTCTAGGGTTCTTGCTAGGGCTGATTGTGGCTAGGACATTGCTAGGGCATATTTCTAGGGTTCTTGCTATGATTGGTGTTAATGAAATTAGATAGTTAATACGAAAACTGGGTCAAAAATGAGTCAAAATGAGTTCTAATCGTAAAAAAGTCAGAAATTCAGGCGCTCGATATGTCCATAGACCTTTTTTATGTCATTACTCATTTTATTATAGTTTAAAAATTACGAGGAGACTTAATTGTAGGAAACCAGAAAGTAAAACATTAAACGATAAGAATGTGTTCTCATAGGAATTTGTTCTCGACATCAACGATGCCCGACCCGCATCCTCGTCGTCGACTTGGCGGCGACATCCTTGAGAGGCGCCATGTTCGGGACTGGGCTCCGTCGGGCTGTTACTGGGAGGTGCTAGCTTTCGGGGCGCGCAGCTTGGTGAGGAACCCGGGTCTCATCGTCGACCCAGAGCTTCTTTGGTGGCGATCGCATGGGCCACTATTGATGCAGAGGGAGAACGCCCACACAAAGGTGGTACGTCGCCGTGTTAGGGAGGAGGACGAGAACGTCCGTCGCTACATGGATGTGTTGGACGTCAGGTTCTCCAATACCTGGCAGGTTCATCATGGATCTCACCGGAGTTATGATCCTGTGATGGTTCCTTCTCTTTGGGTGTCCATCGCCCACGACTCAGGAACTACTAGTCAACTAGATTATTCGATAATATCGATTTGTATTAGTGATATTATATGATAATATTCTCTTTTGATTATTCAAGATGACGTGTTAGCGATATTATATTCGATTTCATTATAAATGTATTAATTCGAGTTCATAATTGGAGATAATATATTAGTTATAATTTTTTAGTAAAAAACAGGTACTTTTGGTCTGTCGTTGTTCCTTGTGTGACTTTCATGTGTGTTCTTGATGGAGGAATCCTGACTTTTGTCGTGGGGGCGCCTCCTCCTCTTCTCTTCTTTGCGATATATACTTAATGCACAAGTAGAGGAGAGGGGGTGCGTCCATCACCGACGGTCAAACTATTACTGTGTAGGGAACACCTCCTAGTGCATATGTTTTCCGGAATGTTGATTCATTTCCGTTTCGGCAAGTTTCAGGCGTTCAATATGTCTTATTTAATAATGTCATGCCGAATTTTTGAATCATGAACATAGGAAATGTCTCACGACAATAGGATCAGTGAGTGTGATTACTGCAGCGATGATCGGGGTTTGTGCGACAGGCCTCACCTGCGAGACGGCATGTTCTTCACCATCAAGTTTGATGATACCTTCATCGTTCCTACGGTACGCAATGATGACAAGTATTTTTTTCATAATTAAGCATGACTTCTCTTTCTTTGCTTCAACGTGTAATTTTTGTTTTATACAATTCAACTAGTTCATCCCCTCCCATGCAAGATGGTATGTCTTGGAGAGGCTCGGTTTCGAGGACCACGAGAGTATGGAGATGAGGAGAGCTAACGTGAGGACTAAACATGGTCACACATTTCTGGTCAAAGTAATGAACGTAGTTAATAACACAGAATTATGGTGCTCAAATTGGGAAGCTCTTTGCAAGGCATGTGGATTTCAGGAGGATATGGAAATAACCTTCAATCTTCATCGTGAAGATCATATTGAAGGTAACATCGACATTTGGGTGGATGTCGATATGCTTCCTGTTTTACCTCTATGTGAGTTTGTCAACCATATTTGTCAAGTAACTTGCAATTCTATATTTAAAAATTGTTGGTGCCCATCTATACTAAATTTGTTAATTTATAATTTATAGCTTATTTTTTTCTTCGAGTGAAACACGGAAATTAATTGACACGACACACTACACTTATGGATCACATCTAACTTAGCAGGAGAAGGATGTTCTTATCAACTTTATTATTGGTGTCCTGGTTGGTAGGGACGACTTCCCGTATAATTTTGAAATTGGTCCAAATTATACATTTTGCATGCCACTAGTGCATAGGTTGAGGGCAGATGACATTCGCCAAAATATCTTGGCAAGAGTTTCTAATTAAGCACACTACTATTGCGTAAATAGTGTTGATTACATTGCTAACTAGGCTATTATTATGTTCCTCAACAAAAACTGCCAAATGATGTTGTGCCTGTGTTGATGCATGGCGAAGGTTATATGACAATTAAAAGCCCTATGAGGCCCCAGTTCTCTTTTCCATACTCAATTGAGCGCAAACCACAAAGACGGCTCCACATTGAAGCATGGGGAGAAATAAAGAAGGGTCGTAAGACACAAGTTGGAGGCCATTGGATCTTTTTGCTTCATCATGGAGACATATGTGTTATTCTGTTTTATGTCATTTTACCTAGGAGGGATGACTAGGTCCTATGAGAGAGAAGTTTTCTTGCTTTATATTAACTTGCACGATCGATTAGGATGATTATTATTAGGATGTTTTTCTATTTTATGAGATTTTAACTTGGTATGATTAAGATGATGATGAGTTGTTAGATGAGTAAGATGATGATGAGTTATATGACATATATTTGATTAAAGTGGATGGATGCAAGCATGATCACTTGCATCCATCCACTTTAATCTAAATGTTGTTGCTGGCACAATAATTAATGATGTTGTATATTAATATGTATAACCGTGTGTAAATATAACATAAATATAAAAAAATAAATATGTGCGTTTACTAGTGGCACGGGTTGAGAAAGAACGCTAGTGCTAACTAAGTTAGCAGTAGCGTTGGATAACAAGCGCTACTGCTAAAGGTTAGCTGTAGCGCCGTACTAGTAGCGCTGGCACCCGCGCTACTGATATACCTATTTCCAGCGCTACTACTAGCATTTCTCCTAGTAGTGGCCTCTTCCATGGCATGCTTGTATAGCCGACCGCCAAAGGCCCTCACGGTAGGCTATTTTTCATGTTAAATAAACGTAACAACGCAGTTAAGTTCTACCGTCAAGGTCCGTGACGATAGGAAGTTATACCCTACCATCAGATACTATGATGGTAGGAAAAAAGTTCAGATCCTGAATTTTTTTGAGACTAGGGTCAAATCTGGTTACACTTTGCAAAAAAGATTAAAATAAAAAAAATCGGCCGTTGGGGGGAGGGGACACACACACATAAATCAACAGTGTGTGTGGGGGGGGGCAGTACCCAGTTTGAAGTATTTGACACCTAGGGATTGATTTGATCCAATACACTGGTACAACAGTACAAGTTCCAATTGAGTCATTGGAAAGTTGCTACTTCAATCTTCAAGTCCATTGATAATTCACAAAGAGATAGCACAGGGGAGTTGTTGAAGGGGAAGATGCTACCATGTGATTATTGGTGATTCTTGGAGAAGAAAATACTTACACCGGCTGCTCAATGGTTGTCCTTGCCAGCGGACCACATAGCCACTTCCATAGATGTGTCGTTCTCCTCTCTCCTGCAGATGGTGCAGTAGCGGCGGGCATGATTTAGGCATGACGACACAATTATATTTCCGTCTTATCATTTTGTTTTCAGTTGCAATGATGCTCGGGAAGTAAATCTACATGAGATCATGTAAATGGTAACACTAGTTGCCCAACATACTAATCTTCCAATCATCGTTCAATCAGATTCTTAGTGCTCTTCTGGACGGATTTCTAGCTAAACGGACAGGGGGGGGGGGGGGGTCGATCACTCCGCCCTGACCGTGTTCGTTGCCGTCGACAATCATGCACGGCGCACTCATAGAGACACTCACCGACCACATATGTATACGTGGCATCACCTGTGGCCTCTTCGTGCACGTGCTTTCACGGTTCTTTGCCCTCTTTGACAATTTGCAAGAGGTCACGTTTCATCTTGGCGTCCTAGACCGCTCCATCGGAAAGTGGGCAGACTCGGGAGCCTAGTGTGCCTGCTCTGCCTATCGTCTCTTCTTCGCTACCTTGGAGCGCTTCTCTTGCGGGCAAGTCATCTGGCACACCTGGGCTCAGGCAAAGTGCAAGATGCACATTTGGCTGGCCATGCAGGGACACATTTGAACCGTTGATCGGAGACTAGGTCGCGGCATGGAACCACATGTCGTTTGCCCATTATATGATCGGGACAACGAGACCGCAGATCATCTTGATGTCCGGTGCGTCCTTGCTGTGAAGTCTGGCACTCCATCCTCTTCCGTTGCGGCCTCGTCAACTTCCTCCCGACCCGGGAGTCCATCCTAATCGACTGATGACCGTCATCACGCGAGCTGGTGCCACCACAAGCTAGGAAAGATTTCGACTCCAATATGCCGCTTACTATATGAATGCTTTGGAAGGAGAGGAACAACCCTGTCTTCGAGCGCTTCGCCGTAGTCTCAAGAGAGCTCGGCCGGCTGGTCGCTGCCAGTGGTGGACCCAGGAATTGAAGTTAGATGGGGCAAACATTTAATGTCTAATTTTTTTGATACAAATGCAACTCCATTCAACCAAAACTCATAGCATTCAACAACAAAAGAATTAAAAAGCTCTTAAAAACTAGTAAATAGCTAACATCGACTCTTGCCGCTTGAAATGCTCACTTATGCCAAAATATGATCCCATAATTCCAATTTCCAAACGAGATCTACAAAATTATGAATGCATTAGCATAGGTGTGATGAGAGCTGTATATTTTGATATGATCATATGATGGTACCTGGGGGTAGTGTACCTTTAAGATGTAATTGCATAATGAACACGGGCTTGTGGAGGTAGATGACCTCGACGGCTCTTCAAGGCTTGAAAATGGATCATAGTCTGTTTATCACTAACTTTAGCAAATAGCTTGCGCTCAAAAAACCAAACCATCAAATCATTACGCCAATCATCACCCATCTTGTTTCAAAGATTTGTCTTTATAATATTCATGGCTAAGAAAACCCTCTCAACTGTTGCAGTTGCCACCGGTAATGTCAATGCAAGTCTGATGAACTGATAAACCAAAGGAAATACCAGTTGTTGTCTACTTCGAACCAACTTGAGAGCAAGAGAACTCAAACCATCGCAAGCCAAGAATTTAGTACTTCTTTTCATCACATAAATATATATGTTGAGTTGATTAGTCAACAGATAGCACTCTTGTGAAGAGAAATCAACAGAGTAAATATTTGCAAGCTCAACTAGCTTATCATGATCAAAAGTTGCTAATGAGTATCTAGGATCAAGGCGAACAATGCGCTTCAACAAGCCTGTAGAAGTTTCACTAAAATGATTATTCATCTAAGCTATGTTTCTATCCAACACCTCATTGAATATAGTTACCTTGTAATGATGGAGACAAGTAACCTTTTTGTGTGATCTTCTTGGGTAACCCTTGCTGAAATGTTATCATCCATATTGGGAACTATTATATTTCTTGCAACACAAAAGTTAGTAGTAGATACCAAGAGAGGCTGCCATCCATCAGCTCTCAACTTTTGTAATAGACTTTTCACTGATACAATCATATTCATAGCACAGACTATATTATGATTTTTTGTTGTAATGCTTGTGACAAATCATTGGTTAAACCAAGCACTCGAAGCATCAAATGCAATATAAGAACAAATTCAAAAGATTCCATATTTATCATCAAGTCAGAAGCCAAACCTCTATCACATGCATGTGCTCCATCAAGGGAAATACCGTGTAGCACTTCAACCACATCAGCTAAATTAAATGATGGAGGAATGCCCTTCAAAATCAAATGGCACCAAAAATGAGTGTCATGTTACACATGACATATCAAATGTCACCAAGATTCTGATTCCAACAAACATACCAAAGGATACAAAAAGACTAGAAGAGGATACGTGTTGGTCGCCGGAGTCATGTGGTCGCTTCCGTTTGGTTGATCTGGCCGCTGAAGCTACTGCCTCTTCCAGCCTAGCCTCTTCGACAACAACAACCTCGACCTCAGTTTCTTCGAGTTTGACAGCAGCAACAATCCTTATGGCCACCCGATCCACCTCTTCCTCACCCAAATCCATCACCAGCACTCGGTAAAACTGGCCGAGTGGCCGCCCCAAGCCCCTAACTATCGCCATGCTGTGGTGCCGCCCCCGCTGCTAGCTGCCACCAACCCGACTGGCCCGCCCTGCAGGCTTCAGCAGCTAGCCAACCAGCGGATGCAAAATCTCCCCTGCGCCCGGGAACTGCTGGGAGTGGTGCTGGATCGATGGAGGATTGGAGGGGGAAGTGGGGCGGCGCTGGATGCATGAGGGGGGGGTGGCAAGTGGGGAACTGCTCGATGCCTATCTTTGGACTGTGGTTGCTCGATCGATTGTTTTGTTTGGGCCCGTAGAAAAATAGCCCATTCCATCGGCGGACCGGCCCAAAACACTTACCCCTTCGTCTTGGTCAATGGTTGTCTCCCTCACGCCCGCATCGAACGAACAGAAAACGTCCCCATCACAGTTGGATTTCAGAAGACAAGTAGGTGGCGGTCCATCCTTCATCGTCGGCGACCCGAGGCTGCCGCCCTAGCTCTCCCCAATGGTGAGTCCGCCATTGTAGAAGAGGATACCTACTGGTCATCGGAGTCATGTGGTCGCTCCCATTTGGTTGATCTGGCCGTTGAAGCTACTGCCCTTCCAGTTCGGCCTCTTCGACAGCAGCCACCTCAGCCTCGGCTTCTTCGAGTTCGACAGCAGCATCAATCCCTATGGCCACCCAATCCACCCCTCCTCACCCAAAAACATCACCGGTACTCGGTCAAACTGGCTAGCTGGCCGCCCCTGCCACCGGACGCCCCCAGTTCCTAACTTCCAGTCTGTCGCGGTGCATCCCCCCGTTGCCGGCCGCCTCCAACTCGACCTGGCCCGACCTACAGGCTTGAACAACCAGCCAGTGGATGCAAAATCTTCCTCCTGCGCCCGAGAACTGCTGGCGGCGGCGCTGGGTCGATGGAGGATTGGAGGGGGAAGTGGGGCGATGCTGGATGCGTGGATCGATGGAGTGTGAAGGGGGGAGTGGCGAATAAGGAACCGCTCGATGCCTGGCTGCGGACTGCGGTTGCTGGATCGATCGATTTGTTTGGGCCCATAGAAAAAAATAGCCCATTCCATCGACGGACGGTCCCAAACAACTTACCCCTTCGTCTTGGTAGGCTGGCTCCCTCGCGCCCACATAGCACGAACAGAAACGCTGCCACCACCGCTGGATTTCAGAAGACATGTAGGTGGGGGTCCATCCTTCACCGTCGGTGACCCGGGGCGACGCCCCAGCTCGCCCCAATGGTGGGTTCACCATTGTAGAAGAGGATACCTAGTGGTCGTCGGAGTCATGTGGTCGCTTCCGTTTGGTTGATCTAGCAGGTGAAGCTACTTCCTCTTCCACTCTGGCCTCTTCGACGACAGCAACCTCGGCCTCAGCTTCTTCGAGTTCGACAGCAACAACAATCCCTATGGCCACCCAATCCACCCCTTCACCCAAATCCATCACCGACATTCGGTCAAACTGGCCGGCTGGCCGCCCCGTGCCGTCGGTCGCCCCACTTCCTAACTATCGGTCTGCCATGGTGCCGCCCCCCGTTGCCGGCTGCCCCGAGCCCTACCTGGACCGGCCTGGACGCTTCAGCAGCCATCCATCCAGCGGATGCAAAATCTCCCCTGCGCCCGAGAATTGCTGGCGGCGGTGCTGGATTGATGGAGGATTGGAGGGGGAAGTGGGGCGACGCCGGATGCGTGGATCGATGGAGCGTGGATGGGGAGTGGCGAGTGAGGAAATGTTCGATGCCTGGCTGCGGACTGCGGTTGCTGGATCGATCGATTTGCGTGGGCCCGTAGAAAAATAGCCCATTCCATTGGCGGACCGGCCCAAACCACTTACCCCTTCGTCTTGGTCAATGGTTGGCTCCCTCGCGCCCGCATCGCACGGACAGAAATGCCGCCGCCACTGGATCTCAAAAGACAGGTAGGTGGGGGTCCATCATTCGCCACCGGTGACTCGGGGCGGCCGCCCCAGCTCGCCCCAATGGTGGGTCTCCCACTTGTCGCCGCCGAGGCAGAGCTATGGATACTCTCTGGGGCATGAGGGTTGAGTCATATCCGGCACTAGCTAGCTTAGTCTTCTTCCGCACGCTGCTCTCTAGTGTACGGTGATCAAGCGAGCCCGGACATGAGTGTCCAAGGCATAGATTGTCGTTGTTTGTAATTCCTGTGTATTGTATTTTCATTCCCTACCTTAATACATCGATCAAGCTTTTTGTGTGTTCGCAAAAATGATTCTTCGAAGGCTCTTACCATGTTAGTAGGTGATGGACTTTCCCGCTCAATGTGTGGTCATCTCTTTGCAGAAATCAATGTGTTGGTGGTCGACAACGAGTTTATTCTTTAGAAAATTCGTTGAGAACAAAATGATGAGGCACATCGTTTGTCAAACTACAATCATATTTCGTGTACCATCGTTTTGTAGCGTCATCAAAAAACACTTTGCGTTTTGACTATAACTCTACAATTTTAAAATATAACGCTTTTGCCCAGAAAAAAAACTTGAATTTATGTTCAAGAGAAAAGAAAAAGAAATCTTGAATCAACACACTCTACACGATCGACCGCAATTCGACGGCTGAAACGGGCTCTATTTGCACACTTTACCTGTCCGCCGACGCACCCTGCTCTCCTTCTACCTCCACGCCGGAACCTCCGAGCTAAGTGAAGAGCTCCAAAACCCTAGCCATGCAGAAGCAGACGGGCAAGTCCGGTGGAGGCGGCGGTTCCAGCGCGGCCAAGCGCGGCCGCCCTTTCGGAAGCACCACCGGCAGCGGGGCTGCAGCCGCGGCCGCCGCGGCTGCCGTCGGCGACCCGGCGGCGCCGGCCGCCCTCGTCGGGCCTTCCCTCCATGTCCTCACGGCCCTCTCCGGTGAGCTTCTCCTTTGCCTCTTCTTAACCTTCAAACCGGGAATCCGGTGGGTTCTAGGGCACTAATGGTGGCAAACCACGTATTGGACCCTCGAATTGGAGTCGACTTGTTGGGGGGAAATTAGGAACTCTCTATTTCAGCCGCAGCTGCAATACTGTGAGTAATTACATGCAAACCATTGAAACGAAACACATACGTTAAGCCTTGGATCCAAGATTTGCTTACCAGAGCCCACGTTATGGGAAAACAGAAGGTTGCTCTGACTCTGAGTGCTGGTTCGCCTCAGTTAATTGTGTCTTGTTGCGAATGACCATATCTGATGATTGTCAAGTGTAATGTTGGAATTAAAACTGCCATCAGCAGCATGATAGAGAAGTAAAAGAGCAAGAGTTGTTGTTGAAACTGAGAGACCTCATCATTCTTCTACTCCCTTCAGATCCCGTCTCATAGCTCACAAACCATAGCTTCAGTCGGAAATCATACGCCTTCCCAAGCTGGTAGCAAATTTCATCCTAATAGACAATATTTGACCACACAAGCATATGCTTTTTCGAAGCTATGTGCTGCTAAAAAACCAAATCACCTAGCAAGATTACTTTCAGACTAGATCTTCCGTGGTCCAATTCATGGACACATAATTCTGGCTTCAGCAGAACAATGACTAATCTATAGGATACTGACCGAGTCAAGGCTGCTCTGACCATGATAGATACCTAGACTTTTTTAGATTGATCAAAATCATGCAATAATCGTGAACATGAAACTTCTTTTGTTCTTAGGGAAATTTGTTGCAAATGCAAAAGTATATTAGTGATGTTTAATCACATTTATCTCTTCAGCATACAATACTTTGGTGGGGTTTACTGCCAATATTTCATGGCTTCGCTCCGCATTATGTTGGATCATGATAACCCTGTTGGGTTGAGCATGCTTTGCTTAATTGTGTGTTTGTATACCTATTTTTTCTCTTGACCAAGTTTGAAACAGACTTTTTGTGCTCTGGACATATGAGATGAAATGTGAGAGGTCAACCTGTGTTTGGTTTATGTGCGTTTAAGGTGAAATGTGAGAGGTCAATGATTGGATAAGAGGATCTATGTACGTTTATTTTATCCAGAGTAATATATGTTTTAATATAGCAGCACATAGCATATCATAGCAACCACCAACTGAGCCTGCAAGATGATTAATTTTCATGTTTCTATATGTGTTGCACGAGAAAATGTGAATGAACTCGAGCATGGGCTGTGAATGCATGTTCATGTGTTGTGGTTTTCCCAGTCTTCAAACGAGATATATTTTGGCTGAGTAGTTGAGAAATTGCTTCACAGTATATATTTTTTATTTTCGCTGTGACCAGTTGTATGCCTCTCCCTTGTCACAAATGCAGACAGCCCTTTTTGTTCCAGTTTACTCAGACAATCAGGTTGTTGGTCTGCTAGTAATTTTCCGTCCCATTTGATACAGATGATGCCTCACTTCTGTGACATGAGCTTGAAATGCATGATCTGTCTTTTCTAGTATGCTTAATGGTTACCAGCATGACTATTTGGCAGAAGAAAAGTTAACTTCTTTTTGTTGTGGATTTTATAGATCAGAACAATAAAAGAATTGTCCTTGCATTGCAAAGTGGGTTGAAGAGTGAGATATTATGGGCATTGAACGCCCTCACAGTACTCTCTTTTAAGGAGAAGGATGACCTCCGACGGGATACAACACCTCTTGCTAAAGTTCCTGGGCTATTGGATGCTCTCCTTCAAGTTGTAAGTGCTTAGTTCCTGTGCTTCCTCTCCAGCTTGATCTAGCTATTACTGGATCATGCATTGTATGTTTAGTTCTCCAGGTTCCCAATTCCTTTGGCATTCACTGCTTGTTCATTTAAGATAATTAACTAATCTAGAATAATTTGTTAATTATAATTTATCAAGCTATATTTAAAAAATAATTTAGCTTGTCATCCTTATCATCAACATTGAAAAAAGTGTGATGTTCTCATGCAAACTCCAGGATTTGGCATCATTGTTGTAGCTGTACAGAAAAATTCTTAAGATATGTTTTGTTATTCACCCATACCATTTTTTGATTGATTGCCAAAGTTTTTATGTCTAATTTGACTTGTAAGGTTCTTGCATAAGACTGAGTTCTACAGTCTGCTAAGTTATGTGTTTATATTGATTTCCAGTTTTCCACAAAAAGGAACAATTCTTCTATCGGGCTGTACTATTGGTTTTTTCTTGCATTCTGTTTGATGCTCTGTCATCTTGTACAGATTGATGACTGGCGAGATATTGCAATGCCTAGGGACCATACAAAACCACCAAGAGTAAGAACTTTGGGTGTCAATACAACAATATCAGGATTTGGTCTTGAAAACGTTGGGAAAGTATACTCGGACAGCACCACGTATGTCATTATTGATCTCATCGATATCTCGATTAACCATCTCACTTTTCATGATTCGCGCAACATACTTATATTCTTTGAAATATGTTAATTTCAGTCCTCCAAACGATCAATCAAAGATAGAGGCCTCCACTATCACAAAGAAGAGATCTGCAGGATTTTTGTTTGATGAAGATGGTCTTTTTAATATTGATGATGAAGGGCGGACAGAGAGGCAACAGTGTGCTGTTGCGGCCTCCAATATAATCCGTAATTTTTCTTTCATGCCAGAAAATGAGACTATCATGGTCCAGCATAGACATTGCTTGGAAACTATATTTCAGTGCTTAGAAGACCAAAATGCAGGTAAAATATCATACTAGGTTATTGTCCTTAGTTTTTCATTCCCAGACATCGATGCTATGCTTTATTCAGTTCCTCTATTGTACATGTACAAATTAATTTGTCCTTGACTGAATATGTATGCTTCAATTTGAGCTGCAGATGCTTTCATCCTAATATTTATTATTAATGTCACCTATTTGATTTATGTGCTGGAGTTTATAGAGAAAAATAGAAATGTCACGAAGTTGCCATTTGTTTGTTCATATAATAATTTGGTTGAATTTTCCGTAGTGGATCAGATGAGTTGTCCTAGGACTATGTATTTCTAAGACAACAGTTCCGTTACTTGCAACAAATATTGTAAGACTTGAAACTTATCTTTGTGTGCATTTCTACCATCTGACAGAAGACGATGAGCTCATAACAAACATGCTGGAGGCCCTTGTCAATTTAGCACCTGTGCTGGACCTGAGGATCTTCAGCTCATCAAAGCCATCATATATTAAAATGGCGTGAGATAGAAGTTCATCACGAGTATTTTTCTCAATCTTTCCCTTTGATGTTGTTCCTTATTATTTTCCTTGGCTTTCTCCAAGACAGTGAGAAAAGCGCAGTTCATGCCATAATGGGCATGCTTGCCTCTTCAATAAAAGCATGGCATTGTGCTGCTGCTGAATTGATTGGGCGGCTGATAATCAATCCAGACAATGAATCGTTTCTTGTTCCTGTGATTTCACAGGTAAATCCTTGGTTTAGCAGACAGAGTCCTCTATTTACTATGCTATATAGATGGATGATTTTAAATAAAGCTATTTACTTGATATACAGATATACAGGAGATTGGTTGACCTGTTGAGCGTGCCAGCATTTGATGCACAGGCTGCTGCTGTTAGCGCCCTCTACAACGTATCTGAAGTGAACATGGATTGTAGGTTGAAGCTGGCTAGTGAGCGATGGTAAAATCTGTTTCATTTGGTCAGTGATAGCATACCATGACACAAATTTTGATCTGTTGTTGTTTCAATGTCCATTGGAACAGGGCTGTGGATAGGCTTCTAAAGATCATCAAGGCACCACACCCTGTGTCGGAGGTCTGTAGGAAAGCAGCGGTGATACTGGAGAGCCTCGTCTCGGAACCTCAGAATAGGATGCACCTCCTGGTTCACGAGAATACCTTTGCCGAGATCCTGACGTCGGAAGGGAAATACTCGGACACGTTTGCTCGGATTCTGTATGAGCTGACTGCAAGGCCAAGCAACAAGGTGACATCTGGGCAAGCTATCTGGGGGAACATAAACTGATGCATGTGCTGACCCCCCTCGACGTGTTGTTAAAACATAATCTAGGTGCTTTTATGTTGAAGTGTCATTTTAGTTTCTGACTGCATGTAGTAACAAGTTACTAGCTGCATTTTAGCTCCATGGTTATGTTTGTTTTAGAACTTTGTTGAAGCCAGACCTTGGTGGTAGAACGCAGCTTGTCTCCTGTGATGTATGTATCCTGCTAGAATACAGCACAGCCCTGTACTCTGTTTGCATTGAATCGAAGCTAGTGCGATCCTGTTTCCGTAAGCAGTGGTGCAGTAAGCTGCGGTCTTGAATTAGGACTTGACTATTTGGAGCATAACTGCATACGAACGTCTACTTTGTAATGTTTTTTTTTGGTATTACGAGAAAGAGAAGACTTTGTTGATCACTCGGGAGCCGCACTGTAGCCAGTAATGTTTTATCCTGCAATAATGCATTATTGTACATCTCTAGATGCGGATGTATGTAAGAGCATCTATAACCGGACGCCTCAAACTCCATATGCCAAGGCGGACACCCTGTCATAAAATTGACCGAGACGGATGCCTCAAATGTCCGGACTGACCGACATTCTTCATATCTAGTTTAAATATAGGACGGATATGAAATGCTAGAGCATGTCGGTCTTGACTAACGTTGACCCACTTGATCTTATGTATATTCGTTCCCATCACTTTCCTGGGCTATACTAGCTCATCCCACGTAGCCCCCATGATGGTCTGACCTCGAGGAGGAGATGATCGTTTGACTTGTGCTCCGCTGCTCTTGGGAGGAGGTTGTTTGACAACAACGCTTAATCTCCTTCCACCGGAAATCCATTGGGTCCGCACAAATGGCACATGGATCCATAGGTGTGCCATCGTTGCCTCGTCGGAGACGGTGAGGTCCGTCTGGCGTTGAACACGGTGGCAGGCGCGCAACCCCATTGTTGACGCGTCGAGCTGGAGGACGCATCATGGACATCATCCGACGCAAACATGGCGCGGCCTGTCCGTCATGCAAGGCAGCGGGTGCTTGAGGCGACGGCAGCCCTCACGATGGTGGGCGTTGGCGAGACAAAGTGGCATTCTTCGGCGCCCCGTATGGTGCACCAGTGCGGGCGTCGCAACTGCGTCATGATGAACGTCGTTGGCTTCTCCTAAGATGAATCTATCATCAATCTGACGTCCACCAGCACCCTCAGGGATACGAAATCTAACAGAAAGAATATGACATGGGAAGAGACAATGCCTCAAGTCCTGTGACCTGACTCGTGTCTCATGTCCTACTTTACCTTGCCGGCGACCGGACAAACACTCTGAACACAGGCATGGTGGAGCCGCAGTTCCGCTTAATATCTTAGTTTGAATTTAAAATTTCTAATTTAAGATATTCGATTGTACAAGGAATGATTTAGGGCTTGACAGTCACTCTTCGTGGATAGAAAGGTGTTTGAGGTGTCGAATTTATCAAGTCGAAGAGTAGATGCTTTAAGACCGATAATCCATCTCTGAGCCCGAGCTCAGATGCACCCGGTGAATAGTAAAATAATAATAATTAAATAACTTTAAAAAATTTCATTTTTTTGGTAAAAGATGCATGAGTGCGTGACCTCCGTGCCGATTTTCAGATCATTTGAGCATTTGAGCAGCTCTCGGTAAAAAAAGATAAAATCTGGTCTAAACAGTATAAAATAGTACACTTATTCACAACCCTTAATTTTGTCTTTTTTTGCTGAGAACTTTTCAGATGTCTAAATTATCTTAAATTTAACATGAACACCACGCATTCATGCATCTTTCACCATTTTTTTTAAAATTTTTATGATTTCACTGTTCATGTTCGGGTTCATACGAGCGCGCGGGAGCCAAATTGCCGCACTCATTTATAAAACAATTAATTTACGATGGAGGACTAGTACCCTACTGGAATGAGTTTTTGTTTTTATATAATTGAGTTTTTGTTTTTATATAATTGATTGATTGCTTGGTCTACACGTTTCCGTTTAAAGTAGGCAAAGCTGAAACGGAATACGATCTGCCCCTGACGGGTCGTAACTCTAGAAGATGTGATCAGCGTGAGCTGCATAACTTTCCTCGAGTTAGATGAAAAGAAAAGGAAAATGTTTCCCTTCAACGCGCTAGCGGAACTGACGCGCTGGTCGCTCGCTTTCTTGCGCGGGTCATGCAATATTTTTCACGCGCTTCGTTGGTCAATGAATGCAATTTCTATTCCGTGTAAATTTGCTGTAACTAGTATTTAAATTTGCTACTTCCTCCGTTCCTAAATATAAGACCTTTTAGAAATTACACTATAAACTACATACGAATGTACTTAGACATATTTTAGAGTATAGATTCATTCATTTTGCTCGTATGTAGTCTCCTAATAAAATCTCTAAAAGGTCTTATATTTTGAAACGGAGGGAGTACTAGCGTTTTTCATTTGTTGCATCTGTCCACTAAAAAAGTTGCATCACGTTTGGTTGCAACTTGACTTCGCTGTTTTTTCGCTACAACCGGTGTTTTTGGACTTTTGCTACAACCGTGTTAATTTTTGCTACAACCGGCATCATTTTTTCTGCAACCGTTTACTAAAAAAGTTGCATACACGTTCACGTAGATATTTGCTACAACCGGCGTTTGACTTTTGCTACCACGCATCATCAGCTTCGTTTTTTTGCTACGATCACGTAGATATTTTTTTGCTACAACTTTTTTTTATTGCAACCGTTGACGAAATTGCTGCATCGTGGACGAAAATTGTTGCATCGAGGAAAAATTGCTGCATAGAGATCTAACGACGCGGCCCACGTACAGGTGACAGATCGGACGGCCCGTGCGCGGCCGGCCGAACGATTCGACCGACGCGCCGGCGAAGAGCATTGCCCAAAAGAAAAAGCCTTTCCTCGAGTTGAATATGGAGGAAAACCTTCACCGCGCACGGCGATGCCTTTCTCAGATGCTAAAGCCAACTTTGCGACGTCTCTACTAAGCAAGAGCATCTACATCGATCCTTCAAATCCTTCTTAAACACCCAAACAGCCTGTCCGATCATTGTCCGGTCACAAAAATTCAACCTAAACGGACCTTTCAAACCGATCTCAAACGTCGGGGTTGACAGACATCCCCATTTCCAACCCAAATATGGGGCAGATATGGAGAGCCCGGACGCGCTCGGGTACACCCGCTACGTCGGCCTGACGGCTTGGCCCCATGCGGTTTCATAGGGAAACCCGATGATCCGACGGGCGCCTCAACCGTCGACGCGGTGTGAATGTCGCGTGGTGTCGCTCCGGCTCCCGGCCCGAGGTCGGGGCTAACTATTTAAGCCGGCCGACACCCCCAGCCTTAGCTCATCTGCCTCCTCCTTCTCTTTGTCGCCACCCGAGCCCGTCCACCTCCTCTCGCAGTTCCCTCTCCGTCAAGATGGTCCAACGGCTCATCACCACTTACGCGCAGCTCACTCCAGAGCAGCGCCTTCAAATCGAGGCGGAGATCTAGGCTCGCCACCCCGTCCGCATCGCTGCGGGCCTGCTTTCAAACTCGTCGGAGACGGAGGAGGAGGAGGAGGAGGAGGAGGAGCAGGAGCAGGAGCAGCAGGAGGAGAAGGAGCCAAAGGCCATGGAGGAGGAGGCTCCTGGCTTGAGCATAGCACAAGCGGAGGCGGAGTTCGCCGTCATCCAGTCGGAGGAGATGACGGAGTAGCAGGCCATCCTCGATTCCATCTGGGATGAGGCCGAGGGGGAGGACAATCGCCGGCTCATCCGACAGAGGCTGCCAGAGGACGACGCCCTCTTCGACGAGTTGCACACGACGATTGTGGCGAAGGAGGCCGCAACTGTAATGCCTCAAGTGTGTAACCTTCCATATTTGGAACCTTCTCCATGTGGGTCCACCTTGTCATTGTCATGAGAGCTATCAATGCATGTGATTTCATGTGGTGTCACCTTGTTTATTCTTTCTCTGCATGCATGCATGCCATATCATTTCATGCCCATGTCTTTGTGTGTTGCATTGTGATCATATGAGGAGGTGTGATACCTTGGGTGAGATGTGGTGTTGTGAATTGTGTGGTGTGGTGCTACTCTAGTAGATGCTTGTGGATTTCAACTAGGGTTTCAAAACCCTCTCTCTCTTTTATTCTAAGCCAAATAATCTTTGCCTCTTCTCCGTTTTTAAAATGTCCAGGGTTTAGCATATTTTTGTGGTGAAATTGTATTGGTGAAGTTGCTGCTTTATCTTTTTTTTGCAAGGTGCAAATATTTCCAAAACAGCCAATGTTAATGCTGTTTTGAAAATATTTAAATGCCCCAAATACTCCTTTTCTATTTTTCTTAAATAGGACATGATTTATCATGACCAGGGGTATTTTTGTTTTGTTTTTATTCCCAGTAGATTTTGCTGTGCTTTATTTCTTCTCTGGCTTTTCCAATAAATAGAAAAAGGCCCAGGGATTTATTTTTCTCTTATGTGGCGCCTCAGGTGGGCTCTCTCCCTCCGGCGGCCCAACTCTTCTTCCCCCGCGCGGTAGCCCAGCTCCCACGACCACCTTCCTCCTTCAGACGTCGCCTGCAGTCCCGCGCCTCCTTTCCGTCAGTCTGGCCGAGAGAGAGAGTTGCCGTCGTGAGGGCTCAAACGTCGAGGCCCCTCATAAAGCGTGGGCGTCCGTGCCTCCTCTCTTCCTAGGGTTTCCCCCTTCCCCATCTGCGCCGCCACCATATCCTCTCTCCATCTCCTTCCCCTCTTCCTTCCCTGTAGGCAAGTCTGTGTAGTTTGCAGCAGAGAGAGAGAGAAGCACATCGCCGTCGTCTACCTCGCTCCCGTCGGTGTCCGGCGCCGCCTCCATGTCCAGGGGCACGGGAGAGGTGCCCGCGCCCCATTCCCGTCCTCGGTGAGGCCGGGGAGCGACCTCATCGATGGCTAGCTCGACGTCAACAGCTCGGACCCGGTGTTCTCCTTCCACAACGTCGGCCTGCAGCAGGGCCTCCTTGAGCGCGTCTTCTTCCTCTCTAGTCGGCCTCCTCCACCGTACGACATTCCCTCTTCCTTCCCTAGGTGAGGATCCCTCTCCTCCCTCCTCCCCCCTCGAGTAGATCGGAGTAGAGGTCGCCGGAGTTCCTTTGTCCCGAGAGGAGGCCATGGATGTTTGTTGATGTTGTGTGGGTGGTGTGTTCGGTAGGTGTTGGAGCAGAGCAGGGGCTTCCTCCCCATCGTGGTAGCTAGCGTAGTGTGGTGGTTTCCCCCTCGAAGGATCAGCAGCAGGGTAGAGCGCTCCGGCGATTCCCTGTCGCCGACGACTCTGCGTGCAGAGCAGAGCACAAGGTGCTCGTGTTAGCTTACCTTGTATTACCCCTCCGTTTGTCAGTAACCGAAGCGTAGCGCAGTGGTATGTGTATGTGTGTGTTCTCATGAGATCGTGGGTTCGAGTCCCAGGGGTTGCACCCCCTTTTTGATTTGTTTTTCGGTACAGTGGCTTGCCGCTGCAGGGCAACATATCCTGCTGCATTACCCTATTCTGTCGAGCAGAGGCCTCTAGCAGAGTGGTTTGGATCTGTGGGCAGTACAAGGGGGTTCAGGGTTCGATCCCTCTCCCCCCTCCTTTTTTTTCTTTTGCTAAGTATTTCTTTCCCCTTGTGCTAATTTCCTTGGCTGTGTAGATGCTGTGTTGCACTAGCTAGAAGTGTGGTATTTTTTTGTAGCTATCAACAACATGTGGCTTCTATTTTTTTGCTCCAAGTTATACAGCTTGTGTTGCCTAGTGTTGTAGCTAGTTGTGCGTATAGGTGATGGTGTAGATTTGTGAGTGTGTGTATGTGGGAAGTGCCATGTATGTGAGTGTGTATAACTAGGGTGATATGCTTAGGCTAGTGCTTATGTGAGTGTGTGTGTGTGTGGATGGGTTTCCCCCCTTCCCACATACCTTGTGTGAGTGTGTGTGAAGATATGGTCTTAGTAGATATGCATGTGTAGGTTCATGTGAGTGTGTGTGCCCATGGGCATGGTGATGAACTCACGCACCCTGGTGTGATGTGAGTGTGTGAGTGCTCATGTGAGTATGTCTCACACATATCATGCCAAGTTATGCCTTGATGGGCATATGTGCAAGATTACATGTGTAGGTGTTTTATTTATGTTGTGCTTGTCTCATGTGATGGTGTGGTGGTGTGCCAAGGCACATGGGCATGAGATCTACCCCTCATGTGCACCATTGATGTTGTGGTCATGTGCAAGTGATTGTGTAGGAGGTGTTCTAGTGAATAGCACATGTGATGATGCACTATTCACTACATATGATTCTATGTAGGTTTTCTTCTCTAGTTTGTGCCTATTTGTTGCAAGCAAGTGCATAGGTATTTTATATGGTTTTGGGGTAGAATCATCCCAGGAATCCATTGGTGAGATTAGTTTTGCCATTGGAACACTTTCTGGAAACGACATATTTCAGATTTGTTCTATGTTTAGAGCTTGGTTCCATGAGGTGTGGTGTGCACAAGAGTTTGATTCTTGGTTGTGGCAGTAGAGGGTGACCCCCTCTACCACATGTTGGTTTCATCTCATGCTTAGGAATTCATATGTGCAAGTTGTGGCCATCCAAAGTAGGCATGTGGCTGAACACTAAGTCTGAGAATCTGTTTATATTTTCTTCTCGTGTTGATGAGCTTGTGCAGGTCAATGTGTTGTGATTCATGTAACGACTAAGATGCGGTCCTTTCCGATTTGGGGATCGAGGCCCCGAATTGGAAAGAAGCGCATCTAAGTGTTTCGCAAACATGGTAACATAGCACATACATGAATAATAGAGGAATGACAATAAGGGATTCAACTGTCATCTCATAAAATATCAGAGTTACATCACACATCCAAACAAGGTAGTTCCGCTATGGAATACAAAACAAGGGAAATGACTATGCTACCTTGCATGCTTGCCCATGATCACGACCATGCCTCATTCTTCTGGATAGTTCACGTAAAGGCGGTCGTTCTCCTCGTCGTACTGCCACGCCAGCTGCGTGCCGTCGGGATCACCTGTCTCGGGGGATACCTGAACCTGTTGGTGTTGTGATGGAATCTGTGAGCCACGGGGACTCAGCAATCTATGACCTCGGTGCCAGAACTAGTCAAGAGCATCTAAGCTTTATATGGTGGCTAACTTATGTAGAAGATATATTGAAGGTGATCTATTCTAGCGGTCGATGTTAGATGATCACTAAGTGATCCTGAACACCTACCTACGTCATTCATAACCCCATCGTGTTCCCGACCGAAGAGAGATCTTCGAAGGGGACAGTCATGGTTACGCACACATTTGGCAATTTTATTAGCTTATGTTTAAGTTATCTATTACTGGATGTCAACAAATATTCCAAGTTGCCACATAACCGCGGGCACGGCTTTCCGAAAGATTAAACCCTGCAGGGGTGCTCCAACTAGTCCATCACAAACGTACACGGGCCACAAAGTAATCCTCTATCACGAATCTCGTGATATCGTCGGATTCCTTAGAGCAAAAACCTCAACTCTGGGGAGAACCAAAGCTTCACCGGGATTCCTATACGCAAGATATATCGCTAAGGTAAGACAATACTAGCAGGACCTCCCGACGTGTCGATGACCCTGATAAGAGCCGCGTATCTCAGTCTCACGACACGACGGATGGAACTAGCTACGAGAACCAAACCTCAAGTTTCCTTGTGGTGGCCCCGCAGGCAGACCAGTTTGGACCAACACTCATGAGGAGCACTGGCCCGGGTTGTTGATTAAAGATCCTCGGGGTGATCATTCCCTATGCAGATTATTATTAAGTGATTAGCAAATTAACACCAATGTTGGGTCCTTTCGGACAAGTCTTAACCCTACGTGATTTATCGAGGGGGTCCCCATAACAACCCCGAACGTGTTAGGAGAGATCATTATGGAATCAAACACCGGTAGCGAGTAACTATGGCGGCAATAACGGAACAAAACAGCCGGCAAAAGGCTAGGCCTTCCGTTATTTACCAAGTATATAGGTGCATTAATTAAATAATAGATTTAGCATAATGATATCAAACTCATGTTATTACATGAGACAAAGCAACTGCAACTAGCAACGCTAACATTAGAAGCTTAGCAAAGCCTACTTAGCCATTCAAGATTTGCTAGGAAGGGATAAGTGTTTGGGTTTCATGGCAATTCAGGAGGCAATTATTTCAGTGGTAGGCAGCGAGCATATGATGGAAGAAACGTAATCTAGCATAACAAGTCTAGAGATGGAATCAAGGTCATATCATCTTGACTGTGATATCCTCAGCTTGGAACTGTTCTTGTTCGTCCTGCACGTACTCTCCCGAATCCACGTACTCGTTCTCCGATCCTGGTGCTACCCAACATAAGAATAACATCCAATGAAAAACAGCACCTCAAGATGCAACAAGCACATGATGCATGAGATGAATATGAGCATGCATCACTATTCTACTCACTAGCACAAGCATGAGAACTAAATACATGTTCCTGGACAAAACTGCATCCTAAGCTATCTTGACATGCATGAGAATGACATTATCAGATGTGTATCGTGAAAACGATGCAAAAGCATATAAAGAACATTACAAACGGAGCTACGGATCAACGGGAAACAACGAAACAAGAAATGAAGCCCTACGTGTCAAATTCATCACCACACACTCCAATGGCTCAACTCTGGTATTTCCAGGTAGACAAGACAGAAAAAAAACCAACATGGATGGAGTGATGCAAAGAATATCACCACACCATCAACTATGCACTCACAACCAACAAAATACCAAAACTACACAATTTGCCATAAACAGCATCATGGCACTTTGTGAGCCACATGCAAAGCACCTACAGCCACCTAAACATGCCAAATAAGATATGTGGCAGTAGCTATCCAAGACTACTACAAGCACGAGCAAAAATATCACACAAAGGAGTTAAACACAGAAAGTTACACAGCTGCAAACTTGCCCAAAAATATCAGATTTCACGGACTTAGTGAAAATTCCAGATTCTCACTATCTGTTTATGCTCTGAAGCATTTTGACAGCAGACAAAAGAATATCTACAGGACTCCAAATGGAATGAAAATTTACATGGAGCTATACAAACATATAAGATTCAACTTTCCAGTTGAAAGCTAAGGCTGAATCACAATACATTGACGTGCACAAGCTCATCAACAGGAGAAGAAAATATAAACAGATTCTCAGACTTAGTGAAATCTGAGATTTTCACTAATCTGGAATTTCAGCCACATGCCTACTTTGATTGGGCACAACTTGCACATATGGTTTCCTAAGCATGAAACAAAACCAATATGTGGTAGAGGGGTTCACCCTCTACTAGAACAACCAATAATCCAACTCTTGGGCACACCACAACTCATGGAACCAAGCTCCAAACAGAGAACAAATCTTAAATATGCCATCTCCAAAAAATGTTCGAAAGGAAAAATTGACTTCACCAATGGATTCCTGGGATGTTTCTACCCCAAAAACATATATAAAACATATGCACTTGCATGGAACAAAAGAGCACAAACTAGGAAAGAAACTCTACATGGAATCGTATCTAGTGAATAGTGCATCGTCACATGTGCTATTCACTAGAACAACACCCACATAAGCATATACACATGTCCACAACATCAATGGGGTACATGAGGGGTAGACCTCATGCCTATGTGCCTTGGCACACCACCACACCATCACAAGCAACAAGCACAACATAATAACATCACCTACACATAGGATCTAGCAACCCTATTTAAACATGCACCCAATCCTTTAGATGCACTCCTACCATGATAAATCTACAAAACACTCCTAGTGAAAACACCACACACTCACACACACACATCAACAACTACCTACACCACATATAAACAAGGTGTGTGGGGAGGGGGAAACCCATCCACACACACTCACCCTCACTTGTGCACCAAAGGCACAAGCACAACTACACCACATCACTACACATGCATACACTTGCATGAAAGGTCTAGGGCACACCCTCAAGCTAGATCAGTAGCACCCTTAGAACCTAGAACACATTACACAAGCACATCCTCTACACATACAAATAAAACTACAAGCACAAGCTCAACTACTCATGCTGTTAAGGGCAAGAATAAATGGCACAAGAATTATCCTAGTAGCTACACCTAATATACTCACATGCTTATGCAAACAAGAAGTAAAACAAAAGAAAGAACAAACAAAAAAATAAAAGATATAGGTGAGGGTTCGAACCCTGCACCTCTGGATTCTACAAACCGCAACACTCCACTCTGCTATGCACCCAGTGTTTGACAGAGGAGGGACTCCAACCAGGATAAGCTGTTCTGCTGCGCTACACTACTGCGAGAAATAAAATGCAAAAGGGGGGGTGCATCCGCTGGGACTCAAACCCACGAGCTCACGAGAACACACACATGCTTATACCATTGCGCTATGATTTGGACGTCTGATAGAGTAGGGAACTAAAACAAGGAAAATCGCACGAGCACTCATTGCTCTGCTTGGCACGCAGAGTCGCCGGTGACAGGAAGGACATCGGGGCTGATCTGCTACTACTGCTGCCCACGAAGGGGAACCACTACCCTACCGCTGCTACCACGATGGGGAGGAATCCCCTGCTCTGCTTCGACCCTACTGAACACACCACCAACAGACACACACACAAGCAAGCAAGACCTCTCCCTGACAGAGTAACTCCGACGAACCCTAGTCGATCCAGTCGAGGAGAAGGAGGGAGGAAGGAAGGAGGCAAGGCTCCTCACCTAGGGAAGGAAGAGGGGAAGCCGTACGGTGGAGGAAGCCAGATCGGAGGTGAAGAAGACGCTCGGAAGAAGCCCCTGCCGCAGAGCCGACGTAGTGGAAGGAGATCACCGGGGCCGAGGCGTTGACGATGAGCTGGCCGTCGACGTGGGCGTTCCCCGGCCTCAGCGAGGTCGGGAATGGGGCGCGGGGAGCCTCCCGAAGCTCCTGGACATGGCGGCGGCGACGGACGTCGACGGGAGCGGGGGAAGACGCCGGCGAGTGCTGCTCTCCTCTCTCTGCTACTCTAACTACAGAGACTTACCGGCGGGGAAGAAAGAGAGATGGGGATGGGGAGAGGTGGCGGCGCAGATGGGGAAGAGGAGGAACCCTAGAAGAGGGGAGGCATGGGCGCCCATGCTTTATGGGGGGGGGGTCCTCGACGTCTGTGCCTCACAGCGGCAGCGCGCTCTCTCTGCTGGCCTGACGGAAAGGAGGCAAAGGTGGAAACGGTGTCTGAAGGAGAAGGAGGTCGTGGGAGCTGGGCTTAGCGCGGGGGAAGGGAAACTGGGCCTCCTCGAGGGAGGGAGCCCACCAGTGGCGCAACATAAGAGAAGAAATAATCCCTGGGGACTTATTCTATTTACAGGAAAAACCAGAGAAGAAATAAAACACAGAAAAATATACAGGGGATAAAAACAAAACAAAAATACCCCTGGTCATGTTAAATCATGAGCTATTTGAATAAAATGTAAAATAGATTTTTAGGAGCAAGTTAATATTTACAAAACAGCATGGTTTGGATCTGTTTTGTAATTATTTGCACCTTTCAAACTTAATTCAAATCCGAAACTTCACATCTCCACATCCATCTCAAATCAACCTAAATCATGGGCATTTTTAAAACAGGAAATGAACAAGTGGAAAAAGAGCTTGAGATAATAAAGAGGAGAAGTTTTGAAACCTTATGCCACCACAAGTACTATTCCTATTATCACATGCAATCTACTAGAGTTGCACCACACCACACATCACAACTCATATAACACAAGATCACAAGCATCACCTCACCTCATAAGGACACAATGCAACATCACAAACACATGGCATGATATGGAATGCATGCATGCAAGGAAGAATTAGACAAGGTGACACATGAAATCATAGCATAGGTAGCTCTCATGTCCATGACAAGTTGGACCCACATGGGAAGGTTCCAAATATGGTAAGCTACACACTTGGGGCATTACAAACTATCCCACACTACAAAAAGATCTTGCCCCGAGATCTACGTCTGAAAGAACTCCAGAAATTCAGAACGGAGGTGATCCTCGCGTTCCCAAGTAGCCTCTTTATCGGAATGGTGTGACCACTGCACTTTGAGAAATTTGACAGACTTGTTGCGAGTCGTGCGCTTAGTCGTCTTGAGGACCGCAATTGGATGCTCACGATAAGATAGGTCAGGCTGAAGGTCGATGTCTTGAAGATGAACAGTGCGCTCGGGGGTCTTGAAGCACCTCCAGAGGTGAGAAACATGGAACAGATCATGCACATTTGCAAAGTTTGACGGGAGCTCAAGCTGGTACGCAAGGTCGTCTCTCTTGCCAACCACTCTGAACGGACCAACGAAACAAGGCGCAAGCTTGCCTTTGATGCCAAAGCACTGCATACCCCTCACAGGCGACACCTTGAGATAGACGAAGTCATCAAGCTCATAAGACATGTCACGATGCTTGCTATCATAATAACTCTTCTGACGGGACTGAGCTTCTCTGAGGTTGTTGCGAATGACCCGACACATCTCCTCAGCTTCTTCTATCAAATCATTCCCAAGGATCCGACGCTCGCCGGTCTCGGACCAGTTGAGCGGGGTACGACACTTCCTGCCATAGAGAATTTCAAACGGAGCCTTGCCAGAACTAGCTTGATAACTGTTGTCATACGAGAACTCCACAAAAGGCAGACAATCCTCCCACTTCATACCAAAAGAGATAACACAAGCTCTCAGCATATCCTCAAGAACTTGATTGACTCGCTCCACTTGACCACTAGTCTGAGGATGAAAAGTTGTGCTGAAGCGGATCTTCGTGCCCACTTCAGACTGAAAAGAGTCCCAGAACTTGGAAGTGAAGATACTTCCGCGATCCGAAGAGATCATCATAGGAACGCCATGCAAAGACACAATCCTCGAGGTGTACAACTATGCAAGCTGAGCTGCCGAAATGGATTCCTTGACTGGAAGAAAATGAGCCACTTTACTCAACTTGTCGATCACGACGAAGATGGCATCATTACCCTTCTTGGACTTCGGAAACCCGGTGACGAAATCCATCTCAATGTGATCGAACTTCCACTCGGGAATGGGCAAAGGATGCAAAAGACCCGCTGGACGTTGATGCTCTGCTTTCACCCTTCGACATATATCACATTCATTTACGAACTGAGCAGTCTCACGCTTCATACGAGTCCACCAGAAGGTCTGTTTCAAGTCCTGGTACATCTTGGAGCCTCCAGGATGAGTAGAGAGCAGAGAGTTACGAGCTTCTTCCATGATTACCTTTCTGAGATCACCTTTCGGGACGACAAGACGATCCTCGAAGAACAACGTGTCTCTGGCATCAACAGTGAAGCACTTATACTGGGGAAGACTCTTTGCCACGCCAATCTTGACTTTCTTCACCATTGCATCAAGAAGCTGTGCTGCCCGGACATGATCTTCCAAGGTAGGAGAGATCTGAAGGTTTGCAAGAAATCCCTGAGGTACTAATTGAAGGTTGAGCTTCCCGAAAGACTCACGAAGACCAGACTGGAGAGGTTGCAGAATAAGACTGTTGCAGTACGCCTTCCTGCTCAAGGCATCCGCCAGGACGTTAGGTTTGCCTGGCGTGTACTCAACACTCGGATTAAAATCCTAGAGCATTTCCACCCAACGTGTTTGCCGAAGATTCAAGTTAGTCTGAGTGAAGATGTACTTGAGACTCTTGTGATCGGTGAGTACTTCAACCTTCCGTTCCAACAAGAGGTGTCTCCAAGTCATCAGATCATTTACCACAGCTGCTAGCTCAAGATCATGCATAGGATAGTTCTTCTCCGCTGGCTTCAACTACCTGGAGGTATAAGCAACCACCTTCTTCTCTTGCATCAGGACTGCACCAAGACCCTGGAGAGAAGCGTCACAAAACACCTGGTAAGGCTTGGAATCATCTGGAGGAACCAAGACTGGAGTGGAGGTAAGCTTCTCTTTGAGTGTGTCGAAGGCCAACTGACACTCTGGAGACCAAGCATACTTAACACCCTTCTGAAGAAGACTTGAGAGAGGCTTCGCAATCTTGGAGAAGTTCTCAACAAACCTTCTGCAATAGCTTGCGAGCCCGAGAAAGCTTCGAAGCTTCTTCACATTCTACGGAGGCTCCCATTCAACAATGGCTTGCACCTTGGACGGATCAACCTTGATGCCCTCGGCAGAGATAATGTGACCAAGATAGACGACTTCTTTCAGCCAGAACTCACACTTGGAAAACTTGGCATACAACTTGTACTCACTCAGCTTATCAAGCACCAATCTGAGATGTTCTTCATGTTCTTCCTCAGTTTCAGAAAAGACCAGAATGTCGTCGAGATAGAGCAAGACAAAGTCATTCTTGAACGGAGAGAATATGTAGTTCATCAATCGACAAAATGTCGGAGGAGCATTAGCCATACCAAAAGACATGACCGTATACTCATATGAGCCAAAACTAGTCCTACAGGCAGTCTTCGGAATATCTTCTTCGCAAATGCGAATTTGATGATAGCCCATTCTGAGATCGAGCTTGGAGAAGACCTTAGCACCTTTCAACTGTTCGAACAACTCAGTTATGTTCAGAAGTGGATATTTGTTCCTGATTCTATTCTTGTTCAATGGACGGTAATCTTCATATTCGCAGACCACTGGGACTTGCGAAATAGGATTAATCTCACCCTTTTCATTCAAAGAGAACAGACGGATTATATCATCGCGCGCCGCGAATATAATCACGTCCTCCGAAGAGTGGGTAAGCTTCACTTCTTTAGCTTCACAATCAATCGATGCCTTGTTCATGGCCAGCCAGTCCATACCAAGGATCAAGTCAATGTCGGAATTGCCCAAGACATACGGAGAAGCCAGAAAAGAATAACTGCCTATCTTGAGAGAAGCATCCGAAACGAACAACTGAGAGCTCATCTGCATACCCGGAGACACAACTTGCAATGACTTGGGAAGAAACTCGGTCGCAATATTATTACCAGATGCAAAGGGATATGACATGAATGAATGTGATGCGCCAGAATCGAATAAGACTTTAGCAGGAATATCATTAACGAGGAGGTTACCCATGATCACATCTGACGATTTTTCTGCCTCAGCTGCATTCACCATGTTGACTCGAGCTGATCTGGGGTTGAACTTGACAAGAGCATTACTTGGAGGTTTGCCTGGAGGAGGAGGCGGCAGACGGAGCTGAGAAGTGCACTTGTTGGCATAATGACCCTTCTGCCCACACTTGTGACAAGTAACCTCTGCTGGTTGCCGGTACTGAGTCTGAGGAGGCCCTTGCTTCTGATGCTGGAATCTCTGCTGAAAGACTGGGTTGGGTGGGTGGGAAGAACCACGAACACCAGAATGCTTGAGCTGCTGCCAGTGCCGAGGAGGAGGAGACACCCAAAACTTCTATTGCTTCTGAACCACCTGAGTAGAGGAAGAGCTGGAATCTCTGAAGCGCTTCTTAGAATTCTCCACCCTGAGCAAGGCTGCCTCTGCTCTGAGAGCTAAGTTGTAGAACTTGTCGAACTCCTCAGGATCGTGCAAAGCAAGAGCTAACTGCAAATCTTCTTTCAAGCCACCTCTGAACTGATAAATCTTGCTCTCTGATCACGGATATCCTGCAGGGCGTATCGGGCTAGCTCGTGGAACTCAACGTTGTACTTGTACACGGAGTTACCACCCTGCTTCAAGCGCCTGAACTTCTCACACATTTCCTCCACGAAGCTGGAAGGAATGTAGTGGGACCTAAAGTCACGGCATAACTCATCTCAAGTGATCACTCTAGCGCCTCTTGAATCCTTCAACTATTGCCACCAGATAGAAGCTTGCCCCTTCGACTAGAATGTTGCAAATTTGACAAAATCCTCAGGACGAACATTGGTACACCCGAAATGCTTTTTCATATCACGCATCCAATCCTCGGCATCAAATGGCTGGTCACAGGAAGTGAAAGTCTTTGGCTGATTCGACAGGAACTGACTCAGATTAGCAAACTGATTTCCACCATGCTGGAAATTGCCTTGCTGCTCGTTACCCCTCTCTTGCAACAACTGAAGCAGCATCTGAGTGTTTGCATTATTAGCAGCCATCACCGCTTGCCAAGCCTCAGCAGGAGGAGGCGGCGGCGGAGGAGGATTCTCCGGAGGAGGAGGTGGTGGCGGCACATCCTCACGCCCTGGGTTATGACTAGTCGGTGGAGCCATCCTGAAGACGGACGCCACATTAGCCCACAGAATATATTGAAGATATAGCTGAATCAAAATGACAGGAATATCTGAACAGGAATAAGCAATTGCACTCTAACAAAATAGTAAGAATGCTTCCTCAAAGTGACGGTCGACAAAAATTCTGATTAAGACCACTGCAAACAAGTATGAGCTAGAATTGCTCGGAGCAAACATATGATCGAGATTTCATCCGATATCTTTGTGGATAAGATCGCACGAGCTCGAATTTACAGTAGCCATCCTGTGCAAGGTAGTGCACACGACATATAAAGTATCCCCGAGTCATAGTGAGCTACAAGGACTCTTTAAGACACAACAAGAACCGCTGTAAGACGACCGTGAACAAACATACCCACTGAACATCGAATCCCAACCTCAGTCATGCATCTGTAGGAAGATAGTCCTATAAGATACTACTTGATATCCCACCTATGAATTCCTGAAATAACTGGTCATGCAATCTGGTACACGGATACAAGGAGTAATATCACACAACTCCTATACTAACCCGTCACCTGTATCACATCCGTCAGCACACAACCAGCATCTCGGACCTTCATCTACAACAGACCCTCGTGATCACAACGATACCAAGTATGGCAGTACTCCCGGAAAATGTGCACCAGTACTGGGGACATCGGGGTTATCTTGCCACTACCAGTATTGAAGCAATTACGAACATCCTTCGTTCTTAGATACTCAGAAATATGAATGATGGCGATGTGCACAAGAATCCCGTGGAGCTTAACTCCTCGGAAGAAATCAACGCAGACAGGAGGCACCAAGACAGAACTCTGTCACATCGAAATCATATAGATTTCACAAATACCCGCGTGATCCTAAAGTTTTTTTGAGCGAGAAAAGGAGTAGAATTAAGATTTCCTAAGACGGGAACCTCACCAGAGCATGGAAGAGGAGAAAAAAGAATCCTATTCTCCGATATAACTATGACTCAAAACATTTTACTAGACTCGACTCGGCCAAGTACGATCAGACAAAGGCTCCTATGGTCGTAAGGCTGTGATTACCAACTTGTAACGACTAAGATGTGGTCCTTTCCGATTTGGGGGTCGAGGCCCCGAATTGGAAAGAAGCGCATCTAAGCGTTTCGCAAACATGGTAACATAGCACATACATGAATAATAGAGGAATGACAATAAGGGATTCAACTGTCATCTCATAAATATATCAGAGTTACATAACGCATCCAAACATGGTAGTTCCGCTATGGACCACAAAACAAGGGAAATGACTATGCTACCCTGCATGCTTGCCCATGATCACGACCATGCCTCAGTCTTCTCGATAGTTCACGTAAAGGCGGCCGTTCTCCTCGTCGTACTACCACGCCAGCTGCGTGCCATCGGGATCACGTGTCTTGGGGGTACCTGAACCTGTTGGTGTTGTGAACGAATCTGTGAGCCACGGGGACTCAGGAATCTATGACCTCGGTGCCAGAACTAATCAAGTTATTAGGTTGGAAAGGTGAAGTATTTAGGTTGCAGCATCCTAAGCTTTATATGGTGGCCAACTTACGAAGAAGATATATTGAAGGTGGTCTATTCTAGCAGTCGATGTTAGATGATCACTAAGTGATCCTGAACACATACCTACGTCATTCATAACCCCACCGTGTTCCCGATCGAAGAGAGATCTTCGAAGGGGATAGTCACGGTTACGCACACAGTTGGCAATTTTATTAGCTTATGTTTAAGTTATGTATTTCCAGATGTCAACAAATATTCCAAGTTGCCACATAACCGCGGGCACGGCTTTCCGAAAGATTAAACCCTGTAGGGGTGCTCCAACTAGTCTATCACAAACGTACACGGGCTGCAAAGTAATCCTCTATCATGAATCTCGTGATCTCGTCGGATTTCTTAGAGGAAAACCTCAACTCTGGGGAGAACCAAAGCTTCACCGGGATTCCTATACGCAAGATATATCGCTAAGGTAAGACAAGACTAGCAGGACCTCCCGACGTGTCGACGACCCTGATAAGAGCCGCATATCTCAGTCTCAGGACACGACGGATGGAACTATCTATGAGAACCAAACCTCCAGTTTCCTTGTGGTGGTCCCGCAGCCAGACTAGTTTGGACCAACACTCATGAGGAGCACTGGCCCAGGTTGTTGATTAAAGATCCTCGGGGTGATCATTCCTATGCAGATTATTATTAAGTGATTAGCAAATTAACACCAATGTTGGGTCCTGCCGGACAAGTCTTAACCCTACGCGATTTATCGAGGGGGTCCCCATAACAACCCTGAACGTGTTAGGAGCGATCATTATGGAATCAAACACCGATAGCCGGTAACTATGGCAGTAATAACGGAACAAAACAGTCGGCAAAAGGCTAGGCCTTCCGTTATTTACCAAGTATATAGGTGCATTAGTTAAATAACAGATTTAGCATAATGATATCAAACTCATGTTATTACATGAGACAAAGCACCTGCAACTAGCAACGCTAACATTAGAAGCTTAGCAAAGCCTACTTAGCCATTCAAGATTTGCTAGGAAGGGATAAGTGTTTGGGTTTCATGGCAATTCAGGAGGAAATTATTTCAGTGGTAGGCAGCGAGCATATGATGGAAGAAACGTAATCTAGCATAACAAGCCTAGAGATGGAATCAAGGTCATATCATCTTGCCTGTGATATCCTCATCTTGGAACTGTTCTTGTTCGTCCTGCACGTACTCTCCCGAATCCACGTACTCGTTCTCCGATCCCGGTGCTACCCAACATAAGAATAACATCCAATGAACAATAGCACCTCAAGATGCAACAAGCACCTGCTAATTGAGATGAATATGAGCATGCATCACTATTCTACTCACTAGCACAAGCATGAGAAGTAAATACATGCTCCTGGACAGAACTGCATCCTAATCTATCTTGACATGCATGAGAATGACATGATCAGATGCGTCTCGTGAAAACGATGCATATACAGAACATTATAAACGGAGCTACGGATCAACGGGAAACAACGAAACAAGAAATGAAGCCCTACGTGTCAAATTCATCACCACACACTCCAATGGCTCAACTCTGGTATTTCTAGGTAGCCAAGACAGAAAACAAACCAACATGGATGGGGTGGTGCAAAGAATATCACCACACCATCAACTATGCACTCACAACCAACAAAATACCAAAACTACACAATCTGCCATAAACAACATCATGGCACTTTGTGAGCCACATGCAAAGCACCTACAACCACCTAAACATGCCAAATAAGATATGTGGGAGTAGCTATCCAAGAGTACTACAAGCACAAGCAAAAATATCACACAAAGGAGTTAAACACAGAAAGTTACACAGCTGCAAACTTGCCCAAAAATATCAGATTTCGGGGACTTATAGAAAATTCCAGATTCTCACTATCTGTTTATGCTCTGAAGCATTTTGACAGCAGCCAAAACAATATCTACAGGACTCCAAATGGAATTAAAATTTACATGGAGCTAGACAAACGTATAATATTCAACTTTCTAGTTGAAAGCTAAGGCTGAATCACAACACATTGACCTGCACAAGCTCATCAAGAGGAGAAGAAAATATAAACAGATTCTTAGACTTGGTGAAAATTAGAAATTTTCACTAATCTGGAATTTCAGCCACATGCCTACTTTATTTGGGCACAACTTGCACATATGGTTTCCTAAGCATGAAACAAAACCAATATGTCGTAGAGGGGTTCACCCTCTACTACCACAACCAAGAATCCAACTCTTGGGCACACCACAACTCATGGAACCAAGCTCCAAACATAGAACAAATCTTAAATATGCCATCTCCAGAAAATGTTCCAAAGGCAAAAATGACTTCACCAATGGATTCCTGGGATGTTTCTACCCCAAAAACATATATAAAACATATGGACTTGCATGGAACAAAAGAGCACAAACTAGGAAAGAAACTCTACATGGAATCATATCTAGTGAATAGTGCATCGTCACATGTGCTATTCACTAGAACAACACCCACATAAGCATATACACATGTCCACAACATCAATGGGGTACATGAGGGGTAGACCTCATGCCTATGTGCCTTGGCACACCACCACACCATCACAAGCAACAAGCACAACATAATAACATCACCTACACATAGGATCTAGCAACCCTATTTAAACATGCACCCAATCCTTTAGATGCACTCCTACCATGATAAATCTACAAAACACTCCTAGTGAAAACACCACACACTCACACACACACATCAACAACTACCTACACCACATATAAACAAGGTGTGTGGGGAGGGGGAAACCCATCCACACACACTCACCCTCACTTGTGCACCAAAGGCACAAGCACAACTACACCACATCAGTACACATGCATACACTTGCATGAAAGGGCTAGGGCACACCCTCAAGCTAGATCAGTAGCACCCTTAGCACCTAGAACACAATGCACAAGCACATCCTCTACACATACAAATAAAACTACAAGCACAAGCTCAACTACTCGTGCTGTTAAGGGCAAGAATAAATGCCACAAGAATTATCCTAGTAGCTACACCTAATATACTCACATGCTTATGCAAACAAGAAGTAAAACAAAAGAAAGAACAAACAAAAACATAAAAGATATGGGTGAGGGTTCGAACCCTGCACCTCTGGATTCTACAAACTGCAACACTCCACTATGCTATGCACCCAGTGTTTGACAGAGGAGGGACTCCAACCAGGATAAGCTATTCTGTTGTGCTACACTACTGTCAGAAATAAAATGCAAAGGGGGGGGTGCATCCATTGGAACTCAAAACCACAAGCTCACGAGAACACACACATGCTTATACCACTGCGCTACGATTCGGACGTCTGACAGAGTAGGGAACTAAAACAAGGAAAATAGCACGAGCACCTGGTGCTCTACTTGGCACGCGGAGTCGCCGGCGACAGGAATGACTCCGGGCTGATCTTCTACTGCTGCTACCCACGAAGGGGAACCACTACCCTACCGCTGCTACCACGATGGGGAGGAAGCCCCTGCTCTGCTTCGACCCTACCGAACACACCACCAACAGACACACAGACAAGCAAGCAAGACCTCTCCGTGACAGAGTAACTCCGGCAAACCCTAGTCGATCCAGTCGAGGAGAAGGAGGGAGGAAGGAAGGAGGCGAGGCTCCTCACCTAGGGAAGGAAGAGGGGAAGCCGTACGGTGGAGGAAGCCGGATCAGAGGGGAAGAAGACGCACAGAAGAAGCCCCTGCTGCAGATCACCGGGGCCGAGGCGTTGACGACGAGCTGGGCGTCAACGTGGGCGTTCCCCGGGCTCAGCGAGGTCGGGAATGGGGCGCGGGGAGCCTCCCGGAGCTCCTGGACATGGCGGCGGCAACGGACGTCGACGGGAGCGGGGGAAGTCGCCGGCGAGTGCTGCTCTCCTCTCTGTGCTACTCTAACTACAAAGACTTACCGGCGGGGAAGAAAGAGAGATGGGGATGGGGAGAGGTGGCGGCGCACATGGGGAAGAGGAGGAACCCTAGAAGAGGGGAGGCACGGACGCCCATGCTTTATTGGGGGGGGGGGGTCCTCGACGTCTGTGCCTCACGGTGGCAACGCGCTCTCTCTGCTGGCATGACGGAAAGGAGGCAGTGGTGGAAACGACGTCTGAAGGAGAAGGAGGTCGTGGGAGCTGGGTTTAGCACGGGAGAAGCGAAACTGGGCCGCCTGGAGGGAGGGAGCCCACGAGTGGTGCAACATAAGAGAAGAAATAATCCCCGGGGCCTTATTCTATTTACAGGAAAAACCAGAGAAGAAATAAAGCACAGAAAAATATACTAGGGATAAAAACAAAACAAAAATACCCCTAGTCATGATAAATCATGACCTATTTGAATAAAATGTAAAATGGATTTTTAGGAGCAAGTTAATATTTACAAAACAACATGGTTTGGATCTGTTTTGTAATTATTTGCACCTTTCAAACTTAATTCAAATCAGAAACTTCACATCTCCACATCCATCTCAAATCAACCTAAATCATGGGCATTTTTAAAACAGGAAAGGAACAAGTGGAAAAATAGCTTGAGATAATAAAGAGGAGAAGTTTTGAAACCTTATGCCACCACAAGTACTATTCCTATTATCAGATGCAATCTACTAGAGTTGCACCACACCACACATCAAAACTCATATCACACAAGATCACAAGCATCACCTCACCTCATAAGGACACAATGCAACATCACAAACACATGGCATGATATGGAATGCATGCATGCAAGGAAGAATTAGACAAGGTGACACATGAAATCATAGCATAGGTAGCTCTCATGTCCATGACAAGTTGGACCCACATGGGAAGGTTCCAAATATGGTAAGCTACACACTTGGGGCATTACAATTCAGCCTTAGTTTTCAACTGGAGAGTTGAAGCTTATGTGTTTGTCTAGCTCCCTGTAAAGTTTCATTCCATTTGGAGTTCTGTAGATATTGTTTTGGCTGCTGTCAAAATGCTTCAGAGCATAAACAGATAGTGAGAATCCGGAATTTTCACGAAGTCCCTGAAATCTGATATTTTTGGGCAAGTTAGCAGTTGTGTAACTTTCTGTCTTTAACTCCTTTGTGTGATATTTTTGCTTGTGCTTGTAGTACTCTTGGATAACTACTGCCACATATATTATTGGCATGTTTAGGTGGCTGTAGGTGCTTTGCATGTAGCTCTCAAAGTGCTATGGTGCTGTTTATGGTAGATTGTGTAGTTTTGGTATTTTGATATTTGTGAGTGCATAGTTGATGGTGTGGTGATATTATTTGCACCACCCCATCCATGTTGGTTTGTTTTATGTCTTGGCAACCCGGAAACACCATAGATACGCCATTGGAGTGTGTGGTGATGAATTTGACACGTAGCACTTCATTTCTTGTTTCATTGTTTCCTGTTGATCCGTAGCTCTGATTGTAATGTTCTTTATATGTTTTTGCATCGTTTTCACGTGACGCATATGATCATGTCATTCTCATGCATGTAAAGATAGCTTAGAGTGCATTTCTATCCTGGAACATGTATTTACTTCTTATGCTTGTGCTAGTGATAGAAGTAGAGATGCATGTTCATATTCATCTCATGCATCATGTGCTTGTTGCATCTTGAGGTCCTGTTGTTCTTTGGATGTTATTCTTATGTTGGGTAGCACCAGGATCGGAGAACGAGTACGTGGATCCGGGAGAGTACGCGCAGGACGAACAAGAGCAGTTCCAAGCTGAGGATATCACATGCAAGATGATATGACCTTGATTCCATCTCTAGACTTGTTATGCTAGTTTACGTTTCCTTTGTCTTATGCTCGCTGCCTACCACTGAAATAATTGCCTCATGATATGCCATGAAACCAATCACTTACCCCTTCCTAGCAAATCTTGAATGGCTAAGTAGGCTTTGCTCACCTACTAATTTTAGCGTTGCTAGATGCAGGTGCAATTGTCTGATGTGATAACATGAGTTTGATATCATTATGATAAATCTATTATTTAATTAATGCACCTATATACCTGGTAAATAACGGAAGGCCTAGCCTTTTGCCGGGTGTTTTGTTCCATTATTGCCGCCATATTTACCGGCTACCGGTGTTTGATTCCATAATGATCGCTCCTAACACGTTTGGGGTTGTTATGGGGACCCCCTCAATAAATCGCGTAGTGTTAAGACTTGTCCGGCAGGACCCAACCTTGGTTTTAATTTGCTACTCACTTAATAATAATTTGCATAGGCAATGGCCTCCCCGAGGAATTTAATCAACAACCCGGGCCAGTGCTCCTCATGAGCGTTGGTCCAAACTAGAGCACTGTGCGGGGCCAACTCAGGGCAACTTGAGAGATTTCTGTCAGGCCACTGTACGCGTCGCTCATCCCTCGTGTTCTGAGACTGAGATACGCGGCTCTTATCACGGTCGACGACACGAAGGGAGGTCCTGCTAGTCTTGTCTTACCTTAGCGATATATCTTGCGTATAGGAATCCCGGTGAAGCTTTGGTTATCCCCAGAGTTGAGATGTTCCTCTAAGGAATCGGACGAGATCACGGGATTCGTGATGGAGGATTACTTTGCGGCCCATGTACGTTTGTGATGGACTAGTTGGAGCATCCCTGCAGGGTTTAATCTTTTGGAAAGTCGTGCCCGCGGTTATGTGGCAACTTGGAATATTTGTTAACATCCGGTATTAGATAACTTAAACATAAGCTAATAAAATTGCCAACTGTGTGCGTAACCGTGACTGTCCTCTTCGAAGATCTCTCTTCGATCGGGAACGCGGTGGGGTTATGATTGACGTAGGTAGGTGTTCAGGATCACTTAGTGATCATCTATTGTCGACCGCTAGAATAGACCACCTTCTATTCTAGTTCTACGTAAGTTAGCCACCATATAAAGCTTAGGATGGTGCAGCCTAAATACTCCACCTTTCCAACCTAATAACTTGACTAGTTCTGGCATCATGGTCATAGATTGATGAGTCCCCGTGGCTCATGGATTCCTTCACAACACCAACAGGTTCAGGTACCCCCGAGACAGGTGATCCCGACGGCACGCAGCTGGCGTGGTAGTACGATGAGGAGAACGACCGCCTGTACGTGAACTATCCAGAAGACTGAGGTGTGGTCGTGATCATAGGCAAGCATGCAGGGTAGCATAGTCATTTCTCATGTTTTGTAGTCCATAGCGGAAGTACCTTGTTTGTATGCGTGATGTAACTCTGATATATTTATGAGATGACAGTTGAATCTCTTATTATCATTCCTCTATTATTTATGTATGTGCTATGTTACCATGTTTGCGAAACGCTTAAATGCGCTTCTTTCCAATTCGGGGCCTCGATCCCCAAATCGGAAAGGACCGCATCTTAGTCGTTACAGCAACGTAGCAGCCGGAGGCGCCAGAGGGGGCAGAGCTACGACAGGCGGCCATTTATTCGCGGGAAGGCACGAAGATCATCGTCATCTTCGGCGAGGAGTAGATGAGTTCTACGTACTCCCTCCGATCCTAAATATAAGACATTTTTGAGATTTCATTAGTAGACTACATACGAAGCAAAATGAGTGAACCTACACTTTAAAATATGTTTATATACATCCATATGTAGTTTATAGTGCAATCTCTAAAAGGTCTTATATTTAGGAACGGAGGAAGTAGTACGTAGGTTTCATATCTTGCATGTTTTTGTATGGATTTGGGCATCCCAATATGAGATGCCCGGATGTTCAATGAATTATTTGAGACGCGCCTGGTCAGTATCCACGGACGCGTCCGGGCGCGCCTGCGCGCGTTTGAGTGGACGGATTTGCAAGGTCCAGTTGTATATGCTCTAAGATCACTTTGTAAATCTAGCACTCGGATACGTCCGCAATCAGTAACCAAGGACCAGTTAAATTTATAGCTCTGCATTCAATTTTTTGTATTTAACCATTAAATTCGTACAAAATATATAAGAAAATCCTGCATACTAGGTACCGCATTAGCTATAGTCATCGGAGATGTCTGCGTAGGAGGGAACATGTTCCTGAGCTCATCCAAGTTGGCAAACATTTGTGTAACGACTAAGATGCGACTCTTTTCTTATTTGGGGGCGAGGCCTCAAAAAGGGAAAGGGATGCATCTAAGTGTTTGGCAAGCAGGATAAACATCGCAATACATAATGGATGGAAGAATAATAAGATTTGGCTTACACTCGCCACAAACTAAATTACAAAGTCACACAGTCATATATTATTTAAATGGAAAGCAGGGTCCGACTCCGGACAAGATAAACGACAAAAGCAATGTTATCTCGCCTTGCTAGGCCCATGATCACGACCAAGTGCCTCTAATCCTCAGGATACGTCTCGTACAATCAGTCACTGGCCTCGTCGAACTCCCACCTCAGCTGGGTATCCTCGGAACGTCTGCATGTGGGGTACCTGTACCTGTGGGTGGTTGTAGTAAACTGTGAGCCACGAGGACTCAACAATCTCATGACCTTGGTATCGAGTCTAAATAAGTTAATAGGTGAGGTTGGGGTAAGTGTTTGAGTTTGCAGCATCCTAAGCATATATGATGGCTAACTTACGAAGACCAGAAAATCAGTTATGGTGGTCTACGTAAGACGGTCGAGGTCTAAGAATGATCACTAAGTGATCCTGAACACCTACTTACGTCTTTCATAACTTCACTGTGTTCTCGATCACAGAAGGAGGTGTGAAAGAAACAGTCACGGTTAAGCACACAGTTGGCAAGTTTTATTTAAATAACTTTAAGTCATCTAGAACAGGATGTTAACAAAATATCCATGTTGCCACATAACCGTGGGCATGGCTTTCCAAAAGATTTATCCCTGCAGGGGTGCCCCAACTAGTCCATTAGAAATTACCATAGGCCGCATAGTAATCCTCAACGACAAAACTCGCGATCTCGTCAGATTCGTTAGAGGAAAACCTCAACTCTGAAAAGACCCAAAGTCTCACCGGAATCCAAATGCACAAGATATATCATTAAGGTAAGACAAGTCCAGCAAGACCGCCCGACGTGTCGACGACTCTGATAAGAGCCGCGTATCTCACCCTCACGCATGTCGGATAAGCACAGCGGACGGTGGCTTGATAGACATCTCCCGGGTTGCCCCGGGGTGGCCCCGCAAATGGCTCTAGGTTGGACCAACACTCATGAGGAGCATTGGCCCGGGGGGTTGATTAAGTTCCTCCGGGTAGCTATTCCCTATGGTTTTTATTAAGTTGTTAGCAAATTAACACCAAAGTTGGGTCTTGCAAGACAAGCCTTAACACTAAATGATTTATCAAGGGGGTCCCCATAACAACCCCGAACGTGTTAGGAGCGCTCAGTTATGGAATAAACCACCGGTAGTCAAAACTAAGGCGGTAACAACGGAACAAATCACCTGGGAAAAGGCTAGGCCTTCCGCTATTTACCAAGTATATAGGTGCATTAATTAAATAGCATTTAAATAAGGATGACATCAAATGCCCAAGTTATCACATGGACCAGCTTGCACCTGCAACTAGCAACGCTAATAATAAAGGTTGAGCAAGCCTAACTTAGCCAAACAATATTTGCTAGGTGGGTAGGTGTTTGAGGTTTCATGGCATTGTTTGATGGCCTATATATCACGTGGTAGGCAGCAGAGATATAACGATACAAACAAATCACTAAGCATAACAAATCTAGAAACAGTGTCAAGGTCACGATCATCTTGCCTCAGATTTCTTCAGAGTGGAACTGTTCCTAAGCTTCCTGCACGAACTCACCGGACTCCTCGAACTCGTTTCCGACCAAGTAGCTATCCAAAAGAAACAAACATCAAATAAACACCAGCAATTGATAATGCAACAATCAATGTGATGTATGGATGCACAACCCCTAATTATGCACATAAACATCCTGCACAGATAAACAAGTGCCACCTCATCACAAAGTGACACTTTAGGAGAACTGCTCAAATCTGGAATCCAGTACCACCATTGGATTCCTTGGGTTTTTTCTACCCCAAACCATATATTATACTACTATATATGCATGCAGAAAAACACCACAAACAACAAAGGAAATACTACAGAGGATCAAACTCTGCTATTGTCCAGAACATGAGCTATTCTTGAACCTACCCAATTGGGTATATTCCTCTTCTGTAAATATTCCAGATTTGTAAATTCATCACAAACACACACAAAAAAGCACATACTCAACAGGGGAGGCCCCCACTGGTAATACTCACCAGGGCTCCCTAGAGCATGCCAAGTGGCCCCTGGACCTGCCAAACACACACACATAAATGGGGCTTGGTGGTTATCGAACCCCCCACCTCACCTACACACAAAGCACCCTGCCACTGGGCTATCGCAAGCTATCTGCCCTGGACCCGCCAGACACACACACAAAACACACGCACATAATGGAAAAGAAAATGGGGCTTGGTGGGGATTGAACCTTCCCAATTGGGTATATTCCTCTTTTGGAAATATTCCAGATTTTTACATTCATCACAAACACACACAAAAAAACAATCCTGCACAAATAAACAAGTGCCACCTCATCACAAAGTGACACTTTAGCAGAACTGCTCAAATCTGGAATCTAGTGCCACCATTGGATTCCTTGGGTTTTTCTAGCCCAAAACCAGATATTATACTGCTATATATGCATGCAGAAAAACACCACAAACAACAAAGGAAATACTACAGAGGATCAAACTCTGCTATTGTCCAGAACATGAGCTATTCTTGAACCTGCCCAATTGGGTATATTCCTCTTATGGAAATATTCCAGATTTGTAAATTCATCAAAAACACACACAAAAAACACATACTCAACAGGGGAGGGCCCCACTCGTAGTACTCACCAGGGCTCCCTAGAGCATGCCAAGTGGCTCGTGGATGTGCCAAAGACACACACATAAATGGGGCTTGGTGGGGATCGAACCCTCCACCTCACCTACACACAGAAAGCACCCTGCCACTGGGCTACCGTAGGCTATCTGCCCTGTACCCGCCAGACACACACACAAAACACACGCACATAATGGAAAAGATAATGGGGCTTGGTGGGGATTGAACCTGTCCAATTGGGTATATTCCTCTTCTGGAAATATTCCAGATTTGTAAATTCATCACAAACACACAAAAAACACATACTCAACAGGGAAGGGCCCCACTGGTAATACTCACCAGGGCTCCCTAGAGCATGCCAAGTGCCCCCTGGACGTGCCAAACACACACACATAAATGGGGCTTGGTGGGGATCGACCCCCCACCTCACCTACACACACAAAGCACCCTGCCACTGGGCTACCGCAGGCTATCTTCCCTGGACCCGCCAGACACACACACAAAACACACGCACATAATGGAAAAGAAAATGGGGCTTGGTGGGGATCGAACCTGCCCAATTGGGTATATTCCTCTTCTGGAAATATTCCAGATTTGTAAATTCATCACAAACACACACAAAAAAACACACACTCAACAGGGGAGGGCCCCACTGGTATTACTCACCAGGGCTCCCTAGAGCATGCCAAGTGGCCCCTGGACCTGCCAAACACACACACATAAATGGGGCTTGGTGGGGATTGAACCCCCCACCACACCTACACACACAAAGCACCCTGCCACTTGGCTACCGCAGGCTATCTGCCCTGGACCCGCCAGATACACACACAAAACACACGCACATAATGGAAAAGAAAATTGGCCTTGGTGGGGATCGAACCCCCACTTCACCCACACACACAAAGCACCCTGCCACTGGGCTACTGCAGGCTATATGCACTAAAAGGGGAAGCACGACGCAAGGGGGACTCGAACCCGAGACCTCTTGATCTACGCGTAGAGATCAAACCATATGGGCTATGGTAGGTGATCTGCTAGGAGAGGGGAATTGCGCTAGCTATTACTCCAGAAAGGGGTTACCTTACCCGCTGCGATAGAGAGGCGACGACGGCAACACTACTCTTAACGGTGCAATACATGCAACGGCGGCACGGTGCAATACGCGGGGCTACGCGCTTCTACGCAGTCCCGGAGCAGGAGGCATCTATGTGCTACACAATGCATGCATGCATGCGGTGCTGCGGGCGTGCGGCTGCGGTGGCGCTGGTGCAATTCCGACGCACGGCAGCGAGCTAGTGCGGGGCGACGCGATCTGCGGACGAAATTGGAGCGGGGCAACTGGGCGATGGGCTCACCTACTCACCAGCTTGCAAGGGGAGAGAATCGAGGGGGAGGACGACACGTCAGGGCGCTCTGTCATCGAAGCAGAGGAGGAGGCTGGCGTCTCGAGGTTCCTGCGGCCTCGCGCTCGGGCGCGGGGAACACGACGTGCCCGCCGTCTGCACCCAGGAACAGAGGCGACGACGGAGGATACTATGCCAGTGGAGGGCTTGAGATCCTCTCGGCCATGGCGACGGCGGCGACGAAAATTGTGTCTTTGGCGGCGCTGGAGGAAAAATGGGTGAAAAAATGGGACGAGGGGGAAGCTAGGGCTTCGGCCATGGCTATAAAGGGAGCATGGAGGTTTGGCGGCCGTCAAATCAACTCGCTGGCCGACGTGTACAGTTCGGATGGGCGTCATACATGCGAGGAGGAAGAGGGATGCGTTCTGGGCTGCGGGCACTCCTACTGGGCCGACTGGTCTCCACTACTTCTGCAGGTTGGTGGGCCAAGAGGGTGGAAGCGGCCCAGCTCAGCTCTTCTCTCAAAGTAATAAATACAACAATATTTTCCTTTAAAAATAACTGCATTGCACAAAAATAAATCACAAAGGAAAATAGGGGATGGTTTTGAGAAAGACAAAAATGTGAATGGGCTCTTAAAATCATCGACCATTTTATAAAAATATATTGGGAATTGTTGAAGCATAAAATAAAACCCCTTTATATTAAATTAGGCTCTGGTTTTTAAATGAAGCAAAAGGAAAATAAAAACTAAAACCAGAGGGGTTGCCTCCACAATTATCAAAAGGATTTTTAGGAAAAGAGGAACTTTTTATTTCACCCAAAACAGAAACATTTAAAACTGCCTCAAAGAAAACGAGAGAGGAGAGAAGGGGTTTTGCAAGACTTTTCGTGCAACAAGGGTTTTGAGAAGATAAGATAGTTGTTCCCCATCACACAACATTCACATGCCACACTCACATAACACTCCACTTTCAATCACCAAGGGTGCAAAAAAAATGAATGATGATGCCATGATGCACATGAAATGAAGACACTATTGATCTCAAACCACTTGACATAACATCACAAGGTTGCCCTACAAGGAAAGATTACAAGGGGGGGGGGGGGCGAAATAATTGCATTTGGGGTGTCACAACTCTCCCACACTACAAGAGGATCTTGACCCATGATCTAGGACTAGAAGAACTCTGGGAATTCGGAACGGAGGTGGTTCTCACGCTCCCAAGTGGGTTCTTTATATGAATGATGTGACCATTGCACTTTGAGGAACTTGATTGACTTATTGTGGGTCTTGCGCTCAGTCTCTTCAAGAATTGCCATAGGATGCTCATGGTAGGATAGGTCGGGCTGGAGATCGATATCTTGGAGATCAATTGTGCGCTCGGGAGCCTTGAAGCATCTCCGGAGCTGAGGGATGTGGAACACATCATGTGTTGGAATTATGCCCTAGAGGCAATGATAAATAAGTTATTGTTATAATTCCTGTGTCAAGATAATCATTTATTATCCATGCTATAATTGTATTGAATGAAGACTTAGATACATGTGTGGATACATAGACAAAACACTGTCCCTAGCAATCCTCTAGTTGGCTAGCCAGTTGATCAAGGATACTCAGGGTCTTCTGACTATGTACAAGGTGTTGTTGCTTGATAACTAGGTCACATCATTGGGAGAATCATGTGATGGACTAGACCCAAACTAATAGACGTAGCATGTTGATCGTGTCATTTTGTTGCTACTGTTTTCTGCGTGTCAAGTATTTATTCCTATGACCATGAGATCATATAAATCACTGACACCGGAGGAATACTTTGTGTGTATCAAACATCACAACGTAACTGGGTGGCTATAAAGATGCTCTACAGGTATCTCCGAAGGTGTCCGTTGAGTTAGTATGGATCAAGACTGGGATTTGTCACTCCGTGTGACGGAGAGGTATCTCGGGGCCCACTCGGTAATACAACATCACACACAAGCGTTGCAAGCAATGTGACTTAGTGTAAGTTGCGGGATCTTGTATTAGGGAACGAGTAAAGAGACTTTCCGGTAAACGAGATTGAAATAGGTATGCAGATACTGATGATCGAATCTCGGGCAAGTAACATACCGAAGGACAAAGGGAATGACATACGGGATTATATGAATCCTTGGCACTGAGGTTCAAACGATAAGATCTTCATAGAATATGTAGGATCCAATATGGGCATCTAGGTCCCGCTATTGGATATTGACCGAGGAGTCCCTCGGGTCATGTCTACATAGTTCTCGAACCCGCAGGGTCTGCACACTTAAGGTTCGACGTTGTTTTATGCGTATTTGAGTTATATGGTTGGTTACCGAATGTTGTTCGGAGTCCCGGATGAGATCACAGATGTCACGAGGGTTTCCGGAATGGTCCGGAGACGAAGATTGATATATAGGATGACCTCATTTGATTACCGGAAGGTTTTCGGAATTACCGGGAATGATGAATGGGTTCCGAATGTTCACCGGGGGGGGGGGGGGGGGGGGCAGCCCACCTCGGGAAAGCCCATGGGCCTCAGGGGTGCCACACCAGCCCTTAGTGGGCTGGTGGGCAAGCCCAGAGAGGCCCCTGTGCAGGGAGGTAGAAAATCAAAAGAGAGAAAAAAGGGGGGAAGTGGGAAGGAAGGGAAGGACTCCACCTTCCAATCCTAGTTGGACTAGGATTGGAGGAGGACTCCTCCTACCCCCCATCGGCCGAACCCCTTGGGGCTCCTTGAGCCCCAAGGCAAGGCCCCTCCCCTCCCCCCTATATATACGGAGGTTTTAGGGCTGATTTGTGACAACTTTTCCACAGCAGACCGACCACATACCTCCACGGTTTTTTCTCTAGATCGCGTTTCTGCGGAGCTCGGGCAGAGCCGTGCTGAGATTAGATCACCACCAACCTCTGGAGCGCCGTTACGTTTCCGGAGAACTCATCTACCTCTCTGTCTCTCTTGCTGGATCAAGAAGGCCGATATCATCGTCGAACTATACGTGTGCTGAACGCGGAGGTGCCGTCCGTTCGGCATTAGATCGAAGCGGATCGTGGGACGGATTGCGGGATGGTTCGTGGGATGGTTTGCGGGGCGGATCGAGGGACGTGAGGACGTTCCACTACATCAACCGCATTTATCAATGCTTCTGCTGTGCAATATACAAGGGTATGTAGATCTGAAATCCCCCTCGTAGATGAACATCACCATGATAGGTTTTCGTGCGCGTAGGAATTTTTTTGTTTCCCATGCGACATTCCCCATGAGTGGCATCATGAGCTAGGTTCATGCGTAGATGTCTTCTCGAGTAGAAACAAAAGTTTTTTGTGGGCGGTGATGTGCGATTTTCTTCCCTCCTTAGTCTTTTTCTGATTCCGCGGTATTGTTGGATCGAAGCGGCTCGGATCGACATTACTCGTACGCTTACGAGAGACTGGTTTCATTGTTACGAGTAACTCCGTTGCTCATAGATGACTGGCGAGTGTCAGTTTCTCCAACTTTAGTTGAATCGGATTTGACCGAGGAGGTCCTTGGATGAGGTTAAATAGCAATTCATATATCTCCGTTGTGGTGTTTGCGTAAGTAAGATGCGATCCTACTAGATACCCATGGTCACCACGTAAAACATGCAACAACAATTAGAGGACGTCTAACTTGTTTTTTCAGGGTATGCTCGTGATGTGATATGGCCAACGATGTGATGTGATATATTGGATGTATGAGATGATCATGTTCTAATAGTTAATATCGACTTGCACGTCGATGGTACGGCAACCGGCAGGAGCCATAGGGTTGTCTTTAAACTAACGTTTGTGCTTGCAGATGCGTTTACTATATTGCTAGGATGTAACTTTAGTAGTAATAGCATGAGTAGCACGGCAATCCCGATGGCGACACGTTGATGGAGATCACGGTGTGGCGCCGGTGACAGAAGATCGTGCCGGTGCTTTGGTGATGGAGATCAAGATGCACATGATGATGGCCATATCATGTCACTTATGAATTGCATGTGATGTTAATCCTTTTATGCACCTTTTTTTTGCTTCGAACGACGGTAGCATTATGAGGTGATCTCTCACTAAAATTTCAAGACGAAATTGTGTTCTCCCCGACTATGCACCATTGCTACAGTTCATCGTTTCGAGACACCACGTGATGATCGGGTGTGATAAACTCAACGTTCACATACAACGGGTGCAAAATAGTTGCACGCGCGGAACACTCGGGTTAAGCTTGATGAGCCTAGCATTTGCAGACATGGCCTCGGAACACATGAGACCGAAAGGTCGATCATGAATCATATAGTTGATATGATTAGCATAGGGATGCTTACCACTGAAACTATCCTCAACTCACGTGATGATCGGACTTGAGCTAGTGGAATTGGATCATGAACCACTCAAATGACTAGAGAGATGTACTTTTTGAGTGGGAGTTTAGCAAGTAATTTGATTAAGTTAAACTCTAATTATCTTGAACATGGTCTAAGTCCACTTTGAATATATTTGTGTTGTAGATCATGGCTCACGCGACAGTCACCCTGAATTTTAATACGTTCCTAGAGAAAGCTAAGTTGAAAGATGATGGAAGCAACTTTGTAGACTGGGCTCGTAATCTTAAGTTGATCCTACAAGCTGGGAAGAAGGATTATGTCCTTGATGCTGCGCTAGGAGATGAACCACCCGCTACGGCTGACCAAGATGTTAAGAACGCTTGGTTAACACGTAAGGAGGACTACTCAGTAGTTCAATGTGCAATCTTGTATGGCTTAGAACCGGGACTTTAACGTCGCTTTGAGCGTCATGGAGCATATGAGATGTTCCAGGAGTTGAAGTTTATCTTTCAGAAGAACGCCCGGATCGAGAGGTATGAGACCTCCGATAAATTCTATGCTTGCAAGATGGAGGAGAATTCGTTTGTCAGTGAACATGTGCTCAAAATGTCTGGTTACTCAAACCGTCTAGCTGAGCTGGGGATTGAACTCCCGCAAGAGGCTATCACTGACAGAATTCTTCAATCACTGCCGCGAAGCTATAAGGGCTTTGTGTTGAACTACAACATGCAAGGGATGAACAAGTTACCCGGCGAGTTGTTCACGATGTTGAAAGTCGCAGAGTGAGAACTCCGTAAAGAACATCAAGTGTTGATGGTGAATAAGACCACTAGTTTCAAGAGAAACGGCAAAGGAAAGAAGGGTAATTCGAAGAAGAACGGCAAACCTGTTGCCAATCCGACAAAGAAACCCAAAGCTGGACCAAAGCCTGTAACAGAGTGCTATTATTGCAAGGGTATGGGTCACTCGAAGCGCAACTGCCCCAAGTATCTGGCTGATAAGAAGGCGGCCAAAGAAAAATCAGGTATATTTGATATACATTTTATTGATGTGTACTTAACCAGCTCTCGTAGTAGTGCCTGGGTATTCGATACCGGTTATGTTGCTCATATTTGCAACTCGAAACAGGAACTGCGGAATAGGCGAAGGCTGGCGAAAGATGAAGTGACGATGTGTGTGGGAAATGGTTCCAAGGTTGATGCAATCGCCGTCTGCACAGTTTCACTTCAGTTACCATCAGGATTAGTTATGAACTTGAATAATTGTTATTTAGTGCCTGCGTTAAGCATGAACATTATATCTGGATATTGTTTATTGCGAGACGGTTACTCGTTTAAGTCAGAGAATAATGGTTGTTCTATTTCTATGAGTAACATCTTTTATGGTCATGCACCCAATGTGAGAGGATTGTTCATATTGAATCTTGATAGTGATAATACACATATCTATAACATTGAGACCAAAAGAGTTAGAGTTAACAATGATAGCGCCATGTTTTTGTGGCACTGCCGCTTAGGTCATATTGGTGTAAAGCGCATGAAGAAACTCCATACCGATGGACTTCTGGAGTTAGTTGACTTTGATTCACTTGACACGTGCGAACCATGCTTCATGGGCAAGATGACTAAAACTCCGTTCTCCGGAACAATGGAGCATGCAAGTTACTTGTTGGAAATCATACATACCGATGTGTGTGGTCCGATGAGCGTGGAGGCACGCGACGGATATCGTTATTTTCTCACCTTCACTGACGATTTGAGTAGATATGGTTATGTCTACTTAATGAAGCACAAGTCTGAAACATTTGAAAAGTTCAAGCAATTTCGGAGTGAAGTTGAAAATCATCGTAACAAGAAGATCAAATTCCTACGGTCTGATCGTGGGGGTGAATATCTGAGTTTCGAGTTTGGTGCTCACTTAAGACAATGTGGAATTGTTTCGAAGTTGACATCTCCTGGAACACCACAGCGAAATGGTGTGTCCGAACGTCATAATCGTACTTTATTAGAGATGGTGTGATCTATGATGTCTCTTACCAATTTGCCGTTATCGTTTTGGGGTTATGCATTAGAAACAACTGCATTCACTTTAAATAGGGCACCATCAAAATCCATTGAGACGACACCATACGAACTGTGGTATGGCAAAAGAGCAAAGTTGTCGTTTCTTAAAGTTTGTGGATGTGATGCTTATGTCAAAAAGCTTCAGCCTGAAAAGCTGGAACCCAAAGCGGAAAAGTGCATCTTCATAGGTTACCCGAAAGAGACAGTTGGGTACACCTTCTATCTCAAATCCGAGGGCAAAGTGTTTGTTGCTAAGAACGGAGCTTTTCTCGAGAAGCAGTTTCTCTCGAGAGAATTGAGTGGGAGGAAGATAGAACTTGATGAGGTTGCCGAACCTCTCATCCCTCTGGATGGTGGCGCGGGGCAAGGGGAAACCCGTGTCGTTGCGATGCCGGTTGAGGAGGAAGTTAATGATGATGATCATGAAACTCTGGATCAAGTTCTTGTCGAACCTCGCAGGTCGACGAGACCGCGTACTACTCTAGAGTGGTACGGTAATCCCGTCTTATAAATTATTTTGGTAGACAACAACGAGCCTGCGAATTATGAAGAAGCAATGGTGGGCCCGGATTCCAACAAATGGCTGGAGGCCATGAAGTCCGAGAGATCTATGTATGAAAACAAAGTGTGGACTTTGTAAGTACTACCTGAAGGCCGCAAGGCTATTCAGAACAAATGGATCTTTAAGAAGAAGACGGATGCTGAAGGTAATGTAACCGTTTATAAAGCTCGACTTGTGGCAAACGGTTTTTCGCAAGTTCAAGGAGTTGACTATGATGAGATGTTCTCACCCGTAGCGATGCTTAAGTCCGTCAGAATCATGTTAGCAATAGCTGCATTTTTTGATTATGAAATCTGGCAGATGGATGTCAAAACGGCGTTCCTTAACGGTTTCCTTAAGGAAGAGTTGTATATGATGCAACCCGAAGGTTTTGTCGATCCTAAAAATGCTAACAAAGTGTGCAAGCTCCAGCGATCCATTTATGGACTGGTGCAAGCATCTCAGAGTTGGAATAAACGCTTTGATGAGGTGATCAAAGCATTTGGGTTTATACAAGTGGTTGGAGAATCTTGTATTTACAAGAAAGTGAGTGGGAGCTATGTGGCGTTTCTAATATTATATGTGGATGACATATTGCTGATTGGAAACAATGTGGAGTTTTTAGAGAGCATAAAGGATTACTTGAATAAAAGTTTCTCTATGAAGGACCTAGGAGAAGCTGCTTACATTCTAGGCATTAAGATCTCCAGGGATAGATCGAAACGCCTGATAGGACTTTCACAAAGTACATACCTTGATAAAGTTTTGAAGATGTTCAAAATGGAACAGTCCAAGAAGGGGTTCTTGCCAGTTTTACAAGGTACGAGATTGAGTAAGACTCAGTGCCCAGCAACTGATAAAGATAGAGAGCATATGAGCACCGTCCCCTATGCTTCATCCATAGGTTCTATCATGTATGCAATGCTGTGCACTAGACCGGATGTTAGCCTGGCCATAAGTATGGCAGGAAGGTTCCAGAGTAATCCAGGAGTGGATGACTGGACGGCGGTCAAGAATATCCTGAAGTATCCGAAAAGGACTAAGGAGATGTTTCTCGTGTATGGAGGTGACGAAGAGCTCGCCGTAAAAGGTTACGTCGATGCAAGCTTTGACACAGATCCGGACGAGTCTAAGTCGCAGACCGGATACGTATTCATTCTTAATGGGGGTGCGGTAAGCTGGTGCAGTTCCAAGCAATGCGTCGTAGCTGATTCTACATGTGAAGCGGAGTACATGGCTGCCTCGGAGGCGGCTAAGGAGGATGTCTGGATGAAGCAGTTCATGACGGATCTTGGAGTGGTGCCAAGCGCACTGAATCCAATAACCTTGTTCCGTGACAACACGGGTGCCATTGCCTTAGCAAAGGAACCACGGTTCCACAAGAAGACCAGACACATCAAACGACGCTTCAACCTCATCCGCGACTACGTCGAAGGGGAGGACGTAAATATATGCAAAGTGCACATGGATCTGAATGTAGCAGACCCGCTGACTAAACCTCTTCCACGGGCAAAGCATGATCAACACCAGAACTGTATGGGTGTTAGATTTATTATAATGTAATTCGCATGGTGATGTGAGGGCTGGATTATTGACTCTAGTGCAAGTGGGAGACTGTTGGAATTATGCCCTAGAGGCAATGATAAATAAGTTATTGTTATAATTCCTGTGTCAAGATAATCGTTTTTTATCCATGCTATAATTGTATTGAATGAAGACTTAGATACATGTGTGGATACATAGACAAAACACTGTCCCTAGCAAGCCTCTAGTTGGCTAGCCAGTTGATCAAAGATAGTCAGGGTCTTCTGACTATGTACAAGGTGTTGTTGCTTGATAACTAGATCACATCATTGGGAGAATCATGTGATGGACTAGACCCAAACTAATAAACGTAGCATGTTGATCGTGTCATTTTGTTGCTATTGTTTTCTGCGTGTCAAGTATTTATTCCTATGACCATGAGATCATATAACTCACTGACACCGGAGGAATACTTTGTGTGTATCAAACGTCACAACGTAACTGGGTGGCTATAAAGATGCTCTAGAGGTATCTCCGAAGGTGTCCGTTGAGTTAGTATGGATCAAGACTGGGATTTGTCACTCCGTGTGACGGAGAGGTATCTCGGGGCCCACTCGATAATACAACATCACACACAAGCCTTGCAAGCAATGTGACTTAGTGTAAGTTGCGGGATCTTGTATTACGGAACGAGTAAAGAGACTTGCCGGTAAACGAGATTGAAATAGGTATGCGGATACTGACGATCGAATCTCGGGCAAGTAACATACTGAAGGACAAAGGGAATGAAATACGGGATTATATGAATCCTTGGCACTGAGATTCAAACGATAAGATCTTCGTAGAATATGTAGGATCCAATATGGGCATCCAGGTCCCGCTATTGGATATTGACCGAGGAGTCCCTCGGGTCATGTCTACATAGTTCTCGAACCCACAGGGTTTGCACACTTAAGGTTCGACGTTGTTTTATGCGTATTTGAGTTATATGGTTGGTTACTGAATGTTGTTCGGAGTCCCGGATGATATCACGGATGTCACGAAGGTTTCCGGAATGGTCCAGAGACGAAGATTGATATATAGGATGACCTTATTTGATTACCGGAAGGTTTTCGGAATTACCGGGAATGACGAATGGGTTCCGGAAGTTCACCGGGGGGGCAACCCACCCCGGGGAAGCCCATAGGCCTTAGGGGTGCCGTGGGCAAGCCCAGAGAGGCCCTTGTGCAGGGAGATAGAAAATCAAAAGAGAAAGAAAAAAGGGGGGAAGTGGGAAGGAAGGGAAGGACTCCAGCTTCCAATCCTAGTTGGACTAGGATTGGAGGAGGACTCCTCCTACCTCCCATCGGCCGAACCCCTTGGGGCTCCTTGAGCCCCAAGGCAAGGTCCCTCCCCTCCCCCTATATATACGGAGGTTTTAGGGCTGATTTGAGAAAACTTTTCCACGGCAGCCCAACCACATACCTCCACGGTTTTTCCTCTAGATAGCGATTCTGCGGAGCTCGGGCGGAGCCCTGCTGAGATTAGATCACCACCAACCTTCGGAGCGCTGTCACGCTGCCGGAGAACTCATCTACCTCTCTGTCTCTCTTGCTAGATCAAGAAGGCCGAGATCATCGTTGAATTGTACGTGTGTTGAACGCGGAGGTGCCGTCTGTTCGGCACTAGATCGAAGCGGATCGTGGGACGGATCACGGGACGGTTCGTGGGAAGGTTCGCAGGGCGGATCGAGGGACGTGAGGACGTTCCACTGCATCAACCGCTTTTATCAACGCTTCTGCTGTGTGATCTACAAGGGTATGTAGATCTGAAATCCCCCTCGTAGATGAACATCACCATGATAGGTTTTCGTGCGCGTAGGAAATTTTTTGTTTCCCATGCGACGTTCCCCAACATCATGCACATTGGAAAAGTTGGATGGAAGCTCTAACTGATATGCAATATCACCTCTCTTGCCAACAACTTTGAAAGGACCAACAAAGCGAGGGGGAAGATTTCCTTTGATGCTAAAGCGCTGAGTGCCCTTCATGGGAGACACTTTGAGATACACAAAATCATCAAGCTGAAAAGTCATCTCACGATGTTTGCTATCATAGTAGCTCTTTTGACAGGACTGAGCTGCTTTGAGATTATCCCGAATGACACGACACATTTCTTCTGCTTCAGCAATCATGTCATTCCCAAGAATCTGACGCTCACCAATCTCTGACCAATTGACCAGGGTACGACACTTCCTGCAATATAGGATCTCGAATGGGGCCTTGCCTGAGCTTGCTTGAAAGATGTTGTTGTATGAGAACTCGGCAAATGGTAGGCAAACTTTCCACTTCATGCCAAAATAAATCACACAATCTCTCAGCATATATTCAAGGATCTGGTTGACTCTCTCAACTTGCCCACTTGTCCGAGGATGGAAAGTTGTACTGAAACGGATCTTAGTACCCATCGGAGTCTGAAAGGAATCCCAGAACTTGGAAGTAAAGATGCTTCCACGATCTGAAGAAATGAGCATAGGAACACCGTGCAAAGAGACTATCGTTTACGTATACAACTCTGCAAGCTGAGCTGCTGAGATAGACTCTTTGACTAGTAGGAAATGAGCAACTTTGGTCAACTTGTCGATGACGACAAAGATGGCATCGTTGCCTCTCTTGAACTTCAGAAACCGAGTGACAAAATCCATTTCCACATGATCGAATTTCCTCTCGGGTATAGGCTAGGGATGAAGGAGGCCTGCTGGACGTTGATGCTCTGCCTTCACTCTGCGACACACATCACACTCGTTCATGAACTGAGCAATTTCATGTTTCATGCGAGTCCACCAGAATGTGTGCTTCAGATCCTGATACATTTTGGAGCTTCCTGGATGTATCGAGAGGAGGTTATTATGGGCTTCATCCATGATAACTTTCCTGAGCTCTCCTTTCGGAACGACAAAGCGGTCCTCGAAGAACAAGGTATCTCTGTCATCAACACGGAAGCACTTATATTTCGGAATGCTCTTTGCCAAGCCAATCTTAACTTTCTTCACCATCGCATCAACAAGTTGAGTTTGTCGGGCTCGGTATTCCAAGGTAGGAGAAATATGGGGATTAGCAAGAAATCCGTGAGGTACTATCTGAAGGTTGAGCTTCCTGAAAGATTCACAACAAAGATCAGGATGGAGAGGCTTCAGAATGAGAATGTTGCAATAAGCCTTTCTGCTCAAAGCATGTGCAATGACATTTGCTTTGCCCGGAGTGAAGTAAATGCTCGGATTATAATCTTGGATCATTTCCACCCAACGAGTTTGTCGTAGATTGAGACTAGGTTGGGCGAAGATGTATTTGAGACTCTTGTGATCGGTGTAGACTTCAACCTGTCTTCCCAACAAGAGGTGTCTCCAAGTCATCAAAGCATGGACAACTCCCGCCAACTCAAGATCATGAGTGGGGTAGTTCTTCTCACTTGGCTTCAACTGCCTCGAGGTATAAGCTACCACTTTCTTCTCTTGCATCAGAACTGCACCAAGACCTTGGAGAGAGGCATCACAGAACACTTGATAAGGCTTGGAATCATCAAGAGGAGTCAAGACTAGAGTTGAGGTGAGCTTCTCTTTGAGTGTGTCAAAGGCCAACTGACACTCTGGAGACCAGAAAAACTTCACACTCTTCTGAAGAAGGTTGGACAGAGGCTTAGCAATCTTGGAGAAGTTCTCAACGAACCTTCTACAATAGCTTGCAAACCCGAGAAAGCTTCGAAGCTGCTTCACATTCTGAGGAGGTTCCCACTCAACAATGGCCTTCAGCTTTGTAGGGTCAACTTTGATGCCCTCGGTAGACATGATGTACCCAAGGTACACAACTTCCTTCAACCAGAACTCACATTTGGAAAACTTAGCATAGAACTTATGCTCTCTTAGCTTATCAAGCACTAGCCAGATATGTTCTTCATGCTCTTCCTCAGTTTCAGAAAAGACCAGAATGTCATCAAGATACACCAAGACAAATTCATTCTTGAATGGGGAGAAGATATAATTCATCATCTGAGAGAAGGTCAGAGGAGCATTGGCGAGACCAAAAGACATCACTGTGTACTCGTAAGAGCCAAAGCTTGTCCTGAAAGCATTCTTTGGAATATCTTCTTCGCGAATGCGGATATGATGATAGCCCATCCGAAGATCAAGCTTAGAGAAAATCTTGGCCCCTTTCAATTGCTCAAACAATTCATTGATGTTGGGAAGTGGATACTTGTTTGTGATTGTCTTCTTGTTCAATGGACGGTAATCGATACAGAGTTGGTCCGTACCATCCTTCTTCTTGACAAACAAAACACCACAACCCCAAGGAGATTAACTTGGTCTGATCAGGCCGAGACGCTCTTGCTCATCAAGCTACTTCTTCAACTCTTTTAGCTCTTCGGGACCAAGTTTATACGGCTCTTGCAGACCGGTTCAGTTCCAGGTTCAAGCTCAGTTACGAACTCAACTGGCCGGTGTGGAGGTATTCGTGACAATTCTTCTAGAAAGACATCTTCATACTCACATACCACTCGAACTTGAGAAATTGGAGAGATTTCACCCTTCTCATTGAGGGAAAACAGACGGATCGTGTCATCGCAAGCAGCAAAAATGACCACGTCCTCCGAAGGATGAGTCAGCTCGACTTCTTTGGCTTCACAATCAATATACGTCTTGTTCATCGCTAGCCAATCCATCCCAAGGATCAGATCAATATTAGACTAGCCAAGGACAATTGGAGAAGCCAGAAAGGAATAGCTGCCCATCTTGACAGAAACATCGGAAACCAAGCAATTGGAATTCATCAACTTCCCAGGTGAAACCACTAAAATAGGCTTAGGCAAATCTTGGCAAACAAAATCATGCTTTGCGAAGAATGGACGAGACATGAAGCAATGCGATGCACCAGAATCAAATAAAACCTTTGCAGGAAGATCATTAACTTAGAGACTACCCATGATCACATCTGAGGATTTCTCTGCTTCAGCTGCATTCACCATATTCGCCCTTGCTGACCTGGGATTGAACTTCATCATTGCATTGCCTGGAGGCTTGACTGGAGGAATGAGGCGAAGACGCTGCTGGTTGGTGCACTTGTTAGAGTAATGACCCTTCTGACCACACCTGTGACAAGTCACCTCTGATAGCGGACGGAATTGCACTTGAGGATTTCCTTGCTTCTGGTGCTGAAATATTTGCTGGAAAGCTGGGTTGGGTGGGTGGGAAGAACCACGACCACCTGACTGCTTGAACTGCTGAGGCTGCCGAGGAGGAGGAGACACCCAATATTTTTGTTGCTTCTGAACCACCTGAGTTGAGGACGAGGAACTGGAATCTCTGAAACGCTTCCTTGAGTTCTCAACTTTGAGCAAAGCCGCCTCAGCCCTAAGAGCCAAGTTGTAAAACTGCTCGAACTCGAGAGGATCGTGCAATGCAAGGGCCAGCTGCAAGTCTCCTTCATAGCACTTCAGAACTGATAAATCTTGCTCTTCTGATCTGGAATGTCCTGTTTAGCACAACGAGCGAGCTCCTGGAAGTCCACATTGTACTTGTACATAGACGAACTTCCTTGCTTCAAGCGCCTGAATTTCTCACGCGTCTCTTCCACAAACCTTGTTGGAATATAGTGAGCCCTGAAATCCTTGTAGAAATCATCCGAGCTGATCATTCTGTCGCCTGTGAAATCCTTCAATTCCTGCCACCATTCTGGTGCCTGCCCCTTGAGCTGAAATGTTGCAAACTTGACAAAGTCCTCTAGTCGCACATTACTGCACTCGAAGTGCTTGTTCATGTCACGAATCCAGCATCCACATTGAATGGCTGGTCACATGAGGTGAAGGACTTCAGCTGGTTCGCGAGGAATTGGTTCAGAGTTGCAAACCGTTGTCCTGCATTGTTGGAATTGCCGTGATGCCCTTGGTTCCTCTCTTGCAACAACTGAAGTAACATCTGAGTGTTTGCATTGGTTGCCGCCATCACAGCTTGCCATTCCTCTAGAGGAGGAGGCGGTGGCGGAGGGGGTGGTGGAGGGTCAGCACTCTTACGACCCGGATTCTGGCGAGTTGGTGGAGCCATCCTGGAGACGAACAACAACGTTAGACCAGAGATGAAAATTCAAAGATTAAGCTAATTCAATCGAACTATAATTAATAAGAATGCTTCCTCAAAATAATTGCCGACAACATTTGATTCAAAGCCACTTCTAAATATCAAGTATGAGTTAGGATTGTTCGGAGCAAATGTATATACCCAGTATAGATCTGATGAAAGAACTTCCAAAATTTCTGGTCATACAATCTAGTCCACGGATACAAGGAGTAATATATCACTCAACTCCTATACTAACCCGTCTAGTGTATCACATCCGTCAACACATAACCAGATACTCGGAACTTCATCTATCTCAGACCCACGTAATCACAATGATACTAAGTATGGCGATACATCTGGACCTATCTGCACCAGTACTGGGGAAGCCAGACTCCTGTCACTACTACTAGTATTGAAGAAATTCCGAACATCCTCCGTCCTGAGATACTAAGAAATCTGAATGATAACGATGTGCTCAAGAATCCCCTGGAGGTCAACTCCCCGGAATAAAATCAACACAGCAGGGGGCACCAAGACAGAACTCTATCACATTGGTATCATATATATTCCAAAAATATCCGCGTGATCCTAATGTTTTTTGAGTGAGAAGTGGAGCAAAATTAAAATTTCCTAAGTCATGAACCTCGCGAGAGCATAGAAGAGGAGAAAAAACAAACCTACTCTCTGATATAGCTAAGACTCAAAATAGTTTTTCACTAGACTCGACTCGGCCAAGTTCGAACAATCAAAGGCTCATATGGTCATAAGGCTCTGATACCAACTTGTAACGACTAAGATGCTACTCTTTCCTTATTTCGGGGCGAGACCTCAAAAGGAGAAAGGGACGCATCTAAGTGTTTCCCAAGCAGGATAAACACCGCAATACATAATGGATGGAAGAGTAATAAGATTTGTCTTACACTTGTCACAAGCTAAATTACACAGTCACACAGTCATACATTATTCAAATGGAAAGCAGGGTCCGACTACGGACAAGATAAACGACAAAAGCAATGTTATCCCGCCTTGCTAGGCCCACGATCACGACCAAGTGCCTCTAATCCTCGGGATACGTCACGTATAGTCTGCCACTGGCATCGTCGAACTCCCACCTCAGTTGGGTATCCTCGAGAACGTCTGCATCTGAGGTACCTGTACCTGTGGGTGGTTGTAGTAAACTGTGAGCCACGAGGACTCAACAATCTCATGACCTTGTTATCGAGTCTAACTAAGTTAATAGGTAAGGTTGGGTAAGTGTTTGAGTTTGCAGCATCCTAAACATATATGGTGGCTAACTTATGAAGAACACAAAATAAGTTATGATGGTCTACGTAAGACGATCGAGGTCTAAGAATGATCACTAAGTGATCCTGAACACCTACTTACGTCTTTCATAACCCCACCGTGTTCTCGATCATACAAGGAGCTCTGAAAGAACAATCACGGTTACGCACACAGTTGGCAAGTTTTATTTAAGTTACTTTAAGTTATCTAGAACCGGATGTTAACAAAATATCCATGTTGCCACATAACCGCAAGCACGGCTTTCCGAAAGATTTAACCCTGTAGTGGTGCTCCAACTAGTCCATCACAAATTACCATAGGCCACATAGTAATCCTTGACCACGAAACACGTGATCTCGTCGGATTCCTTAGAAGAAAACCTCAACTCTGAGAAGACCCAAAGTCTCACCGGAATCCCAATGCACAAGATATATCGGTAAGGTAAGACAAGTCCGGCAAGACCGCCCGACGTGTCGACGACCCCGACAAGAGCCGCTTATCTCAGTCTCAAGACATGTTGGATAAGCACAACGTACGATGGCCTGATAGACATCTCCCGGGTTGCCCCGAGTTGGCCCCACAAACGGCTCTAGGTTGGGCCAGCACTCATGAGGAGCACTGGCCCAGGGGGTTGATTAATTTCCTCGGGATAGCTATTACCTATGGTTTTTATTAAGTTGTTAGCAAACTAACACCAAAGTTAGGTCTTGCGAGACAAGCCTTAACACTAAATAATTTATCATGGGGCCCCATAACAACTCCGAACGTGTTAGGAGCGCTGAGTTATGGAATAAAACATTGGGAACCAAAACTAAGGCGGCAACAATGAAACAAATCACCCGGCAAAAGGCTAGGCATTCCTATATTTACCAAGTATATACATGCATTAATTAAATAGCATTTAAATAAGGATGATATTAAACGCCCATGTTATCACATGGACCAGCTTGCACCTGCAACTAGCAACGCTAATAATAAAGGTTGAGCAAGCCTAACTTAGCCAAACAATATTTGCTAGGAGGGTAGGTGTTCGAGGTTTCATGACAATGTTTGATGGCCTATATATCATGTGGTAGGCAACGGAGATATAATGATAGAAACGAATCACTAAGCATAACAAAGCTAGAAATGGTGTCAAGGTCACGATCATCTTGCTTCAGATTTCTTCAGATTGGAACTGTTCCTGATCTTCCTGCACGAACTCACTGGACTCCTCGAACTCGTTTCCGGACCCAGTAGCTACCCAAAAGAAAAAACAACAAATAAACACCATCAATTTATAATGCAACAATCAATATGATGCATGGATGCACAACCCCTAATTATGCACTTGAACAATCCTACAGAGATAAACAAGTGCCACCTCATCACAAAGTGACACTTTAGCAGAACTGCTCAAATCTGGACTCCAGTGCCACCATTGGATTCCTTGGGGTTTTCTACCCCAAAACCATATATTATACTCCTATGTATGCATGCAGAAAAAAACCACAAACAACAAAGGAAATACTACACAAGATCAAACTCGGCTATTGTCCAGAACAAGAGTTGTTCTTGAACCTGCCCAATTTGATATATTCCTCTTCTGGAAATATTCTAGATTTAGAAATTCAACACAAACACACAAAAAACATACACGTATTCAACAGGGGAGGACCCCACTGGTAATACTCACCAGGGCTCCCTAGAGCATGCCAAGTGGGCCCTGGACCCACGAGACACACACACAAAACACACCATAAAGGAAAAGAAAATGGGGCTTGGTGGGGATCGAACGGTGCAATACATGCAGCGGCGGCACGACGCACTACATGGGGCTATGCGATTCTACGCGGTCCCGGAGTGGAAGGCATATACACGCTACGCGATGCATTCATGCATGCGGTGCTGCGGGCGTGCGGCTACAGTGGCGCTGGTGCAACTCTGGCGCACGGCAGCGAGCTAGCACGGGGTGATGCGATCTGCATATGAAAGCGGAGCAGGGCAACTCGGCGATGGGCTCACCTACTCACCAGCTTGAAAGGGGAGAGAACCAAGGGGGAGGACGACGCGTCGGGGCGCTCTGTCGCCGGAGACGTCGTCGAAGTAGAGGAGGAGGCCGACGTCTCGAGGCTCCTACAGCCTCGTGCTCGGGCATGGGGAAGACGACGTGCCAACCCTCTGCACCCAGGGACGGAGGCGATGGTGGAGGAGACTACGCCAGTGGAGGGATCGAGCTCCTCTCGACCATGGTGACGGAAACTGTGTCTCTGGCGGCGCTGGAGGAAAACTGGGTGGGAAAATGGGACGAGGGGGAAGCTAGGGCTTCGCCCGTGGCTATAAAGGGAGCGGGGAGGTTTGGTGGCCGTCTAATCAACTCGTAGGCCGACGTGTATAGTTCGGATGGGCGCCGAACATGCGAGGAGGAAGAGGGATGCGTTCTGGGCTGCGGGCACTCCTACTGGGCCGACTGGTCTCCACTGCTGCTACATGTTGGTGGGCCACGAGGGTGGAAGTGGCCCAACTCAGCTCTTCTCTCAGAGAAATAAATACATCAGTATTTTCCTTCAAAAATAACTGCATTGCACAAAAATAAATCACAAAGGAAAACAAGGGAAGGTTTTGAGAAAGACAAAAATGTGAATGGGCTCTTAAAATCATGCACCAATTTATAAAAATAAATTGGGCATTTTTGAAGAATCAAAATAAAACCCCTTTATATTAAATTAGACCCTGGTTTTTAAATAAAACAAAAGGAAAATAAAAACTAAAACAAGAGGGGTTACCTCCACAATTACTAAAAGGATTTTTAGGAAAAGAGGAGCTTTTTATTTCACCCAAAACGTAAACTTTTAAAACCGCCTCAAAGAAAATGAGAGAGGAGAGAAGGGGTTTTGCAAGACTTTTGGTGCAACAAGGGTTTTGAGAAGATCAGATAGTTGTTCCCCATCACACAACAATCACATGCCACACTCATATAACACTCCACTTTCAATCACCAAGGGTGCAACACAAAACAAAGATGAATGATGATGCCATGATGCACATGAAATGAAGACACCATTGAGCTCAAACCACTTGACATAATGACACAAGGTTGCCTTACAAGGAAAGATTACAAGGGGGGGGGGAGAATTGCACTGGGGCCGTCATAATCTCCGCCTCCATCTCATGTTGATGACGACGTCTTGCCTCTGCATTCGACTTCAAGTGGATAGAATCAAGGATGGTGTGCTGCTCCGCCCGCAAAACCATGTCCCAATGTTCCCCACATACTGCGTCGACTCCTCCTCCTCTTTCCCCACATCCTCTCCTTGCTCCTACTCCTCCTCCTCTTCCTCCTCCTCCAGTTCCTCTTCTGGATCCAGTGCATCCAGAGGAAGCTACGCGGTGTGGGGAGCATGGCTTATTGACGGCTATGGCGGACGGTAGGAGGAAAATATGAGAGACGGGGTTTTGATGCCGGAGGTTCACAGTGCGGTGACAAAGGAGGGGTCCGTCCGACCGCCGGGTTTTCGGGTGATTTCGCATGGTTCCACGTCGCTAAAACAACGTGACGGGCGTGCGCGGACGTGCTCGACGCCCCTATATCTGCCCCCATATTTAGAGTGAATATGAGGGGTGCCGGTCAGCCGAGACATTTGAGGCCCGTTCAAAACGCCCGGCTGGATCAAAATTTCATGAATGATGAGTGATGTGACAGCCTGCCGAGGCATGTGAGACACATATGAAGGGTTCGGTTATAGGTGCTCTAAGAGCATCTACAACCGGACGCATCAAATGACCCTTCATACGCCCGCGGACGTGTCCGGTCAGTGACTGGACAAGACAGAGAAGAAGAAAAAAGTGACCCAACCAGACCCCTCATATGATCCCTATATGTCCTGATTGTCCGCAAACCCTCATATCCATCTCAAATATAGGGAGGATATGAGGCTCGCGGATGCGCCAAGTCAGTCCGCCACGTAGGACACGATCCTACCCCGGACCACATTTTCCTTCTCTTTGTTCATTCCTTTCTTTCTCTCTCTCTTCTTCTCCAACAATCACGTGCAAGTGACCGGACATATGAGGAAGAAATTGAAAAGTGTGGCTGCGTGAACACACAAATAGGGTACCTGCCCGGTCACTGATCGGGCGGATCCGCGGGCGTTTAAGGGGCCATATTTGCGATGTACGTCAGTAGATGCTCTAACGTCGCTATTCCAAAGTCCAAACTGAGGGGTGAAGGAAGTAGGGGAAAAGGTAACAACTTCATCTACAACAACCCACAATGAGCTGCACCCCCCGCGTCGCCCTCGTGTGGCCACACGCGGGCGAAAACCTAGTTGCCGCCACCATTGCCCTCCACACCTTCCCCTCGTCTCGCCGCCGCCAGAGGCGCCGCCAGCGAAGCCGGATAGGCTCCAGTTATGGTAGCGGCGGGGCGTTTATCCTAGGTGGCTCTCCCGTGCACATGGGGCCGCGCTGTGGCTCACCATTGAGGGATGGTGTGCCTGGGATGCTCCTGTCCCCGGTGAGCATGGGGATGCTCGTGTACCCAATGAGCGCTGGTGCTGCGATGGGGCAGCACTTTGCGGTGGGCTCTAGCATGGGCGGTTTAGGCTGGATCTGGGATCGAGTGGGCCCGTCATGTTGGCGGCCTCGGTTTGTGACAGACTAGCGCGCGGTGGTGGTGGCGATGTGGCACTTGGTTTGGTGTTGCGGTGGCGACGAGGTGGTTCGTCGGATGAGCACACGATGGTGTTTCAAGCCAGCCAGATCGGGTTCGGGTGGAGTGCTACTGCTACCAAAGACCTTCCAACGGCGCTAGAAACACGTGCTGACGGGAGACTATTCTTGTCTTGATACTCCTCAGCAACGACATGAGGAATCCTTCTGCTACGGCTACGCCTTTAGGGACTTCCTAGGAAAATATGCAAAGGATTTCCCTCCGTGGCCTTGGAGCCTTGCGTTGGTGTTCCCTCGAAGCGGAAAGGGTGATGTAGCACAACGGCGGTAAGTATTTCCCTCAGTTTTGAGAACCAAGGTATCGATCCAGTGAAGGAGTATCGCAAGTACCTGCACAAACACAAAAAGCTTGCTCCCAATGCTATGAAGGGGTTGTCAATCCCTTATAGATTGTTTGCCAAGTGAGAACTGAAAGCAACAAAGTAACAAAGCAAAGTGAAAGCAAAAGTGGAAACGATAGGTGTGAATAGACCCGGGGGTCGTAGTGTTCACTAGTGGCTTCTCTCATGAAAGCAAGTAGACGGTGGGTGAACGAATTACTGTCGAGCAATTGATAGAACCGCGCAAAGTCGTCACGCCATCTATGGCAATGATTATTTATATAGGCATCACGTCCAAAACAAGTAGACCGATACTTTCTGCATCTACTACTATTACTCCACACGTCGACCGCTATCCAGCATGCATCTAGTGTATTAAGTCCAAAAGAACAGAGTAACGCCTTAAGCAAGATGACATGATGTAGATGGACAATCTCATATCTACGATAAAAGTCCATCTTGTTACCCTTGATGGCAACAACACGATGTGTGCCTTGCTGCCCCTACTGTCACTGGGAAAGGTCACCACACGGTATGAACCCAAAACAAAGCACTTCTCCCATTGCAAGAATCATAGATCTAGTTGGTCAAACAAAACCCAAGACTCAGAGAGACTTACAATGATATCAAATCATGCATATAAGAAATCAGCAAAGACTCAAATATATATCATAGATAATCTGATCACAAATCCACAATTCATCGGATCTCGAAAAACACACTGCCAAAGAGGATTACATCGGATAGATCTCCATGAAGATCATGGAGAACTTTGTATTGAAGATCCAAGAGAGAGAAGAAGCCATCTAGCCACTAACTACGGACCCGTAGGTCATAAGTGAACTACTCACGAGTCATTGGAGGGGCGATGATGTTGATGTAGAAGCCCTCCAACTCCAAAGTCCCCTCCGGCAGGGCACCGGGAAGGGTCTCGAGATGAGATCTCGCGGAAATGGAAGCTTGCGGCGGCGGAAAAGTGTTTTCGTGGATTCCCTGATTTTTCTGTATTTTAGGGAATATATAGGCGAAGGAGCTAGGTTAGGGAGGCGCCAGGGAGGCCACAAGCCCGCTAGCCGCCGCCCCTGGTGGCGGCTACACGGCTTGTGGCCCCTTGTAGATCTCCTGCCTTGGCCCTCAAGCCCCCTGATCTTCTTCTGTTCGGGAAAAATTTATTTCGGGGATTTTATTCCGTTTGGACTCCGTTCCAAAATCAGATCTGAAAAGAGCCAAAAACACAGAAAAAACAGGAACTGGCACTTGGCACTGAATTAATAAGTTAGTCCCAAAAAAGATATAAAAGGTACATAAAACATCCAAAGGTGACAAGATAACAACATGAAACCATCAAAAATTATAGATACGTTTGAGACGTATCAAGCATCCCCAAGCTTAACTCCTGCTCGTCCTCGAGTAGGGAAGTGATAAAGAATGAATTTTTGATGCTTTCATGCTACCTAGCATAGATGTCCTTTGAAACTCCTCTTATGTGACTGAATGTTCAGATCCATTAGATTCAAAACAATAGTTTGCTATTGTCGTGGAAACAATAATACTTCAAGCAAACTAGCAAGGTAATCATGAACTTTCAAAATAACAAGGCCAAAATAAAGTTATCCCTACAAAAGCATATAGTCTGGCTATGCTCTATCATCATTGCACAACGAATTCAAATCATGCACAACCCCGGTATTGGCCAAGTAATTGTTTTCACACCTTTACTTTCTCAAACCTTTTCAACTCTCACACAATACATGAGCGTGAGCCATGGTTTTAGCACTATAAGTGGTGTGGAGTGTGGTGGAGGTTGCAAGACAAACAAAGAGAAGATGATCACATTAACTAGGCATATCAATGAGCTGTGGAGATGCTCATCAATAGTTATCAATGTGAATGAGTAGGGATTGCCATACAAACGATGCACTAGAGCTAAGAGTATGTGAAAGCTCTTAAAGAAAACTAGTGGGTGTGCATCCAACTTGCTTGCTCATGAAGACCTAAAGCAAATTTGAGGAAGCCTATCATTGGAATATACAAGCCAAGTTATGTAATGAAAATTTTCCACTAGCTATATGGTGGTGACAAAATGAGAGACTCTCAATCATGAAGATCATGGTGCTTAATAAGCACAAGTGTGGAAGGATAGTAGCATTGTCCCTTCTCTCTTTTTCTCTCATCATTTTTTTGGGTGGGCTCTTTGGCCTCTCTCTTTTTGGTGGGAATCTTTGGCCTCTTTTATTTCCTCACATGGGACAATGCTCCATCAATGATGATCATCACACTTTCAACTTAAAACTTAGAGCAACGATGACTCTATATAAAATGCCTTCGGTGGTGTACCGTGACAATGATCTAGCATGGCATAGACATTAATGGAAATATCTTACGATCATGCAATGGCAATGTAGAAGTGGTGGCACATGTCATGGTGGTAGTTGCATGGCAATATATCCCGGAATGACTTTGAAAAAGCCATAGTAGGTAGGTATGGTGGCTGTTTTGAGGGAGGCTAATGGTGGGTTTTGTACACCGGCGAAAGTTGCACGGCACTAAGAAGATAGTGATGGTGGAAGGTGAAAGTGCATCTAAACCATGGACTCAACATTTGTCATGAAGAACTCATATACTTGTTGCAAAACTTTTAGTAGTAATCGAAACAAAGCATTCAACGCATACTCCTAGGGGAAGGGTTGGTAGGTATAAACCATCGCGCGATCCCGACGGCCACACAAAGGATGACAATCAATGGACTAATCATGCTCAGACTTCATCACATAGCGGTTCACCATACATGCATGCTATGGGAATCAGTAACTTCAACACAAGTATTTCTAGATCCACAACACCTTACTTAGCATAACTTCAATATTACCGCAACCACAACTCAAAACTAATTGAGATGAATCAAACTTCTCTAACTATTCAATGCACATGAAGGTGGAAGTTTTCGTATCCCTTTGGATAACTAACCCTTTTGAGACTACTTTCAAAGCATAGTTCAACTGCCAAGCCACGCACCGCTGTGCTCTAAAAGATATAAGTGAAGCACATAGAGCAAAATCAACTAGCTCAAAAGATATAAGTGAAGCACGTGTGAGATGAATTGTCTACCAAAGGATATAAGTGAAGCTCGACAAAATCACAGTGAGTGCATGTCTCTATATCTAGGTGTGCAGCAAGGATGATTGTGACACAACAAAAATAAGGGACTCCTACGATACAAGACGCTCCAAGCAAAACAAATAACATGTGGTGAATAAAAATATAGCCCCAAGTAACGTTACCGATGGATTGAAGACGAAAGAGGGGATGCCTTCCTCGGGCATCCCCAAGCTTAGGCTTTTACGGCATCCTTGAATCTCTTGGGGTGCCTTGGGCATCCCCAAGCTTGAGCTCTTGCCACTCTTTATCTCTTCGTCCATAAGAACTTCACCCAAAACTTGAAAACTTCACAACAGGAAACTTAAATAGAAACTCGTGATAACATTAGTATAAGAAAGCAAACCACCACTTCCTTAGGTATTGTAGCAAACTTAAATTCTACTTATGTTGATGTTGGGTTACTGTATTTTCAATCTTCCATGGCTAATACCCCCCGATACTATCCATAGTTTCATCAAAATAAGCAACCAACACAACAAAAACAGAATCTGTTAACAGCAGACCAGTCTGTAGCAATCTGTATATTTCGTATACTTATGGTACTTCAAAAATTATGAACAATTACGACAGTCTGAAGATTTTCGTAGCAATCAGCTGCAAAAAGAATCAACTCAAAAGCTCTTACAAAAAAAAATCTTTTCGTGAGCAGAAAGTTTCTGTCTTTTCCAGCATGACCAAACGATCATCCCCAAGACTAATCATAACTGTTTTGCTTGGCACAAATGCAAAAATAAACACAAAAAACACAATCATAACAGAATTATGAAAGTGTGCAAAACAGAAAATAGAAAGAAAAAGGATAGATTCGTTGGGTTGCCTCCCAACAAGCGCTATTGTTTAACGCCCTTAGCTAGGCATAAGGTGATGGAATCACGTATAGTCATCTTTGGTGCTCAAACCATAAGTAGCCCTCATCATAGATTCATAAGGCAATCTTATTTTCTTTCTAGGAAAATGCTCCATGCCCTTAATTATAGGAAATTGAAATCTAATATTCCCTTCATTCATATCGATGATAGCACCAATAGTCCTTAGGAAAGGTCTACCAAGAATAATGGGACATGAAGGATTGCAATCTATGTCAAGTACAATGAAATCCACGGGTACATAGTTCTTATTTGCAACAATAAGAACATCATCGATCCTTCCCATGGGTTTCTTGACAGTAGAATCCGCAAGATGCAAATTAAGAGAACACTCTTCAATCTCATGAAAACCAAGAATATCACATAAAGACTTTGGAATCGCGGAAACACTAGCACCCAAATCACACAAATCATTGCACTCATAGTTTTTGATCTTGATTTTGATAGTAGGTTCCCACTCATCATGAAGTTTTCTAGGTATAGAGACTTCTAGTTCGAGCTTCTCTTCAAGAGATTTCATCATAGCATCTACGATATGCGCGGTAAAGGCTTTGCTTTGGCTATAAGCATGTGGAGAGTTTGCAATGGATTGCATTAAAGAAATGCATTCAAACAAGGAGCAATTATCATAATTGAATTCCTTGAAATCCAAAGTGGGAGTTTCATTACTACCCAAAATTTTGATTTCTTCTACTCCACTCTCCACACCTTTATCATCAAGATGGGTGGACTCCGAATCATTGGGGCGTTTTTCAACGAAAGTGGATTCATATCCAGCCCCTTCATCAATAGGTTTGACACGCGAAAACAAATATTCAAGAGGAGTCACACCAAGCACTTTAAGATCTTCGTGATTTGCATCACTAGAACGCACCCTTTTAACCCATTCATGCATAGCGCGAATTTGGGCGGTTCTTTCTTTGCTCTCATTCATGGAGACACGCATAGCTTTCAAAGTTTCATCCAAATTGACCTTGGGAGGAGCACATCTAACTTTCAAAGCATCAATATCACAAGACATCCTATCAACGCTCTTAGCCAAATCGTAAATTTTGAGTAGTTTGTCCTCTATGGACGCATTGAAAATCTTTTGAGAGTTGATGAACTCTTTGATATTACTCTCTAAATCAGAGGGTAATTTGTTGTGATTTCCATAAGTGTTGTTGTAGGAATTGCCATAATTGTTAGAGGAGTTACTAGGAAAAGGCCTAGGAACATAGTTTCCTCTAAAAGCATTGTTGTTGCCAAAATTGTTCCTACCAACAAAGTTAACGTCCAAACTAGCGTTGCTACTCTCAATCAAGGAAGATAGTGGCATGTCATTAGGATCTAAAGGAGCATTTCTACTAGCAACCAAATTCATCAACTCGTCCATCTTAGCACTAAGCGAGTTAATTTCTTCTATAGCGTGTACCGTTTTGCTAGCAGGCGACCTTTTAGTGTGCCACTGAGAGTAGTTTGTCATGATATTGTCTAGGAGTTTTGTAGAGTCTCCTAAAGTGATTTCCATGAACGTTCCACCTGAGGCGGAGTCCAAGATATTGCGAGAAGCGAAATTCAAACCAGCGTAAAAGATTTATGTAATCATTCACAAACTCAAGCCATGAGCGGGATAATTTCTAATCATAAGCTTCATCCTCTCCCAAGATTGTGCAACGTGTTCATGATCAAGTTGCTTGAAATTCATGATATCGTTACGTAAGGAGATGATCTTAGCCGTAGGAAAATACTTGGATGTGTAAGCATCTTTGCACTTATCCCAAGAATCGATACTATTTTTGGGCAAAGAAGAAAACCAAGTTTTTGCGTAATCTCGCAACGAGAAAGGAAAAAGCTTTAACTTAATCACGTCATTATCCACATCTCTTTTCTTTTGCACATCGCAAAGGTCAATGAAGGTATTGAGATGGGATGCAGCATCTTCACTAGGAAGGCCAGAGAATTGCTCTTTCATAACAAGATTCAGCAAAGCTGCGTTGATTTCATACGATTCCGCACTAGTGGCGGGAGCAATTAGAGTACTAATAAAATCATTATTATTGGTACTCGAGAAGTCGCAAAGTTTGGTGTTTTCAGCCATGATGACTTCAACAAACAAACAAGCACACAAGCAAGCAAGAAAACCGGCAAAGGAAAACGGCAAAAATGCAAAAGGCAAAAGAAAACGGCAAAGGAGAAAGGCAAAAGAAAACGGCAAATGTGAAGTGGGGGAGAGGAAAACGAGAGGCAACTGGCAAAAAAAGTAAATGCAAGAGATGAGTTTGTGAGACCTACTTGGATAGATCTCTCCTTCCCCGGCAACAGCACGAGAAATACTTCTGCTACTGCAACAAAAGACCTTCCAACGGCGCCAGAAACACGTGCTGACGGGAGACTATTCTTGTCTTGATACGCCTCAGCAACGGCACCAGGAATCCTTCTGCTACGGCTATGCCTTTAGGGACTCCCTAGGCAAATATGCAAAGGATTTCCCCCGTGGCCTTGGAGCCTTGCGTTGGTGTTCCCTCGAAGCGGAAAAGGTGATGTAGCACAACGACGGTAAGTATTTCCCTCAGTTTTGGGAACCAAGGTATCGATCCAATGAAGGAGTATCACAAGTACCTGCACAAACACAAAAAGCTTGCTCCCAACGCTATGAAGGGGTTGTCAATCCCTTATAGATTGTTTGCCAAGTGAGAACTGAAACCAACAAAGTAACAAAGCAAAGTGAAAGCGAAAGTGGAAACGTCAGGTGTGAATAGACCCGGGGCCGTAGTGTTCACTAGTGGCTTCTCTCATGAAAGCAAGTAGACGGTGGGTGAACGAATTACTGTCGAGCAATTGATAGAACCGTGCAAAGTCGTCACGTCATCTATGGCAATGATTATATCTATAGGCATCACGTACAAAACAAGTAGACCGATACTTTCTGCATCTACTACTATTACTCCATACGTCGACCGCTATCCAGCATGCATCTAGTGTATTAAGTCCAAAAGAACAGAGTAACGCCTTAAGCAAGATGACATGATGTAGATGGACAATCTCATATCTGCGATAAAAGCCCATCTTGTTACCCTTGATGGCAACAACACGATGTGTGCCTTGCTGCCCCTACTGTCACTGGGAAAGGTCACCACACGGTATGAACCCAAAACAAAGCACTTCTCCCATTGCAAGAATCATAGATCTAGTTGGCCAAATAAAACCCAAGACTCGGAGAGACTTACAAGGATATCAGATCATGCATATAAGAAATCAGCAAAGACTCAAATATATATCATAGATAATCACAAATCCACAATTCATCACATCTCGACAAACACACCGCCAAAGAGGATTACATTGGATAGATCTCCATGAAATTCATGGAGAACTTTGTATTGAAGATCCAAGAGAGAGAAGAAGCCATCTAGCTACTAACTACGGAGCCGTAGGTCTGAAGTGAACTATTCACGAGTCATTGGAGGGGAGATGATGTTGATGTAGAAGCCCTCCAACTCCAAAGTCCCCTCCGGCAGGGCACCGAGAACGGTCCCCAGATGAGATCTCGCGGAAACGGAAGCTTGCGGTGGCGGCAAAGTGTTTTTGTGGATTCCCTGATTTTTTTCTGTATTTTAGGGAATATATAGGCGAAGGAGCTAGGTCAGGGGGGCAGCAGGGAAGCCACAAGCCTGCTAGCCGCCGCCCCCTGGTGGCGGCTATAGGGCTTGTGGGCCCCCTGTAGCTCTCCTGCCTTGGCCCTCAAGCCCCCTGATCTTCTTCCGTTCGGGAAAAATTTATTTTGGGGATTTTATTCCATTTGGACTCCGTTCCAAAATTAGATCTGAAAAGAGCCAAAAACACACAAAAAACAGGAACTAGCACTTGGCACTGAATTAATAAGTTAGTCCCAAAAAAGATATAAAAGGTACATAAAACATCCAAAGATGACAAGATAACAACATGAAACCATAAAAAATTATAGATACGTTTGAGACGTATCATGGAGACAGACCCGATGTGGGCATAATGTGTCCGTGGGTTCTCTCGTGAGCAGCAGAGTCACCGGTCATCCTCCCACCAAGATGAAAGGAGATGCAGTCTCCAGTTCTGGTGGTGGGTGCGTCTAGCCGTCTAGGGCATGGTCCATGGTGTAGGTGCACATTTCTCCAGACGAAAGTATCGCTCTTAGCCGGTGTCGGCAACATCTATGGATGTTGCTTCCTTGTTGATGGATTCACCGAGGAGTTTTTGCACCTATCCCGCTCTCGAGTTCTAGTCTCCCGGTGAAAACTGAGATATGCTTGTCGGATCAGTGATGGTTTCTTTCATGGAAGCATCGTTTTGGAGATTGACCTCTTGGCAGGAGCACCCGGTTCGTGGTTGAGCAGTTGATGGGGAGTTTTCGGGGACGGTATGTCTGCGGTGGTGCATTAAGACGTGGCCAGTGAGTGGCCGATGGTGGTTGCACATTTAGAGCACTCTGGACATGCTCGTAGCGTCAAACAAGTCGGGTTGGTCCTCCTCCTGGTGCCGGAGCAGCACATGCCCGCTCCTCTATCAGATATTTCTTATCTCTCCGGTGACTATGAGGCTATCAAATGGGCTTGTGGCTATAATTATCAATACAATAGAATGATCCTTTTGGTTGAAGTTCTGGCAAAGTCGACGTTGCCGGGCTGCGAGTGCGATGTGGGCGATATATGATGACACGTACCTCCTCGGTGATGTGCCTTTCTGTTTTGTGTTGTGTTGGCTCGGCCTTTTGGCGCCTTGTATGTCTTGTGATGCTTTTGACCTAGTCTAGATAGGTGGTGTGCCCGTTGTATAGGTTTTCACCTGGTTTCCCTTATAAACCGAGCAGTTCCAGCCATCGGCTTCTTCTTCTGCAATGAAATCATAGCATCTCTCCTGCTAACTTTCAAAAAAGGATCTTCATCTCACTTGAGTCTCCCGGAGTACATCTTTGCTCCCTAGGCAGCAACTTTCTTTGTTTCTTGATGCATGTAAAGGTCGTGAGTCCATCTAGTTTTCTCTAGGCGATATTGAGGCCGTGAACAAGGTTTAACCATAGGAATATATGCCCGTTTGGGGACAGAGTGTTCTTTTTTGCATAAGGGCATCCTCAAATGGTATCCAAATCGGTGTGGGGATGAGAGTGTTCGGGCGTCCAAACCATTGTCATGTAAGTATCCGACATCCAAGACTCATCAAAAATCTTCTCCCGCATGAAGCAGTTGTCATGCATTCACATTGGTCGACATCACATTCATTTCGTTCCGAGAACGGACGCGAATGCTCACTAAAGTCAACATTAAAGCGATGCTCTAGATGAGAGTGCTTCTCGATCGTCACACTTGTTCCAATGCCAGAGATGCTTGACCATACAAGATTGGGTGGTTGTGTACCCCATTCAAACTGTCCCCCGTCCTTCCGCTTGGCATTAAACACGCACAGCGTCTGCTTGGCTTGGCCAACATCTAATGGAGTTAAATTCTACATATTTTTAGGTAAGGGGTTCTGAGCTAAGCGCCAAAGTAGGATTGTAACGAAGACACGAGGTTTACTTAGGTTCGGGCTCTACGAGGAGATAATACCCTATGCCCTGCTTGTATTTGTTGTGTTGGATTGAGTACAAAATATGGATGTTATATGGTGAGATTGTTGTGCCCCTTTTTTATATAGATGGGTGGGGGGTCTAGGGTTATAATATTCTATCCGGCTACGTATGGGTAAACCGAGTCTTCGACGAATCCATCATCTTGGAAAACACGACAAGTCTTCTGGAGCCTTTCGTTTATGTGTCATGGGCCGCCCGATGAGGCCCACTCTTGGGGGATCCTCAGCATGGATCACCAGGCCTAGAGACATTGAGGTGAGAGCCCCTTAGCTAGGATAACATCAGTATCTCCTGGACCCGTCTTCAAGTCTGGTGCTATTCGATCCGCTCTTTGTCTTCGGTCACTATTCTTGAAAACGTGTTCAACGAATCTATTTCTGAAAGCGAGAGATATCGACCAGAGGAGGGAGGGGTGGGGTGATTGGGAGATTTTAACATATTCTTCAAAAATATAAGTTTTCTACAGAATAACAGGGTGACGAAAAGCTAAATACAGAAGACTCTACACTTACGCATCCACATAGAAGTGGTCGCAAAGTCACGAGGACGAAATAGGACATGCATAGCGAGTATTGAAGCATAGAAACATGTTGCGGGACGTAGTAATTTCAAAACAAATCCTACGTCACACAAGGATCTATCTATGGAGAAACCAGAAACGAGCAAAGGGGCAGAGCATTTTCATACCTTTGAAGATCGCTAAGCGGAAGCGTTGCTAGAACGTGGTTGATGGAGTCGTACTCGTAGCGATTCAGATCGTTGTGGATTCCGATCTATGCACCGAAGAACGGCACCTCCGTGTTCAACACACGTGCATCCCGGTGACGTCTCCAACGCCTTGATCCAGCAAGGAGGGAGGAGAGGTTGAGGGAGAGCTCCGGCAGCACGACGGCATGGTGACGGTGGAGCGACGTGGTACTTCGGCAGGGTTTCGCCAAGCTCTACGGAGGACGAGGAGGACGAGGAGTAGGGCTGCGCCATGGAGGTGGAAAAACTTGTGTGTCACAGCCCCAAAACCCTCCACTATATATAGGAGGAGAGGGAGGAGGGTGCCCATGTGACAGCCCGATGCCGACGTTCCAGAAGATTCCCCCTTTATTCCGTTTTCGTTGTGTGTCTATTTTTATTTTGTTGCATCATCATCGCATCATGCGCATCATCAGCATTGCATCGGCATTCCGTTGCCGCCAGTTTTCAAAACTTGCATCCGTTGTTAGTTGCTGGTTCTCGTCGTTGTCCGTTCTGAGCCCGACTGCACACGCACGCGCCCGCGGCATCGTCAAGACCTTGTTTTATAACGTGTTTAAAACTTTCTCCGATTGAGCTGGAACTTGGCGTGCGGTCTTAATTTAGTGTAGGTAGGCCGTCTGTCAAATTTCATCGCGATCGGAGCTAGTTTGTTACCCGTGCCGTTTATTATATAGCGGCACTATAGCCGGTCAATTGTCGGACGTTGCGGTATTTCAAACTCTGTCACCGGGTTGCCCGTTTTCCCCTCTCATCTCCGCCTAGAGCCTCTGCATAGTGCACCGACCCTACGCGCAGCCCAGTCCGAAAACCTCCCGGAACGCGAACCCGGCGATCATGACCGTTGGGTCCGCATCAACACCGTTTTACCGCAAAACGTCTTCGATTTGTCTATTGGACTCCCCAACCTAATTATCTCGAACATCCGATCTAAATCGGAGGGTCTAGATGAACCTAGCCCTAACCTAGCTATATAAATAGCACACAACCCTAAAATCGAGGACCTTGTCCGGTCCATCCCCTTGCCGCTGCCGCCCGCTGTCTACCTCCCTCAGGATCCTCCCGGATCCCCTGCCCAATCCCCTTTCAGCCAACCAGATCCACAACCAAACGAAGAGAGACCTCCTGATCCATCCCATCGCTCGTGCCCGAGCGCACGCAGCCATTCGCAACGAGGCTTGACTCCCTGGTCTTCCTCGTTGCTGTCCGGGCAGCACGTCGAACCTTGCCAGAGCTCCTCCATGCCGCGGTAGGATCTCCAGGTCTGCCATCTTTCCCTGCTTCCCTTCCCCTATTTTTTTGTCTCTCTGAATTTTCTCTTGTCTCTCTTTCTTCAGGCAACAGCAGCCGAGGCCTTGCGCCCGAGCCCCCTCGCTCTCCTCGTAGGACCGGTACCCTCCAGCAAGTGAACCAGCTGGCCAGGACCCCACGTCCCTTCGGTCCCCTTCCCCTCGTTTCCCTCTCCACCGGCTCTCTCCCTCGTCTCATCTCTCTCCATGTGTTTGTGCAGGAGTTCAGAGCCGGACACCAACAATGGAGCCAGCCATGGGAGCACTTTGAATTGTTGACCCTTGTCGCCTCCGTCCAACAACACGTCGACCGCAGCCTCGCCCCGTGCTCCTCCATGTCCGCCGTGACCCTGCTCCGGCCGGCCACCGGCGACCTCCAGGATGGTCCTCTCGTGCGTGCTTGCCCTCTCCTTTCCTTTTGTAATCCCCTCGTCTCTGCTTCCTCTCTCTATGTCAGGAACAGAATGGAAGCTCGATGCGCCATGGACCCCCTCGACCGGATCTACCCGGCCCGCCGGCAAAGAGCCCCGTCGGAGACGCCCTGCAGTCGCGTGCGCCGCCATCTGGTCGTCCCTGACGAGCTGAGCCTGCAGGTTGTGGTTCAGGTTGAGCGTATTTTTTATTTTTCCTGTAGAACGTCCGAAGTTGTACTAATAGAAAGCCCTGACATTGTTTCGTTTTCCAAGCATATTGTTAGCCGAGCTGGTAGCGAGCCTTACACTGGACCAAGGGGTCTCGGGTTCGAATCCCAGACAACCCTGCTTATTTTTGCTGTTTTTTTTGGTTCAGGTTCGGCGTGGTGCTTGTTCATGTAGCTTAGGAGTCTCTTTTTCCACAAGAGATCCACCTAGCCTAGCTGGTTAGCGCGCTCGGTAGCAACCGTGAGGTCCAGGATCAAATCCCGTCGGTGCCCCCTTTTGTTTATCTCGTTTTTAACCCTGTTGCAGTAGCAGTAAGTTAGTTTATCTATGTTAAGTCATCATCTGTGGTTAGCTGCGTTGCAGTAGCTTAGTGGTTTGGAGTTGTGCATAGGGTACCGTAGGTTCAGGGTTCGATTCCCCCTGCACCCCATTTTATTTTTCTTTTAGGTGTGTGGTGCAGTAGTTGGGGTGTGTGTGTATTGTGGGGGTATGGCCTACTTGCATACACCAATTAGGGGCCCTGGTGAGTATGACCAGTGGGACCCCCTGATGGTTATATGTTTTTTTTGTTTTCTTTAGTTTTGTGATGTATTTCCAAATCTGGGATATTCCAGAAGAGGAATATGCGAAATCTGGCATATCAAGATCAGCCCCTGTTCTTGTTATTAGCGTACTTTGATCTTGTGTATTTTTTCCTTTGTTGTTTCCGGTGTTTTTCCGCACGCATTTATAGCAGTGTTATATATGGATTTGGGGTAGGAGAACCCAAGGAATCCAATGGGGACACTAGTTTCCAATTCTGAATAGTTCCGCAGAAGTGTCACTTTGTGATGAGGTGGCAGTTGGTTACCTTGTAGGTTGGAGTAAGAGCATAGTTAGGGATTGAGCATCCATGCATCATTTTAGTTAGTGCTTCCTGTTGTGCATGTCTCTTGAATGTAGCTCTGTTCTTTGTTCCACGTGTTAACCGACTAGGATGACATGTAGAATCACCACTTTACCTCTTGTCATGTTTAACCACATTTAATATTGCCGTGTATCTAATCGGGAGTGAACTAAACAATCAAATGTGGAGTTTCGTCAGTATGCAACTCGTTGCATATTTAACTTCACTTAATGTGTAGTGTTTGATTGTGTGAATTGTCATGCCGTGTCTTGCATGTATTCATCTGCTCATGCATCATATGTGTTGTGCATCGTGTGGTGAATTCCGTGTGTTGATTTGTGTTTCCGGTTTCCTCCGTCTCGATAGAGTTCCGCAAGCGTGTCGGATGTGAGGACCCGTTCGACTACATCGGTTCGTGTGCTTCACGGAGTCATTCTTCTTCCAAACGGGATCTCAGGCAAGATGACCATTTCCCCAGATACCATTACTATCATTGCCATGCTAGTTTTACCGTTTCTACCGTTTATGTCTCGTTGCCTACCACATGTTAAATATCAGCCTCTCAACAATGCCATGATAACATTCAACCTGTTCGACCTAGCAAAGCACTGATTGGCTATGTTACCGCTTGCTTAACCCTGTGTTAGCGTTGCTAGTTGGAGGTGCAGTTGCTTCCATGTGATTACATGGGTTCCTTGTCATATCACCATATTAATGCTATTTACTTTAATGCACCTATATACTTGGTAAAAGGTGGAAGGCTCGGCCTTTCTAGCCTGGTGTTTTGTTCCACCTTTGCCCCCCTTAGTTTCGGCTACCGGTGTTATGTTCCATAACTGAGCGCTCCTAACACGATCGGGGTTGTTATGGGGACCCCCTTGATAATCCATTTTAGATTAAAGCTCGTCTGGCAAGGCCCAACTTTGGTTCTACATTTGCTCAACATAATAACTTTGATAATACTGAAATGCATAGGGGGTTAGCGCTACCCGAGGAGTAATTTTACATAAACAGGGGGCCAGTGCTGATGGTGTTGGTCCCAAAAGGACAGACTGCGGGGCCACCACGGGGCAACTCGAGGTTTGGTACATGTAGGCTTTTCCATCCGTCGTGTCCTGAGAACGAGATACGCGACTCCTATCGGGTTCGTCGACACGTCGGGTGGCCTTGCTAGATTAGTTTTACCTTTGACGAGATATCTTGTGCATCGGGATTCCGGTGATGCTTTGGGTAATCTTAGAGTTGAGGTTTTCCACTAGGGAATCCGACGAGATCGCGAGCTTCGTGATTGAGGATTTCTATGCGGCTTGTGGTAATTTGTGATGGACTAGTTGGAGCACCCCTACAGGGTTAAATCTTTCAGAAAGCCGTGCTCGCGGTTATGTGGCAACGTGGAAACTTTGTTTAACACTGGTTCTAGATAACTTGAAGTTAATTTAATTAAAACTTGCCAACTGTGTGCGTAACCGTGACTGTCTCTTTCGTGAGTTCCTTCTCCGATCGAGGACACGGTGGGGTTATGTCTGACGTAGGTAGGTGTTCATGATCATTCCTTGATCAATAGTAGTTCACGTCCGCTATGCGTAGAACTTCCCCCTCTTATTTCTTGTACTCGTAGTTTAGCCACCAAATATATGCTTAGCCGCTGCTGCAACCTCACCACTTAACCATGCCTCACGCATTAAGCTTTGCTAGTCTTGATGCCTTTGGAAATGAGATTGCTGAGTCCCCTATGGCTCACAGATTACCATAACACCAGTTGCAGGTACATGTAGAGGTTATTTGCCGCGAGCGCCTTGATTGTTCATTTGGAGTTGCTTCTTCTTCTGCTACTTCATCGATCTAGGATGGGTTCCAGGCCGGCAGCGTGGGATAGCAAGGATGGACGTCGTTCTGCTTTTTCTCGTTTGTTTTCGTCCGTAGTCGGACCCTGCTCTTCTTCATGATTATTATGTAATGTACTTCTGTGACTTTGATGTAGCTTGTGGCGAGTGTAAGCCAATTCTATATATATCTCTTCTTTTCAGTACATGTACTTGTAACGATATCCATTCTTGCGACACGACAAGATGCGCTTCTATCCCTGATGAGGCCTTCGCGCCAAATTGAGGATAGGCCGCATCTTGGGCGTGACAGCCCACCCCTAGGGTTTCCACCCTAGGGGGTGAGGCAGCCCTAGATGGGCAAGGGGCGGCGGCCAAGGGTGGAGGAGGTGGCGTCCTAGGGTGGGCTTGGAGCCCAAGGCTGCCCCTCCAGGCCTAGGGTTTGGTCCCCTCCACCCCTTGTGCGCCTAGGGATGATGGTGGTGGCGCACCAGCCCACTTAGGGGCTGGTTCCCATCCACCTTTTCTCCCATGTAGAACTTTGGGGCTGGTGGCCCTTCCCGGTGGACCCCCGAAACCCTTCCAGTGGTCCCGGTACATTGCCGGTGATGCCCGAAACACTTCTGCCGATCAAATCCTCACTTCCTATATATCATTCTTTACCTTCGGACCATTCCGGAACTCCTCGTGACGTCCGGGATCTCATCCGGGACTCGAACAACCTTCGGTAACCACATACACTATTCCCATATAATCCTAGTGTCATTGAACCTTAAGTGTGTAGACACTACGGGTTCGGGAACCATGCAGACATGACCGAGACACCTCATCGGTTAATAACCAACAGCGGGGTCTGGGTATCTATGTTGTTTCCCACATGTTCCACGATGTCGGGGATTCAATCATTCCCGTGTGCAATTCCCTTTGTCTACCCGTATGATACTTGCACGAGCTTCGTTCGTCGGTATCCCTATACCTTGTTCAATCTCGTTGCCGACAAGTCTCTTTACTAGTTCTGTAAAACATCATCCCGTGTCTAACTCCTTAGTCACATTGAGCTCATTATGATGATGGATCACCGAGTGGGCCCAGAGATACCTCTCCGTCACACGGAATGACAAATCCCAGTCTCGATTCGTACAACCCAACAAACAGTTTCGGAGATACCTGTAGTGCACCTTTATAATAACCCAGTTACGTTGTGATGTTTTATACACTCAAAGCACTCCTACATTGTCCGGGAGTTGCACAATCTTATGGTCTAAGGAAATGATACTTGACATAAGAAAAGCTTTAGCAGACGAACAACACGATCTAGTGCTATGCTTAGGATTGGGTCTTGTCCATCACATCATTCCCCAATGATGTGATCCCGTTATCAATGACATCCAACGTCCATGATCAGGAAACCATGATCATCTATTGACCAACGAGCTAGCCAACTAGAGGCTCACTAGGGATACCTTGTGATCTATATATTCACACATGTATTATGGTTTCCGGTTAATACAATTGTAGCATGAATAATAGACAATTATCATGAACTGGGAAATATAATAATAGCCACTTTATTATTGCCTCTAGGGCATATTTCCAACAGTCTCCCACTTGCACTAGAGTCAATAATCTAGTTACATTGTGATGAATCGAACACCCATAGAGTTCTGGTGTTGATCATATTTCGCTCGTGGAAGAGGTTTAGTCAATGGATCTGCGACATTCAGATCCGTATGTACTTTAAAAATATCTATATCTCCATCCTGGATGTATCCACGAATGGAGTTGAACCGATGCTTGATGTGCTTGGTCTTCTTGTGAAACCTGGGCTCCTTTGCAATGGCAATAGCACCAGTGTTGTCACAGAACACATTCATCGGGCCCGACGCACTGGGAATCACTCCTAGGTCGGTGATGAAGTCCTTCATCCAGACTCCTTCCTGTGCTGCTTCGAAGCAGCTATATACTCCGCTTCACATGTAGATGTTGCCACGATGTTTTGCTTGCAATTGCACCAGCTAACTACCCCATTATTCAAAATATACACGTATCCGGTTTGTGACTTGGAGTCATCCGGATCTGTGTCGAAGCTAGCATCGATGTAACCCTTTATGACGAGCTCTTCGGCACCACCATAAACGAGAAACATATCTTTAGTCCTTTTCAGGTACTTAAGAATGTTCTTGACTGCTGTCCAGTGATCCACTCCTCGATCACTCTGGTACCTCCCTACCAAACTTATGGCAAGGTTCACATCAGGTCTGGTACACATCATGACATACATAATAGGGCCTATGGCTGAAGCATAGGGGATGGGACTCATCTTTTCTCTATCTTCTCCATGGTCGGGCGTTGAGTCATACTCAACCTCACACCTTGTAATACAAGCAAGAACCCCTTCTTAGCCTTATCCATATTGAACTTCTTCAATATCTTGTCAAGGTATGTGCTTTGAGAAAGACCTATGAGGCGTATCGATCTATCTCTATAGATTTTGATGCCTAATATGTAAGCAGCTTCTCCAAGGTCCTTCATTGAAAAACTCTTATTCAGATAGGCTTTATGCTTTCCATTAGTTATATATCATTTCCCATCAACAATATGTCATCCACATATAATATGAGAAATGCTATAGAGCTCCCACTCACTTTATTGTAAATACAGGATTCTCCATAAGTCTGTACAAACCCAAACGCTTTGATCACCTCATCAAAGCGAATGTTCCAACTCCGAGATGCTTGCACCAGCCCATAGATGGAGCGCTGGAGCTTGCATACCTTGTTAGCATTGCTAGGATTGACAAAACCTTCCGGCTGTATCATATACAATTCTTCCATAAGAAAACCGTTCAGGAATGCTGTTTTGACGTCCATTTGCCAAATTTCATAATCATAAAATGCGGCAATTGCTAACATGATTCAGAGTGACTTCAGCATCATTACGGGTGAGAAGGTCGCATCGTAGTCAATCCCTTGAACTTGTCTATAACCCTTAGCGACAAGCCGAGCCTTATAGATAGTCACATTACCATCCGCGTCAGTCTTCTTCTTAAAGATCCATTTATTTTCTATGGCTTGCCGATCATCGGGCAAGCCCAGCAAAGTCCATAATTTGTTCTCATACATGGATCCTATCTCGGATTTAATGGCCTCAAGCCATTTGTTGGAATCTGGGACCGCCAGCGCTTCTTCATAGTTCGAAGGTTCACTGTGGTCCAACAACATGATTTCCATGACAGGATTGTCGTACCACTCTGGTGTGGAACATGTCCTTATGGATCTTCGAGGTCCAGTAGCAACTTGATCTAGAGTTTCATGATCATCATCATTAACTTCTTCTCTAGCCGGTGCACGCACCTCAAAAACATTTTCTTGTGCTACACTACTCTCCGAATCGAGAGGAGGTAAGATTACCTCATCAAGTTCTACTACCCTCCCACTTACTTCTTTCGAGAGAAACTCTTTCTCTAGAAAGGATCCATTTTTGGCAACAAAGATTTTGCCTTCGGATCTAAGATAGAAGGTGTACCCAATAGTTTCCTTAGGGTATCATATGAAGTCGCATTTTTTCGCTTTGGGTTCGAGCTTCGCTGGTTGAAGTTTCTTCACATAAGCATCACAGCCCCAAACTTTTAGAAACGACAGCTTAGGTTTTTTGCCAAACCATAATTCATACGGTGTCGTCTCAACGGATTTAGACGGTGCCCTATTTAAAGTGAATGCGGTAGTTTCCAGTGCATATCCCCAAAATGATAGCGGCAGTAAGTGACATGATAGATCATACCATATCTAATAGAGTGTGATTACGATGTTCAAACACACCGTTACACTGCGGTGTGCCAAGCGGCGTGAGTTGTGAAACAATTCCACATTTCCTTAGGTGTGTGCCAAACTCGTGACTCAAATATTCTCCTCTACTATCAGATCGTAAGAACTTTATTTTCTTGTCACGTTGATTCTCCACCTCACTCTGAAATTCCTTGAACCTTTCAAAGGTTTCAGACTTGTGCTTCATTAAGTAGACATACCCATATCTACTTAAATCATCGGTGAGGGTGAGAACATAACGATAGACACTGTGAGCCTCAACGCTCATTGGACCGCATACATTGGTATGTATTACTTCCAATAAGTTGGTTGCTTGCTCCATTGTTCCGGAGAACGGAGTCTTGGTCATCTTGCCCATGAGGCACGGTCCGCATGTGTCAAATGATTCAAAATCAAGAGACTCCAAAAGTCCATCTATATGGAGTTTCTTCATGCGATTGACACCGATATGACCAAGACGGCAGTGCCACAAGTTTGTGGGACTATCATTATCAACTTTACATCTTTTGGTACTCACACTATGAATATGTGTAACATCACGATCGAGATTCATCAAGAATAAACCATTGAACAGCGGGGCATGACCATAAAACATACCACTCATATAAATAGAACAACCATTATTCTCAGATTTAAATGAGTAGCCATGTTGCATCAAGCGAGATCCCGATATAATGTTCATGCTCAGAGCTGGCACTAAATAAAAATTATTAAGGTTTAAAACTAATACCGAAGGTAGATGTAGAGGTAGCGTCCCGATGGCGATCACATCGACCTTGGAACCATTGCCGACGCGCACCGTCACCTCATCCTTTGCCAGCCCACGCTTGTTCCGCAGTTCCTCCTTAGAGCTGCAAATGTGAGAAACAACACCGGTATCAAATACCCAGGAGCTACTATGAGTGCTGGTAAGGTACACATCAATAACAAGTATATCACATATACCTTTTACATTGCCGGCCTTCTTATCCACTAAGTACTTTGGGCAATTCCGTTTCCAGTGACCTGTTCCCTTGCAGTAATAGCACTCAGTCTCAGGCTTGGGTCCTTTCTTTGGCTTCTTCCCGAAAACTAGTTTACCGAGCGCGACAACTGCTTTTCCGTATTTCTTGAAGTTCTTTTTACCCTTGCCTTTCTTGAAACTGGTGGTCTTATTTACCATCAACACTTGATGTTCTTTCTTGATTTCTACATGTGCAAATTTCAGCATTGAATACAACTCGGGAATGGTCTTTTCCATCCCTTGCATGTTGTACTTCATCACAAAACCCTTATACCTAGGTGGAAGCGATTGGAGGATTCTGTCAATGACCGCGTCATCCGGAAGTTGAACTCCCAGCTGAGTCAAGCGGTTGTGCAACCCAGACATTCTGAGTATGTGTTCACTTACAAACTATTCTCCTCCATATTATAGCTAAAGAAATTGTCAGAGACTTCATATCTCTCGACCCGGGCATGATCTTGAAAAACTAGTTTCGCCTCCTCGAACATCTTATATGCTCCATGTTGGTCAAAACGCCTTTGGAGCCCCGGTTCTAGACTGTGAAGCATGCCGCATTGAACCAGAGAGTAGTCATCACTCCACGACTGCCAGGCGTTCCTAACGTCCTGGGTTGCCGCAAGAACAGGAGGGTCACCTAGCTGCGCATAAAGGACATATGCCTTCTTGGAAGCCATGAGGACGAGCTTTAAGTTACGAGCCCAGTCCGCATAGTTGGTCCCATCGTCATTCAACTTGGTTTTCTCTAGGAATGCGTTGAAGTTGAATGGGACATTTGCATTGGCCATTGGATCTACAATATTTGTAAAGACAATTTTAGATTAAGTTCATGATAATTAAGTTCATCTAATCAAATTATGCAATGAACTCCCACTTATATTGACATCCCTCTAGTCATTCAAGTGTTACATGATCCACGTCGACTAGCCCGTGTCCGATCATCACGTGAGACAGATTAGTCATCAATGGTGAGCATATCCATGATGATCGTATCATCCATACGACTCATGTTCGACCTTTCGGTCTCCCGTATGCGAGGCCATGTCTGTACATGCTAGGCTCGTTGAGTCAACCTAAGTGTTTTGTGTGTGTAAATCTGGCTTACACCCGTTGTATGCGAACGTTAGAATCTATCACACCCAATCATCACGTGTTGCTTCGAGACAACGATCCTTTGCAACGGTGCACACTTAGGGGAATACTTATCTCAAAATTTTAATGAGGGATCATCTTATCTTTGTTACCGTCGTTCTAAGCAATAAGATGAAAAATATGGTAAACATCACATGCAATCATATAGTGACATGATATTGCCAGTATCATCTTGATCCTTTGATCTCCATCTTCGGGGCACCATGATCATCATTGTCCCCGGCATGACACCATGATATTCATCATCATGATCTCCATAATTGTGTCATCGCGAAGTCGTCTCGCCAACTATTACTTCTACTACTATAGCTAACGGTTAGGGTTAAAGTAAAGTAATCACATGGCGTTGCATCTCATACAATAAATTAAGACAACTCCTATGGCTCCTACCGGTTGGCATACTCATCGACATGCAAGTCATGAATCCTATTACAAGAACATGATCAATCTCATACATCACATATGTAACATCACATCCTTTTGGCCATATCACATCACATAGCATACCCTGCAAAAACAAGTTAGACGTCCTCTAATTGTTGTTGCAAATTTTACATGGCTGATTAGGGTTTCTAGCAAGAATGCTTCTTACATACGTGACATCCACAACATTGAAATCCAAATGCTATTTACCCTTCATAAGGACCCTCTTCACCGTATCTGATCCGACTAAAGTGGGAGAGACAGACACCTGCTAGCCACCTTATGCAACAAGTGCTTGTCGGCCGGTGGAACCAGTCTCACGTAAGAGTACGTGTAAAGTCGGTCCGGGCCGCTTCATCCCACGATGCCACCGAATCAAGATAATACTTGTAATGGCAAGCAATTGACAAAATCATCGCCCACAACTTTTGTGTTCTACTCGTGCATAGAATCTACGCATAGAACCTGGCTCGGATGCCACTGTTGGGGAATGTAGTAATTTCAGTTTTTTTCCTACGCTTCACAAGGATCTATCTAGGAGAAACCAACAACGAGCGAAGGGGTAGAGCATCTTCATACCATTGAAAATCGCTAAGCGAAAGCGTTACTAGAACACGGTTGATGGAGTCGTACTCGTACCGATTTAGATCGGAGTGGATTTCGATCTAAGCGCCGAACAACGACGCCTCCGCGTTCAACACACGTGCGCCCGGTGACGTATCCTATGCCTCAATCCAGCAAGGAGAGATGAGAGGTTGAGGGAGAGCTCTGGCAGCACGACGGCGTAGTGACGCTGGAGCTGCGTGGTACTCGGGCAGGGCTTCGCCAAGCTCTACGGAGGATGAGGAGGAGTGGAGGTAGGGATGCGCTGAGGGAGAGAGGAATTGTGTTCTTTGTAGTGCCAAAACCCTACACTATGTATAGGAGGGAGGAGAAGGAGGGAGGGCCACCCCTAGGGAAACCCTAGGAGGTGCAGCGACCAAGGAGGAGGAGGAGGTGGCACCCTAGGGTGGCTTGCCACCCAAGGCAAGCCCCTCCACGCCCTAGGGTTGGCCCCTTTGTCCCTTGTGCGCCTTGGGACTTAGGTGGGTGGCGCACCAGCCCACCTAGGGGCTGGTTCCCATCCACTTTAGGCCCATGTGGCCTCTTGGGGCTGGTGGCCCGTCCCGGTGGACTCCCGGAACCCTTCCGGTGGTCCCGGTACATTAACGACGAATCCCGAAACACTTCCGGCGATCAAAACTCCACTTCCCATATATGAATCTTTACCTCTGGACCATTCCGGAACTCCTCATGATGTCAGGGATCTCATCCGGGACTCTGAAAAAACTTTGGTAACCACGTACACTATTCCCATAATAACCCTAGCGTCATCGAACCTTAAGTGTGTAGACCCTACGGGTTCGGGAACCATGCACACATGACCGAGACACCTCTCCGGTCAATAACCAACAACGGGGTTTGGATATCCTTCTTGGTTCCCGCATGTTCCACGATGATCTCATCGGATGAACCACGATGTCGGGGATTCAATCAACTTGGATATATGTAATTCCCTTTGTCTACCTGTGTGATACTTGCCCGAGATTCGATTGTCGGTATCTGTATACCTTGTTCAATCTTGTTATCGGCAAGTCTCTTTACTCATTCCGCAACACATCATCCCTCGCTAACTCCTTAGTCACATTGAGCTCATTATGATGATGGATTACCGAGTGGGCCCAGAGATACCTCTCCGTCACACGGAGTGACAAATCCCAATCTCGATTCGTACCAACCCAACAGACACTTTCGAAGGTACCTGTAGTGCACCTTTATAATCACCCAGTTACGTTGTGACATTTGATACACCCAAAGCACTCCTACGGTATCCGAGAGTTGCACAATATCATGGTCTAAGGAATGATACTTGACATTAGAACAGCTTTAGCAGACGAACAATACGATCTAGTGCTATGCTTAGGATTGGGTCATGTCCATCACATCATTCCCCAATGATGTGATCATGTTATCAATGACATCCAATATCCATGATCAGGAAACCATGACCATCTATTGATCTCCGAGCTAGCCAAACAGAGGCTCACTAGGGACACATTGTGATCTATATATTCACACATGTATTACGGTTTCCGGTTAATACAATTATAGCATGAATAATAGACAATTATCATGAACTAGGAAATATAATAATAACCACTTTATTATAGCCTCTAGGGCATATTTCCGACACATCCACCCCTTTCTTGAAATGAAGCCGTCCTTGACGTAAGCTCATCTTCCTCACCCAAATAAGGCTTCAAATCTGCAATGTTAAAAGTGGGACTAACCCCAAACTTTGTAGGCAGCTCAAGTTTAAATGGATTATCATTTATTTTCTCTAACAGTTTGAAAGGACCATCAACATGTGGCATTAGCTTTGAGCGCAAATCAAGAAATCTATCCTTACGCAAATGTAACCAAACAAGATCACGAGGTGCAAAGACAACATGTTTTCTACCCTTATCTCCAGCAAGTTTGTACTTAGCATTCATACGCTCAATGTTTTCCTTAGTCACCTAATGCATTTTTAAGATCAATTCAGCATGTTGTTTATCATAAAAATTGACCTTCTCCGAAGATGGAAGAGGCAACAACTCAATAGGTGCACGAGATATGAAACCATACACAATTTCCAAAGGACGCATCTTCGTAGTAGAATGCAATGAATTATTATAAGCAAATTCAATATGAGGCAAGCATTCCTCCCATATTTTCAAGTTAGTCTTGAAAACATCCCTAAGCATAGTAGACAATGATCTATTGACTATTTCAGTTTGTCCATCAGTTTAGGGTGACATGTAGTACTGAAAAGCAGTCTAGTCCCCAACTTAGCCCATAAACATATACAAAAGTGGCTAAGAAATTTAGCCTCATGATGTGAAACAATTGTATTTGGTAGACCATGAAAGCGAATAATTTCACGAAAGAACAAATCAGCAACATTAGCAACATCATCACTTTTATGACATCGTATAAAGTGTGCCATTTTTGAAAATCTATCCACGACAACAAAGATGCTACCCCTCCCCTTCTTTGTTTGAGGTAAACCTAAAACAAAGTCCATATATATACTCCCAAGGAACACTAGGTATAGGCAAAGGCATACATAAACCATGAGGATTGAGTCGTGACTTAGCTTTTTGACATGTAGTGCAGCGAGCAACAAAACGCTCAACATCTCGTCTCATCTTTGTGATGGGGAACGTCGCATGGGAAACAAAAAATTTCCTACACGCACGAAGACCTATCATGGTGATGTCCATCTACGAGAGGGGATGTGTGATCTACGTACCCTTGTAGACCGTACAGTAGAAGCGTTAGTGAACGCGGTTGATGTAGTGGAACGTCCTCACGTCCCTCGATCCGCCCCGCGAACCGTCCCGCGATCAGTCCCACGATCTAGTGCCGAACGGACGGCACCTCCGCGTTCAGCACACGTACAGCTCGACGATGATCTCGGCCTTCTCGATCCAGCAAGAGAGACAGAGAGGTAGAAGAGTTCTCCGGCAGCGTGACGGCGCTCCGGAGGTTGGTGGTGATCTTATCTCAACAGGGCTCCGCCCAAGCTCCGCAGAAACGAGATCTAGAGGTAAAACCGTGGAGATATGTGGTCGGGCTGCCGTGGCAAAGTTGTGTCAAATCAGCCCTAAAACCTTCGTATATATAGGGGGGAAGAGGGGGAGCCTTGCCTTGGGGTCCAAGGACCCCTAAGGGCTTCGGCCGAGCCAAGGGGGGCAACCCTCCCCTTCCAAACCGAGTCCAACTAGGTTTGGAAGGAGGAGTCCTTCCCCCTTTTCCCACCTCCTCTTTTTTTTTCTCTTTGATTTTTCTTCCTATGGCGCATAGGGCTCTTTTGGGCTGTCCCACCAGCCCACTAAGGGTTGGTGCGCCACCCCCAATGCCTATGGGCTTCCCCGGGGTGGGTCCCCCCCCCCCGGTGAACACCCAGAACCCATTCGTCATTCCCGGTACATTCCCGGTAACTCCGAAAACCTTCCGGTAATCAAATGAGGTCATCCAAAATATCAATCTTCGTTTCTGGACCATTCCGGAAACCCTCGTGACGTCCGTGATCTCATCCGGGACTCCGAACAACATTCAGTAACCAACCATATAACTCAAATACACATAAAACAACGTCGAACCTTAAGTGTGCAGACCCTGCGGGTTCGAGAACTATGTAGTCATGACCCAAGAGACTCCTCGGTCAATATCCAATAGCGGGACCTGGATGCCCATATTGGATCCTACATATTCTACGAAGATCTTATCGTTTGAACCTTAGTGCCAAGGATTCATATAATCCCGTATGTCATTCCCTTTGTCCTTCAGTATGTTACTTGCCCGAGATTCGATCGTCAGTATCCGCATACCTATTTGAATATCGTTTACCGGCAAGTCTCTTTACTCGTTCCGTAATACAAGATCCCGCAACTTACACTAAGTCACATTGCTTGCAAGGCTTGTGTGTGATGTTGTATTACCGAGTGGGCCCCGAGATACCTCTCCGTCACACGGAGTGACAAATCCCAGTCTCGATCCATACTAACTCAACGAACACCTTCGGAGATACCTGTAGAGCATCTTTATAGTCACCCAGTTACGTTGCGACGTTTGATACACACAAAGTATTCCTCCGGTGTTAGTGAGTTATATGATCTCATGGTCATAGGAACAAATACTTGACACGCAGAAAACAGTAGCAATAAAATGACACGATCAACATGCTACGTCTATTAGTTTGGGTCTAGTCCATCACGTGATTCTCCTAATGACGTGATCCAGTTATCAAGCAACAACACCTTGTTCATAATCAGAAGATACTGACTATCTTTGATCAACTGGCTAGCCAACTAGAGGCTTGCTAGGGGCAGTGTTTTGTCTATGTATCCACACATGTATATAAGTCTTCATTCAATACAATTATAGCATGGATAATAAACGATTATCTTGATACAGGAATTATAATAACAACTATATTTATTATTGCCTCTAGGGCATAATTCCAACAGTCTCCCACTTGCACTAGAGTCAATAATCTAGCCCTCACATCATCATGCGAATTACATTGTAATAAATCTAACACCCATACAGTTCTGGTGTTGATCATGCTTTGCCCGTGGAAGAGGTTTAGTCAGCGGGTCTGCTACATTCAGATCCGTGTGCACTTTGCATATATTTAAGTCCTCCCCTTTGACGTAGTCGCGGATGAGGTTGAAGCGTCGTTTGATGTGCCTGGACTTCTTGTGAAACCGTGGTTCCTTTGCTAGGGCAATGGCACCCGTGTTGTCACAGAACAAGGTTATTGGATTCAGTGCGCTTGGCACCACTCCAAGATCCGTCATGAACTGCTTCATCCAGACACCCTCCTTAGTCGCCTCCGAGGCAGCCATGTACTCCGCTTCACATGTAGAATCTGCTACGACGCTCTTCTTGGAACTGCACCAGCTTACCGCACCCCCATTAAGAATAAATACGTATCCGGTTTGCGACTTAGAGTCGTCCGGATCTGTGTCAAAGCTTGCATCGACGTAACCTTTTACGGCGAGCTCTTCGTCACCTCCATACACGAGAAACATCTCCTTAGTCCTTTTCAGGTACTTCAGGATATTCTTGACCGCCGTCCAGTGATCCACTCCTGGATTACTCTGGAACCTACGTGCCATACTTATGGCCAGGCTAACGTCCGGTCTAGTGCACAGCATTGCATACATGATAGAACCTATGGCTGAAGCATAGGGAACGGTGCGCATATGCTCTCTATCCTCATCAGTTGCTGGGCACTGAGTCTTACTCAATCTCGTACCTTGTAAAACTGGCAAGAACCCTTTCTTGGACTGTTCCATTTTGAACCTCTTCAAAACTTTATCAAGGTATGTGCTTTGTGAAAGTCCTATCAGGCGTTTCGATCTATCCCTATAGATCTTAATGCCTAGAATGTAAGAAGCTTCTCCTAGGTCCTTCATAGAGAAACTTTTATTCAAGTAATCCTTTATGCTCTCCAAAAACTCTACGTTGTTTCCAATCAGCAATATGTCATCCACATATAATATTAGAAACGCCACAGAGCTCCCACTCACTTTCTTGTAAATACAAAATTCTCAACCACTTGTATAAACCCAAATGCTTTGATAACCTCATCAAAGCATTTGTTCCAACTCCGAGATGCTTGCACCAGTCCATAAATGGATCGCTGGAGCTTGCACACCTTGTTAGCATTCTTAGGATCAACAAAACCTTCGGGTTGCATCATATACAACTCTTCCTTAAGAACGCCGTTTTGACATCCATCTGCCAGATTTCATAATCGAAAAATGCAGCTATTGCTAACATGATTCTGACGGACTTAAGCATTGCTACGGGTGAGAATGTCTCATCGTAGTCAACTCCTTGAACTTGTGAAAAACCCTTTGCCACAAGTCGAGCTTTATAAACGGTCACATTGCCGTCAGCGTCCGTCTTCCTCTTAAAGATCCATTTGTTCTGAATAGCCTTGCGGCCCTCAGGTAGTACTTCCAAAGTCCACACTTTGTTCTCATACATGGATCCTATCTCGGATTTCATGGCTTCTAGCCATTTGTTGGAATCTGGGCCCACCATTGCTTCTTCATAATTTGCAGGTTCATTGTTGTCTAACAACATGATCGACAAGACGGGATTACCGTACCACTCTGGAGCAGCACGTGGTCTCGTCGACCTGCGTGGTTCGATAGAAACTTGAACCGGAGTTTCATGATCATCATCATTAACTTCCTCCTCAACCGGCGTCGCAAGGACAGAGGTTTCCCCTTGCCCTGCGCGACCATCAAGAGGGATGAGAGGTTCGACAACCTCATCAAGTTCTATCTTCCTCCCACTCAATTCTCTTGAGAGAAACTCCTTCTCGAGAAAAGCTCCGTTTTTAGCAACAAATACTTTGCCCTCGGATTCGAGATAGAAGGTGTACCCAACTGTCTCTTTTGGGTAACCTATGAAGATGCACTTTTCCGCTTTGGGTTCCAGCTTTTCAGGCTGAAGCTTTTTGACGTAAGCATCACATCCCCAAACCTTAAGAAATGACAACTTTGGCCTTTTGCCATACCATAGTTCGTATGGTGTCGTCTCAACGGATTTTGATGGTGCCCTATTTAAAGTGAATGCAGCTGTTTCTAATGCATAACCCCAAAATGATAATGGCAAATCGGTAAGAGACATCATAGATCGCACCATCTCTAATAAAGTACGATTACGACGTTCGGACACACCATTACGTTGTGGTGTTCCAGGCGGTGTTAACTGTGAAACAATTCCACATTGTCTTAAGTGAGCACCAAACTCGAAACTTAGATATTCACCCCCACGATCAGACCGTAGGAACTTGATCTTCTTGTTACAATGATTTTCATCTTCACTCTGAAATTGCTTGAACTTTTCAAATGTTTCAGACTTGTGCTTCATTAAGTAGACATAACCATATCTACTCAAATCGTCAGTGAAGGTGAGAAAATAACGATATCCGCCGCGTGCCTCTACGCTCATCGGACCACACACATCGGTATGTATGATTTCCAACAAGTCACTTGCATGCTCCATTGTTCCGGACAACGGAGTTTTAGTCATCTTGCCCATGAGGCATGGTTCGCACGTGTCAAGTGAATCAAAGTCAAGTGACTCCAAAAGTCCATCGGCATGGGGTTTCTTCATGCGCTTTACACCAATATGACCTAAGCGGCAGTGCCACAAAAATATGGCGCTATCATTGTTAACTCTAACTCTTTTGGTCTCAATGTTATGTATGTGTGTATCACTATCAAGATTCAATATGAACAATCCTCTCACATTGGGTGCATGACCATAAAAGATGTTACTCATAGAAATAGAACAACCATTATTCTCTGACTTAAAAGAGTAACCGTCTCGCAATAAAAAAGATCCAGATATAATGTTCATGCTCAACGCAGGCACTAAATAACAATGATTCAAGTTCATAACTAATCCTGATGGTAACTGAAGTGAAATTGTGCCGACGGCGATTGCATCAACCTTGGAACCATTTCCTACGCGCATCGTCACTTCATCTTTCGCCAGCCTTCGTCTATTCTGCAGTTCCTATTTCGAGTTGCAAATATGAGCAACAGAACCAGTATCGAATACCCAGGCACTACTACGGGAGCCGGTTAAGTACACATCAATAACATGTATATCAAATATACCTGATTTTTCTTTGGCCGCCTTCTTATCAGCCAGATACTTGGGGCAATTGCGCTTCCAGTGACCCATACCCTTGCAATAGTAACACTCTGTTTCAGGCTTAGGTCCAGCTTTGGGTTTGTTCGTCGGATTGGCAACAGGCTTGCCACTCTTCTTTGAATTACCCTTCTTCCTTTTGCCGTTTCTCTTGAAACTAGTGGTCTTATTCACCATCAACACTTGATGCTCTTTACGGAGTTCAGACTCTGCGACTTTCAGCATCGCAAACAACTCGCCGGGAGACTTGTTCATCACTTGCATGTTGTAGTTCAACACAAAGCCTTTATAGCTTGGCGGCAGTGATTGAAAGATTCTGTCAGTGATAGCTTCTTGCGGGAGTTCAATCCCCAGCTCAGCTAGACGGTTTGAGTACCCAGACATTTTGAGCACATGTTCACTGACACACGAGTTTTCCTCCATCTTGCAAGCATAGAATTTATCAGAGGTCTCATACCTCTCGATCCGGGCGTTCTTCTGAAAGATAAACTTCAACTCCTGAAACATCTCAAATGCTCCATGACGCTCAAAGCGACGTTGAAGTCCCGGTTCTAAGCCATCCAAGACTGCACATTGAACTACTGAGTAGTCCTCCTTACATGCTAACCAAGCGTCCTTAACATCCTGATCAGCCGTAGCGGGTGGTTCATCTCCTAGCGTAGCATTAAGGACATAATCCTTCTTCCCAGCTTGTAAGATTAGCTTAAGATTACGAGTCGAGTCTACAAAGTTGCTTCCATCATCTTTCAACTTAGCTTTCTCTAGGAACGTATTAAAATTCAGGGTGACTGTCGCATGAGCCATGATCTACAACACAAATATATTCAAAGTGGACTTAGACTATGTTCAAGATAATTAGAGTTTAACTCAAAAAGTACATCTCTCTAGTCATTTGAGTGGTTCATGATCCACTTACACTAACTCAAGTCCGATCATCACGTGAGTTGAGTATAGTTTCAGTGGTAAGCATCCCCATGCTAATCATATCATCTATATGATTCATGATCGACCTTTCGGTCTCATGTGTTCCGAGGCCATGTCTGCACATGCTAGGCTCGTCAAGCTTAACCCGAGTGTTCCGCGTGCGCAACTGTTTTGCACCCGTTGTATGTGAAAGTTGAGTTTATCACACCCGATCATCACGTGGTGTCTCGAAACGACGAACTGTAGCAACGGTGCACAGTCGGGGAGAACACAATTTCGTCTTGAAATTTTAGTGAGAGATCACCTCATAATGCTACCGTCGTTCTAAGCAAAATAAGGTGCATAAAAGGATTAAAATCACATGCAATTCATAAGTAACATGATATGGCCATCATCACGTGCTCCTCGATCTCCATCACCAAAGCACCGGCACGATCTTCTTGTCACCGGCGCCACACCATGATCTCCATCAACGTGTCGCCATCGGGGTTGTCGTGCTACTCATGCTATTACTACTGAAGCTACATCCTAGCAAAATAGTAACGCATCTGCAAGCACAAACGTTAGTATAAAGACAACCCTACGGCTCCTGCCGGTTGCCGTACCATCGACGTGCAAGTCGATATTATCTATTACAACATGATCATCTCATACATCCAATATATCACATCACATCGTTGGCCATATCACATCACAAGCATACCCTGCAAAAACAAGTTAGACGTCCTCTAATTTTGCTGTTGCATGTTTTACGTGGTGACCATGGGTATCTAGTAGGATCGCATCTTACTTACGCAAACACCATAACGGAGATATATGAGTTGCTATTTAACCTCGTCCAAGGACCTCCTCTGTCAATTCCGATTCAACTAAAGTTGGAGAAACTGACACCTGCCAGTCATCTTTGAGCAACGGAGTTACTCGTAGCGATGAAACCGGTCTCTCGTAAGCGTACGAGTAATGTCGGTCCGAGCCGCTTCGATCCAACAATACCGCGGAATCAAGAAAAGACTAAGGAGGGCAGCAAAACGTACATCACCGCCCACAAATACTTTTGTGTTCTACTCGAGAAGACATCTACGCATGAACCCAGCTCATGATGCCACTGATGGGGAACGTCGCATGGGAAACAAAAAATTTCCTACGCGCACGAAGACCTATCATGGTGATGTCCATCTACGAGAGGGGATGTGTGATCTACGTACCCTTGTAGACCGTACAGCAGAAGCGTTAGTAAACGCGGTTGATGTAGTGGAACATCCTCACGTACCTCGATCCGCTCCGCGAACCGTCCCGCGATCAGTCCCACGATCTAGTGTCGAACGGACGGCACCTCCGCGTTCAGCACACGTACAGCTCGACGATGATCTCGGCCTTCTCGATCCAGCAAGAGAGACGGAGAGGTAGAAGAGTTCTCCGGCAGCGTGACGACGCTTCGGAGGTTGGTGGTGATCTTATCTCAGCAAGGCTCCGCCCGAGCTCCGCAGAAACGCGATCTAGAGGTAAAACCGTGGAGATATGTGGTCGGGCTGCCGTGGCAAAGTTGTGTCAAATCAGCCCTAAAACCTCCGTATATATAGGGGGAAGAGGGGGAGCCTTGCCTTGGGGTCCAACGACCCCTAAGGGCTTTGGCCGAGCCAAGGGGGGGAACCCTCCCCTTCCAAACCGAGTCCAACTAGGTTTGGAAGGAGGAGTCCTTCCCCCTTTTCCCACCTCCTCTTTTTTTCTCTTTGATTTTTCTTCCTATGGCGCATAGGGCTCTTTTGGGCTGTCCCACCAGCCCACTAAGGGCTGGTGCGCCACCCCCAATGCCTGTGGGCTTCCCCGGGGTGGGTTGCCCCCCGGTGAACTCCCGAAACCCATTCGTCATTCCCGGTACATTCCCGGTAACTCCGAAAACCTTCTGGTAATCAAATGAGGTCATCCTATTTATCAATCTTCGTTTCCGGGCCATTCCGGAAACCCTCGTGACGTCCGTGATCTCATCCGGGACTCCGAACAACATTCGGTAACCAACCATATAACTCAAATACGCATAAAACAACGTCGAGTGTGCAGACCCTGCGGGTTCGAGAACTATGTAGTCATGACCCGAGAGACTCCTCGGTCAATATCCAATAGCGGGACCTGGATGCCCATATTGGATCCTACATATTCTACGAAGATCTTATCGTTTGAACCTCAGTGCCAAGGATTCATATAATCCCGTATGTCATTCCCTTTGTCCTTCGGTATGTTACTTGCCCGAGATTCGATCGTCAGTATCCGCATACCTATTTCAATCTCGTTTACCGGCAAGTCTCTTTACTCGTTCCGTAATACAAGATCCCGCAACTTACACTAAGTCACATTGCTTGCAAGGCTTGTGTGTGATGTTGTATTACCGAGTGGGCCCCGAGATACCTCTCCGTCACACGGAGTGACAAATCCCAGTCTCGATCCATACTAACTCAACGAACACCTTCGGAGATACTTGTAGAGCATCTTTATAGTCACCCAGTTACGTTGCGACGTTTGATACGCACAAAGTATTCCTCCGGTGTTAGTGAGTTATATGATCTCATGGTCATAGGAACAAATACTTGACACGCAGAAAACAGTAGCAATAAAATGACACGATCAACATGCTACGTCTATTAGTTTGGGTCTAGTCCATCACGTGATTCTCCTAATGACGTGATCCAGTTATCAAGCAACAACACCTTGTTCATAATCAGAAGACACTGACTATCTTTGATCAACTGGCTAGCCAACTAGAGGCTTGCTAGGGACAGTGTTTTGTCTATGTATCCACACATGTATATAAGTCTTCATTCAATACAATTATAGCATGGATAATAAACGATTATCTTGATACAGGAATTATAATAATAACTATATTTATTATTGCCTCTAGGGCATAATTCCAACACTTTGGCCAAAAGAAATGTGTAGCAAGGAGGTCCTCTATCTTATCCATACCAAACTGTCCCATTAATACTCCTTCATGCGCCTCCCGCAATAACAAAAGATGATCGGAGCTAGCTGGAATGCATAGCTTGTTAGCATGGAATACAAATCCATCATTGATGACAAACTCGTTCCATATTCTCCTTTCTTTACAATTCTGCAACACATCTTTAAATTCAGCATCATGCACATATTGATCTTTGATGGTTTCGAAACCAAATATTTTAAAATCAAGTTGTGAAAGCATAGTATAACGACGAGACAATGCACCAGCAATAACATTTTCTTTACCCTTCTTGTGTTTAATGACATAAGGGAAAGTCTCAATGAATTCAACCCATTTAGCATGTCTATGGTTCAGTTTTGCTTGACTTTTAATATGATACAAAGATTCATGATCAGAATGTATAACAAATTCTTTGGGCCTTAAATAATGTTGCCATGTTTCCAAAGTACAAACAAGAGCATGTAATTCCTTATCATAAGTAGAATAATTCAGACTAGGCCCACTCATTTTTTCAGAAAAGTATGAACAGGTTTACCATCTTGTAATGACACACCTCCTAATCCAATTCCACTAGCATCACTTGAAAGCTCAAAAGTCTTATTAAAATTTGGAAGTTGGAGTAAAGGAGCACGTGTTAAGTTATCTTTCAATACTGTGAAGGCTTCTTCCTGTGCAACACCCCAAGCAAAAGGCACATCCTTCATTGTAAGCTCATTGAAATGTGCAACAATGGTGCTGGAATCTCTCACAAAACGCCTATAAAAACCAGTGAGGCCAAGAAAACTCCTCAATTGTGTGAACGTTTTGGGCTGCGGCCAACTCTCAATAGCTTCAATCTTGGATTTATCAACTTCAATTCCCTGTGGAGTAACAACATAACCTAGAAAAGATACTCGGTCGATGCGAAAGGTGCACTCCCCAAGGTTACCAAACAAAAATGCATCACGTAGATCAATAAAAACAACATGTAAATGGTCTAAGTGTTCCTCCAAGGATCTATTATAAATCAGTATATCATCAAAATAGACTACCACAAATCTTCCAATGAAAGCACATAAAACCTCATTCATTAATCTCATGAAAGTACTAGGTGCATTAGTTAACCCAAAAGGCATGACTAACCACTCATATAATCCAAACTTAGTTTTAAATGCCGTTTTCCATCCATCTCAAAATTTCATATGAATTCGATGGTATCTATTACGCAAATCAAATTTAGAGAAAAATTGTAGAGCTACTTAATTCATCAAGCATATCATCTAGCCTAGGAATAGTATGAATATAAAGAATAGTAATATTAATAATGCATCTACAATCAACACACATACACGATGTACCATCCTTTTTCAGCACTAGAATAATAGGAACAACACAAGGTGAAAGCACAACTTCTCCCTAAGGTGATTTTGGTAACTAATAACAACATATATGTCATTGGACTAATGATTCTATCTAGTATATTTCAGGAAAAGTTCAATGATGCATTGACTAGGGGTTGTGAGGAGAACCCCTAGATGCAAGGAACATCTATTGGCAACAAGCTCAAAGACTCTACATTATATATTTTGTCAGAAATTGAAAGAACAACTTCTCCCTAAGGTGGTTTTGGTATTTAATAACAACATATGTGTCATTGATCTAATGATTCTATCTAGTATATTTCAGGAAAAGTTCAATGATGCACTGGCTAAGGATTGTGAGAGGAACCCCTAAATGCAAGGAAGATCTATTGGCAACAAGCTTGAAGACTCTACATTTTATATTTTGTGAGAAATCACATGTGAGTCCATAGGAAAGCCAATACTATTAAAAGGGGATGAGGTGACTATGATGATCTGGTTGCTCAGGTGCTTAGAGTTAGCCACCAAAAATACTCATGAAATTCTCCCACAAATATTCTGTCCAAACCCTAAATCTATACTTATACTAATTTGTGGCTCTCTAGGAAATCCCACGTTAATTAGATTTTATGAGCCGTTAATCTGGTGGGACCGAATTATTACGGTGTAGATCGATTCTTGATTTGTTAGATAAAAAATGAATTAAATAACTTCTACCACAATCTATGTAGAACTTCCCGTCTCCTTTTTTTAGAATCACCCCATCTCCTTTCTAGGTTGTTATAAGCCTACGGACTCCCACATCTCCCTTTTTTCTTTGGCTGGCTTACACTCTCACGTTTCTTTATTACTTTCTCACGCACCTCTCTCTCCTTCTCTCTCAAGACCATAAAATCATCAAGAAAAAAAGTCAAGGCCCATAACGCACCCCTCTCTCTCTCAAAACCATAAAAACTTTCAGTAAAAAATCAAGGCCCGTAATCTTTTTTGGTTGAAAAATAGAAGTAAAACACTCCCACATAAAATACTCAAGGCCCATAATATTTGGTCCGTAAAAAAAATAGAAGTAAAAAAAATCAATCCCAATCTATCTACAACTCCACGCCTCTTTTCACGTCTGGATCAGTAGAAGTAGAAAAACTCACATCTCGATCTCGACCTACCTAGAGCTCTATGGCCTCAATCTCCATGATTTCTAACTAACTATTCTCCAAGATATATTCCTTCTCATCAACTCTCTCTTCTCCCATGAAAAAATACGCCAACATGTATCTCTTCTTCCATGGGAAAAATCCATTATCTATCTCAAGCTGAAAGAGATAGGTTAAGGCAACGGACTTATGCAGCTAGCTAGATTACTTCCTTGCCAATCAGTGTTGGGAGGAGATGAAAAGCTGCAGCAGATACCTACTGAGAGGTTTGCTTGATTATTTCCTAGCCTATTTGTGTTGAGAACAGCTGAAAATATACAGCTGCTGTATCGATTCCGCTATGAGACGGAGGTATATTATGCTAATCCCTTCTGTCTGTTTGGGAAAACACACGCACACAATGTCAAAAATTCTTTGGCATAGCCTTGAGACGTGCTTGGTTGAATCAAGCTAGCATGCATGTGCATGTCCATGACTACATGAACGGCCAGAAATAAGGTGGCCAATTTGAAGACTGTGAGAGTGCTCTCGGTGCAAAGTAATCGTCGATGAGAGATGATAGGGCCTGCAACACTGTCGGTATTGTTTGCTCAAGCTCTGTACATGCTTCAACATTTAGCTTCCTATTTACATGGCAACAATTAGATTTTCAGCCTGGCAAGTATATTCGAATCAGCATCATAATAATGGATAGCCTCAATCATGTGAATATTTGCCCAATCAGAGGTTTGCTTTATCGCACCACTCTTTTGATATTTGAGAAAAAAAACATTGTTTTGCATTGTGTATTCTGTTTATTTTTTTTATTTTTATTTTTTTGCTTTTAGACGTGAGTCTTTGCACATGTATCATGTTAAATATTATGAACTATTTCATTATGTATTCTATGGATGTAAAACACACGACTTGCTCGGACTGTTTCACATGTATGTTCATCAACTAATTATCACTTAATTAATTATAAGATGCTTCTAAACTTAACTATCGGTTGGTACATTTTGGGACATGGAGATTTCGACATCACGTAAACGTAGTTGTTCTCCTATCTATGTTTTCAACTTACCAAGAAAATTCTTTGGTTGAATCTTCACACATACATGTTTATTTCTAAACCATATTTCTAGAGGACTTCTTGGACACTATTCAATGGATAAAACTTTTGAAACATAACATAACTGGTTGAAGTTGGTAGACCTCAGTGACCACACATTTAAAGTCTAGATTTAGCATACTAGATCACTTCTATTTGTTCTCCAAGTCACTAGAGTTTAGGCACTTATATAATCAAGTTTCCCATATAAATCGACCCCTTTGAATTCTTCTATACACGTTTGATTCCACACGGAGAAGTTACGTCAATGAACATCCGAGCTATTAGTAAAACCAAACATCCGAGCTATTAGTAAAACCTAAAATACTAAGCCTGGGTTTGTCATCGTGGATTCTCATGCTCCAATTTCCCCCTACAACATTTTGTCTGGATTAGTGTTTCTTTGAACCACTCTTTTCATACATTGATTGTTAGTTTCACACACCTCATTATATAATAGACAAATCAAAACATAATTTATCCACTTTTAATTGAGCATAATAGAACACAAGAATGTTTTAAAATTCCCTAGATGCATTTAAATTTGAGTAACTTGATTTTTCTATGCTTATTTCCTTTTCCCAAAAATTGCAAGTAGAGTCAAGGTCTTCCAATGAACTTTTACCAAGTGTAGTTATGTATAATGCTAGCCCGTGCGGATGCATGGGTTGACGACTAGTATCCAAAATTTGGTTCCAACAACTTTATCCATTCAGCCATAGCGAGTTTTACATCAGACAAATCCCATGCCAAACCCTATAGTCTCGGTACCATCAAGTTCCATTTCGGTGCAACCGAAATCAGTGCCCCCGACTATATTAACCAACTTCTCAAAATCGGAATTTCTGAGTTTTGAGAATCGGTCTCACCGAGTTGTGGAAACTGACTAGGCCAGCCAAAATCGGCACCACCGAGATTAATATATCGGTCTCACCAAAAAGACAAAAGTTGCCACATTTTGCACTAGTCGGTACCACCGAGTTCACTTCAATTTCACTGAGTTGGGCAATAATGTTGTAACGGTTGGATTTTTGGAGATGCCTATATATACCCCTCCACCACCTCTCATTCGTAGAGGAAGCACTCAGAATGACCCAACACTTGCCATATCCATTTTTCTGAGAGAGAGCCACCTACTAATGTGTTGAGGTCATGATATTCCATTCCTACCATATAAATCTTGATTTATAGCCTCCCCAAATTGCTTTCCACCCAATCAATATCTTCTACCCAAGACAAATCTGTGAGAGGGTGATTGAGTGTTGAGGAGACTATCTTTTAATTATCTCTTACTGAACACTCATTATTTTTTATCTAGTCTTATGACCCATGCAAATTACTATCACTATTTGTCCAGCTCTCAAACAAATATAAGTGAAGAATGAGAGGATATTATTTCTTTAATATCTACACACCACCATGCTCAAGAAGATATAAGTGAAGTACTAGAGCAACTGCTAAGCTGAAAAGATATAATTGAAGCACATAGAGTATTCTAACAAATCTTGATGTTGGTTTCTCTCTCTCAAATAGGTGTGTCCAACAAACAATGATTGTGGAAAACTTAAAGTAAAAGTAAACAAAAGCAAATGATGCTCCAAACAAAACTAATATCATGTGATGAATAAAAATGTAGGTCCAAGTAACATACTGATGGATTGAGACAAAAGAGGGGATGCCTTCCCGGGGCATCCCCAAGCTTAGACGCTTGAGTCTTCCTAGAATATTACCTTCTGGTGCCTTGGGCAAGTTTAGGCTCTTGCCACTTTTCATTCCTTTGTCCATCGGAATAATACCCTAAACTTGAAAACTTCAATCACACAAAACTCAACAAAACATAGTGAGATTCATTAGTATAGGCAACATAATAAACACTTTTAGGAACTGTTATAAATTTATTCTTATTTTATTCTAGCAGAAGTTACCGTAATATAACTTCTACATGCCTTATACCCCCCCCCCCCCATCGATATAATCCATAGCATAATCAAAAAAGCAAACTATGCATGCAAAAACGAGATCTGTTAAAAACAGAACCATCTGTAGTAATATATTTAATTGCCATACTTATGTAACTCCAAAAATTCTGACCAATTAGGAAGACCTGGGAAATTTTTATATCAGTACCGTGTAAAACATTCATCTTAAAAATACGCTCCAGTAAAATTAGAGAAATTCCATACTGGGCATCAAAGTTTCTGTTTTTGTACCGTATCAATTCTACTCACCATGGAAATCATCCCAAAGGCTTTACTTGGCACAAACGCTAATTAAAACATAAAAACACAATCACTAAAACAGCTATAATCACACACTAACAAAACATAAAGTAAAAAAATTTAAGACAACTATTGGGTTGCCTCCCAACAAGCGCTGCTGTTTTCTGTCCATCGCTATGCATAATGCATAGTTTCAAGTGTTGTCATCTTCGAAAGAATGCCCCGTCAAGCTATAATCATATTCCCTCCTTTCAGCAGAAAGCTTCCTAATAGGTAAGCAAAAATAAGTGAAGGGACTAAATACTCAACCTTAGGATCCAAACGATCTACTTCGGGAGGAACATGAGGCTCTTCTTTAGATTTTTCATAAGTAATAATTAGTTTTTCATTGTATAAGTTCCTATGGAGGTATTTACTTAATTTTAATTGAAGCTCAAGATCTAACCCAAGTTTTGGTACAAAATTTTTAACATTGTGTTCAAAAATGTTGTCAACTAAGAAATTGAGAGGAACTTTCTTTCTAAGATTCTCATCATAAGCAATGTAGTCTTTAACCCTTAGTTTTCTTATTTATTCCAACTCATAAAGTATTCCATCTATGGAGGGACACTCTCCATTGAACCTATAATGACCAAATATATCCCTAGCTTCTTGTATGACATTACTAATTTTTTGGCAAAGAAATATAGTAGTTCGACGTTTAGTGGAAGCTTCATGGATATTAGAGAATTCTAGGAACAACCATTGTATGAAAGGATGCATGTGCACAAATTGTCTTTCCGATTGCACTATAAGTACAGATATAGCATCCACATAACTTATAGTTCTATCAAAACTGGAACCTCCTACCAAAGGCAATGATCCCACACAAGTGAAAAAAATCTTGAATCACACTCTTTCCAATGATATACCACTACCTATGCAAAGTTTTTTGGTTTGCATAATAGGTTCTACCTTAGGAGGATCATCATTCACAAGGTTATCGAGTTTCTCATTAGCAACTTCATCAAAATTTATTTTTTCATTCTCATCGCAAGGTGAAGTTGGGAAATCATAGGCTTCCGCACAAGAGGCAGAGGCATCACTAATTTCAAACTCAGACATAATAGCAACTTTCAAGCAAACTAGAGAGCGAAGATGCAATCTAGTGACAAGCTAAGCAAGCAAAGATAAATATTTTTGTATTTTTTATGAGACAAACTAAATATACCAGCAAATAAAAAGAGGAAAAAGTGAATGAAATTTTCTGTGGATTTAGTTGATAGTTGGTGGTGATATTCCCGACAACAAAGCCAGAAATCCTTCTTGATACTCGTGATCTGCGTTGGGTTTTGTGTGAAGAGGAACGGGTAATCGTAGCACAAAGTGAGTAAGTATTTCCCTCAGTTATGAAACCAAGGTTTGTTGAACCAATGCGAATATCAATCACAACCGTCTTCAGTGGCTACACACAAAAGAACAAACAGCTTGCACCCAACGCGGGCAAGAGGGTTGTCAATCCCCTTGGTCTTGTTATTTGCAAGCGTATGAGGTGTGTAGATAATTTTAAAATACAAAATAAAATAAATTTCAGCAAGGTGTTGGAGGTTATATTAATATGTTTTGAATAGACCTGGGGCCATAGCTTTCCCTTGTGGCATCTCTTACGAAAATAAGCATATGGTGGGTAAACAAATTACTATTGGCCAATTGATAGAAGAGCAGATAGGTATGCGTTTTTCACGACAATGATTATATAAATATAGGCATCACGTCCATAAACAAATAGGTCAACTCCTGCCTACACCTATTACTATTACTTCACTTCAAGAGCGCTTCTATGCTTCCTCTCTATGTATTAAGTTCATGACAAACAAAGTAATGCTTGGAGTAAGATGACATGATGTAGACAAAGCAAACTCAACCAATATGAATAAAGCCCATCGTTTTATATTTAGTAGAAGTAACCCAAAGACACAACTTCTCCCCTTCTATCACTGGGATATAGAAACTCACCAGGTTGAACCTACTACAACGCACCTCTCTCACCGAAGAAATATCAATCTAGTTGGCCAAACTATTTCAATAGATCGGAGAGAATTTCGAAGCTATCATAATCATGCACATAAGAATCATATTATATATTAGAGGATACTCAAATATTTATGATGAATAATCTAGACATAAACCCACAATTCATAGGATCCCAACAAACGCACTGTACAAAAGAGTTACATCATATGGATCAAAGCGAAGATGCGATGATCATTGTATTGAACATCAAAGAGAGAGAGGTATGCTATCTGGGTACTGTCATGGACCCGTAGGTCTATGGTGAACTACTCACACATCATCATGAGGGTGGCACAGTGCCGGAACAAAGCTCTAGATGGCCTCCTGTCGGAACAGAGACTTACGAGAGCGTAAAAAGTGTTTCAGGACCTCCTCTGGAGTTTTTAGGATAAATAGGAATTTATAAGCCAGAGAACATGGTTGGGAGAGCCACGAGGTGTCCACAAGCCATCAGGACGCAACCCCCCTAGGCTGCGGTCTGATGGATTGTGGGCGCCTCATGTGCCTCCCGACCTTCTTCCGATGCTCCACGGTCTTCTTTTGGTCCAGAAAAAATTCACAAAAAGTTTCAGGTCAATTGGGCTTCATTTGGTACTGGAACCTGAAAAAGGTAAAAACATGCAGAAAACAGCAACTAGCACTACACACTGAGTCAATAGGTTAATGCTAAAATAAAATATAATCTGGTAGATAAGTTCCTAAAAAGTGTTCTAAAAATGATAACATAATCGCATGGAACAATAAAAAAATATAAATATGTTGGAGACATATCAAGAATCCCCAAGCTTAATTCTTGCCTGTCCTCGAGTAGATAAATCATAAGAACAAATTTTTTGATGTGTCATGCTATCCATGATGTATTCATATGCATGTATGCTCATTGAGAAGTGATGAATTAACAAGTATTAACGCAATAATATTTATAAGTATAAGCAAAAAATAAATAATCTTTCAAAGTGTACGATCCACAAAGATTGTTTCAAACATTTCCATCTTAATTGAAGCTGAAGACCTAACCCAAGTTTTGGTATAGCGAATTGATCATTGTGTTCACAAATCTTGTCAACTAAGACATTAAGAGGAACTTTCTTTCTAAGATTCTCATCATAAGCAACATAGTCCGAAGACCTTAGTTTTCTTATTTCTTCCAACTCATAAAGTATTCCCTCTGTCGGTGGGCACTCCCCGTTGACCCTATAATGACCAAATATATCCCTAGATTCTTGTATGACATTACTAAATTCTTGGCAAGAAATATAGTAGCTAGACGTTTAGTGGAAGCTTCATGGATATTAGAGAATTCTAGGAACAACCATTGTATGAAAGTATGGATGTGCACAAATTGTCTTTCCAATTGCACTATAACTAAAGATATAGCATCCACATAGCTTGTAGTTCTAGCAACAATGGAACCTCCTACCAAAGGCAATGATCCCTCACAAGTAAAAAAATATTGAATCACACTCTTTCCAATGATATGACCACTACCTATACGAAGTTTTTTGGTTTTCATAATAGGTTCTACCTCAGGAGGATCATCATTCACAAGGTTATTGAGTTTCTCATTAGCAACTTCATCAAAATTTGTTTTTGCATTCTCATAGCAAGGTGAAGTTGGGAAATCATAGGCTTCCTCACTAGAGGCGTACACATCACTAATTTCAAACTCAAACATAATAGCAACTTTCAAGCAAACTAGAGAGCGAAGATGCAATCTAGTGACAAGCTAAGCAAGAAAAGATAAATATTTTTGTATTTTTTATGAGACAAACTAAATATACCAGAAAATAAAAAGAGGAACAAGTGAATGAAATTTTGTGTGGAGTTACTTGATAGCTGGTGATGATATTCCCCGGCAACGGCTCCAGAAATCCTTCTTCATACTCGTGATCTGCGTTGGGCTTTCTCTGAAGAGGAACGAGTAATCATAGCACAAAGTGATTAAGTATTTCCCTCCATTATGAAACCAAGGTTTATCGAACCAATAGGAATATCAATCCAGAACCGTCTTTAACGGCTGCACACAAAAGAACAAACAACTTGCACCCAACACGTGCAAGAGGGTTGTCAATCCCCTTGGTCTCGTTATTTGCAAGTGAATGAGGTGTGTAGATAATTTTAAAATGCAAAATAAAATAAAAGGAAATAAATGTCAGCAAGGTGTTGGAGGTTTTAGCAATATGTTGTGAATACACCTAGGGGACATAGTTTTCCCTAGTGGCATATTTGATAAAAATAAGCATACGGTGGGTAAACAAATTACTGTTGGGCAATTGATAGAAGAGCAGATAATTATGTGATTTTCACGGCAATGATCATGTAAATATAGGCATCACATACATAAACAGATAGGCCGACTTCTGCCTGCACCTATTACTATTACTTCACTTCAATAGCGCTTCTATGCTTGCCTCTCTACGTATTAAGTTCATGACAAATGAAGTAGTACTTGGAGTAGGATGACATGATGTAGACAAAATAAAATCAACCAATATGAATAAACCCCATTGTTTTACACTTTGTATCAGCAACACAAAGACACAACTTGTCCCCTTCTGTCACTGGGATATAGAAACTTGCCAGGTTGAACCTACTACAACAATCCTCTCTCACCGAAGAAATATCAATCTAGTTGGCCAAACTATTTCAATAGATTGGAGAGAACTACGAAGCTACCATAATCATGCACATAAGAATCATATTATATATCAGAGGCGACTCAAATATTTATGATGATTAATCTGAACATAAACCGACAATTCATCGGATCCAAACAAATGCACCATACAGAAGAGTTACGTCATATGGATCAAAGAGAAGATGTGATGATCATTGTATTGAAGACCAAAGAGAGAGAGAGAGAGAGAGAGAGAGATGCCATCTAGGTACTGCCATGGACCCGTAGGTTTGTGGTGAACTACTCACACATCATTATGAGGGCAGCAAGGTTGATGAAGAATCCCTTCGTGACCGACCCCCTCCGGTAGAGTGCCGGAACGGAGCTCTAGATGGCCTCCCATAGGAACGGAGACTTGTGACGGCATAAAAATGTTTTGGGACCTAATCTAGAGTTTTTAGGGTAAATAGGAATTTATAAGCCAAAGAACAAGGTCAATAGAGTCATGAGACAGCCACCAGCCATCATGTTGTGCCCCCTAGGCTGTGGTATGATCGCTTGTGGGGGGCTCATGTGCCTCCCGACCTCCTTCCAATGCTCCACGGTCTTCTTTTGGTCCAGAAAAAAATCACAAAAAGTTCCACGTCAATTGGGCTTCGTTTGGTACTGGAACATGAATAGTTAGAAAACACGCTGAAAACTGCAACCGGCACTCGGCACTTGGTGAATAGGTTAGTGCTCAAAAATAATATAGTTTGATAGATAAGTGCCTAAAAAGTGTTCTAAAATGATAACATAATAGCATGGAAGAATCAAATCTTATAGATACGTCGTAGACGTACCCTTCGTGGGTTGAGACCTTCGTGGACTCGCGCGATCGTTACCCTCCATGGGTTGTCCATCAACGTGGACGTATAATAGCAGCACCTATCGGAACCACGTGAAAAATCACCATGTCAATCTTTGCGTTTGATCTTCCTATCCATACCCTCTATTTATATGTCCATGTCTTTACTTTCCGCTACTATACTCTTAGACTTGCATGTGTATGGTGTACTTGACATGCTACAATTGCTAAAACTTGCCCACAACTAAAATTGGGAAAGGGCCAAGTTTTTATTTGGTCAAGTAGTCTAATCACGCCCCTCTAGACATACTTCAGATCCTACAGAAATGACACTTGAGTCCATAGGAAAGCCAATACTATTAAAAGGGGATGAGGTATCTATGATGATATCGTTTATCAAGTGCTTAGAGTTTAGCCACCAAAAATACTCATGAAATTCTCCCACAAATATTCTGTCCAAAATCATAAGAATCCGAAATACGATGCCACCAATATTTTCCATTCCGCTCTACCGAGTTTTGCCTCAAACTTATCCTATGTTAAACCTTAGCATCTCAGTGACACCAAGTTTGGTTTCGGTCGGACCGAGAATCAGTGACAAACTCTCTATCTACCTGTTTCTAAGAATCAGAATTTCTGAGTTTTAGGAATCTGTGCCACCGGGTCTGGAAACTGCCTAAGCCATCCAAAACTAGACCCACCGATATTCATATACGGTCTCACTGAAATGCCTAAAGTTGCCACATTTTGCACTAGTCGTTGCAACCGAGTTTTACTTCGGTTTCATTGATTTGGGCAATAATGTTGTACCAGTTGGATTTTTGGAGATGCCTATATATACCCCTCCACCTCCTCTTATTCATAGAGAAAGCACTCAGAATGAACCAACACTTGACCCATCCATTTTTCTGAGAGAGAGCTACCTACTCATGTGTGGAGATCAATATATTCCAATCCAACCATTTGAAACTTGATCTCTAGACTCCCCAAGTTGCTTTCCCCCCAATCAACCTCTTATACCCAAGCCAAATCGGTGAGAGAGTGATTGAGTGTTGACAAGACTATCTTCGAAGCACAAGATCAAGGAGTTCTTCATACTACCACATCTATTACCTTTTGGAGAGTAGTGTCTCCTAGATTGGTTAGGTGTCGCTTGGGAACCTCCTACTTCGTGTTGTGGAGTTGAACCAAGAAGTTTGTAAGGGCAAGGAGATCACGTACTTCGTTAAGATCTACCCCGAGTGAGGCTAGTATTTTGTGGATGATGACCAACAAGTATAGGGGATAAATTGCAGTCCTTTAAATATGTAAGAGTGTCGAAACCAACAAGGAGCAGAAGGAAATGATAGGCAGTTTTCAACAAGGTATTCTCTTCAGGTGCTGTAAGTAACAGTGATACATAGTTTTGTAGCAAGATAATTCTTAACAAGTGACAAGTAAAAATAGCAACAAAGGTGCAGCAAGGTATCCCAATCCTTTTTATAGCAAAGGACATGCCTCGAAGTACTCTTATATAAAGCAAGAGCTCCTGAGGACACATGGAAATTTCTCTCTAGTCATGTTCATCATACTGAGTTGATTCACGTTCGCTACTTTGATAATTTGATATGTGGAGGGATCGGTTCTAAGGTGTTGTTCTTACTTGAACAAGCAACCAACTTATGATTACCCTCTCTCGCAAGCATCCACAACTATGAAAGAAGAATTAAGATAAATCTAACCATAACATTAAACGTGTGGATCCAAATCAGCCCCTAATGAAGCAGCGCATAAACCGGGGTATAAGCTTCTCTCACTCTCACAACCCATCATATAATTGTTAATCCACTGAAAGGATCGATATGGTTGACTAGAGGGGGTGTGAATAGGCAACCACCAAAATTTTATTTTCTTAACAAATTAGGGTTAGCAGCAAAATGTTCTCTGGATGAACAACTAGGTGAGCAACCTATATGACACTAACAACAACAACTAGTGCAAGCAACGAATACAACACAACAATAATAAGCACAAAGTAAAGGTAGGCGATAACCACAAGTGGAACCGGTGGAGACGAGGATTTGTTACCGAAGTTCCTCCCCTTTGAGGGGAAGTACGTCTCCGTTGGAGTGGTGTGGAGGAACAATGCGAGATGTCGTGATTCTACTAGTGGTGCCCTTGAAGTCGAAGACCGGACCTTTACAAATAAGGTGGGGCAATCTCCACACAAATCTTGGAGGCTCCGAACAAGACCATGGAGCTTCATCACAATGGAATGTGGCTCCGGGGTGACCTCAACCACCTTTACAAATAAGGTGGGGCAATCTCCACACAAATCTTGGAGGCTCCGAACAAGACCATGGAGCTTCATCACAATGGAATGTGGCTCCGGGGTGACCTCAACCGTCTAGGGAGCTCAAACACTCAAGAGTACCAAGACCCGCAAGAGATTAGTGCGGGAATCAAATTTCTCTGGTGGAAGTGTAGATCGGGGCCTTCTCAAACACTCCCTAGAAAATCAACAAGTTTGATTGGCTAGGGAGAGACATCGGGCAAAAATAAGCTTTGGAGCAACAATGGAGTTTTGGAAGGGGGAGGTAGTCATCTTGGGGAAGAAGACCCCCTTTATATAGTGGGAGAAAGAATCCAACTGTTACCCCCACTTTCAGCCCGAGCATAGCGGTACTACCGCTGCCCGGAGCGGTACTTCCGCTGCCCGGTGCGGTACTACTGCACGCACTGTAGTGGAAGAGGGAGGAACTACTGTACGGGGCAACGAGCGGTAGAGCCGCCGGAGCGGTACTACCGCACGCCCTTACTGTACTACCGCACGGTAATTTCCAACCGCCACAGAAGGTACACAAAAGTAAAAAAATACTTCCGTGTCTGCCTCCGCTCAGGCTACGGATGTGCAAAAATCCGACACGGTAGTACTGGGCATGGTTGCGATACTACTGCGTGAGGGCGGTAGTAAAAACTATGTTCGCTCTTACTACTGTAGGTGCTCGTAGTAGAGGCTGGTGACAACGGTACTACCGCTGCTAGGAGCGGTACTACCATTGGCACCTGCGGTACTATCGCTGGCACCTGCGGTACTACCGCTCCCTTGAGCAGTACTACCGTTGGCCATTGAAAACAAGCGCCTTGCTGCTTTCACTTTGCACAGACAAGGGGAAACGAACTGGAGCTCCATTGAAGCGAAGGAAAGGTGGTGCAAAAGAACAAATGTGTACGTGTTGATTCCACCGTAACCTTTCCGAAGCGGACCCCCTCTTAATGGTACGTCTTTCCTATGACTCAAATCCACCGAAAAGAAACGTAGAAAGCAACCATATTCGAAAGACTCCGAGGGTCACCAAATCGTCTTGTGCCTAGACATGAATTATCTGAAATGCTCAATGCACACGATTAGTCCGCACAGGCATTGTCATCAATCACCCAAACCACTTAGGGATAAATATGCCCGAACAATCTCCCCCTTTTTTGTGGATAGATGACAATACATGATTTGCCAAAAGGATATAAAAATAACATACGCAAAACCCAAAATATATAAAATATAGACATGCTCCCCCTAGGTGTGTGCATACTAGAGAAATGCTATGGACTGCAAAGCACACAACCTAGAAACAACGCTCCACCTAAATTTTATAGACGAGGCATTCCTTGCAACAAACTGATTAACACTAAGCATGGAAGCAAGGCATAGCATGTGAGCATGAAGATAAGGGCACATAATAAATAGAATCACAAGCTACTAACATACTGGACAATAATGAGACAAAAATGAGAGAAGGGTGATAACACATGTCTCACATCATATGATAGAAAAAATCTCCTGGTCTCACACACAAAATAAAAACAACCAAAGCAACGACGAAGGTTCAACGAACAAGGAGACAAAGAAAACGAAAAAGAAACTCGCAAATCCTACGCTCTCTCCCCCTTTGGCATTGAGACACCAAAAAGGCACAAAGGACACCTAAGACACTGGTGGTAGCTCCTACTGCAGAGATATCAACCATCCGACTCCTCATCAGACTCATCCCACTGAAAGTTCTTCTTCTCCATCCAAGTAGCTTTAGGAGGAATGTCCTTCTTAGACCCACTTGAGATGTTCACATCTAGCTTCCTCGGAATCAGCTTGTCGCACTGACGACTCTCCTTCCGAGCAACATGGGTCAGATATTGCCCCTTAGCTTGCATGCAAAACATAGTCTTCATCCTGTCCTTGAGCTTCTTGGACCAAGATGGATCAGCTCGGTGTGGTAGTACCATAGGTCAGGCGGTAGTAAAATTTTACTACCGTGCCCACTACGGTAGTACCAGCCCCGGAGGAGCGGTAGTACCGCACGGGGCGAAAACCACAAGATCTGACAACCAAAATTCAGATCAGTACTACCGTAGATCAAAACTACCATGTTGTATCCTACTAAACAACATTTCTACCACACAAGCACTCTCCAACCATCTCATATGCGAAGATTTTAGCCACAAATCGATGAAACCAACTCATATGCCCCCAAACCTGGAATCAACAAAATAGAAGAAAATAGAGAAGAACTAGGGGCAATACTTTGTTCCATGGCATGAGGGAGAGGAGGGGAATGATTCCACCAAACAGAATGGGAGGAGAGTGGCCGGAGAAGGAGATCCGATGAGGTCCTCCGGCGCCGTTCCTTGAGAGGAGAGAGAGAGAGACACTAGAGGAGGGGATGAATGGGTATGGCGGAGTAGGAACACCCCCTGCCCGTCCATAACCCCTCGAGGTCCCGACAGCGATGTAGTACCGCACGTCATTGCGGTAGTACTGTCTGGCCAAGAGCAGTAAAAAATTACCGCCGCCCGGTGGGCGGCAGTACCACTCGTCCAGCGGCAGTAAAAAAATACAGTAGCGCTGGATGCAGTAGTGCCGTGTCGGTGCTGCTACTACATGAGTGCAGCAGTAACACCTCTCCAGTGGTAGTACCATGGCGATCCACGGTAGTACCGCTCAGGCCAGAAAAGGCAGGTTCGGGCCTTTGCATGGAAAAATGAAGAAACACAACAAACCCCAAGCGAAAGGGACACACACTAGAGAGCACAAACAAAGCAAATCAAACACGAAACAAATCTTCTCATGAAGAGAGGGCGGTGGCCGGAGCCACCTATGTTTGACACAATTGGTATGACACCGGGAATAATTATCCTTGGGTCCATGACCAACATTCGACTTTGAAGCACAAGTGCCATCAACAATGGATAATGTGAAAGACGTGATCAATCTATGCATAATGGGGGGAGGGAAAGTTCATTAAGAGAACAACACTCCCCATGTGTCCATGCCTACACCTAGAGCGGGATATAATGATGAGTGAGGCGTGGTGTGCCTGGTTTCAAGCCACATTGCTCGAATCAATGATATTAGGCTTATACCTTAACTCGCGAAACCTTGCTTCTTCTAGAGGCTTTGTGAAAATATCTGCAAGTTGCTCTTGAGTGTTGATGTAGATGACCTCACTATCTCCATGATTGATGTGATCTCGAATGAAATGATGACGAATGTCAATATGCTTGGTCTTGCTATGTTGCATCGGATTGAGAGAAATCTTGATAGCACTTATATTGTCACATAGAAGAGGCACTTTGTCACAAGTGACACCGTAATCCTTTAAAGTTTGCCTCATCCATAGTAATTTATAACAACAACTTGCGGCAGAAACAAACTCGGCTTCGGTGGAAGAAAGTGACACACAATTTTGCTTCTTCGATTACCAACTTACCAAAGAGAGACCAAGGAATTGTTATCCTCCAGAAGTTGACTTCCTCCCCACATAGTCTCCAGCCCAATCTGAGTCAGAGTACCCCACAAGATCAAAGCTTGCTCCTTTGGGGTACCATAAGGCAAAGTTTGGGGTATGAGCCAAATATCAAAAGATTCGCTTGACTGGCGCATAGTGCCTTTCCTTTGGTGCGGATTGAAATTGTGCACAAATTCCCACACTCAACATGATATCCGGTCTAGATGCACAAAGATAGAGTAAGGATCCAATCATGGAGCAATATTCGTTTTGATCCACTACTTTACCATTGGGATCACTGTCAAGCTTGCATTTGGTTGACACGGGAAACTTGACCGGCTTGACATTCTCCAGCTTGAATCTCTTGAGAATGTCTTGGGTGTACTTAGCTTGGCTGATGAACGTTCCATCTCTTCTTTGCTTGACTTCGAACCCAAGAAAGAACTTCAACTCTCCCATCATAGACATCTCAAACTTCTCGGTCATTAGTGCAACAAACTCTTTATTGAAAGATTTGTTAGGAGAACCAAATATAATATCATCAACATATAGTTGGCATATGAACAAATCCCCTTTGACCCTTTTGGTAAACAGGGTGGGATCAATTTTTCTAATTTCAAACCCACGATCTTGCAACAACTCGGTAATGTGCTCATACCATGCACGTGGTGCTTGTTTAAGTCCGTAGAGCGCCTTCTTGATTTTGTATACATGAGTGGGGAACTTGGGATCCTCGAATCTTGGGGTTTGTTTGACATATACCAACTCAGAGCGCCTTCTTGATTTTGTATACATGAGTGGGGAACTTGGGATCCTCGAATCTTGGGGTTTGTTTGACATATACCAACTCACTCAAAGGACCATTAAGAAATGAGCTCTTCACATCCATTTTTTGCAATTTAAAATCATGATGAGATGCATATGCAAGCAGCATGTGAATAGATTCAAGACGAGCAACGTGGGCAAAGGTTTCACCATAGTCGATACCCTCGACTTGGGAGTAGCCTTGAGCCACCAATCTTGCCTTGTTTCGAACAACAACGCCATTTGCATCTTGCTTGTTCTTGAAGATCCATTTGGTCCCAATGACATTATGTTCCTCCGTTGGCCTTGGCACTAATTCCCGAACTTGATTGCCATCGAAGTTGTTAAGTTTGCATGGCTTCAAGCCAATCCTCATCACCGAGCGCTTCATGTACCTTTTCGGGTACAACACACGAAACAAACACGTGATGCTCAGGAAAATTTATAATTGCTTACGAGTAGTTACCCCTTTTTTCAAGCTTCCAAGCACATTTTCCAATACATGTTGTTGCCGCTCGAGCTTGGAAGCCACCTTGGTGGCACGACGCTCCAAGAGTTCCTTACTAGGTAATTGACGATCGTCATCTTGAGCATCTTGAGCACCGTCTTGAGCTTGCTCACAAGCTTGTCCTTGATCTTGTGGTTTCACTTGATCTTGAGCAAGCTCGTATTCTTGGGCATGATCTTGGACATCATTTGGTGCATCACCATCTTCATGAGGTTGATCTTGTCCTTGATCTTGTTCATCAGGTTGAGGGCCTTCACTTTGTTCTTCAGAAGCGTGTGTGTCTAGTGAGGGTGATGGCTCCACTTGAGTAGAGCATTGTCCTTCTCCTTCGGCCACAAGGGGTTCCTCAATGGGGAGTATTTGACCAATCCCCATTCTTCTTATGGCTTGAGGAGGAATTTCATCACCTACATCACAAAGACCACTTTCTCCACTTGAGAGCCATTATTTTCATCAAACTCTATGTTACAGGTCTCCTCAATGAGTCCGGTGGACTTGCTGAGGACACAGTGAGCATGAGAGTTTGTAGCATAGCCAACAAATATGCCCTCTTGAGCTCCTGGTTCGAATTTAGACAAACAAACACCTTTCTTGAGAATGAAACAGTTACAACCGAACACCCGGAAGTACTTGAGGTTGGGCTTGTTCTCGGTAAGAATCTCATATGGAGTCTTCTTCAAGCCTTTGCGGAGGTAGAGCCGATTGGATGCATGACATGCGGTGTTAATGCCTTCGGCCCAAAAGTTGTACGGAGATTTGAACTCCGCCATCATGGTTCTTGCCGCGTCCATCAACGTCTGGTTCTTCCTCTCCGCCACACCATTTTGTTGACGGGTATAGAGTGTGGAATATTGGTGCTTGATCCCCTCATCACTAAGGAACCCATCCAAGGTGTAGTTCTTGAACTCAGTGGAGTTGTCACTTCTAATCATCACTATCTGTGCTTCATGTTAACGTTGAGCTTCATTAGCAAAGTCGATGACGGTTTGTTGAGTCTAACTCTTCCTCTTGAACAAGTACACCCAAGTGTATCTTGAGTAGTCATCCACAATCACCAAGCAATACTTTATTCCCCCAAGACTATCAAAGGATGGAGGACCAAAGAGATCCATGTGAAGGAGCTCCAAGGGCCTTCTAGAGTAGATGATAGTCATGGGACGGTGAGCCGTTTCATTAAGCTTTCCTTCAATACAAGCACTACAAGCATGGTCTTTGGCAAAACTCACATTTGTTAGTCCATGAATATGATCCCCTTTGAGGATACTTTGCAAAGATATCATATTGACATGAGCTAGCCGGCGATGCCAAAGCCAACCCACATCAACTTTAGCAATTATACAAGTCACGGTCTTAGTGGGTCGCTCCGAAAGGTTCACCACATAGAGTCCGTTCTCGACATGTCCAAGAAAGGCTACTTTAAGAGTCTTGCTCCACAAAAGGGCCACGGTATCAAGATCAAAGAATGTGGCAAAGCCCATAATAGCAAGTTGACGAATGGAAAGCAAATTGTGTGCAAGGGACTCAACAAGCATGACCTTCTCTATAGATAAATCTTGAGAGATGACCACCTTGCCAAGTCCCAATACCTTAGATGTTCAGGCATCACCAAATTGCACATGGGTGGGCATAGATGGAATTGGATGCACATCCACCACCAACTCCTTGCTCCTGATCATATGATTTGTGGCTCCACTATTGAGCAACCATGACACCCCACCGAAAGCAAACTTTGTTGGTAGGGATGGTTTTTCCCTTCTTAGCATTGACACCCCCTTCCTTATTCTTCTTATTCTTATGAGTAATCTCGCCCTCTTTGACAAAAGTGTCCTTGAGCGGAAGAGATTGCTTGGTCTCGGTCTTCCTTTTCTCCTTAGACTTGGGTGCAAACCCTAGTCCCTCCCTTCCTACAACTTCCTTTTGATTACTCAAAATGTCATTTAGGTTCTTCTCGCCTTGGATGCATGACACAAGACCCTTCTCTAGTTGTTCTTTCAACTTGTCATTCTCCTCCACAAGATGCACATGCTCACAACAAGAGTTAGTAGCACAAGCATTATCAATTAGAACAAAGGGGGGGCAAGTAGAGATCTCCTTTGTTAGTTTTACTTGGAGTTGATCATGAGACTCCTTAAGAGAGGAATGAACACCTTTCAAGACCTTGTGGGCCTTGTCAAGTGTGTCAAATTCTTCCTTGAGTATATCATGGCCAACCCCAAGTGCATCTTTCTCAGACTTAAGCACACGGGTAAGAACGATGGAATGATCAAGATCTTTTTGCAATTTAGCATGATCAACGTTGTGTGAATCCTCAAGAGCCAAACGAAGACCACACTCTTCCTCTAGAGCAATGGATAGTTCCACAATCTCGTCTACATATTCATGACTATGTCCCTCCATCTTGGAGATAGTATCCTCATGAGATTAAATGATATCATTGGCCTCCCCAAGTTGTTCCAAAAGAGCAACAAAGTGCTTCTTGGATTCACCTTTGAGCTTACTCAAGAATTTGTAAAACTCATTCTCATCAAGCTCCACTACTTCACTATCATCAACACTATCTAACAATGAAGGAGTAGTAGTGATAGTGGTCTTGATGTTGGGGGTTACCTTATTGAGACCTTTGGCCATAAGGAACTTGGCGATGCGGTTCTCGTTGGGGGCGGCGAAGAGAGACACCTTGGGGGAGGATGTAGCAATGGCCACGGTAGCCATTGCCATCCCCTCATGGTTTGTACCATCCTTGTCATCGTGAGAGGTGTACTCTTCAAGCGCCACCAAACACTTTGGAGGAGTCTTCTTGGTGAAGTTGTTCTTGCTTGGGAATGACTTGGCTTTGTCTTTGTGAATGAGATTGCCCCCGTTGTCTTCCCTCTTCTCATAAGGACAGTCCAACACAAAGTGACTCACATTGCCGCAATGGTAGCATGTTCTCGCTCGTTGCTTGTTCTTGGACCCACTAGAGTTGTTCTTGGAGAAGTTGGGCCTTGAGTTTCTCTTGTTACCCCAAAATTTCCTTGATGCAAGATCCATGTGCTCGTGATAAGCATACTTTGTGTCTTTGGGGCAACCCTCTTATTCCTCTTCCTCTTCTTCATACGAAATGGCCTTGGCTCTCAAGGCAAGGTTGGGTGAGGATTTCTTTGAGAGGACATGAGAAAGAGCATTGTCGGCGGTCTTGTTCATGATATTCATGGCAATGAACTCATCCAACACTTCATTTGAGGTCAAGGTATGGAAATCCGTCCTTTGACGAATTACGGAGGACATGGCTTTGTTGAATGGCATGATGGCCTTGAGAAACTTGCGCTTGATCCAATTGTCATCCATATCCTTGCTCCCATGATCTTGGAGAGCAACGACAAGAGTAGCCACCTTTCGGTAGAGATCACGAGGATCCTCATCTTTTAGCATCACAAACTCATCGGCCTCATCAAGTACCACTTCAAAGTTGGACCGTTGAATGCTTGAGCTCCCCTTGTACAAAAACATGATGTGCTCCCAATAATCCTTTGCATGAGTGAAGGGGCGCAAGTGAAATAGATCTTCGGGAGGAACCGCGGATTGAAGGATGAACAATGTGGAATGATTGTATTGATTTTCTACCTCTTCTCTTGGAGTGAAGTTGTTTGGATCATGTGGGTAGAAGCCTTGTTCGATGATTCTCCAAATATTTGTTGAGCTATGATTCAAATGAGACTTGATGCAAAAAAAACCAATTAGCAAAATCACCTTTAAGAAGCTTAGGAGGAGGACCAAGGTTATTAATATGCGGTGTAGGGGCCAGTCCTCCATAGACCGGGGGAGGAGGAACCGAGGAAAAGGTTCCCGTCCCATTCTTGTCAAGAAGGGAAGAAGTTCGAGTACCTCTAGCCGCTTCCTTTTTGGAATTGGCCTCCGACTCCGATGCGGTGGGTTTAGCCACAAACAACGGTTTGGGAGAATTCTTCAACCCCTCAAGCAATTCTTTAAGCATGGACTTGACTTCGATCGTCATGGACGTCTTGAGGGAGGCCATAGCCTCATTCAAGTCGTCACGTGTGATCGAACTCAACTCCACGGCCTCCGGCACTTCATTCCCACTACCACCGTCGTCAAGCATAGTCTTCGGGTGGTGAAACCCTGAGTAAAGAGACGAGGCTCTGATACCAATTGAAAGGATCGATATGGTTGACTAGAGGGGGTGAATAGGAAGCTACCAATTTTAACTTTTATTAACAAATTAGGGTTAGCAATCTCTAGATGAAAAACTAGGTGAGCAACCTATATGATGCTAACAACAACAACAATAATAAGAACAAAGTAAAGGTAAGAGATAACCACAAGTGGAACCGGTGGAGACGAGGATGTGTTACCAAAGTTCCTTCCCTTTGAGGGGAAGTACGTCTCCATTGCAGCGGTGTGGAGGCACAATGCTCCCCAAGAAGCCACTAGGGCCACCGTATTCTCCTCACGCCCTCACACAATGCGAGATGTCGTGATTCCACTAGCGGTGACCTTGAAGGTGGCGACCGGACCTTTACAAACAAGGTTGGGGCAATCTCCACACAAATCTTGGAGGCTCCCAAAAAGACCACGGAGCTTCACCACAAAGGAATGTGGCTCCGGGGTGACCTCAACCGTCTAGGGTTCTCAAACACCCAAGAGTAACAAGATCTGCAAGGGATTAATGGGGGGAATCAAATTTCTCTTGGTGGAAATGTAGATCAGGACCTTCTCAACCAATCCCTAGAAAATCAACAAGTTTGATTGGCTAGGAAGAGAGATCGGGTGAAAATGAGCTTTGGAGCAACAATGGAGTTTTGGAAGGGGAGAGGTAGTCTTCTTGGGGAAGAAGACCCCCTTTATATAGTGGGAGAAAGAATCCAACCGTTACCCCCACTTTCAGCCCGAGCATAGCGGTACTAGCGTTGCCCGGAGCGGTACTACCGCTGCCCGATAGTGGCAGAGGGAGAAACTACTGCACGGGCAACAAGCGGTAGAACTGCCGGAGCGATACTATCGCACGCCCTTACGATACTACCGAATGGTAGTTTCGAACTGCCAGAGGAGGTACACGGAAGTAAGAAGTAACTTCCGTCTCTACCTCCGCTGAGGCTACAACTGTGCAAAAATCCGATACGGTAGTACCGGACATGGTTGCGGTACTACCGTTTCTAGGAGAGGTACTATCGGTGGCACCTGCGGTGCTACCTCTCCCTTGAGTGGTACTACCGCTGGCCACTTAAAACTAGTGCCTTGTTGCTTTCACTTTGCACAGACAAGGGGAAATGAAATGGAGCTCCATTGAAGCGAAGGAAAGGTGGTGCAAAAGAACAGATGTGTACATGTTGATTCCACCATAACCTTTCTGAAGCGGACCCCCTTTTAATAGTATGGCTTTCCTACGACTCAAATCCACAGAAAAGAAACATAGAAAGCAACCATCTTTGAAAGACTCCGAGGGGCACCGAATGGTCTTGTGCCTAGACATGAATTATCTGAAATGCTCAATGCACACGATTAGTCCGCACAAGCATTGTCATCAATCACCAAAACCACTTAGGGAGAAATATGCCCTAACATCCACAATGACTTCCCTTAGGCTCATAACATGGTGAAGTCTCATGTAGTCGACGTTCACATGACACCAGTAAGAGAAGTAACAACATACATATCATCAAAATATCTAACAAATACCAACTTTATAAGTTTACTTATGACAAGATTTCTCCCATGTCCCCAGGAACGCGTCATATAGGGGAAGATGGTCGCAGAGGGCTGACAGGGGGCCACAAGGTATTAGGACGCACCCACGGGGGTGGCGGGGGGGGCGAGTTGCCTTCTTGATAGAAGGTGACCCCCTATAGTTTATTTCTGGCTAGTAATTCTCAAATATTCTAGAAAAATTCTTCATAAAGTTTCAGGTCATTTGGAGCAAGTTAATTCTTCTTCCTTTTTTCTTGGTTTCCTAACCCAGAATTCTAGTTTCCAGATATTTCCCTCTCAGTGATGTACCTTGCATATTCAGAGAGAAAGAACATAAGAATTGTATTATAATAGGGAATAATGGACAAGAATAACACAAATATCAATAACAATTCATGTTGCAAAATGGACGTATCAACCCCCAATCTTAGACCTTGCGAAAGCTGAGCTCGAAAATAATATCCACATGATTAGAGAGGGAGGTGTCTATAAAATAGAATACGAACATGAGATCATCATAAATTCTAGCATAGCAACAAGTATTTTATCATATAGCTCCTCATTAACAAGTAACAATCCATTCACAACTGTTGGAGTAAGAATCATAAATTTTATTGACAATCAACAAAGTATGTTCTCAGTCATTGAGACAATCATAATTCATCATACTTGAGAGGAGAGTCTATGTAAGAGCTTTCTTTTAGGCAAGTTCAAATACTCAACTATCATTAAATATTCTATGATTTCTCACGCTCGAGACATATTTTGGAGCTCCTGTTTCCATAGGACACATAGGAAGATAGAGGCTTAAATGATTTGCCACCCAACTTATTTACCTCAAGCATAATGTCAACAATAATAGATCATGATCATCTACATCCACTTGGATATATAAGTCTGAATCTTTCCTCAACACATGGTGCTTGCCACTATACAGTTAATAGGTAGGAAGAGGAATAAGCTTTATTGACTCACACACATGATTGAACCCCTGAAGATAAAAGATAGGCCCTTCGCAGAGGGAAGGAAAGGTTCAGATGTGCAAACTTTTAAAAAGGAACATCACTTTATATTGCCCCTTGTGATAGAAAACTTTATTATGCAGTCCGTCACATTTATTTCTTTACCATCATAAGATCGTACAAAGCTTATTTTCCCATAAAATAAAAGATCACACAAGTTTTTAGGAGCAATTTTTATTGCCCGATGCACCGATGAAAACTTAATTGAAGGATCTTACTCAATTCATAAGTAGGTATGATGGACTCTCATGGCAAGATACTGGGTTTCACGGTTATGGATGCACAAGTAGTATCTCTACTTAGTGCAAAAAATTTGGGCTAGAAAAAATCTCAAGCAAGCACCACATTTTAAAGGATACATAACCATATAATTTCTGTGTGAATGTAGACTACTGTCTGGGCTCTCGGACTGGGGGTACCTAGGCCCGCCTGCTTGCGGTCCAAGGCACGATGCATGTTGTGGGCCCGGGAGCACTCCCCGCCAAGGCCAAGGAACCCGACCCTCATGAGGCCCCCTCCTCGTGAGGGGCAGATCATTGAAGGTTGCCAGGAACTGGCGGAGTTCCCGTCGAGACCATTTCCCCCTAAGGTCTGCATCGAGAAGCCACCTCGTGATGCAGCCCTCATGGGGCGGACTTAATAAGGTCAGCCAGGCAGGGTTGCTTGACCCTGCATCCTCACATGGGTGACGTGAGCCACGTAGGATGACACCAGGGTCAGTGCCAGCACACATCGACAGAGAAGCTTTCCCCTTTGGTGTTAATGGAGCTGAGCCAGCCCACGGGTTCCCAAAGCAACCCCAAAGGTTTCCTAATCGGTGCAAGAGGTCCAAGGTTGGGGACTCGACAGGACGAAGGTCACCCCGAGCCCACGTGCGTGTCATTGTGAAGAGCTTTAGTAGGCGAATACCACCTTTGTCATTGCAGGCTATAGTCCTATCTCCTTACAAAATGGTCGTTGTGGCAACCCTTCCCACGAAGTGTGAGTTTTTTGGGGGAATAGGACCAAGGCTTGTATAAAAGGGAGGCCCGACCTCCGTAGCAAGGGATCCAACAAATCCACTAGGGCAAGACCCCCCCCCTTTATACTCGTCTTCCACCTCAAGCAATCCAGACAAGCAGGAGTAGGGTTTTACATTGCAAGGTGGCCTGAACCTGGGTAAACTGCATGTGTGTTCTTGATCATCTTCCTTAGCTCGAGCCATCGGAGAGTCGTCGTGACGTAGAGAGGAAGAACAAGGTAGGACAGTGAGCGCGCCCGAGAGGTCAAACCTTTCTGGATCTGCACAGCCTCGATTCCGACATTTGGCACGCCAGGTAGGGGTGCGCAGCCGTTATTCAACTCCAGTTTTGCCTCCAGCTCCACCAAACCCATGGCCGACGCTCACCGTGTGCGTGCTGAGCGGAGAGTAGCGTGGGTTCTCATGAACGCGCCTGTGGGACCTAGCGCACGCCATCACTCCGCGGGGGCCGAGGTCGCGGCCACTGACCCTGCCGTTCACGAGGAATAGGCTTCCACCGTGCACCCCTCCGCGCAGCGGGAGGGCTGCACCGCCACAACTTCCTCCTCCCATGCCCATCTCGAAGGGGTGAATGCGCAAGCGGCGTTGCTCATGGCACGCGAGATACTTCGCTACTGCCCGACAAACGCCGGCTACCACACATGGCTAGGTCGCATCACCGAGCTCGTTACCGCCCTCGGAGAGTGATGTCAACTGTTCTTCCCCTTGCAATGGCACCAGAAGAATGCTGCTAGCACTCTCCGGCAATCGAAACTAGAAGAATGTTGTTGATGGCCCACAAGCGCATGGGATCGTAGCAGTTTTCGAGGGTAGAGTATTCAACCCAAATTTGTTGGTACGCCTATAGGAGGTGAGAGGATACTCTCAAGTATTAGCAGCTGAATATGTCAGATTCAACCACACCTGAAAGATTAGTATCTGCAAGCAAAGTATCAGTAACAAAGTAGTATGATAACAACGGTGTCAGAAATGATCTGTTAACGGCAGACTATTCCTAACGATTGTATCAATGGCACCAAGTTTCCTCGTTGACGGAAGTTGTCGGTTCCCGTCAATGACCAGCGAACCAAAATTGTAGCAGGTAGCAGCAGCGTAACAAGCAATAGCAGCGGCAAGGAAAAGCAGTAGTGACAGCAGTAGCAAGTAGCAACAGTAGCAAGCGACAGTAGTAGCAACAGTAGCAGCAGAGCAAGACAAGTAACAGCAGCAGTAGGACAAACTCGTAGGCAATGGGTCGGTGATTTGTTTGGATGATATTCATCATGCAACAGTTATAACACGGAGAGATATGTGGCTAGCTCCCGTTCGTCAATGTGATCTAGGCATGCATTCCGTGTGCCGTCATACGTGCTTAGGGAAAAGAACTTGCATGACATCTATTGTCCATCCCTCCCGTGGCAGCGGGGTCCAAAAGGAAACTACGGGATATTAAGGTTCTCCTTTTAATAAAGAACCGGACCAACGCATTAGCACTTGGTGAACACATGAACTCCTCAAACTATGGTCATCACCGAGAGTGGTTCCGGTTATTGTCACTCCGGGGTTGCCGGATCATAACACATAGTAGGTAACTACAACTTCCAAGATTGAATCTAAAACACACATATATTGGTGACAACATAATAATTTCAGATCTGAAATCATGGCACTCGGGCCCTAGTGACAAGCATTAAACATGGCAAAGTACTAGCAACATCAATCTCAAAACATAGTGGATACTAGGGATCAATCCCCATCAAAACTAACTCGATTACATGATAGATCTCATCCTACTCATCACCGCCCAGCGAGCCTACGAATAGATTACTCACGAACGATGAAGAGCTTCATGGAATTGGAGAGGGAAGAAGGTTGATGATGACGATGGCGACGATTTCCCCTCTCCGGAGCCCAAGACGGACTCCAGATCTGCCCTCCAGATGAAGAACAGGTGGTGGCGGCGGCTCCGTATCGCAAACGCGATGAAAACTTCTCTTTTTTATTTTTTCTGGGACGAAAGTGAACTTATAGACCTGAGGTTGGGGGCGGCACAGCCGTGTGGGCCCCACAAGCCTGCCCACCGCCACCAGGGGGTGGTGGAGGAACCAGGGCTTGTGGCCCACTGGCCCACCCCCTCAGGTGGAACTTGGCACAGATATTTTTCATATTTTCCAAAAGTGCTCCCTGTAGATTTTCAGGACGTTTGGAGAACTTTGATTTCTGCACAAAAATAACACCAAGGCAATTCTGCTGAAAACAGCGTCAGTCCAGGTTAGTTCCATTCAAATCATGCAAATTAGAGTCCAAAACAAGGGTAAAAGAGTTTGGAAAAGTGGATACGATGGAGATGTATCAGAGAGGCCCACGCGCCCTCTCGCTTGTTGTGCCCGTGCGTCCGCAACGGAGAGGAGGATGAGGGAGCACCGCCACCTCCTCCCGCGCATGGTGACCAGGATGAGCCCCAATGCGATGCGCGCCCGAGTAATCCTGCCCCACGAACCACCCTCACATGCCCTAGAAGAAGGAGATAGCTGCCAAATCGTCCGCCATGAGGCTCCACTCGACGCGCGTGCGGTCCTCGAGCAGCAGCGTCAGCGCTTGGACTGGGTCGTCCAGGATGTCGCAATGACCGGGCGCGAGAACCGAGATGTCCTCGCGTGCGGCGGTCCCTCAAGCTCCGTGGATTGCCGGGCTTTCACCCGTGAGCTGCGCAGGGTGGTTTGGCCGGCCAAGTTCAAGCCTGAGCTGCCCCCGTGTTATGATGGCCCCCTTGACCCCACGGAGTTCCTCCAACTCTACGCCCTGAGCGTGGAAGTCGCGGGGGGCGATGACAAGGTCATGGCGAACTGGCTTCCGATGGCCCTCAAGGATGGTGCATGGTCCTAGGTCCCGAACCTGCCCGAGGACTCGGTCTCTGCGTGGGGTGATCTTTACGAACTATTCGTCACAAACTTAAAGGGCACGCACAACCGTCCCCTCTCCGTCAACAAATTGTGGCGCGTGAAGTAGTGCCCTGGGGAGACCCTTCGCAAGTACATCCAGCGGTTCAACCAGGCGTGGAACAAGATCCCGCGTGCCAGAAATGAGGCAGTCGTCATGACGTTCATCAATGACGCCAAGGACCTCAAGATGTGCGAAAAGATCGCCATCAACAACAACCTGAGCACGGCCATGGAGTTGTTCAACCTCGCCGACAAGTGTGCCAAGGCCGAGGAGGGCTGCCTATCCGCCCACGAAAACCGTGAAAACACGCTTGACGACGCCAAGGACAAGGCCAAGGAGGTCAAGCGCAAAGGACCCGTCGTGCTTGCAGCTGAACCCGAGAAGAAGCACGGCCACGAGCGGGGCGTGCCCGAGAAGGACCGCCGCCCATTTTGTATCTACCATGACTTGTACAACCACAACACAGAAGACCGCCAAGAGCTCAAGGTCCTCCGAGAAGAGCGGGTTGGCCGGCGCCCGGAGCAAAATGACCGCGGCGCTAGTCGCGGCGCGGCAGGTGGGACAGCCGCAACGACAACCCCCACAAGGGCTGGTACGAGCAGCCTCGCGAGAACGGTTGGCGCGATCACCCTCGTGAGGTGCACCCTCAGGAAAACAGAATTCTCCCTCTGCCGCCGCCGCCTCCAAGGGGGAACGATGACAACCAACGTGACAAGGAGGCCGGGACCTATCAAGAGACTTGCACGGTGTCTTGCATTCTCGGTGGAGCTCATGCCCCCTCGTCGAACCGTGAGTTCAAGCATATCTCTCGCGAGCTGAACATCACCCTCCCGAGGCTAGGGGCTACGAAGCCCCTCAAGTGGTCCCAGTATACCATCACCTTTAACACGAGGGACAACCTCAAGTCTGCGGTCGCCGCAGGCATGCTCCCCATGATGTGTACTCCCATCATCGACAACATCACGGTCACCAAGACTCTCATCGATGGAGGCACGAGCCTCAACATGCTCTCTGTCAAAACCTTCGACACGCTCCACGTGTCGTGTGACCAACTGATGTTGACCAGGCTGTTTTTCGGGCAACCGATGGCTCCACCACTCCGCTGGGATAGGTCTACCCTCCGGTCACCTTTGACACACATGACAACTATCATATCGAGCTCATTCACTTCGACATGTCGCACATTGGCCTCTCGTACAACGCCATCCTAGGCTACCCAGTGCTGGCCAAGTTCATGGCAGCGACTTACCACGGCTACAACGTCCTCAAGATGCCGGGTTGCAGTGGCATCATCACCATCAACTGCGACGAAAAAGACGCGGTTTGCTTCCTCGAGCGTGCCTACAAGGCCGCTGTAGCGGAACGCTCTGACGATGTTAGGGACAATGTGTCACACCCTGTTTTCACTACCACTTTCTCTGTAATGCAAAAATCTGAGCTTGTTAAAACTTTTTCAAAACTAATGTTGTGTGTGCCATGGTTGTCATTGTATGCTTGTGTGTTTGATCATGTGATGATAAAAACCCCATTTCACAATATTGAGTTGTTTCCAAAAACCCTTTTCTGATTTCTGATCTAGGTAAAACCCTACTTTGAGTTGCACTACATGCCCTTGACGGCAAGGAGTGTTCTCACCCAAAATTGGTGATTTGATTTTAGCTTTATTTTAGTGCTCAGAAACCACAAAATAATTATTTTTAGAATTTGTTTTCTTAATTTAATTGTATGTCCATTTCTCAGGCTAGAAATGGTATTCCTACATGGAAAAATACTTTTCTGCCTTAGAAAAATCTGCTTAAATTTGGAGATGATCAGAAGGACATATATTTTCCATACATAAGATTTTAAACCCTATTTATATTATAATTATTTGAGTAAAACCCTGAAAACCATTTTTGTATGTTTTGACCTTTTGAAATATTTCCAAAGGAAATATTCTTAATAAAATCCTAGAAAATTCCAGTGGTATCCCTAAGCCATATTTGGTGTCCACATAAAGTTTCACTTTGATCCAAGGTGATTAAGGACCCCAAATAACTGTAAAACCCCTTCTGACCAGAATGAAGTTAGAGCAACTCTACATAGAAAAGTTTGTCAAATGATGTTGAAACTTTGCAAGAGTGCCTAATACCTCAAATGAGGATTCCACACCAAAAATGAGATTTGTGGGATTAAATTTACCGACACTCTCTTTGGAAGGGACAAATCTGGTCAAATGGTGAAGTTTTCAAGTTTACAAAGCTAAACTTGGCCAATGGAGCTCAAACTTGGTGAAACCCCATGTTTTAGCACCAAACCCGAACCTGTTAAGTTGCAGAACCAGTGGTGGGGTGCAACCACCCCAAACCACTGTCGAGCACCTTCTGACAGATGGGTAAAAGCCCTTTAAACCATAGCTAAACCCAACCCCTTTGCTCCAAACTCTCAGATTATGTGGCCAGTATAACTGCCCAGCCCAGTTAACTCGCCCCTCTCTGGTTCAAAGTAGAAATGCCAAAAAACCCAATCTAAGCTTCAGCTCAAAGCTGACAACACCTGTTTCTCTTATCTCCCTTGACCAGTTGAAGCTCCAACGGGACTTCAACGGCTAGCCTTATCCCAGCCAGTGCCCAAGACATGCTAGACATGTCCAAAGCACCTTAGAGCGCACCAGCATGCCAAAACTGTGCTCTGGGCGTGCTACAGGAAGCCACCAAGGTGGGGGCGACGCCCTCGGCCAGTTCCAGCCTCCCCCGAGGTGTCAAACCTCTTCCCCGACAAACCCTCTCCATCGAGCGACCATCAGGGCCCCTCCTCTCCCGCGCTAGAGCTTGTGCGACGCGTGCCCGCGCACCAGTACCGACCAAAGTTGTGCAGCCACTGATGATCGACTCCCCTCTCTCTCCCTCTATTGCAGATGGTTCTGGCAGTCCAAAACCACGTCCTGAGACCGTGGTTACGACCCGAGCTCCTCTCTACAACCCCATGCGCGCCACGGTAAGTCACCGGAGCACCCGAGTCGGCTCACCATCGAGGGCCTATATATAGCCCTCCCCCTCACTCTAACACCCCTCAGACAACTTCGTCACGACCACTGGCACCTCCCTAGCCACCCCAGCAAGCCAGCAGAGCCCCGGTGCTCGAGATCGACCGAGGCCCCTCCGCCTTGGAGCTCCGGTCGATCTCTAGCTACACGATGGCTCTTGCGTCCCTCGACCCAACAAACCACTCCCCTTGACCTCAGGAAGCTTTCCCCCAACTTCCCCAAGCATATCTGTGCCCCTAGCTACCCTCTCGACCACCTCCCGAAACTCCTCCGTCGCGGCCTCCTCGTCGCCGGTGAACTCGTGCCTCTCTATCGTTATTCCGACCACCAGCAGGTAGGCGGCGATGAGCCGGACCCATTTCTATCTTTGTTGGGGCACGAGGACGTCAGCAGCCTCGCCGGCGTGCTCCATCTCTTCTCTGGCTAGAGGTAGGAGACGACCCCGACACGTGTGCCCCACCTGTCGGTGGCCCAACTCCCTCTCCCTCGCTGCCCGTAACCGTTGACCATAGGGCCCTGCACGTCTGGTTCAAACCTGACGGCGCGGCGCCTGGGCACGCTTTTGGCTGGCCTTTGGGCTGGCCCAGTTCCAGGCCAGGCCAGACCAGGGACTGTTGCCCATTTTTCTTTTGTTTCAAAACAGGATTTTCAAATATTTTTATAAAAATATTTAACCAGTGTAAAAATATAATTTTTCAACTCATATTCTTCTAAAAATATGTAGTATTTAATAGGACCATTGGTTGAATTTTTCAGCAACCATTTTGTTTTAAAATAATAAAAAGGACTAAACTGGAATAGTTTTGCTTCTGTTTAGTTGATTTTAAAAATATTCCTTCATTGGAATCACACGCAAATATTTTTTAAATGACTTTGTGATCTGTTTTTGAGTGAGCTATTTCTTATTTATTCTTGTGTTGATGATAGAAATCCGTGTAACAAGGGAATCAGAGCGGAAGACCTCGAAGACCCCGGATACCTAGCTGACCAAGGCAAGCAGCCCTTTGACCATGACTGAGCATATGTTATGATGCATGCTAGAGTAGCAAATATTTGTATTGCATAGCCCTTTGACCATGACTGAGCATATGTTATGATGCATGCTAGAGTAGCAAATATTTGTGTTTCATATGATCATTAGTACCGGCAAATCATTGAAGTGATGTTACCGATGGCTCCTCCGGAGCACATGCATTGAGCTTGATCCTACCACCTATGAGGGTCATGCTAATATCATGTTGACAAGTAAAGTTAGAGTAATATTAGCATGGGCATGTTGTTGGTATAAATCAAAGGTTTATGAAAACCCCGTCGGGTGCCAGTAATGCCCGTGGGTGATGATGAGTTATGTGGCCACTTTTGGTGAAGTGGTGCATCGGGTATTTGTGTGAGTATGGTTTCAGAAATGGGATTAGATTTATGATGTCTCGACCGTCCCAACCTTACATGTACGACCATGTTACCCCTTTATGGGACGGGGCTTTGTTGATTACTCTGGTTGGTGCCAGCAAAGAGCCACATTACTAGTGACGGGAGTGATGTGTGGTCACTCTCATGATGGGGTCGTGCCAGGTAGGGCGACTATGCCGTTTTTACGTGTTCCAGGCACACCGTTGGTCCCCGCATGGTTGATACTGTCGAGAGTCGGTGCTCATAAGACGTACAACATGTGGGTTGGGTACCAATCGAGTGGACCTCTTTGTCTAGTATCGTTAGGGGAAAGGCATTGATCGGGTACTTACCTCGGGTATGTTATATACCGCGAGTCGTGGATGACACAGAAGTTCCCCGGATCTCGTGGGTCCAGCGTACTACCTCTGTAGAGTGTAAAACTATTCGAATAGCCATGTCCACGGTCAATGACAGTTGGGTGTTGCTGCTTAAACTATGTCCAGTTGTTTCTGCATAAACCAGGTGTGTGTGAGTTGTGATAATAAGGAATTATTATGAAAGTAATGATATGACCAAGTTTGGTGACTTGGCATATAGGGTGAACCCAGGAGGTTCAGCCCGTGGCAGATATATTGATATATGTAACCTGTTCTTCAAAAGTAATTCTTTAACTTGATGCATAATGATAATCATTTAACACCAAGACGAAGTCCACCAAAGATGCATGATATTGTTATCCTTCACTTTCATTGTTCATATCATGGGCTATCTGCGAGTACATTCAAAAGTACTCATTGGCTTGCCACTGGTTATATTATTGACCAGACATGGAAGAACAGGAGTTTGGAGATGAGTACGTCTTCGGAGACGCCCGTGCGAACTAGGACGCTTCCGAGTTAGAATGCCTGTCGGTGTATGCTTGATGGCATGGACACCCGCTTAGCCCCTATGATTTCGGCTATTAGTTGTATCAGTATGATTTGGACTTAGGCCCTACCATGTGAACCTGACCATTCGGTCATGTGATGTAATAATTCGGTACTTGGATGTAAGATTCTTTTAATTCAGTATCTCTATGTTCGGTGAGCATTGATCTCTGGGATCACTGAGCACGTTCATTCAGCGATCTCAACTCATAAGTCAGGGTCCCCATAGAGCTGGTATCAGAGCCATCCTGACTATAGGAAGCCTTACGTAGCATGGACGATAGACGAGACTACTAGTGCACATAGAGCATAACTAGAGATTCTGCACCCACTAAAAACTTTCTAACCCTCTCCTCTACATCTTGTAGATGGCCGTCGTACTTGAGACGCTTCTGGAGACGGGCTTTCCTCTACTTTTGAGTGATAGCCTCGAGAAGTGCCATGTACGCCGCACGCCCATCTTCCTCTACCACGAGCACTGGGTCAACGCCAACACCAAGTAATATCACGTGGACGTGATAGTGAAGGCTAATGACTCCCCGACTAGCTGGTTCTTTGTTGGTAGTGGAGACAGCAGCACGAGAGGCATTCGTGCGACTTTGCGACATCCTTCCCGAGATGGCTAACGAGCCAGCTACTCGTCACCTACTCTTCATTAAGGATGGGATAGAAGGGAGTTGGACACTCAACCCATCTTCTAAGGACGGGCGCCACTGAGGTTTTGGACCTACTTCAGTCTCTCCTCCGACACTTTGACGCACCTTTTGATCAAGGAGTCAACCAAGATTCGCCAAGATCTGCACCAAGTCAAGGAACTACTCTGCATGGAGAACATGAAGAACCACAAGGTGAAGAAGGAAGGAGCACCTCAGGGAAAATCCGGCATCGCTTTCCGAGGAGGAATACCACCGCTTTAGGCCACTCCTCTTCAGAGTCATCGCCTGACTGTGGAAGAGTACACCGAACCCTTCGCTACCTCACCAACCAAGGGACGCCACGATGGACCGCTTCCTTCTCCTACTCCTTTAAAGGAGGGAAGTACCGATGAAGATGAAGATGAAGACGAAGATCCCGCAGAACCCGCCTATGAGATAGCGCAATCTGCCACTTAGTATCATCAACGTAGGCAATTAGGAGTTACTCCCCAAGCGTAGGAGTTCATGTGTCGGTTTAGTGAACCATGAGTATTGTGTAAGCATGTTGGATGCAAGTCGCATTCTGCCTTAGGCAGCTTGTGAGTGACTACATCGCTTGTTTTAATCTAATGCATTAGCTATTTCAAAAACCTTTGGCTTAAAAATTTCACACTAGCACCACACCAGACCCCTCTTTACTAGAGCATCATCCCTTATGATTTCGGCCATTTGGAAATCTAACATGTCTACTCCCCTGCCAGGATGGTGAATGCAACTCGCAACACCACCTTCGGCAACCCTCGCTCTGCTTCTTCAAGTCAGCAGCAGGGAACCGGAGGGGAAGCTCAAGCTGGAGATCACCATGAGCAGCAAGACGATGTTCCACCGCCACCGCCTCCTCCTGAAAGCTTGACTATGGCTCAGTTCCTTCAAGCTCTCCGAGAGGAACGTCAAGCCAATAATGCCGCTATTCAGCAGCTGGCTCAAGCCTTGGTTAACAACCCGCCGCAGAACGGGAATGGCAATGGTCGCTCTACTCTCTCTGAGTTCATGCAAACTATGCCACCCATATTCACGGAGACGACTGAACCATTGGATGCCAATGACTGGATCTGTACTCGAAGACCTCCTCGCGCTGGTCAAATGCACTGATGATCGTGAGAAAGTCCTCTATGCTTCTCACTGTCTCGGAGGCACAGCAAGAGCTTGGTGGGATGGATTTCAGATCATGCGAGCAGGGCAAGTCATCACTTGGGTTGTGTTCAAAGATGGATTCCGCACTGCTCACATTCCTCCCGGAATGATGACCATTAAGAAGCGGGAATTCTGAGCCTTAAGGCAAGGCAGTGGATCCGTCAAGGAGTATTTGCAGAAGTTCAACCTCCTGTCAAGATATGCACCAGAAGATGTCAACACTGAGGCCGCCAAAGTGGAACGCTTTATGGAAGGACTGCAACAGTCACTCCAGTATCAGCTGGTTGTTTGTGAATGTCGGACCTTCAGCGATCTGGTTAATAAGGCCCTTATGTTGGAGGATAAGCGTCGTGCTATGGACGACACCCGTAAGCGCAAGCTAATGGGTAGTGGAGGACCGAGTAACCCGAAGACACGCCCATGACAGTCAGCTCCAGCGAGACCCAACTATCAACAACAACAGTACAAGACTCCAACGTTTCGCCAGAACTACCAGCCTCAGCAGCAAGTCAACACCAAGCGAGCAATCAATCCACCAAACAACAGTGGAGTCAAGACCAATCTTCCAGCGCAAGTTACCTGTTTTGGATGTGGACAGACATGGCACTATTCCAGGCAGTGTCCCAACAAGAAGCCCGACGCACCGCGCCCCAATGCGCCAAATATGGGCCAAGGAGCACCAGGCACGAATCAAGCTCCCCATAATCAGCAGTATCACAGCAGGGGCGGATTAATCATATCTCTGCAGAAGAGGCACAAGAAGACCTGGACTACATTCTGGGTACGTTCCTCGTCAACTCCACCCCAGCAGCAATATTGTTTGATTGTGGTGCTTCGCATTCTTTTGTTACACAAAGATTTGCGGAAAAATGTGGTTTAAAGCCTACTCTGCTTCGCGGGCATATGGCAATCCAAACCCCAGGAGCAGTATTGAGGGCCAACCTAGGACGTAGGAAGTTCGGGATTGTTATCAATGGGATAAGCTTCTCAACGGACCTCATTGTACTTAAGTCGCAAGGCCTAGAATTAATTCTCGGCATGGATTGGCTGGCCAAACATCAGAACATCTTGGACTGTGCCAACAGGGCTATTACCATGACAAGCGACCAAGGGGTCAAAGTCAAGTATGTCTGTGAGCCAGTAACCACTCGAGTACCGCGGGTTAATAGCTTATCAGAGGTAGAACTCGATCGAGTGTCAATAGTCTGTGAGTACCCAGCCGTCTTTCCTGATGAGCTACCAGGGATGCCACCCGACCGAGACATCGAGTTCATCATTGAGCTCATGCCCAGATCAAGGCCTATATATAAGAAGCCTTACTGGATGGGATCCGAAGAGCTAGCAGAGCTGAAGAAGCAGCTCGATGAGCAACTCAAGAAAAGGTTCATTCGTCCGAGTGCGTCACCTTGGGGATCGCCTGTTTTGTTTGTGTCTAAGAAGGATGGGACTATCAGACTCTGCGTGATTACTGATACGTCTCCAACGTATCTATAATTTTTGATGGTTTCATGCTATTATCTTGTCAAACTTTGGATGTTTTGTATGCCTTTTATATATTTTTTGGGACTAACTTATTAACTCAGTGCCAAGTGCCAGTTCCTATTTTTTTCCGTGTTTTTGACCCCTTTCAGAAGAGGATTTTAAACGGAGTCCAAACGGAACGAAACTTCCAAAAGATTTTTTCCAAAACAGAAGAAGATCGGGAAGCTTGAGAACCAAGGCAGGGGGGCACCAGGGACCCCACAAGCCCCCCAGCCGCGGTCGGGGGGCCCCACGCCTCCTAGGCTTGTGGGCTCCCTGGGCCACCTCTGCCCTATGTCTTCCACCAATATATTGCCTAAAATCCCAGAAAAAACCAGGAGATCATCGAAAGTACTTTTCCGCCGCCGCAAGCTTCTGTCTCCGCAAGATCCCATCTGGGCACGTTCTGGGGCCCTGCCGGAGGGGGGATTCGGATACGGAGGGATTCTTCATCAACACCATGACCTCTCCGATGATGCGTGAGTAGTTCACCATAGACCTACGGGTCCATAGCTAGTAGCTAGATGGCTTCTTCTCTCTCTTGGATCTTCAATACAAAGTTCTCCATGATCTTCATGGAGATCTATCCGATGTAATCTTCTTTTGCGGTGTGTTTGTCGAGATCCGATGAATTGTGGATTTATGATCAGATTATCTATGAATCTTATTTGAGTTTCTTCTGATCTCTTATATGCATGATTTCATATCCTTGTAATTCTCTTCGAGTTGTGGGTTTTGTTTGGCCAGCTTGATCTATGATTCTTGCAATGGGAGAAGTGCTTGGTTTTGGGTTCATACCGTGCGGTGACCTCACCCAGTCACAGAAGGGGTAGCGAGGCACGCATCATGTTGTTGCCATCAAGGGTAAAAAGATGGGGTTTTCATCATTGGTTTGAGATTATCCCTCTACATCATGTCATCTTTCTTAAAGCGTTACTCTGTTCGTCACAAACTCAATACACTAGATGCATGCTGGATAGCGGTCGACGTGTGGAGTAATAGTAGTAGATGCAGAAAGTATCGGTCTACTTGTTTCAGACGTGATGCCTATATGTATGATCATTGCCTTAGATATCGTCATGACTTTGCGCGGTTCTATCAATTGCTCGACAGTAATTTGTTCACCCACCGTAATATTTGCTATTTTGAGAGAAGCCTCTAGTGACCACTATGGCCCCCAGCTCTACTTCACATTATATTTTCAGCCTTACTCTTTTTCTTCGTTGCACTCTCCGCCTTCAGATCTCACTTTGCAAGCAATCTTGAAGGGATTGACAACCCCTTTATAGCGTTGGGTGCAAGCTCTTTTGTGTTTGTGCAGATACTCTAGACTTGACGAGATTCTCCTACTAGATTGATACCTTGGTTCTCAAACTGAGGGAAATACGTACTGCTCCTGTGCTGCATCGCCCTTTCCTCTTCAAGGGAAAAACCAACGCAAGCTCAAGAGACGACAGAAGGTTTCTGTCGCCGTAGCAGAAAAATTTCTGGCACCGTTGCCGGGGAGGATCAAGTCAAGAACTCATCCAAGTAAGTGTCGCAAACTCATCTCTTGCATTTACTTTTTTGCCTCTCGTTTTGCTCTCCCCCGCTTCTAAAAAACAAAAATTTACAAAAAAATATTTGCCTTTTTCGTTTGCCTTTTCGTTCGCCATTTTCTCTCGCTTGCTCTTTGTTCGCTTGTGTGCTTGCTTGCTTGCCGAAGTCACCATGACTGAAAACACCAAACTTTGTGACTTCTCGAATACTAATAATAATGATTTTATTAGTACTCCGATTGCTCCCGCCACTAGTGCGGAATCATACGAAATCAATGCCGCTTTGTTGAATCTTGTTATGAAAGAGCAATTCTCCGGCCTTCCTAGTGAAGATGCCACATCCCATCTTAATACCTTCATTGAGCTTTGCGACATGCAAAAGAAGAAATATGTGGATAATGATGTGATTAAATTGAAGCTTTTTCCTTTCTCGTTGCGACATGCAAAACTTGGTTTTCGTCTTTGCCCAAAAATAGTATTGATTCTTGGGATAAGTGCAAAGATGCTTATATATCCAAGTATTTTCTCCCGGCTAAGATTATCTCTCTCCGTAATGATATCATGAATTTTAAGCAACTTGATCATGAACATGTTGCACAATCTTGGGAGAGAATGAAATTGATGATTAGAAATTGTCCCGCTCATGGCTTGAGTCTTTGGATGATTATACAAATCTTCTACGCTGGCTTGAATTTTGCTTCTAGAAATATCTTGGACTCCGCCTCAGGTGGAACGTTCATGGAAATCACGTTAGGAGAAGCCACAAAACTCCTAGACAATATCATGACGAACTACTCTCAGTGGCACACTGAAAGGTCACCTACTAGTAAGAAGGTACACGCTATAGAAGAAATTAACTCGTTGAGTGCTAAGATGGATGAGTTAACGAATTTGGTTGCTAGTAGAAGTGCTCCTTTAGATCCTAATGATATTCCCTTGTCTTCCTTGATTGAGAGTAGCAACACTAGGTTGGACGTTAATTTTGTTGGTAGGAATAATTTTGGCAACAACAATGCTTTTAGAGGAAACTATGTTCCTAGGCCTTTTCCTAGAAACCCCTCTAATAACTTTGGCAACCTCTACAACAATACTCATGGAAATTACAATAGATTACTCTCTGATCTAGAGAGTAATATCAAGGAGTTTATCAACTCACAAAAGATTTTCAATGCGTCCATAGAGGAAAAACTACTCAAAATTGACGATTTGGCTAAGAGCGTTGATAGAATGTCTAGTGGTATTGATGCTTTGAAGGTTAGATGTGCTCCTCACAAGATCAATATGTATGAAACTTTGAAAGCTATGCGTGTTTCCATGAGTGAGAGCAAAGAAAGAACCACCCAAATTCGTGCTAGACATGAATGGCTTAAAAAGGCGTGTTCTCGTGATAAGAATCACGAAGACCCTAAAGTGCTTGGTGTGACTCCCATTGAATCTTTGTTTTCTTGTGTCAAACCTAATGATGATGGGGCTGGATATGAATCCACTTTGGTTGAAAAACGCTCCAATGATTTGGAGTCCACCTATCTTGATGCTAAAAGCATTGAAAGTGGAGTAGAAGATATTAAAACTTTGAGTAGTAATGAAATTACTACTTTGGATTTCAAGGAATTCAATTATGATAGTTGCTCCTTGCTTGAATGCATTTCCTTGATGCAATCCATGCTAAACTCTCCACACGCTTATAGCCAAAACAAGGCCTTTACCGATCATATCGTCGAAGTTATGATAAAATATCTTGAAGAGAAACTTGAATTGGAAGTCTATATCCCTAGAAAGCTTCATGATGAGTGGGAACCTACTATCGAAATCAAAATCAAAAACTATGAATGCAATGCTTTGTGTGATTTGGGTGCTAGTGTTTCCGCGATTCCAAAGTCTTTATGTGATGTTCTGGGTTTTAATGAGATTGAAGAGTGTTCTCTTAGTTTGCATCTTGCGGGTTCTACTGTCAAGAAACCCATGGGAAGGATCAATGATGTTCTTATTATTGCAAATAGGAACTATGTACCCATGGATTTCATTGTGCTTGACATTGATTGCAATCCTACATGCCCTATCATTCTTGGTAGACCTTTCCTAAGGACTATCGGTGCTATCATCGATATGAAGGAAGGGAATATTAGATTTCAATTTCCTTTAAAGAAGGGCATGGAGCACTTTCCTAGAAATAAAATAAGATTGCCTTATGAATCCATGATGAGGGCTACTTATGGTTTGAGCACCAAACACGACGATACGTGATTCTAGCGCCTTATGCCTAGCTAAGGGCGTTAAACAATAGCGCTTGTTGGGAGGCAACCCAATGAATTTATATATTTTTCTTTCTGTTTTGTTGCGTACACACCATCATAATTATGTTATGATAGTGTCTTTTGTGTTTCTTTTTGTGTTTGAGCCAAGCAAAACCTTTATGACTAGTCTTGGTGATGGTTGTTTGATCCTGCTGGAAAAAGATAGAAACTTTTTGCTCACGAGATTATTTTTCATTTTTATTCAGAAAGAGCTTTTGAGTTGATTCTTTTCGCTGCTGGTTGATATGTCTTTTTCCCAGGCAGTCGTAATTGTTCACAATTGTTTAGGTACGAGAAGTATACGAAGTATACAGATTGCTACAGACTGGTCTGTTTTTGACAGATTCTGTTTTTGTTGAGTTGGTTGCTTGTTTTGATCAAACTATGGATAGTATTAGGGGGTAATAGCCATGGAAAAGTGATAATATAGTAATCTAACACCAATATAAATAGAAATCAAGATTGCTACAGTACCTAAAGAGGTGGTAGTTTGTTTTCTTGTGCTAATGTTATCACGAGTTTCTGTTTAAGTTTTGTGTTGTGAAGGTTTCAAGTTTTGGGTGATGTTCTCATGGACAAAGAGATAAGGAGTGGAAAGAGATCAAGCTTGGGGATGCCCAAGGCATCCCAAGCCAAATTCAAGGACACCAAAAAGCCTAAGCTTGGGGATGCCTCGGGAAGGCATCCCCTCTTTCGTCTTCAATCCATCGGTAACATTACTTGGAGCTGTATTTTTATTCACCACATGATATGTGTTTTGCTTGGAGCGTCTTGTATCGTAGGAGTCTTTTCTTTTTGTTGTGTCACAGTCATCCTTGCTGCACACCTTTAGAGAGATACATGCACTCATTGTGATTTTGCTAGAATGCTCATCGTGCTTCACTTATATCTTTTGACCTAGATAATTTTGCTCTATGTGCTTCACTTAGATCTTTTAGAGCACGGCGGTGCGTGACTTGGTAGTTGGCTAATGCTATGAAAGTAGTCCCAAAGATGATAGGTACCCAAAGAGGATACAAAAACCTCCATATTCATGTGCATTGAGTAGAAAGAGAAGTCTTGATTCCTCTCAATTAGTTTTGAGACATGGATTTGGTAATATTAAGAGTTATGTTAGTAGGTTGTTGTGAATCTAGAAATACTTGTGTTGAAGTTAGTGATTCCCGTAGCATGCATGTATGGTGAACCGCTATGTTAGGAAGTCGGAGCATAATTGATATATTGATTGTCATCCTTTGTGTTGAGGTCGGGATCGCGCGATGGTTAACACCTACCAACCCTTCCCCTAGGAGTATGTGTTTAGCACTTTGTTTCGATTACTAATAAAAACTTTCGCAACAAGTATGTGAGTTCTTAATGACTAATGTGAGTCCATGGTATAGATGCACTTTCACCTTCCACCATTGCTAGCCTCTCTAGTGTCGCGCAACTCTCGCCGGTGCACAAACCCACCATATGCCTTCCTCAAAACAGCCACCATACCTACCTACTATGGCATTTTCATAGCCATTCCGAGATATATTGCCACGCAACTCCCATCGTTCCATCTCATGACTTGTGCCGTCACTCTCATATTGCCATTGCATGGATCGTAAGATATCTAGCGAGATGTTTCAATGTCATACGCCAAGCTAGCTCGTTGCACATCTCGGTACACTGCCGGAGGCATTTCCTATAGAGTCATCATCGTTCTAAGCTTTGAGTTGTGAGTAAATAAAAGTGTGATGGTCATCATTATTAGAGCATTGTCCTGTGTGAGGAAATAAAAAAAAAGTAGGCCAAAGATCCCATATAAAAAAATAGAAATATGAAAAGAGGCCAAAGAGCCCAAACAAAAAAAAGAGAAAAAGAGAGAAGGGACAATGCTACTATCTTTTTCCACACTTGTGCTTCATAATAGCACCATGTTCTTCATGATTGAGAGCCTCTTGTTTCGTCACCACCATATGCTAGTGGGAATTTTCATTATATAACTTGGCTTGTATATTCCAATGACGGGCTTCCTCAAAATTGCCCTAGGTCTTCGTGAGCAAGCAAGTTGGATGCACACCCACTAGTTCTCCTTTTGAGCTTTCACATACTTATAGCTCTAGTGCATCCTTTGTATGGCAATCCCTACTCATTCACATTGATATCTATTAATGGGCATCTCCATAGCCCTTTGATACGCCGGGTCAATGTGACCATCTCCTCCTTTTTGTCTCACAACCACCACCACACTCTATTCCACCTATAGTGCTATATCCATGGTTCACGCTCATGTATTGCATGATAGTTATAAAAAGTTTGAGAAAGTAAGAGTGTGAAAACAATTACTTGGCCAATACCGGGGTTGTGCATGATTTAAATTAGTTGTGTGAGGATGATGGAGCATAGCCAGACTATATGATTTTGTAGGGATAACTTTCTTTGGCCTTGTTATTTTGAAAGTTCATGATTACCTTCCTAGTTTGCTTGAAGTATTAGTGTTTTCATGTTAATAGCAAACTATTGCTTTGAATCTTACGGATCTGAACATTCATGTCACACGAAAGAAGTTACAAACGGCAACTATGCTAGGTAGCATTCCACATCAAAAGTTCAGTCTTTATCACTTCCCTACTCGAGGACGAGCAGGAGTTAAGCTTGGGGATGCTTGATACGTCTCCAACGTATCTATAATTTTTGATGGTTTCATGTTATTATCTTTTCAAACTTTGGATGCTGTGTATGCCTTTTATATCTTTTTTGGGACTAACTTATTAACTCAGTGCCAAGTGCGAGTTCCTGTTTTTTCCGTGTTTTTGACCCCTTTCAGAGGAGGATTTTAAACGGAGTCCAAACGGAACGAAAGTTCCAAAAAGATTTTTTCCGAAACAGAAGAAGATCGGGAAGCTTGAGAACCAAGGCAGGGGGCACCAGGGACCCCACAAGCCCCCTAGCCATGGCCAGGGGGGTCGTGCCTCCCAGGCTTGTGGGCTCCCTGGGCCACCTTTGCCCTAGGTCTTCCGCCTATATATTCCCTAAAATCCCAGAAAAAATCAGGAGATCATCGAAAGTACTTTTCCGCCGCCGCAAGCTTCTGTCTCCGCAAGATCCCATCTGGGGCACGTTCTGGTGCCCTGCCGGAGGGGGGATTCGGATACGGAGGGCTTCTTCATCAACACCATGACCTCTCCGATGATGCGTGAGTAGTTCACCATAGACCTACGGGTCCATAGCTAGTAGCTAGATGGCTTCTTCTCTCTCTTGGATCTTCAATACAAAGTTCTCCATGATCTTCATGGAGATCTATCCGATGTAATCTTATTTTGCGGTGTGTTTATCGAGATTCGATGAATTGTGGATTTATGATCAGATTATCTATGAATCTTATTTGAGTTTCTTCTGATCTCTTGTATGCATAATTTCATATCCTTGTAATTCTCTTCGAGTGGTGGGTTTTGTTTGGCCAGCTTGATCTATGATTCTTGCAATGGGAGAAGTGCTTGGTTCTGGGTTCATACCGTGCGGTGACCTCACCCAGTGACAGAAGGGGTAGCGAGGCACGCATCATGTTGTTGCCATCAAGGGTAAAAAGATGGGGTTTTCATCATTGGTTTGAGATTATCCCTCTACATCATGTCATCTTGCTTAAAGCGTTACTCTGTTCGTCACGAACTCAATACACTAGATGCATGCTGGATAGCGGTCGATGTGTGGAGTAATAGTAGTAGATGCAGAAAGTACAGGTCTACTTGTTTCGGACGTGATGCATATATGTATGATCATTGCCTTAGATATCGTCATGACTTTGCGCGGTTCTATCAATTGCTCGACAGTAATTTGTTCACCCACCGTAATATTTGCTATTTTGAGAGAAGCCTCTAGTGAACACTATGGCCCCCGGGTCTACTTCACATTATATTTTCAGCCTTACTCTTTTTCTTCGTTGCACTTTTCGTCTTCAGATCTCACTTTGCAATCAATCTTGAAGGGATTGACAACCCCTTTATAGTGTTGGGTGGAAGCTCTTTTGTGTTTGTGCAGGTACTCTGGACTTGACGAGATTCTTCTACTGGATTGATACCTTGGTTCTCAAACTGAGGGAAATACTTACTGCTCCTATGCTGCATCGCCCTTTCCTCTTCAAGGGAAAAACCAACGCAAGCTCAAGAGACGACAGAAGGTTTCTGTCGCCGTAACAATTACCGTTCTCTCAATGAGGTCACGATTAAGAACAAGTATCCACTCCCCAAGATTGAAGACTTGTTTGATCAGCTAAATGGAGCTAAGGTATTTTCCAAGATTGATCTCCGGTCTGGATATTACCAACTGAAGATCCGACCTGAGGACATACCCAAGACTGCGTTTGTGACCCAGTACGGTCTATATGGATGCATTGTCATGTCTTTCGGATTGACTAATGCCCCAACTTACTTCATGTACCTCATGAACAAGGTCTTCATGGAATACCTGGACAAGTTTGTCATTGTATTTATTGATGAAATATTAATCTTTTCCATGTCCAAAGAAGAGCATGAGCAACACTTGAGGTTAGTGTCGGAAAAGCTTCAAGAGCACCAACTCTATGCCAAATTCAGCAAGTGCCAATTCTGGCTGACTGAACTTGGATTCTTGGGTCATACCATGACAACAAGTGGATTGGTAGTTCATCCCTACAAGATTACTACGGTGACCAATTGGGAATCGCCAATTGATGTGAAGGAAGTCAGGAGCTTCCTCGGACTCGTGGGTTATTACCGCAAGTTTGTAGAAGGATTCTCCCGCATCGCCCGACCCATGACTCAGCTCTTGAAGAAGGGCAAGAAGTTCGAATGGACGCCGGAGTGTGAAGCAAGCTTCCAAGAGTTGAAGAAGAGACTAACTAGTGCCCCGATATTGGCCAGTTCAGATATCAGCAAGGAGTTTGTGATATATTGTGATGCCTCCAGAACCGGGCTCGATGGGGTTCTAATGGAGGACGGCAGAGTTGTGGCATATCTGTCACGAGAGCTACGCTCTCATGAGGAGAATTATGCCACCCATGATCTCGAGTTGGCAGCAGTAGTGCATGCCCTGAAGACATGGCGACATTACCTTCTAGGGAAACAATGTGAAATATACACCGACCACAAAAGTTTGAAGTATATCTTCACCCAAAGGGAATTGAATATGAGGCAACAAAGGTGGTTGGAGTTAATCAAAGACTACGACCTCAGCATTCAATATCACCCGAGTAAGGCCAATGTAGTGGCTGATGCCTTAAGCAGGAAGACCAACACCTTGAATGTCATGCTCAAGGAGAGGCAACCTGCCTTATATGAAGAAATGAAGAACTTCGGATTGGAGCTAGTGGAATCAGGATTCCTAGCTAACCTCTAAGTCAAACCAACGCTGGTTGATGATATCAAGGAGGCCCAGAAGGGTCATAAGAGAATTGAAGGCATCAAGAAGAAGATTCAAGAAGGCAAGGCCCCAGAATTTTCGATGGATGAACAAGGAGTAGTGTGGTTTGGGAAACGTTTATGCGTACCCAACAAGGCTGAGCTTAAGGATTTGATCCTACAGGAAGCACATGATACACCCTACTCTATTCACCCCGATGGTACCAAGATGTATCAAGATCTCCGAGAAAGATTCTGGTGGCATGGCATGAAGAGGGAAACAGCGTCTTACGTTGCCAAGTGCGACGTGTGCCAGCGAGTCAAGGCTGAGCATGAGCGACCTGCTGGACTGCTACAACCACTTCAAGTGCCAGAATGGAAGTGGGACAAAGTCGGCATGGATTTCATCACTGGATTGCCCAGGTCAAGCAAGGGCCATAACTCCATATGGGTCATTGTCGACCACCTGACCAAGGTGGCCCATTTCATTCCAGTCAACACCACTTATGATGGAAACCAATTGGCTAGTGTGTATATCCATCGTGTTGTGAGACTTCACGGAGTTCCCAAGGAGATTGTATCTGACCGAGGCATGCAGTTCACCTCAAGATTTTGGAAAAAGTTCCAAGAAGCCCTCGGAACCAAGCTCTCTTTTAGCACCGCTTTCCACCCACAAACGGGCGGACAAACAGAGAGAGTAAACCAGATACTCGAAGATATGGTCCGCGCTTGCGTCTTGGTACATGGTGCCAAATGGGAAGACTGTCTGTCGTTCGCTGAGTTCTCATACAACAATAGCTACCAGTCCAGTCTCCAGATGACCCCATTTGAAGCATTATACGGACGGAAGTGTTGCACCCCACTCAACTGGTCCGACACCGGTGAAGGGTTGATTTTCGGGCCGGAAGTCTTGCACAAGGCAGAAGAGAAGGCGCAACTTGTCCGAGAAATCCTAAAAGCAGCCAAGTCGTGACAAAAGATCTATGCAGACTCCCACCATAGAGAATGGAGTTTAACCTTGAAGACCAGGTGTACCTCCGTGTCACGCCTCTCAAGGGAACCAAGCATTTCCATGTTAAAGGGAAACTTGCTCCAAGGTTCATTGGACCTTTTAAGATCACGACAAGGCTTGGAGAAGTTGCTTACCAGTTGGAGCTACCTCCGGAACTTTCGGGTGTGCACAACGTCTTCCACGTGTCACAACTTCGGAAGTGTCTTCAAGCGCCAAATGGTCCTGATCTTTACAAGGACATTGACCATCATGCCATCGACCTTCGGGCAAACGCCACCTACCGCGAGAAGCCGATCTGCATTCTGGATGAAGCTGAGCGTTGCACCAGAAGCCGCACCATCAAGTATTTCAAGGTTCAGTGGAGCAACAACACCGAAACAGAAGCAACATGGGAGCATGAAGACTATCTCCGAACTGAGTTTCCGGACCTTTTTAGCACCTAGCTTAGGAATCTCGGGGACGAGATTCTTGTAAGGGGCATATGTCTGTCACACCCTGTTTTCACTACCACTTTCTCTGTAATGCAAAAATCTGCGCTTGTTAAAACTTTTTCAAAACTAATGTTGTGAGTGCCATGGTTGTCATTGTATGCTTGTGTGTTTGATCATGTGATGATAAAAAACCCCATTTCACAATATTGAGTTGTTTCCGAAAACCCTTTTCTGATTTCTGATCAAGGTAAAACCCTACTTTGAGTTGCACTACATGCCCTTGATGGCAAGGAGTGTTCTCACCCAAAGTTGGTGATCTGATTTTAGCTTTTATTTTAGTGCTCCAAAACCACAAAATAATTATTTTTAGAACTGTTTTCTTAATTTAATTGCATGTCCATTTCTCAGGCCAGAAATGGTATTCCTACATGGAAAAATACTTTTCCGCCTTAGAAAAATCTGATTAAATTTGGGACATATATTTTCCATACATAAGATTTTAAACCCTATTTATATTATAATTATTTGAGTAAAACCCTGAAAACCATTTGTGTGTGTTTTGACCTTTTGAAATATTTCCAAAGGAAATATTCTTAATAAAATCCTAGAAAATTCTAGTGGTATCCCTAAGCCATATTTAGTGTCCACATAAAGTTTCACTTTGATCCAAGGTGATTAAGGACCCCAAATAACTGTAAAACCCCTTCTGACCAGAATGAAGTTAGAGCAACTCTACATAGCAAAGTTTGTCCAATGATGTTGAAACTTTGCAGGAGTGCCTAATACCTCAAATGATAGTTCCACTCCAAAAATGCAATTTGTGGGATTAAATTTACCCACACTCTCTTTGGAAGGGACATATCTGGTCAAATGGTGAAGTTTTCAAGTTTACAGAGCTAAACTTGGCCAATGGAGCTCAAACTTGGTGAAACCCCATGTTTTAGCACCAAACCCAAACCTGTTAAGTTACAGAACTAGTTGTGGGGTGCAACCACCCCAAACCACTGTCGAGCACCTTCTGACAAATGGGTAAAAGCCCTTTAAACCATAGCTAAACCCAACCCCTTTGCTCCAAACTCTCAGATTAGGTGGCCAGTATCAATGCCCAGCCCCAGTCAACTGGCCCCTCTCTGGTTCAAAGTAGAAATGCCAAAAACCCTAATCTAAGCTTCAGCTCAAAGCTGACAACACCTGTTTCTCTTGTCTCCCTTGACCAGCCGAAGCTCCCAGGGGACTTCAAGGGCTAGCCTTATCCCAGCCAGTGCCCAAGACATGCTAGACACGTCCAAAGCACCTTAGAGCGCATCAGCATGCCGTGGCATGCCAAAACTGCGCTCTGGGCGCGCTATAGGAAGCCACCGAGGTGGGGGCGACCCCCTCGGTCAGTTCCAGCCTCCCCCGAGGTGTCCAACCTCTTCCCCGACAACCCCTTTGCATCGAGCGACCATCAGGTCCCATCCTCTCCCGCGCTAGAGCTTGTGTGACACGTGCCCGCGCTCACCAGTACCGACCAAAGTTGCGCGGCCACTGATGCTCGACTCCCCTCTCTCCCTCTATTGTAGATGGTTCTGGTAGTCCAAAACCACGTCCTCAGACCGTGGTTTCGACCCCAGCTCCTCTCTGCACCCCATGCGCGCCACGGTAAGTCACCGGCGCACCCAAGTTGGCTCACCGTCGCGGGCCTATATATAGCCCTCCCCCTCACTCCAACACCCCTTAGACAGCTTCGCCACGACCACTAGCACCTCCCTAGCCGCCCCAGCAAGCCAGCAGAGCCCCGGTGCTCGAGATCAATCGAGGTCCCTCCGCCTCGGAGCTCCGGTTGATCTCCGGCTACACGACGGCTCCTGCGTCCCTTGACCTCAAGAAGCTTTCCTCCAACTTTCCCAAGCATATTTGTGCCCCTAGCTACCCTCTCGACCACCTCTCGAAACTTCTCCGCTGCGGCCTCCTAGTCGACGGTGAACTCGTGCCTCTCCGTTGTTGTTCCGACCACCAGGTCGGCGGCGACGAGCCGGACCCATTTCTATCTTCGTTGGGGCCCGAGGACGTCGGCAGCCTCGCCGGCGTGCTCCTCCTCCTCTCTGGTTAGAGGTAGGAGCCGACCCCGACAGGTGTGCCCCACGTGTCGGTGGCCCAAACCCCTCTCCCTCGTTGCCCGCAGCCGCTGACTGCGGGGCCCCGCACGTTCGATTCAAACCTGAAGGCGCGCGCGCGTGGGCAAGCTGTTGGTTGGCGTTTGGGTCGACCCAGTTCCAGGCCAGGCCAGGCCAGGGATTGTTGCCCATTTTTCTTTTGTTTTAACACTGGATTTTCAAAGATTTTTATAAAAAGATTTAACGAGTGTAAAAACATAATTTTTTCATTGATATTCTTCTAAAAATATGTAGTATTTAATAGGACCATTGGTTGAATTTTTCAGCAACCATTTTGTTTTACAATAATAAAAAGGACTAAATTGGAATAGTTTTGCTTCTGTTTAGTTGATTTTTAAAATGTTCCTTCATTGGAATCAGAGGCAAATATTTTTAAAAAGAACAACTTAGATTTATCAGAAATAATCAACATTTTTAAAATGACTTTGTGATCTGTTTTTGAGTGACCTATTTCTTATTTATTCTTTGGTCGACGATAGAAATCCGTGTAACAACGGAATCAGAGCGGAAGACCTCGAAGATTTATGATGTATCGACCATCCCAACATTACATGTACGGTTATTTGTGTGAGTATGGTTTCAGAAATGGGATTAGATTTATGATGTATCGACCATCCCAACATTACATGTACGACCAGGCTACCCCCTTTATGGGACGGGGCTTTGTTGATTACTCTGGTCGGTGCTAGCAAAGAGCCACATTACTAGTGACGGGAGTGATGTGTGGTCACTCTCGTGATGGGGTCGTGCGAGGTAGGGCGACTATGCCATTTTTATGTGTTCGAGGCACACCATTGGTCCCCGCATGGTTGATACTGTCGAGAGTCGGTGCTCGTAAGACGTACAACATGTGGGCTGGGTACCAATCGAGTGGACCTCTTTGTCTAGTATCGTCAGGGGAAAGGCATTGATCGGGTACTTACCTCGGGTATGTTATATACCGCGAGTCATGGATGACACGGAAGTTTCCCGGATCTCATGGGTCCAGCGTACTACCTCTACAGAGTGTAAAACTATTCGAATAGCCGTGTCCATGGTCTAGGACAGTTGGGTGGTGCTGCTTAAACTACGTCCAGTTGTTTCCGCATAAACGAGGTGTGTGTGAGTTGTGATAATAAGGAACTATTATGAAAGTAATGATATGACCAAGTTTGGTGACTTGGCATATAGGGTGAACCTAGGAGGTTCAACCCGTGGCAGATATATTGATATTTGTACCCTCTTCTTCAAAAGTAATTCTTTAACTTGATGCATAATCATAATCATTTACCACCAAGACGAAGTCCACCAAAGATGCATGATGTTGTTATATGATGACCCACAAGTATAGGGGATCAATCGTAGTCCTTTCGATAAGTAAGAGTGTCGAACCCAATGAGGAGCAGAAGGCTGTGATAAACGGATTTTAGCAAGGTAATAAATGCAAGCACTGAAAGTAGCGGTAACAAGTGATTGTGTAGCAAGGTGAAACGTAACAAGTGACAAGTAGTAGCAACGGTGCAACAAGTGGCCCAATCCCTTTTGTAGCAAGGGACAAGCCTGAACAAAGTCTTATAGGAGGAAAAACACTCCCGAGGACACACGGGAATTTCTGTCATGCTCGTTTCATCATGTTCATATGATTCGCGTTCGTTACTTTGATAGTTTGATATGTGGGTGGACCGGCGCTTGGGTACTGCCCTTACTTGGACAAGCATCCCACTTATGATTAACCTCTCTCGCAAGCATCCACAACTACAAAAGAAGAATTAAGACAAAGTCTAACCATAGCATTAAACTAGTGGATCCAAATCAGCCCCTCACGAAGCAACGCATAGACTGGGGTTTAAGCTTCTGTCACTCCAGCAACCCATCATCTACTTAATACTCCCCAATGCCTTCCTCTAGGCCCAAATATGGTGAAGTGTTATGTAGTCGACGTTCACATAACACCACTAGAGGAAAAGACAACATACATCATATCAAAATACCGAATGAATATCAAATTCACATGACTATTATTAACATGACTTATCCCATGTGCTCAGGAACAAAAGTAACTACTCACAAAACATAACCATAATCATGATCAGAGGTGTAATGAATAGCATCAAGGATCTGAACATAAACTCTTCCACCAAGTAATCCAACTAGCATCAACTACAAAGAGTAATCAACACTACTAGCAACCTTACAAGTACCAATCGGGGTCGTGAGACGGAGTTTGGTTACAAGAGATGAACTAGGGATTGGAGAGGAGATGGTGCTGATGAAGATGTTGATGAATATGACTCCCCTCCGACGAGAGGAGTGTTGTTGATGACGATGGCGATGATTTCCCCCTCCGGGAGGGAAGTTTCCCCGGCAGGATCGTCCTGCCTGAGCTCTAGATTGGATCTGCTCAAGTTCCGCCTCGTGGCAGCGGCGAAACCACGAAAAAGCTCCCGAATGATTTTTTTCTGGACCAAAACCCTTCATATAGCAAAAGAGGGGGGCTAGTGGGCCGCCAGGGAGCCCACAAGCCCCCACTCCGCCACCAGGGGTGGCGGTGGCACGGCTTGTGGCCCCCTGGCAGCCCCCCACCGGTACTTCTTTCGCCCAGTATTTTTTATATAATCCCAAAAAAATCCACGTAACTTTTCAGGGCATTTGGAGATGTGCAGAATAGTGGACTAAGATTTGCTCCTTTTCCAGTCCAGAATTCCAGCTGCCTGAATTCTCCCTCTTCAAATAAACCTTGCAAAATAAGAGAGAAAAGGCATAAATATGGTACCACAAAGTAATATAACTGCCCATAAAGCATTAAATATCAACATGAACGCATAATGCAAAATGGATGTATCAACTCCCCCAAGCTTAGACCTCACTTGTCCTCAAGCGAAAACCAAGTTCCATAAACATGTCCACATGTTTAGGGACGAAGGTGTCGATAAAACATAATACGGACATGAGGGCATCATGATCACACATAGAACAGAAATACATCATAAAGATTCTTATGGGAAAGTAATAATTCCTTCACAAAGCAAAGCATGAAGCAAAAACCTTACCGAGAAGTAACCAACAATAATCCATAGTCATTGAAGCAATTGCAATTTATCACAACATCAGAAAGAGTCAAATAAGAGCTTGTAAGGCAAATCCACATACTCAATCATCTCTTTTATTTTCCACAATTTTTACAACTCACATGGTACTCATGGTGTCAAAGTTTCAGTTGGAGACAGAGGAAGATAAGGGCTTGTAGTTTTTGCCTCCCAACGGTTTACCTCAAGGGTAAAGTCAACAATAATAAAGCATAAGTACTCAACTCCAAGTTGATATATGAATATAGATCTTTCCCAAACATGTGACGGTAGCCAAGACAAAGGCAAAAGTAGGGAATTGGTGAAGATCACCATGACTCTTACAAGGGAAAAAAGTAAAGGTACAAGATAGGCCCTTCGCAGAGGGAAGCAAAGGTTGTCATGCGCTTTTGAGGTTTGAATGCGTGTCCTCTTAGTGCGGAGGAACGTCACTTTATATTGCCTCCTGTGATAAAGAACTTTATTATGCAGTCTGTCACTTTTATGTCTTCCTCATCACAGGTTCGTACAAAGCTTATTTTCCACACACTAATAGATCGTACATATTAGAGAGCAATTTTTATTGCTTGCACAAATGACAACTTACTTGAAGGATCTTATTCAATCCATAGGTAGGTATGGTGGACTCTCATGGCAAAACTGGGTTGGAGGTTTAAGGATGCACAAGTAGTATCTCTACTTGGTGCGGGAGTTTTAGCTAACATGAGGTGGAAGCAATCGTCACATGCTAAGGGATCTCTAATCATATAACATTGTTTGGAACCAAGCAAACACAATTCATTATGTTGTCTTCCTTGTCCAACATCTACTCCTAAGCATGTAATAGTTTGGTGAGTGTTCACAATTGTAAAAAGTGTCTAAGATGATATATTTATATGTGAACCTCTCTTTCCTTATTACTTCTTATTAATTGCAACAATGACTGAGGTCTATGTTGATTTATTCTCAACAAGTTTCAATCATCATACGTGTCATAAGTGAAGTTATCACTTTCCATAAGATCATCTCATGATCTTTCATGCTATCGTTCTTTTCATACTTTTGATCATGGCACAAAGCAAAGCCCTTGAATAAGATACTCTTTATTATATAGCTCGCGAGCTTGAATACATCGAGGGAGAGACAAAAGCAAAAGACTCAAACTAAACATTAAAGACTTATTCCTCTAAAAGAAAAAGAAATAAAAACTGAAAAGGAAAGAACTAAAGCAAAGGTAAAAGCAAAAGATATAAAGGTGATATGATACCAGGGCAACTCCCCCAAGCTTGGAAGAAGCCAAGGGGATTGCCCATACCAATGCTTAGTTGTCTTGCTTCGGTGGTGATGGTGGTGGAGTTGTTGGAGTAGTCTGATCCTCCGTCTTCCAAGGCATAGGTGCTCCATCATGGCAGGATGAATGAGTCGCCGGAATCCTCAAATCTACAACCAATCTTATTGATTTAAATTTGTACTCATACTCATAGTTTTGGTTCTGCAGGTCATAGATCTGGCCCTGAAGTTGATCAACCCTGTCATAGAGCCTGGAGAGGTGTTTCCCAATGTCAATGGCATCCATCTTGTGATTGCTAGTGAACTCCATGATCATCATGTGGTTGGCGTTGAGTCCACGCTCCACTATCCCCTGGCACTTGAAGACTTGTTGGTCCATTGCTTCGAGTCTCGTCTCCATGCTTCCGGTCTTCTTAGGCCCCTCAACATCACGGATGTGCAACATCCCCTCGCTCATCTTGATAGATTGAGGGTGTTTCAGCACTTCCTGAGGTAGGGATTGATGACCTTCTCGAAGATCTTGTCCTTAGGAGTGTTTGGGGAAGTCATGATGATCTAGATCTGTCACAGAAACAGGCTCGAAACGAAAATAGAGGAAACCTGCACGATACGGAGATCAAAACCTTCGGGCGACTATATATTGATTTTTTCTGGACCAGAAGGAGTGCTCCGCAAGAAAGCGGAGTCCAGGAGGCACACGAGGTGCCCACAAGCTTGCCCTCCGCCACCAGGGGGTAGGGCGCGGTGGCAGGGCTTGTGGCCGCCTCGTTCGCTCTCCGGACTGCTTTTTATTTTTCTACTTTTCCAAAAATTCCAAAACGGAGGAAATTTCCTATTGGAAAAGCATCAGAGTCCAATTTCTTACCGAAACAAATACCTCTTCGTTTTCAGGGTCTGAAACAGGCTGATAAACATCCCTTATGTACTCCTCTGGAGTTATGACATTGATGATATTGGTCTCAACATTTATGGGAGTACGAGAGATGTAATGCTTGATTCTTTGCCCATTTACCACTCTAGGAAAATTTCCTTTCGTGTTATTGATTTTGATGGCACCGGAACGATATACTTCCTCGATAACATAGGGACCTTCCCATTTAGAGAGAAGCTTGCCTGCAAAGAATCTCAAACGAGAATTGTATAGCAAGACATAGTCGCCTACATTGAACTCTCGTTTCTGTATTCGTTTGTCGTGCCGTCTCTTAACCTTTTCCTTGAACAACTTGGCATTCTCATATGCCTAGGCCCTCCATTCATCTAACGAGCTGATATCAAACAACCGCTTCTCACCGGCAAGTTTGAAATCAAAGTTGAGCTCTTTGATTGCCCAATAAGCTTTGTGTTCCAGCTCAAGAGGTAAATGACAGGCCTTACCGTAAACCATTTTATACGGTGACATGCCCATGGGATTCTTATAAGCAGTCCTATAAGCCCATAGTGCATCGTCAAGTTTGCTAGACCAATTCTTTCGAGATCTATTGACGGTCTTTTGTAGGATCAACTTGATCTCCCTATTACTCAGCTCCACTTGACCACTAGACTGAGCATGATAAGGAGATGCAACTCTATGGTTGACATCATACTTAGCGAGCATCTTGCGGAAAATACCATGAATGAAGTGTGAACCACCATCAGTCATCAAATATCTAGGGACTCCAAATCTTGGGAATATGACTTCTTTAAGCATCTTAATAGAGGTGTGGTGATCAACATTTTTAGTGGGGATAGCTTCTACCCACTTAGTAACGTAATCCACAACAACTAAGATGTGAGTGTACCCATTGGAACTCGGGAAGGGTCCCATATAATCAAAGCCCCAGACATCAAATGGTTCAATGACAAGTGAATAGTTCATAGGCATCTCTTGACGCTTACTAATGTTCCCTATTCTTTGGCATTCGTCACAAGACAAGACAAACTTACGGGCATCCTTGAAGAGAGTGGGCCAATAGAAACCTGATTGCAATACCTTATGGGCAGTTCTATCTCCAGCATGGTGTCCTCCGTAGGCTTCGGAATGACACTTCTGCAGGATCTGTCCCTATTCATGTTCAGGCACACAACGTCTAATAAAACCATCTACTCCTTCCTTATAAAGGTGAGGATCATCCCAAAAGTAGTGTCTCAAATCGAAGAAGAATTTCTTCTTTTGCTGATAGGTGAAACTGGGTGGTATGTATTTGGCTACGATATAGTTTGCATAATCGGTATACCACGGTGCACTATGTGAAGTGCGGATGACACTTAGTTGCTCATCATGAAAGCTGTCATCAATAGGTAGTGGGTCATCAAGGACATTCTCTAGCCTAGACAAGTTATCTGCTACAGGGTTATCAGCACCCTTTCGGTCAACGACGTGCAAATCAAATTCCTGTAGCAGGAGAACCCATCTGATCAGCCTAGGCTTAGCATCCTTCTTCTCCATAACGTACTTGATAGCAGCATGATCAGAGTGAATAGTGACTTTGGCGTCAACTATATAGGATCTGAACTTTTCACATGCAAATACGACTGCTAAAAATTCCTTTTCTGTAGTGGCATAGTTTCTTTGGGCACTGTCTAGAGTTTTACTAGCGTAGTGAATACCATTCAACTTCTTCTCAACTCTTTGTCCTAGAACAACACCAACAGCATAATCACTAGCATCACACATGATTTCAAAGGGCAAGTTCCAGTCAGGTGGTTGAACAATAGGTGCGGTTATCAAAGCCTTCTTAAGTATTCCGAATGCTTCCTCACAATCCTCATCAAAAACAAAAGGAACATCCTTCTGCAAGAGGTTGGTAAGAAGCCTAGAAATCTTAGAGAAGTCTTTAATGAACCTTCTATAGAAACCAGCATGACCTAGGAAACTTCGTATACCTCTGATATCTGTGGGGCAAGGCATTTTCTCAATTGCATCAACCTTAGCCTTATCAACTTCAATGCCTCTTCCAGAGATTTTGTGTCCTAAAACAATACCTTCATTAACCATAAAGTGCCACTTCTCCCAATTCAAGACGAGGTTGGTACCTTCGCATCTCTGTAAGACTCGATCAAGGTTGCTGAGGCAATCATCAAAGGAAGACCCGTAAACGGAGAAGTCATCCATGAAAACCTCGACAATCTTTTCACAAAAGTCAGAGAATATAGTCATCATACATCTTTAGAAGGTGGCCGGCGCATTGCATAAGCCAAAAGGCATACGTCTATAGGCAAAGGTACCGAAGGGGCAGGTGAAAGTGGTTTTCTCCTGATCAGATTGTGCAACAGGTATTTGCGAGAAACCTGAATAACCGTCTAGAAAGCAGAAGTGTGTGTGTTTTGATAGCCTTTCTAGCATTTGGTCGATAAACGGCAAAGGATAGTGATCTTTCCTGGTTGCCTTGTTCAGTTTCCGGAAGTTTATCACCATTCTATAGCCGGTAATAATCCTTTGTGGGATTAGTACATCCTTATCATTAGGAACAACGGTGATACCTCCCTTCTTAGGTACGCAATGTACTGGACTTACCCAATCACTATGAGCAATAGGATAAATGATTCCTGCTTCCAGAAGCTTTAATATTTCTTTTCTAACACCCTCTTTCATCTTAGGATTTAATCTCCTTTGATGATCAGCAACTAGTTTGAAATCAGGATCAGTTTTAATCTTGTGCTGACATAGAGTGGGACTAATACCCTTAAGATCATCAAGAGTATATCCAATAGCAGCACGGTGCTTCCTCAGAGTTCTTAGTAACTTCTCATCAAGATAGGCATACTTAAGAGTATCAGGCAACTGTTTAAGCTCAAACACAGGATCACCCTTTGGTGGGGGAGGATCCCCAAGCAGTTCAACAGGCAGATTATTCTTGAGAATAGGATATTGTTCTAAGACAATTTTATCTATCTCATCTCTCTCCTCCATATGCATATCATTTTCATGCTCAAGCAGATATTGCTCTAAAGGATCCATAGGAGGTACGACAATAGAGGCAAGAGCAATAATTTCATCTCTATCAGACGACTCTCTTTCATGGGGTTGTCTTCCAAACTTGGAGAAGTTAAATTCATGAGACACACCCTCGAAACTAACTGTGACAGTCTGCTTAATGCAATCAATGTGAGCATTGACAGTGTTGAGAAAGGGTCTACCAAATATGATGGGACAAAAGCTATCTTCTGCAATACCAAGGGCGAGGAAATCAGTAAAATACTTCGTCTTACCACACATGACTTCTACGTCTCTCACAATTCCCACAGGGCAGATAGTGTCTCTATTAGCTAGCGTAATAGTGACATCAATGGGTTCTAACTCAGCAGGTGCAATCTCATCTTTGATTTCATCATATAGAGAACAGGGTATTGCACTAACACTAGCTCCCATATCACATAAACCATGGTAACAGCGATCTCCTATCTTCATAGAAACAACGGGCGGGCCAACTACATGTCCGTATTTGTCTTCCGCGTGAGGTTTAGCAATTCTAGCGGAGTCCTCACAGAATTTGATAGCATGCCCATCTATGTCTTCGGCTAAGAGATCTTCGATAATAGCAACACTAAGTTCAACTCTAATCTCTTCAGGGGTGCAAGTGGTCTAATGTAACCCCTACGTATCAGAGTTGGAGCTTTAGAATAATCCTTTATCCTAGCAGGGTATGGCGGTTTCTCAGTGTAAGCACAAGGAACAACAGGATCACTAAAAGCAATGACTTTCTCCTCAACTAGATTTGTTTTGGCTATGTTGCTTTCTACGGGAGGATGATATTTAAACCACTTCTCTTTGGGAAGATCAACATGAGCAGCAAAAGATTCACATAGAGAAGCTACTATCTCAGAGTCAAGTCCATAATTAGCGCTAAAATCTCTAAAAGTCTTTGTCTCAACAAAATATTTAACGCAATAAAACTGGAAATTCATACCTGACTCCTTACCTTCCTCCAGCTCCCAATCTTCAGAGTTGCGTTTGATTCTCTCCAATAAATTCCACTTGTGATCAATATCCTTCTTCATAAAAGAACCGGTACAAGAAGTGTCAAGCATGGTACGATCTTCATGAGAAAGCCGAGCATAAAAGTTTTGAGTGATGATTTCTCTTGAGAGCTCATGATTGGGGCATGAATATAGCATTGATTTAAGCCTCCCCCAAGCTTGAGCTATGCTTTCCCTGTCATGAGGCCAAAAGTTATAAATAAAGTTCCGATCACGATGTACTAAATGCATAGGATAGAACTTTTGATGAAATTCAGTATCATCACATAGCCTATACCATGTCAACGCCTTATCCTTCAAAGATAAACGAAAGACTTTCTTATTTACCTCATCCTCGGGCAAACCTGCAAGCTTAAATAAACCACAAACTTCATCTACATAGATTAGATGCAAGTCTGGATGTGAAGATCCATCTCTTGTGAAAGGATTAGCCAGCAGTTTCTCAAGCATACCCGAAGGAATTTTATAAAATATATTTTCAGTAGGTACCTCAGGTTGAGGAACAACTCCTCGTGCTTCCGTTCGTGGTGAATATACCCTGAACAAACTCCTCAAAGGAACAGTTTCCATAGTGACAAGTGACAAAAAATTTCAGCACGCTATATAAATGTTTCCTTACCAATTTCCACTTACCAAAGGCGCTTCACTCCCCGGCAACGGCGCCAGAAAAGAGTCTTGATGACCCACAAGTATAGGGGATCAATTGTAGTACTTTCGATAAGTAAGAGTGTCGAACCCAATGAGGAGCAGAAGGCTCTGATAAACGGATTTCAGCAAGGTACTAACTGCAAGCACTGAAAGTAGCGGTAACAAGTGATTGTGTAGCAAGGTGAAACGTAACAAGTAACAAGTAGTAGCAACGGTGCAGCAAGTGGCCCAATCCCTTTTATAGCAAGGGACAAGCCTGAACAAAGTCTTATAGGAGGAAAAACGCTCCCGAGGACACACGGGAATTTCTATCATACTAGTTTCATCATGTTCATATGATTCGCGTTCGTTACTTTGATAGTTTGATATGTGGGTGGACCGCCGCTTGGGTACTGTCGTGGGTATAAGCCTGACAGTAGATGTGTAGGGTACGAAAAGGATGGGCAGAGTCCTAGCTACGGCGAGGATGTATGAGTTCAGGCCCCTCTACGGTGGAGGTAATAGCCCTACGTCTCAGTGCTCAGGGAGCTTGTTGTCGACTGGAATAGGGAATACAATGAGTTGCTAACCCCTTTACCAGTGGGGGAGGGTGGCTTATATAGAGTGCGCTGCCCTCCACAACGGTTCCGATACAGGGGTGGAGTAGTGGCGATTGAATGTGTACGTTACAGGTAACGTACGCCCTAAATGCTAATAAATGCACCTGGAAACGTACGACCGTTTCCCTCCAGTGGGGTTACGATGTACCGAGTGGTATCCAGTCGGTTAGTTTGATATGCTCTGAATGCTAGTCTCCGACTGGATAATCGAGGGTACGTTACCGACGGTATGAAAGGGACTCCCTAATTCAGTCGGAGCTGACTAAGGGTCTAGTCCTTTGCGAGGGGTAGTCCTTGGGTAGGACCTACAAGGCAGGCCCATGACCCTACCCTAGGACTATAACCCCATCATTAGTCCCCGAATGGATTGGGGTTGGAACGACGAAGCGATGTTTGAAGTTTGGGTCCGACTGGAACGGACTTGGCTTGGGCGTTGCTTGCCTCGGTCCATTTTGACTTTCCTGATCGACGATCCGAGTGGATCCGAACGGACTGTCGGGAGCCGAGTGCTTCTGCGGCATCTTCTGACGCGACCGGTCAACTGACAGCGGCGGATTTTCCGGGATCCTCAAATTTCGGTTTCCGCGCGCTCAGCGGGGATGACGCCATCGCGCTCGAGTAGCGCCTGACGCCTCGATTCTTGCGCCTTCAACCTCTCCACTAATATCGCCGCGGTGGGTCGGGAGGATAAGGTTTCGGGGCCACCTGCGAGTGACCCAGTCGGAACCCTATTTAAATCTCGGTGGCGAGGCTTCTTCGTTACGCTCGCCGAATCTCTCGCTCTTGCCTGCTCCGTCCTTCTCGCCACCTCCAGCGCTTCTACACTCCTTCCTCCCGAGGGCTCGTAGTTGCCGCCATGACCAAGGGTCAGACCAGCAAGATGGAGGCGAGGAAGAAGAAGGGGAAGGCGGCGGCGCCTGCTCAGCGGCGGCAGCGGCCACTGCCGGCGGGGTGGATTCAGGGCGACTTCCTCCCCTCCACGGTGACGGAGGGGGATCTGCTGCAGCTGGTGGAGCACGGGATGATCGTGCACAAGTCCTGGAGGCTGCCGGCGGAGAACGAGGTCGAGCCGGCGCCCCGGGAGGGGGAGCGCGTCTTGCTGCTCAGCCACGTCTACCGAGGTTTCTCCTTGCCCCCGCATCCTTTCTTCAAGGGCATCATGAATCACTTCGGGGCACAACTTCACCACTTTCCCCCGAATGCCATTGCCCATCTCTCTGCCTTTATAGTTCTGTGCGAGTGTTTCATCGGCCGCCCTCCCCATTGGGGTTTGTTCAAGCACATCTTTTCCGCTAGATCCCAAACCATCAAACGACTCAGCCAGTCGGATGATAAGACACATCTCCTCCAGCTCTGCGGGGGCTCAGGTTTCCAGAAAAAGAGTCGGAGTAGTTATCCTGCTCTTCAGTTAAGTGAGTCGGTCAGGAACTGGCAGTCGACGTGGTTCTACTGCCAGGATATCGCCTATCCGAATGCGTCGACTGGGCTGCCTCCCTTTAGTTTAGATCGGCCTGCCCCGCCTAAGCAGCTCGCACTCACGAAGGCGGAGAAGAACGACATCCAGCCTTTGGTTGAGGCACTCGTAGATGTCGTCAGGAGGGGGTCACTGGCATAGACTTGCTGGAGGTCTTCCTCGGTCGGCGTATCCACCCTCTGCAGGCTCGCGACCATGCCATGTGGCATTACACGGGGCCCGAAGACTCCACTCGGACCAACGTGGTGGGCGTGACTGAGGAGAAGGTGACCTCGTGGGTGCTCCAGATCACAGGCCCCTGCGAGAATCCCAAAGGATCTCGGCGAGTGAAGACTTACTGCGCGGATCATCCTCCTCCGAATCAGGTGACTAACACTTGTCGAGTGCACTTAACTGCCTTAATTCCTGTCGTTTGTTTAAATCTCTCCGTGATGTATGATGTTGCCGACTGAAATTTATGCAGAAGTGGACCAACTGGTTCTCCCCCGTCTCGAACGGGAATCCGGCCGAGGAGGAGGAGGAAGGCAGCCAGGAGGGCAGCGTGGAGAGCGCTGAGTATGTCTCCGACAATGGGGAATCGGAGGAGGATACTAGCGAGGAGGAGGAGGAAGATGAAGAGGAGGACTCGCCGCCTCCGCAATTAGAGCATCGGACCAAGCGCCGACACGAGCCCGCCGTTCCCTCGGCTCCTCCTGCGTCTTCGAGTGCTCCGCCCACTGTCCCGATGGTCCCGAGTGTTCGAAGTGCCAAGAGGGCCAGGGATGCCGCTGCTGAGCCTGCGGGTCAGTCTTCTAAGGCGGCCAAACCGAGTGGGCCTAAGCCTCGGAAGGCTCTACCGCGAATGAGGGTTGCTGTCCCTGTCACCTCCACGTAAGTGTATCCAGCTTCCAATTCTTTCTGATATCCGAGTGAACTCCTGTTTACTGGTCGGATGGATTTCACTCGACAGAGTCGCTACTTCTGCCACCTCTCCGGCGTGCCAGGAAGATGATCCCATGGACACGGACAACGTCGTCTCGTCTCAGCCAGGTGCGTTGTAGTGACGCCGAGTGTTTTATACTATCGCGTCTCGAATTATATCATAGGTCCTGCTTCTTTCTTTTTCTGAGACTTCGTGTCATTCGGCCTGTCAGGGGCGATTTGCATGGACGAGGGCGACCAGGGAAGAGCCGGACCAGCTGCGGAGCATGTTCTTGAGGCTGCTCCACCTGCTGCTGCTCTCGCCGCCGACGTGCTGCCGACTGAGGTGCTACCGCAGACTGAACCGGTGCTGGTGGATGAGGAGCCGACTGGAGTGGACCTTGGGATGCCTCGGGAACTTCCGACGCTGCCAGGCTCGTCGAATGTCGAGTTCAACATCCAGCGTCTCCCGGAGGAGCAGGTGGGAGCGGCCAAGGGAGCTATGGTGCAGGCGGAGCTGATGGCTGGAGAAGCCAAGAGGGCCTACGACTCCGTTGCGTCCTTGTACCAGCGGAGCTTGGAGCTGCGGGATGATATCCGAGTAAGTGGGCTAGTAAGTATTTACTTTTCTCTTGTAACCCACTGGGTGTTCTTGGATAGCATCTGTTGTTTGCAATGGGTTCACTCTGAGTGAACCCAGTGGGTGTAGTCCCCGAGACTTCTGTCGAGTGCTTGCACCGACAGTTGTCTTTATACATATTGTCTTTACTCTGGTCGTGTCTGTAAATAATATAACCGACTGCGAGCAGATGTGGCACTCGGAGTGCACTTAGTGTAAGAGTCCCCGAGAGTAAGTTGTACTCAGGTCGGGTAGTATTGGCCTCGTAGGCGTAGGTGAAAACATGCATCTCAATAGGGCGGGCCTGCTTGAGTTGCATGCCAGTGGGGTCACTCTTAGTGAACCCACTGGGTGTAGTCCCCGAGACCGTTGTCGACTGCTTGCGTCGGCAGGGGTCTGAAGAACTTAGACTTTTATTTGTTGAACTTTCTGATTGTCCCTTGGTGTTTGTTGGCAGAAAACCTGTGAAATGGGGACGGCCTATGAGACTCTCAGGGCGGAGAGGAATCAGTTTGCTGGTGAGCTTGATGCGGCCATGCTCGCAATGGCTGGCATGAAGGATGCTCTGGAGGGACAAGAGAAGTCATTGGAGCAGGCTCGTGAAGCGAACAAGGTGTTGACTGAGGAAGTGGAACAGATGAAGAAACAGAGGACTGCTCTCACGGGTCAGATGGTCGTGCTGAATAAACGATGCATAGCTCAGGAGAAGTATGTCAGCGACTGGGCTCGGCAGATGATGACGCGTCTGGCTGGTAAGTCCTGTTTTTTGCCGAGTGTTTGTCCTATGTACGTCACACTCGGCGCTTATTGCTTGCTTGTCCTTCTGTTGCAGATTTTTGCGTTCATGCTGAAGTTGAAGCAGCGGACGTGGAGCGATCGATTTGCGACAACGTGCCACTCGGCGAGGACGCCAATCGAGATTTGCTCCGGGCGCACATCCGCGTGGGCAAAGTTGGTCCTTTCATCGGTCGACTGAGAGAAGTCGCCGGCCGAATCGACAAGGAGCTTTGGCCAGAAGATGAGTCGCGGCAGGAGATGGAGAACCTGATGGCGCGACTGGAGGAGATTCCGAACCGAGTGCAGTCGTGGAAGAAATCTGCAGCTCGTTGTGGTGCAGATGTTGCTCTGTCCTTGGTCCGAGTCCATTGCAAGGAGGTGCGCGAGGAGAAGCTGAAGACATTGAAGGTCGCCAATACGAAGAAACTTCGCTTCGAAGACTTCATGGAAACTTTCCTTGAGAGCGCTACCCGCATCGCCGACGGTATTGATCTGGACACGTTCGTAGAGCCTTCCAGTCCTGGCGTTAATCCGGATGAGGCGTAAGAACACTTTTATCCTCGGTATGTCGAGTGTTTATCTGTAAGGTACTTTGGCCACTGCTGTTGGCCGTTACATTCTTAGAACGGTGCGGGTAAGCTTGATCCGCACCGAGTAAGCTATCTTTGCTAGAACTTTTGAATCTGAATCAAAGCATTTGCTCTTGTGTTGCAATTTTGTTTCGAGTGCGACGTTTAGTGCACACTCGGAGAGAGCGATTACTTAGGTGATTCTTGATCACAGCGAAGTCCCCGAGTGCGACGTTTAGTGCACACTCGGAGAAAGTTATTACTTAGGTGATTCTTGATCACAACTAAGTCCTCAAGTGCGACGTTTAGTGCACACTCGGAGAAAGTTATTACTTAGGTGATTCTTGATCACAGCTAAGTCTCCGAGTGCGATGTTTAGTGCACACTCGGAGGAAGTTATTACTTAGGTGATTCTTGATCACAGCTAAGTCTCCGAGTGCGACGTTTAGTGCACACTCGGAGGAAGTTAGTGCTTAGGTGATTCTTGATCACAACTAAGTCCCCGAGTGCGACGCTTAGTGCACAGTCGGAGGAAGTTATTACTTAGGTGATTCTTGATCACAGCTAAGTCCCCGAGTGCGACGTTTAGCGCACACTCGGAGAAAGTTATTACTTAGCTGATTCTTGATCACAGCTAAGTCTCCGAGTGCGACGTTTAGAGCACACTCGGAGAAAGTTATTACTTAGGTGATTCTTGATCATAGCTAAGTCCCTGAGTGCGACGTTTAGCGCACACTCGGAGAAAGTTATTACTTAGGTGATTCTTGATCACAGCTAAGTCCCTGAGTGCGACACTTAGTGCACACTCGGAGGAGGTTATTACTTAGGTGATTCTTGATCACAGCTAAGTCCCCGAGTGCGACGTTTAGTGCACACTCGGAGAAATTTAGAACTTAGGTGATTCTTGATCACAGCTAGGTCCCCGAGTGCGACGCTTAGTGCACACTCGGAGGAGGTTATTACTTAGGTGATTCTTGATCACAGCTAAGTCCCCGAGCGCGACGTTTAGTGCACACTCGGAGAAATTTAGAACTTAGGTGATTCTTGATCACAGCTAAGTCCCCGAGTGCGACGTTTAGTGCACACTCGGAGAAAGTAATTACTTAGGTGATTCTTGATCACAACTAAGTCCCCGAGTGCGACGTTTAGTGCACGCTCAGAGAAATTTAGAACTTAGGTGATTCTTGATCACAGCTAAGTCCCCGAGTGCGACGTTTAGTGCACACTCGGAGAAAGTTAGAACTTAGGCGATTCTGGATCGCAACTAAGTTTTTTTTGTGTGACCGGAGTCTGCGACCACGGAAGAACTCTGAATCTGCAAAAACTGAATCTGCTTTATATTATTTCATCAATACTTGTTCTTTACACTGCTTCACTCGACGATCATGTGTAGAAGCGCTTCAGGAGGTCTCCATTCCATGCACGCGGCTCGTCTGTCTCCCTCTCGATGTTGTAGAGTCTGTATGCTCCGTTGTTCAGCACCTTGGAGATGATGAAGGGTCCTTCCCAGGCCGGGGCTAACTTGTGAGGTCTTTGCTGATCCACTCGGAGCACCAGGTCGCCTGCTTGGAACGTGCGACTCCTGACGTGGCGTGCATGAAACCGCCGCAGATTTTGTTGATAAATGGTTGAGCGAGTCAGTGCCATCTCGCGCTCCTCCTCCATAAGGTCCACTCCATCTTGCCTTGCTTGTTCTGCTTCAGCTTCGGAGAAGAGTTCGACTCGTGGCGCATTATGAAGCAAGTCACTCGGAAGGACTGCTTCTGCTCCATAAACGAGGAAGAATGGTGATCGTCGTGTAGATCTGTTCGAGGTTGTGCGGAGACCCCAAAGTACTGAAGGTAACTCGATGACCCATGCGCCAGCGTCGTTGTCCACCTCTCGCAGGAGTCGGGGCTTCAAACCTTGAAGAATAAGCCCATTCGCCCGCTCTGCTTGTCCATTGGATTGAGTATGTGCTACGGAAGCAAAATCTACTCGGATACCTTGGCTTGCACGGAAACCTTTGAATCTGTCTGAGTCGAAGTTTGTCCCGTTATCCGTGATTATGCTGTGAGGTAAACCGAATCTGGAGATGATGTCCCTAACAAACTTAACGGTTGTTGAGGCGTCGAGTTTCTTGATGGGCTTAGCTTCGATCCATTTCGTGAACTTGTCGACTGCCACCAACAGATGTGCGTATCCCCCCTGGCCTGTTTTGAATGGTCCGACTGTGTCTAATCCCCAAACCGCAAACGGCCACACGAGCGGGATTGTTTTCAACGCAGATGTCGGCTTGTGGGACTTGTTGGAGTAGAACTGACAGCCCTCACATCGGTCGACCATATCTTTAGCTATCTCGTTTGCCTGCAGCCAGAAAAAACCAGCTCTGAATGCCTTGGCAACGATTGCTCTCGAAGAGGCGTGATGACCGCAGGTCCCCGAGTGAATATCTTCCAGGATCAACTGCCCCTCCTCTGGGGAGATGCAACATTGGAGAACGCCTGAAACGCTCTCCTTGTACAATTGGTCATCAATGACAGTGAATGACTTCGATCTACGGACTATCTGCCTGGCCTGGACTTCGTCTTCTGGTAGTTCCTGTCTCAGAATATATGCAATGATCGGCACAGTCCAATCGGGGATGACAGTAAGAATCTCCATGACCAGATCAACCACAGCAGGTACGTCGACTTCAGTCGGATCTGTTGAACTCTTGGGTTGTACTGGTTCTTCTGTAAAAGGATCTTCTTTGACCGAAGGGAGGTGAAGGTGCTCGAGGCAGACGTCACTCGGGACTGATCTCCGAGTGGATCCGAGTTTCGCCAATTCATCTGCTGCTTGGTTTTTCAGTCGCGGAACATGGTGGAGTTCCAGACCTTCAAACTTTTTCTTGAGCTTCCTCACTGCATTGCAGTATGTGGTCATGGTGGGGTTCCTGACATCCCACTCTTTCATCACTTGATTGACCACCAAATCCGAATCGCTGTAGACCATCAGGCGACGGATGCCGAGTGAGATGGCCATGCGCAATCCGTAGAGGAGAGCTTCATACTCTGCCTCGTTGTTGGAGGAATCGAAGTGTATCTGGAGCACGTACTTGAGTTTGCCGCCCTTTGGCGATATGATCACAACACCAGCGCCGGAGCCATTCAACATCTTGGACCCATCAAAGAACATTGTCCAATGGGCCGAGTAGATGTGGGTCGGTTGCTGTTGTTCTACCCATTCTGCAATGAAGTCAGCGAGGGCTTGAGACTTAATAGCTTTCTTGGCCTCGAACTTGATATCGCAGTACAACATCTCCATTGCCCACTTCGCCACTCGGCCTGACGCGTCTCGATTGTGGAGAATTTCCGACAACGGAGCATCAGAAACGACAGACACCGAGTGGTCATGGAAATAATGAGCCACCTTCTTCGCAGTCATGTAAATCCCGTAGATAAGTTTTTGATAGTGGGGATACCTCTGCTTGGAAGGAGTCAGGACCTCGGAGACGTAGTACACTGGCCGCTGAACTTTGTATGCTTTGCCTTCTTCTTCTCGTTCGAGTGTAAGAACAGTACTGACGACTTGATTTGTAGCCGCGATATACAGAAGAAGGGGCTCTTTACTGAGCGGAGCAGTAAGAACCGGCTGGGTGGAAAGTAGGACTTTGAGTTCGTCGAATGCGACTTGGGCTTCGTCTATCCACTCGAAAGTATCTGATTTCTTCATGAGTCGGTATAGAGGAAGTGCTTTCTCGCCGAGTCGACTGATGAACCTGCTCAAAGCCGCTAGGCAACCTATGAGCCGTTGAACATCGTGTATTCTGACCGGCCTCTCCATTCGAACGATGGTCCCGATCTTTTCGGGGTTGACATCGATCCCTCGTTCGGAAACGAAGAAACCGAGTAACTTTCCGCTGGGAACGCCGAATGAACATTTGGCGGGGTTGAGCTTGATATCGTACCTACAAAGGTTGGCGAATGTTTCTGCCAAGTCAGTCAGCAGGTCGGAACCTTTGCGTGACTTGACTACGATATCATCCATATATGCCTCCACATTCCGACCGATCTGGTCGAGAAGGCATTTTTGGATCATGCGCATAAAGGTAGCTCCTGCATTCTTCAAACCAAATGGCATAGTGATGTAGCAGAAGCACCCGAATGGGGTGATAAAGGTTGTCTTTAATTCATCGGGACCATACAGACGGATCTGATAATAGCCCGAGTAGGCATCAAGAAATGACAAACGCTCGCACCCCGCAGTCGAATCGACAATTTGATCTATGCGGGGGAGCAGAAAATGGTCTTTCGGGCAGACCTTATTGAGGTGTTTGAAGTTGATGCACATTCGGAGCGACTTGTCCTTCTTGGGCACCATGCCAACATTGGCGAGCCACTCGGAGTGGTGAACCTCGCAAATGAAGTTGGCTGCCAGCAGCTTGGCCACCTCCTCCCCGATTGCTTTCCTCTTGTGCGCGGCGGACCAGCGCAAGCGCTCTCGGACGGGCCGAGCGACGGGATCTACATGCAGTCGGTGCTTAGCCAACTCCCTGGGTACACCCGGCATGTCAGAGGGTTTCCATGCGAAGATGTCCCAGTTCTCACGGAGGAATTGGGTGAGCTCGGCTTCCTATTTAGGATCGAGGGTGGTGGAGATGTTCGTCGGGGCAGCAATGTCGTCCGTCGGGTGGATGCTGACCTTCTTCGTCTCTCCCGCCGACTCGAATGCGGATTCTGAAGCTGGCTTCTTCGAGCGCATCAGGTCGGCGGGGTCGACTGTTTTCTTGTACTCGTCGAGCTCGAGGACGGCCATCTGCTGGTCGGCGATTCTTGATCCTTGCTGCAAGCACTCTTCGGCTCGCTGCCGATTGCCTGTGATGGTGATCACGCCCTTTGGGCCTGGCATCTTCAGCTTCAAGTATACGGAGCATGGACGGTCCATGAAGCTCACATACGCTGGGTGGCCCAGGATTGCGTGGTAAGCGCTCTGGAAATCCACCACCTCAAATGTGAGCTTTTCCTTGCGAAAGTTCTTGTCGGAGCCGAAAACGACGTCCAACGCGATCTGGCCGAGTGACTTGGCCTTCCGTCCAGGGACGACTCCATGGAACTGCATACTGCTCTCGCTGAGTTTGGACATCGGAATGCCCATCCCCTTGAGAGTGTCGGCATACATGATGTTCAAACCGCTGCCGCCGTCCATGAGGACTTTGCGCAGTCGGACTCCTTCCACCACGGGGTCGACGACCAGAGCTCGTCTTCCTGGGGTGGGAGCATGCGCTGGATGATCCGACTGGTCAAAGGTGATCGCAGTCTGAGACCATTTAAGGAACTTGGGGCTGGTTGGAGTGGCCATGTTAAACTCCGTGTTCACCAGCTTCAGTCGACTCTTGCTTTTGACGTCAGCAAAAATCATGAGTGTCGCATGGACTTGGGGGAACGGATCCTCCTTATCCTCCTCATCTTGTTCATTGACCTTCTCACTCGGTTGCCCTTCGCCGAACCCCTGGATCAGGAGGCGGCACTGCCGAGTGGTATGCTTCGGATATATGGGGTTGCCCTCTTCGTCCATCTTCGTATGAACCGGGCATGGTTGGTCTAGGATGGGATTATTGAACGGCTTCTTCTTGGGGGTAAACTGCGCCTTCCCTTTGCCCTTGAACTTGGCATTGGTCACGGCTGCAGCTTCTGCTTGCCGAGTGGATGGAGCTTTTTGCTTTTGCTTCCGAGTGTTGCTTCCATCTCTGTCGCCGACTGTCTTGTGCTTGCCGCTTCGGATGCGGTCCTCTTCTTCGCCATTTGTGTAGCGAGCTGCTATCTCCATCATCTTGCTCATGGAGATGTCACCTGTTCGACCAAACTTCAGGTACAGCTCTCTGTACCGCACGCCTGCCTTGAAGGCGCAGACTGCTTGATGCTCGGTGACGTTCTCCACCGTGTGGTAGAGAGTTGTCCAACTTTGGATGAAGTCGCGAGGGGCTCATTCGGCTTCTGGACGCAATGCTGGATCTCCACGAGGCCCGCAGGGCGCTTGCACGTCCCTTCGAAGGTCTTGATGAACACTCGGGCCAGATCCGCCCAACTGTAGATGCTCGAGGGGGCCAACTGATTCAGCCATGCTCGCGCCGAGCCGTCGAGCATCAGAGGGAGGTGCTTCATGGCGACATGGTCGTCCCCTCCTCCGATCTGGACTGCCACTCGGTAGTCATCTAGCCATGTTTCCGGCTTGGACTCTCCTGTAAACTTACTCATTCCCGCCGCCAATCGGAACTTGGGCGGGATGTGAGCCGAGCGGATGGCTCGACAAAAACACTCGGGACCAGACACGATGGTCCTGCTTCCACTTGGACGATCCATATCGTGACCATGACGGTGGGCTCGGCCCCTGTCGACTCTTCGCTGGCCGATACGCCCTCTTGCGTCGGGTCTGGGGTCGTAAGTGTCGCCGACTGAACGCCGATCATCATGATGTCGGGACCCATAGGGCCCACCCCGCGGAGGGGTGCGTGAGCAGCGACGATCTTCGTGAATCATGGAACGGTTGCCTCTCCTGTGGCGCTGATGGGAACCAGGGCTATGAACCGACCGATGCGTATTCGCATGAACGGAACTGTTATGGATCCTGTTGTGCGACTGGGAGACCGCCAAATTCTGCTGCTGCGCCATGTGCAACAGGGCTCGGATCTACTCGATCCCTCTTCCTGCCTCTGAATCAGTTGGCTGGAGGGAATCGGCTATCTTGGCAGTCGCAGCCAAGTTGAGGAGGGGTGTGCGGAACAACTCTACATTGCTCTGCCGAGTGTGCCGACTGGCAGAACGGCGAGGTGGACGGCGCGCGCCGGACGTTTCGCCGACCTCGCGCTCGCTTCGGCCAGCTTGACGGGGATCTTCACGGGAGTTGGCCATGTATACTTCTGCTGCGGGCCCGCGACCTGCATACTCGGAAGGAAACTCAGTCGGAACCGAGTCCGAGTGCTGGGACAGCGGGGCAACCACAACGGACTCTAGAACCGCCACTTGTGAAGATGCGTTCTGGTGCGCCTGGGCGTGCTGCACCCAACGCTGGAGCCGCGGACGGCGAGACCGCTTGCTGCGGCGCGTGACGGCGGTGCGGGTCGACACCGGAGTCGACTGTTGGAGAAGAAGAATGTCGCGGGCGCCGGCACAGAAGTGCGTAGCCCCACAACGGGGAAGCGCCTCGACGTCGAGAGGAGCATCCCGAAGCCACGCCGAATCGTCGACAATGAAGGAGAGAGCGCCGAAGAAGATCTGGTGACCCATGCTCGAACCTCCACCGGACGACATGACGAAAGGAAGTAGTCGCAAACTCGCCGGAAGTCGCTTAGACGGCTGCCCCATGGTGGGCGCCAACTGTCGTGGGTATAAGCCTGACAGTAGATGTGTAGGGTATGAAAAGGATGTGCAGAGTCCTAGCTATGGCGAGGATGTATGAGTTCAGGCCCCTCTACGGTGGAGGTAATAGCCCTACGTCTCAGTGCTTAGGGAGCTTGTTGTCGAGTGGAATAGGGAATACAATGAGTTGCTAACCCCTTTACCAGCGGGGGAGGGTGGCTTATATAGAGTGCGCTGCCCTCCACAACAGTTCCGGTACAGGGGTGGAGTAGTGGCGATTGAATGTGTACGTTACAGGTAACGTACGCCCTAAATGCTAACAAATGCACCTGGAAACGTACGACCGTTTCCCTCCAGGGGGGTTACGATGTACCGAGTGGTATCCAGTCGGTTGGTTTGATATGCTCCGAATGCTAGTCTCCGACTGGATAATCGAGGGTACGTTACCGACTGGATGACACGGACTCCCTAATTCAGTCGGAGCTGACTAAGGGTCTAGTCCTTTGCGAGGGGTAGTCCTTGGGTAGGACCTACAGGGCAGGCCCATGACCCTACCCTAGGACTATAACCCCATCAGGTACTGCCCTTACTTGGACAAGCATCCCACTTATGATTAGTCACTCTCGCAAGCATCCGCAACTACAAAAGAAGAATTAAGACAAAGTCTAACCATAGCATTAAACTAGTGGATCCAAATCAGCCCCTCACGAAGCAACGCATAGACTGGGGTTTAAGCTTCTGTCACTCCAGCAACCCATCATCTACTTAATACTCCCCAATGCCTTCCTCTAGGCCCAAATATGGTGAAGTGTTATGTATTCGACGTTCACATAATACCACTAGAGGAAAAGACAACATACATCATATCAAAGTACCGAACGAATATCAAATTCACATGACTATTATTAACATGACTTATCCCATGTGCTCAGGAACAAAAGTAACTACTCACAAAACATAATCATAATCATGATCAGAGGTGTAATGAATAGCATCAAGGATCTGAACATAAACTCTCCCACCAAGTAATCCAACTAGCATCAACTACAAAGAGTAATCAACACTACTAGCAACCTTACAAGTACCAATCGGAGTCGTGAGACGGAGATTGGTTACAAGAGATGAACTAGGGATTGGAGAGGAGATGGTGCTGATGAAGATGTTGATGGAGATGCCTCCCCTCCGACGAGAGGAGTGTTGGTGATGACGATGGTGACGATTTCCCCCTCCGGGAGGGAAGTTTCCCCGGGAGGATCGTCCTGCCGGAGCTCTAGATTGGATCTGCTCAAGTTCCGCCTCGTGGCGACGGCGAAACCACGAAAAAGCTCCCGAATTATTTTTTCTGGACCAAAACCCTTCATATAGCAAAAGAGGGGGGCTAGTGGGCCGTCAGGGAGCCCACAAGCCCCCACTCCGCCACCAGGGGGGTGGCGGTGGCAGGGCTTGTGGCGCCCTGGCAGCCCCCCTCCGATACTTCTTTCGCCCAGTATTTTTTATATAATCCCAAAAAAAATCAACGTAACTTTTCAGGGCATTTGGAGATGTGCAGAATAGTGGACTAAGATTTGCTCCTTTTCCAGTCCAGAATTCCAGTTGCCTGAATTCTCCCTCTTCAAATAAACCTTGCAAAATAAGAGAGAAAAGGCATAAATATGGTACCACAAAGTAATATAACAACCCATAAAGCAATAAATATCAACATGAAAGCATAATGCAAAATGGACGTATCATTATCCTTCACTTTCATTATTTATATCATGGGCTGTTTGCGAGTACATTCAAACGTACTCATTGGCTTGCCAGTGGTTATATTATTGACCAGACATGGAAGGACCGGAGTTTGGAGATGAGTACGTCTTCGGAGATGCCTGTGCGAACTAGGTTGCTTCCGAGTCAGAATGCCTGTCAGTGTAGGCTTGATGGCATGGGCACCCGCTTATCCCCTATGATTTCGGCTATTAGTTCTATGAGTATGATTTGGCCTTAGGCTCTACCTTGTGAACCTCACCATTCGGTCATGTCATGTAATAATTCGGTACTTGGATGTAAGACTCTTTAAATTCAGTATATGTGTGTTCGGTGAGCATTGATCTCTCGGATCACTGAGCACGTTCATTCGGCGATCTCGACTCGTAAATCGGGGTCCCCACACAATGTGTGTCAAGAGCTCACACCCCCGAGGAAGAGGCAGTCGCTGCCCGCCTCTAGCTCCGCCAAGGCAAAGGGTCCGATGACTGATGTAACATCCCAAAATTATAAATTTTGGAATGTTATAACAAATAAATAATTAGGAATTTTTTTTGAATGATGTGTGATTGATTGTTTGAAATTGAGTGGAATTTGAAACTTTTTAAAAAAAATTAATGAGAGGGAATAAAATGACTTTCCCAAAATTTTCTATTTTGAATCCCTTTTCAATTTTGAGTTTCAATATTTTCAAAACCGTCTGATAAAAAAATCAAATGAGAGGAGGAAAATGACACTCCAAAATCACAGGCAATGTCTTGATTCAAATTTTAAGTATTCACAATTTATTTCAAATTCAAAATCCTTTTCATTTTAAAGTTATTGCAAAATATATATTTTATTAAACTATTTTATTTGGTCTTGAAAATATGTTCATGTTATAGAAAATTTTATTCTGAAAATTTTGATATATAATATGCCTATATAAAATGTTCTCTTAATTTTGTTTATATTTTTTCTTTGCTGTTTAAAAAAAACAAAAAAAAATTAAAACTGTAAACATTGTTCATCCGGAATTAAAAAAAAGCCACGGCTGGCCGGAACTACTCAAAGCGGCTGGCTGAAACTTTTGGCCCATGCGGCATCTTTCTCACTTTTTTTTCTCTTTTCTCTATATTACGTATATGTTTAGTCCCACATTGCATATCTAGTGATCTTTAGACCTTCGTTTCACCTATAAATTAGATCCATAGGAGCACCCAAAAATCATCTACTTGGGTTTAAATCAATATTTTGGTTTGACTAGGTTTATTGAATAAAATATTTTCTTCTCTTCGACTGGATTTCTAGAAGTAGTCTCCTCTTTGGAATTAATTTTACTATGCATTCTAAAAATATATCTCTTTGTATTTTTCTTTTATACTCCTGTAGTTTAATATTTCTACACTAGTATTCCTACACTAGTATACGTAGAGTAATTAGATTTATCAATTAGTCTCCGTATTTACACATTAGTCCTAGGATTCTTTTAGACATATCACTTTTCTTTCGTAAAACAGCTTGGCCCTGATTTTTCAAATAGCCATTACTTTTTAATCGTTTATCCGAATTAGATGAAACCAACGTCTAGAGTTTCGTCTTGATCCCACCTATCCGGTGAACCTATCATATCAACTTTTTGAGATTTCAAATTTCGAAATTTGTTCACACTCATATTCAAACTTCTTTTGATCATATCTTTTTATCCGTAGATCCGTTTTAGATTAATCCAATTGGGTCGGATTCGTATCAAAGTAATCTTACCGTTTGTATCATTAATTTTAACCTTTCAACTTATAATTTTGATCAAATTAGATTTATCTATTAGTGTCCAAAAGTATTCACATCGTTCTAAGCTGATTCAATGTTATATTGAAGTATTTGTATCTTTTGGTCCGCTATTTCAAATCGAGTAATTTTTTTCTACATGTTCATATTGATCTCCTATATCCAGTAGCATCACTAGTTTCGACCTTTGAACCTTACAAATTTGAGCGATTCAAATTTGTATTCGAACATTCATTTGATCTTATCTTGCAAATCGTGACACCTTTTCAATTGATTCCTTTTACCCCTAAATACTCATATCATATACTTTTGTACATAACCATCGTACTTCAGTTCAACTTCTTTTGACCTTCTGAATGCAAATTCAATTCATACTTCAATTCGCTATAACTTGTGTTGTAGTTGTAGTGCTCCATTTCAAGAAATTCTTTCTACAAATAAATTCTTATGTCTGATACTATTTGTCAAACAACATTCATGTTGTTCTCTCAATATTTTTGATCATCTCCCATAGTGTATGAAAGTCGAGCTTATATAGCAATTGTTGATCATCCTTTGACTCTTTTGAGTTGACCCCTTTCACCTTTCCTTTTACAACACCATAAGGCCCTATCTTTTCTTATTAAATCTTGGTATGTTGTTATTTTGCACCAAGACATGTTTTATTATTATGTTCTTTTGGTTATTTCTTTTGGCATGAATGTTTATTGAATGCTATTCATTTACGATAGATTGCTTGGAGTGTGACGAGTAGAATTATCAGGATTATGAGAGTGACTATCTTCATCAAGTAATACCAGGGAAGTTCACATTGATCATATTTTTACCTATGGTTTTATTGCATTAGTTTCAACCTTCTTCACCCATTTCATGCAAGTAGGTACTTGGAAATTTTGGTTATTGAGTAGTATGTTATGATAGGCACCCCTAAACCCTTGTTACTTTGGCCGGGACATTATTTTGCTATGCTCCTAGTAGACGGGGTTTGGTTGAGTGTTTATCATGAGTGTTGTGAGAAATTTAATAATCAAGACCTGAAGACTCCAAGACTTGCAAGACCTCAGAACAAAATATACCTCTGGATGAAGGACGGTTCATATGGGCTCCCTGGGAAAACCAGCGGAGGACCCGGGATGCATGGAGAAGCGCCATGACATCTTGCGGAAAGCTTCACCCAGGCTCAAAGAGATGGATAGATATTTCAAGACCCAAGGCTTACCTGCACAACCACAAGTCATTATGGGCTCTGGCTTGGTTGGACAATGTGGTGACTCTGGACGGGCGGTGCTACGAGATGTAGAAGAACGGTAGGATTGGATGGGCATCGACAGAGGCTCGGAGGAACCCGTTGAAAGGCCATGTTTTGATCATCCGGTTCTCAAACACCCTGAAGTGCGAGGACTCCAACGGAGGCGCTCAAATCTTGTGGGGAACGTGTGTAAAACTCTGCAGAGTACTCAAACCTAATCGATTAGCCGTGTCTACGGTCATAGACAACTTGAGCCAAAGGAACTGAAGTTATCAGGAATTCTCAACACCATTTATTATTGATGTGGGTAATATTATAACTTGGGTATGAGAAATGGTTGGTGGAACCTTCTCATTAACAACCAACAATGTAGTAAATTTTGATTTTACCCTCTCTCTTGTTGTAGGAAAAATTTGCTTTACGCAAAACTTAAACTACTGCCCCACCTGTCATATATGCATATAGTATAGATGATATTTTACCCCTCTCTTTTGTGACTTGCCGGCATATTCAATATGCTGACCTACACGGCTGCAACGTCTTATGTTGCAGATGCTTTCTTCGACGAGTAAGAGTACGATTCAGGGTTACGGTCTACACTCAACTTGCCATTGGTGTTTATTGGGACTCCACACCCTTGATTGTTTCCGCTGAGACTTTGAGGTACATATCAGTTTTATGTTATTTACATGTGATTGCACTTTGATATATACATTGATGTACTGTATGTGCCAGCATACTGATCCAGGGATGGCACAGATACACAAAGGCTTGACTCGTTTTGAGTCGGGTCGCTACAGATATGGTATCAGAGCACATGTTGACTGTAGGATGTGACCCTAGAAACTGGAAATCCCTTAGGAAAGGATCTCTCTAAACTTTTATTTCCAAGAACACCCCTTACTTCTCATCTCTTCTGATTTCATCAAATGTTCTCTCTCACCTCAAATAGTTAGACAATACCCTTTCCCCTTTGACCACATGAAGGATCAAGTGAGTCCCACTTCAAAGTAAAGAGGATTTCGCCATGCATTTGAAGAATAGAAGCTGCGCCAATTGAAGACTCTCAAGACCCGAAGAATTCGAAGACCCTGAAGTGTTCCAATATTTATATGGCAATTAGAAGTCCAAACCCCTCTTATATACCCACGTTAGATATGATGATTTGTGAGCCGTCATTTGTGTGTGTTTTCCGACAACCACAAATAAAATATATTCTCAAAAATATTGTTTGTATTGTGTGTATCTCCCTCTTTCCCTCTCTCTCTTACCCATCTCATCCCAAAAACATTGGACCCAATAGATGGCGTATTGAAGCTAGACTTGTAATCACTGGACCAATGACCCAGTTGAAAGTTAAAATATGGATTCAGAACATGGAGAACCACTTCGAGAGCAATTTGATTTCAAGGAAGTATGAAGTGGCACACACTCTTCACTACTTTTCCCAAGGTGCTGCTATCTGGTGGAAAATGCATCATGCCATACAAGGATTTAGTGGAGCAGAAACTTGGGACGAATTCAAGAAGACTCTGTTAAGATATCGTCTTATTCAAAAGTGCTATGATAACCCGATGAACAAGCCTTGTGCATGCAAGATCTGTGGAGAAATAGGACACACCGAGGAAGAACACAAGGATGGATGCCCTCATTGTGAAGAAAATTACCCAGCGGAGGAATGCCCAACTAGTCAGGTAACTTGCTTCTTGTGTGAAGGAACCACCCACTACCCAACTCAGTGTCACATTTACCCCAAGGTGCAACAAGTTGTCAAGCAGCAGAAAGAAGTAATGAAGGAAACCCTCAATAAGAAGATTCTAGAAGAACCTGTAATGAAGGAAAATATAGAAGCCCTGATGGACAGAGTCTAACCAGATTTTTCTCCAATACCTGTTACTCATGTGGAGAGGAAGGACATTTTTCACAAGAGTGCATGAAGGAAAGCCAAGAGTATCCGGGAGACTTCCCGACAGAAAAAATAGAGTTCGACCCACATGAAATAGAAGAACTGGCCAGAATGAAGAAGTCCAGAAAGAATATAAAGTACACTAGGAAGAGCCAAATCCCTTCAGATAAGGACGTGAGTCATATCCCATGTTTTAAATGCAAGACCTTAGGTCACTATGCCAATATGTGCCCAAGAAGGAAGCAGGAAAACCAAGGAGTAATAGCAAACACCAAGAAGCCTCAAGACAGGTCGGAAGTCAATTGTTTTCGTTGCAAGGAAGCAGGACGTTATGCTACTAAATGTCCATAGGGGAAGAAAGCTAGAATGGAGTAGTTAAGCTTTGACAATGGCAATACGTGTAACATGAAGCACTCTTGTTTTCATGAGATTATGGAGTTGAATTTTGTAATAGAAGACTCAGAGATTGTAATAACTTCATGAATCAATGGAACTTATTGTGTCATGATTTACTATGTTGGAATTGTATGAGTTGTTTCTCTATGAACAAAGATCTCTGACCATTTTCGAGGATATGAGAAAATATGGTTTATGCAGGCATGAGTATATTTCATTTTAAGTGTGGTAGTAATCGGTAAACCCACAAGATCCAAGGAGTAGGAATGTACCATGCATACCAAGGAGCCAAATCCACTGAATACAATTGAAGGAAATGTTGGATCATATCAAACTATGTGGGTGACAACATTTTTAACACAGTACTTATGAAGTTGGAATTTTAAGAATAGAATGAGGATGAAATGAAGGAATGATTATGAGGAACCAATACCTAAGGGTAAAGAGAACAATGGAATGGAAAATTAGTTCAAACAGTAGAATCTATACCAAGGATGCATCCCGAGATTTTCATGAAGGTAATCCCAAGAGCATGAAGTAATAAGCTATGATGGATCAACAAACGCTTTCTTAGGAGCATACAAAAACCTGAGAGTGGTGAAGAATACGATAGATGTTTTGTTCAGCTTGCAGAACCAATGGATTCGTACGAACTTTGTTCGTGTACAAGAAATTTTTTGCAATGCTTGTGAGGATGCCCAAGTGTTAGAATACGAGATTCTCTAAACCTTATACAGAGCAATGATTTGGGTGCGGAATGTCTTGGCCACCATGATGACTTACTCTTATCATTTCTCTTGCTATTAGGAATGGTAAATCTGAGAGACTTACCCACAGAGAGAGACGACGTTCTTTGAAGCTTTTGTGTAAGCCTTAGAATGGTATGATGAAAGCCCCATGTACATGGCATTTGTTGTCACACGTAGGAAATTTTACGGTGAGGATGAAGCCAAGGCCCCTCTCTCTGCAAGATAACCACAAATGGTAGACCACCATGAGAATCATCGATATGTTATTTAGAATGATCACGAGACTTGTCAGTTATTTAGAATGACCCAGTGACAGAAGAAGCTTATATCAACAGAAGGTCACTCGATTTTGATGGAAAACGTTATGAATATAACGGAAGAGCATCGCCAAAGGAGTTAGTATGAAGAATGTGAGGAGTCAGATGCCAAGACCCGAGAGGATTGTTAAAGATGCGGTAACTATCAATTTAAGTGTGGTAGCACGCCACCTTGCACGAGACTGGATTTGTTAGAAGACCCCCAAACCCTAACCTTCTCTTTCTAGCCTCTTCGAATCTCGAGGACGAGATTCATTTTAAGTGTGGTAGTTTGTAACATCCCAAAATTATAAATTTTGGAATGTTATAACAAATAAATAATTAGGATTTTTTTAATGATGTGTGTTTGAAATTGAGTGGAATTTGAAACTTTTAAAAAAATTAATGAGAGGGAATAAAATGACTTTCCCAAAACTTTCTATTTTGAATCCTTTTCAATTTTGAGTTTGAATATTTTCAAAACCCTCTCATAAAAAAACCAAATGAGAGGAGGAAAATGACACTCCAAAATCAGAGACAATGTCCTGATTCAAATTTTAAGTATTCGCAATTTATTTAAAATTCAAAATCCTTTTCATTTTAAAGTTATTGCAAAAAATATATATATTTTAAAGTATTTTATTTGGTCTTGAAAATATGTTCATGTTATAGGACATTTTATTCTGAAAATTTTGATATATAATATGCCTATATAAAATGTTCTCTTAATTTTGTTTATATTTTTTCTTCTCTGTTTTTTTAAAACAAAAAAAAAAGAAAACTGTAAATACTATTCATCCAGAATTTAATAAAAAAGAAAAAAAGCCACGGCTGGCCGGAACTACTCACCGCGGCTGGCCGAAACTTTTGGCCCATGCGGCATCTTTCTCCCTCTTTTTTCTCTTTTCTCCATATTACGTATATGTTTAGTTTTACGTTGTCTAGTGATCTTTAGACCTTCTTTTCACCTATAAATATAGATCCATAGGAGCACCTAAAAATCATCTACTTCGGATTAAATCAATATTTTGGTTTGACTAGTTTTATTGAAGAAAAATATTTTCTTCTCTCCGATGGGATTTCTCGAAGTAGTCTCCTCTTTGGAATTAATTTTTACTGTGCATTCTAAAGGTATTTCTCTTCGTATTTTTATTTTATACTCTCGTAGTTTATTATTTCTACACTAGTATACGATAGAGTAATTAGATTTATCAATTAGTCTCTGTATTTACACATTAGTCCTAGAATTCTTTTAGACATATCACTTTTCTTCTGTAAAACAACTTGACCCTGATTTTTCAAATATCCATAACTTTTTACTCGTTTATCCGAATTAGATGAAACCAACGTCTAGAGTTTTGTCTTGATCCCACCTATCCGGTGAACCTATCATATCAGTTTTTTGAAATTTTCAAATTTCTAAATATGTTCACACTCATATTCAAACTTCTTTTGATCATATCTTTTTATCCGTAGCTCCAATTTAGATGAATCCAATTGCGTCGGATTCGTATCAAAGTAATCTTCCTGTTTGTATCATTAGTTTTAACTTTTCAACTTATAATTTTGATCAAATTTGATTTATCTATTAGTGTTCAAAAGTGTTCACATCGTTCTAAGCTGATTCAATGTTATATTGAAGTATTTGTATCTTTTGATCCGCTATTTAAAATCTAGTAATTTTTTTTCATATTGATCTCCTATATCCAGTAGCATCATTAGTTTCGACCTTTGAACCTTACAAATTTGATCGATTCAAATTTGTATTCGAACATTCATTTGATCTTATCTTGCAAATCGTAACACATTTTCAATTGATTCCTTTTACCCTAAATACTCATGTCATATATTACCTAGTGAGTGAGAGCCACCTAATCATGTCATATATTACCTAGAGAGCCACCTAATCATGTGTTGAGATCAAGAGATTCCATTCCTATCATTTGAACCTTGATTTATAGCCTCCCCAAGTTGCTTTCCATAAGATCAATCTCTCCTACCCCTGCCAAATCCAAGAGAGAGTGATTGAGTGTTGAGGAGACTATTTTTTGAAGCACAAGAGTAAGGAGTTCATTGTTCTACCACATCTATTACCTTTTGGAGGATGGTGCCTCTTAGATTGGTTAGGTGTCGCCTGGGAGCCTCCTACTTCGTGTTGTGGAGTTGAACCAAGATGTTTGTAAGGGCAAGGAGATCACCTACTTCGTGAAGATATACCGTGAGTGACACTAGTCCTGGGTGGACGGAAGCCGTGGTGGAATAGACAAGGCTGCTTCTTCGTGGACCCCTTGTGTGTGGAGCCCTCCGTGGACTCTCGCATCCGTTACCCTCTGTGGGTTGTAGTCTCCACTAACATGGACATACAATAGCACCACCTATCGAAACCATGCCAAAAATCACTGTGTCAACCTTTGCGTTTGATCTCCCTACCTTACCCTCTATTTACACTTGCAGTTTTACTTTTTGCTGTAATACTCTTAGATATGCATGTGTAGGGTGTACTTGACTAGTCATAGTTGCTAAAACTGGCCCACACTAAAAATTGGAAAAAGGCTAAGTTTGTATCTTGTCAAGTAGTCTAACACCCCCTCTAGAAATACTTTCGATCCTACAAAGGGTCCGACAAAAGACGGTGCCAACAGGTATTGGATCCCTCCCAGGTTCCCGCTGAAGGAGTACACGCCCGGCTCCAATGGCGGAGCCGGAGCGACCGACATCGACACTGCATTAGCCCGGGGCGACAACATGATGCGGAAAGGGAAGGGGGGTCGCAACACCGTCACTAGATCTACTCTCGCGGAAGAGAGGCCGGCGACCCACCTCTCTTGGATGGGATTGCTATCGGCGATGACTGAAGTGGTTGCGGGCTTGCGAGATGGCAGAGTTGCCATCGGAGAAACCAAACAGGCGATGAGAGTTGAGAGAAAGGGAGTGTGTGTGTGAACTAGCGATGGATGTGATGGGAGGGGCGTGGGGAGTTATGAACCGTCATGTCGTCTCCCGTGCTTCCCCACACGTGTAGGCGCTAGCCACGCGTGGCTCGCGGGAGCCTGACTCGTAAAAAGGCATATTCGGTCATTCCTCGAGAGCCAGACCCGGACTTGTTTCACGTTATGTGTGGGTCAACTGTCGCATGCGAAGGGATAACCAAACAACCTATTTTCATCCCATGTGGACCTGGTTGGGACTAAGAGCATCTCCAGCTGCTCCCCCGACAGCCCCCAAGGCCATTTTTTGTCGTCGACGGGAAAAAAATGGCCCAGTCACGCCCTGAGGAGCTCGTTTTTTGCCGGTTAGGGCCAAAATTAGCCCCGACGGTCCCAGACCGAACCTAGCACGCTCGGGGGCGCCGAGGAAGGAAAAACGATGCGTCGGCCCTCCTGTCAGGCGAAAAAGGGTTTTTCTCCTTGAGACCCGCCCCTCGCGCACTACACCTTTTGCCGTTGTATCGATCCCGGCGCCGCCCACCTACCTATCGCCGCTAGAAAGGCCATCTCCCCGTCGACGAAGGGAGGGTTCACGCGGCTTCGCCCCTGCTTCTTGGCAAGTTTTTCTGGCGCTCCGGGTACGCACGCGGCTGCGCGTCCACCACGCCCGTCACGTGTTCGACGATTTGCTTGGGCGATGGAGTCCAACAACGATGAGGTGTTCGCGGTGTTAGTGGCAGAGGAAGCCGATGCGGACAACCAGGATGAAGAGCACCTCATGGTCCTCGCCGCTCTGGACGGCCTGTTCGCGAGCAATGCGAAGCCGAGGCGAGGTGGCTCGGCGCCGGGCCGACTGAAGGAAAAGCAGAGGCATCGACTGGAAGGCTATTGTTTACTTTACATCGACTACTTCATCGACGCTCCTCTGCACGGCGACAAAGTATTTCGACGTCGTTATCGGATGAGTCGGAAGCTCTTCCTCGGGATCGTGAATTCCATCAGGGAGTTCGACAACTACTTCAAGTGCAAAAAGGATTGCACCAGCACACTTGGATTCACCTTACTCTAGAAGTGCACGACAACTATGAGGATACTTGCATACGGATCTCCCGGTGATATTCTTGAAGACTATGGACACATGGTCGAGTCCATCACCATTGAGTGTTTGTACAAGTTTTGCAGGGCAATGGTGACAGTTTTTGAACCTCCATACTTGCGATCACCCAATGTTGAAGACACAACTAGGATCCTAACACAGAATGCAGCAAGAGGTTTCCCCAGGATGCTTGGAAGTATCGACTTCATGGATTGGAAATAGAAAAACTGTCCATTTTCTTGGCATGGGATGTACAAAGGCGCCAAAGGAGGTTGCACTGTGGTACTTGAGGCAGCGGCCACACATGACCTCTGGATTTGGCACTCCTTCTTTGATATGCCAGGAACTCACAATGACATCAGTATACTGTAGTGCTCAAATGTCTTTGCCAAACTTGTTGAAGGTCATGCTCCTCTGGTTAACTACGAGGTCAATGTGCACCACTACAACAAGAGATACTACTTAGCAAATGGCATCTATCCGAGATGGTTTACATTTGTGAAGACTATCTCAAACACTGCACGAGGAGGCAAGAACTTCTACTTTGCCAAGCGTAAGGAGCTTACAGGAAGGATGTCGAACGGGCATTTGGTGTGCTTCAATCTTGTTTTGTTGTTGTCCGATACCTTACTCAGACCTGGTCAAAAGATTAAATATGGGAAGTCATGACTTGCTGTGTAATCTTGCACAACATAATTAGTAAGAGCGAGCAGAAAGAACTAGTGTTTGATACTAAACCATATTACAAGCAAGGTCCTCTTACCCAAGTTGATCACCAGCTACCGGCAACCTGGACTGCCTTTCTCAACATGCGTGAGGAGATCCGAGACCCACAGATGCATCAACAATTACAAGGCGACTAGTATAGTACTCGTGCGTTGCCACGGGATAACAAAATGTGTGTATCAATAAAAATGTAATGTGAGATGAGGAATAGACTATGCACATATGATATCTCATGGTCCTAAAATGGTAGATAAATACATCTCATCGTCATCCTTTCCCCTCCCTGTTCTCGAGAGGAAATCTTCAATCCCTGTGTCTCGCGAGAGATTAAAATTTACGATGATATCTAATTTGATGTATAGTATCAAATTTTAAGAAATTTTTTTATAGCTTCTATAAAGATCTTCCGGTGGCTTCCGATGTCGTCGCTGGATGCCAGCATCGCCGTCGCTTCCGGTGGTTTTCGGTGTCGCCGTCGGCTGCGAGCGTCGCGGCGGGGTAGGAGGGAGACGGCGGATGGGGATGGGCATCGAGATGAATGGGGACTTTTTTTCCTGCAAAAACGAAACGGCATCTCAGATTAGCCACTTTAGAAATGACTGCGGGTTGAATTCTAAAAACCACAGGGACGTTATTGCAAAAATGCCATGACGGTGAGTTGGCTGGTTGAACCATCACGACGACGGCAGATTCCCCTTTAATAGTAGAGATTGTCACACGGACAAAAAGGTCCGTGCGTTGCAACGGGAGAGAAAAAATGCCTACACCCTCCCGCGAGGCTTAAGAATGAGACTCTGCCTTTCCCAATGGAAGACTCATTCATCGTGAATGGAAAAGTAATTTCCGAGATGAATGCACGATTATAAACACAAAATTAACTTATTCTAGATTAATTTTGTGGTTTTTGAATTAGATATATACGAATACATCAATGCACCTGTCAATATGTGAATACATATCACTATATCACATTCGAGAAAACAAAATATAGTTGCTCCTTTTGTTGCTATGTATTGTGTGAGAGTCTTCTAATACTCTAGCCGTCACATCTTTCTCTCTGGGCGATTAGTTCCAGCAGCGCCGTTGCGCTCCTCCCTCTCTCCTAGCTCTCCCTCTTTCTCGACGGGCGGAAGACATGGGACAGTGAACGATCTTCCAGAACCTATACGTACATGGGGTAACAGGATGAGAAATCAACTGAATAAAATGATATTTCTAAAATGCTGAGAGAAGAAAGCAAGTTCATCATAATTAAGAAGGGATAACTACAGATGACAAATTCTTGACCTTTATCTATGTGTCTTATTAGATGGAGTAGCGAGTCGGTGAACAGATTGTTTACAAACTAAGAGGGATTCAACCTACATATTCACTTGTCCTTTGAAGCGATTAGCAATGCAATTTTACCAGTCGAATAATACAGGGTAAGCAATCTAAGGAACTAAACATGGATAAAATGTATTAAGTGGACGTGGCGATCAGTTCTGACTCGTCATGCAAAGAATGTTTATGTTGTATTCCACTTGACCGTGATTAACAAGCTGAAAATTCATACCTCTCACACTCCATGTCTAGGATGAGGTGCTACCGCTAATTACCCCGGTGAACTATCACATTCCCAAAGTCTTTTCACACGTACTGCTTGACCTAACAACACAAATAATACATCAGAAAAGATGCCAATTGCGATGGTCACAAACTCAAAGTTATTCAAATCTGGGCAAAGATGCATAGATCAAGTGCAAGCAACTCAAATTTTGTAAATCTTCTCATTAAAGCAGTGCTACTGCCTTCATCCGAAAAAACGTGCAAGTACACCTGCAGTTCATGAGGGCATTGGCTGACGGGTAATGGGTTGACCTTGACCACCAAAAATCCCTTGTGCTGATAACAAAACCATGTTTCCAGCCTTGAAGCATAAGAAAGAATATGTATGCTCAGTACTTCCAGCGATAAATTTGTTGATCCCAACTTTTTACTGATGCCCATGTGAAAAAATAGATCTGAAAAATAATAAAAAGAGCACATACCTTGGTGGCACCTATTGCCACAAAATAATAAACTTAAAATGAGAGATTGATAAAAAGGAACCAAATATAATTCCATGCATATATGTTTCGAGAACAGAGTTGTGGGTACTATAGATGTATTTATTGCAATCAATTCAAAACCAATCAAACATATTTCCCTTCCATGTTGTTTTTTGGGAAGTTAATTAATTGCATGCTAGAGTATTAGAAGACTCTCACACAGTACATATTGGACACAAAAGCAGACAAAGTTTTTCGGCAACGCACCTATGTCTTTTATCTTACTCTTTTCTCTCGTCTCAAATGACACAATGCAACGACATGGGCTTAAGTAGCCAGAGATACACGGCCATCAGGTAGTCACTCACCCACTAACTCCACGCACATACAAATGGTTAGGGCACTAACTACTTAACCCACTAAACCCTCCACTAACCAGCTGGATGCATGTACAACTTGAGTGACAACCAAGTCTGCAGAACCTTTGAATGCCCATGTTGAGGACCAAGTCACAACTAATGGCTCCCGATTCTTGCTCCATACTATCCATCCATGTGGTAGACTACTTCCTAATTCAATGGCGCACACACACATTCAAGACGTCATGCGCACACACGACTTGGCATGACTAAACCTATGGTGATCTAAGTTGCATGCATGACTCTAAAAACAAGAAATAATCTGAACCTAACACTAACAACAAGATTAATTAGTTCCAACAGGAAGTAGATAGTTGGCTAAAGAGTAAAATGTGGAACCGAGCTAACTTGATGATACGCATGCTCATAGTTTCCTTGGTCAGAGTGTTGCTCCTCTAGTTATTGAACATCAGATCTTGTTGCCAGCCTCTCGATAGGCAGAGTCAATTGCAAAAGCTAGTAGTGTCTAAATTCAGGAGGAATTGTACATTCGTACTTCGGCTGGTGTAGTAGCAGTACATAACAAGCATGCTTTCCAATCATATGTAGGCACACCATAATGCTTGCTATGTTTTATTGTAGTCCATTCTGCAAGGATATTTCGCTGGCAAATCATCAATATGGGTGCACTTGGTGGCATTGGTATCGGTACCTACAAGAAAAACTGATTCTTACGTATTATCTCATCCTGAAACAAATGATGTGGCAAACAACTAAAAAAGAACGAAACAACAATAGCGCATCCCACTTTAAAATACCTGAACCACATTTGTTCATGATTCATAAGATAAGGGCATTTATAAAATTATAAAATACACATTTATATGACAAGAGTCAAATAAAATAAGCCCATTTTTTACATTGCGGCGACAGACCTAACATTACACATCAATTTTCAATTACTCTGATCCAAAAGGCTGGTTCCAAACTGATCAAAGAAATAAATAAAAGGAAAGCTCATCGCTGAAACAAACAAATGAAGTATGATTTAAACTTCATTATGCAGTTACTGTCTTCCACACCAAGGATGTTGACAATTATACAAAATATGGTTATTGTTTATATATATCAGCAAGGCCACAAAAAGACCCCTCACTTGAGAGTACCACAAAAGTCGAAAACAATTGTTCTTGTTGGGTTCTCCATGTGGTGAATTAATTATTATTTTCCGCTTGCACTACACAATAAATATAAATTGCACAATAGTTTCGTTTTAAATGGCACAACAGTCTTAGTATTATCCTCCTAAAACTAATTTTGGTACCGTCATTTTTGTTAGGCAAGTTAAGGAGAGGTTATATATATGGTGCAGAAATAGTCAAATTCTGTTAAAAAAACTGTTAACTAACAACTCAAGGGGCATTTTGAAGCAGGGAAAATAACATGACAGCTTGATTAACATGATGCTTGTCGTACTCTTTTCAAGCATGACCTCCTGCATGAAGCCTCTTATATATACGGCATAGCAAGGTAGACTATATGAAACAAATAACAACTGGGACAATAAAAATAATTACTACTCAAGTTGACTGACAACTGGAACAAATTGTAAGAGTTGAGCAACGAATTCATGTCCAAGTAGTATAGAAATCATAAATCTACTTAGCCAGGTGATACATGTAGCTCCTAGGTTGTATAGTATCATCGTGAGTTGAAAAAGTATATAAGCAAATGCTTTAGATGCCGGTGTATAGAAATCCTAAATCTACTTAGTCACGTGATACATGTAGCTCCTAGGTTGCACATTATCATCGTGAGTTGAAAAGGTATATAAGCAAATGATTTAGATGCCAGTGTTTGTGCGCGTGTTGCTAGTTAGTCGATCAATAAAATCCACCATCTAGTCGATCAATCAATCCACTGATCCGATCTATCTACAGAGAAAGCTAGCTAGCTGCGTTGTTAACTTGTTATAGCTTATTCAATACATCTGAAGGCAAGCCGGGTTTGCTGTGTTCGTTTTGCCATCGACCAAAAGCACCGGCCAGGTGGAATATTGGTTGCACGGGGCATGAAGACGACGACAACGAAGGAAAAGATGGAGATCTACGCACCTGCGACAATGTCCTTGACGGAGGAAAAGGGCGTCGAAGTCCGAGCTGTTGGCCTTCCATGCATCCTCATACCCCATCTGCTCCGCCGCACGTCCTTGCCGTAGCCGCCTGCGAAGAAGACGTCTTGGAAACCGCCGGCCGCGGAAGACGTCTTGGAGCAAGTGGATTTTCGTACGCAGAACCCTGCCCAATCCCTCGCTCGCCGAGATCCATGGCGGACGTGGCGGCGGGGGGCGTGCCGACGCGGGAGGAGGAGGGGTTCGGCGAGCGCGAGCTCGAGGTGGCCGCCAATCTCGCCGACCTGTCGTCCATCGTGCGGGCCTGCAACTGCCGCCACCGCCAGCAGCAGAAGAAGAATGCGCGGCTGGAGATCCCCTCGTGGGGCCGGCGCCGGCCGCGGAGGGCCCCCGCGTCCCCGCTGGTCGAGAAGCCCGCCGCGGCGGTCGATGATGATAGCGGCAGGAGCGAGGGCGTCGCCAGCCCGGACACCCCGCTCGCCTTCCTCGAGGACGGCGAGCATGATGAGGCCACCGAGGCCGTCGCTGCGGAGGACGCCGCCGCCAAAGCCTGCGTGCATGACAAGGTGAGCCGCCGGGCCGCGAGATCTGCGCCCGCGCATCCCTCCGCCAATCCCTTCCGCGTCGATTCCGGTTTCTTGCTCATCGATGAAAGATCGTGGGCAGAAGAGAGTGGAGATCGTGGGTGCGTCACGAGGATGGAGGGGATCGGGATCTAGTGGGGCGACGGGGGTGGGAGGAGGTATCGAAGGATTAATTGCTGGTTTAATTGTCGTTGTTTTTTGGAGGGTATTGAAAAAACCAGTGGGCGACGGGGGTGGGAGGAGGTATCGATAGCGTGGGGATGGTCGAACCATCACGACAGCAGATCCCCTTTAATAGTAGAGATTTGTTGAAGCACCTATGAAGACTCAAGGGCAACGTCTAGCTTGACGCGTGATGAAGTATGAGTTTTTGTTTGTTGAACTATTTTGATTTGTATTGATCTACTGAACTATTTTTGATTTGTATTGATTTCTGTAATAAACCAATTTACATTGAAATGGTCAATTTACACTAAAAATAGATCAATTTACGCTGAAAATGGACCAAAATCAATGGCAGCGGACGATCTTGGGAGCGGCTCAAAACCCAAGCCCCACGCCGATTTTTCTGCGCCCGTCTGCCACCCACCTGCATCGTTTACCACATCGCACATTCACACGTATCACCATTTCACCACGATCCATCGACCCAGTTCGCGAAAAAAGAAAACGTGGGAACTGGAATATCCCCACCTCTCCTCCGAACCCCCACCATTTCTCCTCTCTGCTCCCAAGCTCGCTCACTCGCACCAATGGCCGGTTCCCTGCTCGTCCATCTCTTCCTTCTCATCCTGTTCGCCCCCTCCCTCCGCGCCGCCACCAACGCCACCGCCGTGGTCTCCAGGATCGCATTTGGTTCCTGCGCTAACCAGAGCGCGCCCCAGGTGCTCGACGGAACGCCCAGTGCACCGCCTGGTCTCAACTTTCTTGCCCTTGCTTGAGTGGATGGAGGTGACGGGGGTCCGTTTGCTGTTCTTTCCTTGCAGCCCGTGTGGGAGGCGATCGTGGGGTTCGACCCGCAGGTCTTCATCTGGCTCGGGGACAACGTCTACGGGGACAACAAGCGCCCGTTCCGGGTGTTCGGGAGGGAGCGGACGGTGGGGCCCTGGAGGAACGTGCCGCGGTTCTACCCGGCCACCGAGGAGGAGCTGCGCGGGAAGTACGAGCTGGCCAAGGCCAACCCGGGGTACGCCAAGCTGAGGGAGAGGGCTAGGGTGAGCTCCCCGTCCTTTGCTCTGTTGAATTGCTAGCTGTAGTGTAGTCAATTGCCCGTGTATTCGGTAATCGGTTGTTAGATTTTGTTTCTTTAGGGTCGACCAGGACCAGTTCCGTTTCTTGATGGCACCCACTGTTGTTGCTAGTGACTTCACTGACTTGTGAAATCTTGCCTCTTTATCATATGGTTAGATAGTCCACTGTTTTGTCTGGTCTCTGTGTCTGCGAGTCCAAAGCATGGTTTGTTGGAGCTGGGTGAGGGAGGTTTCTTGTGGTTTTGGGGTTGTGTTTGTCTTTTATTACGAATTCATTATCATGAAATGCAGATACTATTTTGATGACACTGATTATTCCACAGCAGCAAAGGAGTCAATTTCATGCTATCTGGAATGTTAATCTATATCTGAGCAGCGAGCAGTAGGCCACCACAAAATTTTATGTGTTCATTTTAGTGCTCAATGCCATGTTTGCGAATTGGGACAGTTTTCGTATGCGTTGAGCACATGAAGATTCGTGCAACTTTGTTATCGTTTCTTATTTTTTTTCCATTTCTTCTAGTTAATTAAGAACTTGGCATCACTATTATTCGCTATAATATGCAGGTCATTGGAACATGGGATGACCATGATTACGGATTGAATGATGCAGGAAAGGAATATAGTGGAAAAGAGTTCTCCCAAAGGCTTCTATTAGATTTCTTGGATGAAGCTGAAGACAGTTCACGGTATATATGCATGACCGCTGGAATTAATTATGAGTTATTGATCTTCTTTTGTATGCGGTCACTGCCTTGTAAATGATGGTACTCCAGGACCCCTTTGTTTTTGCTTTATGATGTTTCTTGCAAATCTTTTTTTCGCAGAATATTCAAATCTTCTATGAATATTTCAGGATCTTCACACCTACAGTTGCTGGCCATCAGAAATCTCACAGTACTCTCTCTCTTGTTTATTTAGGAGGAAACAAGCAGGTGTTTATGCCTCATACATGTTTGGTCCCGAAGGAAAACGTGTAAAGGTAGTCTATATACCATGTGCAACTTTTGCTGTAAAACTTGGAAGTATTATTTTTATCAAAATATTTTTTCAAATAGGATGTCTCCATAGGCATACATAAACATGTTTGCGATTCTTTCAGTCTGCACCATGTTCCCCTTTTATTCTTATGACTTGCAACCAAGTGCCATTTCATAGGTTTCTAGAATAAATATTTTAGCTCTTCTAGTTATCCCGTCAACATTTTTTGCTTCATTATTTATATTCCTTACATGGAAACCCCCATCACAAGTACCATTTTTCTTTTTCAACTTATGACGGTGCTTATAAAACCAGTATAAAGTAGCACCCTGGCAGATATTATCAGCACCGTCATAAGTTTTGAGTTGTTGACAGCTTCTACATGCTCTAAAATTTGTCATTTATCAGTCAAAATCACAAAAGTGAACCAGTGTGTTTGCAAATTTCGTTGAAGATTCCTTTTCACTATTAATTTTACATGCACTACAGACATTCATACATTATTACAGGTAATAATGTTGGACACCAGATATCACAGAGAGCCACTCTTAAGTGATGGAACTATACTTGGAGATCCTCAGTGGCAGTGGCTGGAGAGGGAGCTACATGGTCCCCCCTCAGAGATGACCATCATTGGATCTTCAATTCAGGTAAATTTATTCTTTCACTAGTCCTAAAGCAGACACAGGGTAAACTCTGGTGGTTGTTTATCTGTTCTTCCAACAGAAATGGATATGGGATATTGCAAAGTATGCATCTGGCCTAGGATCATGACTGGTCATGTTGCAAACTTAACATTTTCATAAACACATTGGATTGTGCAGAAACTTAGTGTGGTATAAGGAATTTGCAAAGTTTGGCTATACACCTTCAGTTCGTCACCACAATTTTGTGGCTATGATTGTTTTTAGTGAGAGAATTTGAATAATACGATCTTCCATGTGTTTTAACAGCCGCTGAGTGAGTGCAGAAGAAGATCCTAGTCACTGACCGCCATCTTTTTGACCTTCCTTTTGGCACTTCCATTATTAATTTATCATTATCTGTATTTGATTTTTCATTGGAGTAGCATAGAGTAACACAACATTTTCCAATGTGTTAACGCAGGTGGTATCCAATCTTTCTGCCACCACTGGACCTTTGTTCTATGTGGAGTCGTGGGCACGCTTTCCGAGGGAAAGAGAACGGCTGTTTAGACTGATCGATAGCAGTAAGGTTGCTTACTATTACTTTACTAAAAGGCAGCCCTTCTTCGGCATATTCATTAGTTAAATAACTGTCATATATCACAATTTTACTTTGTTTATGACCCTGGTAGAGGCTAGAGTTCTACCAGGTCTCGGACGTAGGTTGTAGTGGTGGAAGTGCGGGCTGCGAGGTTGGGGACGCCGGCGCCGGCGGTTGGGCGCCGTCGCGGCGTGAGAGAGAGAGAGAGGCGGCTAGGGTTTGGGGCTCTCGTCTCCTGAGGGAGACGACAACAGAATATACTGTTTATTGTCTGCTTAATATCGAAGGGGTACATGTGTTTATATAGGAGGACAGCCTCCACTAAACCCTAGATAACTTGGACTCTAATATAACTTGGCCTCTAATATAACTTGGACTCTAAGATAGGTAAGATAACTTGGGCTAAGCCCGTAATTAGCCCTGCCCATTGGGCCTCCTCCGTTGGTACGTTGTACCGGTCATAACATCTCTCCCCGCCTTCTCAAACAGCTCGTCCTCGAGCTGAACATCTGGAAACTGCTGGCGGAAATCGTCGAGCTTCTCCCAAGTCGCTTCCTCCTCTGGCAGGCCGGTCCACTGTACCAAGACATGCCAGACGCCGCGACGCTGCTGCGCCTGCAACACCTTCGCCACCTGTGCGGAAGCTGGAAGGAGGCGGCCATCCGAAGTAGGAGGAAGGGCCGACGTCGCTGCAGGAGGGTCCCCGCGGTAGGCCTTCAGTAAGCCGACATGGAAGACGTCGTGGAGGCGAGAACCAGCTGGCAGCTCCAAGCGGTATGCGAGTGTGCCGACACGCTCCAGCACACGAAAGGGACCGGCGTAGCGAGGTCCCAATTTGCGCTTGGAGCGCGAATCCAGAGACTGCGTGGTCCTGTGGAGGAGGCGCAGCCACACCCAATCGCCCACCGCGAACTCCGCCTCGCGATGATGAGCATCGTAGTACTTCCGAGCCAGCTGCTGTGCTTGGAGAAGACGCTGGCGTGCCTCAGCTAGAATGTCGTCGCGGGTGCGGAGTAAGTCGCCCGCCGTCTCGGACCGAGCCGTCCCAGGCTCGTAAGGGAGCATCGCCGGAGGTGGGCGCCCGTAGACCACCTCGAAAGGCGTGGTGCGCAGGGCGGAGTGATAGGAGGTGTTGTAGCAGTACTCCGCCCACGCCAACCAGTCCACCCAAGCTCGTGGACGATCACCAGTAACACAACGCAGGTACATGGCGATCACCTTGTTGACCACCTCGAATTGGCCGTCTGTCTGAGGGTGGAACGCCGTGCTCATGCGGAGCTTCACGCCCGCCAGTCGAAAGAGATCCCGCCAGACATGTCCCGTGAACACGGGATCACGATCGCTGATGATGGACGACGGAAAACCGTGGAGGCGGACGATGCCGTCGAAGAAGGGCCGTGCCAGGAGGCGGCTGTATATGGATGACCCAGGGCGATGAAGTGCGCGTACTTGGAGAAGCGGTCAACCACCATGAGGATGACGGACTTGCCGCCCACCTTGGGAAGGCCCTCGATGAAGTCCATGGAAATATCCGCCCACACCTGGGAGGGTACGTCCAGCGGCTGCAGTAGACCCGCGGGTCGTAGTGTCTCCGTCTTGTTTCGCTGGCACGTCACGCACGACCGCACCCAGTCGCGGACCATCGCGCCATCACCGGGGATGTAAAAATCAGCACGGAGACGATGGAGAGTCTTCTGCACGCCCTCGTGCCCTGCAGAGTGCGCCAAGGTCAGGACCTGGTGGCGCAGGTCGCCATGGTCGGATACGAAGACGCGGCGGCCATGTAGGAGCAGCCCCTCGTCCAAGCGCCAGGGGGCGTCTAGCTCGCCGGCGTCAAGGCGCTGGCGCAGGCCCTGGGCGTCCACGGCCGTCGAAGTTGCCCGGCGAATGTCGTCGATGAAGGCGAAAGATGGCCCGGAGCGAATGCACATGATAGTGCCAGCCATGGCGACGTCGTCCGTGACATCCTCAGTGTCGCGGCGGGACAAGGCGTCGGCGACCGTGTTGAGACGGCCGGGGCGGTACTCAACGATGAAGTCGAAGCCAAAGAGCTTGCTGATCCACTGGTGTTGCGGAACTGTGGAGAGGCGCTGGTCCAGCAAGAACTTGAGGCTGTAGTGGTCCTTGCGCACACGGAATGACCGGCCCCAAAGATAAGTCTGCCAGTGGCGCATCGCCTGAACCAGCCCAATAATCTCGCGCTCGTAGGCCGCGAGCTTGTGATGGCGAGCGGCGAAGGGGTGGCTGAAGAAGGCGAGCGGTCCCTCGCCCTGGTGGAGGACAACGTCGAAGCCGATGGCAGAGGCGTCGTAGTCCACCATGAACGGCATATCAAAGTCCGGCATCTGGAGGACGGGTCCCGTCGTGAGCGCCCGCTGGAGAGCCTCGAATGCCGTAGTCGCCTCCTCGTCCCAGGAGAAGGCGTCGCGTCGAAGGAGACGCGTCAGTGGCGCGGCGATGAGGCCGAAGTCCCGGATGTACTTCCGGTAGTAGCCGGCGAGGCCCAAGAAGCCGCGGAGCGCCCGCGGTGACCGTGGGACCGGCCACGCGGCGACGGCGGCGACCTTGTCCGCGTCCATCGCTACCCCGTCCGCCGAGATGACGTGCCCCAGGTACGCGACGGAGGTCGTGCCGAACGAGCACTTCGAGCGCTTAAGGTGAAGACGATGCGCTCGAAGCTCGTTGAAGATGATGGCCATGTGTTGTAGGTGCTCCGCCCAAGATGCACTGTAGATGAGAATGTCATCAAAGAAAACAAGCACAAAGCGGCGCAAGTATGGGCTGAGCACATCGTTCATCAGGGCCTGGAAGGTCGCCGACGCGTTGGAGAGGCCGAACGGCATCACCAGGAACTCAAAGTGGCCATGGTGAGTGCGGAACACCGTCTTCTCGATGTCGTCAGGGTGCATGCGCACCTGATGGTAGCCCGAGCGAAGGTCGAGCTTGGTGAAGAAGCGCGCTTCGTGTAGCTCGTCCAAGAGCTCATCCACGACGGGGATGGGGAACTTGTCCTTGGACGTCAGGGCGTTGAGGGCGCGGTAGTCGATGCAGAAGCGCCATGTGCCGTCGGGCTTGCGCACAAGGAGCACCGGGGCGGAGAACGGCGATGTCAAAATCCGGATGATGCCCTGCGCGAGCATGACCGCCACCTGACGCTCGAGCTCGTCTTTCTGCAGCTGAGGGTACGGTACGGACGCACGACTACAGGTGCCGTGTCCGGCAGCAGGTGGATGCAGTGGTCACAGGGCCGCGCGGGAAGGAGGCCCTGTGGCTCGTCGAAGATGTCGTTGTGCTGCTGCAGGAGGTCGGCCAGGAGGGGATGCGCCTCGTCCAGTGCGGCCGCCATCAACTGGAGTTGTGGAGTCATGGTGCCGGAGCCGCCGATGCCTGTCCACTGAACGCGACGGCCGCCCTCGCGCCAGAAGATGAGGGACAGCACATCGAGGTCCCAAAGGATGGGGCCGAGAGTGGACAGGAAGTCGATGCCGAGGATGAAGTCGTAGCAGCCCAGGTCGATGCCGACGCAGTCAATGGAGAACGGCTCGTCGCCGATGAGGACGGGAACCTGCCGTGCCACCCCCTGGCAAGCAAGGCGGTCCCCGTTGGTGACAGTGACGCTGAACTTCTCCGAGCCCACCGGTTGGAGTGCGAGGCGGCGCATGGCGTCCCCGGACAGGAAGTTGTGCGTCGAACCCGTGTCCACGAGCGCTGTGAGACGCTCCCCGTTGATCGTCACCGGAAGCAGCATCGTCTTTGCCGTCTTGATGCCAGCCATGGCATGAAGGGAGACGACGAAGGCGGTCGCGTCGACCGGCCCGTAGGTCGTGACGCCAGCCTCGGAGAGTGTGGTGGTGTCGAGCTCCGCGGTGAGGGCCTCCACCTCCGCGTCGTCGACGGTCTCCAAGTAGAACAGGCGGACGCACTTATGACCCGGCGCATACGACTCGTCGCAGTTGAAGCACAGGCCCTTGCGGCGCCGCTCGAGCTGCTCGGCCGACGTCAAGCGCCGGAAGGTGCGTGTCGGCGCGGGGGCAGCCGCAGTAGCGGCCGACAGGGCGGGGCGTGTCGGTGTGGCGGCCGCCGGGGCGGGGCGGGTCGGGGGACGCGTACCGCGGCCCGAGAACGCCTGCTGCAGGGCGTTGGCGCGCTGCTCGTACGCGCGTGCGTAATACATGGCCGTCTGCAGGTCCTGGGGGTCGCGCATCTCGACGTCGATGCGGATGTGGTCGGGAAGGCCGCCGACGAAGAGCTCGGCGCGTTGGCGAGCCGTGACGTCAGGCGCATGGCAGGCCAACGTCTGGAAGCGGTCGGCGAAGTCCTGCACCGAGGTGGTGAAGGGAAGGCGACCGAGCTCGGCCAAGCGGCTCCCACGTATGGGGGGCCAAATCGGAGGAGACACAGGTCGCGAAAGCGCTCCCACGGAGGCATCCCGCCCTCGTCCTTCTTGAGGGCGTAGTACCAAGTCTGGGCGGCGCCACGGAGGTGGTAGGAGGCGATCCACGTGCGGTCGGACGGCATGGTCCGCTACCCCCTGAAAAACTGGTCGCACTGATTGAGCCAGTTCAGGGGGTCGACGGTGCCGTCGTAGGTGGCGAACTCCAGCTTGGTGAAGCGGGGTGACTGCTGCACGTGTGGCGAGGCCGCGTAGGTGCCCTCGTGACGACCCAGCGCGGCGGAAGGAGAGTGCTGCGGCACCACGGAGCTCCTGGCGTACGGATCAGTGTACCCGCCGACCCCCCCGAAGGTGGGGGCGGGTGGCTGCAACATCGTCGGCTGTAGTGGCGCCGTCATGTAGGTCGGCGTGTCAATCCACGTCGGTAGCGGGGACGGCGACGGCGGCCATCGGACCTGGGTGATCGACAGGCCCTGGGGCGCGACAGTGGCCGGGGGCGGTGGCGCGAAGGGCGCCGCCGGCGGAGGCGGTGGTGGCAGGGTTGCGTACGGAGCCTGGAGGAAAGTCCGGAGGTTCGAGACCGCCAGGTTGAGGTCGCGGATAGCCGAGGACATCTCCGCCGGGGAGAGGACGGGGGCGGGTTCGGCCGCCAGGGCCGCGGGACTGGAGGCGGCCGGACCTGAGGTGGCCGGCGGCGGCGAGTGGTGCGGCGGCGGCTGCTGCTGCGAGGTGGCGGGGAAGGCGGTGGTGGCGGCGGCGGTGGTGGTGGGAAGGTCCGACAAACTCATCGAACCCAATCTACCTGATACCAAATTGGTAGAGGCTAGGGTTCTACCAGGTCTCAGACGTAGGTTGTAGGGGTGGAAGTGCGGGCTGCGAGGTTGGGGATGCCGGCGCCAGCGGTTGGGCGTCGTCGCGGCGTGAGAGAGAGAGAGAGGCGGCTAGGGTTTGGGGCTCTCGTCTCCTGAGGGAGACGACAACAGAATATACTGTTTATTGTATGCTTAATATCGAAGGGGTACATGTGTTTATATAGGAGGACAGCCTCCACTAAACCCTAGATAACTTGGACTCTAATATAACTTGGGCTAAGCCCGTAATTAACCCTGCCCATTGGGCCTCCTCCGTTGGTACGTTGTACCGGTCATAACAGACCCATGGTAAGTATTCTCATATTGGAACAAATGTTTCCCATTTGATGGTAGATGTCCTTGTAGCATGTTGTAAAGCTTTAGATTTACCCATTACAGAAGTGTTAGATTTTTCGCAGGATTCCACAGATGACATGTAAAATGAATATTTGCCTTACCTGTTTATTATTTTAATAACGGAACATGTGCTGACTTGTAAAGCTTTAGATTTACCCATTACAGGAGTGTTAGATTTTTCGCAAGATTCCACAGATGTCATCTAAAATGAATATTTGCCTTACCTGTTTATTATTTTAATAATGGAACATGTGCTGACTATCTGCAGAGAAATGGGGTCTTATTTATTAGTGGTGATGTTCATTTTGGAGAAATTGCTCGTTTTGACTGTGGTGCTCAATATCCATTGTATGATATTACCTCAAGTGGTCTTACCCAGTCTGTCGAGAATTCTGTACCAGCAGTACTTCAATCTGTCATGAGACTTCTGGCTTGGCTGACACCAACCCCCATGCGAGTCTTCAGCCCTAACTGTCGTCACAAATCATGCTCATATGGTAAGTTTTCATTCCCTTTGAATATCATGACAACATATACTCCCCTAACAAACAATTACCGTAGGATGTGATTGAAGTTTTTGGCTTACCCAATTGCCTTGCTTCTACCATATTACAATATGAAGGTTCTTTTCGCTTGCTGGTGTAGTTGTAATCTGTTCCTTTGTTTATCCCATCTGCATATTTAGTACTTGTAGCTTCACAAGTTTTTTCTTCAAAAAGCTGCTGTTTAATGCTGTTACCATGAAACTACGAGTTTTCAGCCCATAATTTGTTTATTTTCTGCTGTGGTTTGAGTTGTTCTTGTACTCCTTCGTCCTTCTGTTGTTGTATGTATCAGGTCAGCCAAATTTTGGAGCAATCGAGATAGATTGGAATGCAGTTCCTTCATGGGTTAAAATTGAACTAAGAGATTTACAGGGCAATTCGGTTGATGGTGTGGAGTTCCCTATATCTGAGCTGAAGCCATCAAATGCGCATGCAAACAAAAAAGAAGGGCATTCTTTTGAAGCACATTGTAGTCTTGAAACAGAGCTTTCATGGCTGGTACGGTACCGCCTTGCGCTGCTGTTCTTTGGCACCATTGCCGGTATGCTACTAACATCTGATCTCAACATTTCAAACCACGAATTCTCTCTTTCCTCACATTGCAGCACTTATTTAGTTGTATGTCTTGATGGATTTCATATGCTACCTGCAGTTTTTGTCGTTGTGTTGGTGCTTCTCGTAATCGCCTGCTGTTCAGCTACTAAAATGTTCACTAGGAAGTGCAAGATGGCATAGCTACACATGACAGAGGACAAGGGAAGGGAGTTTTCGATCAGACTAGTGTTGTGAAAACTGAATTGGACACTGACCAGGTGAGCAGGGATGTTGATTGGCCAAGGATCAACATGACACTTGATTGTGAATATAGCATGATGCGAGCACATACTGGACAAGTGTGACGAAGCTGTGATGAGTCTCCGTATAGCATGGTGGAGAAATGATGTCATGGAAATCCCTTTGGTTAACAATGAATGAATGGGTACAATACGGGTTTATCTGTTTGTTTTATATATATATGCATTTTTGTTAGGACCCTAGTAACCAACGAGCGTCAGCTGGGAAGGACGACAATTGCGGAAGATTTGCATGGCAATTTATGTTGGTCTAGGATGACAAGCTTAGAGCATGGTTAATAGTATAGCCAACTACTGGCTATAAGCAGTCTTATAGCTAGCTTGTACAATAATTAGCTATAAAAGAGTACTATTTTTATCATATATGACACACCTTTCATTCTCACAAAGCATCTAGGAGCACGTGTTAGAGCTGGCTCTTCATGAAGAGTCCGCTTCCCTTCTCTCTCATCCAACTCAGCAAAAATATAGTATTTTAATCCTTACAGCCTGCTGATTGTACCTTATTCTACTTGCTCTTAGTTGGCAAGCATGATAAATTTATGTTAGTTCATTTTTTGCTAGGAATTGCCAAACTAAAATTGCCATCCCCGTGATGATATAAATTGCCATAAAAACATTTGATTTGCCATTCTCTCCAGCGAACATAAGATAAAAAACATGATAAACATCACAATGCATATATGATATGGTCATTATCATCTTTGCTCTTTCGATCTCCATCTTCAGGCATCGCATGATCATCATTGTCACCGGCGTGACACCATGATCTCCATCGTCGTGTCTCCGCGAAGTTGTCACGCCAACTACTACTATCACTACTACTATAGCTAACAGTTAGCAATGAAGTAAAAGTAGTAAGCACATGACGTTGCATCTCATACAATAAATTAAGACAACTCCAATGGCTCCTGCCGGTTGTCATAATCATCGACATACAAGTCGTGAAACCTATTACAATAACATGGTCATCTCATACATCATACATGCAACATCATAACTTTGGCCATATCATATCACATGTCAAACCCTGCAAAAACAAGTTAGACGTCCTCTAATTGTTGTTGCAAGTTTTACGTGGCTGATTTGAGTTTCTAGCAAGAACGCTTTCTTACCTACGTGACAACCACAACGATGATATGCCAAAGCTATTTACCCTTCATAAGGACCCTTTTCATCAAATCCAATCCGACTAGAGTAGGAGAGACAGACACCCGCTAGCCACCTTTATGCACGGTGCGCATGTCTGTCGGTGGAATCAGTCTCACGTAAGCGTACGTGTAATGTCGGTCCGGGCCGCTTCATCTCACAATGCCGCTAGAAAAGAATAAGACTAGTAGCGGCAAGCAATTGACAAATCATCGCCCACAACCTTTTGTGTTCTACTCGTGCATAGAATCTACGCATAGAAAACCTGGCTCTGATACCAGTGTTGGGTAACGTAGAATAAATTCAAAATTTTTCCTACGCATATTCAGATCTTCCTATGGAGAGACCAGCAACGAGAGAGGGATGAGTGCATCTTCATACCTTTGAAGATCGCTAAGCGGAAGCGTTGCTAGAACGCGGTTGATGGAGTTGTACTCGCGGCGATTCAGATCGCGGTGTGATTCCAATCTAGTGCCGAACCACGACACCTCCGCGTTCAATACACGTGCAGCCCAGTGACGTCTCCCGCACCTTGATCCAGCAAGGAGGAGGGAGAGGTTGGGGAAGATCTCCGGCAGCACGACGGCGTGGTGTCGATGGAGAGACGAGGTCTCCCGGCAGGGCTTCGCCAAGCATCGTGGGAGAGGAGGAAGAAGGGGGGCAGGGCTGCGCCGAGGGAGAGGGAAAACTGTGTGCAAAACAGCCCCAAAACCCTCACTATATATAGGAGGAGGGGAGGGGGGTGCCACCCCTAGGGTTCCCACCCTAGGTGGTGCGGCAGCCTCCCCAGATGGGAGGTGCGGCGGCCAGGGCAGGGGGAGGGGGTGGCGCACCCCTAGGTGGGCCTTAGGCCCACCGGCGCCTAGGGTTTCCCCCCTCTCCACCTCCTGCGCCTTGGGCCTCCTTGTGGGAGGCGCACCAGCCCACTTTGGGCTGGTTGCCCTCCCTCTTTTGGCCCATGCTACCTCTCGGGGCTGATGGCCCCTCCCGGTGGACCCCCGGGACCATTTTCGGTGGTCCCGGTGGTCCTGGTACATTACCGGTGACGCTCGAAGCATTTCCGGTGTCAAAAACCATCCATGCTATATATCAATCTTCACCTTCGGACCATTCCGGAGCTCCTCGTGACGTCCGGGATCTCATCCGGGACTCCGAACAACTTTCGGTAACCTCGTATAACAATTCCGTATAACCCTAGAGTCATCGAACCTTAAGTGTGTAGACCCTACGGGTTCGGGAGACAGGCAGACATGACCGAGACACCTCTCCGGCCAATAACCATCAGCGGGGTCTGGATACCCGTGGTGGCTCCCACTTGCTCCACGATGATCTCATCGGATGAACCACGATGTCAAGGATTCAATCAATCCCGTATACAATTCCCTTTGTCTGTCGGTATAGAACTTGCCCGAGATTCGATCGTCGGTATACCCGTACCTTGTTCAATCTCGTTACCGGTAAGTCTCTTTACTCGTTCCGTAGCACGTCATCGTGTGACTAACTTCTTAGTCACATTGAGCTCATGATGATGTTCTACCGAGTGGGCCCAGAGATACCTCTCCGTCACGCGGAGTGACAAATCCCGATCTCGATTCGTACCAACCCAACAGACACTTTCAGAGGTACCCGTAGTGCACCTTTATAGTCACCTAGTTACGTTGTGATGTTTGATACACCCAAAGCACTCCTACGGTATCCGGGAGTTGCACAATCTCACGGTCGAAGGAAAAGACACTTGACATTAGAAAATCTTTAGCATACAAACAATACGATCTAGTGCTATGCTTAGGATTGGGTCTTTTCCATCACATAATTCTCCCAATGATGTGATCCCGTTATCAATGACATCTAATGCCCATGATCAGGAAACCATGATCATCTATTGATCAACGAGCTAGCCAACTAGAGGCTTGCTAGGGACACATTGTGATCTATTTATTCACACATGTATTACTGTTTCCTGTTAATACAATTATAGCATGAACAATAGACGATTGTCATGAACAAGGAAATATGATAATAACCATTTTATTATTGCCTCTAGGGCATATTTCCAACAATGACCCCTCCACGCGTGCTCGCGTGGAGGAGCCAGCTAGCGAGGCGGCCCCGAGGCGCGCCCTGAGGACCAAGGAGGCCCAACCGTCCGAGCCGGACGTCTTTGCGCCGGTGGACCTTGAGGTGATTCCTGATTCACCCGAGACCGAGGCGGCGGCCGACGCGCCGGAACTGAACCTGGACGCGCCAGACGTGGCCCTGGATGCGCCAGAGGTGAACATGGATGCGCCGGACGCGGCCTATCCACCTCGTGCTGAGGAGAGGGCGCGGGCTGGGGCGTCGGCGGAGCCGGCCGCCATGCCAGCGCCTGGAGATGGCATCATCGTCGTCTCCAACCGTGGCCCGGCTGCTCTAGGAGCCGACCCCAGAGCAGGGAGCCGGCCCATGAAGGCTTGGCGAGCGGCCAATGTTGAGCGCCAGAAGCTGCCCGCAGGCACCGTGCTCCAAGGTGTCCCGGAGCTGGTATCGCTGTTTGCCACCAGCCGATACAAGGTGGACCAGGCGGCCCGCGTGGTGGGCAGCGCTTTGGAGCGTTTGGAGGAGCGCACCAGGGTAAGTGTCTCGTCTTTGTCTTCAACTTTTTCTTCTTCTTCTTGAATCAGTGGGGGCGCGCCAGCACACCCACTGGGTGTAGCCCCCGAGAGTCGGGCCGACCGATCATCGGCTGGGCCGAATCTCTTTGAGCTTCATCTCTTGCTTTGCTTTTTTAGTGGGGGCGCGCTAGCGCACCCACTAGGTGTAGCCTTCGAGAATCGGACTTGTTATGATTTAACCAGGCCGAATCTTACTTTTGCTTCTTCATTGCTTGTAGGATCTTTATGATGCCCAGGTGCAAGCCTACAACACGCCGCGGGCTCAAAACCAGGCGGCTGATGGCCAGATCGCCGAACTTGAGGCCCGGCTGGGCGAGGCTGCCGTGGAGCGGGACACCCTGTGCGAGGCGGACGGCCGGCTCCAGCAACAGCTGACTCTTCTCCAGGCGGAGAAGAAGGAGCTCGAGGCGGCCCGCCAGGCCGAGCAGGAGTAGCTGCACGCTTCCCTGCAGGAGAAGGACGCCTCCCATGCTGCCGACGTGGAGCGTCTTGAGACGGTTCATCTCGATGAGATGAAGCTCAAGGACGCTACCTTGAAGGAGAAGAAGGAAGCACTGATTCAGAAGCAGGCACAGCTGGCCAAGGCCCTGGACACGACGGTGGCCCTCCAGGAAGAAGTCACCCGCATCACCCAAGCGAACAAGGTGCGGGAGCTTGAGGCCCTGGAGGGCGCTCACGAGACTGATAGCCACTTCGACCGTGAGTCTTCTTTGTTTTGTCTTGAATTTTCTTCTTTCTCGCCTCCTCTTCTTATTCTTCTTTGCACCCCTTCCCCTATCTCAGGTCTCTTCCCTGGGACACGAGACGCAGCCGACACGACCGTCGTGGTGAGACGCGAGGAGCGCCGCGCGGCCGGGCAGGAGGTAGACGTTGCCTCCGGCTGGAGCGCGGAGGAGATCGGGGTGGGCCTCAGAGCCCGCCTGCGTGCCCTGGGCGAGTCCATGGCTCGGCTCCAGGTTGCAGGCTCATCGATGGTGAAGGCTCTGTATCCTGATGGCGTGGAGCCGGCATCGATGAGCTGGCTCTCCCGCTGGCTCGCAGCTGGCGAAGACCGTCTTGACGCCTGGCGTGCTTCGGCCGCGCGTGCTGGAGCCTACATGGCCCTGCGCTTGGCCAAGTCATGGTACCGAAACCTGGACTTGGGCAAGCTTGTCTCTCAGGGCGACGGCTCGGAGGGGGAGCCGAAGGCCGTGGAGGAGGAGCTGCGCGTGAGGGCCAGCGACATCGCCTCGTACGCCGCCTGGGATGAGCTCAACTTGGAGCGGGGTGAAGGCAGCAATGTGATCCCTCAGGATCTACATGGCCTTCAGCCCTATGACGCCGATGGCAGCTCCGACGAGGCGTCCCATGAAGTGGAAAACGCCGCCTCCAGCGGCAAGGCATATGCCGACTCCGACGCGGACGGAGCCGAAGGCCCTCGCGGAGGATACGGCGCCACCGCCTCGGGAGCAACCGACGATGGTGAAGCCACCACTTCAGGAGCGGCAGCCGGGGCGACAGACGAGGCCGCAACCCCTTAGCCGATCCTGTTTTTCTTTTCATTGTCTGCAATTATTTTGTCAGTCCAACAGTTCCACCCACTGGGGGTGTAATGAACTTCGGCCGTGGGCCAATGCTTTTGAATGTATGGATCCAACATTATATTGGTAATTCCATGCGTGCTGTTTTATATATTTTTCTTTTGATTCCTGCTTGACTTCTTTTTCTCCAACCCCTCTACCCCCTAAGTTTCCACCCCGCCAGCCCGCCAGCCGGGAGCCGGTGTGTGACTGGGTTGAGGTTTCTGACTTTGAGAATATTGGACTTAGATTTTTCGAAGCCATCAAGACTTAAATATTCAGACATAAACCGGCAGAGGCCGGCTAGAATGAGATCGTAAAAAGATCAAACCAACCCGAGCCGACAACCTTTTTGTAGTCAAACTTTCCATGTATCCGGCCTTACCTGGCGTCGCCTCGCTAGCCGGACAGCCGGTAGCCGGTCCGTATGTGTTACGAGGTGACCAGGGATCGGTGCAGCGTACACTATGTGTTTTTCTACAACATAAGGAAGTCGTCCGGGCGGCTAGCAAGCCCCCGAGCTTATTAGAGCCGGCAAGGGACTCACAAAGTGAGCACTCTAGATATGAATCTAAAAAGAAGCATATGCGCATGCTCTTTTCATTGCATTCATTAGAAATCCCTGAAGAGGGAGAAAGATACATATGTGCATGCTCTTTCCATGTTTGATACTTGCCTTCTAGCAATAGAACGGGTGAAGCAACGCCACGTTCCATGGACGCTCCGTCTCCTGGCCGGAGTCGTCCCTCTTGCGCTTCCTTGGCTTCTGGGCATCGATCAAGTAGTATGCGTTGTTGTGCAATGCCCTACTGATGATGAAGGGTCCTTCCCATGGGGATGAGAGCTTGTGTTGGCTGGCTGTGCGCTGGATTCTTCTGAGCACCAAGTCTCCCTCTCTGAAAGAGAGAGGCTTGATCCTTTTGCTGTGGTAGTATCTCAACTTCTGTTGATAGATGGCCGTCCGGCTCAATGCTAGGTCCCTTGCTTCCTGGAGGAGATCAACACCGTCTTCTCATGCCTCCTTCGCCTCCATTTCTGTGTACAGGGTGACCCAAGGCGAGTCGAACTCGATATCCATAGGGATGATGGCCTCGGATCCGTATACCAGAAAGAACGGAGTGAAGCCGGTTGACCGGTTGGGCGTGGTGCGGAGACTCCACAGTACATCCGGCAATTCTTCGATCCAGCAGCCAGCTGACCTGACAAGTGGTGCAACCAGTCTTGGCTTGATGCCTGCCAGGATTAGGCCGTTGGCCCTCTCCACCTGGCCATTGGACTGGGGGTGTGCCACTGACGCAAAGTCGAGCCGGATGCCTACCTTGGAGCAGTAGAGCGCCAAAGCGCCCTTGGCGAAGTTAGTGCCGTTGTCGGTGATGATGCTGCGGGGGACGCCGTATCAGACAGAGATGTCCGTGATGAACTTGACAGCTGTGGGTCCATCAAGCTTCTTGATGGGCCTATCCTCGATCCACTTGGTAAATTTGTCGACGGCCACCAAGAGGAGAGTCATGCCACCGTGAGCCTTCTTGAAAGGCCCCACCATGTCCAACCCCCAGACGGCGAAAGGCCATGACAAGGGGATGGTTTTGAGGGCCGAAGGCGGCATGTGGCTCTGCGTGCCAAAGAATTGGTAGCCCTCACATTTGTTGACCATGTCCACGACCTCCTCGAGGGCCATGGGCCAGTAGAATCCGTGGCGAAATGCCTTGGCCACCAGGGTTCTAGAGGCGGCATGATGCCCGCACTCCCCCTGGTGAATGTCTCTGAGGATCTCCTGTCCCATTTCTGATTCGACGCAGCGCTGGAACACGCCAGTCACGCTACGCCGAACCAGCTTGCGATTGATGATGGCGTAGGCTGCAGATCTGCACTGGATCTGCCTCGCCTCTGCCTCCTCTTGAGGAAGTTCGCTGCGAAGGAGGAAGGCCAGGATGGGTTGAGCCCATGATGGAGCCGACACAAGGGCTGGCTCCGTCTCGACCTGACTGTCGGGGGCTTCTGCAGCCCCCGCGCTTGATGAAGCAGTAGTCGCAGGCTCAAGACATGGTGTCTCTGATGACGTCGTGGCAGCCGGCTCGCGGTCTACCTCGATGACGTCCACCCACTTGGTGTTGAGACGACATGATTCGAGGCTTGGCGGAGCCGGATTTGTTGTTGTAGCCGGCGAAGTAGTCGTAGCCGGCGAAGTGGTTGTAGCCGGTGCCGAAATTAGAGTCGGCAGAGCCAGCGCAGCCGGCACAGGATCTGTAGCCGGTGTAGCTGGTGGAGCCGACGACGCTTGCACCAAAGAATCAACCGGCACGAAAATTGATGCCGACTCTGGAGACGGCCTGATAGACGGCTTGTGCAACTGCTCGAGGGAGACGCCGGCTGGGATAGCCTGTCTCATGGAGCCAATCTTGGCCAATGTATCGGCCGCCTCGTTGTCCGCCCTGGGAACATGGTGGAACTCGCAACCCTAAAAGGGGCCGCTGAGCTGTTGGATGAGGAAGAGGTAGCTTGCCATGTTGGCGTCCCTGGCGTCCCATTCGCCAGAAACTTGCTACACCACGAGGTCTGAGTCACCGAAGCAGATGAGCCGTCGGATGCCAATCTCCTTGGTGAGTCGGAGGCCGTGAGCGAGTGCTTCGTACTCACCGATGTTGTTGGAGGCGGCGAAGTGGATCTGGAGAGCATACTTGAGCTGGTCTCCTTTCGGAGACGTCAAGACGATGCTGGCTCCCAGACCAGTCCGCATCTTCGAGTCGTCGAAGTGCATCCGCCAATGCGTGGAGTCTGGAGGTGGTGGCTCAAACTGGGTTTCAGCCCAGTCGACCAGGAAGTCGGCCACCACCTGAAATTTGATGGCGGTGCGAGGTTCGTAGCAGATATCATGGTCCACCATAGCGACGGACCACTTGGCGATCCTGCCAGTCGCATCACGGTTGCCCATGATTTCTGAAAGTGGAGCGATGCTCACCACGGTGATGGCATGCTCTTGGAAGTATTGCTTCAACTTCTTTGCAGCAAGGTAAACACCATAACACATTTTTTGGTAGTGGGGATAGTTTTGCTTGGAGGCGAACAAGACCTCCCTAAGGTAGTAGATAGGGCGTTGCATTAACAGTACCTTGCCCTCCTCCTTGCGTTCAACTACCAGCACTACACTAACCACGCGAGTGGTCACTGCAATGTATATGAGTATGGGTTCCCTTTCAACCGGCGCTGCCAAGATTGGCAGGCTCGAGATGACCCTCTTGAGGTCGCGGAAGGCTTCGTCCGCCTGGTCGTTCCACTCGAATTTCGTCGTCTTCTTCATGAGCTGGTAGAGTGGAAGGGCCTTCTCGCCGAGCCGGCTAACGAACCGGCTAAGGGACGCCAGGCAGCCGGCGAACTTCTGGACGTCTAGGAACCGAGCCGGCTTCACCATCCCCTCGATGGTGCCGATCTTCTCGGGGTTCGCCTTGATGCCACGAGCGGACACGAAGAAATCCAAGAGCTTGCCGCCTGGAACCCCAAAGACGCACTTCTCCGGGTTGAGCCGGATCTTGTACTTGCACAGGTTGGCGAACGTCTCCCGCAAGTCGTCGGGGAGGCTGAAGTGCTGCTTGGTCTTGACGATGATATCATCCACATAGACGTGGATGTTTCTGCCAATCTGTGGAAGTAGACACTACTGCATGCAACGTTTGAATGTCGCACCAGCGTTCTTCACACCGAGCGTCATGGTGGTGTAGCGGTAGGCCCGGAAGGGCGTGATGAAGGAGGTCTTCACGCAATCAGCTGGATCCAGCTTGATTTGATGGTAGTGTGAATAAGCATCGAGAAATGACAGCATTTCGCAGCCTGCCGTGGAGTCAATCACTTGATCTATCCTAGGCAACGCGAAAGGGTCTTTCGGCACTTGATCTATCCTAGGCAACGCGAAAGGGTCTTTCGGACAGGCCTTATTCAGGCTTGTGTAGTCGATACACATTCGCCATGTGTTGTTTTTCTTCAGCACGAGGACTAGATTAGCAAACCAGTCCGGGTAGAAAACCTCCATGATGAAGCCGGTTGCAAGGAGCTGGGTAATCTCTTCTCCAATGGTGCGCCGCTTCCCCTCGGCGAAGCGGCACAAAGGTTGTTTTACCGGCTTTGCATCCGGTCGCACGTGAGGTTTGTGATCAGCGTACTTCCTCGGAACACCCGGCATGTCTTTGGGGGACCATGCAAAGATGTCTCGATTCTCACGGAGGAAGTCGACGAGCTCGCCTTCCTATTTGGGGCTGAGGCCAGCCCCGATGGTGACGCACTGCTTGGGGTTTGTAGGGTTGAGTGGCACCTGCTTGGTTTCTTTAGCCGGCTTGAAGGAGCCTTCGCCGGTCGACTGGGACGGAGGAGAAGGGATCGCCGGCTGCTCGGTAGCCTGAGCCACGAGTCGGTCGATCTGTCTCTTCTCCTTAGCAATCACCATGGCGTCGGCCAGGCGGCTGCTGTCTTGTGCACACTCGAGCGACTTCTTGTAGTCGCCAACAATGGTGATGATGCCCTTTGGACCCGACATCTTCATCTTCAGGTAGGTGTAGTGGGGGATAGCCATTGATACGTCCATTTTGCATCATGTTTTCATGTTGATATTTATCGCTTCTTGGGCTGTTATTTCACTTCACGGTACAGTACTTTTGCCTTTTCTCTCTTATTTTGTAAGGTTTACATGAAGAGGGAGAATGCCGACAGCTGGAATTCTGGCCTGAAAGTGGAGCAAAGTTGAGATACCTATTCTGCACAACTCCAAACGCCGTAAAAATTAACGAGGATTTTTTTTTCAGATTTATATAAAATACTCGGCCGAAGAAGTGCCAGAGGGGCGCGTGCAGGTGCCCACAAGCCTGCACGGCGGCGCCACCCCCAGGTCGCGCCATGAGGACTTGTGGGCAGCCTGCTGGCCCACTGGCCCCCTATTCTGCTATATGAAGGGTTTTGTCCAGAAAAAAATCAGGGAGGAGCTTTTTTGTGGATTCGCCGCCGCCACGAGGCGGAACTTGAGCAGAACCAATCTAGAGCTCCGGCAGGACGATCCTGCCGGGGAAACTTCCCTCCCGGAGGGGGAAATCGTCGCCATCGTCATCACCAACACTCCTCTCATTGGAGGGGACTCATCACCATCACCATCTTCATCAACACCATCTCCATATCCAAACCCTAGTTCATCACTTGTAACCAATCTTCGTCTCGCAACTCCGATTGGTACTTGTAAGGTTGCTAGTAGTGTTGATTACTCTTTGTAGTTGATGCTAGTTGGATGACTTGGTGGAAGAGTTTATGTTCAGATCCTTGATGCTACTTATTACCTCTCTGGTCATGAATATGATTATGCTTTGTGAGTAGTTACTTTCATTCCTGAGGACATGGGATAAGTCATGCTAATAGTAGTCATGTGAATTTCGTATTCGTTCGGTAATTTGATATGTTGTATGTTGTTTTTCCTCTAGTGGTGTTATGTGAACGTCGACTACATAACACTTCACCATTATTTGGGCCTAGAGGAAGGCATTGGGAAGTAATAAGTAGATGATGGGTTGCTAGAGTGACAGAAGCTTAAACCCTAGTTTATGTGTTGCTTCGTAAGGGGCTGACTTGGATCCACTAGTTTAATGCTATGGTTAGACTTTGTCTTAATTCTTATTTCTTAGTTGCGGATGCTTGCGAGAGGGGTTAATCATAAGTGGGATGCTTGTCCAAGTAAGGGCAGTACCCAAGCGCTGGTCCACCCACATATCAAACTATCAAAGTAATGAACGCGAATCATATGAACATGATGAAAACTAGCATGACAGAAATTCCCATGTGTCCTCGGGAGCGCTTTTCCTCCTATAAGACTTTGTTCAGGCTTGTCCCTTGCTACAAAAGGGATTGGGCCACTTTGCTGCACTGTTTCTACCTTTGTTACTTGTTGCTTGCTACGAATCATCTCACTGCACCATCTCTTGTTACCGACAATTTCAGTGCGTGCAGATTTTACCTTGCTGAAAACCACTTGTCAGATCCTTGTGCTCCTCGTTGGGTTTGACACTCTTACTTACTGAAAGGACTATGATTGATCCCCTATACTTGTGGGTCATCAGCCATGAACTTGGCCACAGCCGGTCATCCCAGCAGCGCGTGATACGGGCTACTAAGGTCCACAACCTCGAACCATATGGACTCGCGGCGGAAGTGAGCCTTGTCGTCGAAGAGGACGTCTAGCTGGATTTTGCCGATAGGCGAGCAGGACTGCCCCGACACAATGCCGTGGAAGACAGTGCTGGTCGGCAGGACGTCCCTCTCCTTGAGCCCGAGCTTGCGGAGAGTGTCGAGGTAGAGGGTGTTGATGCTGCTGCTGCCGTCGTCCAACACCCGGGAGAAACGACAGGTGAGCCTCTTGGAGGCGAAGGTGGGGTCGAGGACGAGCGCGTACGAGCCCGGGTTGGGCATCACCGCAGGATGGTCGACCCGGCTCCATGTGATGGGCTTTTTAGACCAATGCATGTATTGGGGAACCGGGGGGACCGTGGCATTCAGCTCACGCCGTCGCTGGCGCAGGCTATGCTTGCCGTCGCCTTCACTGGTGAAGACAACGAATGCTCCGTCTTGATGGGGATAGTCGCCATGGAGGCGGCCGTCGTCGCGAGGCGACGGCGGTGGAGCCAGAGCAGGACCAGGAGCCGGGGCTTGAGGTGCAGCCTATGCACCTCGGGCAGCCGGTAGGCCCTCCCCTTGCGACAGCCCCATGCAAAGCTGCACTGTCGAAGGGTGTGGGTAGAAGGCTGTGCCCCGGAGTGTATTTTGCAGGGGGCGTCAAGCAACTGCTTGAAAGTCTGCTTGGGCAACCAGTTGCTCCTGTTGGGCCGCTTCCGTTGAGAGCCGTCTTGAGAAGCCGATGCCTCACCCTCCACGCAGGCTACCAACTTGTTGTTGGAGCGCGAATCTAGCTGATCCGCCTTGCGCTTGTTATTGTTCTGGCCGCCTCGATTGTCTCCAACTGGCTTGGGAGTAGCCGGCGTGGGGACAACCTTGTCCGAGGCGGTCCCCTTGACTCGCATCACGGAGTCGGTAGTGGCGTACTTGTCCGCCTTGGCCATGAGCACCGCGAGAGAGGTGGGCTGGGAGCATATGAGCTTGTGCTTGAGGAGAGTGCCGTCTCGGCAGCCGTCGATGAAGTACTGGATGGTCTGTACCTCATGCACTCCCTCGCAGGAGTTGTGAAGCTCCGTCCAATGAGTGACGTAGTTGCAAAGGGGTTCTTCGGGCCTCTGGACGCACATGACCATCTCACGAGGCCGCCCAGGGCGCTTGTAGGCGCCCGTGAAGTTGCGGACGAACGCCTCTTCAAAGTCCACCCATGAGTTGACGCTGCCGACTGGAAGGCTGTTAAGCCAAGTCCGAGCCAAGCCGGCCAACATGAGTGGCACGTAGTGGAATGCTACGTGTTTGTTGCCCTTGGCAATGCCAACGACGATGGTGTAGTCGATCAGCCAATCCTCTGGCTTGGCGGTGCCGTTGTACTTGGGAGTATCCCGAGGCAAGGTGAAGCCTCGGGGAAAGGGCTCCCCTCGGATCCGGGGGCCGAAGCAGGCCGGACCGATGGGGCTATCTTCCTCGAGGAGGGCTGACTGGGCCATGGCGTTGAGATGCCTGCGGGCGTCCTGATCGCCATGGGGAACGCGAGCGCCGATCTGAGCCGCGATCAGAAGGGCACCTTGCGAACCGGTGGCATGGGTCCTCCCCGGACGAGAAACCTCATACACCGAGTCGCTCTCGTCGCCTCCATGACGCCGGCTCGAAGTATGCTCGCTCTAGCACTGGGAGCGTCTGTCTTGGCTTCCCTCTCCCTTCCGGCCGGAAGTGCGATGCGAGGAAGATCCCTCCGCATGCTGATGACCGCTAGGGTTGCAGCGCATTCCGGGGTTGGGTCCCGGAGACTCTGACTGGGCTTGACCGGGGTCAAGCCGTGTCTGCTGCTCGTTGGCGGTGTCAAGGAGATCCTTGACCCGCTTCTCCTGTAAGACGCGCTCCTCGCCCTCCAAGCTTGGCATTTCTTCCATGGCCGCCTGTGCCGCCCGCAAGTTGGCTGCAGGAGTCTCGTAGATGGGTTGTTTGCCGCCTAGAATCTCGGCAATGAACCGCCCCCGCCACGGACCGACCCGAGCCGGCTAGGGGCCTCGGAAACCGGAGTGAGGCCGTATGCGGAGTTATACTCGCGCTGCGTGGCCTCCATTCAGCGCTTCGCCGAAGCGACGGCGATGCCCTCCTCCAAGATCTGCCTGCGAGCCTCCTCCAACGAGGCTCGTGCATTGTTAGGGTTTGTGGAGGCGGCGATGGGCGTCTTCAGGCCAGTAAGCGCAGCCTGAAGAGTGTCAGCGGTGACAGCAGCATGATCAGCAACGTCTTATGACGCTTTGCCCTGAGCTGTGCTGGTGCCGGCGCCGATGACCATCACCTCCATGACGTTGGAGACGGTGGCGACATGGTATGGGGTGAAGAACCCCACCGACGGCGGAGGGCCATCGAAGACGAGTACGTTGCTGGGGTACACGTCGTGCGTAGGCGTCTTAGCGATAGAGAGCCTACTGAAGCTGGCGCACAGCACCTCGACATCGAAGTCCTCGCCGAAGTAGCGAGGACTGTCATTGAGGCGCAGGTCGCTAAAGAGAATGCTAAGGTTCTCCATAGCAGCGACGACGATGCTAGGGGGTGCGTCGTCATCGGACTCCTCGTCCGAATCAGCATGGCGGACCGGGACATCGATCATCATCGGTGTTGCCTCATCGAAGGCGGGCTCCATGGGCATGCAGATCGGTCTGGACGCGATGCATCCGGTGGTGTAGGTGCGGGGCCCCGCCCAGCGCATAAAGCCAGCCGATGCCGCAATCGGCCCCACGGTGGGCGCCAAATGTCGGTGAATACTCACAACATATGCCATGGGTAGGCTAAAGAAGGTGAGAACCGAAGTGGCAATGGAGGGCGCTGGGGGTGAGGTTGGTACAAGTATGGAACATACGATGTACCCAGGTTCAGGGCTCTCCATAGAGATAATACCCCTAGTCCTGCCGGAGTGTATGATATGTATGGATGGGATTACAAGGTTGCTCCTAGAGCTGTATTGCGGAGGAGGAAGAAGGAGTAGCTGTCTTGTCTCTGCCTCTCCTATGTGGTTGGTGTGTGTGTGTGTGTGTGATTAGTTGACCGACCCTCTGCATGGAGGGGGGGGGGGGCAGGGGGTTTTATAGACGAACCCACCGGCCTACAATATGGATAAAGGGTACAAGAGTGGGACCCGACTGGCAGCCTCGCCGGCTGGCCAAGGGGCCCACGAGGGGCTTGTCTTGTCGCTTGAGGGGCCCGCCGGGTGTGAGGTCCCGTCTGACTGTGGGACCCGCCGGCTTGCCAATGAGGCTCTCGCGTAAGGTTCAAGCAGGACACGTATGGTACGTCCGGCATTGTCCAGCGAGATTCGTCATGGGCAGGTGGTGCGGCCGCCTCCACTGTTCCCACGCCGAGTGCAGTAATGGAGTGGGAGTTTGACGGCCGACACTGTGCTGGGTGATGGATCAGAGCCGGGGGAGGTCAGCGGCATGGCCGCCGACGCTGGTACCTGCCGTGCACTCCGATCCAATACCTTTGCTGACGCGTAGCCACCTTTAACCGCAGGGTCTTGTCATGACCTACAATCTGATGTGACTTGAGATCATCGGCCGGCTAGCCCGCTTGGCTAGCCGGCTTGGGCAAGACCGCCTCGTTCCTAGCCGGCTGGCTTGGCCTAGGTGGCCAGGAAGAGGTAGCCGTCTTGCTTCTACCTGGCAGGTGCTGCCTGGCCGGCCAGAGAGTTGGCCGTTGATACGTCCATTTTGCATCATGCTTTCATGTTGATATTTATCGCTTTATGGGATGTTATTACACTTTACGGTACAATACTTATGCCTTTTCTCTCTTATTTTGCAAGGTTTACATGAAGAGGGAGAATGCCGACAGCTGGAATTCTGGCCTGAAAAAGGAGCAAGTTTGAGATACCTATTCTGCGCAACTCCAAAAGCCGTGAAAATCAACGAGGATTTATTTTGGAATTTCTAAAAAGTACCGGGCTGAAGAAGTACCAGAGGGGATCTAGGAGGAGGCCACAAGCCTGCTAGGCGCGGCCTCCCCCTGGCCGCGCCTAGGGGGCTTGTGGAATCCCAGCTGGCCCTCTGGCCCCCCTCTTTTGCTACAAGAAGGGTTTCGTTCCAGAAAAAATCAAGAGGAGGCTCTCGGGAGGAATCGCCGCCGCCACGAGGCGGAACTTGAGCATAACCAATCTAGAGCTCCGGCAGGGTCGTCCTGCCGGGGAAACTTTCCTCCCGGAGGTTGCTAGTAGCCAAACCCTAGTTCATCTCTTGTAACCAATCTCCGTCTCGCGACTCCGATTGGTACCTATAAGGTTGCTAGTAGTGTTAATTACTCTTTGTAGTTGATGCTAGTTGGATTACTTGGTGGAAGATTATATGTTCAGATCTTTGATGCCATTCATTACCTCTCTGGTCATGAATATGATTATGCTTTGTGAGTAGTTACTTTTGTTCCTGAGGACATGGGATAAGTCATGCTATAAGTAGTCATGTGAATTTGGTATTCGTTCGATATTTTGATGTGTTGTATGTTGTTTTTCCTCTAGTGGTGTTATGTGAACATTGACTACATAACACTTCACCATTACTTGGGCCTAGAGGAAGGCATTGGGAAGTAGTAAGTAGATGATGCGTTGCTAGAGTGACAGAAGCTTAAAACCCTAGTTTATGCGTTGCTTCGTAAGCGGCTGATTTGGATCCACTAGTTTAATGCTATGGTTAGACTTTGTCTTAATTTCTCTTTCGTAGTTGCGGATGCTTGCGAGAGGGGTTAATCATAAGTGGGATGCTTGTCCAAGTAAGGGCAGTACCCAAGCGCCGGTCCACCCACATATCAAACTATCAAAGTAGCGAACGCGAATCATATGAACATGATGAAAACTAGCTTGACAGAAATTCCCATGTGTCCTCGGGAGCGTTTTATCTCCTATAAGAGTTTGTCCAGGATTGTCCCTTGCTACAAAAGGGATTGGGCCACTTTGCTGCACCGTTGTTACTATTGTTACTTGCTACTTGCTACGAACCATCTCACCACACAACTACTTGTTACTCATAATTTCAGTGCTTGCAGAGATTACCTTGCTGAAAACCACTTGTCAGATCCTTCTGCTCCTCGTTGGGTTTGACACTCTTACTTATCGAAAGGACTACGATAGATCCCCTATACTTGTGGGTCATTAGCCGTCTCGCCCCCTAGCCAGTAGGTGTGTCCTAGCCGGCGAGAGGACTTGGGCTTTGTAGAATGGTTCTTGGTCATTCCTTTGGGGCCGGAGATAAAGGAGCAGGCTCGCTGAGCCTACCCTGGGGTTATCCCCCTGACAGCATTCCTCCGGTGCCAGTGAGTTATATGATCTCATGGTCATAGGAACAAATACTTGACACACAGAAAACTATAGCAATAGAACGACACGATCAATATGCTACGTTCATAGTTTGGGTCTAGTCCATCACATGATTCTCCTAATGATGTGATCCAGTTATCAAGCAACAACACTTTGCACATAGCCAGAAAACCTTGACTATCCTTGATCAACTGGCTAGCCAACTAGAGGCTTGCTAGGGACATTGTTGTGTCTATGTATGCACACATGTATCTATGTTTTCATTCGATACAATTATAGCAGGGATAAAAAACAATTATCTTTAAACAGGAAATATAATAATAACTATTTATCATTGCCTCTAGGGCATATTTCCAAAAGTCTCCCACTTGCACTAGAGTCAATAATCTAGTCCTCACATCGCCATGCGATTTACATTGTAATAAATCGAACACCCATATAGTTCTGGTGTTGATCATGTTTTGCCCGTGGAAGAGGTTCAGTCAGCGGGTCTGCTACATTCAGATTCGTGTGCACTTTGCAAATATTCACGTCCTCTCCTTCGACGTAGTCGCGGATGATGTTGAAGCGTCATTTCATGTGTCTGGTCTTCTTGTGAAACCTTGGTTCCTTTGCTAAGGCAATGGCACCAGTGTTGTCACATAACAGAGTCAATGGATCTAGTGCGCTTGGCACAACTCCAAGATCTGTCATGAACTACTTCATCCAGACACCCTCCTTTGTGGCCTCCGAGGCAGCCATGTACTCCGCTTCACATGTAGAATCTACTACAACGCTCTGCTTTGGAACTGCACCAGCTTACCGCATCCCCATTAAGAATAAATACGTATCCGGTTTGTGACTTAGAGTCATCCGGATCGGTGTCAAAACTTGCGTCGACGTAACCTTTTACGGCGAGCTCTTTGTCACCTCCATACACGAGAAACATTTCCTTAGTCCTTTTCAGGTACTTCAGAATATTCTTGACCGCCGTCCAGTGATCCACTCCTGGATTACTCTGAAACCTGCCTGCCATACTTATGGCCAAGCTAACATCTGGTCTAGTGCATAGCATTGCATGCATGATAGAACCTACGGGTGAAGCGTAGGGGACGGAACTCATTTGTTCTCTATCTTCCGCAGTTGCTGGGCACTGAGTCTTACTCAATTTTATACCTTGTAATACTGGCAAGAACCCTTTCTTGGACTGATCCATTTGGAACTTCTTCAAAACTTTATCAAGGTATGTGCTTTGTGAAAGTCCTATCAGGCGTTTTGATCTATCCCTATAGATCTTAATGCCTAGAATGTAAGCAACTTCTCCTAGGTCCTTCATAGAGAAACTTTTATTCAAGTAATCCTTTATGCTCTCCAAAAGCCCCACGTTGTTTCCAATCAGCAATATGTCGTCCACATATAATATTAGAACGCCACACATCTCCCACTCACTTTCTTGTAAATACAAGATTCACCAACCACTTGTATAAAACTAAATGCTTTGATCACCTCATCAAAGCGCTTATTCCAACTCCGAGATGCTTGCACCAGTCCATAATGGATCGCTGGAGCTTGGATACTTTGTTAGCATTCTTTGGATTGACAAAACCTTCGGGTTGCATCATATACAACTCTTTGATAACCCACAAGTGTAGGGGATCGCAACAATTTTCGAGGCTAGAGTATTCAATCCAAATTTATTGATTCGACCCAAGGGGAAGCGAAAGAATATTCTCAAGTATTAGCAGATGAGTTTGTCATATTCAACCACACCTGAAAGATTAGTGTATGCAAGCAAAGTATCAGTAGCAAAGTAGTATGACAGCAACGGTGCCAGAAACAGATCTGTTGACGGCAGACTATTCCGAATTGTTGTATCAATGGTGCCAGTAGGTTGCACGTGGACGGGGAACTATTCTTCCCCGACAACGATGTCGAAAAAGGGTCTTGCAACAAGTAGAAGGAAAGTAACAGCAGTAGTGACAGCAGTGGCAAGGAACGACAGTAGCAGCAGCAGTAGAGTAACAGCAGTAGCAATAGTAGTAGCAAAGTGGCCCAATCCCTTTTGTAGCAAGGGACAAGCCTGGACAAAGTAACGTAGCAAGGACCAGTAGTAAAAGACTCGTAGGCAGTGGATCGGTGATGGATGAGTATGACGGATGTGATTCATCATGTAACAACTATAACACGGAGAGATATGTGACTAGCTCCCGTTCGTCAATCTAATGTAGGCATGTATTCCGATAAAGTCATACGTGCTTAGGGAAAAGAACTTGCATGACATCTACTGTCCATCCCTCCCGTGGCATCGGGTCCTAATGGAAACTAAAGGATATTAAGGTTCTCCTTTTAATAAAGAACCGGACCAACGCATTAACACTTGGTGAATACATGAACTCCTCATACTATGGTCACTCCGGGGTTGCCGGGTCATAACACATAGTAGGTGACTACAACTTGCAAGATAGAATCTAAAACACACATATATTGGCGACAGCATAATAGGTTCAGATCTGAAATCATGGCACTCGGGCCCTAGTGACAAGCATTAAGCATGGCAAAGTAGTAGCAACATCAATCTCAGAACATAGTGGATACTAGGGATCAATCCCCGTCAAAACTAACTCGATTACATGATAGATCTCATCCAACTCAGCACCGTCCAGCAAGCCTACGATGAGATCACTCACGAACAATGAAGAGCATCATGGAATTGTCGATGGAGGAAGGTTGATGATGACGATGGCGATGATTTCCCCTCTTCGGAGCCCAAAACGGACTCCAAATCTGCCCTCCAGATGAGTAACAGGGGGTGGCGGCGCCTCTGTATCGTAAAACGCGATGAATCCTTCTCCTTGATTTTTTTCCGGGCGAAACGGAATATATAGAGCTGAGTTTGGAGGCGGTGGAGCTCTGTGGGCCCCGCAAGCCTGCCAGGCACGGCTAGGGGGGGTGGCCGCGCCTCCTGGGCTTGTGGCCCACTGGCTCACCTCCTCCGGTGGATCTTTGCGCATGTATTTTTCATTAATTCCAGAAAAATTGTCCGTAAATTTTCAGGTCATTCCGAGAACTTTCATTTCTTCACAAAGACAACACCATGGCAATTCTGCCGAAAACAACATTAGTCCGGGTTAGTTCCATTCAAATCATGCAAATTAGAGTCCAAAACAAGGGCAAAAGAGTTCAGAAAAGTAGATACGACGGAGACGTATCAACTCCCCCAAGCTTAAAGCCTTGCTTGTCCTCAAGCAATTCAGTTGACAAACTGAAAGAGACAAAAGAAAAACTTTGACGAACTCTGTTTGATCTTGTTGTTGCAACTATGTCTAACTCATAACCATAATTTCAGCAAGATCAAAAGCAAACCACATAAGCAAATGACATCTAGGTCTCACAGTAAACTCATATCAATGACATAATCAACTAGCGAGCAAATAATAATAAGTCTCAAATGTCAACACTTCAATCAAAACAAGCATGAAGCAATACAAATAGATGGTATCTCGCTAGCTCTTTCTGAGACCGCAAAACATAAATGCAGAGCACCTTCAAAGACCAAGGGTTGACTAAACATTGTAATTCATGGCAATGAAGATCCAGTCACAGTCATACTCAACACAGTTAAAAGCAAAGCATAAAAACGACAGAGGTGCTCTCGAATTGGTGCTTTTATAAGAGGAGGATGACTCAACAGGAACATAAATAGACAGGCCCTTCGCAGAGGGAAGCATTGATTTGCAGAGGTGCCAGAGCTCAAGCTTTGAAAACAGAGATAATAATTTTGGGTGGCATGCTTTCATCGTCAACGCAATGACTAAGAGTTCTCAACATCTTCCACGCTACACATGCTATAGGAGGTTCCGAAACAGAAAAGTAAAGTTTTGACTCCCCCACCACCAATCAATCACACTCCACGGCTAGCCGCATCGTCGGGTACCGTCCATACCAACATCAATCCAGGGGGAGTTTTGTTTGCAATTATCTTTTCGATTTGAGCATGGAACTGGGAGTTCCAATTACCGGCCCCTTTCTCGTGAATGATAGTGAATAAATACATGTCGAGGATAACACGCCTAGCATGGAAGATACTAATAGCCCCATGTCACCACATGAGCGGTTCGGGCATGCAAAACAGTTTATTTCTTGAAGATTTAGAGAGTGGCACATGCAAATTTACTTGGAACGGCAGGTAGATACCGCACATAGGTAGGTATGGTGGACTCATATGGAACAACTTTGGGTCTATGGAAGTGGATGCACAAGCAGTATTCCCGCTTAGTACAAGTGAAGGCTAGCAAAAGACTGGGAAGCGACCAACTAGAGAGCGACAATAGTCATCAAAATGCATTGAGATTAACTAACATTGAGTGCAAGCATGAGTAGGACATAAATCACCATGTACATGAATATCATAGAGGCTATGTTGATTTTCTTTCAACTACATGTGTGAACATGTGCCAAGTCAAGCCACTTGAAACATTCAAAGGAGGATACCATCCTATCATACTACAACACAGTCATCTCAAAATTCATGTGGGCATCCAAGATAAACCATTATAAGCTCCTAGCTAAGTAAGCATGGCATAAGCAACTATGATCTCTAAGTTGTCATTGCAAACATGTTTCTCTCACAACAAAGCTGAATCAGGCATGAAGAGCTAGTCATATTTACAAAAACAAAATAGATCGAGTTCATACCAGCTTTTCCAGGCTCAGTCACTTCATCATATAGCGTCATTATTGCCTTTCACTTGCAAGACCGAACGATGTGAACAATAATAAGCGTGCTCGTGCGTTGGACTACGCTGGAATCTGCAGGCAAACACAAAGGAGAAGACAATGTAATATGGCTCTATGAAAGCTAAACATGTATGCATGCAAGAGCCACTAAACATTGTAACCAATATCTTCTACCTTGACCCAAAGAAAAAGAAAACTATCTACACAGGAAAGCTCCCAACAAGCAAAAGAAGAAAAGAAAATATTTTTGTTTTTTCTCAAACTAGACAGACACACGAAAAGAAAATGAGAAAAAGGAAATAAACTAGAATGGATGATACAGTGGCAAAGTGTGAACACCAGCTAACAAAGTGAAAGCATAAGCAAGAATGTACAGTCGGTGAGAACACGTACTCCCCCAAGCTTAGGCTTTTGGCCTAAGTTGGTCTACTCCCAAGGAGGGAAATAACCAGCTTCGGGGTACTTTTCCATGGGACGCTAAGACAGAAAACAGGGAAAACTAAACTAAATCTATCATTTTTCTTCTAAGCAACCGAAGGTGAAAGCTTGGAACAAAGGTTTGTGACTCCTCGATTCATCCATCTCATGGTCATCGAAAGAAATCCGTTAGTGAGGTTGATCAAGCCTCTTTGACAAACCTTTTCGAATTGCAAAAGAGAACGTAGAATTTTCGAAAATAGTCACTAGGTTACTTCAATGGGGATGTGTATCTCCCCAACAAGCAAATCATACTTCATCTTGACAGGATGAATAGGGCATTCAAAGCTCCCAATAAGAATCGATGAAGTTTTTTTGATAGCATTGATGCAATGTACTCGATATTGTTTCTTCGGAAAGTGCACCGTATGCTCATTACCGTTGACATAGAAAGTGACATTGCCTCCGTTGCAATCTATAATAGCCCCTGCAGTGTTTAAAAAGGGTCTTCCGAGGATGACAACCATGGCATCGTCCTCGGGAATATCCAAGATAACAAAGTCTGTTAAGATAGTGACGTTAGCAACCACAACATGCACATCCTCGCAAATGCCGATAGGGAAAGCAGTTGATTTGTCGGCCATTTGCACAGAGATTTCAGTGGGTGTCAACTTATCCAGTTCAAGTCTATGATAAAGAGAGAGACGCATAACACTAACACCGGCTCCAAGGTCGCATAACGCAGTTCTAACGTAGTTGCCTTTAATGGAGGAAGGTATAGTGGGCACACCGGGATCACCTAGTTTCTTAGGAGTTCCACCCTTGAAGGTATAGTTAGCAAGCATGGTGGAAATCTCAACCTCAGGTATCCTCCTCTTATTAGTCACAATATCTTTCATGTACTTAGCATACAGAGACATCTTGAGCATATCTGTCAAACACATTTGCAGAAAGACAGGTCTGATCATTTCAATGAATCGCTCAAAATCCTCATCATCCTTTTTCTTGGATGGTTTGGGAGGAAAGGGCATGAGTTTCTGAACCCATGGTTCCCTTTATTTACCGTGCTTCCTAGCAGCAAAGTCATTCTTATCGTATCTCTTAGTCTTAGGCTATGGGTTATCAAGATCAACAGGTTCAATCTCCACATCCTTATCGTTGCTAGGTTGAGCATCATCATGAACATCACTAATGATATTATCATTAGGCTCATGTTCATCACCAGATTGTGTTTCAGCATCAGAGACAGAGGCATCGTTTGGACTCTCAGGGGTAGCAGCAACAGGGTTGCTAGCGTGCAGGTTCCTATCATCTTTCTTCTTCTTTCTAGGATGACTAGGTACATCAGTGCTAACTCCTTGAGAATCTTGTTCATTTTTCTTCGGATGACCCTCAGGATACAAAGGTTCCTGGGTCATTCTACCGCCTCTAGTAACGACTCTAATGGAATTGTCATTCAACTCATTGAGCAAGTCATTTTGAGCTTCAAGTACTTGTTCTACCAGAGTAGTAACCATAGAGGCATGTTTACTCAGAAGTTTAAGATCATTGACGTTTCTGTCCACACAAGCACTTAAATGACTAAGCATACGAGCATTCTGTTCCAATTGTTTGCTAACATAATCATTGAAACTTTGTTGTTTGGCAATGAAGTTATCAAATTCATCCAGGCATAGGCTAGCAGGTTTATCAAAAGGAATATCACTCTCATCAAACCTATGCAGAGAATTTACTTCTACTACCTATATCGGGTTATCAAGACCATGGATCTCTTCGATAGGTGGTAGATTTTTGACATCTTCAGATTTAATGCCTTTCTCTCGCATAGATTTCTTGGCTTCTTGCATATCTTCAGGACCGAGGAATAGAATACCTCTTTTCTTCGGAGTTGGCTTAGGAGGTGGTTCGGGAATAGTCCAAGCATTCTCATTGCACAAGATGTTGTTCAACAGAATCTCAGCTTGTTCTACGGTTCGTTCCCTAAAAACACTACCGACACAACTATCTAAGTGGTCTTTGGAAGTATCGGTAAGTCCATTATAGAAGATATCAAGTATTTCGTTCTTCTCAAGAGGGTGATCAGGCAAAGCATTCAGTAGCTGGATGAGCCTCCCCAAGCTTGTGGGAGACTCTCTTCTTCAGCTTGAGCAAAGTTGTATATTTCCTGCAAGGCAGCTTGCTTCTTATGGGCAGGGAAATATTTTTCAGAGAAGTAGTAGACCATATCGTAGGGGCTACACACACAATCAGGAGCAAGAGAAGTGAACCAGGTCTTAGCATCATCCTTTAGCGAGAAAGGAAACAACTTGAGCATGTAGTAGTGGCGGATCTTTTCCTCACTAGTGAATAGGGTGGCTATATCGTGTAGTTTGGTAAGATGGGCTACAACCATTTCAGACTCATAACCATGAAAAGGATCAGATTCGACCAGAGTAATTAGCTCAGGGTCGACAGAGAATTCATAATCCTTATCGGTCACAAAGATAGGGTAAGTAGCAAACTTCGGGTCGTATTTCATCCTAGCGTTCAGAGATTTTTCTTTCCACTTGCGCAGTAGTTTCTCAACATCATAGCTATCCTTACACGCAAGAAAGTCCTCAGCTATCTCTCCCTCCATAACATAGCGCATATCAGGCATAACAGGCAATTCAAGCATAGTAGCAGGTTCTACTTCAATGGTATCAGTAGTTTCAGAAGTATCATCACGTCTAGCAGCAACTCTAGAAATATGTGCATCAAGAAATGCACCATGTGGCAAAGCAGTATCAGGCATAGCATCATCAGGCATAGTATCAAGCATAGCATCATCAGGCATAGTATCAAGCATAACATCATCAGGCATAGTATCAAGCATAGCATCATCATGCATAGTATCAAGCATAGCATCATCATAAGCATCATGGGAAGCAGAAGTAGCATCATCAAGCACAGGCGACATATCAAGATTTCTAGCAGGAGGTGATGTCACAAACTTACTCATAACTAAAGGTGAATCAAGTGCAGAGCTAGATGGCAGTTCCTTACCTCTCCTCGTAGTGGAAGGCAAGATTTTAGTTCTTGGATCTTTCGGATTCCTCATAGTGACCAGCAGACGAAAATCCCAAGTGACTCAGAGAATATAGCCGTGTTTCCCCGGCAACGGTGCCAGAAAAAAGTTCTGATAACCCACAAGTGTAGGGGATCGCAACAGTTTTCGAGGGTAGAGTATTCAACCCAAATTTATTGATTCGACTCAAGGGGAAGCAAAATAATATTCTCAAGTATTAGCAGCTGAGTTTGTCAGATTCAATCACACGTGAAAGATCAGTGTCTGCAAGGAAAGTATCAGTAGCAAAGTAGTATGATAGCAACGGTGCCAGAAACAGATCTATTGACGGCAGACTATTCCTATCTGTTGTATCAATGGCGCAAGTAGGTTGAACGTGGACGGGGAACTATTCTTCCCCGACAACGGTGTCGGAAAAGGGTCTTGCAACAAGTAGCAGTAAAGTAACAGCAGTAGTGACAGCAGTAGCAAGGAACAACAGTAGCAGCAACAGCAGAGTAACAGCAGTAGCAAAGTGGCCCAATCCCTTTTGTAGCAAGGGACAAGCCTGGACAAAGTAACGCAACAAGGACCAGTAGTAAAAGACTCATAGGTAGTGGATCGGTGATGGATGAGTATGACGGATGTGATTCATCATGTAACACCTATAACACGGAGAGATATGTGACTAGCTCACGTTCGTCAATCTAATGTAGGCATGTATTCCGTATGTAGTCATACGTGCTTAGGAAAAAGAACTTGCATGACATCTATTGTCCATCCCTCCCGTGGCAGCGGGGTCCTAATGGAAACTACGGGATATTAAGGTTCTCCTTTTAATAAAGAACCGGACCAACGCATTAACACTTGGTGAATACATGAACTCCTCATACTATGGTCATCTCCGGGAGTGGTTCCGACTATTGTCATTCCGGGGTTGCCGGGTCATAACACATAGTAGGTGACTACAACTTGCAAGATAGGATCTAAAACACACCTATATTGGCGACAACATAATAGGTTCATATCTGAAATCATGGCACTCAGGCCCTAGTGACAAGCATTAAGCATGGCAAAGAAGTAGCAACATCAATCTCATAACATAGTGGATACTAGGTATCAATCCCCGTCAAAGCTAACTCGATTACCTGATAGATCTCATCCAACTCATCACCGTCCAACAAGCCTACGATGAGATTACTCACGAACGATGAAGATCATCATGGAATTGTCGATGGAGGAAGGTTGATGATGACGATGGCGACGATTTCCCCTCTCTGGAGCCCAAAACGGACTCCAGATCTGCCCTCCAGATGAAGAACAGGGGGTGGTGGCGCCTCCATATCGTAAAACGTGATGAATCCTTCTCCTTGATTTTTTTCCGGGCGAAAGAGAATATATAGAGCTGAGTTTGGAGGTAGTGGAGCTCTGTGGGCCCCACAAGCCTGCCAGGCGTGGCCGGGGGGGGGGGGGGGTGTGGCCGCGCCTCCTGGGTTTGTGGCCTGCTGGCTCACCTCCTCCGGTGGATCTTTGCGCATGTATTTTTCATTAATTCTAGAAAAATTCTTTGTAAATTTTCAGGTCATTCCGAGAACTTTTATTTCTGCACAAAAACAACACCATGGCAATTCTGCTGAAAACAGCGTTATTCCGAGTTAGTTCCATTCAAATCATGCAAATTAGAGTCCAAAACAAGGGAAAAAGAGTTTGGAAAAGTAGATACGACGGAGACGTGTCACTCTTCCTTAAGAAAACCGTTAAGGAACGCCGTTTTGACATCAATCTGCCAGATTTTATATTTGTAAAACGCAGCTATTGCTAACGTGATTCGGACTGACTTAAGCATCGCTACCGGTGAGAAATTCTCATCGTAGTCAATTCCTTGAACTTGTGAAAAACCCTTTGCCACAAGTCGAGCTTTAAAACGGTCACATTACCGTCTGCGTCTGCCTTCTTCTTATAGATACATTTGTTCTGAATAGCCTTGCGGCCTTCAGGTAGTACTTCTAAAGTCCACACTTTGTTGTCGTACATGGATCCTATCTCGGACTTCATGGCCTCCATCCATTTGTTGGAATCCAGGCCCACCATTGCTTCTTCATACTTCGCAGGTTCATTGTTGTCCAACAACATAATCGTTAAGACATGATTACCATACCACTGAGGAGTAGTACGTGATCTTGTCGACCTGCGAGGTCCGATAGTAACTTGATCCGAAGTTTCATGATCATCATCATCAACTTGCTCCTCAACCGGCGCCGCAGCAACATGGGTTTGCCCTTGCCATGCACCACCATCAAGAGGAATTAGAGGTTTGACAACCTCATCAAGTTCTATCTTCCTCCCACTCAATTCTTTCGAGAGATACTCTTTCTCAAGAAAAGCTCCGTTTTTAGCAACAAACACTTTGCCCTCGGATTTGAGATAGAAGGTATACCCAACTGTCTCTTTTGGGTAACCTATGAAAACACACTTTTCCGCTTTGGGTTCCAGCTTTTCAGGCTGAAGCTTTTTGACATAAGCATCACATCCCCAGACTTTAAGAAACGACAACTTTGGTCTTTTGCTATACCACAGTTCGTATGGTGTTGTCTCAACGGATTTTGATGGTGCCCTATTTAAAGTGAATGCACCTGTCTCTAATGCATACCCCCAAAACGATAACGACAAATCGGTAAGAGACAACATAGATCGCACCATCTCTAATAAAGTATGATTATGACGTTCGAACACACCATTACGCTGTGGTGTTCTAGGCGGTGTCAACTGTGAAACAATTCCACATTGTCTTAAGTGCGCACCAAAACTCGAAACTCAGATATTCACCCCCATGATCAGACCGTAGGAACTTGATCTTCTTGTTACGATGATTTTCAACTTCACTCTGAAATTGCTTGAACTTTTCAAATGTTTCACACTTGTGCTTCATCAAGTAGACATAACCATATGTACTCAAATCGTCAGTGAAGGTGAGAAAATAACGATATCCGCCGCGCGCCTCCACACTCATCAGACCACACACATCGGTATGTATGATTTCCAACAAGTCACTTGCACGCTCCATTGTTCCGGAGAACGGAGTCTTAGTCATCTTGCCCATGAGGTATGGTTCGCACGTGTCAAGTGAATCAAAGTCAAGTGACTCCAAAAGTCCATCGGTATGGAGTTTCTTCATGCGCTTTACACCAATATGACCTAAGCGACAGTGCCATAAAAACATGGCGCTATCATTGTTAACTCTAACTCTTTTGGTCTCAATGTTATGTATATGTGTATTATCATTATCAGGATTCAATATGAACAATCCTCTCACATTGGCTGCATGACCATAAAAGATTTTACTCATAGTACAATCATTATTCCCTGACTTAAACGAGTAACCGTCTCGCAATAAACAAGATCCAGATATAATGTTCATGCTTAACGTAGGCACTAAATAACATTTATTTAAGTTCATAACTAATCCTGATGGTAACTGAAGTGAAACTGTGCCGACGGCGATTGCATCAACCTTGGAACCATTTCCCACGCGCATCGTCACTTCATCCTTCGCCAGCCTTTGCTTATTCCGATGTTCCTGTTTTGAGTTGCAAATATGAGCAACAAAACCGGTATCGAATACCCAGGCACTACTACAAGAGCTGGTTAAGTACACATCAATAACATGTATATCGAATATACCTGCTTTTTCCTTGGCCGCCTTCTTATCAGCCAGATACTTGGGGCAGTTGCGCTTCCAGTGACCCATACCCTTGCAATAATAGCACTTTGTTTCAGGCTTAGTTCCAGTTTTGGGTTTCTTCGTCGGATTGGAATAGGCTTGCCGCTCTTCTTTGAATTGCCCTTCTTTCCTTTGCCGTTTCTCTTGAAACTAGTGGTCTTATTCACCATCAACACTTGATGCTCTTTACGGAGTTCTGACTCTCTGACTTTCAGCATCGCGAATAACTCGCCGGGTGACTTGTTCATCCCTTGCATGTTATAGTTCAATGCAAAGCTCTTATAGCTCGGTGGTAGTGATTGAAGAATTCTGTCAGTGATAGCCTCTTGCGGGAGTTCAATCCCCAGCTCACCTAGACGGTTGGAGTACCCAGACATTTTGAGCACATGTTCACTGACAAACGAATTCTCCTCCATCTTGCAAGCATGGAATTTATCGGAGGTCTCATACCTCTCGATCTGGGTGTTCTTTTGAAAGATAAAATTCAACTCCTAGAACATCTCATATGCTCCATGACGCTCAAAGCGACGTTGAAGTCCCAACTCTAAGCCATACAAGACTGCACATTGAACTACTGAGTAGTCCTCCTTGCGTGCTAACCAAGCGTTCTTAGCATCTTGGTCAGCCGCGACGGGTGGTTCATCTCCTAACACAACATTAAGGATATAATCCTTCTTCCCAGCTTGCAGGAGCAACTTAAGATTACGAGCCCACTCTACAAAGTTGCTTCCATCATCTTTCAACTTAGCTTTCTCTAGGAACGTGTTACAATTGAGGGTGACTGTCGCGTGAGCCATTGATCTACAAGACAAACATTTTCAAAGTGAACTTAGACTATGTTCAAGATAATTAGAGTTTAACTAATCAAATTACTTGCTAAACTCCCACTCAAAAAGTATATCTCTCTAGTCATTTGAGTGGTACACGATCCAATTTCACTAGCTCAAGTCCGATCATCACGTGAGTTGAGGAGAGTTTTAGTGGTAGGAATATCTATGCTAATCATATCAACTATACGATTCATGCTCGACCTTTCGGTCTCATGTGTTCCGAGGCCATGTCTGTACATGCTAGGCTCGTCAAGCTTAACCCGAGTGTTCCACGTGTGCAACTGTTTTGCACCCATTGTATGTGAACGTTGAGTCTATCACACCCGATCATCACGTGGTGTCTCGAAATGACGAACTATAGCAATGGTGCATAGTCGGGGAGAACACAATTTCGTCTTGAAATTTTAGTGAGAGATCACCTCATAATGCTACCGTCGTTCTAAGCAAAATAAGGTGCATAAAATGATTAACATCACATGCAATTCATAAGTGACATGATATGGCCATCATGATGTGCTTCTTGATCTCCATCACCAAAGCACCGGCACGATCTTCTTGTCACCGGCGCCACACCATGATCTCCATCATCATGATCTCCATCAACGTGTCGCCATCGGGGTTGTCGTGCTACTTATGCTATTACTACTAAAGCTACGTCCTAGCAGTATAATAAACACATCTGCAAACACAACCCTATGGCTCCTGCCGGTTGCCGTACCATCGACGTGCAAGTCGATATTAACTATTACAACATGATCATCTCATACATCTAATATATCACATCACGTCATTGTCCATATCATATCACAAGCATACCCTGCAAAAACAAGTTAGACGTCCTCTAATTGTTGTTGCACGTTTTACGTGGCTGCTATGGGTATTTAGTAGATCGCATCTTAGTTACACAAAAACCACAACGAAGATGTGCAAATTGCTATTTAACCTCTCCAAGGACCGCCTCGGTCAAAACCAATTCAACTAAAGTTGAAGAAACCGACACCCGCCAGTCATCTTTATGCAACGAAGTTGCATGTCAAGTGATGAAACCAGTCTTTCGTAAGCATACGAATAATGTCGATCCGGGCCGCTTCAATCCAACAATACCGCCGAATCGAGAAAAGACTAAGGAGGGCAGCAAATCGAACATCACCGTCCACAAAACCCTTTGTGTTCTACTCGAGATTACATCTATGCATGAACCTAGCTCAAGATGCCACTATTGGGGAACGTCGCATGGGAAACAAAAAAATTCCTATGCGCACGAAGACTTATCATGGTGATGTCCATCTATGAGAGGAGATTTGGATCTACGTACCCTTGTAGATCGCACAGCAGGAAGCGTTAAGAAACATGGTTGATGTAGTGGAACGTCCTCACGTCCCACGATCCGCCCCGCGAACCGTCCACGAACCCTCCCGCGATCCGTCCCATGATCCGCTCCGATCTAGTGTCGAATGGACGGCACCTCCGTGTTCAGCACACGTACAGCTCGACGATGATCTCGGCCTTCTTGATCCAGCAAGCAAGAAGGATAAGTAGATGAGTTCTCTGGCAGCGTGATGGCGCTCCGGTGGTGGTGAAGGATCTACTCGTGCAGGGCTCTGCCCGAGCTTCGCAGAAATACGATTTGGAGGTAAAACTATGGTGTCTAGATCTGAGTTGCACGTGGTAAAGTTGTCTCAAATCAGCCCTAAATCACCACTATATATAGGAGGGAGGGGGAGGAGACTTGCCTTGAGGACCAAGTACTCAAGGTGCGCCTGCCAAGAGGGAGAGGAGGAGTCCTACTCCAATCCTAGTCCAACTAAGATTGGAAAGTGGAGTCCTTCTCATGCTTCCCACCTTTTCCTTTTTTTTTTCTTTCTTTGGTTTTTATCTTAAGGAGCATAGGCCTTATTGGGCTATCCCACCAGACCATTAAGGGCTGGTGTGCCACCCATAAGTCCTTTGGGATTCCCCCGGGAGGGTTGCCCCCTCCCGGTGAACTTCCGGAACCCATTCGTCACTCCCAGTACATTCCCGGTAATGCCCGAAAACTTTCTGGCAACCAAATGAAGTCATCCTATATATCAGTCTTTGTATCCGGACCATTCCGAAAACCCTCGCGACGTCCATGATCTCATCCGGGACTCCGAACAACATTCCGTAACCACGCATATAACTCAACTATACTAAAACATCGCCGAACCTTAAGTGTGTAGACCCTGCGGGTTCGAGAACTAAGTAGACATGCCCCGAGGTACTCCTCGGTCAATATCCAATAGCAGGACGTGGATGCCCATATTGGATCCTACATATTCTCCGAAAATCTTATCGGTTGAACCTCAGTGTCAAGGATTCATATAATCCCGTATGTCATTCCCTTTGTCCTTCGGTATGTTACTTTCCCGAGATTCGATCATCGGTATCCGCATACCTATTTCAATCTCGTTACCAGCAAGTCTCTTTACTCGTTTCGTAATACAAGATCCCGTGACTTACACTTAGTCACATTGCTTGCAAGGCTTGTGTGTGATGTTGTATTACCGAGAGGGCCCCGAGATACCTCTCCGTCACACGGAGTGACAAATACCAGTCTTGATCCATACTAACTCAACGAACACCTTCGGAGATACCTGTAGAGCACCTTTATAGTCACCGAGTTACGTTGTGATGTTTGATACACACAAGGCTTTCCTCCGGTGCGAGTGAGTTATATGATCTCATGGTCATAGGAACAAATACTTGACACGCAGAAAACTATAGCAATAAAACGACACGATCAATATGCTACGTTCATAGTTTGGGTCTAGTCCATCACATGATTCTCCTAATGATGTGATCCAGTTATCAAGCAACAACACTTTGCACATAGCGAGAAAACCTTGACTATCCTTGATCAACTTGCTAGCCAACTAGAGGCTTGCTAGGGACATTGTTGTGTCTACGTATCCACACATGTATCTATGTTTTCATTCAATACAATTGTAGCATGGATAATAAACGATTATCTTTAAACAGGAAATATAATAATAACTATTTATCATTGCCTCTAGGGCATATTTCCAACACATACGACTTCATCATGTTCAGTTTAACAGCGCACACCGCATTCTTGCCCCTTGTATGTCATCTCATTATATGCACACTCTCGTATGCAATCAACACATTATTAGTGATTAAGCGACCCGGAACAAAGGTACTCTGCTCTTCTCCAATAATTTCATCCAAGCAAACTCTTAAACGATTAGAGATGGCCCTAGCCGCAGTTTTATACAAAATCGGGCATAAGGAGATTGGATGATATTGAGATCTCTTTTGCGGGAATTGTACCTTAGGAATCAGAGTAATGGACGTGTCATTCATACCTTCACGTAGTACTCCCCCATTTAAGAAATCCAGCAACGCTGGGATGATGTCCGTCCTCAATAGTTGCCAGTGCCGCTGGAAAAAACCAGCCGTGAAACCATCCACATGTGGAGCCTTCGATGGAGCCATCTGAAATAGGCCGTGCTTGACTTCCTCCTCAGTATATGGCTTCAACAATGCCTCATTCATAGCCTTGGCACACGGTTTGGACTGACGTACAGCAGTTCATTCATCAGGCGAAATCCGCGTGACGAGTACAACGCCTAGTAAAAGGATAGAACCTCTGAAAGATCTTCTGTTGCAGTGGTGCATTTTTGTCACACCCTGTTTTTCACCACAAGTATTTTTATGTTGCAAAAATTAGAGCTTGTTAAAACTTTTTCAAATAATGTTGTGAGTGCAATGTCAGCCCTTGTATGAGTGAATGCTTGCTTGCTGGATGACTCAAACCCATGAAAAACTTATTATTTTGCTCTCTTCAAAAACCCTTTTTCCTTTATATCAAGATCACCTTCATCATGTTGGGATACACTACTAGCTCATGAAGCCAAGTGGCACTTCCAACCAAAGTTGGTAATCTGATCCAAATATTATTCTCATTCATTAAAAACATTAATTGGTGATTTAAAATATTATTTTCCTATTTTATAATTATGTCTGTTTCTAAGGCCAGGAATGATATTCCCACAAGGAAAATTGCTTTCCTGCCTTAGAAAATTCTGAGTAAATTCATGGAAGCTCAGAAGGACATATATTTTCCATATATAAGATTTTCAACCCTATTTTATATTAATATTATTTGAGTAAAACCCTGAAAACCATTTCTGTCTGTTTTAGCTTTTTGAGATGTTTCCAAAGGAAATGATCTCAATAAATTCCCATAAAATTACAGGAGCCCTCCCAAGCCATATTAGGTGCTCACATAAAATCTCACCCTGATCCAAGGTGGGGAAGTGCACCTAATGAGCCCAAAACCCTCTCTGTCCAGAGAAGAGTTGGAACAACTCTACATTGCAAAGTTTCTCCAATGGAGCTGAAACTTTGCAGAAGTGTTAGACACCCCAAATGAGGACTCCACACCAAATATGGGATTTGTGAGACTCTGATTGGCCACACTTCCTTTGTAAAGGACAGTACTGGTCATTTTGAAGCATTTCCAAGTTCACAAAGCTAAACTTGTTCAATGGAGCTCAAATTTGGTGAAACCCCATGTTTTTACCCCAAGACCAAACCTGTTAAGTTTCAGTTCCAGTGGTGGAGTGGAAGCACCCCAAACCACAGTCGAACACCTACTGACAGGAAGGTAAAAACCCTCCTAGCCACTGTTTTACCCAATGGCAAGGCCCCAAACTTGGTGAGTTAGAGCCCCAGAACACCCTGAGCACCCAGTCAACCAGCCCCTCCCCAACTCCAAGCACAAGTGACAAGATCTTCAATTTGAGCCGTAGGCCAGTACTGGCAACACTAGTGTTCCTTGCCTCCTTTGACCAGCTCGTGCTCCCACTAACACACAACGACTAGGCACACTCCCAGCAACACTCAGGACATGGAGGACACGTCCCAAGTGCCCCAGAGCGTGCCAGCATGCCGTGGCATGCCAAAACTGCGCTCTGGGCGCGCTGCAGAGAGCTTCCAGCAAGGGGACGTCGCCCCGGCCAGTCCCAACCTCCCCAGTAATGTCCAAACGCTCCCCGACAGCCATTCAGTGCAAAGCTACCACCAAGGACCCCCTCCCCTTGCGCAAGAGCTCAGGCGACGTGTGCCCGCGTGCGCCCGGCGCGGTCGAGCATGCACGGTCGCTGCGGCTCGACCCCACTTGCTTTCCCTCTGCGACCGATACACCAGGAGGTCCTAAACCACGTCCCGAACCCATGGTTTCGCGGCTAGCACCTCACTGTGCTCGCACGCGCGCCACGGTGAGTCACCGGCGCGCCCGAGTCGGCTCACCGCCGCTGGCCTATAAATAGGTCCCCCCGGCACCCCAGCACCCCCCAGGCAGCTTCAGCACAACCACTAGACTCCCCCTAGCCGCCCAATCGAGCTCGTAGAGCCCCGGTGCTCGAGATCGACCGAGGCCCCTCCGCCTCGGAGCTCCGGTCGATCTCCGCCTACACGCCGGCTCCTGCGCTGCCCGACCTCCCATTGCACTCCCCTTGACGCAGGACCATTTCCCCCAACTTCTCCGAGCGAATCCATGCCCCTAGCCACTAGCTCGACGCCAACCCGAAACACTTCCGCCACGATCACCTCGTCGCCGGCGACCCAGACCACCTCCGGTGACGTCCCGACCACGAGCAGGTAGGCGGAGGAACGAGGGACCCATTCCCGCTCCTAGATTGGCCCGAGGACAACGGTAGCCTCGCCGGCGTCTGTCTCCACCTCTCTGGCTGGAGGTAGGAGAAGGACCCGACAGGTGGAGCCCACCTGTCGGTGTCCTGGGGCAGCGAGCACGCGCAGCCGCTGACGCTGACCCCAGGGGCCCGCAGGTCAGGTTTGAACCTGGCCCGCGCGCGCCTGGTGGCCGGTCTGCTGGCTGGGCTGGCTGGGTCTTCCCCCTGGCCTTTTTCTTTTATTTTTAACCTGCAGCTTAAATGATTTTTATAAAAATATTTAGCCAGTAGAAAAATACGATTCTTCCACCAGCAATTTTCTAAAAATGTGTAGTAATTGATTCTGTAGAGTTTGATATTTATCAAAAACAGAAACTATTTTGGTATAATAAAATGATATTAAAAACATTTGTTTGCTTCTGTTTGCTTTTAAATAAATATGCTTAGCTAATAAAAACCATAGGAAACATTTTCCCAATATAATGAACTGAATTTATTCAAACTTTGCAACATTTTTAAAAGCACCTTGTGATCTGTTTTGGTGTGAGCTATTATTTATTTATTCCTTTCTCGATGGTAGAGTTACCGAGTGACGGAGGATCCGGAGCGGAAGACCTCGAAGACCCCGGATACCTAGCTGACCAAGGCAAGCAACCCTTTGACCATGACTTGAGCACAAACATTGTTGCATGCTAGTATAGTTGGTATTTTCCCGTTGCATGTGATCACGATGCCGGTTCATCATTGGTGTGATGGTACCGAAGGCTTCATCGAAGCACTTGCATGATAGTGATGTTATTCATATGGCTCCTCAGAGCACAAGCATGATGAGCTTGACCCTACCACTTATGAGGATCATGCTACTGTCATGTTGCCTAGTAGAGCAAGATCATTGCATCGAGCTTGACCCTACCCCGTGAGGGTCATGTTATTACCATGTTGACAAGTAAAGTAAAAACATTTTATCATGAGCATGATGATGAGTTAAATCAAAGAGTTTATGAAAACCCCGTCGGGTGCCACTAATGCCCGAGGGTGATGATGAGTTGGTGATCACTTTTGGTGAAGTGATGCACCAGTGTTTTGGTGTCAGTATGGTTTCGGAAATGGGATTAGATTTATGATGTGTCGACCGTCCCAACCTTACCAGTACGACCACGATACCCCTTTATGGGACGGTGCTTTGTTGATTACTCTGGTCGATACTAGCAAAGAGCCACATTACTAGTGGCGGGAGTGATCGGTGTCACTCTCGTGATGGGGTCGTGCCAGGTAGGCCGACTATGCCATTATTATGAGTTCCAGGCACACCGTTGGTCCCCGCATGGTTGATACTGTCCAGAGTCGGTGCTCGTAAGACGTACAACATGTGGGCTGGGTACCAATCGAGTGGACCACTTTGTCTAGTATCGTTAGGGGAAAGATGATGATCGGGTACTTACCTCGGGTATATGTGATATACCGCGAGTCGTGGATGACATGGAAGTTTCCCGTTTCTCGTGGGTCCAGCGTACTACCTCTGCAGAGTGTCAAACTATTCGAATAGCCGTGTCCACGGTCAAGGACAGTTGGGTGGTGCTGCTTAAACTATGTCCAGCGTTTCCGCATAAACCAAGTGTTTGTGTGTGTGTGTGTGGTGTTTAAAAAGGTGTTGTTATGATAATCACAATAATATGACCAAGTTCGATGACTTGGCATATAGGGTAAACCCGGATGGTTTAGCCCTCATTAATACATTGAGATTATGACAAGTCCGATGACTTGGCATATAGGGTGAACCCGGTGTGTTCAACCCTTGTCAGATATGTCGATATATGTAACCTGTTCTTCAAGAGTAGTTCTTTAACTTGTTGCATATACCTGAACATCCCACCAAATTGCATTCCACCTAAGATACATATTACATGTTATTCTTCCCTATAAATGTTCATATCATGGGCTGTTTGCGAGTACATTCAAAGTACTCATTGGCTTGCCACTGGTTATATTATTGACCAGACATGGAAGGACCGGAGTTTGGCGACGAGTACGCCGTCGGAGACGAACCTACGATCTAGGACGCTTCCAAGTCAGAATGCCTGTCGGTGTAGGCTTGATGGCATGGGCACCGCTTAGCCCTTACGAGTTTCCGCTACTCGATGTATCTATTTAATTGGCTTTAGGCCTCGCTCTTGAACCCGACCTTCTGGTCGTTTGATGTAATAATTTCGGTACTTGGATGTAAGACTCTATTATTCAGTATCTGTGTTCACTAAACATTGATCCTTGGGGTCACTCGGCACGGCGAACTCGACTTGCTAGTCGGGGTCCCCACAATTTTGTACCATCGGCCTGTCCCAATCCTTCAATTTTGTCCATTCGTTTGCGTTGAGAAGCTTGTGCCTGAAAATATCCCGTATTTCTATCACCTTCTTGCAGCCAAGTAACTCGGGAACGATGTCTCATCCAAATCTCTTCTTGCCTGAGTGCAAGCTTAAGCTGTTTTGTGATTTCCTTCTCCTCCGCTGAAGGGCCACTTCCGACTGAACGTTCCCGAAGATGAGTAAGTTTCTCTCGTAACTTGCAAATCTTGCGAGCAAGAGAGCCAAATTTTCTTGCCCCCCACGATACCAGGTCATGCTAGAGCACCCGAAGCACTTGAGAAACTCCTTGCAGCCCCTGGCCTCCCACCCCATGACACCATTTATCAAGGATTAATTGGTCATAGTCGACGTGCGTTTGCCAAACATCTTCATACGGAAACTGGCGAGGCCCTCTCGGCTGGTTGTATGTCGATGTCTCACGGAGACCCACCATGACAAAACAGTGGTCCGACTCCATAGCCACAATATGTCGCACCTTGATGTGTTCAAACAAGTTCATCAAAGCCGCATTGCCGAAAGCACGATCAAGTCGGGCCTTGACATTGAATCTACCCACGTGACCATTATCCCATGTGTATGCAGCACCGGTCCAACCCAAGTCTTCTAGCATACATTCTTCCATCACTTGTCGAAAAGCACCCATGTGCCATTCGGGTCTTTTTGATCTCGAGAAGTGCTTAGAACCCAGTAAAGTTTCATTAAAGTCGCCGATGCACATCCTGGTCTCATGCTGGATTGCAAATAAGGTCCTCATGAACCTCCAGCTATGATGTCTATCTTCAGCTCGCGGAGCCCCATAGAAACCAGTAACTCGCCAAGACTTGTTGGCATTGAACGCAAAAAAGAGAGACTTGTTGGCGTTATTTTTCCATCGCACTATAACATCGATATGGCCGGCATTGTAACTCTTCAAATCAACGTCAAAATCAGCTGTCCAAAACATGCCGATCCGACCACTTAGTCCTGCACTGTTAACTGCCAAACACCGCAAAACCCAACTGGTTCTGCAGTCTTTCCACTCTCACTTGTGCTATCTTCATCTCCATAACAAAGAGGAGACTAGGCCCTTCTTACTTCATGATGCTGCGAAGCTCACGAACTACCCTAGGGTTCCCAAGCCTTCAGCAGTTCCAACTTAAACAACTCATTGTCCTGGGCCGGGCTATCTTGTAGCCGCTGCCGAAGATTCAAAAGATGTTGGTGTAGGCTTCTTTTTATTTGGACCTCTCTCAGTAATCACATGAGCAGTATCCTCCACACCCCCGCTCCTTGAGCAGCCAAATTCATCGCTACCTCCCCGTACGCCATGGGCTCGCCATGTTCAGTGATTGCAAGCGAGAGTTTTGCGACCGGTCTATAGACCTGATTGCTGTGCGGTCCTCCATTCCTCTTGTTCTGGACTAGAGTTTTTACTAGCGATGTAACCTCAACTCCCTCCTTCTGTTTAGAGCTTGAAGAACGTGACTCTCTCGTGCTACTCTGATTATTGGACTTTGACTGATTCTCACCCGAATTCGTTCTTCTGCGGGCTTTGACCGCGATCTTCTGAAGCCCGCATACTCAACTTGAACGGAAGGTCTCCGTTCTCATCTCTAGTCCGAGGAGTAGGGCAGAAAGGATCAACATGACCCAATCGGACGCATGAAAAGCAGAAGTAGGGGATCTGTTCATACTCCATATCATACTTGTCCGTACTTTATCTTTTTACCGAATCAATCAAGATCCATCTGCGCAGAGGTTTTTGAACATTGATTGAAATTCTAGCCCGCAAGAACCCTCCGAGTGGATCAATCTGGACAGTGGTGTCAGTCTTGTCAATCTGCTGCGCGATCGCCAAACCCCACTTGTTATTTTTAAGGTTATATGGTAGATTGACTACCCGTACGTGAACCTACAGACTGTCAAACTTGAGCTCTGACGGCTGCATCCGCTCTTCAAAATCCTGCAGGATGACTGCATGCTTGTTTATGTGCCATCGAGATCCCTCCCACACACGATCGCTGTCCCGCTTAGACTCAAATTCAGCGGCAAACATATTCTCTTTGAGAGAGCGGAAGATCAGACCTCTAGGGTTTCCCCATGCCGGGCGAAGGGCACTCTGGATCCTGTGGATGTGTAGCAGATTTTGGAATAATTCCTTGCCCGCTAGAAGCCACTTCTACGGAGAACCATCATCGGAGTCGGCGATGACCAAAGGTGCCGCTTCCTCCTCGAAGATGTCCTGGTTCCTTAGCGCCTCCTCCATCTACGCTCGCCCCGAGCGAGGAGAGAGAGCGCCACTCCGTTGCCTGTCGTTCCCAATAGACGATGTCACCATCGTTCATCGGATCTCTCGATGCATACCGCCGATGTGATCAGCGGGCGCCGTCACTTCCACCTAACTCTGGTCGCTAGAAGGTTTTAGAGTTACAGGAAAAAGAACAGACATAGAGACAGAGGTCTGGTAAGCTATAGATCATCACTCTACTACTGCTTTCTACACTAGACCATCATGGAAAGGTGTCTTTGTACGCACAAGGTACTCGTCTAATTCGTCATCGTCCGAGTCCATGTCTATTGCCCCTCTGCCAGAGGGGACGTGGTTGTTGTAGGCATACAAGTTCACGTCCTCCTCGTCATCGTCCGAGCCATCATGCTCGAGCTAGTCACACAACTCATTGACCTCGGTGCTGATCCTACGAGCATGCTCCTCGTCCTTCTTCTTCCTATCTTTCTCGACAGAGAATGCAAGCTCTACCGCTACAAGGTACAGATTGGCCTTGGCGAACTTCTTCATGTAGATCACATCCGTAGTAATGAGGGCATGGCCACCTTGCTCAAGTATGGATGCAATAGTAGTACTATACTTGGCAAGTGCTTTTTTCCATGGCGGCACTCAACTAAGAGCAACTATAACTGATCTATGAAATTTTAAAGTAGTATACGACCGAGTATTTTTTAGAGGTGCACATTTGCTTCTCAAAAAATACCAGTTTCTAACGGATCCTCAATACTTAGTGGAGTAACAAAAAAAAGAATGTGCAAGCACAGATTTGACTGAGCTCAAACAAATAAACATAACTTACTGGAACGAAATTCGGTGCCGATTCAGAATATTTTACACCTAACCAAAATTTAGACTAAATTTAACCGAAACATACTACTCACTATCCATCTCTTCCTCAAGCCTCTTTCAATCAGCCTTGCTTAGAGCATATTCGGTGTCGATTCAGAATATTTTACACCTAACCAAAATTTAGATTAAATTTAACTGAAACATACTACTCGCTATCCATCTCTTCCTCAAGCCTCTTTCAATCAGCTTTGCTTAGAGCATACGTTAAATAAGCCGCGCGTATGAAAAAAATGCCTTTTAACGCGCGCGATTGAATCCGCAGCTCCAATAAGCACGTCAAAATCACGCGTGCTAAAAACCATTCGGCACTTCCAATAGAACTGCATTACGTGCTGCTTTTTTCCAGCATCTCTTCCCACACGTTGAACATCGAGTCGCACTCGTGCATGTTCACCAACCGCCGGATCTGAAATATCCACTCGTGCGCGCGACTTTCCCATCCTCTCCGACGACCCGTCGGTGCTTTTCCCCACCGTTTCCCCTCTTCCCCGGTGGCCGCCGCCGGTTCCTCCGCCATTCCGTCGACGAACAGCGTCCGACGGGGGTTTGTAGCTCGGCGCCCACAAGGTGTTTGAAAAAACGTTTGCAAGGTATGTATTGCTAAACTTTATTTTTGTAGATGATTTTGGAGTATGTTGTTTGTAGTGTTAAAATTTAGTTTGAATTCAAATTTGTAGACGAGTTCGTCCCACGGTTCTTTCGATGGAGAATTTGATCTTGAAGATAAGGAGGACCTCGCAATATTGGTCCTAGGTGATGATCACTTGGCCATGGGTGAGAGCCCATCCATTATGTGTGTCAAACGCTTCACGGTTGGAATCGTGCAAGTGTTTGATCCGGAATATTTGAAAGCTCCCAATGCTGAAGACGCCACAAGGCTTTTGGAGATGAATAAAGATCCCGGGTTTCGAGGTATCATGAACACTTGTGTGATCGTGCATAACATGATCGCCGAGAACGAGCGTGGGCAAGATTTAGTCTATTCTCAGTATGAGTTGTTGGGACATCCCGTACGAGTGCGGAGGAGGGTTGAGAGGGTGGCCCGCTTTGTTGTCTCCTATCATGCCATTCGACATGTCGAAACGCATGATGGTCTTCAAAAGCATCTAGTCGAGTAGTGGTGGGTATGAAATGAACGACAAAACACATGATGTTATATGTTTATTGTGCTAAACATTTATTGTATTAATCATAAACTACTTGTTTTTTAGAGGTTTAATTATTATTTCCAGTTATAATAATAATTGAACTATTTTTTGATGAATTATTTTGTATTTGTTTGATCTTCTTTGTTTTACATTAAATGCAAAATGTTGTTTCTGCTCGACGCACACTTGATTTTACAAAGCCTGCTTAAGGGGCACGCTGGCGCGCTAAAAATTTGCGCCGTCTCGATTTGCTTCGAGTAGCGGTGGCGGAGCTCAGCATGCTCCAACCACAACAACTCCCTCAAAGGATAGTTGAGGCGGCCGTCGGTGCCGTGCAGGAGTACCCGCATGATGTCATACGCGTGCATCGCATGCTCGGTGAAATGGAAGGAGCTGGTCAATATTTTCTTGTGGGTGTGCCGGTCGGTTATCTCGGCCACCCATTTTCCCCAATTTCACTACCGCACGCCAATTGATTGCCTGTGTGGTGACGGCTGCGAGAGGTCAGGGAAGCCTGGTAGGTAGACGCGGGAGGAAAATGGAAACGTGACCACAGGCTGGAGACCGATCATGGAAACGTGGATCCGTGTTACAGATGGGCGGGTGGAAGCAATGACGGTGGGATCCTGCCATTATCGAGGGCGGGACGGCGGTAGAGTGGGTGCAGGTAGGTAGGGGCTCGCCGACGGAGATTGAGCGGCAAGGATTGAGGGAATGATAAGCGGAGAGGCGAAGCTGGTTTTTAGTCTGTGACCGTGAGGTCGAGTAAGAGCATATCCAACAAAGGTGCTAAATAAGGAGTGCGCCTGCTTTTTAGCGTGCGCGACTGAATCGGCAACTCCAACACGCACGTAAAAATCAGACGGGCGTAAAAACCACTCCGCGTGCCTAATAAAACTACATCACGCGCTGCTTTTTTTCCTCCGTCCGCACCCGCGCGTTAAACAGCGGCTCGCCCGCGCGAATGTTCGCCAATCGCCGGATCTGAAATATCCACTCACGCGGGTGACTTCCCCATCCTCTCCGGTGACCCATCGGTGCTTCCCCCGATGTTCCCCACCGCGCATGTCTCTTCCCCCTTTTCCCCGATGGTCGTCACTGCTTCCTCTGACGCGGCCACGCCTGGAGCGCCCCGTTCCATCAATGAACAACACCACGCGGGGGTTTGCAGCTCGACGCCCACAAGGTGTTTGACAAAACGCTTGCAAGGTATGTATTGCTAAACTTAATTTTTGTAGATGCTTTTGGAGAATGTTGTTTGTAGTGTTAAATTGTAGTTTGAATTCAAATTTGTAGATGAGTTCTTCCCATGATTCTTCCAATGAAGAATTTGATCTTGAAGAGGAGGAGGACCTCGCAATGGTCCTAACTATGCACATCAACAAAAATTTGAAGCACGGTGGTTCGGTTTTGGTCGTAAAAAAATGTGGAGGGAAAGGATCTAAGCCCACAACAGATTGATGAGGAACTATTTTGCGAAGATTCCCACATACACCGAGTCCTACTTTCGATGCCGTTTTAGGATGACCATCGAGTTCTTCAAACACATTGCAGAGAGATTCGCGAGCCATGATTGATTGTTTCAGCAGAGGAGAAATGTCGCTGGAGAACTCGGCCATAACACCTTTCAAAAGGTGACCGCCGCTTTGCTTATGTTGGCATATGGTATTCCGACCGATCTAGTTGATGCTCACTTGGCCATAGGTGAGAGCCAAGCAATCATGTGTGTCAAGCGCTTCGCAGTTGGAATCATGTGAGCCATGATCGATTGTTTCAGCAGAGGAGAAATGTCGCTGGAGAACTCGGCCATAACACCTTTTAAAAGGTGACCGCCGCTTTGCTTATGTTGGCATATGGTATTCCGACCGATCTAGTTGATGCTCACTTGGCCATAGGTGAGAGCCAAGCAATCATGTGTGTCAAGCGCTTCGCAGTTGGAATCATGCAAGTGTTTGGTCTGGAATATTTGAGAGCTTCTAATGCCGAAGACGCCGCAAGGCTTTTGAAGATGAATAAATATCGCGAGTTCCCAGGTATGCTTGGCTCAACAGATTGTATGCACTGGAGTTGGAAGAACCGTCCTAAGGCATGTCATGGACAATTCCACGGCTAGAAAAATGTGTCACTATAATCCTTGAAGCGGTGGCCAATGAGGACACTTGGATTTGGCATGTTTTTTTGGAATGCCAGGATCTTTGAACGACATTAATGTTGTTCAGCAGTCACCATTCATGAATAGTATTGCGAATGGTGAACTGCTATCGGTGCAGTTTGTAGAAATGGCCATACATACAATTATGACTACTATCTTGCGGACATCTACCCAAGGTGGCAAACATTTGTGAAGCCGTTGATAAAACCGGAAGGTAAGAAAAATATTGATTTCCATAATGCTCAGGCGGCAGCTAGGAAAGATGTGGAGAGAGCTTTTGAGATTTTGCAAGCCCAATTTGTTGTTGTGAGAGGACCGGGTAGATTTTGGGATCAAAATATCCTTTAGTACATCATGAACGCTTTAGACCATTCTCAGTATGAGTTGTTGGGACATCCCGTGCCAGTGCGAAGGAGGGTCAAGAGGGTGGCCCGCTTTGTTGCCACCTATCATGCCATTCGACGTGTCGAAACACATGATGAACTTCACAAGGATCTAGTCAAGGAGTGATGGGCATGGAATGAACGACAAAACACATGATGTTGTATGTTTGTTGTGCTAAACATTTGTCGTATTGGTCATAAACTATTTGTTGTATTGAATTTTAATTATTTGTTTCAGTTGTAATAAAAAAATAACTATTTTTTCACGAATTATTTTGTGTTTGTTTGATCTTCTCTATTTCACATTGAATGCAAAATGTTGTTTCTGCTGGGCGCGCGCTCGATTTTACAGCACATGCTGAAGCGGCACGCTGGCGCGCTAAAAATTTGCAGCGCGCGGTGAAGCAACTTACTACTCGCACGTAAAAACGGCCGCTATGCGCGCTGTAATTTTTTTGCGTGCATCGCGTGCACGCGTCTATTGGAGATGCTCTGAATATAAGGATCATACGCCGTTTGGAGTAATTCTTTTTACTTCTCTAAAAGGATCTCCAACAATTGCCCTATTTTAGGGCACAAAAAAATTGGTGGCGCAACAAAACTGGGACATGAGAAGATATTTTTTAGGTCACTAGAAGTGGCCTTCTTTAACAACAACCCTAAAATAGGGCAGCCGCACGGTTGACTCACAACATCTTATATGCATCTGAACTACAATTTGTCTATCCATTTAAACCATAATATGCATATAAATATACATCTTTTGCAACATAGCATGCAAAATTACAATACGACACAACATACAAAATTCAACTTTAAATCCGCATATGAAATTCCAATGCAAATCACAAACATAGTGCCAACATCGATAAAAGTGCGCAATCAAACATAGAGAAAAGAAATACGACGAAGAGACCCAAACGTGTGGACATGCACTTGTGTCTATCTCATCGAAATAGTCCCCGATCCTCTTGCAATAGGTGATGTTTGGTTGGTTGGTGCCTACGGACGCATCAGGTGAAATTTTCTTCCACACTGTACATATGAACACATCTTCACTTGTTGTGTAGTTTGAAGTTCTCCCCTTTGGTCCATTGATGAACCCCTCTTCATCTTCATCAAGCTCAAGATCTTCATCACCCAACTCAAACTTCTCATATTCATATTGGATTTGTTCATAATCTTGAGAAGCAAATTCTTGCAAGGCAAATTAATTGTTTCCTAGATTTGTATATCTCAAGAAAGCTTCATCATACACAGTACATCAATGTAATAGAACAAACATATCAACACATATTTGAATCATTTCATACATCATGGCCGTTGGCATTAACAACTATTCCTATCGGTCGGCGGCGATGACCGGACGGAAGAAGGAAGCGGTGGTGGCGGTGGCGAAGCTGCAGCCACAACGATAGGAACCATCTTCTTCTTTGCCGTCGCCTTCCATTTTTTCACCGCGGCCGAAGCCGAGGGATCGTGCAGAGGCTGATTTGTTGTTCTTTCACGAGGCTTGGTAGAGATAAGGGTCTACTTATGCTTTCCGCCACCCATTCCTAGGGCTTTCGCCAGTCGCAGGGTGATGAATCCACCATGGTGGCCATGGGAGGCGTTGGAAATAGGGCCTCTGTCGGCCATGGAGAGGTGTGTGGGGGTGGAGGCAAGCGTTTCGGGGTTGGCGGTGGCTACGGATATGCAACCATGGCACATGTTGGCGGCGAACAGTGAATCCGCTGGTTTCCGGCTCGGCGCCACAAGGGAAACGATCACACGTGAAGGGTTTGCGGCACGCTTGTGATTTTTTGCATATTAGCGAGACACTAGGCTAGTGTTTAGGGCTACCCACAAACATTGTATTTTTTTGCTATTGGGCTGGTGTTGGAGAGGATTTTCTAACCTCATGTGCCCTATTATAGGACTGATGTTGCAGGTGTTTTAAGGTTTTTTGGGCTACGCCTTGGTGCCTGAAAGGGCGTTATATCGACTAGAGGGGGGGGGTGAATAGGCGTTTTTTTACAAATTCATCACCGAGGAAATTCCTAGTTAGGAAAGTCCTCAATCATGAACAAAGTGCAGCGGAATAAGTACTCAAATAGATGTGCAAAAGCAACTATAGCTTAGTCCTCAGAGTGAGGTGAAACATTCAGGTTGCACAGGTCACGTGATCAGGATAAGCAGGTGATGAATAACTTAGGTGAAGAAATTGAGGTGAGGAATTAGAGAGTCTTCAGTAAAATTCTTCAAGCAGTACATATCAAAGTCATCAACATGCAATTAAGGAAATGAAAGTGTTGAAGAAATAGAACCCGTAGCTTGATGAAGACAATGGATTCATGAACCAGTTCCAATTACTGTGACTGTCATACGTCTGGTTTGGAGCGGCTTGGTATTCGAACCAAAGGACACACAGTCCCTACCGTATTCTCCTTGAGCTAAGGACACACAGTCCTCGCCCAACACTCGTGGTAAGTCTTCAGGAAAGACTTCCAAACCCTCACAAACTCAGTCACCCGACGATCCACAATTGACTATTCGATGCTCTAGACTATAACGCCTAACCGTGTGGAGGATGCACAGTCCTCAAAGGTAACAAGCGTCGGTTCCACATAGATACAATTTCTTAAGTGATGCTCAATCACTTTGGGGTTTTTGGGTTTTGGTTTGGGTGTTTGGTGTTTTTCCTCACTTGATGATTTTCACTCAAAGACCTCGAGGATTGGGTTGCCCTAAATGACAAGTATCAGTTTCTCTCACAGAGCCAACCAACTAGTCGTCTCTGTCACTGAAGACTTTGACTTAGCCGTGAGAGATTTTCAAAGCCTTCACTCGAAGGATTTGGTATGTGTAGGTTTGAGTTGAGCATCATGAGAAAATCTTTCCTTAGTATTACCTCGACCCCCTTTAACAGTACGGTGTTCCTATGACTCAACAAAGAAGAAAATGAAACAGAAAGAGTAAATCTTCAAGCTTCAAAGTCTTCAGAGCATTTTCTTCGGGATACACCAAATTCCTCATTCTCAAAGTCTTCATGAGGAATAACAATTTCTTCGCTATCAAAGTCTTCAAGGAATGACCAAAGTTTTCACCCGAAGAAATACATTTATAGGGGTCAATATTCTTCGAATAACTCAAACTCCTCAACGACTTATAGAGCCTGTGTACACTTACAAACATACCAGTCTCTTAACCTATAAGTCTTGAATCCACCAAAATCACTAAGGGGCACTAGATGCACTTACAATCTCCCCCTTTTGGTGGTTGATGACAAATAGGTTAAGTTTTCAACGGGTATAAAAATATGAAGTGTAAGTATAGAGTTTGGGGAATTTGCTTTGGACTGCAAATGCACATTGATGATTTATACCATGGAGATATCCCCCTATATCTTTTAATTCATACATGCATTTAACATATAGTATGAGGAATTTGAAATGCATGATGAAAAATGGTGTGTGACGAATTTCAGCATGCATGCATTTAATCAACTTGAGGAATAAGCATGCGAGGAAAATCGTTCAAAAGTGTGAGACCACCATCGGGCTTAAGTTACAACTCATCATAGCAAAAACTTCAGAAGAACGAGAGTTGTAACTTAACGTAGTTTATAATAGCCCATAAAGTAGACCCGCTTGAAGACTAACTCAGATTTCTCCCCCTTTGTCATCAAGTGACGAAAAGGGACAAAAACTAAGGACTAACACCCCTAAATAATATCAACTTGTTGATGAAGGAGGAGCGCGAACATTCTTCGGGTCAATTTCCCTGGTTGGACTAATAACTGTGTCATCAAGATCTTCATCTTCATCAGCAAAGCAAAATGACGAAAATGAACTGTCCACCAAGTGAGGAACTAGGATCTTCTTGAATTTCTTCTTTGGTGCCCATGACCAGTCGAAGTCTTGAGTGAACTTCATTTCTCTCAGCTCCTCAAGAGTCTTGAGGTGTGATAGAATGGCCCAAGTGCGATCAAATACTTCGTGAAGATAGCAGTGGTTTTTCTTCACAACATTCTGAGTTGTGTTGAGGGTTTTCACAATGGAGCCAAACTGACACTTAACCAACTTATGGTTTCGATCAACTTTCTGATGAAGACTAAGGAGAAGCTCATGGTGAGTCATCACCCGTGGGATAGTTGGGCTTGAAGCTTTTTTTCCTTACCATTAGACTCTTGTGATGCAGTGTCATCATCAGTAGAATATGATGCAGCCTGACGAAATTGACCATCCAGTGGCTGAGTTCGATCATAAATCACAGAGTTTCCTTTGCCTTCAATCAGTTCAAAATATTTCTGGAGGACTTCAAGAGGAGGCAAGTAACTGAGGTGATTCAAATAATCAGCCCGATAGTGGATGGAGGATCTGGTCTTGATGAATCTCATATTCTAAGGCACATATATCTTCAGCTCAAATGGTGACAAAGCATTTGTGGCCAAGGTCCTCATGAAGAAATCGTGAAGATTTAGTTGGATTCCATGAATGATGTTAAAAAGCATATTCTTCATGATCCCCACAACATCTTCTTCACAGTCATGACCTTTGATGGGAGTGAAGGTTTCGACCAAGATCTCGTAGACTATCATGGGCACATATTTCAATTCCTTCACCAGGAATTGAGTCCTTGGAGGCTTGCAAGGAGCTAAGGGCTTCATGAGCACTTCCATCATATGATTGGGCAGCTCTTTGTCATCATATAAGATCCTAGCTTGCCCTTTCTGAAGGAATTGGAACTGGCAGAGCTCGAAGCAATTCTATGGCTGGAGCAGTAAAATGAGTATTTTCGGTCATCCAGTCCAAGACCCAAGAGTTGATGTTTTTGGGGTCACCAGAGATTTGCATAGTGGCATATAATTGAAGAACAAGCTCTTCATTCCAGTCAAAGAGGTCAGTGCAGAATTGAAGTAACCCTCCATCATGAAGAACATTCAGAGCTGGGGTAAAGCATGGAATGTTTTCTATATCACCATGAATAATGTGTCGATGGTGGAAGATCTTGTTCTTGTCAACAAGCACCGCACTGTAGTAGTTGAGTTGCGTGCTTGTCCAAAACTCTTGTGCCCGATGCGAAGTTTTTCATATGGATTGGCACCAATGAAGAAATGATGCTTATCATAGAACATTTCCTTCTGAAACTTTGGCCTTTTAGAGTAAGGCTGACGAGGCTTTGGTTGAGGATTTAGCTGAAAATTTTCATCAGCCTGAGGAATTTGAGCCACCACAACAGGTGTATGAGGATTTGCAACATGCGTTTCAGCATGAGTTTCTTCATTTTGTGCAGGTGCAGTTTCTTCAAGCACACGTTCCTTAGTGTGAGGAATATGCTGAGCCGATGTATCAGTTTCTGGCACAACATTTTCTTCAACATTCTCATTTTCATGAGCTGATGCATCTGATTCTTGTTACATGATAGACTTCACTACAGTGCTCTTTTCTTTTGATCCAGTCAAAACTTCTGTGGCTACAGGTGACTCATGTATTTGAGGAATTGGGGTGACCATTGGCGAATTGGGATGAGCCTTTTCCTAAAATTCATCATGTATCACTGGTGTGTTGCAGCCAATGTCCATGTCATCATGAATTTCTTCATCTCCCATTTCAGTTCATTGCTGCACCTGAGGAGATGAAGCTTGAGGAATTGAAGGTTGAGGGTCATCTTCAATCTATTCATCACATGGATCTATGGAAGTAGCAGAGCAATTTTCTTTCATTTCTTAATCCCCTTCTTGGATGACATGATGCTCACCAAAGGGCACCATCATATAGGTAGGTGCAACATTGATAAGGGTGGCATCAATTGGAGCGGTTGATAAAGTTGGCAAAGTCCTTAAGCGTTTCGCTTCTGAGGACTCTGAAGCTATTGATGCCTTTATCTTCTTGGCTTCTTTTTCAGCTGCTTTGGTTTTCTTCACTTCTGATGCAGAAGGAATAGTGATTTTATTCACAGTTGAAGACTTTGGTGATGGAGCATTTTTTCAGGCACGGATGATGCAGTCATCCTGGTAGGAGCAATTTTTTCATGCATAGCATATTCTGTAGCTGGCCTGTCAGGTTCATCAGTTACAGGTTCTTCATCAGAGTCATCAGGCATTTGGACTGTGTAGCTGGCAACCTTTTTGTTGTGCTCTACTACGACTTTGGTAGCGGCCTCGACGAATCTCACCTTGGCTTCTTTCCTGTCAACATGATAGCTAGTGAATTTCTCACTGAGGGTTTTCATCTCACTTTGAGTGGAGACAAGTTGCCGCGGCGTCAAGGACAACATATTTTGGTGCAAGTACTTCCCCTTTTGAACCTTTTCCTTTTGAGATTGTCTGGCTTGTTGGGACTTCCATTTTTCTTCATTGATTAATGTTGGCACCATGTGAGTAGGTCCATGTGGAAGCTTCAAATCATCAATGGGTGTGTTGGGATGTTTGTACCAAAGATCGATGAAGTCCAGTACCACTTTCAGATCAAGTGCGAGGGGAATGGTGGTACCTTTTTCCTGTGCGACCCTTTCTTTTTTATTTTTGATGATTGCTTCAAGTGTTTCATCATGATATTCATCTTCATCTGATCTAGAGGGTACATTAAAGACAACTCTGTTTGGGCTGGGCCTTATTCCTCTCCCATCAGTCATCTTTGTCTTCACAATTCCTCCTGAAGAATTGTCTGCAAAGCTAGAGGCAAATGGTCTTGAGGGAATTGGGCTCCCTGTTGTATGTTGACTTGACTGGCGTTGCATTGGAAGTGAACACTTTGTTGCAGTTGAGGACTTTGCAACACTTGAGTATTTTCCAGCAACACTTGGAGCTGGCTGAGGATTTTACTATTTTGAGAGAGCTGTTGAGGACTTGGGCTTTACGCCTGATTTCTTTATCAGGGCCTTCTTTGGAGCAATTTCAGTGGTAGAGGCCTCATCAGCAGAGGAGGAGGCAACAACAGCTGCAGATTCCTCATTGAAAGTTGTCACAACTTGTTTGGCAACTTTTCTCAGTTTTGCCACATACTTTGCTTTATCTTCCGGATAGTCTTCAATTGTAACCATGATTGAGGGATGTGCACTTTGTTGATCTCGCAGAGGAGGTCTGTTGCAAGCGGGCTTTAGGGAAAATTTCTTGGCGTACTTGGGAGTGACATATTTGTATTCTTTCCACTCTTAGACCATCGTCGTTCAATCCTCTGAAGCCTGATTTTACGCTTCACATTGGTCTATTTTCCATGTACTTTTTCATCAAGTGTGCAATAATCAGCATAAATATCTCTAGGAATCTCAAAAGCAGTGTTCAACTCTGCCTTCTTTCCACCCTTTTGTTTCGTGTCATCGACCATTTTCTTGAGTTGAGGACTTTGCTGAGGAATTTGAATTCTTGAGGAATCTGATGACACATGCATATTTTCTTCAAGAAACGTTGCAAATGAGTTAAGTTGATGAGAACCTAGTGATTTATCAACTGGCATTCTGTACCTGTGAACAGAGTATAGGTGCGAAGAATTTGGAGAGGTCATATGCTTTCTCAGAGTTGAGGAATTTCAAAAATGACTCAAGTTGAGGAATTTTACCAATACTGTGTTGAGGAATTTGACGAATACTGTGTTGAGGAATTTCGCTAAGCATTCCTGTCTTGGGTTCCAGAGTTGTGCAGATCCAAAAATTTACACAATTGAGGAATCTCGTGAAGAATTTAGTAACTTAAAGAAATTCATCAAGTGTTCTAGACATGGAAGTGTTCATTTAATGAATTTTCCGAGGAATAACAATTTTCATAGATCTAATTGAAATATATGGATTAGCATGGGCAGTAAAATTAGATTTTAATTACCCTATGTGAAGAACACGACGAACACGATGAACTGAGAAGGTGAAAATGGAAGCTCATGGGTTCAGATCTCCAGCACCCTAACTTGGCGGCTGAAGACAACTACAACGGCGGCGGAGGAAGATGATCCGTGGTCGGAGTGAGTTCAACGATGTCAAGGTCGAGGCAGTGAAGCTATTCTACACTAGCGATGAAGATTTCCAGCGGTGGCGCTAGGTTAGAGCTCGAGCGGGGAGGATGAGAGCGAGAGGAAGAGATTTTACTTAAGGGGGTAGGGGCCTATTTATAGGTAGGGTGAAAAACGGTCCGGAGCGAAAGTTTTGGACCGAAATGCCCCTCGCCCTTCCTCTCTGCTTGACATGCGTCACCCACGTACGAGGTGGTGGATTTAGTGGATATCATGCTTATCCTATCATGGGTAGTGGATGCGGTTTGAGCGGTAACGACTGAAAAGTGTGAGTTTAAATTTTTTGAGGATTTTGTTAGCAAAGTCTTAAGCTAACAAGAACTCAGTGAGGACATTGAACAAGTGTCAAATAGAACACATATGAAGAGTTGAGAATAGTTTGGGTTGACCTTAGCATAGAGGGGAGACAGGTCCGATCACATTCACTTAGAGGAAAAACCAACTTGAAGACTTACCAATAAGTGAGTGTTGTTGAGGACTTTGAAAGCTCATAACTTAGTATATAGTTAATGAAGAACATCTTAGAAAAGTTTGAAGAATTTTACCTTTTGAAGAATTTGCAATTTTGAAGATTTTGAAGACTTTGAAGATTTGAAGAATTTGCAAAAAGTCTTAGTTTTTAAGAATTTCAACTTGAAGAATTTCAAATTGGGTGGTGGCGTGAGCCACCGTATAAGAATGATGATTTCAGGCACCGCGTACAATTGTTGTAGGGTCGTGAGAGTCAAATTCTTCATTAACTTCTTCACTCTTAGAGTGTTATTCTTCATTAATTGAAGAAAAATGTTACTTCATGTGTTGCACATCTAAGTCATCAATTTTGCATAAGTGTTAGGATGTGTGCCTTTTCATAGAACATTCGAAGACTCTAGGATATTTAGCTCACACCACAACTTGCAAAATATCTTCTCATCCAAGGGCTTAGTGAAGATATCCGCTAGCTAGCCTTCAGTCTTCACGTGGTCGATGACGATGTTGCCCTTGAGTACATGATCACGAAGAAAATGATGGCGAATGTGGTTGTGGTTGGTCTTCGAGTGTTGTACAAGGTTGTATGAAATCTTGATTGCACTCTCATTGTCATAGTAGAGTGGCACATTCTTCATGTTGGTGCTGTAGCCCTTGAGGGTTTGCTTCATCCACAACAATTGAGCACAACAAGAACCCGCAAGAATGTACCCAACTTCGGCAGTGGAAAGTTACACACACTTGTGCTTCTTTGAGGACCAACAGACTAAGGATCGTCAAAGGTAATGGCAGGTTCCTCATGATGACTTGCGATCCACATGGTCACGAGCATAATCAGAATCAGAATATCCAACAAGGTGAAGATTTGAGCGCTTGGGGTACCATAATCCAAGTGTTGGTGTGTGAGCTAGATATCGAAGAATATGTTTCACAACCTTATGGTGTGATTCCTTCGGGTTTTCTAGGAAATGAGCACACATGCACACACTAGGCATAATGTCTCGCCTAGATGCACATAGGTACAATAATGAGCCAATCATAGAGCGATATACCTGCTGATCGAAATCTTTACCATTTTCGTCAGAGTAGAGGTGGTCGTTGGTAGGCATGCGCGTTTTGACGCCTTTGCATTCTGAAAGTGCGTTATATTGACTAGAGGGGGGTGAATAGGCGATTTTTACAAATTCATCACTGAGGAAATTCCTAGTGAGGAAAGTCCTTAGTCATGAACTGAGTGCAACAGAAATAGTACTTAGTCAGAAGTGCAAAAACGTCTACAACAAAGTACTCAGCGTGAATTTGGAGAATTGGTTTGCACACGACACGAATACAAGATAAGCAGGTGATGAATGACCCAGGTGAAGAATTTGAAGTGAGGAATTCATAGAAAGTAGTCAAATTCTTCAAACAGTACAGATGAAAGTCTTGAACATGCAATTGAGGAAATGAAAAGAGTTGAGGAAATAGAACTAGTAGCTCGATGAAGACAGTTGTTGATGACCTAGTTCCAACTGCTGTGATAGTTGTACGTCTGGTTTGGAGTGGCTTGGTATTGGAACCAAAGGACACATAGTCCCAGTACACATAGTCCCTATCATATTCTCCTTGAGCTAAGGACACACAGTACTTGCCCAACACCCTTGGTAAGTCTTCAGGGCAGACTTCCAAACCCTCACAAACTCGGTCACCCGGCGATTCACAATTGACTGCTGGATGCTCTAGACCATGACGCCTAACCGTGTGGAGGATGCATAGTCCCCAAAGGTAACAAGCATCGGTTCCACACATGAATAGCTTCTTTAGTGATTCTCAATCACTTGGGTTTTGGTTTGGGTTTGGGTGTTTGGGATATTTGCTCACTTGATGATTTTCGCTCAAAGGCTTTGAGGAATTTCGGTTACTCTAGATGACTAGTATCAGTTTATATCGGAGCAGCCAACCATCTAGTGGTTGTGGGGGTGGCTATTCATAGCGTGGGAGCATCCCAACATGTTTGATATAAATGCCCTTAATGATATGACCGTTGGGTGGATAAGATTCAGGACACATGGCGCATGGCGTGGCAACGGTCGGAACTTTCAACTGTGAGAGTGTTCATGTCTCTCATCTTCCTCACGTTGAGGATTTGGTAGGTGTACGTTTGGGTTGAGCATCATGAGGAAATTCTTTCCGTGGTTTTACCTTGACCCCCTTTAACAGTGCGGTGTTCCTATGACTTGAGAATGAAGAAAATGAAATAGAAAGAGTAAATCTTCACGCTTCAAAGTCTTCAGAGTATTTTCTTCGGGACACACCGAATTCCTCATCTTCGATATCTTCAAGAAGAATATCAATTTCTGCGCGATCAAAGTCTTCAAGGAATGACCAAAGTCTTCACCCGAAGACATACATTTGTAGGGGTCAATATTCTTCGAATAACTCAAATTCCTCAGCGACTCATAGAGCCCATGCACTCTTACAAACTTATTAGTCTCTTAACCTATAAGTCTTCAAACCACCAAAATCACTAAGGGGCACCAGATGCACTTACAATCTCCCCCTTTTTGGTGGTTGATGACAAGTAGGTTAAGTTTTCAACGGGGATAATAATATGAAATGTACGTACATAGTTTGAGGAATTTTATTGCAAGATACAGAGAAACTCCCCTTGAAGATGTGCATATTTGAGGAATCTGTGTTGGACAACAAATGCACATTGATGATATATATCATGGAGATCTCCCCCTGTATCTTGTAATTCATGCATGAATTTGACATATAATATGAGTAATTTGAAATGCATGATGAAAAATGGTGTGTGATGAATTTCAGCATGCATGCATTAATTAACTTGAGAATAAGCATGGGAGGAAAAACGTTCAAAAGTGTGAGAACACCATCAGGATTAAGTTACAACTAATTACATCAAACACTTCACAAGAAACGAGAGTTTGTAACTTAATAAAGTTTATAAGCCCATAAATTTAACCCGCTTGAAGACTAACTCTCAGATTTCTCCCCCTTTGTCATCAAGTGACGAAAAGGGACGAAACTGAGGACTAACGCCCATGAAATACTTCACTTCTGTGGTGGAGGAGAGGCGCCCGCGTTCTTCGTGTCAGTCTTCCTGGTTGGGTCTATTACAGTATCAACAAGTTCCTCATCAGAATCAGCTGAGCGGAATGAGGAATAAGAGCTGTCCACCAGGCTAGGAATTGGGATCTTCTTGAATTTCTTCTTTGGTGGCCATGAAAAATCAAAGTCTTGAGTGAATTCCAGTTCTTTGAGTTCCTCAGGAGTCTTGAGATGTGACAGTATGGCCCAGGTGTGATCAAATACCTCATGAAGATAATAGTGATTTTTCTTCACTGCATTTTCAGTATCATTGAGGATTTTCACACTAGAGCCAAACTGGCGTTTAACCCACTTATGGTTTTGATCAACTTTCTTATGAAGACTGAGGAGAAGCTCTGTGTTAGTCATCACCCGTGGGGCAGTTGGACTTGGAGGTTTTGCTCTGCCGTCAGATTCTTGGGTGGTAGTGTCATCATAGGAGGAGTAGGATGCAACCTTGCGAAATTGACCATCGAGTGGCCGATTTCCTTCATCAATCACAAACTTGCCTTTGCCCTCTATTGGTTCAAAAGATTTCTTGATGACTTGGAGAGGAGGCAGATAGCCAAGATGATTATGATAGTCTGCTTGATAGTGGATTGCGGCTCTGGTTCTGATGAATCTCATGATCCAAGGCGCATAAATCTTCAGCTCAAATGGTGACAAGGCATTGTTGGCCAAAGTCCTCAAGAAGAAGTCGTGAAGGTTCATTTTGATTCCATGAACGACATTGAACACTGTGTTCTTAATGATCCCGACAACATCTTCTTCATTATCATGCCCTTTGATAGGTGCGAAGGAATTGGCCAATATCCTGTAGACTGTTCTAGGCACATACTTCAATTCCTTCACCAGGAATCTTGTCCTTGGAGGTTGGCCCAGAGCTAAAGGCTTCATGAGGGCCTCCATTAGATGATTTGGCAACTCTTTTCATCATATAGGTTTATTTCTTCATCTGAAGGAATTGATATTGTTAGAGCTCGAAGCAATTCTATGGCTGGAGTCGTTAAGTGACCGTGCTGAGTCATCCAGTCCAAGACCCAAGAGTTGATGCTTTTGGGGTCACCTGAGATGTGCAGTGTGGCATAGAACTGAGGAATGATGTTTGTATTCCAGTCCCTGATATCCATGCAGAATGGCAGTATCCCTGCATCATGAAGAACACTCAGAACTAGGGTAAAGCAAGGAATTTCCTTCGTATCACAATGAGGAATGTGTGTGTGATGAAATATATTTCTCTTCTCCACAAGCACATCAACATAGTAACTAAGTTGTGCCTCATACGAAGCTTGTCGTATCGATTTTCTCGAGTGAAGAAATGGCGTTCATCATAGAAATCCGCTTTCAGAAACTTTGGCCTCTTTGAGTATGGCTGATGAGGCTTTGGTTGAAGATTTTGATGTTGAATTTCATTAGCTTGAGGAATTTTGGCCACCACAATTGCAGTTTCAGGATTTGCAACAAGTGGTTCATTAGTTGAATCTTTATTCTGTGCTGAGGCAGTTTCTTCAAGCGCTTGTTCTTCAGTTTGAGGAATTTGCTATGTCGTAGGTGCAGATGCAGTTTCTGGTACAACAGTTTCATTTTCATTTGCATTTTCATCAGCTGATGCAGCTAATTCTTGGTCTAGTGCTGATTTCACATGTGAGCTCTTTTCTTCAGAGCTAGTAAGAATTTCTGTAGCTGCTGGGATGCAGTAGTTTGAGGAATCTGAGAAATCATTGGCGAGTTTGGATGAGACTTTTCCTAGAAATCATCATGGATTACAGGTGTGGTGCAGCCAATGTTCACATCAGCCTCTTCAGCAATTGTTTCTGGGTTCGAGGAGGAGGTGTTGAGACTTGAGGAAATTGACCAGCTTGAATTTCCTCATCTATTTGTGTAGATGTTGTAGAGCGATTTTCATCCATTTTGTCATCCTGTTCTGGAATGATATGCTCTTCACCTAATGGTACAATCATGTATGACGGTGCAACGCTGAGAGGAGTTGCATCAACTGAAGGTAATAATGTAGTAGGCAGAGTCTTCAGGCGTTTTTCCTCTGAAGACTTTGAAGGTGTTGATGCCTTTCTCTTCTTGGCTTCCTTCCCAACAGCTTTTGTTTTCTTCATGTTTGAGGCAGACGGAAGTGTTACTTTGTTCACTTTTGAAGACAATGGTGAAGGAGCATTTTCTTCAAGCATTACGTAGGCAGTTTCAGGCCTGGCAGATTCTTCAGCAGTTACATTCTGAGCAGACTCATCAGCAGCAGGTTCTTCATCTTCATCACAAGTTGTACAATGTAGCTGGCCCAAGGAATTGTTGGTTGATTTGGAGCAGCAACCCTGTTGTTGTATTCATCAATGGCGTCAATTGCGGCCTTGACAAACCTCACTTTGGCACCCTTTCGGTCTGCATGAAGACTTGTGTATTTTTCAGTGAGGGTTTTCAACTCAGCTTGAGTAGAGACAAGTTTCTTAGGCGTCAGGTTAAGGAGGTTTTGTTTCAAGCACTTCTCCTTTTTAACCTTTGCTGCCCAAGCTTGTTTGGCTTGTTGATCCTTCTACTTTGCTTCATTTATGAATGAGGTTACCATGTGGTTGAGTCTAGGTGGAAGTTTTGAATCATCAATGAGTGTGTTTGGATCTTCATACCAAAGATCGATGAAGTTCAACACCACTTTTGGATCCAGTGCAAGGGGAATGGTGTTGCCAGTAGCTTGTGCAACCCTTTCTTGTTTGTTCCTGATAATGGCTTGAAGAGTTTCATCATCATATTCCTCACTTCCCTATGATGCAGAAGGAATATTAAGGACAACTTTTCTTGGGCTCGGCCTTGTTCCTCTCCCAGCAGTCATCTTCGTCTTCAGTATGCCAGGTGAAGATTTGTGAGCCGAGCTAGAGGCAGATGGTAATGAGGAGTTTGGATTCCCTGTTTGATGCTGCCTGGGCTATGGATGCAGATGGAGTGAGGAATGTGCTGCAGTTGAGGACTTGGCAGCCGTTGTTGTTTCTGTTTGAGGAATTTGCTCTTTGGATAATGCTGTTGAGGGTTTTTTACTTGACACATGATTTCTTCATCAGTGTCTTCTTGGGAGGTTGTTCTGTAGCAGAAGCCTGAGCAGCAGAGGAGCAGGCAGCAGCAGCTACAGCAGCAGAATCCTCATTGAACTTTGTTTCAGCTTTGTTTGCCTTTTTGCTCAGCTTGGCCAAATAGTTTCTTTTTCTTTAGGATAGTCTTCAACTATGGCCACGCTTGAGGGATGGGCACTTTGTTTGTCTCCCACAGGCAGTATTTTGCAAGGAGGTTTGATGGCAAACTTCTTGGCATACTTTGGAGTGACATACTAGTATTCTTTCGACTCCTTTGCCCATCTGCGTTCAATCCTTTGAAGCCTGATCTTGCGTTCTGCAGAGGTTTCTTTCCCATGAATTTCTTCATTTGGCGTGCAGTAATCAGCATATATTTCTTCTGGGATTTCAAAAGTAGTGTTCAGTTCTAACTTCTTTCCTCCCTTCTTTTTTCTGTCCTCCTCCGTTTTCTTCAGCTGAGGTTTTTGCTGAGGAATTTGTATTCTTGAGGAATGTGATGACACATGTATTGTTTCTTCAAGAAATGCAGCAAATGAGCCAAGTTGATGAGAACCTAGTGATTCATGAGCTGACATTTTGTACGTGTGAACATAGTATAGGTGCGAAGAGTTTGGAGAGGTCATATGCGTTCTCAGATTTAAGGATATTGAAAAATGACTGAAGTTGAGGAATTTGACTAGTATAGTGTTGAGGAATTGGACTAAACATTCTGATCTTGGGTTCCACATATGTGTGGATTTGAAATTTACACAATTGAGGAATCTTGTGAAGAATTTTGTAACTTAGTGAAATCCATCAAGTGTTCTAGACATGGGTGTGCACAGCTGAAGGATTTTCTGAGGAATAACTGATTTCACGGATCTAAAGAAAATAAATGTATCAACAAGGGCAATAAAATAGGATTTTAATTACCCTGCGTGAAGAACACGATGAAGTGGGGAAGTAAAAACAAAAGCTCTTCGGTTCAGATCTTCAGTGCCCTAAGTCGGCGACTGAAGACAACTACTGTGGCGGAGGAGGGATATGATCCAATGTCGGCGTGTGTCCAGTGACAGCGAGGTCGAGGCAGTGAGGCTGTTCCTCACCGACGATGAAGGTTGCTAGTGGCGGCGCTAGGTTTTGAGATCGAGCGGAGAAGACGAGAGTGAGACAAGAGTTTTTCACTGGAGGGGGAAGGGGTTATTCATAGCTCACGTGAAAATGAAGCAAATTCTTTGGACGAAACTGCCCCTGACCTTTCGTTTCCGCATGACACGTGCTACCCACGTACGAAAAGGTGGAGATATTGGAGATCATGGTTATCCTATCGTGAGTAGTGGGTGCGGTTACAGTGGTAACGGTATTTTTTCTGAAATTTGATAATTTTGTTGCAAAGTCATTAGCTGACAAGGACTCAGTGAGGACTTTGAACAAGTGTCAAATAGAATGCATATGAAGAACTGAGAATAGACTGGGTTGAGCTTAGCATAGAGGGAAGACGGGTCCGATCACATTCACTTAGAAGAAATACCAGCATGAAGAGTTAGCAATAAGTGAATGTTGTTGAGGACATTGAAAGCTCATTACTTAATATATAATCAATGAAGATCATCACAATTTTTTTTTAATAATTTGAAATTTTTTGAAGACTTTGAAAATTTTGAGGAATTTGTGATAATTCTCAGATTTGAAGAATTTCATCTTTGATGAATTTCCAACTTGAAGAATTTCAAAGTTTGGTGGTGGCATGACCCATCAAATAAGAATGATGATTTCAGGCGCCATGTACAATTGTCGTAGGGCCCTAAGAATCAAATTCTTCATTAAGAGTGTTATTCTTCATTGATTGAATAAACATGTTACTTCGTGTGTTGCGCATCTAAGTCAACAATTTTGCATAAGTGTTAGGATGTGTGCATTTTTACAGAACATTTGAAGATTCTAGGATACTTAGCTCACACGAACTTGCAAAATCTTTTCTCATCCAAGGGCTTTGTGAAGATATCTGCTAGCTGGCTATCAGACTTCACATGGTCGATGGTGATATTGCCCTTGAGTACATGCTCACGAACAAAATGATGACAAATCTGGATGTGCTTGGTCTTCGAGTGTTGTACTGGTTGTAGGTGATCTTGATTGCACTCTCATTGTCGCAGTAGAGGGGCACATTCTTCATGTTGATGCCGTAATCTCTGAGGGTTTGCTTCATCCATAGCAGGTGAGCACAACAAGATCGAGCAGCAATGTATTCAACTTCAGCAGTGGAGAGTGATACACAATTCTGCTTCTTTGAGGACCACGAGACTAAGGATTGACATGTGCCTGATGTTGACTTGTGATCCACATGGTCACCAGCATAATCAGAATCGGAATATCCAACGAGATGAAGATTTGAGCCCTTGGGCTACCATAATCCTAGTGTTGGTGTGTGAGCTAGATATTGAAGAATGTGTTTCAAAGCCTTATGGTGTGTTTCCTTCGTTTTTTGCTTGGAAACGTGCACACATGCAAACACTAAGCATAATGTCTGGCCTAGATGCACATAGGTATGATAAGGAGCCAATCATGCAGAGATATACATGCTGATCGAAGTCTATACCATTTTCGTTAGTGCAGAGGTGACCGTTTGTAGGCATAGGAATCTTGACGCCTTTGCATTCATGCATGCCGAATTTCTTCAGGACATCCTTGAGGTATTTCTCTTGATAGATGAAGATGCCATTGCATTGTTGACGAATTTGCAGACCTAAGAACAATTTCAGCTCCCCCATCATGGACATTTGATATTCTTCACCCATCATGTACGCAGATTTATCACTGTAACGTTTGTCAGTACAACCAAAAATAATGTCATCGACATATATTTGGCACACGAATAGTTCATTGTCATAGAGTTTTGTTAAAAGAGTAGGATCAAGTGAACCGAGTTTGAAGTCTTCCTTCATGAGGAATTCCTTCAATGTCATACGACGCCCGAGGGGCTTGCTTGAGGACATAGAGTGCCTTTTTGAGTCTGAAGACTTTTTCAGGATGCTTTAGGTCTCCAGTCATGCTTTAGGTGCAAACTTTGAGCTATGGTGAAGATCTCCAATCCAGCATCTTGCACCGAAGACTTTGAAATAACTTAGATTGGTTTTCTTGTCTGTGAGGAGTTCGTATGAGGTTTTCTTGAGCAATTTGTGAAGATATACCCTGTTGATGATGTGTCAAGCATTGTTGGTTGCCTTAAGACGAAAGCGACGAGGAGTCTGATATTCTTCAAGCATAGTCCATGCCATTTCAACCAGAGTCGTGTTTTTGCGTTCAATGACGCCATTTTGTTGAGGAGTATAAGGAGCAGACAATTCATGAGTAATACCAAGTTCATCAAGATAATCACGAAGACCAATATTTTTGAATTCTGTCCCATTATCACTCCTGATGTGTTTGATCTTGACGTCGAATTTTGTTGAGGCCCTTGATGAAAATCGTTTGAAGACTTCGTGCACGTCATTTTTGTAAGCAATGATATGTACTCAAGTATAACGAGAATAGTCATCAACGATGACAAAGCCATGTAGAGATGTTGCGTTGGTTAGAGTAGCATAATGAGTAGGTCCAAAGAGATCCATGTGAAGCAATTCAAACGGACGAGTAGTAGTCATGATAGTCTTTGAGGGGTGTTCGGATCTGGTCAATTTTTCAGACTCATAAGCACCGCAGAGATGGTCCTTGAGGAATTTTACAGTTTCGATGCCAATGAAATGCTTCTTCTTTGCCAATGTGTGTAAATTATTCATGTCTGCATGACCAAGTCGTCGAAGCCATAGCAACCCTTCTAATGTTTTTGCTAGTAAACGCGTGGCTGGTTGAGGACATGTAGAAAAGTCAACAATATACAAGTCTCCTCTCCTAAAGCCTTTGAAGACTTTGGATTTGTCAAATTCCATGATGACTACACATCTATATTTTCCAAAGATTACAATCATATCAAGATCACATAGCATTGAGACTAACACAAGGTTAAATCCAAGGGATTCGACAAGCATAAGTTTGTCCATGTGCCGATCCTTAGAGATAACCACTTTACCATGTCCCAATACCTTGCTTTTACCTTTATGAGCGTAAGTGATATGCTTCAGTAGTGATGGAGTCAGTGGGATATTCATCAATAAGCTTTTATCTCCAGTCATGTTGTTTGTACATCCACTGTCAAGAACCCACTCTGTGTTCTTGGGTTGATCATCCTCGAGATGAATTAGTATAGCTTACCATCTCATATGCTTCAGATTTGAAGAATATGATATCAATTTCATGAGACTTGAATTTCATCACAAATAGTAAATTTGAGGACGAGTGAAATGTTTGATCATTTCATCTTGTTTTAGCTTGCGTCCAATCAAGCAAATTCCTCAGGTCTCGAGCAAATTCTTCAAATGATGACTTTCATCTAGAGACTTGACTTGCAGAAGTGATTAGTTTGATTTCTTCACTACCCACATCTAAAGGGGTGTACAATAGTTCATCATCCTACGAGCACCATATGAGAATAGAGGCATTGAAGCTAAAGCACTTCTTTTCACAGTAGGGGGGTTAGAGTACTCAAATAAATAGGCAGAGAAATTCTTTGAGGACTTATGAACATAATGATTTGAGGAATAGTGCTCATATTCATGTCCCTTGTAGTTTCCGTGCATATCTGAAGCATTAGTGCGAGTACGAGCATAATTTTGACCATTTTAGGAATTTGATCCTCAAGAAGACTTTGGACCACCCGAGGAATTTGATATCGGGTTCTGGTTCTTCACTGGTGGTGTCATGAGGACATTCACCTGAAGCTTTTCCAAGCAACTTTTGGGAACCCATATTTTCCTCAGGGGAGGTCCATTCCTGCAGTTAGTTCAAACATATCGAGCAAATACTTCACGAGATTGATTTTTGAACAGTTTATAGTTGGAGTCAAATGACTCATCAGAGAAATAGGACATTTCACATGCAAAGCCTGTTAGAGTGTATGGATCAATGGGAGGTCCTTTAGAGCAACCCATGAGGTTTTGGGGTACTGCTCAAGTTTCCAGTATGATCCATCAACATTCAGTTTCCTCTCGAAGGAAATGCCCTCTTTCCTCGGGTTCCTGTTCAGAATTTGCCTTTTGAGCACATCACAAAGGGTTTGATGCCCTTTGAGACTTTTGTATATGCCTGTCACATACAACGCCTTCAATCCTGGATTTTTGTTAGTAGCATTTGTGGTTTCCTCAAGTGAGGAATTTGATACCACATGAATAGCTGAAGAATTTGTAGCGATAGAAGCATTTGAGGTTTCAGGTGAAGATTCATGTTCGATGCATTTCAGACATGGTGGAATGAATTCTTCCTGAGCGGTACTGATCTGTTGAGCAAGTAATGAATCATTTTCCATTCTAAGAACATCATTGGACATTTTCAAATTCTCAAGATCAAGCTTCCTTTGAAGAAATTAGTAGGAAAGCTTCTCATGATTAGCCAAGAGTGTACCATAATGATCTTGAAGAGTATCAAATCTAGACTGAAGAATCTGAACATCTTTAGTGAGGATTTGAGGATGATTCATTTCATCATTCAATAGACCATCAATTTTGTCTAGCAGTTTTGAAGCTTTTCAATAACACTTTGCTCCTTAGTGGCAATGTTGGCAAGTTTATAGTAGCTGGGTTTTTGATAATCATCTAGTTCACACTCACTAGAATCAGAGGAGGATGTGTGGTTTGGTACCTTTGAACTTTTTGCCATGAAGCAATAGGTTGGAGCGAAGTCATCATCATATTCACTAGTGTTGTTGACGTTGCCATTTTCTTCAAGGTTGAAGATCGACTTGCCGACGAATGTGGTAGAAAGTGCAAGACTTGCCACACCAGATTCTGACTCCACTTTAGAACCTTCCTATTCATCATAGTCCTCAGATTCTTCTTCAGAATCCATTTCCTTGCCAATGAGTGCCCGAGCTGTTCTGAAAATGGTCTTCTTGTGCGATGAGGACTTTGAAGATTTCTTCTTTTTCTTTGAGTCATCAGAACTTTCATCCTTGTATTTCTTCTTCCATGATTCTTTCACCCTATAAGGACAGTCAACAATATAGTGACCAGATTTCCTCCATTTGTGGCAGGTTCTTTTCTTGCAGTCCTCAGATGAAGATTCTGATTCCCTCATATATTTTCTTGAAGATTTTCCAAACTGGCCACACTTTGTGAACTTCTAGAATTTCCTCACGAGCATAGCAAGTTCCTGCCCAAGTTCTTCAGGATCACCGAGACTGCAGTGAGATTCTTCTTCTTAAGATGTGGAAACAACCTTTTCCTTCAGTGCACGAGGTCTTGAATAGCTTGGTCCATATAGCTCTCTCTTTTCTTCTTGTTGGAATTCATGAGTATTGAGTCTCTCAAGTATATCAGAAGGATCAAGCATCTTGTAGTCTCTTTGTTCTTGGATCATTAGAACAAGTGTCTCAAATGATGGATCAAGAGATCATAGCAGTTTCTTCACAACTTCATGGTCAGTGATGTCTCTGGCTTCCAGAGCTTGCAATTCATTTGATATGTCAGTTAGGCGATCAATGGTGTCTTGGCAGCTTTCATTATCAAGCCTCTTAAAACGGTTGAAGAGATTGCGAAGAACATCGACACGAGAGTCACGCTGTGTTGAGACCCCCTCATTGACTTTGGACAACCTATCCCATATAAGCTTAGCTGTGCCCAAAGCACTGACTCTGCCATATTGACCTTTGCTCAGGTGGCCACAAATGATATTCTTCGACTGCGAGTCGAGTTGCTTGAACTTCTTTACATCAGCGACACAGATAGTAGCAGTGATGGAGGGAGCACCAGTTTGCAGAATGTACCAGAGATCATTGTCAATTGCTTGAAGATGCATTTGCATCTTGGTCTTCCAGTAGGGAAAGTCCTTTCCTTTGAAGGTAGGACAAACTGCAGTAACTTTGATCATACCTTCGGTTGACATAACTAAAACTCCACACGGTTAATACAAAATCACACAGAACAAGGGAGTACCTTGCTCTGATACCAATTAAAATTGCGTTATATCGACTAGAGGGGGGTGGATAGGTGATGTTTACAAATTCATCACTCAGGAAGTTCCTAGTGAGGGAAGTCCTCAACCATGAACCGAGTGCAGTGGAAACATTACTTAGTAAGAAGTGCAAAAATTTCTACAACAAAGTACCCAACATGAATTTAGAGAATCGATTTGCACATGACACGAATACAAGATTAGCACGTGATGACTGATTCGGGTGAATAATTTGAAGTGAGGAATTCAGAGAAAGTCTCCAGTCAAATTCTTCAAATAGTACAGATGAAAGTCTTCAACATGCAATTGAGGAACTCAAAAGAGTTGAGGAAATAGAACCACTAGCTTGATGAAGTCAGTTGTTGATGACCCAGTTCCAACTACTGTGATAGTTGTACGTTTGGTTTGGAGTGGCTTGGTATTGAAACCAAAGGACACACAGTCCCTACCGTATTCTCCTTGAGCTAAGGACACACATTCCTAGCCCAACACTCGTGGTATGTCTTGAGGGCAGACTTCCAAACCCTCACAAACTCGGCCACCCGGCGATCCACAATTGACTCCGGGATGCTCTAGACCGAGACGCCTAACCGTCTAGAGGACGCACAATCCTCAAAGTTAAGAAGTGTCGGTTCCACACACGAATAACTTCTTCAGTGATGCTCAATCACTTGGGTTTTGGTTTTGGTTTGGGTGTTTGGGGTATTTCCTCACTTTATGATTTTCGCTTAAAGGCTTTGAGGAATTTGGGTTTCTCTAAATGACTGGTGTCAGTTTCTCTCGGAGCAGCCAACCAGGTAGTGGTTGTGGGGGTGGCTATTTATAGCCTGGGAGCATCCGACATGATTTGACATAAATGCCCTTAATGATAAGACCGTTGGGTGGATAATATTTAGGACAGATGGCGCATGGCACGACAATGGTCGAAACGTTCAACTGTGAAAGTCCTCATGTCTCTCAGGTTCCTCACTTTGAGGATTTGGTAGGTGTAGGTTTGGGTTGAGCATCATGAGGAAATTATTTCTGTGGTTTTACCTTGAATCCCTTTGACATTACGGTGTTCCTATGAGTCGAGAATGAAGAAAATGAAACATAAAGAGTAAATCTTCACGCTTCAAAGTCTTTAGAGTATTTTCTTTGGGAAACACCGAATTACTCATCTTCAATATCTTCAAGAGGAATATCATTTTCTTCACGATCAAAGTCTTCAAGGAATGACCAAAGTCTTCACCCAAAGACATACATTTTTTGGGGTCGATATTCTTCTAATAACTCAAACTCCTCAGTGACTTATAGAGCTTGTGTACACTTACAAACTTACCAGTCTCTTAACCTATAAGTCTTCAAACCACCAAAATCACTAAGGAGCACTCGATGCACTTACACATTCATTCATGCCGAATTTCTTCAGGACATCCTTGAGGTATTTCTCTTGATAAATGAATATGCTCTTGCGTTGTTGACAAATTTCAAGCCCTAGGAAGAATTTCAGCTCCCCTATCATTGACATTTGATATTCTTCACCCATCATGTAGTCAAATTCGTCACTGTAACGTTTGTTAGTACAACCAAATATGATATCGTCCACATATATTTGTCTTACAAATAGATTATTATCATTGGATTTTGTGAAAAGAGTGGGATCGAGTGAACCGGGTTTGAAGCCTTTCTTCACTAGGAATTCCTTCAATATATCATATCATGCCCGAGGGGCTTGCTTGATGCCATAGAGTGCGTTTTTGAGCATGAAGACTTTGTCAGTATGCTTCGGGTCTTCAAAACCTCGGGGCCGAGCAACATATACTTATTCTTCAAGCTTACCATTGAGGAATGCACTTTTCACATCCATTTGATACAGAGCTATATTGTGATGATTAGCATAGGCAAGTAATATATGAATAGCTTCAAGTCTAGCAACAGGTGCAAAACTTTCAGCAAAGTCAATTATTTCAACCTGTGTGTAGCCTTGGGCTACAAGTTGTGCCTTGTTCCTCACTACCTGGCCATCCTCATCTTGCTTGTTTCGTTAAATCCACTTGGTACTAATGACATTGTGCTTGCGAGGATCAGGCCATTTGATGAGTTCCGAGACGTTGGAATTCATGAGTATTGAGTCTCTCAAGAATACTAGCAGGATCAAGTAGCTTGTAGTCTCTTCGTTCTTGAATCATCAGTACGAGTGTGTCAAATGATGGATCAATAGCTCGTAGCAGTTTCTTCACAACTTCATGGTCAATGATGTCTCTAGCTCCAAGAGCCTCATGCTCATTGGAGATGTTATTGAGAAGGTCAAAGGTGTCTTGACAGCTTTCATTATCAAGTATCTTGAAGGGGTTGAAGAGATTGCAAAGAACATCAACTCGAGAGTCACGTTGTGTGGACACTCCTTTGTTGACTTTGACAACCTTTCTCAGATAAGCTTCGCGGAGGCCAAAGCTCTCACTCTGCCATACTGACTGTTGGGGATATTACCTGTGAATGACCCGCCCTAGTTGGGCCGAGTTATTCATTAGGTGATTCACCCAAACAATTATTTGGGCCTTGTCTTGGCCGAATCAAGGTCGCACGACGGTTTATAACTCCTGGAAGGTCTCCAAGCTTCGGAAGATGGCGATATAGAGACCATAGGGGTCACGATTTGTAGGAAGGAAAGTATCCTTGTAAACCCTAGGGGTTCGACCTGTATATAAAGGCGAGTCCTAGGGGACGGAGGGGGCAGGTTAGAAATCATCGAGTGCTAGGTTCGGCGAGTTACGCCCTCCTTGTAATCGAAACCATATCAATACACACCAAAGCATGACGTAGGCTTTTACCTCCTCACGAGGGGCCGAACCTGGGTAAATCGCCGTTCTCTCCCGCTTAACCCCTTTGAGTCGCCACGAAGGTGCGATGGCTCCAGTACTAAGTCCTTTCATGAGGACATCTGCCGTGACAAAACCACGACAGTTGGCGCCGACAGTGGGGCCTACGCACGGTGGAGTTGAGTTCTCAAAGGGAGACCTACCAGGGTTTGGGAGTTACGCGACGGCGCTCATGACTCGGAGCCGCCGCGGGATAACCTACATCGACAACCGGCAATGGCGACCTGAAGCGGATTCAATTGAATCTGGCTACAGGGTCCCCTCCGGCAAGATCAACATATTCATCGGCATGATCGGATCATCCGTACCTGAGCCAGACACCTCCACCGACATCGTCGAGCCGGCCAGGTACGTCCGCCAAATCATAACGCAAAACCTGACTCGCCCGGTCTTTGTGGGGTTCACGCAGGGATCGGAGGAGCCAGAGCGCTCTACAACTCAGGAAACTACACCGGTCAACTCTGATGACGAATCATCCATGGGCGACTCCGATTCAATCCGGTCTCTTCATGGGGATTGTCTCGGCGGCTTGTCGCTGGCCATGGACCCAGAAATCCTTGACCGAACCCGCCGCCAGATCGCCATCTACATGGTGGGGGCGACTCAACCCGCAGAAAACCCTACTGGAGGCGATGGAACCGGCGAGACGTCTAGGAGTCCGGCCGCAGTCCTGGTGGATTTAGCGGCGGAGATCACAAGGCTAATGGCGACTCCCCTCACACCAGAGAACCAAGAGGAGATAAACACGGAGCTGGCGAAACTCAGAGAGGCGGTGGCAAAGGCTCATCGGGACGCCGAGATGGAGTCCGCCAGGATCGAGACTCGGCAAGCTCAAATTACGGCCGAAAGGATGCGTTTAAACACTGACAACTGGCGGCTCGAGAGACAGCAGCGCGTGCCCGACGCCGCCCATCAGCGGAGACACCAGGGTCGCCTGCCCCATGACCTCAATTCGACCCGCGTGTTCGATACTCCACGAACCCGTGGGACGGGAGCCGCCCCGGCAGGAGGACCGAGCCGCCCGCCTAACCCGCTGGCTCAGCCGGTTGAGGATCACATTCCCCGATTCCGGACGCCTCAAGGCCACTTTTCCAACCCAGTGGATAACGTGCTTGCCGCAACTCACCATCTAGAATCTCTTCCGATTCACGGCAACACTCCTGCCGAGATAGAAGCAAGGAATGCCATCGAGATGTTGAAGACGGCGGTGGTTCAAAACGCCCAGTTCTCACATAGCCTCGAGAGGTTGCATTCTACCCCTCAGGCAAGTTATACCAGGAGCAGGCCAGAGGACCAACCCGCTGTGAACAGCGGGCCGCGACACGTCCCACAGGACAACCCGCCTGAACGGAACCCGCCGGGCCAGGATCTCCCGAACATCCAAGACGCCCCGGCCCCCCTCGTTGGGGGCGGAGGGCGAGTTGGGGTACCATGCTTGTCCCCGGCCCTTCGGAACGAAAAGATGCCCAAAGACTTCAAGGGACCAAGGAAAGTGCCTAATTATACCCCGGACCTCGAGCCGGCGTCATGGATCGAGAGTTATGAGATCGCCATGGACATGCTCGATGAAACGAGGCGGTTTGCGCGAGATACTTCACCATGATGCTCGAGGGGTCAGCGCGCACTTGGTTGAAAAACTTACCTCCCAATTCCATCCAGTCATGGGCCGAGTTAAAAGAGCGTTTCATCAAAAACTTTCGAGGAACTTGCAAACGTCCGATGACGATCGTCGATCTACAACACTGTATTCAGCTCCCGGATGAGTCGGCCCATCATTGGTCACGTTGGGTTGCAGAAATTATTCATTCATCAGATGGAATTACGGCGGCTCAAGCCGTGCTCATCCTCGAGCACAATTGCCACTACGAACCCTTGGTACAAAAATTGGGGCGACTCAAACGAAAGGTCCAAGACATGGGCGAACTGATGGACACCCTCACTAGATATGCTGAGGCCGATGATACCAAAGATCTTGGCGAGGATGGTAAGGCTAATTCGCCTAAGAAGGGAGAGTCATCCAAAAATCACACCCGGTTCCAGGGGCGTAACCGTCACAATCAAGGGACCAATGGCAAGCGGAGACCGCACGAGGAGCCCTCGGACTTAGTCGTCAACACCAATGCCAACAACGACAAAAAGAAGAATCGGGGGTTCAGCGGGAAGAGGCCGTGCAACTATGAAGAGCTACTCAAGGGCCCTTGCCCGCACCACGCCACGGCTGATGGCCCGGCGAGTCACTCTTGGGAAAACTGCTTCGTGATGCGAGAGTTTCGGGCGGAGGCGATCAAGAAGAGTCAAAGCGATGACCCGGATGTGACATCCTCCGATTGGTGCTACAGTAACTCCTGTAGTCAAGCGACAGTTATCCCACGCTAGTGAAGCCACGTCATCATAAATTCTATCGTGGATCTCGTGTTAGTCGAAAAACCACTCGAGTTCGAAATTTACGAATAAAGTCGAACGAGAAACGTTTCGTGATGTTAAGTAAAAATGTCGGGAGAGTTATTGAAATTCCCTAATATGTTATAAAAACGAATCGGACATTTTTAATTGTATTAAAAGTCCTATATAGTTAGAACAGAAAGATATAAATAAATAAGAAAATAATAATGATAGAATCTCAGAAAGTAAAAGAAAGAAAAACAAATGAAAAAAAGGCAAACAACCGAACCCCCCACCTGGCCCAACTGGGCCTAGTGGCCCAGCCGGCCAGGCCTCCAGCCGCCGCGCTGGGAAAACCCTAGCGAGCCCCCCTGGCTCCCCCCGGCTCCCCACTCCCACTCCTGCCGCCGCCACCTCTTCCCCCCCTCTCGGTCTCCCTTCCTCCCCCCACCGAGACCCCCACACTCCCACGTCCCGTAACTCCCTCCCCCCACGAGAGCCCTCCTGTCTCCCGTGGCTCCCTCCCCCCACGCCAGATCTCCTCCCTCCCCTCTCGCGAGCCCTCCCCTCCTCCACCTCGCCCCACCTCGGCCGGCGCCCCTCTTCCACTCCCTCCCTGGCCAGCCTCTTCCTCCCGCCGGCGAGCCGCTCCCCCCACGGCCTCCTCCTCCCGCCGGCGGCCTCTCCCCCCGTCGGATCCTCTCCTCCCGCCAGCGAGCTCCCCCGTCGCCCCCCACGGCCTCATCCTCCCGGCCGGCGAGCCCCTCCTCCTTCCCGCCGGTGAGCCGCCCCCCTCGGCCTCCACCCCGCCAGCAGGGGGCCCCGGCCTCCTCGAGGTCCCTCTTGCCGGCCTCACCCACTCCGGCCGGCTCCATCTCCGGGGGCCCCTCCTCACCGGGGCCCCTCTCGGCGAACCTCCGGCCGGCTCCTCCTCGCCGGCACGCCCGTCTTCAACGGAACCGCATCAACGTCGTCACCTTCACCTTCGTGCGAACTCCGGCTTCATCGGGCCGTCTCGTCACCGTCGGTGAGCCCCTCCTCGGGCTCCTCCCACCATGTCGTTCTCCTCGCCGCCCCGGTTCCGTTCCGGCAAACGAGGCCTCGATCCGTCGACGGTAGACTCCGGTAGGAAGGATTGAACTTTTGGTTCTTCTAGGTGGAGTTAGCAAAGAACCTCTTTGTTTATTTGTTAACAGAGAGAGGGAGATGAGAGTTTTGAGAGAAAAAAAAACAAATGTTGTATTCCGTATGTATGTATGTATGTATGTATTTGATACCCGTATTTATGTATGTATTGCGTATATAAATATTGGAGGAATACGATATTTGCATGTTTATATCTATGGAAAAAATCGAGTATATGGCCTATGTCACTTACCGGTGGGGCCATACCTCCACACCCACTTACAGGGAGGCCCCACACTCACTTTGAAGAAAATGGAAATTAAAATATAAATAATAGCAATATATGTTTTTATTAAATAAATAAATAAATAGATATAATAATTAATTAATGGGTTAATGAATTAGTTAAATAAATATATAAGTTAATCTGTTAATTAGAATAATTAATTAACATAATGAGAGAATGCCACGTGGGTCCCTCATGAAATTAATCTGATTAAATAATATTTAATCTTAAATAAAACTTGTGCCTATGACGTTCGGGACCCGCTGGTGAGTTGACCAGTCAACTGCTGATGTGAGCATGACATCGCGATGATGTCATAATGGGATTTTATTAAATCATTTAAATCTGTTTTTAATTACTAAATAATTAATAAAACTTTGAAAATTAATATAAAATAATCCGTAAGTCAGATCAAATTATTTTCAACATGAAAGTTGATCAGCAAAACGAGACGACCCGGATACAAGGCCCGTTTGTCTGTCACGCGTCCCTAGCATAGCAAACTTGGAACTTTTCCTTCGTTTCCAGTATAACCGGTAGTAGCCCGAGACCCGGAAAATATCATCAGATATTCTTCCGACCCGTCTATGACGGATGTTGCTGCGTTAGTTCATGTCTAGCCTGCATCTTGCCATGTCATGCTTTGTGTTGCATCGGTGCTGTTATTTATTGTTTCTTCCCCCTCTTCTTACTGGTAGACCCCGAGACTGACGCTGCTGCCGGGTACATCTACGACCGTGCCGATCAGTCCTTTGCCGCAGAGCAGCAAGGCAAGCAAACTCCCCTTGATCGTTCCTATATCGCCTATGTCTTTCTTCCTACTGCTTGCATTAGTATTTTGCTACTGTTGTAGTTAGCTCCTATATGTGATGCATAGCCTGTTTTTGATGAACTGCTACTTTCAGTCATGTACCTTTAATCTGATTAGTATAGGTGGAGCAGTCATCCCCTCTGACCCCGTAGCTGAGTTGCCCCGCTTGTTTTCAAATCTCGATCTCTGATCGACGAGCCAGACCCGACACAACACATACACCCCCTTCGTTGTACGACGCTACAGAGATACTATCGGGTACCGGGGGTGACACCTCGCTAAGTACTCCTGATGATATCTCTGTAGTATAGCTAGTCGGTCGTGGTTATCGAGGGTGATTCCTCTTTCACCATTCCCGATGACGCCTCTGTCGTGCAACCCCGCGAGTGTGGGACCCCCGAGGGTGATTCCTCTAAGCCCACCTTGACGGGTACATCGTTCGAAATCCAACGAGGGTGATACCTCGGATTCCCCCCGATGTTACAACCACACAGTTACTCGACCATGTTACTGGGATCATTGGTGATTAGTTGTAAGACGGGTGGATTCCCGTGAGACTGTGTTGCTGGCCTAATTAAAATGCTAATGGATTTGGGTATTTGATCTGGGTTGGTCGGAGACCTTTTCGCACTAACCGGCTACGCGGGAAGAATTATGGGTACTCGGCGTCGCGGTATCAGCCGAAGCTTTTCAGATGCCAGCAATGTAGCGGCGCGCGCCCGAGTGGTCCCGAGATGCATCGCGCTTGTGATTAAGGGATGCTAGGACTGACGTCGGCCGCCCACGCCACGTGCAGGAGCGTGAAGGGGAACTGGGCCCATGAACCCTTTGTGCTTAGGATTTAGACCGGCGGGCTGGCCTCTCTGATTAGTCTTAGGTGGGGCTGCGACGTGTCGATATTCCGAGGCCGGGCAGGACCCAGAAAAGTATGTCCGACCAGAGTGTTATCGAGCGTGACGGGACATGTGGTGCACCCCTGCAGGGATGAAAATTAACTATTCGGATAGCCGTGTCCACGGTTACAGGACGACTTGGAGTTGTGCCCCGATCTTTTACAACTACAATTGTTACTTAACTGGAATTAGTTTGCCTCGGGATTGCTTCCTCGCAGGGAGTCGAGGGAGGATCTTTAGGCGTGACCTCACTTTAATATTGCTGCAACAATATGACTATTTATGTTTTACCCCTGTTCTACTCTCGTCTATTGCTGCAAGACCCTGAAGATGCTAGTCTTCGCTAGGACTAGGCCTTCTCTCTATTCTTGCATTGCTGCAGTCAGTCCACATATAACCCCCTTCTTTGATACTGATGCATAATTAGAATAGTTCTGATGTAAGACTTGCGAGTACTTTGGATGAGTACTCACCGCTGCTTTGCTCCCCCCTTGTCCCCTTGATCCGTTTGCTGCGACCAGATGATGGAGCCCAGGAGATGGAGGTCCCCGCCACCGACGACTGCTACCTCGACGGTGCCTACTACTACGTAGAGGCCGCTGATGATCAGGAGTAGTTAGGAGGTTCCCAGGCAGGAGGCCTCGCCTCGTTCGATCGTTGTATCTTTTGTGCTAGCCTTCTCTAAGGCACCCCATGTTTTATGTCTGTACTCAGATATTTGTTGCTTCCGCTGACTCGTGTGTTTATCGAGCTTTTGTATTCTAGCCCTCGAGGCCCCTGGCTTGTAATATGAAGCTGATGTTATTTTCATTTGTGTCTAGAGTTGTGTTGTGATATCCTCCCATGAGTCCTTGGGTTTGATCGTACGCATTTGCGTGTATGGTTAGCGTACGATTAAGCCGAGGGCGTCACACCAGACCAGCGCCAGGAGCAATTCGCCACGCCCAACCAAAGACAGAACCCCTTCGACGGTATTCCCGAACAGGGGGCTCAAGGAGGCCCGCAGCCAGGCAGCGGCCAATACCCGGTGCACCACCAGCGGCGTACAACCCGCCAGGAGCTTTCCAGCAGCCACCCCCACAGGGGGCTCCGCAGGGTCAGGACGATAATGGGGGCTTCCGCAACAACCCCAAACAGTTAAGTAATGGGCAGTATCACATTTTCACCACTAATGCTTGCAGGCGTGATAAGAAGGTGAGTCACTGGGCGTACAATGTATCTGAACCGGCGATTCCCAGATACCTCCATTGGTCTGAACACACCATAACGTGGAGCAGGGAGGATCACCCGCCAAGAGTGGATAACCCGGGCGATCTGGCGTTGGTCGTGGCTCCCCAAGTTGGGGGTTACACCCTATCAAAAGTACTAATGGATGGAGGCAGCAGCATCAATATCCTTTACTTCGACACCTTCCAAAGGATGAATCTATTGGAAAAAGACCTGATGCCTTCAACCACGGTTTTCCACAGAATTGTCCCAGGCAAGTCGGCTTATCCCATAGGCCGGGTCAGGCTCACAGTGGCGTTTGGAACTGCACAGAATTATAGGTCGGAGTCTCTAACCTTCGAGGTGGTCAAATTGAAAAGCCCCTACCATGCGTTGTTTGGGCGACCGGCTTACGCCCGCTTCATGGCTCGCCCGTGCTATGTCTACCTCAAGCTCAAAATGCCTGGTCCCAAAGGACCCATCACGGTTGATGGAGATAGAAGGATCGCAAAGGAATGTGAAGAAGGGGACGCGGCTTATGCGGAAGTCGCCTGTGCTGCGGAAGAGCTCAAACACCATTGGGCTAATGTTGACCCGGCAGATATGTCACCCCTGAAGAAGCCAACTACAGACTCTGAGTCGCCCCTCAAGTTCAAACCAACGGATGACACTAAGACAATCGATTTCGTGCCTGGCGATTCGTCCAAGCAGTTCACCATTGGGACGGGTCTGGACCCCAAATAGGAAAGCGCGCTCATCGAATTCATCCGTGGAATCGGGACATCTTTGCATGGAAACCTTCTGACATGCCTGGTGTGCTGAGAGAATTTGCTGAGCACCATCTTAATGTTGACCCAAAGTGCAAACCCATCCAGCAGTACCTTCGCAGATTTAACGAGGAGCGACGCAAGGCGATTGGGGAAGAAGTCGCCCGTCTTTTAGCCGCCGGGTTCATCGTGGAAGTTTTTCACCCCAAATGGCTGGCTAACCCGGTTTTGGTACTCAAGAAGAATGGTACTTTTCGTATGTGTATTGACTACATGGACCTCAACAGAGCTTGTCCAAAAGATCCCTTCGCTCTTCCCCGCATCGACCAAATCATTGACTCGGTGGCGGGATGCGAGCGATTGTGCTTTCTGGACGCCTATTCAGGATATCACCAAATCAAGATGGCCGTGGAAGATCAAGAGAAGACGGCCTTCATAACCCCCTTCGGGGCCTTTTGTTATGTGTCCATGCCCTTTGGACTCAAGAGTGCGGGGGCGACTTATCAACACCGCATCCAGAATTGTCTTCGTAACCAAATTGGTCGCAACGTCCATGCTTATGTCGACGATATTGTGATCAGAACCCGCCAGGGGGAGACACTACTGGAGGACCTCAAGGAAACATTCGATAGTCTACGGGTATATCAGATGAAGCTAAATCCCACCAAGTGTGTTTTTGGTGTGCCTACAGGGAAATTACTGGGTTTCCTGGTATCAGAGCGAGGCATTGAAGCTAATCCGGACAAGATCGAAGCGGTTACGTCCCTTGGAAAGCCAGCGAACGTTAATCAAGTTCATCGACTGGCGGGTCGCATTGCGGCCCTAAGTTGTTTTGTGAGTCGCCTGGGGGAGAAGGCGATCCCTCTGTATCAGTTATTAAGGAAATCCGATCGATTTGTTTGGACAAACGAGGCAGACGAGGCGCTCGAAGCCCTGAAGCGCCAACTGGTCAACCCGCCAGTCCTGGCTGCCCCGACTGAAAAAGAGCCCATGCTTCTGTATATCGCGGCAAATTCCAAAGCAGTAAGTGTGGCAGTGGTCGTTGAGAGAAAGGAGGAAGGGAAGGAATACCCAGTGCAACGCCCGGTATATTTTATCAGCGAGGTGCTAACTCTTTCCAAGCAGCGGTACCCACACTGGCAGAAATTGGTGTATGGGGTGTTTATGGCGAGCCGAAAACTTAAGCATTATTTCCAAGAACACCCTATCACAATAGTTAGCTCTGCCCCCCTTGGGGACATCATCCAGAATCGGGAGGCAACAGGGCGAATCGCCAAGTGGGCGATAGAACTTGGGCCCCATCACATACAGTATACTCCCCGCACAGCCATCAAGTCCCAGGCATTAGTTGATCTCGTCAACGACTGGACGGAGTTACAGGCTCCGGAAGACCGGCCCGATCTCACTTACTGGACTATTTATTTTGATGGGTCTAGGCAGCTGGAAGGCTCGGGGGCTGGTGTGGTGTTGGTATCCCCTCAAGGAGATAAGTTCTGTTACGTTCTCCGACTCATGTTTCCGTGCACCAACAATGCAGCGGAATACGAATCTCTGCTTCACGGCTTGCGACTCGCCAAGGAGATGAATCTAACACGAGTCAGATGTTTTGGCGACTCTGATTTGGTGGCACAACAAGTTTCGGGTACCTGGGATTCTCGGGACCCTATGATGGCGGCCTACAGGCGGGCTGTGTCTGATGTGGCGGGTCATTTTCATGGCTATCAGGTGGACCATATTGATCGGCGCCTCAACGAGGCAGCTGACGCCCTCTCACGACTTGGCTCCCAGAGAAAGCCGGTTCCTCCTAATGTCTTTTTGGATATCTTACATAAACCATCCGTGATTTTACCATCAGAGGAAGAATTGGCGTTACCAGATCCCGAGTCTCAGCTCGTGGCGGCTCTTCATGTCACTCCGGATTGGGTTCTCCCTTATCTGGCTTATCTCGCTCAAGGCGAGTTACCGGCCAATGAAGTTTTGGCTCGCCAAATCGTTCGGCGCAGCAAATCCATGGTCATCATCAATGGCGAGTTATATAAACGGAGCGCCTCTGGAGTTTTTCAGCGATGTGTTTCCTCCGAAGAAGGATGCATAATCTTAAATGACATTCATTCCGGAGACTGTGGGCATCATGCCGGGTCACGTTCTTTGGTATCGAAGGCTTTCCATCATGGTTTCTTTTGGCTGACGGCTCATGCAGATGCAGAAGATATAGTTCGTCGGTGCGAAGGGTGCCAGCGTTATGGGAGGCAGGCTCATGTGCCGGCTCAAGAATTAAGAGTGATTCCCATTACTTGGCCTTTTGCAGTCTGGGGGCTCGACATGGTCGGCCCCTTTAAAATGTCCTCTAACAAGAAGACCCACCTGTTGGTGGCAGTTGATAAGTTCACCAAGTGGGTTGAGGCGGAACCTGTTGGAGCTTGCGATGCGGAAACGATGGTCAAATATTTGAAAAGGCTGATTTTCCGGTTTGGATATCCGCATAGTATCATTACTGATAATGGTACTAACTTGTCCCAAGGGGCGATGCAGGAGTTTTGTCGTCGAGAACATATCCGACTTGATGTTTCTGCAGTCGCCCACCCACAATCTAATGGGCAGGCAGAGAGGGCGAATTAGGAGGTTTTGCGAGGGATTAAGCCCGGACTCATGGTTCCCTTGGAAAAAACCCCAGGGTGTTGGGTTGAAGAATTACCTTCGGTGTTGTGGAGTATTCGGACCACCCCGAACCGATCCACGGGTTTCACCCCTTTCTTTCTGGTCTACGGAGCAGAGGCTGTTCTCCCTACTGACGTAAGGCATGACTCACTTAGAGTCGCTGCATATGTGGAACAAGACAATGAGCCGGTGCGTCAAGACTCTTTGGACGCCTTAGAGGAGGCGCGTGACCTGGCTGCGGCTCGTTCGGCTATCTACCAGCAGGATCTGCGGCGTTACCATAGTCGCCGGGTTAAGAGTCGACCTTTCAGGAAGGCGACTTGGTTCTTCGGTTGATACAAGATCGAGCCGGCATGCACAAGTTGTCACCACCTTGGGAAGGGCCGTTCGTCATCAGCAAGAATCTCCGCAATGGCTCTTATTATTTGGTGGATCTCCGGCCTAATCGGCCAACGACGGAGGCTGAGTCGACTCGCCCCTGGAATATTGCCCATCTGCGTCCTTATTACACTTGAGCTCTTAGGCTCTACACTTTGTAAGCTTTCAGACTCGCCTCATCCTGTTGCGACCTTATGAGCCGACAGAATCATGCATTTAGGGTGTGTGCATCAGCTTTCTGACTTGCCTCATTCTGTCGCGACCTTATGAGCCGACGAAACCTGCATTTAGGTTGTGTGCACGAGCTTTCTGACTCGCCTCATCCTGTCGCGACCTTATGAGCCGACGAAACCTGCATTTAGGGTGTGTGCACGAGCTTTCTGACTCGCCTCATCCTGTCGCGACCTTATGAGCCGACGAAACCTGCATTTAGGGTGTGTGCACGAGCTTTCTGACTCGCCTCATCCTGTCGCGACCTTATGAGCCGACGAAACCTGCATTTAGGGTGTGTGCACGAGCTTTCTGACTCGCCTCATCTTGTCGCGACCTTATGAGCCGACGAAACCTGCATTTAGGGTGTGTGCACGAGCTTTCTGACTCGCCTCATCCTGTCGCGACCTTATGAGCCGACGAAACCTGCATTTAGGGTGTGTGCTCAAGTTTTCTGAATCGCCTCATCCTGTCGCGACCTTATGAGCCGACGAAACCTGCATTTAGGGTGTGTGCACGAGTTTTCTGACTCACCTCATCCTGTCGCGACCTTATGAGCCGACGAAATTGCTGTTGCTATTTTTTCTTCGTGGCATAGCCTCGAGGGGTTTTAAACTTTTCTTTCTGGTGCCTATTGAAAATATTTGTTATCATTTGTTTGATTTCACATATGCTATTTTCAAAGCTTAAGTCAGGAGGATGATCAGAATTGTTTCATCCATGGCAAATTAAGCATTATAAAGGATTCTTAAAAAGGCGGGTCAAATATTTCAAATCGCCTTAAGGGCGATATAAAGATTCTTGCAAAGGGTATCACCAAAACAATACCGACTTATGGAAAAAGACCTATTACATGACTCTCAGGCCAAAATCAATAAGGTTTATTTTGCTGGCGCCTTAGGATCTTCCTGATGTGAGCTTTGGCTGACTTCGATTTGCAAGTCGCCCAGTACCCAGTTGCACCTAGACAAAGCTGCGAAGTCATCTTCATCAGTCAGGATTGATGCCAGGTCTGCTTCCAAGTCAAAAGGGTTCTTGGGTCGCCGAGGAGTTAGACTGGTCGTCACAAAGGTTGGCGGGTTGACTTTCTTGTTTTTGCTATCATAAGCCGCCTGATACTTTGATAAATCAAGGCTTGCTGCGAGTTGGGTTGCTGCCAGCCGGGAGTCCTTGACGACACGCTGATAGTCCTCTTCAACGAATTCTGACCCATCGTCTTTAAGCTGTGGAAAGCCTGCTGCTACCTCTTCCAGGTTGATCTCTGGAGCATACGCCAAGTAGCGACTCAGGGCAGTCAGAACACCCTTTCGGGTGGCTGACCGAGTTAGCTCGCCAATCTGAGGGGGGAGTGTAGATAAGTAGCCAAGCACCTTCTTTATGGAAGTCATAGGTTCTTTGGCACCCATCATAGCTTTAACAGTCAAGACACTGCCTGTGTACAGTTGCTCTGTCAGTGTGTAAATCGCCTTCAGCATCAGCATGCAGTCTTCTTGAATGTTGGCGGCTCTCGGACCTGAGCAAGGAATCATGATGATGAGCGACTTATGATAAGAATTATTTATTAAAAAAGAAGAGGAGATCAAAAGTTTAAGTAAGCTTACCGAAGACGGCTTGCGTCATGTTGGAGATATGACGTTTCAAGCCAGACAATTCCTGTTGTACAGTGGCTAGCCTGGCTTCGGCCTTCTCTGCTCTTTTTATGGCGGCATCTTGGTCAGCTTGAGCTCTTTTCAACTCGGCCTTGAGTTTCTCCAGTTCAGCCAAGGCCAATTGACATCTCTCCTCCGACTTAGCTCGGGCGTCTTGTTGACCAGATAAGTTTTTCTTTAAATCGCCAAGCGCCGATTCGGTCTGAGCAAGAGTTTCCTGTTGAAAGTACAAAATAAGGGCAAGTCTCAGAACTATTGCAAGCAATACCCCTGACACTTGGGGGCTAATGTATAATTTTTTATTTTCAGATGAAATTATAGAAAATCAAGACCCGACTCATCTTTTTACTGATGACCCGACCCTTGGGGGTTACTGGTCGCAAAGTTTTTCTAAATTTTTTTAAGACCCGGCTCATCTTTTTACTGATGACCAGGCCCTTGGGGGTTACTGGTCGCAACGTTTTTCTAAAATTATTTAAGACCCGGCTCATCTTTTTACTGATGACCCGACCCTTGGGGGTTACTGGTCGCATAGTTTTTCTAAAATTTTCAAGACCCAGCTCATCTTTCTACTGATGACCCGTCCCTTGGGGGTTAATGGGAGTAATATAGTATAACAAGACTTACCTCATGTTTGTTTTTTAACATCCGTAGCAGGCTTTTCTCCATCTCATAGCTCGCCTCCAGGAGACTTGCAAAACCAGAGCAGAGTTCCTTAAACTCCATATTTTCATATTCGAAAAGCTTCTCTTTGGAGAGCCCAGACTCGGGAATGGCTTGAGAGGAGGATGCTACATGTTTGGACAAAACTGTTGCCGCCGGCTTAGAGAAGCCGGTACCAGTAATAACCACAACATCTGGGTCTTCTGTTGTCGTCAATGGACTTGGCGGCTTAGGGGTATCCATTGTTTCCTTCGGCGACTCAGGAAGATCCATTTGATTTTCAGGCTCGGCTTGATCCGGTTTGTCTTGAATCGGACTTGATTCTTTAATGGGTTCTGAAGTTGCGACATGAGTTGATCCACTGGTTTTCCTTTTCTTGGCTTGAGCCCTAAAAAGAGGGAATAAGCACATTAAGGAACTGAAAGTTCATTACTCTCAAGATTCAAAGCAAGGTTATCAAAAGACTTACCCTGGAACTCGAATCATTGGTGGAAGTGTCGACATCACTGAGTCGCCAGATGTGGGAGGTGAATTCTGCAAGAATTATACGTCAATAATACAAGCGGGTTACAAGCGTGATCCAAAGAGACGCGAAGAATTGCCATTCACGAAATACCTCATTTGGTTTCCTCTTGTTCGTTGCTGGTAAGCCGGACACCAGATCACCGGAATGACTTCGCGTCTTCCGATTTGAAGCGTGCTATGCTTTCTTCAGTAGGAAATTTGGGTCCAAACAAGCATTTGGGTGTGAGAAGGGAACTTCCCACAAACTCGCCTGGCCGGCTTAGGTGGAGAAGGAGATGAATCGGAGGAAACAGAAATTACCTCAACAGAGTCCTCCTGGCTGTCGTTATCTTCGTTCTATTACAAGGAAAGGGAAAGACATAAATACAACGATTAACAGTAGTGGATGGCGAGTAAAAAGAGGATGAATTTTACCTCCGAAAGTACATCGCCGACTTGAGATTCATCAACTTCAGATGGCTCAGCCACAGCGGCTTTTCCCTTACCCTTGGTTTTCTTTGAGGGCGGCTTAACATTTTTCATGGTTGGCCTTTTGGGTTTCCTGGACCAGAACTTATCACCTTTCTGAAATAGCATATGTTACGAAACCACAAAACAAATGAGGCATAAAGAGTAAAGACCAAAGGCGGGTTAGGTTTGTTTACCTTGGGCGCCGGGTTAATTTTGCAGAAAGGCTTGAGGCCGATTTGGCCGCATTTTCCCACAGGCTCGCCGGTCAGCTTTTTGGTAATGGTAACGATGTCCTTTTCTGTTAAAGCCGTATGGAAATAACATTGAGGGTGATCCAGGGTGCCATCAAATTCACACATCAGACCGTCCCGACGGCTTAAAGGAAGGATACGCCATTCGACCCAGGAGCAGATTAGGTCAACCCCGATAAGGCCGTTGTTCGAAAGATCTTAATTCAGACAGTATCGGGATGAATTCCGATTCTTCTTCCTCGGTGAGTTTGTTTGGGAGCTTGAAGTTGGTCGGAAGGCGAGTTGGCCTGTAGCCCAGAAGCTTGTTTTCGCCTGCAGGAGAAGTCTCTTGACAGTAGAACCAAGACTCACCCCAACCTTTGGGATGGCTAGGCATGGTGAGTGAGGGAAACGGGCTATCCCTGCGGCGTTGGACATTGACGCCGCCAAGTTGGGGCCGTTGTGGAATTCCGTTTGGCGATTCAGATGGAAAAAGTGCCAGAATAAAGGAACAGAGGGCTCAATCCGGAGATAAGCCTCACAGAGAACTTGGAATTGGCACAAGTTACTTATGGAATTGGGTCCCAAATCCTGGAGGCGGACGTTCATGAAGGCCATGGCGTCTCTAAGAAACTTCGATCCGGGCGTCTTAAAACCTCGCTCCAAGTGTTCAACAAAAATGACTATTTCCCCTTCTTTGGGGTTAGGGAGATCTTCTCCGAGCCCGGTGCGCCAACCAATAACATTCTGAGGGTCCAAGCTGCCCGTTTTCACATAATCAGCTAATATGGTGTCATCGACCTTGGTAGGAAGCCAGTCACTTTTGAAGACGGCGTCCATGCTACACATAAGTAAAGTATGAAATTACATGTCTCGAACATCTATTGTAAGGGATGAAATCAGTTCATTTAACTCGCCGAGTACTTTGACTAAGGGAAGGGCTTGACCCGCCATATCAAAAGGCCAAGTTGGGTTACTATGGCGACTTACGGAGTGTGGCTATTCACGAGGGCTGTGTTCTAAAGATGATGGGGACGCTCGTTCGAAATGTCAAAGTGTGAAGACTACAAACAGCTTTCCGCAAATAGTAGGTAAATGGTGGATCTATCAGGCAGGTAAAAAAACCCCTGAGAAAAACGACTGGATGCGGCCATTTCTTGCTAGGGCAAGACGACACCCCTGATTTGATGGAACACTATTCTAAAAGACCCATGAGTAAAGATGGATAAATAAAGGTATTCAAGGGCATTGGCTATCTCATCAATGTTCGTGTTAATCGGTTCAGGGTACGCGATGTTTGCTCGCGAGGAATAGCAAGAACTTGGCAATGGAAGGAACATGGCAATGGCTGGAATTCTGAGCAGGGATTAGATCTTTTCCTAAAAATAAAAGGGGGTGAAGGCCTAACCTGATGTTCTCAGACGAAGAGGGGCGACGACGACGAAGGTTGTTGGAGAAGCACGGAGTTTTCGTCGGGCGACGAGGTCTTCGGCGGCGGTGGAGTTCGTAGCAGACGGCGAGATGGTCGGCGACAATGTGGTGGTCGACGGCGGCGGACAGATAGGCCGCGTCGCGAAACTGGACGACGGCGAAGGCCTAGGGGCGGCGCCGAAGCTTCTCGCGTGAAGGCGGGAAGGACGACGGCGGAGAAGTCCTCGGAAGGCGATGAGGTTTTCTCGCTGCAGTGATGGGAGGAGATTGACGATACTGGTAGGTAGGGAGCGCCAGTCCTGTCCCCCCGTCTATTTATCAGAGCTGGCGCTGGAATCGAGGCGCCGTGAGCGGGAACCACCGGGGAATAAAAAGATTCGCTATAAATGCGCGCCGGAGACTTCGGGATAACAATGCGCTAAAGATCCGTTGGGGTTGTGTCAGTCTTCCCGAGTTTGGAGGGATAAGAAGAGGCCAACAAGAAATGGTTTGGCGACTTAAAGAATTTTCGGTGCCCGATGGCGGGTTACAATTTCTGACATATGAAGAAAAATGAGGAATGAATCGCCTTCAACTGAGCGGAAGTATTGGCATGAAAAAGAAGTTCAAGTGAATTTGGGGCCTAATGTTGGGGATATTACCTATGAATGACCCGCCCTAGTTGGGCCGAGTTATTCATTAGGCGATTCACCCAATCAATTATTTGGGCCTTGTCTTGGCCGAATCAAGGTCGCACGATGGTTTATAACTCCTGGAAGGTCTCCAAGCTTCGGAAGATGGCGATTTAGAGACCATAGGGGTCACGATTTGTAGGAAGGAAAGTATCCTTGTAAACCCTAGGGGTTCGACCTGTATATAAAGGCGAGTCCGAGGGGATGGAGGGGGCAGGTTAGAAATCATCAAGTGCTAGGTTCGGCGAGTTACGCTCTCCTTGTAATTGAAACCATATCAATACACACCAAAGCAGGACGTAGGCTTTTACCTCCTCACGAAGGGCCGAACCTGGGTAAATCGCCGTGTCTCTCCCGCTTAACCCCTTTGAGTCGCCACCAAGGTGCGATGGCTCCAGTACTAAGTCCTTTCACGAAGACATCTGCCGTGAAAAAACCACGACACTGACCTTTGCTCATATGACCATAGATAATATTCTTTGCTGGAGAGTTGAGTTTATTGAATCTCTTCACACCAGCGGCAGTGATAGTTGAAGTGACAGAGGGAACACCATTTTCCACAACATACCAGAGATCGTTGTCAATTGCTTCAAGGTGCATGCACATCTTGTTCTTCCAATAGGGGAAATCCTTTCCTTCAAAGGTAGGAAAACCCGCATTAACCTTGATCATACCTGTGGTGGACATAACTAAAACTCCAGGTGGTTAAACCAAAATCACACAGAACAAGGGAGTACCAATTGAAAGTGTGTTATATCGACTAGAGGGGGGTGAACAGGCGATTTGAAAAAATTCATCACTGAGGAAATTCCTAGTGAGGAAAGTCTTTAGACATGAACAAAGTGTAGCAGAACAAGTACTCACACAGATGTGCAAAAGCGGCTATAGCTTAGTCCTCAGAGTGGGGTGAAACATTCAGGTTGCACAGGTCGCGTGATCAGTATAAGTAGGTGATGAATAACTTAAGTGAAGAAATTGAGGTGAGAAATTAGATAAAGTGTTCAGTCAAATTCTTCAAATAGTACAGATCAAAGTCATCTACATGCAATTGAGAAAATGGAAGAGTTGAAGAAATAGAATCCGTAGCTCGATGAAGACAATGATTTGATGACCCAGTTCCAAATGCTGTGACAGTCGTACGTTTGGTTTGGAGTGGATTGGTATTCAAACCAAAGGACACACAGTCCCGGGACACACAGTCCCTACTGTATTCTCCTTGAGCTAAGGACGGACAGTTCTCGCCCAACACTCGTGTTAAGTCTTCAGGGAAGACTTCCAAACCCTCACAAACTCGGTCACCCGACGATCCATAATTGACTGTTGGATGCTCTAGCCCATGATGCCTAACCGTGTCGAGGATGCACATTCCTCAAAGGTAACAAGCGTCGGTTCCACACAGGAACAATATCTTCAGTGATGCTCAATCACTTTGGGTTTTTTGGGTTTTGGTTTGCGTATTTGGGATTTTTACTCACTTTATGATTTTTGCTCAAAGTTCTCAAGGATTGGGTTGCTCTAAATGAAAAGTGTCAGTTTCTCTCGGAGCAGCCAACCAACTAGTGGTTGTGGGGGTGGCTATTTATAGCTTGGGAACATCCCGACATGATATGACATTAATGCCGCCAAGAATATGACTGTTGGATGGATAAGATTGGGGACAGGTGGCGTGCGGCGCGGCAACGATCAGATCTTTCAACTATGAAAGTGCTCACGTCTCTCATATTCCTCACTCATAGGCAGTTCGCACTGGTGAAATCCTAACCCCTCAGTTAGTGCAATTTCTTCAGCGACCAGAAGAACTTCATCTCTATCACTTAGGACTTTGACTAAGCTATGAGAGATTTTCAAAGGCTTCACTCAGAGGATTTGGTATGTGTAGGTTTGAGTTGAGCATCATGAGGAAATATTTCCTTAGTATTACCTCGCCCCCCTTTAACAGTACGGTGTTCCTATGACTCAAGAAAGAAGAAAATGAACCAGAAAGAGTAAATATTCAAGCTTCAAAGTCTCTAGAGCATTTTATTTGGGATACACCAAATTCCTCATTTTCAAAGTCTTCATGAGCAATAGCAATTTCTTGGCTACCAAAGTCTTCAAGGAATGACCAAAGTCTTCACTCGAAGACATACATTTTTAGGGGTCGATATTCTTCGAATAACTCAAACTCCTCAGTGACTTATGTAGCGTGTGTATACTTACAAACATATCAGTCTTTTAACCTATAAGTCATCAATCCACCAAAATAACTAAGAGGCACTAGATGCACTTACAGTGCCGGTAGACCTGGCTTGGCCGGCGAGGCCCAAAATTCCCACAACGGGCCGGGCCTGGGCCTCAGAATCAAGACCGAAGGTCGGGCCTGGCCGGTCTCGGGCCTGCAAAAATTCCTTTTTGTGCCCATGTCTGGTCGGAATTTTTTGGGCCTGGCTAGGCTTGGACCCAAAAACTAGGCCCGACAGTCAGGTTTGGGCGTGAGTTTTGTATCATGGGTTTTTTAGGCCCAGGACGAAGCCCGACACGACCCAGGTTATGGCCAGGTCAGGTGATGGTTAGAGGATAAACACTAGATTTTTCCTCCTCTAACGGATTATCCGGGACCAGTTAGAGTTAACAATCAATATGGTTGACACCTACTATAGTAAAAAGATTGCACTTTTTCTATTTGACCACCAATTGAAACCCTACTCGTCATGCCCTCCTCTGGAGACATGGGAGGGGGGCACCCTAGCCATGGCACCAGGACCACTCACACACCTCCCCAACTATGCCGCCACGGCAGGGGGCGTCGATGAAGCCGTGCGTGCCCTTGGATGGTGACGGCGGGGTGTCTCCTTTCCTTTTGGTTGTTTGGTGGCCTAGAGAGGATCTCATGGTGGTTAGTGCTTCTGGTGGTGCATGGTGGTTCGGCTCGTGCGACCCACGGGGAGGCGCCCCTCTCGATGGTAGGGCCGAGGCTGGGTGGTGCCTGCACAGCTGTGTGGGGTGGGCCTCATCTTGACTGCTAGATGATGCATCACGACCGGGCATGAGTGCGTTGATGCTGCCTCTGGTCGTGGCATGATGCTTAACTTGCCCTTCTCCGGTCGTGCGCGAGTGGCACCTTGCCCTCTCCCGAGCGGCCTGTCCTGGTCTCGATTGGCTAGGCGGCGGGGTAGTTTCAGGTGGAGCTGGAAGTGGTCCGACATGGATGGAAGGGCATGGGCAGCCACCAGGTTCCTACGTGGACTCCCTGGAGGATGCGTTTCTCTCGTCCTCCAGCGAGGTGGAGGTAGTATGGGCTTGATACGTCTCCAACGTATCCATAATTTTTTATTGTTCCATGCCATTATATTATTTGTTTTGGATGTTTTATATGCATTAATATGCTATTTATATTATTTTTGGGACTAACCTACTAATCTAGAGCCTAGTGTGAGTTTGTTTTTTCCATGGTTTTGATTATTGCAGATAATGAATATTAAATGGGGTCCAAACGGAATAAAATCTTCGGAATGATTTTTCTTGGAAGAGAAGATATCTACCAGACTCAGAGAAGGGGGCAGGAGACCTGCCGGGAGGTGACAAGAGTGCAGGGCGCGCCCTCGGGGGGTGGGGGCGTGGCTTGTGCCCCCCCAGCAGCTCTCCTAACCCTAATCCTTGGCCTATAAATTCCCAAATAATCCCCCATTACCGATGGGAGAACAAAAAATACTTTTCCGCCGCCGGGATCCTGTGGTCCCGTGAGATCCAATCTGGGAGCCTTTTCCGGTAATCTGCTAGAGGGGGAATCGATCACGGAGGGCATCTACATCAACTCCATTGCCCCTCCGATGATGCGTGAGTAGTTCACCACAGACCTACGGGTCCATAGTAGTAGCTAGATGGCTTCTTCTCTCTCATTGTTCTTCAACACCATGTTCTTCATGATCTTCATGGAGATATATCCGATGTAATACTCTTTTGTGATGTGTTTGTCGAGATCCGATGAATTGTGGGTTTATGTTCAGATTATCTATGAATATTATTTCAATCTTCTCTGAATTCTTACATGCATGATTTCATATCTTAGCAAGTGTCTTCGAGTTATTGATTTGGTTTGGCCAACTAGATTGGTAATTCTTGCAATGGGAGAAGTGCTTAGTTTTGGGTTCAATCTTGCGGTGTCCTCGCCCAGTGACAAAGTAGGGGTAGCAAGGCACGTATTGCATTGTTGCCATCAATGATAAAAAGATGGGGTTTTCACCATATTGCTTGAGTTTATCCCTCTACATCATGTCATCTTACCTAATGCATTACTTTGTTCTTCATGAACTTAATACTCTAGATGCAGTCAGGAGTCGGTCGATGTGTGTAGTAATAGTAGTAGATGCAGAATCGTTTCGGTCCACTTGACACAGACGTGATGCCTATATGCATAATCATTGCCTTAGATATCTTCATAATTATTCGCTTTTCTATCAATTGCTCGACAGTAATTTGTTCACCCACCGTACTATTTTCCTTCATGAGAGAAGCCTTTAGTGAAACCTATGGCCCCTGGGTCTATTTTCCATATTATACTTTCAAATCTATAAACCAAAAATACCAAAAATATATTGCTGCCATTTTTTTACTTTTGTTTTACCTTTAGTTCTAGCAATCTTTTATCAATCTCTATCAGATCTCATCCTTGCAAATAACTGTGAAGGGATTGACAACCCCTTTTTAGCGTTGGGTGCAAGTGTTTGATTGTTTGTGTAGGTGCTAAGATTGGGGACTTGCTTGTTCCTCCTACTGGATTGATAACTGGTTTCTCAACAAACTGAGAGAAATACTTAACTACTTTGCTGCATCACCCTTTCCTCTTCAAGGGAAAACCAACGCAAGATCAAGAAGTAGCAGGGCTCTATCCGATCCAAGCACATCTGACCGGCTTGGTGGTGGAGGCTACTCGGATGCAAACTGATCCTCTTCCATTTGCGGTAGTTAACTTGCTCGAGCAACTCTGGTGGGCACTGGGATCCATGATCCATGTTTGGAGAAATCCATGCTTCGATGAGGCTGACAAGAGCGACACTCGGGCGACGATCTTGGGCTGGATCTAACCTGCAATGGTTTGTATTGGGCCCTCTACGATGTTGCTTTGGGAGAAATCCCTTCTCACCCATTGTGTGAGCCGACCGCGATAGTGCCAGCCTGGTGTCGTATACCTTCCTAGAGGCGTGGTCGTCGATGTGTTTCGCTTGGATCTGCTTCGGTGTATTTCATGTCGTCTTGTTGTAGGGATGTGCTTAAACTCCGGGAGATAACCTTGCCTGGACTATGTCGATGTCGGCATCAGCGACGTCTATGGACATCATATTCCTCGCTGGAGGTTTCTCCATGGAGCTCCATCACCTATGATACTTTTCTTTGTGGTCATCGGGTGGAAACCTAAGATCGGGCTCGCCGGATCAGATGATGGTGTTGTGTCTTTGATAGCACTACCTCCTTGGAGGCGTCATCTTGGAGACCCAAATGTTGGCTCCTGTTGCTGCACGTGGTTGAGGGTGGTGTTTTAGGTGGTGTTGGTGCGACTAGCTTGTGGATGATGGTGGTGTGTTCTTCTTCATGTGTTTCTCTTCAACTGTCCTTCAAGTGGTCTTCGTCTTGTTGGCATGTTCAAGACCCTCCCATGGTTGTTATTGCGCCGCGGAAAGCTTCGGGCTCTTGGTGTTGTCTTGGTCCACCTTTGCTCAATGCCGACGCGTTGATGCCTCCCCAACCTACTAATTGTTTCGACCGCTAGTGGCCGATCTTCCAGTCAAGGTTCGTGTCAAGGTTTGGTACTCGTGGATTATGGTTGATCTTCTGTGATGCCGTGGGGCTCGATACGCATGCCAGTTTGGTGCGTTAGGTTGTTTGCAGAGTCTTGGTATTGTGATCCTTCGACAACACCTCACGTTTACTTGTCTCTCTCATGGTGTTCGTCTTTATGCCTGCTAGCTAGGTCTTGTCACATCCCTAGAACCCTAACCAAATTATAGAATTGTGCTCATATCTTCTTTGCATTGCATCCAAGAAAATCGCAACAAGATCAAAGCAAGTGGTGAAGCAAAACTCAAAAACCCTAGCCACTTCTCAATTTAAAAGAAATTCCAAACTTGTTAAAATCAATGAACCCAAAATGGCCTCAAGAAAAGTTCAACTTTTCTGATAATTCTTGAAAGCAAATAAGCGCTGAAGAAAACTATTTTCATAACACATTTGGCATTTTATTCAAATGGAAAAAGCCACTAGATTCAAGTTTAAATTTGAATTCAAAAACTATAAGTTTTCAAAAATGTTGAAAACTTTAGGAATGGTTGGATATATTCCAACTAATATTTTGGTGTGTTCAAAATAATTTTGTAAACTATTTTGTAGCTGAAATAAATAGCAAATCAAAATAGTTAGCAAACCAGAAAACAAAACAGAAAAAATGAAAAGGAGCTTACGTGTCGCCCTCAGGAGGCCCAACCCACCAGGGGCAGGGGCGTCTTCTTCCTCCTGCCTTGTGGCAGAGGAGCGAACGCCCATGGCGGCTCCTCCATCTCCTGCTTCGCCGTGGCACGCTCCGGTGCTCCCCAGGACAGTGCAACAGCGGGGATAACCTCCCCGAGCACGTCCCTATCCATCCCCGCTACCCATTCCTCCCCTCTCCTCTCGGTTCCTTCCTCTCCTCCTGCCGCCATTGACAAGAGCTCGAGCTCGAGCTGCCCGAGCCCTCTAGCCACAGGATCTCCCCCCCCCGAGTGCTCCATTCGCTCCGCCTCGACGAGCTGGTCATCCTTGCAAAAGAGGAAGATCCCCCGAGCCCTGCAACGCCCACGACACCGACGTCTTCAAGCTTCGGCCGCCGGCGAGCTTCATTCGATTCGTCGCCCACAGCGCCTCCCCGAGCCGTCTAAGCCCTCCACTACACTCCCCGTGAGATTGCGCTCATTTCCCCTCTTCTTCCCCTCGGTTTCGTGCCCCCTAGCCACTTGACTGACGAGCCCGAGCTCCGGCCGCCGCCTCAGCTCGTCGCCGGTGACCTTCGGTCCTTCCGAGCCCTCCCTGAGGCCAGTACTGGATGAGGCCGAGCCTGGGGATCCTCCCAGTGCTCTCGGCTCTCAATCCCGAGCACTACAGCCATCTTCGGCGACTCCCCGGCAAAGATCCGCCGCGGATCTGGTCGCCGCCGGTCAGTCTCCGGCAGGGGATGACCTGGCCTCACTAATCCATGTTTGAAACGTTAAGCAGACACTGACCAGTGGGCCCAGGCCTAAGTCAAACGCAATCAGGGGCTGGTCAGCGTGGGATTATCCCTGTGAGGCTGACCAGTGGGCCCCCCCCCCTGTCGGGTTTGACCTGATCAGGTCAGCCGACGGCTGACGCCATGATGACGTGGGCCTGACGCAATAAGTGGATTTTCTGATTAAAAGAATTCCAAAAAATACCCAAAACTTTTAAAAATCATAGAAATTAATCTGTAACTCCAATGAAAATAATTTATATATGAAAAAATATCAGAAAAATCCAAGGAATCTGAATATGTCATTTTCAAACATGTTTGAAAATTTTACTGGACCAAACATGTAGAATAATGAATAGGCTAAATTTAATAAATGCTTTGGAGATGGAATTTGAAAATCATTTGAATTCCACTTCAAATGCTATGGTCAAACTTTGTTCAATCACAACCAACAACTTAACATATCATTCCCATGCATGTTAAAAACAAGTTGATCTGAGCATCAGGTCGAATCAATTCAAATGGTATTCGAGAATACCTCGTTTGAAGTGATATTTGAATCTGATTCAAATCAACTTCAAACCTAATAAATGATAGCTACATTAGCATACCACCTTGCATCCTCATGCCATGCTCATGCATCATTTTGTTGCATATGATTGTTATTGATTGTTCTCATTTCTTCGGTAGGCTCCGCTCCTCCGGATTCCACCGAATATCCGACTGACAGATATTGTCCCTGTTCTGAGCAACAAGGCAAGCAACCATTTTAATCATCCCGATAAATCCCATGTTCTCGCTCCTGCACTTACTTATTGCATTAGGATGAACTGCTTCAAATTCCTTTGCCACGATTAGTTGAACCCACTTCCTTTGCATGACCTGTCTTTGTCACAATAAATAGCTGAACCTTGCAACCTAGCATACCTGGTAGATGCTTGAGCCATGATGTGCCTTATCCTGCTATGCATGCTATGCTTAGAGTTGTGTATGGTCTGTCATCTGGGAGATGAACAGAATTGTGAGAATGTGCTCAGTAAGTAAAGGTTGTGTGTTGAACCTGATTTGGTAAAGGTACCGGTGAAAGGCTATGTAGGAGTACATGGCGGGTTGTTTCATGGGAACCATCCTTAGGAACTGAGTTCCGTGTATGTAATCCAAGACGAGATACTACCACATGCTGGGCCCTGAAATATGACCCCGCTCGATTTATTAATCGCCTAGTACTCGGTCCAGGAGTTGCAAGTAGTTTCTGGTGTTTATAGTCATGCTGGAGGCCGTGCATAGCGTTGACCTGAGAGGTGGGCTGTGATGCGGTAGGCAGTGGCACGGTGTACCAAGTGGCACCCGGATGGTGGGCTTGCGAACCTTGCGCACATCGTTTGGGGCCGTGGCGGAAACCTCGGCCGGACTTCCGTGCGGGTTACCCTCAGATAGGCGATAGACCTGGACTAAGTATTAGCGCGGTTAACGGTCGTGGCCGACTGCCTCGCTGGGCTTCCGCTTGAAGGTTGCCGAGGTGCATTACGTGCACATGTTGCTAAGTGGCGAGAGCGTGTGTGAACAAGTACACCCCTGCAGGGCTATGATCTATTCGAATAGCCGCGTCCGCGGATATGGACTACTTGGAGACATATGTTGTTCATAGATAACCTTAATGGATACTCATAAAATTGTCAAGATAAGTGTGAGTGTCGTGGATGGCATTTCCGTGTGGAGACAGAATGATTCCACGATGGAGTATTGTTGTGGTGTTAGTGGATTCTTGTGTGAGAAATAAAGTTGTAAAAATTTATTTAAAATGCACGTTGTCTAGCCACGAGTCAAATGCTGACTTTCCGCATGAAACCCCACAAATCCTTATTGATACATTGCATGAGTAGATAGTAATCCTAAAGTCTTACTGAGTACCTCCGTACTCATGTTTTCTTAATATTTTTTGCAGAGGTTGTTAATGACCCCAATGGGGGGGTTCTTCCTAGACATCGACGACGACGAGTAGGTAGTATCCCAGCTACGATCTGGCCCTAGGGTGGGTCTGTAGTATAGTCAGCCCATGTGCCTTCTAGTTTCATCTGTCTGTACTCAGACAGTTTATCTACTTCCGCTAGCTTGTACTTGAATGACTGCTATGATGGGTCGTGAGACCCCTACTGTGTAATATTATGTGTGTGGCTCTTCTGAGCCTTTTAAATAAAGCTTGTATGTTTATGGTTATGTTGTGATGCCATCGATGTATCTATACATATCGTTATGCCATGCGTACGTGTGTCGTACTTATATGTATGGGGTTCGATTACCTAGTCGTAGGCTTTAGTAGCATTCCTTACAGGGAAATGCCCCTTTGTGATCCAACGAGCCATGGTAGTTCGCTACTGCTCCGGACACATTGGTTGACCGGCATGTGTCCTTCTTAGCTGCTGTGTCTGTCCCCGTTGGGGAAATGTCATGCGGTGTAATGGAGTCCTTGTAGCTTGCTACGACTCGTCTACATTTGCTGGTGACCGACACCTGCTTTGTTGGGTCATGTATGCCTATCCCTGTGCGGAACTACCACTTTGGTTTATGACTAGACATGTCGATCCGGGTTCTTTGTCATTGGATTTCTAGCGACACAATTTCATACGCGAGTCAAAAGGCGCAAACGGTCTCGGCTAAGGTAAGGCTGCAGCCGTGGGGTTAACCGTGCGTGAGACCGCAAAGAGATGCGATGTGTTACACGTTGGATTCCTATGGCTTAGGATCGGGGTCCCGTCAGCGATGGTATCAGATCCTGACTGACTGTAGGACTACTAAGCCAAACTGGTCGAAGTTGAGTCTATAATTGCTTTAGTTATATGTAAGGGAATTGTTTGTGGAAGGGAACATAAGACTCTTGTTCTCTTCTCAAGTTATTCTATTCTGGTCATCCTCGTCTTTTCTGTGGGAATTAAGGACTAGGTTACTCATCTTCTTCTAGGCTCGTGTTTCTGATCGGTAGATTATAAGATTACGGGTCGAGAGATATGTTGGGTTTATTTTATCCCTAGGAAAAGGAAGTAAGTTTGATGGTCAGAGAATTGAACTTGATAGCTGAGTGGTTACGCTATTCTATTTTTTGGGTTGTCTCAAAATAGTTTTTGAGCATTTACAGCCGTTATGCTGCCCAATTTTGCATTCAGAGCTCTAATGCTTTTGCATTACTCTCTATTTTCAGATGTCTGGCCGTCCTTCTCGTCAGGTGGTTTGTCTGACCAGGTGCAATTATGTGCCGGGTCATACTGCCATGCTGGTCAGGGTGATGTCGGTGTGCGGTTACCGCTGGTACCCAGAGTACACAGTGGAGGAACAGTACCGAGACTTCAACCAGAGCCAGTATATCTGCACTATTAGTGTATTTCCAGACTACCCTGGAGCTGAGGAGCCAATCCATTGGTCTTATGGATTGGGAGTCACTGTTGACATGGTAGAACAAGATGCTGCCTATTCAATGCTGACCATTATGAGGGCGAGACATGCACTGTTGTAGAATTCAGAGTTCTGCTATGTTCTTGCCTCTCAGCCAGGTGAAGAAGGATACCTCAGTGGGGTCTATTTTGATTCCTCTATGGAGGATCCGCTGCTGCAGTCCACTGCTGAGATGCTAGAGAATAGAGACAGGGATGCTCGTGCCCTTTGCATGGAGCTTTATGCTACACGTGCCCGTCTATGGACGGTTTTGACGCAGCTGGCACCGGTAGTCCAGACAGGGTACGTATATATGGAGATGCTGAACCCTGTTAGGACCCATCTTCCGGCTCATGTTGACTGGCCCGCTATAGGAGAAGTCACCCCTCTCCGGGGACCCCTACTACCACCAGTCACGGGAGCAAGGCCACATCCGTGTCCTTACGGATCCCAGGGATCTCACTCTAGAGTATTTCCTGATCCGCAGGTTGAGCTTCCATGCCATGGAGGCAATCTTTATGAGATGTTCTATGCGGATGCCTGAACCGTGAGTGGAAGGATAGTATGGTAGTAGCTGTACTTTCACAGTCCTGTGTGACTTGTGTGGTATGCTTGTGACGTGAAATGAATTCCGGAGGAATAGATAAATAATGTATAGGAAGCTTGTAAGCCTCTGATGAGTAGTTTCATAATTTCAGTAGTTTGCTCTTCGGTTAAGGTTGTACTGAACTATGTAAGGGTGTGTATGAACCATGGTGTATATATAGCAGTTGCTTGTTACCATGTTGTTCGGATATTCATTTCCGCATTCCATGTGTTCAGTGCATTCTTAATCCATAGCTAGCGTTGATGATGATATTGGTCTAAGCTGTGAGTTTGTTTGTTAGGATGGTGTTCACCAGGTTGAACCGTGCCCTTGCTCATGAGCAAGGCGAGGGTAGTCAAGCGTCGCAGGAAGACCTACCTCACCCGCCCTCTCTGGCGGAAGTTATGCTTGAGGCAGAGAGAAACAAAAGGGAGACCAACCGACTGTTAGAGCGTATTGAGCAAAATACGGCTCATGAGGCTAGAAATGCTGCAGTGTCCCTCAATGACTTTGTGAAGTTGAATCCTCCAAAGTTCCATCACTCCGTCGATCCCCTCGACGCTGATGATTGGTTGTGCAGTATTTCATGCAAGATTCGCTCTGCGAATGTTTCTGAGGCCGACAAGGTGACCTTTGCGGCGTATTTTCTAGAAGGACCCGCCAATCTGTGGTGGGAGAACTTTGAAGCTATGCGTCCTGCTGAGCCAGCAGCCACAGGGGCAGACTTTAGTGCAGCCTTCCGTCTGCACCATATTCCAGAGGGCCTAATGGACAGAAAGAGAGAGTAGTTCTGTGCATTCACCCAGCGCAAGTTGACCGTGGATGCCTATAGCCGCGAGTTCGGTAACCTCGCCTGCTATGCAACAGAGGAGGTGTCTACTGATGCCAGGAAGCAAGCAAGATTCCATAAGGGTCTGAGCCTTGAGCTTCGTCGTGATTTGCGCCTCCACGAGTGTACAAGCTTCCAAGCCCTGGTCAACAAGGCGATCCGTGCCGAGACTGGTCATACCGAATACGAAGCCACAAAGAAGCACTCCCGTGATTTTGGCTCGTCATCTGGTTCCGCGTTTCCAAAATGCAGGCTGTGGGTTCCAAACAGTTCTCTGCCACCAAGATACACTCCAAGGCCATCCTATGCGGCGCCTCAGACGAATCAGACCAACCCTCCAGCAAAAACCTATGGTGGTCCACTAACAATGCTGCACCACGTGCCAACCAAGTGATCTCTTACAAGTGTGGAGAACCAGGGCACTATTCCCATGAGTGTCCTCAGAATGTGGGTGCCAAGCAACCCGGAAAGTCCGTCGGGCAAGGCAAGTCGGGCAAAGCTTACTATGTGAAGCCAACTCCTGCACGTGGCTGTGTGAACTATGTCTCAGGAGAAGAAGCTGTAGAGGATCCCGACATCATACTGGGTACGCTCCTTGTTAATCATCACCCAACGTCTGTTCTTTTTGACAACTGGGTCTTCTCATTCCTTCATTTCAGAAAGTTATGCACAGTTGCATAACATGTCTTTCTATGATATGCCAATTCCATTGGTTGTCCAAACTCCTGGTAGTAAGTGTCAAACCTCTAAGATAACCTATGACAATCAAATTCTAGTAGACAGGCTAGTTTTTCTAGCCTCATTGATAGCCCTGAAATCTTCGGATATTAATATAATCTTGGGTATGGACTGGATGTCAGCTCACTATACCAAGATTGATACTCATTCCAGAAATGTTCAGCTTACCCATCCCTCAGGTGAGATAGTCAATGTCTCTACTCGAGTTGCCAAATGCCAACTCTATTCCCTCAATGCCAACCCTCTTCCGGAACTTGAAGACATTCCGGTAGTCCGTGACTTCCTGGTTGTTTTTCCAGAGGAACTGCCAGGAATTCCACCTGACATAGATGTAGAGTTCGTAATAGATCTTGTTCCGGAAACTGTTCCAATAGCCAGAAGACCATATAAGATGGCACCCCTGGAGCTAGCCGAACTTAAGAAGCAACTAGAAGAGGCCTTGGATAAAGGTTTCATTCGTCCTAGCTCTTCTCCTTGGGCTTGTCCCGTCCCCTTCGTCAAGAAGAAAGATGGAACGGATCGGATGGTTGTAGATTACCAACCAGTTAATCTGGTCACCATAAAGAACAAGTATCTGCTCCCCAGGATCAATGACCTGTATGATTAGCTCGTTGGATCCTCAGTCTTCTCAAAAATGGATTTGAGGTTGGGATACCATCAAATCAAGATCAAGAACGAGGACATTCCAAAAACGGCTTTTGTTACTCGCTGTGGCCAATACGAGTACACCGTCATGTCCTTCGGTTTAACCAATGCCCCAACGACCTTCTCTCGTTTGATGAATTCAATCTTCACGGAGTATTTGGATAAATTCGTCGTGGTATACCTCGATGATATTCTCATCTACTCGAAGAACGAACAAGAACATGCCGAGCATCTAAGGCTGGTATTGATGAAACTTCGAGAGCATCGCCTTTATGCCAAGTTCCCAAAATGTGAATTTTGGTTACCAGAAGTGACCTATCTAGGTCACGTAATCTCTGGTAAGGGTATTGTTGTCAATCCCGAGAGAGTTCACGCTGTCCTTGATTAGACTCGACCTGAATCGGTTAAGCAAGTTAGGAGTTTTCTTGGTCTAGCGAGCTATTGCCGCCGCTTTGTCGAGAATTTCTCCAAGGTTGCAAAGCCTCTAACTGAACTCCTCAAGAAAGATAAAAAGTTCGAGTGGACACCACAGTGCAAGCATAGTTTTCAGGAACTGAAAAGACGCCTGACTTCCACACCTGTGTTGCTACCACCAGATTTTTCTAAGGACTTTGTTATCTATTGCGACGCCTCGTGACAAGGATTAGGTTGCATTCTCATGCAAGATCGTCATGTGATTGCATACGCATCTCGACAGTTGCGTCCACATGAGGATAATTATCCCACACATGATCTTGAGCTTGCAGCTGTAGTCCATGCACTTAAAACCTGGCGACATTACCTTCTGGATAATCGTTGAGAAATATTCACTGATCACCAAAGTCTGAAATATATCTTCACCCAGCCGGATTTGAATCTCAGGCAAAGATGGTGGGTTGAGTTGATCTCGGATTACGACTTAGGAATAACGTACACCCCGGGGAAGGCCAATGTTATGGCTGATGCACTAAGTCGTAAATCTTATTGTAACAACTTGATGCTACAACGAGGTCAACCACATCTCTATGAGGAATTTAGGAAGTTAAATCTTCATATTGTTCCTCAAGGACTACTTTCTACCTTGGTGGCGAAGCCTACCCTTAAGGGTCAAATTATAGCTGGCCAGAAGCGTGATAAGGGTATATCACGGATCAAGGAGAATATTATTAGCGGAAACACTAATGAATTCTCCATGAATGATCAAGGTGTTGTGTTCTTCCAGAATCGTCTAGTGGTTCCTAAGAATCCACATCTAAGGTAGTTAATCCTTAAGGAGGCTGATGATTCTCCTCTCACCATTCATCCCGGTAGTACTAAGATGTATCAGGACCTACGCCAGAGGTTCTGGTGGACTAGGATGAAGAGAGAAATTGCTGAGTTCGTTGCTAACTGCGACGTTTGTCGTCGAGTTAAGGCAGAACATCAAAGGCCTGCTGGCACCCTTCAACCTTTAGCTATTCCTGAATGGAAATGGGATAAAGTTAGTATGGATTTCATTACCGGATTTCCCAACACCAAGAAAGGAAATAATGCTATCTTTGTGGTCATTGACCGTCTCTCCAAAGTAGCTCATTTTCTTCCAGTTCGTGAGAGTATAACAGCTAGCCAGCTAGCAGAGTTATATCTCTCTCGAATAGTGTCTCTTCATGGTGTTCCCCTGGACATTAACTAAGACCGTGGGAGTATCTTTACTTCTCGCTTCTGGGAAAGTTTTCAGAATGCTATGGGGACTCACTTATCTTTTAGCACTGCTTTCCGTCCTCAATCAAGTGGTCAAGTAGAAAGAGTGAATCAAATCTAAAAGATATGCTCCGAGCTTGTGTTATATCGTTCGGTATGAATTGGGAGAAGTGCCTTCCATTCGCTGAATTCGCTTATGACAACAGTTATCAAACAAGCTTGGGCAAAGCTCCTTTTGAAGTTCTCTATGGACGAAGATGTCGAACACCTCTTAATTGGTCAGAAACCGGAGAGAGGCAACTCTTTGGCCCGGATATGATCCAGGATGCAGAAGAGCAGGTTCGCATTATTCGTGAAAAGTTGAAAACAGCCCAGTCTCGTCAAAAGAGCCAATATGATCATCATCATAAGGCTGTGACCTTTGAAGTTGATGAGAAGGCTTACCTTCGGGTTACACCTTTGAAGGGTACCCATCGATTCGGTATCAAGGGCAACTTGGCTCCTCGTTACATTGGTCCCTTTCGCATTCTTGCCAAACGAGGAGAAGTTGCCTACCAATTTGAACTTCCTCCGCATCTTTCCAAGGTTCATGATGTCTTCCACGTCTCGCAATTAGGCGTTGCTTTTCGGATCCTATCCCTGAAGTGGACCATGAAACGCTTGATCTCCAAGATAACCTTTCATACCGAGAATAACCTATGCGTATTCTTGATCAAGCTGAGCGTACCACTCGACGTCGAAACCTCAAGTTTCTTAAGTTCAATGGTCAAATCATTCTGAAAAGGAGGCAACATGGGAAAGAGAGGATCGTCTCCGACTTGAGTATCCCGCGTTATTCCCGACGACTTCCAAATCTCGGGACGAGATTCTTTTGAGTGGGGGTGAGTTGTCACATCCCTGGCACCCTAACCAAAGTATAGCATTGTGCTCATATCTTCTTTGCATTGCATCCAAGAAAATTGCAACAAGATCAAAGCAAGTGGTCAAGCCAAACTCAAAAATCCTAGCCACTTCTCAATTTAAAACAAATTCCAAACTTGTTAAAATCAATGAACCCAAAATGGCCTCAAGAAAAGTTCAACTTTTCTGATAATTCTTGAAAGCAAATAAGCTGTGAAGAAAACTATTTTCATAACACATTTGGCATTTTATTTAAATGCAAAAAGCCACTGGATTCAAGTTTAAATTTGAATTCAAAACTTTAAGTTTTCAAAAATGTTGAAAACTTTAGGAATGGTTGGATATATTCCAAATAATATTTTGGTGTGTTCAAAATAATTTTATAAACTATTTTGGAGCTGAAATAAATAGCAAATCAAAATAGTTAGCAAACCAGAAAAAAATTAAAAGGAGGTTACCTGTCGCCCTGAGGAGGCCCAGCCCACCAGGGGCAGGGGCGTCTTCTTCCTCCTGCCTTTTGGCAGAGGAGCGAATGCCCACGGCGGCTCCTCCACCTCCTGCTTCGTCGTGGCATGCTCCGGTGCTCCCCAGGATAGCGCGAGAGCGGGGATAACCTCCCCGAGCACGTCCCTATCCATCCCTGCTACCCATTCCTCCCCTCTCCTCTCGGTTCCTTCCTCTCCTCCTGCCGCCATTGACAGGAGCTCGAGCTTGAGCTGCCCGAGCCCTCTAGCCACAGGATCTCCTCCCCCCGAGTGCTCCATTCGCTCCGCCTCGACGAGCTGGTCATCCTTGTAGAAGAGGAAGATCCCCCGAGCCCTGCAACGCCCACGACACCGTTGCCTTCAAGCTTCGGCCGCCGGCGAGCTTCGTTCGATTCGTCGCCCACAACGCCTCCCCGAGCCGTCTAAGCCCTCCACTGCACTCCTCGTGAGATTGCGCTCATTTCCCCTCTTCTTCCCACGGTCTCGTGCCGCCTAGCCACTGGACCGACGAGCCCGAGCTCCGGCCGTCGCCTCAGCTCGTCGCCGATGACCTTCGGTCCTTCCCAGCCCTCCCTGAGGCCAGTACTGGATGAGGCCGAGCGTGGGGATCCTCCCAGTGCTCTCGGCTCTCGATCCCGAGCACTACAGCCATCTCCGGCGACTCCCCGGCAAAGATCCGATGCGGATCTGGTTGCCGCCGGTCAGTCTCTGGCAGGGGATGACCAGGCCTCACTAATCCATGTTTAAAACGTTAAGCAGACACTGACCAGTGAGCCCAGGCCTAAGTCAAACGCAATCAGGGGATGGTCAGCGCGGGATTATCCCTGTAAGGCTCACTAGTGGGTCTGCCTGTCGGGTTTGACCTGATAAGGTCAGCCGACGGCTGACGCCATGATGACGTGGGCCTGACGCAATAAGTGGATTTTCTGATTAAAAGAATTCCAGAAAATGCCCAAAACTTCTAAAAATCATAGAAATTAATCTGTAACTCCAATGAAAATAATTTATATATGAAAAAGTATCAGAAAAGTCCAAGGAATCTGAATATGTTAATTTCAAACATGTTTGAAAGTGTTTCAAATATGTTAATGAATAGGTTAAATTTAATAAATGCTTTGGAGATGGAATTTGAAAATCATTTGAATTCCACTTCAAATGCTATGATCAAACTTTGTTCAGTCACAACCAGCAACTTAACATATCATTCCCATGCATGTTAAAAACAAGTTGATCTGAGCATCAGGTCGAATCAATTAAAATGGTATTCGAGAATACCTCGTTTTAAGTGATATTTGAATCTGATTCAAATCAACTTCAAACCTAATAAATGATAGCTACATTAGCATACCACCTTGCATCCTCATGCCATGCTCATGCATCATTTTGTTGCATATGATTGTTATTGATTGTTGTCCTTTCTTTCAGTAGGCTCCGCTCCTCCGGATTCCACTGAATATCCGACTGATGGATATTGTCCCTCTTCTGAGCAACAAGGCAAGTAACCATTTTGATCATCCCGATAAATCCCATGTTCTCGCTCCTGCACTTACTTATTGCATTACGATCAAATGCTTCAAATGCCTATGCCACGATTAGTTGAACCCACTTCATTTGCATGACCTGTATTTGTCACAGTAAATAGCTGAACCTTGCAACCTAGCATACCTGGTAGATGCTTGAGCAATGATGTGCCTTATCCTGCTATGCATGCTATGCTTAGAGTTGTGTATGGTCTGTCATCTGGGAGATGAACAGAAATATGAGAATGTGCTCAGTAAGTAAAGGTTGTGTGTTGAACCTGATTTGGTAAAGGTACCGGTGAAAGGCTATGTAGGAGTACATGGCGGGTTGTTTCATTGGAACCGTCCTTAGGAACTGAGTTCCGTGTATGTAATCCAAGACGAGATACTACCACATGCTGGGCCCTGAAATATGACCCGCTCGACTTATTAATCGCCTAGTACTCGGTCTAGGAGTTGCAAGTAGTTTCTGGTGTTTATAGTCATATTGGAGGCCGTGCATAGCACTGACCTGAGAGGTGGGCTGTGATGCGGTAGGCAGTGACACGGTATACCAAGTGGCACCCTGATTGTGGGCTTGGGAACCCTGCGCACATTGTTTGGGGCCGTGGCGAAAACCTCGGCCGTACTTCCGTGCGGGTTACCCTCAGATAGGCGATAGACCTGGACTAAGTATTAGCGCGGTTAACGGTCGTGGCCGACTCCCTCGCTGGGCTTCCACTTGAAGGTTGCCGAGGTGCATGACGTGCACATGGCGATAAGTGGCGAGAGCATGTGTGAAGAAGTACACCCCTGCAGGGTTATGATCTATTCGAATAGCCGCGTCCGCGGATATGGACTACTTGGAGACGTATGTTGTTCATAGATAACCTTAATGGCTACTCATAAAATTGTCAAGATAAGTGTGAGTGTCGTGGACGACATTTCCGTGTGGAGACGGAATGATTCCACGATGGAGTATTGTTGTGGTGTTAGTGGACTCGTGTGCGAGAAATCAAGTTGTCAAAATTTATTTAAAATGCACGTTGTCTAGCCACGAGTCAAATGCTGACTTTCCGCATGAAACCCCACAAATCCTTATTGATACATTACATGAGTAGATAGTTATCCTAAAGTCTTGCTGAGTACCTCCGTACTCATGTTTGCTTAATATTTGTTGCAGAGGTTGTTAATGACCCTAATGGAGGGTTCTTCCTAGACATCGACGACGACGAGTAGCTGGTATCCCAGCTACGATCTGGCCCGAGGGCGGGTCTGCAGTATAGTCAGGCCATATGCCTTCTAGTTTCATCTGTTTGTACTCAGACAGTTTATCTACTTCCGCTAGCTTGTACTTGAATGACTGCTATGATGGGTCGTGAGACCCCTACTATGTAATATTATGTGTGTGGCTCTTCCGAGCCTTTTAAATAAAGCTTGTATGTTTATGTTTATGTTGTGATGCCATCGATGTATCTATACATATCGGTATGCCATGCGTACGTGTGTCGTAATTATATGTATGGGGTTCGATTACCTAGTCGTAGGTTTTAGTAGCATTCCTTACAGGGAAATGCCCCTTCGTGATCCAACGAGCCATGGTAGTTCGCTAGTGCTTCGGACACATTGGTTGACCGGCAGATGTCCTTCTTAGCTGCTGTGTCTGTCCCCGTTGGGCAAATGTCACGCGATGTAATGGAGTCCTTGTAGCGTGCTACGACTCGTCTACATTCACTGGTGACCGACACCTGCTTTGTTGGGTCATGTATGCTTGTCCTTGTGCGGAACTGCCACTTTGGTTTATGACTAGACATGTCGATCCGGGTTCTTTGTCATTGGATTGCTAGCGAAACAATTGCATACGCGAGTCAAAAGGCGCAAACGGTCCCGGCTAAGGTAAGGCTACAGCCGTGGGGTTAACCGTGCGTGAGACCGCAAAGATATGCGATGTGTTACAGGCTGGATTCCTATGGCTTAGGATCGGGGTCCCAACAGGTCATGCCTTGTCGTGGGCAACATTTTTTCTCATCTTCTGTAATCTTGTTATCTGTACGGCTTTTGGCCAAGTTTCCCTTATAAATGGAGTCAACTTGTTTTAGGTTTTGGATCCAGTTTCCCTTATAAATTGGAACAGCCAAAGCTCAGGGGGCGATTCTTGAGTGTGGAAACTTTTTGAGCAATATATTGCGGTGAGGATCCTCTATTCGACCACCAACTTAACGTGTAAAGCATTTTGATCGATAGTGCAGTTCAGAGCAAAAGTATGTGACACTTCATCAATGTAAGAGCATCTCCAGCAGATGATGTAAAAGTTGTTGGCCTAAAGTATGTAAACGTTGATGCTCAAAAATGATTTTAGGGCAAGAGATAAAAGATTTTTCATACCAATTTGTAAGTGCATCTAATGCCCCTTAGTGATTTTGGTGTATTGAAGATTTATAGGTTAAGGGCTAATATGTTTGTGAGTGTACACACACTCTATAACTTGGTGGGGAGTTTGATATATCCTAAGAATGCCGACCCCTAAAAATGAATGTATTTAACTCAAGACTTTGATGTTTCCCTGAAGACATTGAAAGTGAGGAAATTGGTCTGTCCTTGAAGATATTGCTGCGAGGAATATAAAGCATGAAGACTTTAATTTTCTTGTTTCTTTTTCCTTTGTTTTGGGTCATTGGAACACCGTACAGTCAAAGGGGGTCGAGGTAATATTAAGAAAAATTTCCAAGTAATTCTCATCTCAAAGCCTACACATAACCTATTCTTCGAGTGAGGCCTTTGGAATCTCTTGCAGTTCATTCAAAATCTTTAGTGACAGAGACAAAGTTCTTATGGTCTCTGAAAAAATTGCTTTGACTCAGGAGTTAGGATTTTGCGAGTGGGAATTGCCTACAAGTGATGAACATGATAGATCTAAGGGCTTTCATTGTTCAAAATTCCGACCGTTATTTTGCTTCGCGCTTGCTTCCCCCAAAATATTATCAACATAACATTCATATCATTGGGTGCATTTATGTATTATTATGTTGGGTTGCACCCTAGCTATAAATAGTCGCCCCCATAACCACTAGTTGGTTGGCTGCTCCGAGAGAGAACTTGACACTTATCATTTGAGAGCAACCCATCGACTTTGAGATAAAATCATGAGCGAGGAAAAACCCAAAGCTTAAGACCCCAAAACCAAAAACCCAGAGTCACTAAGCAGCACCGGACAGATGGTTCCTGTGTGGAACCGTCGCTTGTTACCTTTGAAGACTGTGTATCTTCCAGACGGTTAGGTGTCATGGTCTAGAGTACCCAAGATGAAATTGTGGATTGTCGTATGACCAAGTTTGTGAGGGTTTGGAAGTCTACCCTGAAGACTTGCCATGAGTGTTGGGCGAGGTTAGTGTGACCTTAGCTCAACAAGAATACCGTAAGGAATGTGTGTCATGGGATTGTGTGTCATCTGGCTTAAAGACCAAGCCGCTCCAAACCAGACGTACGACTGTCATAGCACTTGGAACTAGGTCATCAAACCATTGTCTTCATCGAGATCCTAGTTCTATTTCCTCAACTCATTCATTTCCTCGAATACTTGTTGATGAAATTGACCGTTACTATTTGAAGACTTTGACTGAAGACTTTCTCAATTTCCCCATCTCAAATTATCGAGTCATCTTGTTCTTCACCAGCTTATCCTGTTTCACGCTACTCGCACTCTCTGTATTTTTCATTTCCTCAAGATGAGTATGCTACTCCTATGTACTACTTATACCTGAGTACTTATTCTGCTACGCGTAGTTCATCACTTAGCAAATTCCTCAAGTAGAAGTTCCTCACTGACGACTTTATAAAATCACATATTCACCCCTCTAGTCGATATAACGCACTCTCAATTATTATCACAACAAGGTACTCCCTTGTTCTGTGTGATTTTGGTTTAACAAACTGGAGTTTTAGTTATGTCAACTCCAGGTATGGTCAAGGTATCTGCTGGTTGTCCTACGTTTGAAGGGATGGACTACCCTATAGGATGAACAGTATGCGCATGCATCTTGAAGCAATTTGACAATGATCTCTCGTATGTTGTGGGAATAGTGTTCCCTCCGTCACCCCATCTATCAAAGCTGCTGATGTGAAGAGATTCAAGCGACTCGACTCTCAAGTGAAGAATATCATATGTGGCCATCTGAGCAAAGGTGATTACGGCAGAGTTAGTGCTTTAGGATCTTCAAAGCTCATTTGGGATATGCTATCCAGAGTCAACGAAGGAATCTCAACTCAACATGACTCTCGGGTTGCTGTTCTTCACAATCTCTTCAACCACTTCAAAAGACTCGACAACAAAAATGTTCAACAGACTTTTGATCGCGTCACTGATATTTCCAATGAGCTCCAAGCTCTTGGTGACACTAACATCACCGACCATGAAGTGGTGAAGAAATTGCAAAGATCTCTTGATTCCTCATTTGATACACTTGATTTGGTGAGTCAAGAGCGTGGAGACTACGAGTCCCTAGATCATGCTGATATTGTTTAGAGACTCAATACTCATGAATTCCAAGAATATGAGAAAACATATCTCTATGGAACAAGCTATGGAAGATCTTGTGCATTGAAGGCAAAGGGAATTTCCTCATCTGAAGAAGAAGAATCTGATTGCAGTCTTGGTGACCCCAAAGAACTTGGTCATGAACTTGCAATGCTCGTGAGAAAATTGTAGAAGTTTTTGAGAAGAGGTTAGTTAGGAAAATCTTCAAGAAGAGATTTGAAGAAATTAGATTCTTCATGTGAGGTTACAAGAAAAGAACTTGTCACAAATGCAAGAAGTTTGGCCACTACATTGTTGATTGCCTTCACCGGGTAAAGGAATCAAAGAAGAAGAAATACAAAGGTGATAGTTCCAATGACTCGAAGAAAAAATAGAAATCTTTAAAGTCCTCATCGCATAAGAAGAACAGTTATATAAAGGCTCGGGCTCTTATTGGCAAAGAAATGAATTCTTAGGAAGAATTTGAGGAATTTGAAAAAGAGGATGGATAGGAGTTAGAGTGTGGTGTGGCAAGCCTAGCTCATGCTACTGCATTCGTCATCAAGTCCATCTTCAACCTTGAAGAAAATTATATCATCAGTGTCACTGATGAATGCAACAACGACTCTATCCCCACCTATTGCTTCATGGCAAAAGGGGCCAAGCTACTCAATCATGCTTCCTCATTTGAATAAAGTGATGAACCTAATGATTATCAGAAACGTAGTTACTACAAACTTGCTAATATTGCCACTAAGCAACAAATTGCTATTGAAAAACTTGAGAAAGTGCTAGACAAAAGTGTGTTGGAAATATGCCCTAGAGGCAATAATAAATTAGTTATTATTATATTTCTTTGTTCATGATAATCGTTTATTATTCATGCTATAATTGTATTGATTGGAAACACAATACTTGTGTGGATACATAGACAAAACACTGTCCCTAGTAAGCCTCTAGTTGACTAGCTCATTGATCAAAGATGGTCAAGGTTTCCTGACCAGAGGCAAGTGTTTTCACTTGATAACGGGATCACATCATTAGGAGAATCATGTGATGGACTAGACCCAAACTAATGAGCGTACCATGTTGATCGTGTCATTTGTTGGTACTGTTTTTCTACGTGTCAAGTATTTGTTCCTATCACCATGAGATCATATAACTCATCGGCACCGGAGGAATACCTTGTGTGTATCAAACGTCACAACGTAACTGGGTGGCTATATAGATGCTCTACAGGTATCTCCGAAGGTGTCCGTTGAGTTAGTGTGGATCAAGACTGGGATTTGTCGCTCCGTGTGACGGAGAGGTATCTCGAGGCCCACTTGGTAATACAACATCACACACAAGCCTTGCAAGCGATGTGACTTAGTGTAAGTTGCGGGATCTTGTATTACAGAACGAGTAAAGAGACTTGCCGGTAAACGAGATTGAAATAGGTATGCAGATACTGACGATCGAATCTCGGGCAAGTAACATACCGAAGGACAAAGGGAATGACATACGGGATTATATGAATCCTTGGCACTGAGGTTCAAACGATAAGATCTTCATAGAATATGTAGGATCCAATATGGGCATCCATGTCCCGCTATTGGATATTGACCGAGGAGTCCCTCGGGTCATGTCTACATAGTTCTCGAACCCGTAGGGTCTGCACACTTAAGGTTCAACGTTGTTTTATGCGTATTTGAGTTATATGGTTGGTTACCAAATGTTGTTCGGAGTCCCGGATGAGATCACGGACATCACGAGGGTTTCCGGAATGGTCCGGAGACGAAGATTGATATATAGGATGACCTCATTTGATTACTGGAAGGTTTTCGGAGTTACCAGGAATGTACCGGAATGACGAATGGGTTCCGGATGTTCACCGGGGGGGGGGGGCAATCCCACCTGGGGGAAGCTCATAGGCCTGAGGGGTGCCACACCAGCCCTTAGTGGGCTAGTGGGACAGCCCAAGAAGCCCTATGCGTAGGAGAAAGAAAAAATCAAAGAGAAAAGAAAAAAAGGGGGAAGTGGGAAAGTGGAGAAGGACTCCACCTTCCAATCCTAGTTGGACTAGGATTGGAAGGGGAGGACTTCCCCCTTGCTTCGGCCGAATACCTTGGGGCTCCTTGAGCCCCAAGGCAAGGCCCCTCCCCTCCCACCTATATATACGGAGGTTTTAGGGCTGATTTGAGACAACTTTGCACGGCAGCCCGACCACATACATCCACGGTTTTCCCTCTAGATCGCGTTTCTGTGGAGCTCGGGCGGAGCCCTGCTGAGATCAGATCACCACCAACCTCTGGAGCGCCGTCACGCTGCCGGAGAACTCATCTACCTCTCCGTCTCTCTTGCTGGATCAAGAAGGCCGAGATCATCGTCGAGCTATACGTGTGCTGAACGCGGAGGTGCCGTCCGTTCGACACTAGATCGGAGCGGGTCGTGGGACGGATCGCGGGACGGTTCGTGGGACGGTTCGCGGGGCGGATCGAGGGACGTGAGGACGTTCCACTACATCAACCGCGTTTATTAACGCTTCTGCTGTGCAATCTACAAGGGTACGTAGATCGAAAATTCCCTCTCGTAGATGGACATCATCATGATAGGTCTTCGTGCGCGTAGGAAATTTTTTGTTTCCCATGCGACGTTCCCCAACAAAGTGATGACCTGTTGAACAAGGAAATGGATCAGACTCAAACTCTGACTGATGAATTTCGATGTCTTGAATCTAAGTTCTATAGCCTTCAGAGTCGTCGTGAAACTCTCTTAGCTGATCACGAGAAGTTTTCTCATAAATTTCTTCAAAGAAAGGAAGATCTTGAGAAACTAAGAATATCTCATGATGATTTTCATGGAAAACGATTCATTGCTTGCTCAACAGATTAGTTCCGCTCAGGAAGAATTCATTTCACCATGCTTGAAATGCATCGATCGTGAAACTGCTAATTCTTCACCTGAATGTTCAAATGCTTCTATTGATGGAAATTCTTCAACTATATCTGTGGTCACAAATTCCTCAACCGAGGAAGCCACAAATGTCACTAACGAAAATGCTGGGTTGAACGAATTTTATGTGGCAGGCATATACACAAGTATCCAAGGGCATCAAACCCTTTGAGATGTGCTCGAAAAGGAGATTCTGAAAGGAAACCCTAGAAAATAGGGCATTGCATTCAACAGGAAATTGAATGATGATGGATCTTATGTAGCGATGTGTTTTTTTGGAAAATAATTTCCAGAAAACAGGTTTGTGTGTTTACCAGCCCAAGGATTGCTGTTAGCTGGTAGACACTTACTTGATACAGAATATCCAAGCAAAATACAAAATCTGGGTTATAGGACCATGAAGGTCTACTGGGTTGAATAAAAATCCGAGGTTGACGACGGAAGCGACTCGAGGAATATCCGGTGCCCATGGGACTCCATTCCCATATGAACAGTTGACATGGATAAATTCGTATCTCGCAAGGCTGCTATCCTTGACTCCTAGGTTCCGGGGTTGACGGTATCGTGCTCCTCTCCAAACTTAATCTGGCCAAGATAATAGCTAGGGACAAGCTAGTGAGTACTTTGAATGTACTCGCAAAACATCAATAAACAAATAAGTTAAAGCAGGTGAGATGCATGCAAATTTCCACCAACAATTATATGATGCCATTAGAGTTCAATTCATGAATGCATTTATGAAGATACACTACTTTCCATGAAGGTTGTATAAACAAGCAAGTAAGGTAATACTGAATGAGTAATAATATGCGTGCCGCAGTCGGGCGTCTGAGCGACACCACATAAAGGGCTTATAAGAAATAATAATAAGCATGCCTTAGTCGGGCGTCTGAGCGACACAACAAAAAGGGCTTATAAGGAATAATCATAAGCATGCCTCAGTAGGGCGGTTGAGCGACACCACAGAAAGGGCTTATAAGGAATAATAATAAGCATGCCTCAGCCGGGAGTCTGAGCGACACCATAGAAGGGGCTTATAAGAAATAGTAATAAGTGAAGAATATCCAGGAGGTAGAACCGTGCCACAAATATTCAACAAACATAATCATAGGGGTTAGTCCAGAGTAATAATAATAATAATATGGTTATCCACCACATTTCCTGTTACTTGCTACTTCTGCTACTTGTTACTGCTGTCACTACTGCTGTTCCTTGCCACTTCTGTTACTGGTTACACTGCTGCTACCTGCTACAATACTTTTCTCGCGCCATTGATACAACAACTAGGAATAGTCTGCCTTGTCAACAGATCGTTTCTAGCAACGTTGCTATCATACTACCTTTGCTGCTTATATCCTGCTTGCAGATACTAATCTTTCAGGTGTGGTTGAGCTGACGCATCAACTGCTAATGCTGGAGAATATCCTTTCATTCCCATCGTGTCGAACCAACAAATTTGGGTTGAATACGCTACCCTCGAAAACTGTCGCGATCCCACGCGCTGGTGGGCCATTGCAAGAAAATTGCTAATTGTTGAGCATCTGGGGAGTAGCTCTTTTCTGGCGTCGTTGCCGTGGAGGCATCAAGTCAGGAATAGTTGCACGTCAACACGCGCGGACATGGTGGCTCGTCTCACGCGCGTGCAAATCGTGCGCCCAGAGCATGCACATCACCTGTTCGGCAGAATGTCAGTCACTCCCAACGACCTCCAAAGCAGCTCGAACTAAACAGGATCATGCTATGGGCCAAGAGAAATCTCCTAGACATCCTGGTTGGGCTAGATCATCAACTCTATAATGCAGATAAAATTCCATGCCAAAAGAGTACATGAATCCAAGGTGTTCGACAATAGGTCCACGACACCTAGGAAGCTCCTCTGGCCACTAAATATACCAGATCAGGGTCTCCTTAAGTATTGACTATGGTGGTAGGGTTAGTTGGAGAAAAGAAGAAATCAGCTTGTGCAACTCTTCGAGAAAACCTATTCTGGACAGAAACGTGGGGCTAATATCACACGCACTTAGAATCATCCAATGGGGCTCAACTCCTGGAGTTATGGTTTTGGTAGGGTGCCATACAGGCATGCAGAATTTCAAACCAAATAGAGCAAGGAAAAATACGGTTGTAGTGCAAAGTACCAAACTCGAACAAAACAGAAAAATGGTCGTTTTGATAATTTTTTCGAAAGCACAAGGTTGGGTTTTCACATAAAAGTGATTCTCATGCATCAGTAGACATCCCCAACTTTTTATGGATTTTTTGAAAGATTTTTCTAGGGTTGTAGTACAAACTCAAATCCAGACCAAAATTAGAAAAGTTGTTAATGTGCTTAAGGTTTTCAAAATACTTGGCTAGGTTTTTGCAAAAATATGATCCAGGAACATCACAGGTTATCTTCAAGTTCTTATAGAATGTTTAGAAGAAGTGATGCAAGGTTGTAGTGCAAAACAACCCTTTAAAGAAAACATAAGTCATTTCTGAATAAAATAAACCTTGGCAAAATATTAAAATAAAATATCCCATGATTTTGCGAGAAGAAAAGAACTGTTTTTAAAGCAAGCACTCAGGTTCCAACATAAATTTTCAAAAAAATTTACTTAGGGAAAGCATCTTTATAAAGGAAAAAGGAGTGTTTCAAAGATTAATTGAAAAAACCTAGAAATTCAGGTTTTAAATAAACAGGGCCAAAATAATATTCCCATCTAATTAAATAAAGAATTTAAAAGGTCTCAATCAAGGGCTCAAGCACTAAATGATCCGTGGAATGCCACTTGAAAGGAAAAGTTTTTTTTCTAAAGAGGCTTAGAGAAGAGTCATGAAGCAATTTATTTTCCCAATTTTTTTATTCTAGGCAATATTTTATTTCATAAAAATATTATTAAATTTTGGAGTGTGACAAACACTACCCCCTTAAAAATAAATCTCGTCCCCGAGATTTGCTTAGGGAAAGAAAATAGTTCACTCGTGGAAACGTGGAACACGATCACTCAAACGCACGTGCAAACAAGACAACATGGCACACAGTCACTCATATTCAAGTGCAAACAATGAAATCAAATAGTTCACCGTTGCTCACCTAGAATTAGCAAGATATACTACTAGACTAACGTACGCTCCGAGGACGGTCAACGGGATACAAGCAAGGGGTTCCCAAGAAAATACTCTCGGTCGGGGAAAACACATTCTACTTCTCCTAGAAGGAGTTTTGGAAAACATGTCCCCTTTGGTCTGACAACAATGGACTACCACAGGAAAATCTGGAAATTTTTCCAATGGAGGGAGTGTGGAATTTATTCCACCCGCTGATGGTTCAACACCCTTGGTGATATCCTGAAGGGCAAGGGATGGGAACACCAGGGCTGCTCTATACTGGGCTGCAAGGTAACGCGGTTACCTTCTGGGATTGCATCCAGAATTTCTGGATGAATCCCAGTGGGTGCTCATGGGGACGACTGGCTCGGGGCAGCGCACTTGGTGAGAAGTGCTAGGAGCGGTCATGGTTGGTCTCAAAAGGTACCTGGTTTAGGGACACACACAGTATGACACTGGGGTGGCCTGGTTCACCGGGGTGAAAACTCGGGTATCAACTCCAAGTGATACATCACTTAGTTAGCTAGCCTGGTGGCTAGGTGGTCACGCCCAAAAATTTACTCTAAGGACACACATACTAGTTTACACAAATAAAAACAAGGTGTGCAAGCATCCTGCAATTTCATTTAAAAACCGTTCTATCACAAGCACGTGAATACAATGTTACATGGTAACACAATTACTAGGGCTTGACAGCTACTCTGACGGACTCGCTCCGCCTTCATTGGCTTCTGAGGTGATGCGCTCAGTATCCAATAAGGCTCCTCCATTTGCCAAGGCTCCTGAGTCAACAAGGCCATGGAATGGGTCTGCATGGTTGCGGTGGCGACGACGTCTCGGACGACGCGCTCTTGGCACAACTTCACTGCAATAGGCATCCAAAATGCGGTGAAGCTCTGCCGGGGTCATGGTCGATGGGGCAGGCCTTAAGGATCCAATAGGTCTTCCAACCAAGCTATGTTGGTTGCTGGAGGCGGTTGTGGCTTGATGGCTTGCCGGGGTCCGGTGAGCAATTGGTGTGCGGCTCATGACCAAGTCAGAGGTGATCTGATCGATGAGTGCATCCTACACTCTCAAATAGCGCACAACCTGCACCATGGCATGGTCTGCATCAAGGTCTTCATGGGAAACTCTGGTCAGACTACCATAGCCTTCGTGACTAGGATAGTAGAAGAACGATCGGCTATTCATCCATGGCGATAGATGTCGCAACTTGACTATAGCCTCTCGGGCTGCAAGCTGACGGGCTTGGGCTTCATTGGTGGCTGCTCTACCAGTGAAACAGTGAGGGCATTCTAGTGAGAGGTTCCCTCCATAGATGTGTGCCGAGGCCCAAAAGTAACGAATATCATCACTTGTAGGCTCCTCATGTACAACATACACTGGAGGTTCTTCTATGCCAAAAACTTGGCGGGTGAGGTCGGGCTAATATCATGCCATTAGAGTTTAATTCGTGAATGCATTTATGCAGATACGCTACTTTCCACCAAGGTTGTATAAACAAGCAAGGAAGGTAATACTGAATGAGTAATAATATGCGCGCCGCAGTCGGGCGTCTGAGCGACACCACATAAATGGCTTACAAGAAATAATAATAAGCATGCCTCAGTTGGGCGTCTGAGCGACACCACAAGAAGGGCTTATAAGGAATAATCATAAGCATGCCTCAGTCGGGCGTCTGAGCGATACCACAGAAAGGGCTTATAAGGAATAATATTAAGCATGCCTCAGTCGGGCGTCTGAGAGACACCACATAAGGGGCTTATAATAAATAGTAATACGTGAAGAATATCCAGGAGGTAGAACCGTCCCAGGGATATTCAACAAACATAATCATAGAGGTTAGTCCAAAGTAAAAAATAATAATAATATGGTCATCCACCACATTTCCTGATTAGTCTCATACTTCTCTAACTACCTCCAAAGACCGACACTCAGACCGACACTTGACTAGTCAACCAGTCGTCCTTGACCGTGGACAGGGCTACTCGAATAGTTTTGCCTCCGCAGAGGGTGTACTCTTTACCAACAACCCACGGGTTTCAATAGTCACTCAGACTAATCCTGCGTATGGTATTTTAGAAGTAACTCTCAGAACCAGCACACACCCACTTTAGCCCTAGGAAGCCCACCTCCAACCGGACTACGCTGCAGGGAAAACCATAAGACGTGGAGGCTCAGACCTCAACTAGCATGGGATCAAATTTATATTGCGCGCTAAAGGGAAGGGCCATTCCCTCTCGGTCCCAAACCGGAAACACCCATGCCCTCTGATCGGATGACTGGATTTAGTCCAGTGTCATGCATACCTTCATCCTGGCCTCTCTACTTGGTGTGTACCTGGTAATAGATTTATGACCTACTAGACCGTATTTCCTTTCGGAAAGACCTGCAGCAGCACGTAAGGTAAGGTGACACACACACAATACTCAATCTACGGTCGACCTAGGAGGTTTAATATTTTTCCTGCAAGGGTTAGTACCACACAATCTTGTTGGAGGAACAATCTCAGAGTTACTACCATCACACCCCGACATGCTTTCACTGACCACTCTCGTCCCGCGAGGTGTCAGCCTATGGTCTCATTTCCACCAGACACACCTTACTCCGAGGTTGTCCAGACCAACGTAGCATACGAAGTATGAGGCAGTAACCACTCACCACCTTCCTTCCACAAACTTAGCAACAATAATATCCATAACATGCTCTTATGCATGGCATCATTTCATGCGAGATTTCTATTAACGTAACCTGAATTCACGCAATATATGCACCACCACAAACATCACACAACTTTATGCAAATTTGGATTCAAGATGCTTGCCTTTGGATTTTGAGGAGGTGATGTGTACCCCAACATCTTGGAGTAGGTCTCCTCTCTTCAAAATCCTATTTTGAAAGATATTTGAATTAACACACAAACATAAAGTTTCGGCGGCTCGGCTCACACGCGTGCAAAACGTGCGCTCTGAGCTTGCCAAGAGCACGCACGACACCTGTTCGGTAGAATGCCAGTGACTCACAACGACCTCCAAAGTAGCTCAAACTAAACAGGATCATGCTATGGGTCAAGACAAATCTCTTGGACTTCTTGGTTGGGCTAGAATATCAACTCCATAATGCAGATAAACTTCCATGCCAAAAGAGTACATGAATCAAAGGTGTTCGACAATAGGTCCAGGGCACCTAGGAAGCTCCTCTGGCCACCAAAGTTACCAGATCAGGGTCTCCTTAGGTATTGACTATGGTGGTAGGGTTAGTTGGAGAAAAGAAGAAATCAACTAGTGCAACTCTTGGAGAAAACCTATTTTGGACAAAATCTTGGGGCTAATATCACATGCACTTAGAATCATGAAATGGGGCTCAACTCCTGGAGTTAAGGTTTTGGTAGGGTGCCATACAGGCATGCAGAATTTGAAAGCAAATAGAGCAAGGAAAAATACGGTTGCAGTGCAAAGTACCAAACTGGACTAGAACAGAAAAATGGTAATTTGCTAAATTTTTCCAAAGCACAAGGTTGGGTTTTTGCATAAAAGTGATTCTCATGCATTAGTAGACATCCCCAAAATTTGATGGAATTTTTGAAAGATTATTTCTAGGGGTTGTAGTACAAACTCAAATCTGGACCAAATTAGAAAAGTAGTTAACGTGCTTAAAGTTTTCAAAATATCTGGCTAGGTTTTTGAAAAAATATGATCCAGGAACATCACATGTCATCTTCAAGTTCTTATAGAATTTTTAGAAGAAGTGATCACAAGGTTGTAGTGCAAAACACCCTTTAAAGAAAGTATAAGTCATTTCTGAATAAAATAAACCTTGGAAAAATATTAAAAGAAAATATCCCATGATTTTGCGAGAAGAAAATAAATGTTTTTGAATCAAGCACTCAGGTTCCAACATAAATTTTCAAAAACATTTACTTAGGGAAAGCATGTTTATAAAGGAAAAAGGAGTGTTTCAAAGATTAATGGAAAAACCCAAAATTCAGATTTTTAATAAACATGGCCAAAATAATATTCCTATCTAATTAAATAAAGAATTTAAAAGGTCTCAATCAAGGGCTCAAGCACTAACTGATCTTTGGAATGCCACTTGAAAGGAAAAGTTTTTTTGTAAAGAGGCTTAGAGAAGAGTCATGAAGCAATTTATTTCCCAATTTTTTTACTCTAGGCAATATTTTATTTCATAAAAATATTATTAATTTTTTGGGGTGTGACATCTTAATAGAAACCTAAGCAGTATCCCAAAACCTCAAGGGTTGCTGCAAAAGGACCTCGTGTAGATCCATCCACATTATCTCGATGTACATGTGAATCTTCATATTCCTGTGATGAGTCACTTGACTGCAACTATAAAATGTTCAAAAATCACAATAGTGAAGTATTTGCTAGAGATGTTGGAAATAACTACACGAATGGACCACCTATGAGGAAAATCTGGGTTTGAGAAGCTGTTTAAAAATCTTCAGGTAAATTTCCTCATGACACCACCCATGAAGAAAAAGAACCCCACATCACATTCCTCAAGTGTACCAAAGTCTTCACGTGGATCAAATTCCTCATATGTTCAAAATTCTACTCATGCACTTGCTAATACTTCAGTTTCACACAGAAACTACAAGGGTCATGAATATGTGCATTATTTCAAATCATTATGTTCATAAATCCTCAAAGAATTTCTCTGCATATGCATTTGAGTACTCGAACCCCCTACCATGAAACAAAGTGCATTAGCTTCAATGCCTAAATTTTCATATGATAATCGTAGAATGATGAACTCTTTGCCACCCTTCGACATGTGGGTGGTGAAGAAAATGAACTAACCACTTATGCAGGTCAGGTCTCCACACGAACTTGAACGTTTGAGGAATTTTCTGGAGACCTGAGCAAATGCTTGAAAGGACGCAAGCTAATCATGATGAAATGATTCATTCATTTTACACGTCCTCATGTTATCTTACTTCTATGTTGTTTGATGAAATTCAAGTCTCATGATTTTGATATCTTATTCTTCACTCTGAAGTGTATGAGTTCGTAAGTTGCACTAATTCATCCGCAGGATGAAACACCTAAAGCAACTGAGTGGGTCCTCGACAGTGGATGCACTAATCACATGACTAGTGACAAGAATCTATTGATGGAAATTTCATTAGCTCCATCACATCTGAAGCATATCACCTACGCAGATAAAGGCAAAATGCAAGGTATTGGGTCTAGGTAAGGTTGCAATCTCGAAGGACCAACACATGGACAAAAGCATGCTTGTCGAATCCCTTGGATCCAACCACATGTCAGTATCAATGCTTTGTGATGTTGATATGATTGTCATCTTTGGAAAATACAGTTGCGTAGTCATCATGGAATCTGACAAATCCAAAGTCTTCAAAGGCTTTAGGAAAGGAGACTTGTATATTGTTGATTTCTCTATAGGTCCATGGCTAGCTACATGTCTACTTGCAAAAGGTTTAGAAGGTTGGCTATGGCATTGACGACTTGGTCATGCTGGCATAAGGAACTTGCACACGCTTGTGAAGAAGAATCGTGTCATTTGCATTGAAGGTGTAAAATTCCTCAAGGATCATTTGTGTGGGGCTTGTGAGTCTAAATAAATGACAGAATCCAAGCATCCCTCGAAGACTATCATGACTATAACTCATCCCTTTGGATTGGTTCACATGGATCTCTTTGGTCCTACTCATTATGCCACAATGACCAATGCCGCATCTCTGTATGGCTTTGTCATTGGTGATGATTACTCACGCTATACTTGGGTGCATCTTATCTGTTACAAAAATGAAGTGCACGAAATATTCACACGATTTTCCTCAAGGGCTGCAGCGAATTTCAGCGTCAAGATCAAGCACATCAGGAGTGATAATGGGATCGAGTTCAAGAAAACTCGTCTTGATGATTATCTTGATGATTATCTTGATGAACTTGGTATTACTCATGAGCTATCTGCCCCATAAACTCCTCAACAGAATGGTGTCGTGGGGCGCAAGAATAGGACTCTTCTTGAGATGGCTTGCACTATGCTTGAATAATACCAGACTCCTCGTCATTTCTGGCCTATGGCAATCAGTATTGCCTGCCACATCATCAAGAGGGTATATATTCACAAATTCCTCAATACGACTTCATATGAACTTCTCATTGACAAGAAACCCAATGTAAGTTATTTCAAAGTCTTCGGTGCAAAAAGATGGATTAGAGATCCTCAGCATAGTTCTAAATTTGCACCAAAAGCACATGAGGGTTTTATGCTTGGTTGCGGAAACGAATCACACACCTGCCAAGTCATCAACACCTACCACAACAACGTTGTTGAAACTGTAGATGTGTGGTTCGATGAAACTATCTGCTCGCAAAGAGAGAACCTACCTCCTGTGCTAGATGAAATGCCTCGTGAGGAATCCATTAGGTTCAAAGCTACTAAAGATATAATACCCACTGAAGAACCTTTACCAGTTGATGAAGTCGTCCCGAGCAATGACGAAATTCATGCTGGTGCACGTGAGGAAAATGGTGCTGATGAAAATCCTCAGCCCAAACAAAGTCGTCAACCTGCTCATCCAAGAGTGGCAAATGAAGTGCACACTGGCAAAATCCTCATCGACATCAATGCACCAGGTCCCCTCACTCGCTCAAAAGCTTCACGTTTGTCTGACTTCTGTGGGCACTTTGCTTTTGTGTCTATCACATAGTCCACCAAGGTTGATGAAGAATTTATGGAGCCTGAATGGGTTAAATCTATGCAAGAGGAATTGCATCAATTCAAGCTCAAAAACGTGTGGGAACTTATCAAGCAGCCCGATCCTCACAAGCACAACATCACTGGTACCAACTTGATCTACCGCAACAAGCAAGAAGAAAATGGTAAAGTGGTGAGGAATAAGGCTCATCTTGTAGCACAGGGCTACACACAAGTTGGGGGAATTGACTTTGATGAAACTTTTGCACCTTTTGCTAGACTTGAAGCTATTCGAATATTGATTTCTTATGCTAACCATCACAATATCATCTTATATCAAATGGATATGAAAAGTGCATTCCTCAAAGGTAAGCTTGAGGAAGAAGTATATGTTGCCCAACCCCTAGGTTTTGAAGACCCTAAGCATCCTAACAAAGTCTTCACACTCAACAATGCCCTCTATGGCCTCAAGCAGGCCCCTCGGGCGTGGTATTATACTCTAAAGGAATTCCTCATGAAGAAAGTCTTCAAACCCGGTTCACTCGATCCAACCCTTTTCACAAAATCCTGTGACAATGAACTATTCCTGTGTCAAATATATGTAGACGAAAATATCTTTGGATGTACTGAAAAATGTTATGATGACAAATTTGGCTACATGATGAGTGAAGAATATCGAATGTCCATGATGGGGGGGGGGGTTGAAATTCTTCTTAGGTCTTCAAATTAGTCAACAACACAATGACATCTTCATCTCTCAAGAGAAATACCTCTAGGATGTCGTGAAAAAGTTCGTCATGCAAGATTGCAACGACATCAAGATTCCTATGCCCACAAACGACCACCTCTGCACTGATGAAAATGGTAAAGATTTCAATTAGAAGGTATATCGCTCCATGATTGGTTCTTTATTATACGTATGTGCCTCTAGGCCTCATATTATGCTTATTGTTTGCACGTGTGCCCGTTTTCAAGCAACACTGAAGGAATAACACCATAAAGCTGTGAAGCATATTCTTCGATATCTATCTCACACACCTATGCTTGGATGATGGTACCCCAAGGGACCAAATCTTGATCTTGTTGGATATTCTCACTCTAGCTATGTTGGCGATCGTGTGGATCGCAAGTCAACATCAGACACATGCCATTTCCTCGGACGATCCCTAGTCTATTGGTCCTCGAAGAAATAGAACGGTGTGGCACTATCTAATACTGAAGCTGAGTATATTGCTGCTGGTTCATGCTATGCTCAACTGTTGTGGATGAAGCAAACCCTCAAGGACTACGACATCAAAGTGAAGAATGTGCCTCTCTACTGCGATAATGAGAGTGCAATCAAGATTGCTCTCAAACCCAGTCAACACTCAAAGACCAAGCTCATCCAGATTTGTCATCATTTTCTTCGTCATCATGGCGACATCTTCGTCGACCACGTAAAAAATGAAGAACAACTGGTTGATATCTGCACTAAGCCTTTCGATGAAAAGAGATTTTGAAAGTTGCGGTGTGAGATAAATATCTTATAATCTTTGAATGTTCTGTAAAATGAAAAATATTCTAACACTTCTGCAAAGTTAATGACTTAGATGTGCAACACACGAAGTAACGTTTGTCTTCAATCAATGAAGACAAACCCACTAAGTGTGAAGAAATTGATGAAGAATTTGATTCTTAGAACCCTACGACAATTGTACGTGGTGTGTGAAATCGTCGTTCTTATATGGTGGGTCACACCACCAACCAAAATTTAAATTCTTCAAAATTGAGTTTCTTCTTCTTTTTTGCATTTTTTTTTCAAATTTGCAAATTCCTCAAAATGTTCAAATTCTTCAATATTCTCAATGGGTGTTCTTCATTGACTATATATATATATACATACATACATATATATATATATATACATATATATATATATATAGGGTGGGTCTATTCTACAAACACCCTTAAGATCCTTATTCTCATAACACTTGGGGCTTCTTCTGCTAACACCTCCTGTATCCCCACCCTACGCCGGAACACACAAACTGCAAAAAAAAAACCATCCCAGCCCCACGCACCCACCCCACCTACCCCACCTTCTTCTTCACGTCCGCACCTACCCCGCACCACCAAAATCGCCCCACCACACTCCCCTGCTCTAGACCTGCCCTAGCCCCGCCGCCTCCAACCATCTTCCCCCAGCCCCACCGCCTCCTTCTGCAGTCAGAGCCCCGCCTCCTTCCTTCAGCTCCATCGAACCCCCACACCACCCCCGCCTCCTTCCTTCACCATCGGCTGGAGACCCTCCTCCATCATCGACGATTAGGGCCTCCTCGACCGGATCTGGCCACCATGGGCGTCGATGCAGGGAGAAACTGACGGATCCGGCCGCCATCCCCCGCCCACCCCCGTGGTGCTCCACCACTCCCACTCCTGTGTTATGCCGCTGCCTTCCACCATATCCACCTCCTTCCACTGTCGGATCCCCGCATCCTCCTTCCTTCAGCTCCATCAAACCGCCACCCCACCCCACCTCCTTCCCCCACCACCGGCTGGAGACCCTCCTCCATCACTGACGATTAGGGTTGACGTACCTCGTGGCCATGGTGGGATGCGACCGCCACTGCCCCCCGGCGAGGCCTCCTCCTCCACCGGCTGGAGACCCTCCTCCATCACCGACGATCAGGGCCAGCGGACCTTGCGGCCATGGCGGGATGCGGCCGCTACGGCCCCCGGACGAGGCCTCCTCCACCGGATCTGGCCACCACGGGCGTCGATGCGGGGAGAAGGAGATCCACCAACGGCCTTTCTCCATGGGTGGACACAGGGAGAAGGAGGGCACCACCACCAGCCCCTGTCCGTGTGTGTCGCATGCAGAAGTAGGAGCTTGATACGTCTCCATCGTATCTACTTTTCCAAACTCTTTTGCCCTTGTTTTGGACTCTAATTTGCATGATTTGAATGGAACTAACCTGGACTAACGCTGTTTTCAGCAGAATTGCCTTGGTGTTATTTTTGTGCAGAAATCAAAGTTCTCCAAACGTCCTGAAAATTTATGTGGAGCATTTTTCGAAAATATGAAAAATATCTGCGCCAAGTTCCACCTGAGGGGGTGGGCCAGTGGGCCACAAGCCCTGGCTCCGCCACCACCCCCCTGGTGGCGGTGGGCAGGCTTTTGGGGCCCACACGGCTCTACCGCCCCCAACCTCATGTCTATAAGTTCACTTTAGTCCCAGAAAAAATAAAAAGAGAAGTTTTCGTCGTGTTTGCGATACGGAGGCGCCGCCACAACCTGTTCTTCATCTGGAGGGCAGATCTGGAGTCCGTATTGGGCTCCGGAGAGGGGAAATTGTCGCCATCATCATCATCAACCTTCTTCCCTCTCCAATTCGATGAAGCTCTTCGTCATTCGTGAGTAATCTATTCGTAGGCTCGCCGGGCGGTGATGAGTAGGATGAGATCTATCATGTAATCGAGTTAGTTTTGATAGGGATTGATCGCTAGTATCCACTATGTTCTCAGATTGATGTTGCTACTACTTTGCCATGCTTAATGCTTGTCACTAGGGCCCGAGTGCCATGATTTCAGATCTGAAATTATTATGTTGTCACCAATATATGTGTATTTTAGATCCGATCTTGCAAGTTGTAGTTACCTACTATGTGTTATGATCCGGTAACCCCGGAGTGACAATAACCGGAACCACTCCCGATGATGACCGTAGTTTGAGGAGTTCATGTGTTCAGCAAGTGCTAATGCGTTGGTCCGGTTCTTTATTAAAAGGAGAACCTTAATATCCCGTAGTTTCCTTTTGGACCCCGCTGCCACGAGAGGGATGGACAATAGATGTCATAAAAGTTCTTTTCCCTAAGCACGTATGACGACACACGAAATGCATGCCTACATCACATTGACGAACGGGAGCTAGCCACATATCTCTTCGTGTTATAACTGTTGCATGATGAATATCATACAAACAAATCACCGACCCATTGCCTACAAGTTTGTCCTACTACTGCTGTTACTTGTCTTGCTCTGCTGTTACTACTGTTGCTGCTGTTGTTACTTGTCTTGCTCTGCTGTTACTACTGTTGCTGCTGCTGTTACATGTCTTGCTCTGCTGCTATTGTTGCTACTTGCTACTGCTGTCACTACTGCTTTTCCTTGACGCTCCTATTGCTCGTTACACTGCTCCCACCTGCTACATATTTGGTTCGCTGGTCGTTGACGGGAACCGACAATTTCCGTCAACGAGGCAACTTGGCGCCATTGATACAATCATTAGAAATAGTCTACCGTGTCAACAGATCATTTCTGACACCGTTGTTATCATACTACTTTGCTTTTACTACTTTGCTTGCAGATACTAATCTTTCAGGTCTGGTTGAATCTGACAAATTCAACTGCTAATACTCGAGACTATTCTCTCACCTCCTGTTTTGGCGATCAACAAATTTGGATCGAATAATCTACCCTCGAAAACTGCTACGATCCCACGCGCTGGTGGGCTGTCAACAACATTCTTCTAGTTTCGATTGCTGGAGAGTGCTAGCAACATTCTTCTGGTGCCGTTGCAAGGGGGAGAATAGTTGACATCAAGAATTTTTCTGGCGCCGTTGCCGGGGAGGTATTGCTATATTCTCTGAGTCACTTGGGATTTATATCTGCTGATCACTATGAAGAATCTGAAGGATCCGAAGACCAAAGTCTTTCCCTCAACTACGAGGGGAGGTAAGGAATTGCCATCTAGCTCTGCACTTGATTCACCTTCAGTTATGAGTAAGTTTGCGACATCACCTCCTGCTTGAAATCTTGATATGTCGCCTGTGCTTGATGATGCTTATGATGCTACTGCTAGAGATGTTATGCTTGATACTATGCCTGATGCTATGCCTGATACTGCTAGAGATGCTATGTCTGATACTGCTAGAGATGCTATGCTTGATACTACTAGAGATGCTATGCTTGATACTGCTTTGCCTGATGATGCTAGAGATGCTATTTTGCCTGATGATGCTATGCTTGATACTTCTAGAGATACTACTTTGCCTGATGTGCCACTAGGGGTATTCCTTGATGCTCATATTGCTAGAGTTACTACCAATGCTCGTGATGCTTCTGAAACTGCCGATACTATTGAGATAGAACCTGCTTTTGCTCCTTCTAGATCTAGCTCTCCTAGATATGAATTGCCTGATATACCCGAGGGTTACGTTATGGAGGGAGAGATAGCTGAGGATTTTATTGCGTGTAAGGATGCCTATGACGCTGAGAAATTACTTCTCAAGTGGAAGGAAAAATCTCGGGAAGCTAAGATGAAATATGACCCGAAGTTTGCCACTTCACCTATCTTTATCACCGATAAGGATTATGAATTCTCTGTCGATCCTGAGATAATCTCTCTAGTCGAATCTGATCCTTTTCACAGTTATGAGTCTGAGATGGTCGTAGACCATCTTGCCAAACTACACGATATAGCCACCCTTTTCACTAATGAGGGGAAGATCCGCCACTACCATATCGTTAAGCTGTTTCCTTTCTCTCTAAAGGATGACACTAAAGTCTGGTTCACCTCTCTTGCTCCTGGATGTGTGAGTAGTCCCCGGGAGATGGTCTATTACTTCTGTGAGAAATATTTCCCTGCCCATAAGAAGCAAGCTGCCTTGCAGGAAATATACAACTTTGCTCAACTCCAAGAAGAGAGTCTTCCACAAGCTTGGGGGAGGCTCATCCAGCTACAGAATGCTTTGCCTGATCACCCTCTTAAGAAGAACGAGATACTTGATATCCTCTATAACGGACTTACCGATGCCTCTAGAGACCACCTAGATAGTTGTGCCGGTTGTGTTTTTAGGGAACGAACTGTAGAACAAGCTGAGACTCTACTGAATAACATCTTGATCAACGATAATGCTTGGACTACTCCCGAACCACCTCCTAAGCCAACTCCGAAGAAAAGACGTATTCTATTCCTCAGTCCCTAAGATATGCAAGAAGCCAAGAAATCTATGCAAGAGAAAGGCATTAGATCCGAAGATGTCAAAAATCTACCACCTATCAAAGAGATCCATGGTCTCGATAACCCGATACAAGTAGTGGAAGTGAATTCTCTTTGTAGGTTTGATGAGAGTGATATTCCTTTTGATAAACCTGCTAGCCTATGCTTTGATGAATTTGACAACTTTGTTGCCGAAGAACAGAGTTTCAATGATTATGTTAGCAGACATTTGGAACAAAGTACTCGTATGCTTAGCCATTTAAGTGCTTGTGTAGACAGAAATGTCAGTGATCTGAAGCTTCTGAGTAAACATGCCTCTATGATTACTACTCAGGTAGAACAAGTACTTAAAGCTCAGAATGACTTGCTCAATGAATTAAATGACAACTCTGTCAGAGTCATTACTAGAGGAGGCAAAATGACTCAGGAACCTTTGTATCCTGAAGGTCATCCTAAGGGAATTGATCAAGATTCTCAAGTAATCAATGCTGATACACCCTAGTCATCCCAAGGAGAAGAAGAAGGATGATAGAAGCCTGCATGCCAGTTCACCAAATACTGTCACACCTGAAGAACCTAATGATATTTCTGCGCCTGTTGCAGAAACACAATCTGGTGATGAACATGAACGTGGTGACAATATGGCCAGTGATGTTCATAATAATGCTCAACCTAGCAATGATGAGGATGTGGAGATTGAACCTACAGTTAATCCTGATAACCCACAACCTAAGAAATACGATAAGAACAACTTCACTGCTAGGAAGCATGGTAAAGAAAGAGAGCCATGGGTTTAGAGACCTAGCCCCTTTCCTCCTAAGACATCCAAGAAAAAGGATGATCAGGATTTTGAGCGTTTCGTTGAGATGATAAGACCCATCTTTCTACAGATGCGGTTAACTGATATGCTCAAGATGTCTCCGTATGCCAAGTACATGAAAGATATCGTGACTAATAAACAGAAGATACCAGATCTTGAGATCTCCACCATGCTTGCCAATTACACTTTTAAAGGTGGAACCCCTATGAAACTTGGTGATCCCGGAGTGCCCACTATACCTTGCTCTATTAAAGGAAACTACGTAAGAACTGCCTTATGTGACCTTGGTGCTGATGTTAGTGTTATGCCGCTTTCTCTTTATCGTAGACTTGAATTGGATAAGTTAACACCCACTGAAATTTCTCTGCAAATGGCCGTCAAATCAACTGCTTTCCCTATCGGCATTTGCGAGGATGTGCCTGTTGTGGTTGCTAACACCACTATCTTAACAGACTTTGTAATCTTGGATATTCCCGAGGACGATGCCATGGCTGTCATCCTCGGAAGACCCTTTTTAAACACTGCAGGGGCTGTTATAGATTGCAACAAAGGCAATGTCACTTTCCATGTCAACGGTAATGAGCACACAGTGCACTTTCCGAAGAAACAATATCAAGTACATTGCATCAATGCTATCGAAAAGACTTCATCGATTCTAATTGGGAGCTTTGAATGCCCTATTCCTTGTGTCAAGATGAAGTATGATTTGCTTGTTGGGGAGATACATATCCCCATTGAGGTGACTTAGTGGCTATTCAAAAATTCTCCGTTCTCTCTTGCGATTCGAGAAGGTTTTGTCATAAGGACTTGATCAACCCCATTGACGGATTTCTTTCAATGACCATGAAACGGATGAATCAAAGAGTCACATACCTATGTTTTGAGCTTTCATTTTCTTTTGCTTAGAAGAAAAATGATAGAATTAGTTTAGCTTTTCCTGTTTTCTGTTTTAGCGTCCCGGAGAAAAACTCCTCGAAAATAAAAGTCCTTCGATGGTCCTGAAAATCTAGTATGATTTTTTCTGGAATTTTTTTAAAATTACTCGGCCTGAGAGCTAGCCTGGGGGCCAGACCAGTGGGCCACAAGCCCTACCACCGCCACCTACCACCCTGGTGGCGTAGTGCAAGCTTGTGGGGCCCACAGGGACCCCGTCCACTCATTCCAGCTCCCAGCCTCTTCTTCCACCTCTAGAAAAAATTGTTTCGCATCTCAAACCCGTGTTCTTGCTCATTTGGCTGTGATTTTCGATCTCCTTGCTCAAAGCACCATTCTCCGAACCGTTTTGGGGAAATTACTCCTTGGTAAGTGACTGCTCCATTGGTCCAATTAGTTTTTGCTCTAGTGCTTTATCCTTCGCGTATTCTTGCTACCTTGGTGACCCTGTTCTTGAGCTAGAAATGTTGATTTTAGCTGGTCCCAAGTAGTTTTAGCACGTGATACGGTCTCTAGGCACTAGTAGGAGTAGTTGCTACAAGTTGGGTTAATCTTTATTCACTTTTCTTTCGAAGTCTCTAAAAATTCCTGAATTTTTCAGAGCTAGAAAAAGGAAAAGATGAAGAGGTTCTTGAGAGGCTCCTCAAGCCGTAACCCCAAGGAGGATGGGAAGAACCACCCCAAGTACGTAGTTCCTCGAGTCACAGAAGTTCGAGCGTGCGAGTGGCCAAGTGATGAATTTTTGCGCGCCGCCGGATTTATGAAGACTTTTATTACTTGGTGGAGAACGCAGGTCTTACTGCGTTCGTTGAAGACAAGTGCTCACAATACCTCCTCCTCACCAATATTTTCGTTCAAAGCTTCAACTTTTATCCGAGGAAGAATCCTCCCATGGTTGAGTTCATGATATACGATGTGCCCCAGTGCATGACGCTGCAGGATTTTTGCAATATATGCAAATTACCTTGTGTTGGGGATATCCGTAACCCTCGTCCACGGGACTTGGAGGATTTCATTGGTTCTATTGCTGTTGGAGAGGAGAGAGGAGTGTCTCGCGCTAGAATTGCTAGCATACATTTTCCTGTACTTCGGTACTTCTCATTATTTGTGGGAAAATGTTTGATTAGCCGTGGGGAGGCTGGATCACTTAGTTCTCCAGACCTTGCAGTTTTGCGCGAAGGCCTTTATAACGATAAGACTTATAGCTTGGGCGCTATAGTAGCTCAACGGTTGAACCTGAACCGTTCTAAAGGCGTCGTCTATGGAGGTATCTATGCTATCCGTCTTGCTAGACACTTTGAGATACCCATTAGACTGGGAGAGGAAGGAGAGATACTTCTCCCTGAGAAATATCTGGATTATGACAGCATGATTCGCCATGATTTTCTGGATAGAGATGCTAGTAGACGGATGATTTATAACCTGGTATTTAGTCAGGGTACTCGAGAGACTATTACTTTGCCTGCTCCTTCTTTGTTTGATCTTCATGCGGGCAGGTACACTATTATGCCCTCGGACATCTACGCATATTGGGGCTTGGCCCAACCACAGGCGCTCGTGCCCGAGCCGCAAGTGGAGTACCAGACACCAGTTTATCAGTGGGAGCCAGAGGAGCTCACACAGCAGTGGCATCCACAGTCTGCTCCGGAGTATCCTGGAGCTGGTTATTTCCCACCATGGGAATAGACCAAGCTAGGCCAAAAGCCTAAGCTTGGGGGAGTTCGTGTTCTCACCGACTTTACATTCATGCTGATGCTTTCACTTTTTTAGCCGGTGTTTAGACTTTGCCACTGTATTATCCATGCTAGTTTATTTTCGTTTTTTTGTTTTCTTGTTTTGTGTCCTTTTGAGAAAACCCAAAAAGATTTTTCTTTCTTCCTTTGCTCGTTGGGAGCTTTCTCGTGTAAATAGTTTTCTTTTTCTTTGTGTCAAGGTAGAAGATATTGGTTACAATGTTTATTGGTTCTTGCATGCTTACCTCTTTAGCTTTCAAAGAGACATATTACTTTGTCTTCTTCTTTGTCTTTGCCTGTAGATTCAGCTTAGTCCAATGCACGAGCACTCTTATTATTGTTCACATAGTTCGATCGTGCAAATGAAAGGCAACAATGATGATATATGATGAAGTGACTAAGACTGAAAAGCTGGTATGAACTCTATCTATTTTGTTTTTGTAAATATGACTAGCTTATCGACCTAGATTCAGCTTTGTTGTGAGAGAACCATGTTTGCAATGACAACTTAGAGATCATACTTTCTGATGCCATGCTTATTTAGCTGAGAGTTTATAATGGTTTGTCTTGAATGCCAACATATATTTTGAAATTACTATGATGTAGTATGATAGGATGGTATTCTCCTTTGAATGTTTCAAGTGGCTTGACTTGGCGCATGTTCATGCATGTAGTTGAAACAAAATCAACATAGCCTCTATGATGTTCGTGTTCATGGTGATTTATATACTGTTCATGCTTGCATTCAATGTTAGTCAAACTCATTGCATCTTGATGACTGTTGTCGCTCTCTAGTTGGTCGCTTCCCAGTGTTTTGCTAGCCTTCACTTGTACTAAGCGGAATACTGCTTGTGCATCCACTACCATAGACCCAAAAGTTTTTCCATGAGAGTCCACCATACCTACCTATTTGCGGTATCTACCTGCCGTTCCAAGTAAATTTGCATGTGCCAATCTCTAAATCTTCAAGAAATAATCTGTTTTGCATGCCTGAACCGCTCATGTGGTGACAGGGGGCAATTGGTATCTTCCATGCTAGGAGTGTTATCCTCGACATGTGTTTATTCACTGTCATTCATGAGAAAGGGGTCGGTAATTGGAATGCCCAGTTCCACGCTTAAATCGAAAACATAACTGTAAAACAAGACTCCCCCCGGATTGATGTTAGTATGGACGGTACCCGAGGTTTCGGTTAGCCGTGGAGTGTGATTGATTGGTGGTGGGGGAGTTAAAACTTTACTTTTCTGTTTGGGAACCGCCTATAGCATGAGTAGCATGGAAGATATTGAGAACTCTTGGTCATTGCGTTGACAATGAAAGCATGCCACCCAAAATTATTATCTTTGTTTTCAAAGCTTGAGCTCTGGCACCTCTGCTAATCAATGCTTCCCTCTACGAAGGGCCTGTCTATTTATTTTCCTGTTGAGTCATTGTCCTCTTATATAAGCACCAATTAGAGAGCACCTCTGTCATTTTATGCTTTGCTTTTGATTGATATTGAGTATGACTATGACTGGATCTTCGTTGCTATGAATTACAATGTTTAGTCCGCCCTTGATCTTTGAAAGTGCTCTCCGTTTATATTTTGCGGTCTCAGAAAGAGCTAGCGAGATACCACCTATTCATATTGCTTCAAGCTTGTTTTGATTGAAGTGTGCTATATCAAAATCATTATTATTTGCTCGTTAGATGATTATGCCATTGATATTAGTTTACCGTGGGACCTTTGTGTCATTTTCTTATGTGGTTAACTTGTGATCTTGCTGAAATTCTGGTTATGAGTTAGACATAGTTGCAACAACAAGATCAAACAGAGTTTGTCAAAGTTTTTCTTTCTCTCTCAGTTTGTCAACTTAGTTGCTTGAGGACAAGCAAGGTTTTAAGCTTGGGGGAGTTGATACGTCTCCATCGTATCTACTTTTCCAAACTCTTTTGCCCTTGTTTTGGACTCTAATTTGCATGATTTGAAAGGAACTAACCTGGACTGACGTTGTTTTCAGCAGAATTGCCTTGGTGTTATTATTGTGCAGAAATCAAAGTTCTCCAAATGTCCTAAAAATTTACGGGGAGCATTTTTGGAAAATATGAAAAATATCTGCGCCAAGTTCCACCTAAGGAGGTGGGCCAGTGGGCCACAAGCCCTGGCTCCGCCACCACCCCCCTGGTGGCGGTGGGCTGGCTCGTGGGGCCCACACGGCTCTGCCGCCCCCAACCTCAGGTCTATAAGTTCACTTTCGTCCCAGAAAAAAGAAAAAAAGAAGTTTTCGTTGCGTTTGTGATACGGAGGCGCCGCCACAACCCGTTCTTCATCTGGAGGGCAGATCTGGAGTCCGACTTGGGCTCCGGAGAGGGGAAATCGTCGCCATTGTCATCATCAACCTTCTTCCCTCTCCAATTCCATGAAGCTCTTCGTCGTTCGTGAGTAATCTATTCGTAGGCTCGCTGGGCGGTGATGAGTAGGATGAGATCTATCATGTAATCGAGTTAGTTTTGATGGGGATTGATCCCTAGTATCCACTATGTTCTGAGATTGATGTTGCTACTACTTTGCCATGCTTAATGCTTGTCACTAGGGCCCGAGTGCCATGATTTCAGATCTGAAATTATTATGTTGTCACCAATATATGTGTTTTTTAGATCCGATCTTGCAAGTTGTAGTTATCTACTATGTGTTATGATCCGGCAACCCCGGAGTGACAATAACCGAAACCACTCCCGGTGATGACCATAGTTTGAGGAGTTCATGTGTTCACCATGTGCTAATGCGTTGGTCCGGTTCTTTATTAAAAGGAGAACCTTAATATTCCGTAGTTTCCTTTTGGACCCCGCTGCCACGGGAGGGATGGACAATAGATGTCATGCAAGTTCTTTTCCCTAAGCACGTATGACGACACACGGAATGCATGATTACATAACATTGACAAACGGGATCTAGCCACATATCTCTCCGTGTTATAACTCTTGCATAATGAATATCATCCAAACAAATCACCGAACCAGTGCCTAGGAGTTTGTCCTACTACTGCTGTTACTTGTCTTGCTCTGCTGTTACTACTGTTGCTGCTGCTGTTACTTGTCTTGCTCTTCTGCTACTGTTGCTACTTGCTACTGCTGTCACTACTGCTTTTCCTTGCCGCTGCTATTGCTCATTACACTGCTGCTACCTGCTACAATTTTGGTTCGCTGGTCGTTGACGGGAACCGACAATTTCCGTCAACGAGGCAACTTGGCATCATTGATACAATCGTTAGAAATAGTCTGCCGTGTCAACAGATCGTTTCTGACACCGTTGTTATCATACTACTTTGCTGTTACTACTTTGCTTGCAGATACTAGTCTTTCAGGTGTGGTTGAATCTGACAAATTCAATTGCTAATACTCGAGAGTATTCTCTCACCTGCTGTTTTGGCGATCAACAAATTTGGGTCGAATACTCTATCCTCGAAAACTGCTACGATCCCACGCGCTGGTGGGCCGTCAACAACATTCTTCTAGTTTCGATTGTCGGAGCGTGCTAGCAGCATTCTTCTGGTGCCGTTGCAAGGGGGAGAACAGTTGACATTAGAGCTCCACCATCGACCCTTGCAGATAATTACCCCACATGTTCCATATACTTTCGTGTGGTAGTATATATATTAATTTATCATTTTAAATATGTTCATAAATTATATATAAGATTTTTCAAAGTTAGTTACATGAAAAAATTACAAGTTAACCCATAGTTTTTATTATATTTGTGAAACACGTATATATTTGTATGTAAAAAAGAGCATACATAAAACATGATACATACTACCAAAAAATAGCATATCTACTACATAAACATTATTATATACTATATAGTACGAGTACATATGCTTCAATTTGATAGATACAACATACAACATACAAAATGCAAGTAGTGATAACTACCATCGGTGGTAGATAGAATTTGTGTATATATATATATATATATGAGTTTTCAAAGTCCTCAACACCATTCACTAATTGGTAATTCTTAAAGTTGATTTTCTTCTAAGTGAATGTGATTAGACCTGTTGTCCCACTATGCTAACTCAACCCAGTCCATTCACAAACTCTTCATAGCCGTTCTACTTGAAACTCGTTCAAATTCTTCACTGGGTCCTTGTCAGCTGAAGAATTTGCGAACGAAACTTCAAAATATCTTATCTAATTTTTAGCGGTTGTCGCTCAAACTGATCCCATTTCCCACGACTGGATAACCCACTATCCCCCAGTATTGCCACCTCTTAGTACGTGGGTGACACATGTCACTAGAATATCAAAGTTCAGGGGTAAATCGGTCCAAAATATTTCGACCAGTTTTTTTTACCTCAACTATAAATACACCTTCACCCCCTTCAATGTCCGAGTTACTCCACACAATAGCACCTGTCCTCCCGCTCGAGCCCAAACCAAGTGCCGCCACTACACTTCATTGTCACCGTATAGGAAGAGCTTCGTTGCCTCGACCTCCTCGTTGTTGTACTCGCGTCGGCCGCGAAAATCCTCACTCCACCGCTGCCGTAGTTGTCTTCTGCCACCAAGTTAGGGCACACAAGTTCTAAACTGACAAACTTCTCCACTTCCACTCTATGTTCACCGTGTTCATCATAAAGGGTAGTTAAAATGAAATGTTACTCCCCTATTTGATATTTATGATTTCACAAAACCCTAAAAAGGTGTTTGTTCCTCAACAGTTTATTCTGTGAACACCTTAAAAGCTTCATTCCCTTGATTTGTTTTGTCAGTCATGTTTTTCTTCAAAGATTTTTCAATTGTGTAAATTTTCGTATCTGCACAACTCCGGAACCTAAGTCAAGAACACTTAGAAAAATTCTTCAAGACATCTATGGTCAAATTCCTCAACTTGATATACTTTTGAGAAATTTCTGAGAATGCATATGACTTCTTCAAATTCTTCATACATATACTCTGTTCACAAGTAAAAAAAATTGCTGATGAATCTCTAGGTTCTCATCAACTTAACTCATTTACATCGTTGCTTGAAGAAAAATTGCACACATCTTCAGAATCCTCAAAAGTCCAAATTCCTCAAGTTAAGAAAATGGCTGAAGGGAAAAGACCTTAGAAAGGAGGAAAGAAGGTATAAACCAACATTGCCTCTGAAATTCCAGAGGAAATATATGATGAATACTACACTCATGATGAGGAGATATATGGCAAGGAAATCAAGGAGAAGTGCAAGACACGAATTCAGAAAATTGAGAGAAGATAGGCTAAGGAATGGAGAGAGTTTAGATATGTTACTCAAAAATACATGAAGAAATTTGGTTTAAATCCTCCACGCCCAAGACCTCCCTTTACCGAAGGCCAAGTAGCTGATCCCACTAGCATTATAAGTGGTGAAGAATTTCCCAAGGATTGGGTCAAGCCCCAAGACAAGCTATAGAAGATCTGTGTAGAAGCAGGGAGGAAATTCAACCATGATGCTGCTACTACTGCTGCCGCTACCTCGTTTGCCGTTGAGGCATGTGCCAGTGCAACATCTCCAAAATAGGCTATATTGAATAAATCTGTTGTGAAGTCAAAATCCTCAAGCTCAAATACCTCACAACAAATTCCTCAACGTGTCCCCTTTATGGCTGACACTTCCTTAGCTGCTGCCGCAAAGATTTCAACACAAGTGCATCTCGCAACGCATCAGCGAACAGTTGGATTTACAATTCCCTCAGGGACCTATGCAACTGGCTCAACTCTCACTTCTTAGAGTGCACAACCATGAAGAAGATGATGACAATTGGACGTAGCTAAAGTCCAAGTCCTCACAAGGTGGTCTGCCATGTTCCCTTAGCATCTGAGGATGATGAAGCTAATGATGAAGAACTTGTTGAAATCATCAAAAACAAACAACATAGAGTGACTCAAGCAAAGGGCACTCAAATTCCTCTCATGCTAGATCTACAAATTGTGCTGGAATTCATTGATGTATGGTACAAATATCCTCATACCCCAATTGATGAGTCAAAGTTGCCACCTGCTACAAGTCATGTGATGACAACCTTTGTGGGTGAACAACAAATGAAAATATGGAAAGGCTAGAAGGGAGCAGACCAAGAAGAAACGCTTCTTGAAGAACAATGTTCTCTCACTGATTCCAGAGCTACTTATTTCTACTTAGACTGAGATAAAAAACCTCAATGAAGAATATAACTGATATCATGTTGATTGGCAAGGTGCCAAAGTCAGATTCGTCAAAGTGGCGACCAAAGTCATCACTGATTGATGATTTTGCCAAGATATTGATGATTTTGCCAAGAGATTGATGATTTTACCAAGTTCCTCAATAGAGCCCATTGATGCAATGCCAATCTGCTCAGTACCTTCCTATGAAATAGTACCATTTAGTGAAGACTATGTCATCCAAGATGAAGAGAATGAAGAAAATTAATCTGCTACTTCCTCGGAGCCGATTGATGAAGAAATTGAGGTGGATGTGATCATCTCATCCCCTCAGGTATCGCCGCCCTAGCCTCAGTTCACTACAGAGGAGGCTGGAGTTGAAGAAATTGATGAGGACGTAGACATTGGCTCCACTACTCCGGTGATCAGTGATGAATATTAGGAAGCTATTCACCTAAATCCGCCAATGACAACCCCACTAAGGCAAATTTCTTAGTCGCCTACACAAAGAAAATAAATTTTAACAGGGTCTAAGGGCTGCCCCACTCCTCCCGAGTAAATTCCAGAAGAGATCCCAGTTGTATCAGGTGAAGAAATTATGCCTCTCCTTACATAGTCTAGAGAGCCTGTTGTTGAACAAATTCCACTGCTTCAGCTAAAAAAGTCACACCTAGACTACAACTGATGAACCCGTTATTCAAATTCCTGTGTCCGGAGAGCCTATGGCTGAAGAAACTTCTGATCATATCCAAATCTTCAGCCCAAGCCTATTCAGCCGTACAAAAGAACAAAGTGTCTGAAACTTAACATGGGGAATTTTTATGATGAACATCATTTCTTCATGTGTGAAAATCCATATGACTCTCCAAGGATTAGGCGCAAGTGGTTCTAGACTTCAACCCACATCAATTTCTATGGTGTTGCTCAATTCGATAAGAACAAAATGTTCCAGCACCGTCAATTTCCTCAAGCGGATATGGAGTCCATACCTTGCTTCTCCCCACTCCTCAACATTCTTCATGAAGCTAGACACCTACCATTCTGCGTTGACATCTGTGATTGGAATGAAGAGCTCATACTTCAGTTCCATGCAACATTGCATATCTTCGGTGAAGCACATGATATTAATACATGCATACTTGATTGGATGACTCAAGACACACATTAGAATGCTCCAGCAACAAAATTGTTTCATGTTGACCCAGTCGGTATTCACTCTCAGGGCGCAAGATGCATTTGTGAAGAACGTGAACTTCCAAATCATCTGATGCAAGTACTGATGAAGCATTTGGCACCAGACCAAGCTCCAAGAAACACCTTCTTAATGAAGGATTTGCTCTGTGTGCCGAGGGCGGTGTATCACATATTGACCAAAACAATCAGTCCTATTAAGGTCACAATTCTGAAGAAGAGGACGTGGTTGGCATCATGAAGAATCTGTTGTTCAATATCATTCGTGGGATTCCCATAAACCTTCACAATTTCTTCACGAGGACTTTTGCAAACATTGCCTTATCACCATATGCCCTGTGGATTATGAAATTCATCAGAGCAAGATCCTCAATTCCTTATCAAGCGGATTTTCAGAATCACTTCAACTTTCTGCACCCAATTGAAGTAAACAAGAAGACATTTTCCTCAATGGAAGTAAAGAGAAAAGCTGCCATTGATGAAGGAACACGCCCTCTGGATGGCCAATTTCGTCAAGCTGCTTCCTATTCACCAATGATGGCATGTCTTCTCAAGATTTAGCAGAAAAAGCTTCATCTCAACATCCTCGAGAATCTGCCCCACGAGTGATGACTGATCGTGAAATTCTTCTCAGTCATCATCAGAAGGTTGATCGCAAGCACAAATGGGTAAAACGTCAGTTTGGTGCAATTCTTCCTGAGATGAGTGTAACGCATAACTGTGTGAGGAAGAATCATTACGATCTCCATGTAATCTTCGATCGCACTTGGGTAATTCTATCTCATCACAAGAATCCTGAAGAACTTAAAGAGATGGAATTTCACTAGGACTTTGGTTGGACATATCCACCAAAGAAGAATTTCAAGAAGGTCCAAGTTCCTCAGCTGGCTATAAGCTCATTTTCTTCCTCGCGCTCGACAAATGAAGTTGAGGACCTCGACGATAGTGTTGCAGGCCCTGCATCGACAAATGATCCACACAATGCTGGCGCTCCTCCACCACCATAAATATGATATTCTCTAGGGGTGTTAGTCCTCAATTTCGTCCCTTTTTCATCACTTGATGACAAAGGAGGAGAAATTTGAGTTACTCTTCAAACGGGTCTATGCGGGTCTATATATGGGTTGTTTTTGCTAAGTTGCAACTCTCATTCTTCTGAGGTGTTTGATTGTATGAGTTGTAAACTTAAGTCTAGTAGTGGTCTAACGCTTTTGAACTGCTTTGTGTATGCTTATTCCTCATGTTCATTAATGCACGTATGCTAAATTTTGGCGGACACCCTTTTCCATCATGCATTTAAATTTCCTCATGGTATACGTTAAATGCGTGTATGGATTACAAGATATTGGGGGAGATCTCCATGATTTTAACCTACGATGTGAATTTGTTGTCCATAGAAATATGCACATCTTCAGTGAGAGTTTCTCTATATTTTGTAATCAAATTCCTCAAACTGAGTACTTACACTTCATATGCTTATCCCCGTTGAAAACTTAACCTATTTTTCATCAATCACAAAAAAGGGCCAGATTGTAAGTGCATCTAGTGCCCCTTAGTGGTTTTGGTGTATTCAAGACTTACAGGTTAAAGGACTAATATGTTTGTGAGTGTACATAGTCTCTATAATTCACTGAGGAGTTTGTTATATCCGAGGAATATCGACCCCTAAAAATGAATGTCTTCAACTAAAGAATTTGATGTTTTCCTCAAGACTTTTAAAGTGAGGAAATTGGTGTGTCCTTGAAGATATTGATGCGAGGAATATGAAGCGTGAAGACTTTAGTTTTCTTGTTTCTCTTTTCCTTTATTTGAGTCATAGGAACACCGTACTGTTAAGTAATACTAAGGAAAAAATTCCAAGTGATGCTCATCTCAAAGCCTACACATAATTAATCCTTTCAGTGAGGCCTTTGGAAATCTCTTTCAGTTCAGTCAAGATCTTTAGTGATAGAGACAAAGTTCTACTTGTCTCTGAGAAAATTCCTCTGACTGATGAGTTTGAATTTCGCAAATGCGAATTTCCTACAACTCAGGAACATGATAGATCTGAGGATTTCATAGTTTGAAATTCCGACCGTTGTTGTGCTTCGCGCGAGCTGTCCCCAAAATCTTATCCACATAATGGTCATATCATTGGGGGCATTTATGGCTTATCATGTCGGGTTGTAGCCTGGCTATAAATAGCCGCACCCCAAAACCACTAGTTGGTGGATTCTCTGAGAGAGAACTTGACACTTTTCATTTGAGAGCAACCCATCCTCTGAGGACTTTGAGAGAATATCATCGGTGAGGAAAACCCAAAACACAAAACCCATTCATCTTTAACTCAAGGCTTTCTCAATTTCCTCATCTCATATTCTCAAGTCACCTTGTTCTTTGCCTGCTTATCCTGTTTCACGCTACTCACACTCTGTGTATGTTTCTTTTCATCATGATGAGTACGCTACTGTTATGTAATACTTAAACCTGAGCACTTATTTTTCTGCGCATAGTTCGTCACTTAGCAAATTCCTCAGTGAAGAATTTACAAAAATTGCCTATTCACCCCCTCCAGTCGATATAAGGCACTTTCACAATTCTTTTATAGATGATGTAAACTCGGTTCTCTAAATTCTCAAACATGAACATGATTAATTGCATATTTTGATTTTTCAAACTCTAATGTGAAATGTTCAACATTATACATAAAAATGATATCACACGAGATAATGAAAAAGTAATGATTGATAGAGGCGTAGTTGTGTGCATCTTTCGATGAGATGGTGGCTTTGGGCGTAACAATGGTATTGACGCCTGATCAATGATCATGACTTTACTCATCCTTATTTTTACAATAGATCAGCATGACGAAGGAGCCTTCATACTCACAAGGTAGAGGGGACTGCTACACCTCCTCGCCATTGTCCCAACCGTCCTGCCCGAGCTAGTCAAACAACTCATCGACCTTGATGCTCATCCTACGACCAAGATCCTCATACTCCTCCTGCCTACACTCCATGTCCTTCTTGGCTTATAATGGAAGCTTTGTCGCCATGAGGTCCGGATTGGCCTTATCATCCGTAGTGATGAGGACATGGCTACCTTGGATAAAACCAAAACTATTACATGTGTGTGTATGTGTGTGCGGGTGCATGTGTATTGAGGTAATTTTTAATAAAAAAATATGAAATAATTTATTTATGTTGTGTGGAACAAATTTTACTTCACCTATTTCTATTCCATGTCTATTTGCATGATAATTGGATACTTGTACAAATTATGTGTGATGATAAAGTGATGCCCTTTGAAATCCAGTTTGGATAGCAGAAGGTTCCCGTGACTCTTCCCAAGGAGTGATCCCACACTAATGGAGAAATGACTAGCCACATCTTTTGTTCATGGCACACCATTTCTCACCAACCCTGATACGTCTACATCATATCTACTTTTCCTAACGCTTTTGATCATGTTTTGGACTCTAATTTGCATGATTTGAACGGAACTAACCCGGAGTGATGTTGTTTTCAGCAGAATTACCATGGTGTTATTTTTTGTGGAGAAATAAAATTTCTCGGAATTTAGCAAAACTTTCGTGGGATTTTCTATGGAATAAAAGAAAAATAATGGAACTAAGACCCACTGGAGGGGGGGGGGCGAGGCACCCACTAGGCACCAGGGCAAGCTACCCGCCTCGCGTGGCCTGGTGGCTAGTGGGGCCCACGGGGCTCCGCTGGCCCTAATTCTAGCGCTATAAAATCCTATTTTCGGACAAAAAATAAGAGAGGAAGTTTCATCGCATTTCACGATACAGATCTGCCGTGACCTCCTATTCTTCATCGGGAGGCCGAATCTAGAGTCCGTTTAGGGCTGCGGAGAGGGGAATCTTTGGTCTTCGTCATCACCAACCCTCCTTCATCGCCACTTCCATGATGCTTTCCACCGTGAGTGAGTAATCCCTTTGTAGGCTTGCTGGTCGGTGATGAGGTGGATGAGATTCGTCATGTAATCGAGTTAGTTTTGTCAGGGCTTGATCCCTAGTATCCACTATGTTTGGCGATTGATGTTGTTATGACTTTGCCATGCTTAATGCTTCTCACCAGGGCCCAAGTGCCATGCTTTCAGATCTAAACCGTTTATGTTTTCACCATTATATCTATGTTCTTGATCCGATCTTGCGAGTTATATGCACCTACTATGTGTTAGGATTTGCATACCCTAAAGTGACAATAATATAGATTCATTTCGGTGATTACCATAGTATGAGTAGTTCATGTATTCACTATGTGTAAATGGTCTGTTACGGTTCTCTGTTAAAAGTAGGCCTTAATATCCCTTCGCTTCCTCATAGACCCCGCTGCCATGGGAGGGTAGGACAAAAGATGTCATGCAAGTTCTTTTCCATAAGCACGTTTGACTATTTCCGGAATACATGCCTGCATTATGTCAATGAACGGGAGCTAATGCTGTGTCGCCTTGTGTTATGACTCATACATGATGAATATTATCCAGCAATATCTCCAATCTAGTGCCTATGAGTTTTCCACATATTGTTCTTGCTAGGTTATTGTTGTTGCTACTGTTGTTACAACTACTACAAAACTGCTATCACTGTTACGGTCACTATTGCTACTATTACCACTAATATCAAAACAATCATATTACTATGCGACTGATCACTATGCTGCAGATACTAAATCTCCAGGTGTGGTTGAATTAACAACTCAGATGCTAATACCTGCAAATATTGTTTGGCTCCCCTTGTGTCGAATCTACAAATTTGGCTTGAATACTCTACCCTTGAAACTATTGTCATCCCATATACTTGTGGGTTATCAAGAATGTTTTCTGGCACAGTTGTCGGGGAGCATAACTATATTTGTTGAGTCACTTGGATATGAATTTATTGATCACTATGAAGAATCTAAAAGATGCAAGAACCAATATCGTTCCCTCTAAGACGAGGGTATGTAAGGAACTGCCATCCAGCTCTGCACTTGATTCACCTTCTAATTTGAATAGACTTGCAACACCACCACCACATGCTATTAATCCTGATATGTCGCAAGTCATTGATGATGCTACCTCTGCTATGAATGATGCTAATGATGATGCTAGTACCTTTCTTGATGATATAGTACCAATAGGTGATTTTATTGATGAACAACTTGCTAGAGATAAAGAAATTGAGCATGAAGAAACTTATGATACTATTGAAACTGATGAAGTCTTTGCAACTGAAAATATTGAAATACCTTTTAGACATGACTATCCTAGAACTGAAATGCCTGAAATACCTTAAGGTTATGTTATGGATGAAGTAATAGCTAGAGACTTTCTTGCTTGTGAGGATAGAGAAGATCTTCAGAAACTACTATGCAAGTTGAAAGAAAAATCCTTGAATGCTAGAATGGAATATGATCCTAAGTTTGCTAATTCACCTATCTTTATTACCGATAAGGATTATGAGTTCTCTCTCGATCGAGTGCTAATTACTTGGTTGAATCTGATCCTTTTTATGGCTATGAAAATGAAACTTTTGTGGCACATCTCACTAACTTAAATTATATAGCCACCCTATTTACTCATGATGAGAAAATTCGCTACTATTATATTATCAAAATAATTTCCATTCTCATTAAAGGGTGATGCTTTGTGCTTCGGGTTGTGTGCGTAGTCCCCAGGATATGATTTATTACTTCTCTGAAAAATATTTTCCCGCTCATAAGAAACAAGCTGCCTTACATGAAATATTTAACTTTGTGCAAATTGAAAAAGAGAGTCTCCCACAAGCTTGGGGAGGCTTATCCAATTACTAAATGCTTTGACTGATCATCCTCTTAAGATAAATGAAATACTTGATGTATTTTATAATGGACTAACTCATGCTTCTAGGGGGCACCAAGATAGTTGTGCTAGTTGTGTTTGCAGGGAACAAACTGTCGAACAAGCTGAAGAATTATTGACTAATATATTGAAGAATCATGATAAATGGACACTTCATGAACCACCGCCTAAACCCCCTCCAAAGAAGAGGGGTATCTTATTCCTTAGTCTTGAAACTATGCAAGATGCAAAGAAATGTATGAAGGAAAAAGGCATTAAACCTGAAGATGTTAAGAATTTACCACCTATCGAAGAAATACATGGTCTCAAAACACCACCATAGGTGGTCAAGGTAAATTCTCTTTTTAAGTTCGATGAAGGTGACATCCTAGTCAATGCTTATATGAGTTTGATAACTGTATTATAAAGCAAGATCATTTCAACTCCTATGTTATGAAACAATTGAAAGAAAACTCTGATATGATTGCTCGCTTAAGTGACTTGTTATTTAGAATCACCAATGATGTAAGAGCATCTCTAGTAGAACGTGTAAATTTGGACGTGTATATCTTCATATACACGTCCATATACACCTTGCTAAATTTTACACCTCCCAGTTTTTCAGTGGAACGTGTATACATGACGTGGAAATGAGGGCGTGTATATTCCAACGGCTATATTTTCAAACGGCTATATTTCCAAATGTCTTTGTAATGCAGTGCTATAAATAAAATAGGATAAATCATCAAATAGTTCTTACAACAACGAGCGTGGCCAAGACGAGCGTGGCCGGCGAGCTTCGATGGTCTCTGGACGGAGGCGGGAGGATGGTGGGAGCAGGGCGGGAGCAGCTGTTTCCGTCTTCCACGAGCGTGGCCGAGACGTGTTTATTTCCACGAGCAGTAGCCTCGTGGATGGACGTGTAATACTTGCACACCCGTATACACGATCCACTGGGAAGCGTTTTTCAGTTTGCATCGTGTATATTTACCATCCACCTCCATATACACCATCCACTAGAGATGCTCTAAGAGGTGTAGGAAATCATGCTTTTATGGTTCAAACTCGGCTAGAGCAAGTTGCTAAATCTCAAAGTGAGCTACTTCATGAAATGAATAATAATATGAATGATCATGTTGTTAGAGTAATGACTAGAGGAGGAACAATGACTCAAGATCCACTATATCTAGAAGGTCATCCTAAAAGAACTGAACAAGATTCACATAGAATTAATGTTGATGCACCTAGTCCTTATAGAAATAAAAAGAAAAAGAAACATGATAGGAAGTTGCATACTTCTAGTGAACCTGAAGTTGAAAAACCTTGTGCTAATGCTAATAATATCTCTGCATGTGATGCTGAAACTCAATTTGGTACTGAGCATTCACCTAGTGATAATGATAATGTTAATGATGATGCTCATGTAGATGCTCAACCTGACAATGATAAAGAAACATATAATGATGTTGAGATAGAACCTGTTGTTGATCTTGAAAACCAATAACCTAAGAATAAACGTTATGATAAAAGAGATTTTGTTGCTAGAAAGTGATGACCCACAAGTGTAGCGGATCTATAGTAGCCTTTTCTATAAGTAAGAGTGTCGAACACAACGAGGAGCAGAAGGTATTGACAAGCGATCTTGAGGAAGGAATAACTACAAGCACTAAAAGGTAACTTTTATGGGTTTTCTGGTATAAGCAACAAGGAAATAAATGCAGGGAAAGTAAATGGTGTCGAGGTGTAGCAAGTGGCCCAATCCTTTTGAACACAAAGGATAAGTCGGGGGACTAAACTTATAAAGACTAAGGCGTCCCTGAGGACACATGGGAGAGATAGTCAAGTGATTTCGTTATATTCCATCTAGTACTATGATTTCTATTGATAAGTGTTATGTGGGTGGATCTTTACTAGTGCACCGTCTACGCTAAGACAAGTACACTCTTAAGGTTAAACCCCTTGCAAGAATCCGCAAATACAAGAGAGAAATTAAGGCAAAGCCTAACCATAGCAATAAACTTTAGGATCCAACACTCCCTCGTGCAAAAGCATGCGAACTGGGGTTCAGGTTTCTGTCAGTTCGGCAACCCACCATAAGCATTCATTATACACGATGTATTCCCCTAGGTCCTTAAAAAGCCGAAATGTTATGTAGTCGACATTCACATAACACAACTAGAAGAATAGCACCACAACTTAAATGTCAATCAACACATATTACTTCAACATCATATGACTACTATCAACTAGACTTCTCCCATGTCCTCAAGAACTATAGGAACTACTCACAAGACATAAAAGAGATCATGATCAGAGGGGATGAAAATATGATGAACAATCTGGTCATAACAATAATTATCCAACAAAACTCTATAGCATTCACCACAAAAGAGTAATAAACACCGGTAGAGTAAAGGGGATGAATAGTGCAAGATACAACTCCGATTGCAATGGTAAAGTGAGATGGGGTGAAGATGGAGATGGTGCTGGTGATGAAGATGATGGTGATGATGATCTCAATGATGCCCCTGACGATGGTGATGATGATGAGGACGATATCCCCTTCCGGGAGGAGTTCTCCCCGGCGGAATCTTCCCGCTGAAAAGGTCTTTCCTTCTCCGTCGGTTTCCGCCGCGGAGCGGCGGCGGAACTCTGGAAACTCTTCTCTTTTCGGTATTTTTAGGTCAAGAGGGTCATATAGGCAAAAGGGGGGCACCGTAGGTGGGACCCATCGCTCAGGCGGCCTCCCTACGCGGACAGGAGGCACGCCACGCCACCAGGGTGCCTCGGGGCCTGGTGGCCCCCCTCCGGCCCTTCTTCGGCCTGTCTTCGTGATTTTTTAGGAAACTTCTTCTCCTTAAATTTTAGCTCATTTGGAGATGTTTTGATATGGTAACTCTTCATGACCTTTTGTCGACTCAATCCTGCGTGTGCCGTTTCAGCACCGGAAAGTTATAAACTGCGTAAAATAAGCCAAAACACTATAAGAACAACATCATATTGTGAAATATATCAATGAATAGAGACAAATTATGATACATAATAATGATGCATTTTGGACGTATCCGAAAGCATGGCAAAGAAAAAGAGCCATGGGTTCAAAAACCCATGCCTTATCCACCCAAACCAACTAAGAAAAAAGACAATGAAGAATTTGAACGCTTTGCTGAAATGCTTAGGCCATCCTTTTTGCGCACTCGTTTAACTGATCTTTTAAAGATGTCCCCTTATGCTAAGTACATAAAATACATCATCACTAATAAAATAAAAAAATACTTGAAGCTCAAATCTATACCATGCTTGCTAATTATTATTTTAAGAATGGAGTACCTAAAAAACTAGGAGATCTAGGAATACCAACTATAGCATGTTCCATTAATAGTAACTATGTGAAAACTACTTTATGTGATCTTGGATATGGTGTTATTGTTATGCCTTTTTCTTTATACAAAAGACATGACTTGATTGAACTCACACCTACTGCAATTTCGTTGCAAATGGCTAACAAATCAAGTGCCATACCTATTGGTATTTGTGAAGATGTACCCATTGTTGTTGAAAATGTTACTATCTTGACATACTTTATTATACTTGATATACCCGAGGACGACAACATGTCAATTATCCTTGGTAGACCTTTCTTAAATACTGCAGGGGCTATTATTGATTGCAACAAAAAGCAAGGTCACTTTTCATGTCAATGGTAAAGACCATACATTGCATTTTCCAAGGAAACAATTTCAAGTGAATGGTGCTAATGTTAGTCAAAAATATCTGACTATCACCAATGGAAGTTCTCAACTACCTCTACATAATCCCAAAAATAAATATGAGATACTTATTGTTGGGGATGTGCACATCCCTTTTGAGGTAACATAGTGTTTTACAAAAATTCTTCGGATTCATACTAATTGGAAGTGGTTGTTAATAAGACTTGATCAACCTTGTTAATGAATCATTTTCAAGAGGCACGAGGTCGACGAATTCAGTAAGCACAACTCTCTGTACCCTCTTTATTCTTCATGATAATTTTTTAGTTAAATACAATAAATGTCATGTTTATCCAGCTTTCTGATTTCTCCTTGAAATAAAAGTGCCCAAAAATAAAAGTTCTTCAAATGACCTAAAATGTTCACACATTTTTTTCATGAATATTTGAGAATATCTGGCACTAAAAACACGACAAGGGAGTGTCACTGGTGGCCACTAGGCACCAGGGCGTGCCAGCCCCCTCGCGCGCCCTCATGGATAGTGGGCTCCTCGAGTACTCCCCTAACTTATCCCTTCAGCTCACTTCGCCACTTACCTCTAGAAAAAAATCCCTGTATCTCTCTCTCTCGTGTTCTTGCTCTCAAACCCATGGATTTTGATCTCTTGCTCGAAATTCTATTTCTGAAACTTTTTGGGGGATTGCTCCTTGGTATGTGACTCCCCCACTCCTCAAATTAGTTTTTGCTTTAGTGGTTTTATCTTGGAAGTAATAAGCTACTCTAGGTGCTACTATATATGAGCTTGCATTTAATATTCATGAATTTCCAAGTAGTTTGAATGCTTGAGTTGGGCTCTAGGCATTCTTATGTGTAGTTGCTATCCTTCTTGAGAAGTTTTGTTAACTTTATTTTGTGAACCAAACTTTTTCAGAAATTTGTTCTTGGAAAAATGAACCTCTTAAGGAGGAGTACATCCAAGAAGAATGCCAATGGGGTTATTGGTGAACCATCTGCTGCTGGACTCACCACCCTGCAATTGATGGAGATCTCGCCGTCCGAATGTCCACACATTCCTTTCATGGAACAAGATGGATTCCACCATGAGTTTGCGTAATTCGTGGCAAATGATGGGTTAACCAACTTCATCACAGATGAGTCTGACCAATACCATATCCTCACTAATTCCTTTGTTCAAAATTCCTATTTTCTAAATAGGCATGATCCACCTTTAGTGCGGTTTAATCTATATGCTGAAACCCGCCAAATGGCACTTATTGAATTCTTTTGTTAGGGAAGAGGCATGTCAAAGGCCACTGCCACTAGCCCGCAGTTTCCTTCGATCACTCCATAATTATCAGACCTCTAATTTGGGAGCTATCATTGCTCGTCGTTTACATAGTAACACATCTAAGGGTAGAATTCACGATGGTATTTATGCCACTCACTTAGCAAAATGCTTTAACATTCCATTTCATCTTGATGACTATCTTTTACCGCGAGTTTATCTAGACCATTAGTCTATGGTGGATCACCACTTTATGGATAGTGACGATTCTCTGGATAACATTTGTTATAACTTGGTTTTTAGTGAGGTTACTTGTGATATTATTTTGTTGCTTGCACCTGCCTTGTTTGATTCTATTGCGAGGAACGGATACATAATCATGCCTGAGGACATTGTTGCTTGTCGGAACACTCAGGCAGCATGTGGGACTCTTAGGTGCCGCCGCCCAAACACTTTGACTTGAGGTCGGACGGCTACTATGGGTGGTGACTACCAAGCTAGGCCAAAAGCGTAAGCTTGGGGGAGTACGTGTTCCCACCGACCTTATATTCATGCTTACATATTGTATTTCTCGGTGTTCACACTCTTGCATTGTATAATCCATGTTAGATTTAGTTTTGTTGCCTTCCTCTTGTGTGTTTGAAAAAGCTGAAGAAACCCAAAAAGATTTCTATTTTCTTCTTTTACTTGCTGGGAGCTTTACCGTGTAAATAGTTTTTCTCCTTTTAGTTTTCCCTTCTTTAATTTGCTTTGTTCTAGAAAAACTAAAAACTCCAAAAATAGTTTAGTGTGTTTCTCTGTATTTCTTTTCTCTTCATCGAGTTATACCCAAGGGGAAGACAATGATTAAAATGTTGAGTGGCTCTCATATGCATTGTTATTGATCTAATAAAGAGCCCATACTACCTTGTCTTTTCCTTTTGAATAAAATGTTGCAAATTCTAGGTTAGTCCATGTCACTCTTGCACTATTATTATTTTTGTATGGTTCGGTCATGCAAGTGAAAGGCAATAATGACGACACTTGATGAAGTGATTGTAGGAGAGATAAGTGGGTATGAAATCAACTTGTTTTTTCTTTTGTAAACATGTTTAGGCAAGTATCCATGATTTAGTGTATTATGACCAAACAAGTTTGCAATGACAATTAGAGATTATAGTTGTTCATGCCATGCTTAAGTAGCTAGGAGTGGATAATGATTTATCTTGGATGTAAACATGCATTAAAATAGTTGTGATGTAGTATGATGATATGGTATCCTCCTATGAATATTCGAGTGGCTTGAGTTGGCACATGTTCATGCATGAAGTGGAATCAAAACCAACATAGCCTCCACGTTATTTATGTTCATGGTGTTTATATCCTACTCATGCTAGTATGCAACCGTAATTATTCATAAGCATGTTCATGTCCGTCTTCGCTCTCTAGCTGGTCGCTTCCCAACCTATTTGCTAGCATTCGCCTGTACTAAGTGGGAATACTGCTTGTGCATCAATATCCTTGAAACATAGTTATTCCAGCTGAGTCCACTATATTTACATATATGCGGTATGACCCTGTTGTTCCAAGTAAATTTGCATGCGCCACCTCTAATATTTCAAATGTGCTTCTCCTTTGTTTGCCTGGACCGTTCATGGAGCGAGAGGGGGCGGTCAGTATCTTCCAGGATAAGAAGGTTATTCTCATGATGAGTTTATATTCCCTCATCCTTGCACGAGAGAGATTGGTAAAAAGGGACTCACAATCCAAAAATCATAAATCGTAAATAATTAAACAAAACTCCCCCTATATTAGTGTTGGTATGGACGACATCCATGGATTCGGCTAGCCGTGGAGTGTGTTTGTTGGTGGAGGGGGAGTAAACCTTATTTTGCATGGTCTTTTCCAAAAGCACGTATGACTATTTATGGAATACATGCCTACATTATATCGATGAACGAGAGCTAGTTCTGTGTCGCCCTATGTTATGACTGATACATGATGAATATTATCGTGCAATATCACCGATCTAGTGCCTACGAGTTTTTCACATATTGTTCTTGCTAAGTAACTATTGTTGCTACTGCTATTACAACTACTACAAAACTGCTATCACTCTTACCGTTACTATTGCTACTCTTACCACTCCTATCAAACTATCATATTACTTTGTTACTGATCACTTTGTTGTAGATACTAAATCTCGAAGTGTGGTTGAATTGACAACTTAGCTGCTAATTCCTGTAAATATTCTTTGGATCCCCTTGTGTCGAATCTATAAATTTGGGTTGAATACTCTACCCTTGAAAATTATTGCGATCCCATATAATTGTGGGTTATCAAACTCCGTCACTAATATTTTAAAATAGTGCCGACGTTGGCTAAATTCGTATGCCATAGCTATTTGCTTAGTGTTGGCGTTGCACATTAGGCCTATTAGGCCCATGCGAGTACCATTCGCTTTTAACATCTCCTGACACAGTAAAAAAATGTCCTCACTCTCTCGATCCCCAACTCCATCCGTCCTCCTCTTGATCCCTGCCGCCGCACCGTCTGACGTGGCCCATCTTCGCCCGATGCCACCCATCTTTGTCGAAGGAGGATATGAAGATCCACGAAGATCAGCCACCACCCAACACTCAAGAACACGTACATCAAATTTGTCATCCTTACCAAATCTATCTATCATGTTGTTTGTTACCACCCAAAGGAGTGGAGTGGCCATGCTTAGTTAGTTTCAGATTCGTTGGAAATTCGGTAGCCTTGCTTAGTCAGTTCCAGATTTAGTTCCCTATGGTTTTCAAAAAGCACCATTGTGATTCGACGTTGGGACAAATTAGTTGGCGCTCCGATGATATAATTGCGGTTGGAATAGTGGGAGTGGAGTGGCCATGCTTAGTTAGTTCCATATTTAGTTCCCTTTTATCCCCTAAGCTTTCCATCCTAACTATTCAATCTTGACAATATGCCTTAGTGTTTCCCCTTTAATTGTGTAGTGGCATCTGCAATGTGGGTACAAATTGTCATGCTAGATAAAGGTATATGCATTTTGGACATCAAATTGACAATTCAGAAGTGTGAACTTGTATATTTTATTGTAATTGATAATCCCTAGTAAGTCTATGTAGTCTTATGTAGTACACCTATGAGTATGTTATTAGTGAGCACAAACATATGGAATGCATGTTATTTTTGAATTCTTCATTCTAATTAATATGATGAGGTTCATATGAATTCTAAGATATGTTTTCAATGCTTTATAGTAGATGGATTTGAGAACATATGTCTCAATCTTGTAATGTTTATATTAGGTAGTAGTTGATTTATAGTTGCTACTACAAGTTTTATTTTTCTTGTGTACATAATTTGGAACATGAAATATGGAATTTTCTACGAGCAACAACGAATCGGTGTACAACCTGGATAAGTGGAATACGTGGCGCTTAGAGCAGTCACAGTGGTACATCAAAAAATTGGAAGAAAACAATGTGTATGTGAAGAATGAAAGGGATAGTCTCGTCACAAAGGATGCTAATGCCCTCGCTAAGTCAAACAAACTAGGGAAGCAGAGGGATACGTTGCTTGATGAGAGGGATACTCTTAAGAAGGAGAAAAAACTACTCAGGATAGAGAGGGTTGACCTACAAACACAAGTAGTTCACTTCAAAAATGATGGAGAGAGCAATCGGAAGAAGATTCGCGAGCCGAGGATAATCCTTGATGAAGAGTAGTTTTATCATTTTAGTACCTTTTGTGAAGTTTGAAACTCTGAAGTTTATGAGTATGTTTCGTTGTTCAATACTAAGTTGTAAACTCTGAAGTTTATGAGTATGTTTAATTGATCAGTACCTTTCGTAAAGTTTAAAGTCGTAATTTCTGAAGTACTATTTTTTTGTTATCCAAAAAACAGAGTGCTCGCGTTGGACTACGTGGATGGCAGCAACATGTAATATTTTTAGTGTTGTCTCCAATGTCACCACTATTTTTTACTGTGGTGCCATATTGGTGGAGTTAGGTGTCCATGCCAGCAAGGGTATTTTTGCCACGCCATCGCTAGCTTTTTCTGCGGTAGTGCCATGTTATCGAACCCACAATGGCATATGCACTAAGACAAAGTCTCTGACAAGTTATTGCAGATGAATTAAATTCAATTTATCAATGGGAGCTTTAACAACCATTAGGGTGTGAACATTAGCAATACAAACAAGCATGTGAATGAGATCTTACTCGCATAAACTTATATTTGTGCTTAGGATCTTAATGATATTAAACTGTGCTTTAGAAGACAACCAATATGATGTGCTTGTGACGTGAGAATGTGTTCAAAGTACGTCTTAACCGGTGCGTGACATGCATCAACAATCAGTATTCCAACCGATGGCTCTTATCGTCGTACGGGGTTACCTCAGTTATGAAGAATAAACATTAAGGAAAAAAGCATGTTGGGTTCTACCGTAGGTGCATCGCATGCGAATTAAAATTTTCCTACGCATAGAACATATAGGAACATGCTACAGAGATGGAACATAGGTCGTTAGCACTAGAAGCGTAGTGTCGTGCAATGTAAGTAGAGTTGGGAAGTGTGTCTGCGAGATCCGTCTCCTCCTCGTCCGATCTCTCTCGAACACACGATAACCAGATCCTACGCAAAGGTTCACTTGAGCGGCGTAAGTGCACCGCCTCTAACGGTATCCGTGCATATAGGAAGAAAACCGTGCGATGGACTGCTAGGTACGATCACACAGCCGGTGGCGAGTGCAGGTGGCTACTTGCAACACATGCAAAATCCTAATGACGGTGACGAAGCGATCAATCTAACGAGTGTGCTGCAACCCCACTATATATAGGCATCCTGCACGGGCTCAACTCTTGGGCCTCACACGGATCCTAAAGCCCACGTGTTCCTTCTCTTAAGTGCATGACACTGATGACCCACAAGTGTACGGGATCTATTGTAGTCCTTTCGATAAGTAGGAGTGTCGAACCCAACGAGGAGCAGAAGGAAATGACAAGCGGTTATTAGTAAAGTATTCCGTACAAGCACTGAAATTATCGGTGACAGATAGTTTTGTGATAAGGTAATTCGTAATGGGTAACAAGTAACAATTGTAACTAAGGTGCGGCAAGGTGGCCCAATCCTTTTTGTACAAAAGGACAAACCTGAACAAACTCTTATATAAACAAAAGCGCCCCCGAGGACACATGGGAATTTATGTCAAGCTAGTTTTCATCATGCTCATATGATTCACGTTCGTTACTTTGATGATTTGGTATGTGGGTGGACCGATGCTTGGGCTCTTCCCTTACTTGGAAAAACCTCCCACATATGATTAACCTCTCTCGCAAGCATCCGCAACTATGAAAGAAGAACTAAGATAAACCTAACCATAGCATTAAACATATGGATCCAAATAAGCCCCTTACGAAGCAACGCATAAACAAGGGTTTAAGCTTCTGTCACTCTAGAAACCCATCATCTACTTATTACTATCCAATGCCTTCCTCTAGGCCCAAATAATGGTGATGTGTCATGTAGTCTACGTTCACATGTCAGCGCTAGAGGAGAGACAACATATAACTTATCAAAATATCGAACGAATACCAAATTCACATGATTACTTATAACAAGACTTATCCCATGTTCTCAGGAACAAACGTATATGATATGAACATACGATCTTCCACCAAATAAACCAACTACCATCAACTCACAAAGCATATTCATGTTCATGATCATAGGATTATTAATAATTATTAAGGATATGAACGTACGATCTTCCACCAAATAAACAAACTACCATCAACTACAAGGAGTAATCAACACTACTAGCAACCCACACGTACCAATTTGACGTTTTGAGACAAAGATCGGATACAAGAGATGAACTAGGCTTTGGAGAGGAGATGGTGCTGATGAAGATGTTGATGGAGATTGACCCCCTCTCGAAGAGAGGATCGTTGGTGATGACGATGGCTTCAATTTCGCCCTCCGGGAGGGAAGTTTACCTAGCGGAATTGCTCCGCCGGAGCTCTAGATTGGTTCTTTCGAAGTTCCACCTCGAGTCGGCGGCGTCGCATCCCGAAAGCTCTGATATGCTTTTTCCACGTCAAAACCCTTCGTATAGCAGAAGATGGGCACCGGAGGCCTGTCAGGGGGCCCACAAGCCTGTAGGGCGCAGCTAGGGGGGGTAAGACACGCCGCCTAGCTTGTGGCCTCCTGGTGGGTCCCCTCCGGTACTTATTTCGCCCATTATTTTTTATATATTCCAAAAAAATTCTCCGTAACTTTTCAGGACTTTTGGAGCTGTGCAAAATAGGTGTATAAGATTTGCTCCTTTTCTAGTCCAAAATTCCAGCTGCCGGCATTCTCCCTCTTCATGTAAATCTTGTAAAATAAGAGAGAAAAGGCATAAGTATTGTACCATAAGGTGTATTAACAGACCATAATGCAATAAATATTGATATAAAAGCATGATGCAAAATGGACGTATCAACTCCCCCAAGCTTAGACCTCGCTTGTCCTCAAGCAAAATCTGAGATCAATAAATACGCCCACATGTTTAGAGATAGAGGTGTCAATAAAATAAAATACGAACATGCATGCATCATGGTTATCTTTAGAACAACAACGCATATTGACATACAATATCTTATACTAGAGAAATAATTCAGTCACAAGGCAAAATATGCATCAAGAAGTCTATTGAGAAACAACAAACTATAATTTCAGTCATTGAGGCAATTCCAATTTGTCGCAACATAGGAAAGAGTAAATATAAGAGCTTGTAAAGCAAATCCACATACTAAATCATCTTATAGTCTTTCATAATTGCTAACACTCACGCAGTACCTATGAGGTCAAAGCTTTAATCAGACACAGAGAAAGATAGGGGCTTATAGTTTTGCCTCCCAACTATTTACCTCAAGGGTAATGTCAACAATAATAACTCATGATCACCCACATCTGAGTGGATATATTTTTCTACATCATTCCCCAACACATGACGCTTGCTAAAAGATAAAGGAGAAATAAAGGAAATGGTGAAGATCACCTCGAATCTTACATAGAGGCGAGTAATAGAAAGTAAAAGTAACAGATAGGCCCTTCGAAGATGGAAGCATAGGTTGCCATGCTCTTTTATAGTTTGATGTAAAATCTCTTAATGCAAAATAATGTCACTTTATATTGCCCGTTGTGATAAAGAACTTTATTATGTAGTCCGTCGCTTTTATTTCTTCTATTTCACAAGTTCGTATAAAGTTTATTTTCCTCGCACTAATAAACCACACATATTTAAGGAAATTTTTTTATTGCTTGCACCGATGACAACTTACTTGAAGGATCTTACTCAATCCATAGGTAGGTATGGTGGACTCTCAAGGCAAAACTGGGTTAAAGGTTTTTGGATGCACAAGTAGTATCTCTACTTGGTGCAGGAGTTTCTGGCTAATATGAGGTGGAAGTAAGCGACACATGTTGAAGGATCTACAACCATATAAGTTCTATTCGTAAATAAGCAAACATAACTCATTATGTTGTCTTCCTTGTCTAACATCAACCTTTTGGCAAATGATATTTTAATGAGTGCTCACAATCACAAAAGATGTCTAAGATAATCTGTTTATATGTGAACATATCTTTCTTTATTACTTCCCTTTAATTACAACAATGACCAATAGCTTGGTTTGTCAACTCACAACAAATTTCAATCAACATACTTTTTATATGTGAAGTCATCACTCCCCATAAGATCATTATGTATGCTCTATTTCTTTTATTCTATACTTGTTTCGATTTCTTTTTCTCATGATCATAGCAAGCAAGAAAATCCCTCAACTCAGAACTACTCTTTATTATATAACTCATGGACTTGCTTAAACAGGGGGAACAAAAACAAAAACTAAAAACTAGATCACACTAAAACTTTACTCTACTAGATCAAGATATAACTAAAAGGATGGAACGAACAAAAAAACGAAAAAACAAACAAATAAAAGGTGTGATGGTGGTACGATACCGGGGCACCCCCCAAGCTTGACACAAGCCAAGGGGAGTGCCCATACCCATGTGTTCAGTTGTCTTTATTCGGAGGTAGTGGTTTTATATTCTTGGCGAATATGCCCCTCGAAATGTGATTCTCCTCCTCAAGCTTATTATTTCGCCGTCTGAGATCCATAATTTCCTTGTGGAGTTTTCCAGTGACAGTTAGAGCTCCCATAACCCATGGATGTTCCATTGCCGCGGGGGGAAAAGGCAACACTCTTTTTCATATTTTCATAAGTGAGAAATTTACATTAGGATGGATAGCCGGATTTGGAATTGTTGAGCTCTAAATTTCTCCCAACATGGTTTCAAGTTGCGAACGAGATGTAACTTCTTGGTCTTCCTCCATAGCATCTATACTTTTCAAGTCAACTTCCACCTTTTCCTCCATGACCTAGCCAACAGGGTTCTCCCCAACAGATTCTTGCAAAGACATATTGCTCTGAATCTGGTGCACAAACAGCTCAAAACGAAAACAAGAGATATTGTCGAGATATAGAGGTAAAAACCTTCGGGAGATTATATACTGAATTTTGCCAACCCGAAGGGATATTCCACAAGAAAACAGAGTCCGGAGGGTGCATGGGGTGGCCACAAGCCTGCAGGGCGCAACCAGGGGGTAGGCCGCGCCCCCTGTCTTGTCGAATCCTCGTGCATGCTCCCCGACTGCTTTAAATTTTCCTAATTTTTAAAATATTCCAAAGCTAGTAAAAATTGCCATTGAAAATGTTTTGGAGTCGGTTTTCTTATCGTAGCACATACCTATTCCTTTTTGGGGTCCGAGACATTCTGATAGGTCTCCCTAATGTACTCTTCCAGAGTTATGGTATTGATAATATTTGTTTCAACATTTATGGGAGTACCTGACATATAATGATTGATTCTTTGCCCATTTACCACCTTCATATTTCCGCCTTCGGTGTTGTTGATCTTGAGGGCACCGGAACGATATACTTCCTCGATAATGTAAGGACTTTCCCATTTAGAGAGACGTTTTCCTACCAAAAACCTTAAACGAGAGTTGTATATCAAGACATGATCACCTACATTGAATTCATGCTTGTGTATCCTTCTATCATGTCATCTCTTAACCTTTTCTTTAAACAATTTGGCATTCTCATAGGCATGGGTTCTCCGTTCATAAAGTGAGCTAATGTCAAATAACCTCTTTTCACCAGCAAGTTTGAATCATAATTAAGTTCTTTAATTGCCCAATAGGCTTTATGTTCTAGCTCTAGAGGTAAGTGACATGCTTTACCATAAACCATTTTATAAGGATACATACCCATGGGGTTTTTGTAAGTGGTTCTATAAGCCCATAATGCATCGTCAAGTTTCTTAGACCAATTCTTTCTAGATCTATTAACTGTCTTTTGCAAGATCAACTTTATTTCTCTATTGCTCGATTCTACTTGCCCACTAGACTGAGGATGATAAGGAGATGCAATTCTATGGTTAACATCATACCTAGCAAGCAATTTACGGAAAGCACCATGAATAAAGTGTGAACCACCATCAGTCATTAAATATCTAGGGACTCCAAATCTAGGGAAAATAACTTCTTTCAGCATTTTAATAGAAGAGTTATGATCAAAACTACTAGTTGGAATAGCTTCTACCCACTTAGTAACATAATCAACAACAACTAGAATATGAGTATACACGTTGGAATTTGGAAAAGGTCCCATATAATCAAAACACCGAACATCAAATGGTTCAATAACTAGAGAGTAATTCATAGGCATTTCTTGACGTCTACTAATATTACCAATTCTTTGACATTCATCACAAGACAAGACAAACTTACGAGTATCCTTGAAGAGAGTAGGCCAATAAAAACTAGATTGTAATACCTTGTGTGCAGTTCTATCTCTAGCGTGATGTCCTCCATAGGCCTCGGAGTGACACTTGTATAGGATCTCTCCCTGTTCATTCTCCGTTACACAACATCAAATAATGCCATGTACTCCTTCTTTATAAATCTGTGGATCATCCCAAATGTAATGTATTAAATCATAGAAGAACTTTTTCTTTTGTTGGTATAAGAAATTAGGCGGTATAAATTTAGCAACAATGCAATTAGCATAATCAGCATACCAAGGAGCATTGCGTGAAGCATTTATGACAACTAATTGTTCATCAGGAAAGTTATCATCAGTAGGTAGTGGGTCATCAAGAACACATCTAGACAAGTTATCTGCTACGGGGTTATCAGCTCCCTTTCTATCAATAATATGCAAATCAAATTCTTGTAGCAGAAGAACCCATCTAATAAGTCTATGTTTAGCATCTTTCTTTTCCATAAGGTACTTAATAGCAGCGTGATCAGTGTGAACTGTTACTCTGGAATCAACAATATAAGGTCTAAACTTATCGCAAGCAAACACAACTGCTGAAAATTCCGTTTCAGTGGTAGCGTAGTTTCTTTAAGCACTGTCTAGAGTTCTACTAGCGTAATGGATGCCATTTAATTTCTTATCAACTCTTTGTCCAAGAACAACACCAACAACATAATCACTAGCATCACGCAAAATTTCAAAGGGTAGGTTCCAATCAGGTGGTTGAGCAACATGTGCAGTTATCAAGGCTTTCTTAAGAATTTCAAATGCTTCTACACAATCATCATAAAAAATGAATGGAGCATACTTTTGCAAAATATTGGTGAGAGGCTTAGAAATTTTAGATATGTCTATAATAAATCTCCTATAGAAACCAGCATGACAAAGGGAACTTCTTATACCTTTAATATCTACTGGACACAACATCTTTTCAATAGCATAAAGTTTAGCCTTGTCCACTTCAATACCTCGTTTGGAGATTTTGTGTCCCAAGACAATGCCTTCGTTAACCATAAAGTGGTACTTCTCCCAATTCAAGACAAGATTAGTTTCTGCACATCTCTGCAAAACTCGATCAAGGTTGCTCAAGCAATCATCAAAAGAAGTTCCGTAAATGGAAAAAACATCCATGAAAACCTCAACAATCTTTTCACAAAAGTCAAAGAATATAGCCATCATACATAGTAGCAGGTGCATTGCATAAACCAAAAGGCATACGTCTATAAGCAAAGGTACCGAAAGGGCAAGTAAAAGTGGTTTTCTCTTGATCCTCTTTTCGTACAGGTATTTGAGAGAATCGAGAGTAACCATCTAGAAAGCAAAAATGTGTATGTTTGGTTAGTGTTTATAGCATTCCATATATAAAAGGTAGCGGATAATGATCTTTCCTACTAGCCTTATTTAATGTCCTGAAATCAATTACCATTCTGTATCCTATAATGATTCTTTGTGGGATTAATTCAGCTTTGTTATTTGGAACAACGGTAATACCTCCCTTTTTAGGGACACAATGTACGGGACTAACCCATCTACTATCCGCAATAGGACAAATAATACCTACCTCCAAAAGCTTTAGTATTACATTTCTTACCAGTTCCTTCATTTTAGGATTCAATCGTCGTTGGTGATCAACAACTGGTTTAGCATGAGGCTCCATATTGATTTTGTGCTGACATAGAGTGGGACTAATGCCCTTAAGCTCATCAAGAGTATATCCAATAGCGGCACGGTGCTTCCTCAGAGTTTGCAATAATCTCTTTTCTTCATGCTCTCAAAGGTTAACACTAATAATAATAGGATATATCTCTTTTTCATCAAGATAGGCATACTTTAGAGTATTGCTGCAGCAACAAAAAGTCCTTCCTTGGCGCTAGAAATTCTTCTTGTTACTTCTCTGGTTTGCGTCGGTTTTTCCCTTGAAGAGGAAAGGGTGATGCAGCACAGGAGCAGTAAGGATTTCCCTCAGTTTGAGAACCAAGGTATCGATCCAGAAGGAGGGCCTCGTCAAGTCCAAAGTACCTGCGCAAACACAAACAAGCTTGCACCCAACGCTTCAAAGGGGTTGTCAATCCCTTCAAGATTATTTGCAAAGTGAGATCTGAAGGCAGAAAGTGCGATGAATTAAAAAGTGTAAGGCTGAAAATATGGTGTGGAGTAGACCCTGGGGGCCATAGTGTTTACTAGAGGCTTCTCTCATAATAGCAAATATCACGGTGGGTGAACAAATTACTGTCGAGCAATTGATAGAACCGCGCAAAGTCATGACGATATCTAAGGCAATGATCAAACATATATGCATCACGTCCGAGACAAGTAGACCGACACTTTCTGCATCTACTACTATTACTCCACACATCGATCGCTATCCAGCGTGCATCCAGTGTATTGAGTTCATGACGAACAAAGTAACGCCTTAAGCAAGATGACATGATGTAGAGGGATAATCTCAAACCAATGATGAAAGCCCCATCTTTTTACCCTTGATGGCAACAACACGATGCGTGCCTCGCTACCCCTTCTGTCACTGGGTGAGGTCACCGCATGATATGAACCCAAAACCAAACCCATTGCAAGAGTCATAGATCTAGTTGGCCAGACAAAACCCACAACTCGAAGAGAATTACAAGGATATGAAATCATGCATAAGAGAGCTCGGAATAAACTCAAATAAGATTCATAGATAATCGGATCATAAATCCACAATTCATCGGAACTTGATGAACACACCGCAAAAGAAGATTACATCGGATAGATCTCCATGAAGATCATGGAGAACTTTGTACTGAAGATCCAAGAGAGAGAAGAAGCCATCTAGTTACTAGCTATGGACCCGTAGGTCTATGGTGAACTACTCACGCATCATCAGAGAGGTCATGGTGTTGATGAAGAAGCCCTCCGTGTCCGAATCCCCCTTCCGGCAGGGCACCAGAACATTCCCCAGATGGGATCTTGCGAAGACAGAAGCTTGCGGCGGCGGAAAAGTACTTTCGATGATCTCCTCTGAAAGGGGTAAAAAACATGGAAAAAACAGGAACTGTCACTTGGCACTGAGTTAATAAGTTAGTCCCAAAAAATATATAAAAGGCATGCAAAACATCCAAAGTTTGACAAGATAATAGCATGAAACCATAAAAAATTATAGATATGTTGGAGACGTATCATGCATCCCCAAGCTTAACTTCTGCTCGTCCTCGAGTAGGGAAGTGATAAAGAATGAATTTTTGATGTGGAATGCAACCTAGTATAGTTGTCCTTTGCAACTTCTTTCACGTGACATGAATGTTCAGATCCGTAAGATTCAAAACAATAGTTTGCTATTGACATGAAAACTGTAATACTTCAAGCAAACTACCAAAGTAATCATGAACTTTCAAAATAACAAGGCCAAAGAAAGTTGTCCCTACAAAATCATATAGTCTGGCTATGCTCCACCATCCTCACACAACTAATGTAAATCATGCACAACCCCAGTATTGGCCAAGTAATAGTTTTCACACTCTTACTTTCTCAAACTTTTTATTACTATCACGCAATACATGAGCGCGAGCCATGGATATAGCACTATAGGTTGAATAGAGTGTGGTAGTGGTTGTGAGACAAAAATGGAGGAGATAGTCACATTGACTCGACGTATCAATAGGCTATGGAGATGCCCATTAATAGATATCAATGTGAATGAGTAGGGATTGCCATACAAGAGATGCACTAGAGCTATAAGTATGTGAAAGCTCAAAAGAAGAACTAGTGGGTGTGCATCGAACTTGCGTGCTCACGAAGACCTAGGGCAATTTGAGGAAGCCCATCATTGGAATATACAAGCCAAGTTATATAATGAATATTCCCACTAGCATATGGTAGTGACAAAGCAAGAAGCTTTCAATCATGAAGAACAGGGTGCTATCATGAAGCACAAGTGTGGAAAAAGATAGTAGCATTGTCCCTTCTCTCTTTTTCTCTTTTTTCATTTGGGCTCTTAGGCCTCTTTTTTTTTTCTTTTCTTTTCTCTGTTTTTTTGTTTTTGGGCTACTTGGCCTCTCTTTTTTTATTTCCTCACATGGGACAGTGCTCTAATAATGATGATCATCACACTTCTATTTACTCACAGCTCAAAGATCACAATGATGATGACTCCATAGGAAATGCCTCCGGCAGTGTACCGGGATGTGCAACGATCTAGCATGGCGTATGACGTTGAAACATCTTGCTAGCTATCTTACGATCATACAATGGCAATATGACAGTGACGGCAGAAGCCATGAGACAGAACGGTGGGAGTTGCATGGCAATATATCTCGGAATGGCTATGAAAATGCCATAGTAGGTAGATATGGTGGCTGTTTTGAGGAAGGAAATTGGTGGGTTTGTGTACCGGCCAGAATTGCGCGGCACTAGAGAGGCTAGGAATGGTGGAACGTGAAAGTGCATCTATACCATGGGCTCACATTAGTCATGAAGAACTCACATACTTGTTGCGAAAGTTTTTATTAGTAATCGAAACAAAGTGCTAAACGCATACTCCGAGGGGAAGGGTTGGTAGGTGTAAACCATCGCGCGATCCCGACCTCAACACAAAGGATGGCAATCAATAGATCAATTATGCTCCGACTTCCTAACATAGCGGTTCACCATACGTGCATGCTACGGGAATCACTATCTTCAACACAAGTATTTCTAGATTCACAACACCCTACGAACATAATTCTTAATATTACCAAATCCATGTCTCAAAACTATTTGAGAGGAATCAAAACTTCTCTTTCTACTCAATGCACATGAAGATGGAGGTTTTTGCACCCTCTTTGGGTATCTATCACTTTGGGACTACTTTCATAGCATAATCCAACTACCAAATCACGCACCGCCGTGCTCTAAAAGATATAAGTGAAGCACAAGAGAAAAAGTATCTAGCTCAAAAGATATAAGTGAAGCACTATGAGCATTCTAGCAAAATCACGATGAGTGCATGTCTCTCTCTCTCTCAAAAAGGTGTGCAACACGGATGATTGTGACACAACAAAAGGAAAAGACCCCTACGATACAAGACGCTCCAAGCAAAACCCATATCATGTGGTGAATAAAAATATAGCTCCAAGTAATGTTACCGATGGATTGAAGACGAAAGAGGGGATGCCTTCCCGGGGCATCCCCAAGCTTAGGCTTTTTGGTGTCCTTGAATTTGGCTTGGGATGCCTTGGGCATCCCCAAGCTTGAGCTCTTTCCACTCCTTATCTCTTTGTCATTGAGAACATCACCCAAAACTTGAAAACTTCACAACACAAAACTTAAACAGAAACTTGTGATAACATTAGCACAAGAAAACAAACTACCACTTCTTTTGGTACTGTAGCAAACTTGAATTCTATTTATATTGATGATGGGCTACTGTATTCTCACTTTTACATGGCTAGTACCCCTGATACTAACCACAGTTTCATCAAAACAAGCAACCAACTCAACAAAAATAGAATCTGTCAAAAACAGACCAGTCTGTAGCAATCTGTATACTTCGTATACTTCTGGTACCTCAAAACATCTGAACAATTACGACGGCCTGGGAAAAAAGCATATCAACCAGCAGCAAAAAGAATAAACTCAAAATCTCTTTCTGAATAAAAATGAAAAATTATCTCGTGAGCGAAAAGTTTCTGTCTTTTTCCAGCAGGATCAAACAACCACTACCAAGACTAGTCATAAAGGTTTTGCTTGGCTCAAACACAAAAAGAAACACACAAAAAACACAATCACAACAAAATTATGAAAGTGTGGACTCAACAAAACAGAAATAAAAAGATGAATTCATTAGGTTGCCTCCCAACAAGCGCTATTGTTTAACGCCCTTAGCTAGGCATAAAAGGGATAGAATCACGTATCGTCGTCTTTGGTGCTCAAAACATAAGTGGTCCTCATCATGGATTCATAAGGCAATCTTATTTTCTTTCTAGGAAAGTGTTCCATGCCCTTTCTTAAAGGAAATTGAAACCTAATATTCCCTTCCTTCATATCGATGATAGCACCGATAGTCCTTATGAAAGGTCTACCAAGAATAATAGGGCATGATGGAATGCAATCAATGTCAAGCACAATGAAATCCACGGGTACATAGTTCCTATTTGCAATAATAAGAACATCATTGATCCTTCCCATGGGTTTCTTGACAGTAGAATCAGCAAGATGCAAATTAAGAGAACACTCTTCAATCTCATTAAAACCCAGAACATCACATAAAGACTTTGTAATCGTAGAAACACTAGCACCCAAATCACACAACGCGTTGCACTCATAGTTTTTGATTTTTATTTTTATGGTAGGTTCCCACTCATCATGAAGCTTTCTAGGGATAGAGACTCCCAATTCATGTTTCTCTTCAAGAGATTTTATCATAGCTTCGACGATATGATCGGTAAAGGCCTTGTTTTGGCTATAAGCGTGTGGAGAGTTCAACATGGATTGCATCAAGGAAATGCATTCAATCAAGGAGCAACTAACATAATAGAATTCCTTGAAATCCAGGGTAGTAATTTCATTACTACTCAAAGTTTTAACATCTTCTACTCCACTTTTAATGCTTTTAGCATCAAGATAGATGGACTCCGAATCATGGGGGGCACTTTTCAACCAAAGTGGATTCATATCCAGCCCCATAATCATTAGGTTTGACACAAGAAAACAAAGATTCAATGGGAGTCACACCAAGCACTTTAAGATCTTCGTGATTCTCATCACGAGAACACGCCTTTTTAAGTCATTCATATCTAGCACGAATTTAGGCGGTTCTTTCTTGGCTCTCAATCATGGAAACACGCATAGCTTTCAAAGTTTCATCCATGTTCATTTTGGTAGGAGCGCATCTAACTTTCAAAGCATCAACATCACAAGAAATTCTATCAACGTTCTTAGCCAAATCGTCAATTTTGAGTAGTTTTTCCTCTATGGACGCATTGAAAATCTTTTGAGAGTTGATGAACTCTTAGATATTACTCTCTAAATCGGAGGGTAATCTATTGTAATTTCAATGAGTATTTTGGTAGGAGTTGCCAAAGTTATTAGAGGAGTTACTAGGAAAAGGCCTAGGAACATAGTTTCCTCTAAAGGCATTGTTGTTCCTACCAACAGAATTAACGTCCAAGCTAGCGTTGCTCCTCTCAATCAAAGAAGACGAGGGCATATCATTAGGATCCAAAGGAGCACTTCTACTAGCAACCAAATTCATTAACTCGTCCATCTTAGCACTCAACGAATTAATTTTTCTATAGCGTGTACCTTCTTACTAGTAGGTGACCTTTCAGTTCGTCATGATGTTGTCTAAGAGCTTTATGGCTTCTCCTAACGTGATTTCCATGAGGTGGAGTCCAAGATATTTCCAGAAGAGAAATTCAAGCCAGCGTAAAAGATTTGAATAATCATCCAAAGACTCAAGCCATGAGCGGGACAATTTCTAATCATTAATTTCATTCTCTCCCAAGATTGTGCAATATGTTCATGATCAAGTTGCTTGAAATTCATGATATCATTACGGAGAGAGACGATCTTAGCCGATGGAAAATACTTGGATATATAAGCATCTTTGCACTTATCCCAGGAATCGATACTATTTTTGGGCAAAGAAGAAAACCAAGTTTTTGCGCGATCTCGCAACGAGAAAGGAAAAAGCTTCAATTTAATCACGTCATTATCCACATCTTTTTTCTTTTGCATATCGCAATGCTCAATGAACGTATTGAGATGGGATGCGGCATCTTCACTAGGAAGGCCAGAGAATTGCTCTTTCATAACATGATTCAGCAAAGCAACATTGATTTTGTATGACTCCCACTAGTGGCTGGAGCAATCGGAGTACTAATAAAATCATTATTATTAGTATTCGAGAAGTCACAAAGTTTGGTGTTTTCCTTCATGGTGAATTAGGCAAGCAAGCAAGCACACAAGCAAACAAAGAGCAGGCGAGAAAAAAAGGCGAACAAAAAGGCGAACAAAAAAGGCAAACGAAGAAGGCAAACTGTGAAGTGGGGGAGAGGAAAACGAGAGGCAACTGGCAAACAAAGTAAATGCAAGAGATGAGTTTGCGACACCTACTTGGATGAGTCCTTGACTTGATCTTCCTCCTCGACAACGGCGCCAGAAATTCTTCTGCTGCGGCAACAAAAGTCCTTCCTTGGCGCTAGGAATTCTTCTTGTTACTTCTCTGGTTTGCGTTGGTTTTTCCCTTGAAGAGGAAAGGGTGATGCAGCACAGGAGCAGTAAGTATTTCCCTCAGTTTGAGAACCAAGGTATCGATCCAGAAGGAGGGCCTCGTCAAGTCCAAAGTACCTACCCAAACACAAACAAGCTTGCACCCAATGCTTCAAAGGGGTTGTCAATCCCTTCAAGATTGTTTGCAAAGTGAGATCTGAAGGCGGAAAGTGCAACGAAGTAAAAAGTGTAAGGCTGAAAATATGGTGTGGAGTAGACCCTGGATGCCATAGTGTTTACTAGAGGCTTCTCTCATAATAGCAAATATCATGATGGGTGAACAAATTACTGTCGAGCAATTGATAGAACCGCGCAAAGTCATGACGATATCTAAAGCAATGATCATACATATAGGCATCACGTCCGAGACAAGTAGACCGATACTTTCTGCATCTACTACTGTTACTCCACACATCGACCGCTATCCAGCATGCATCTAGTGTATTGAGTTCATGACAAACAAAGTAACGCCTTAAGCAAGATGACATGATGTAGAGGGATAATCTCAAACCAATGATGAAAACCCCATCTTTTTACCCTTGATGGCAACAACACGATGTTGGAATTATGCCCTAGAGGCAATGATAAATAAGTTATTATTATAATTCCTGTATCAAGATAATCATTTATTATCCATGCTATAATTCTATTGAATGGAGACTTAGATACATGTGTGGATACATAGACAAAACTCTATCCCTAGCAAGCCTCTAGTTGGCTAGCCAGTTCATCAAGGATAGTCAGGGTCTTCTGACTATGTACAAGGTGTTGTTGCTTGATAAATGGATCACATCATTGGGTGAATCATGTGATGGACGAGACCCAAACTAATAGACGTAGCATGTTGATTGTGTCATTTCGTTGCTACTGTTTTCTGCGTGCCAAGTATTTATTCCTATGACCATGAGATCATATAATTCACTGACACCGGAGGAATGCTTTGTGTGTATCAAACATCGCAACGTAACTGGGTGACTATAAATATGCTCTACAAGTATCTCTGAAGGTGTCCGTTGAGTTAGTATGGATCAAGACTGGGATTTGTCACTCCGTGTGACGGAGAGGTATCTCGGGGCCCACTCGGTAATACAACATCACACACAAGCCTTGCAAGAAATGTGACTTTGTGTAAGTCATGGGATCTTGTATTATGGAATGAGTAAAGAGACTTGTCGGTAAACGAGATTGAAATAGGTATGCGGATACTGACGATCGAATCTCGGGCAAGTAACATACCGAAGGACAAAGGGAATGACATACGGGATTATGAATCCTTAGCACTGAGATTCAAACGATAATATCTTCATTGAATATGTAGGATCCAATATGGGCCTCCAGGTCCCGGTATTGGATATTGACCGAGGAGTCCCTCGAGTCATGTCTACATAGTTCTCGAACCCTCAGGGTCTGCACACTTAAGGTTCGGCGTTGTTTTATGCGTATTTGAGTTATATGGTTTGTTACCGAATGTTGTTCGGAGTCCTAGATGAGATCACGGACATCACGAGGGTTTCCGGAATGGTCTGGAGATGAAGATTGATATATAGGATGACCTCATTTGATTACCGGAAAGTTTTCGGAATTACCGGGAATGTACCGGGATTGACGAATGGGTTCCGGATGTTCACCGGGCGGGGGGGGGGGGGGGGCAGCCCACCACGGGGAAGCCCATAGGCCTTAGGGGTGCCGCACAAACCCTTAGTGGGCTGGTGGGCAAGCTCAAGAAGGCCCCTGCACAGGTTAAAAGAAAATCGAAGAGAAAAAAAGGGAAGTGGGAAGGAAGGGAAGGACTCCACCTTCCAATCCTAGTTGGACTAGGATTGGAGGAGGATTCGTCCTCCCCCCCTTCGGCCGATCCCCTTGGGGCTCCTTGAGCCTCAAGGAAAGTCCCCTCCCTTCCCACCTATATATACGGAGGTTTTAGGGCTGGTTTGAGACAACTTTTGCCACGGCAGCCCGACCACATACCTCCACGGTTTTTCCTCTAGATCGCATTTCTGTGGAGCTCGGGCGGAGCCCTGCTGAGATTTGAGCACCACCAACCTCCGGAGCGCCGTCACGCTGCCGGAGAACTCATCTACCTCTCTGTATCTCTTGCTGGATCAAGAAGGCCGAGATCATCGTCGAGCTGTACGTGTGCTGAACGCGGAGGTGTCGTCCGTTCGGCACTAGATCGGAGCGGATCATGGGACGGATCGCGGGACGGTTCGTGGGACGGTTCGCGTGGCGGATCGAGGGACGTGAGGACGTTCCACTACATCAACCGCGTTTATTAACGCTTCTGCTGTGCGATCTACAAGGGTACATAGATCTCAAATCCCCCTCTTAGATGGACATCACCTTGATAGGTCTTCGTGCATGTAGGAAATTTTTTGTTTCCCATGCGACGTTCCCCAACAGTAGTATCAGATCTAGGTTCATGCGTAGATGTCTTCTTGTGGGGACCCCGACTAGCAAGTCAAGTTCGCCCTGCCCAGTGACCCCAAGGATCAATGTTCACTGAACACAGATACTGAATAATAGAGTCTTACATCCAAGTACCGAAATTATTACATCAAACGACCAGAAGGTCAGGTTCAAGAGCGAGGCCTAAGGACAAATTAAATAGATACATCGAGTAGCGGAAACTCGTAAGGGCTTAGAGGTGCCCATGCCATCAAGCTTACACCGACAGGCATTCTGACTTGGAAGCGTCCTAGATCGCAGGTTCGTCTCTGACGGCGTACTCATCGCCAAACTCCGGTCCTTCCATGTCTGGTCAATAATATAACCAGTGGCAAGCCAATGAGTACTTTGAATGTACTCGCAAACAGCCCATTATATGAACATTTATAGTGAAAGATAACAGTAACATGCATCTTTAGTGGAATGCAATTTGGTGGAATGATCAGGTATATGCAACAAGTTAAAGAATTACTTTTTAAGAACAGGTTACAGATATCATCATATCTGACAAGGGTTGAACACACCGGGTTCACCCTATATGCCAAGTCATCAGACTTGTCATAATCTTAAGGTATTAATGAGGGCTAAACCATCCGGGTTTACCCTATATGCCTAGTCACCGAACTTGATCATATTTTATCATGATTATAACAACACCTTTTTAACACCACACACACACACTTTTGATTTATGCGGAAACGCTGGATGTAGTTTAAGCAGAACCACCTAACTGTCCTTCACCGTGGACACGGCTATTCGAATAGTTTACACTCTGCAGAGGTAGTACGCTGGACCCACGAGAAACGGGAAACTTCCGTGTCATCCACGACTCGCGGTATATCACATATACCCGAGGTAAGTACCCGATCATCATCTTTCCCCTGACGATACTAGACAAAGAGGTCCACTCGATTGGTACCCAGCCCACATGTTGTACGTCTTACGAGCACCGACTCTGGACTGTAACAACCATGCAGGGACCAACGGTGTGCCTGGAACTCATAATAATGGCATAGTCGTCCTACCTGGCACGACCCCATCACGAGAGTGACACCGATCACTACCGCCACTAGTAATGTGGCTCTTTGCTAGTACCGACCAGAGTAATCAACAAAGCCCCGTCCCATAAAGGGGTATCGTGGTCGTACTGGTAAAGTTGGGACGGTCGACACATCATAAATCTAATCCCATTTCCAAAACCATACTCACACAAAATCACCGGTGCATCACTTCACCAAAAGTGATCACCAACTCATCATCACCCTCGGGCATTAGTGGCACCCAACGGGTTTTTCATAAACTCTTTATTTAACTCATCATCATGTTCATGATATAATATGCTCTATCTTTACTTGTCAACATGGTGATAACATGACCCTCACGGGGTAGGGTCAAGCTCGATGCAGTGATCTTATAACTCTACTAATCAACATGACAGTAGCATGATCCTCATAGACGGTAGGGTCAAGCTCATCATGCTTGTGCTCCGAGGAGCCATATGAATAACATCATCAACGTGCAAGTGCTTCGAAGAAGCCTTTTGGTACCATCACCACAATGATGAACCGGCATCGTGATCACATGCAACGGGAAAATACTTGCTATACTAGCATGCATCATTTCATACGCTTAAGTCATGGTCAAAGGGATGCTTGCCTTGGTCAGCTAGGTATCCGGGGTCTTCGAGGTCTTCCGCTCCGGATCCTCCGTCACTCGGTAACTCTACCGTCGAGAAAGGAATACATAAATAATAGCTCTCACTAAAACAAATCACAAAGTGCTTTTATAAATGTTGCAAAGTTTGAATAAATTCAGTTTATTATTTTGGAAAATGTTTCTTATAGTTTTTATTAGCTAAGCATATTTATTTAAAAGCAAACAGAAGCAAACAAGTGCTTTTTAATATCATTTTATTATATCAAAATAGTTTCTATTTTTGATAAATGTCGAACACTACAGAATAAAATACTACTCATTTTTAGAAAATTACTGGTGGAAGAATCATATTTTTCTATTGGCTAATTTTTTTTATAAAAATCATTTAAGTTACTGGATTAAAACAAAAGGAAAAATGCTAGGGGTTGGATCCAGTCGGCCCAGCTAGCAGGCCTGGCCTCCAGGCGCGCGCGGGCCAGGTTCAAACCTGACCTGCGGGCCCCTGGGGTCAGCGTCAGCGGCTGCGCGCCCTGGCTGCCCCAGGACACCGACAGGTGGGCTCCACCTGTCGGGTCCTTCTCCTACCTCCAGCCAGAGAGGTGGAGACGGACGCCGGCGAGGCTGCCGTTGTCCTCAGGCCAATCTAGGAACGGGAATGGGTCCCTCGTGCCTCCGCCTACCTGCTCGTGGTCGGGACGTCACCGGAGGTGGTCTGGGTCGCCGGCGACGAGGTGACCGTGGCGGAAGGGTTTCGGGTTGGTGTTGAACTGGTGGCTAGGGGCACGGATTCGCTCGAGAAGGTTAGGGGAAATGTTCCTGGTGTCAAGGGGAGTGTAATGGGAGGTCGGGCAGCGCAGGAGCCGACGTGTAGCCGGAGATCGACCGGAGCTCCGAGGCGGAGGGGCCTCGGTTGATCTCGAGCACCGGGGCTCTGCGAGCTCGACTGGGTGGCTAGGGGGTGTCTACTAGTCGTGCTGAAGCTGCTTGGAGGGTGCTGGGTGCCGGGGGGAGCTATTTATAGGCCATCGACGGTGACCCGACTCGGGTGCGCCGGTGACTCACCGTGGCGCGCGTGCAAGCACAGTGAGGTGCTGGCCGCGAAACCATGGGTTCGGGACGTGGTTTAGGACCTCCTGGTGCATTGGCCGCAGAGGGAAAGCGAGTGGGGTCGAGCCATAGCGACCGTGCATGCTCGGCCCCGTCGGGCACGCACGGGCACTCGTCGCCTGAGCTCTTGCGCGAGGGGGAGAGGGTCCCTGGGGTAGCTTTGCACTGAATGGTTGTCAGGGGAGCGTTTGGACATAACTGGGGAGGTCGGGATCGGCCGGAGCGTCGTCCCCTTGCTGGAGGCTCTCTGCGGCGCACCCTGAGCGCAGTTTTGGCATGCCACGGCATGCTGGCTCGCTCTGGGGCACTTGGGACGTGTCCTCCTTGTCCTGAGTGTTGCTGGGAGTGTGCCTAGACATTGTGGTTTAGTGGAAGCCCAAGCTGGTCAAGGGAGCAAGGAACACTAGTGTTGCCAGTACTGCCCTGCAGCTCAAATTGGAGTTCTTGTCACTTGTGCTTGGAGTTGGGGAGGGGCTGATGGACTGGCTGCTCAGGGTGTTCTCGGGCCCTAACTCACCAAGTTTGGGGTCTTGACATTGGGTAAAACAGTGGCTAGGAGGGTTTTTACCTTCCTGCCAGTAGGTGTTCGACAGTGACTTGGGGTGCTTCCACTCCACCACTGGAAATGAAACTTAACAGGTTTGGTCTTGGTGTAAAAACATGGGGTTTCACCAAATTTGAGCTCCATTGAACCAGTTTGGCTTTGTAAACTTGAAAATGCCTCAAAATGACCAGTACTGTCCTTTACAAAGGAAGTGTGGCCAAACAAAGTCTCACAAATCCCATCTTTGGTGTGGAGTCCTCATTTGGGGTGTCAAACACCTCTACAATGTTTCAGCTCCATTGGAGAAACTTTGCAATGTGGAGTTGTTCCAACTCTACTCTGGACAGAGAGGGTTTTGGGCTCATTAGGTGCACTTCCCCACCTTGGATCAAGGTGAGATTTTAGGTGAGCACCTAATATGGCTTAGGAGGGCTCCTGTAATTTTATGGGAATTTACTGAGATAATTTCCTTTAGAAACATCTCAAAAAGCTAAAACAGACAGAAATGGTTTTCAGGGTTTTACTCAAATAATATTAATATAAAATAGGGTTGAAAATCTTATATTTGGAAAATATATGTCCTTCTGAGCTTCCATGAATTTAGTCAGAATTTTCTAAGGCAGGAAAGCAATTTTCCTTGTGGGAATATCATTACTGGCCTTAGAAACAGACATAGTTATAAAATAGGAAAATAATATTTAAATCACCAATTAATGTTTTAATGAATGAAAATAATATTTGGATCAGATCACCAACTTTGGTTGGAAGTGCCACTTGGCTTCATGAGCTAGTAGTGTATCCCAACATGATGAAGATGATCTTGATATAAAGGAAAAAGGGTTTTTGAAGAATCCAAAATAATAAGTTTTCATGGGTTTGAGTCATCAAACAAGCAAGCATTCACTCATACAAGGGTTCACATTGCACTCACAAGATTATTTGAAAAAGTTTTAACAAGCTCTGATTTTTGCAACATAAAATACTTGTGGTAAAAAACAGGGTGTGGCAGACCTATCCCTCTTACAAGAATCTCGTCCCCGAGATTCCTAAGCTAGGCGTTAAATAGCTCGGGAAATTCTCATCGGAGATAGTCTTCACGTTCCCATGTGGCTTCTGCTTCGGTATGGTTGCTCCACTGAACCTTGAAAAACTTGATGGTGCGGCTTCTGGTGCAACGCTCGGCTTCATCCAAAATGCGGATCGGTCTCTCGCGGTAGGTAAGATCCGGTTCAAGGTCAATAGCTTGATGATCAATGTCCTTGTAAAGAACGGGATGGTTCGGCACTTGCAAGCACTTCCGGAGCTGTGACACGTGAAACACGTTGTGCACACCCAAAAGTTCAGGAGGTAGCTCCAACTGATAAGCTACTTCCCCGCGCCTTGCGGTGATCTTGAAGGGTCCAATGAACCTTGGAGCTAGCTTCCCCTTGACGTGGAAACGCTTGGTCCCCTTGAGAGGCGTGACTCGCAAGTACACTTGGTCTCCGGGAACAAACTCCACGTTTCTGCGGTGAGGGTCCGCATAGCTCTTCTTCCTTGACTTAGCTGCCTCCAAGTTTTCTCGGAGAAGCTGAACCTTGTCCCTTGCTTCCTGCAGTGCTTCTGGTCCAAAGACTAGTCCTTCACCGGTATCGGACCAATTGAGCGGGGTGCGGCATTTCCGCCCATATAACGCTTCGAATGGGGCCATCTGAAGACTGGACTGGTAGCTGTTGTTGTAAGAAAACTCAGCAAACGACAGGCAGTCTTCCCACTTGGCGCCATGAGCCAAAACACATGCGCGGAGTATGTCCTCAAGTATCTGGTTTACCCTCTCGGTCTGTCCGCCCGTCTGCGGGTGGAAAGCCGTACTGAAGGAGAGTTTGGTTCCGAGGGCTTCTTGAAACTTCTTCCAGAATCTTGAGGTGAATTGCGTGCCGCGGTCGGACACGATCTCTTTGGGAACTCCATGGAGACTCACCACTGGATGAATGTACAGACTGGCCAGCTGGCTGCCATCGTAGGTGGTGTTAACGGGGATGAAATGGGCCACCTTGGTCAAATGATCGACTATGACCCAAATGGAGTTATGACCCTTATTCGACCGGGGCAACCAGGTGATGAAGTCCATGCCGACTTTATCCCACTTCCATTCCGGCACTTGAAGAGGTTGCAGCAATCCAGCAGGTCGCTGGTTTTCAGCCTTGACTCGCTGGCATACATCGCATTTAGCGACATAGGATCCAATTTCTCTCTTCATGCCATGCCACCAGAATTGTTCTCGGATGTCTTGGTACATCTTGGTACCACCTGGATGGATAGAGTACGGTGTCATGAGCCTCTTGCAGGATCAAGTCCTTAAGTTCGGCCTTGTTAGGCACGCACAAGCGCTTCCCGTACCACAGTACTCCTTGCTCATCAATCGAGAATCCTGGGGCTTTGCCTTCTCGCACCTTCCTCTTGAGGCCTTCGATACTCTTGTGCCCCTTCTGGGCTTCCTTGATGTTGTCTGCTAGAGTAGGCTTGACATCGAGGTTGGCTAGGTACCCTGTTTCGACTATCTCAAGCCCGAAGTCTTCCATCTCTTCATACAAGACACGTAACCTTTCCTTGAGCGTGACGTTCAAGGAGCCTGCCTTCCGGCTCAAGGCATCGGCTACCACGTTCGCCTTGCCGGGATGATACTGAATGCTGAGGTCGTAATCCTTGATTAACTCAAGCCATCTCCGCTGCCTCATATTCAGCTCCCTCTGAGTGAAGATATATTTCACACTTTTGTGGTCTGTATATATCTCACATCGCTTCCCCAGAAGGTAATGTAGCCACGTCTTCAGAGCATGCACTACAGCTGCTAGCTCGAGATCATGGGTGGCGTAGTTCTCCTCATGCGGTCGCAGTTGCCGTGACAAGTACGCCACGACCCTGCCATCTTGCATCAGGACTCCACCGAGCCCGGTTCCAGAGGCATCACAATATATCACGAATTCCTTGTTGATGTCTGGGGTAGCCAATACCGGGGCGGTATTTAGCCTCTTCTTCAACTCCTGGAAGCTTGCTTCACACGCCGGTGTCCACTCGAACTTCCGGCCTTTCCTCAAGAGCTGAGTCATAGGTCGAGCGATGCTGGAGAATCCTTCTACGAACTTGCGGTAGTATCCCGCGAGCCCGAGGAAACTCTTGACATCCTTCACGTCCTTTGGTGATTCCCAGTTGGTCACTGTAGTAATCTTGGACTGATCTACGGCCAAACCGCGTGCCGTCAGGGTATGACCCAGAAATCCAACTTCATTCAGCCAGAACTGACACTTGCTGAATTTGGCATAAAGTTGGTGCTCTCGAAGCTTTCCCAGAACTAGCCTCAGGTGTTGCTCATGCTCCTCTTCGGACTTGGAGAAGATTATTATGTCATTGATGAACACGACGACAAACTTGTCCAAATATTCCATGAAGACCTTGTTCATGAGGTACATGAAGTAGGCTGGGGCATTACTCAAACCGAAGGGCATGACCGTGCATTCATATAGACCGTACCGGGTCACGAATGCAGTCTTGGGTATATCTTCAGGTCGGATCTTCGACTGGTAGTATCCCGATCGAAGATCGATTTTGGAAAATACCCTGGCCCCGTTTAACTGGTCAAACAGGTCTTCGATCTTGGGGAGCGGGTACTTGTTCTTAATTGTGACTTCATTAAGAGAATGGTAATCGACGCAGATTCGAATGGTACCATCCTTCTTTGAAACAAATAGAACAGGTGATCCCCAAGGTGATGCACTCGGAGGGATGAACCCTTTCCTAAGTTGCTCATCCAGCTGCTTCTTCAACTCTGCCAGCTCTTCGGAACCCATCCTGTAAGGCTTTTTGTATATAGGCCTTGATCCGGGCATGAGCTCGATGATGAACTCGATGTCCCGGTCAGGAGACATTCCGGGTAGCTCGTCAGGAAAGACGTCCGGGTATTCACAGACTATAGGCACTTGATCAAGCTCTACCTCGGATAGACTGTTGACTCGAGGCACTTGAGCCGATACTGGATCAGAGACAAACTTGACCATGACCCCTTGGTTGCTTGTCATGGTAATGGCCCTGTTGGCACAGTCCAAAAGACTCTCGTGCTTGGCCAACCAATCCATGCCGAGGATTACTTCTACACCTTGCGATTTAAGCACAATGAGGTCTGCCAAGAAGCTCGTCCCATTGATAACTATCTCGACCCTTCTACACCCTAGGTTGGTTCGCAATACTGCTCCCGGGGTTTGAATTGCCATATGCCCACGGAGTAGAGTGGGTTTTAAACCACACTTCTCCGCAAACCCTAGAGTAACAAAAGAATGCGAGGCACCACAATCAAACAACACTGTTGCTGGAGTTGAGTTGACGAGGAACGTACCCAGAATGCAGTCCGGGTCTTCCTGCGCCTCTTCCGCAGTGATGTGATTGATCCGGCCCCTGCCATTGAACTGCTGGTTGCGGGGGGCCTGGTTCCTTCCTGGTGCACCTTGACCGGGGTTGGGTGCATTGGGACGCGGTGCGTCGGGCTTCTTGTTGGGGCATTGCCTGGAATAGTGCCCGGTCTCACCACACCCAAAGTAGATGACTTGCTCTGGAGGGTTGGTCTTGACTCCATCGTTGTTCGGCGGGTTAACTGCTGGCTTGGCTTGCTGCTGAGGCTGATAATTCTGGCGGAACACCGGATACTTGTACTGCTGCTGCTGAAAGTTGGGTCTTGTAGGTGCTGACTGCCATGGTCTTGGTCTTGCATTACTGGGTCCTCCACTTCCTATCAGTTTGTGCTTGCGGGTGTCGTCCATCGCACGACGCTTTTCTTCCAGCATAAGCGCCTTGTTAACCAGCTCGCTGAAAGTCTGGCAGTCGCAAACCACCAGCTGGTATTGCAGGGACTGCCGTAACCCTTCCATGAAGCATTCCACCTTAGCGGCCTCAGTGTTAACATCTTCGGGCACATACCTCGACAAGAGGTTAAACTACTGCACGTACTCCTTAACAGTTCCACTGCCCTGCCTCAAGGCTCGGAATTCCCGCTTCTTAATGGTCATCAGTCCAGGTGGAATATGAGCCGCGCGAAATCCTTCCTTGAACATTACCCAAGTGATGACTTGCCCTGCCCTCATGATCTGGAATCCATCCCACCATGCCCTGGCGGTGCCTCCGGGACAGTGAGAAGCATAAAGGACCTTCTCATGATCGTCGGTGCACTTGACCAGCGCAAGGAGGTCTTCAATGGTGCGAATCCAGTCATCGGTGTCCAGTGGTTCAGTCGACTCCGTGAATATGGGGGGTGTAGTTCGCATGAACTCAGGAAGAGTAGAGCGACCACCGCCATTCCCATTCCACGGCGGGTTGTCCACCAGGACTTGAGTCAGCTGCTGGATAGCGGCATTGCTGGCTTGACGCTCCTCCCGAAGAGCTTGAAGGAACTAAGCCATCGTCAAGTTTTCAGGAGCAGGTGGTGCCGGAAGGTCTCTAGGCTGCTCGTGGTGACCTCCAGCGTGAGCTTCTCCTTCGGTTCCCTGAAGCGTCCTTGAGGAGCCGGCACCGGGGTTGCCGAAGGTGCTGTTGCGGGTTGCGTTCACCATCCTGTCATAGAAACAGACAAGTCAAAATGCCACCTTGCTCGGGAATACAAGGATTTGCTCCTAGTAAGAGGGGGTCCGATACGTGCATGTGCCAAGTTTTCAAAACCAAGTTTTTGACAAACTGGAAATTGCATTCATAAAAACTAGGTGATGTAGTCACTTACAGGCTGCCTAAGGCAATATGTGACTTACATCATGCACACATACGCAAATTAGAAACGGATACATGGATACCCTATGCTCGGGGTACTCCTAATTGCCTACGCTAAATCCTAGGCGGCGGACTGCTCGGTCTCAAAGGCGGACTCAACAGTATCCTCATCTTCATCAACATCTTCCTCCTTTATAGGAGTGGAAGAAAGAATCTGCACATCACGGCGTCTCTTAGGCGAGGCGGCGAAGATCTCAGTGTATTCTTCCGCTGTCAGGCGGCGACTCCGAAGAGGAACTGCCTGGATGGGTAACACACCACCCCTAGTGGCAACAATTGTCCTCCCTTCAGGTGCGCCTGCCTTCTTTTCTTTGCGGTTCTGCATCTTCTCAGTGTGGAGCAGGCCCTTGACTAGGTGCAGCTCTTGGCGAAGCTTGACTGATTCCTTAACCCGGAAGTGCGTCAGGGTGTCCGACGAGAGACTAAAGTAGGTCTGAAACCTTAATGGCATTCCATCCTCCTTGGCTGGGGTGAGTGTCCAACTCCCATCCACTCCTTCCTTAATGAAAGGTAGGTGACGAGTGACAGGCTCATTAGCCATCTCAGGGAGGATGCTACGGAGTTGCACGAGCGCCTCTCATGCAGCCGTCTCCACTGCCAACATCAGCTCTCCCATCTATGGTCCTTCGAAGAACCAACTAGACGGGGAGTCATTAGCCTTCACTATCACGTCCACGTGATATTCCTTAGTGTTGGCGTTGACCCAGTGCTCGTGGTAGAGGAAGATGGGCGTGCGACGTACGTGGCACTTCTCGAGACAATCCACCAGAAGTAGTGGAAAGCCGGTTTCCAGAAGCGTCTCAGGTACGGCAGCAATCTACAAGGCATAGGAGAGAAGTTAGAAGGTTGTATGTGCAAAAGTCTTGTGCAAGGCTAGCGTTCGAACGTTCTCGGCTAACGTCCATGCTATCTAAGGCTTCCTGTAGTCAGGATGGCTCTGATACCAGTTCTGTGGGGACCCCGACTAGCAAGTTGAGTTCGCCGTGCCCAGTGACCCCAAGGATCAATGTTCAGTGAACACAGATACTGAATAATAGAGTCTTACATCCAAGTACCGAAATTATTACATCAAACGACCAGAAGGTCGGGTTCAAGAGCGAGGCCTAAGGCCAAATTAAACAGATACTCGTAAGGGCTAAGCGGTGCCCATGCCATCAAGCCTACACTGAGAGGCATTCTGACTTGGAAGCATCCTAGATCGCAGGTTCGTCTCCGACGGCGTACTCATCGCAAAACTCCGGTCCTTCCATGTCTAGTCAATAATATAACCAGTGGCAAGCCAATGAGTACTTTGAATGTACTCGCAAACAGCCCATGATATGAACATTATAGTGAAAGATAACAGTAACATGCATCTTTAGTGGAATGCAATTTTGTGGAATGATCAGGTATATGCAACAAGTTAAAGAATTACTTTTTAAGAACAGGTTACAGATATCGTCATATCTGACAGGGGTTGAACACACCGGGTTCACCCTATATGCCAAGTCATCGGACTTGTCATAATCTCAAGGTATTAATGAGGGCTAAACCATCCGGGTTTACCCTATATGCCCAGTCACTGAACTTGATCACATTTTATCATGATTATAACAACACCTTTTTAACACCACACACACACACTTTTGGTTTATGCGGAAACGCTGGACGTAGTTTAAGCAGCACCACCCAACTGTCCTTGACCGTGGACACGGCTATTCGAATAGTTTACACTCTGCAGAGGTAGTACGCTGGACCCACGAGAAACGGTAAACTTACGTGTCATCCACGACTCGCGGTATATCACATATACCCGAGGTAAGTACCCGATCATCATCCTTCCCCTGACGATACTAGACAAAGAGGTCTCGATTGGTACCTAGCCCACATGTTGTACGTCTTACGAGCACCGACTCTGGACTGTAACAACCATGCAGGGACCAACGGTGTGCCTGGAACTCATAATAATGGCATAGTCGTCCTACCTCGCACGACCCCATCACGGGAGTGACACCGATCACTCCCGCCACTAGTAATGTGGCTCTTTGCTAGTACCGACCAGAGTAATCAACAAAGCCCCGTCCCATAAAGGGGTATCGTGGTCGTACTGGTAAGGTTGGGACGGCCGACACATCATAAATCTAATCCCATTTCCGAAACCATACTCACACAAAATCACCGGTGCATCACTTCACCAAAAGTGATCACCTACTCATCATCACCTTCGGGCATTAGTGGCACCCGACGGGTTTTTCATAAACTCTTTATTTAACTCATCATCATGTTCCTGATATAATATGCTCTATCTTTACTTGTCAACATGGTGATAACATGACCCTCACGGGGTAGGGTCAAGCTCGATGCAGTGATCTTATAACTCTACTAATCAACATGACAGTAGCATGATCCTCATAGACGGTAGGGTCAAGCTCATCATGCTTGTGCTCCGAGGAGCCATATGAATAACATCATCAACATGCAAGTGCTTCGAAGAAGCCTTTCGGTACCATCACCACAATGATGAACCGGCATCGTGCTCACATGCAACGGGAAAATACTTGCTATACTAGCATGCATCATTTCATACGCTTAAGTCATGGTCAAAGGGATGCTTGCCTTGGTCAGCTAGGTATCCGGGGTCTTCGAGGTCTTCCTCTCCGGATCCTCCGTCACTCGGTAACTCTACCGTCGAGAAAGTAATAAATAAATAATAGATCTCACTAAAACAGATCACAAAGTGCTTTTATAAATGTTGCAAAGTTTGAATAAATTCAGTTTATTATTTTGGTAAATGTCAAACACTAAAGAATAAAATACTACTCATTTTTAGAAAATTACTGGTGGAAGAATCATATTTTTCTACTGGCTAAATCTTTTTATAAAAATCATTTAAGTTACTGGATTAAAACAAAAGGAAAAAAGGCTAGGGGTTGGATCCAGTCGCCCCACCCAGCAGGCCTGGACACCAGGCGCGCACGGGCCAGGTTCAAACCTGACCCGCTGGCCCCTGGGGTCAGCGTCAGCGGCTGCGCGCGCTGGCTGCCCCAGGACACCGACAGGTGGGCTCCACCTGTCGGGTCCTTCTCCTACCTCCAGCGAGAGAGGTGGAGACGGATGCCGGCGAGGCTGCCGTTGTCCTCAGGCCAATCTAGGAACGGGAACGGGTCCCTCGTGCCTCCGCCTACCTGCTCGTGGTCGGGACATCACCGGAGGTGGTCTGGGTCGCCGGCGACGAGGTGACCGTGGCGGAAGGGTTTCGGGTTGGTGTTGAACTGGTGGCTAGGGGCACGGATTCGCTCGGGAAGGTTAAGGGAAATGTTCCTTGTGTCAAGGGGAGTGTAATGGGAGGTCGGGCAGCGCAGGAGCCGACGTGTAGCCGGAGATCGACCGGAGCTCCGAGGCGGAGGGGCCTCGGTCGATCTCGAGCACCGGGGCTCTGCGAGCTCGACTGGGTGGCTAGGGGGTGTCTACTAGTCGTGCTGAAGCTGCTTGGAGGGTGCTAGGGTGCCGGGGGGACCTATTTATAGGCCATCGACGGTGACCCGACTCGGGCGCGCCGGTGACTCACCGTGGCGTGCGTGCGAGCACAGTGAGGTGCTGGCCGCGAAACCACGGGTTCGAGACGTGGTTTAGGACCTCCTGGTGCATCGGCCGCAGAGGGAAAGCGAGTGGGGTCGAGCCGCAGCGACCGTGCATGCTCGGCCGCGTTGGGCGCGCACGGGCACGCGTCGCCTGAGCTGCTGTGCGAGGGGGAGAGGGTCCCTGGGGTAGCTTTGCACTGAATGGTTGTCGGGGGAGCGTTTGGACATAACTGGGGAGGTCGGGACCGGCCGGAGCATCGTTCCCTTGCTAGAGGCTCTCAACAGCGCGCCCAGAGCGCAGTTTTGGCATGCCACGGCATGCTGGCTCGCTCTGGGGCACTTGGGACGTGTCCTCCATGTCCTGAGTGTTGATGGGAGTGTGCCTAGCCGTTGTGGTTTAGTGGAAGCCCGAGCTGGTCAAGGGAGCAAGGAACACTAGTGTTGCCAGTACTGCCCTGCAGCTCAAATTGGAGTTCTTGTCACTTGTTCTTGGAGTTGGGGAGGGGCTGATGGACTGGGTGCTCAGGGTGTTTTGGGGCCCTATCTCACCAAGTTTGGGGTCTTGACATTGGGTAAAACAGTGGCTAGGAGGGTTTTTACCTTCCTGCGAGTAGGTGTTCGACAGTGACTTGGGGTGCTTCCACTCCACCACTGGAAATGAAACTTAACAGGTTTGGTCTTGGGGTAAAAACATGGGGTTTCACCAAATTTGAGCTGCATTGAACCAGTTTGGCTTTGTAAACTTGAAAATGCCTCAAAATGACCAGTACTGTCCTTTACAAAGGAAGTGTGGCCAAACAGAGTCTCACAAATCCCATCTTTGGTGTGGAGTCCTCATTTGGGGTGTCAAACACCTCTGCAAAGTTTCAGCTCCATTGGAGAAACTTTGCAATGTTGAGTTGTTCCAACTCTACTCTGGACAGAGAGGGTTTTGGGCTCATTAGGTGCACTTCCCCACCTTGGATCAAGGTGAGACTTCAGGGAAGCACCTAATAGGGCTTGGGAGGGCTCCTGTAATTTTATGGGAATTTACTGAGATAATTTCCTTTGGAAACATCTCAAAAAGCTAAAACAAACAGAAATGGTTTTCAGGGTTTTACTCAAATAATATTAATATAAAATAGGGTTGAAAATCTTATATATGGAAAATATATGTCCTCCTGAGCTTCCATGAATTTACTCAGAATTTTCTAAGGCAGGAAAGCAATTTTCCTTGTGGGAATATCATTACTGGCCTTAGAAACAGACATAGTTATAAAATAGGAAAATAATATTTTAAATCACCAATTAATGTTTTTAATGAATGAAAATAATATTGGGATCAGATTACCAACTTTGGTTGGAAGTGCCACTTGGCTTCATGAGCTAGTAGTGTATCCCAACATGGTGAAGATGATCTTGATGTAAAGGAAAAAGGGTTTTTGAAGAAAGCAAAATAATAAGTTTTCATGGGTTTGAGTCATCAAAAAAGCAAGCATTCACTCATACAAGGGTTCACATTGCACTCACAACATTATTTGAAAAAGTTTTAACAAGCTCTGATTTTTGCAACATAAAATACTTGTGGTGAAAAACAGGGTGTAACACTTCTCGAGTAGAACACAAAAGTTTTTGTGGACGGTGATGTGCGATTTACTGCGCTCCTTAGTCTTTTCTTGATTCCGTGGTATTGTTGGATCGAAGCGGCTCGGACCGACATAACTCGTACGCTTACGAGAGACTGGTTTCATCGCTACGAGCAACTCCGTTGCTCAAAGATGACTGGCGAGTGTCGGTTTCTCCAACTTTAGTTGAATCGGATTTGACCGAGGAGGTTCTTGGATGAGGTTAAATAGCAATTCATATATCTCCATTGTGGTGTTTGCGTAAGTAAGATGCGATCCTACTAGATAGCCATGCTCACCATGTAAAACACGCAACAACAATTAGAGGACGTCTAACTTGTTTTTGCAGGGTATGCTTGTGATGTGATATGGCCGACGATGTGATGTGATATATTGGATGTATGAGATGATCATGTTGTAATAGTTAATATCGACTTGCACGTCGATGGTACGGCAACCGGCAGGAGCCATAGGGTTGTCTTTAAACTAATGTTTGTGATTGCAGATGCGTTTACTATATTGCTATGATGTAGCTTTAGTAGTAATAGCATGAGTAGCACGACAACCCCGATGGCGACACATTGATGGAGATCATGGTGTGGCCCCGGTGACAAGAAGATCGTGCCGGTGCTTTGGTGATGGAGATCAAGAAGCATGTGATGATGGCCCTATCATGTCACTTATGAATTGCATGTGATGTTAATCCTTTTATGCACCTTATTTTGCTTAGAACGACGGTAGAATTCCGAGATGATCTCTCACTAAAATTTCAAGACGAAATTGTGTTCTCCCCGAATGTGCACCGTTGCTATAGTTCGTCATTTCGAGACACCACATGATGGTCGGGTGTGATAGTCTCAACGTTCACATACAATGGGTGCAAAACAGTTGCACACGCGAAACACTCGGGTTAAGCTTGACGAGCCTAGCATCTGCATACATGGCCTCGGAACACATGATACCAAAAGGTCGATCATGAATCATATAGTTGATACGATTAGCATAGGGATGCTTACCACTGAAACTATCCTCAACTCACGTGATGATCGGACTTGAGCTAGTGGAATTGGATCATGAACCACTCAAATGACTAGAGAGATGTACTTTGTGAGTGGGAGTTTAGCAAACAATTTGATTAAGTTAAACTCTAATTATCTTGAACATAGTCTAAGTCCACTTTGAATATATTTGTGTTGTAGATCATGGCTCACGCGACAGTCACCCTGAATTTTAATACGTTCCTAGAGAAAGCAAAGTTGAAAGATGATGGAAGCAACTTTGTAGACTGGGCTCGTAATCTTAAGTTTCTCCTGCAAGCTGGGAAGAAGGATTATGTCCTTAATGCTGCGCTAGGAGATGAACCACCGGCTACGGCTGACCAAGATGTTAAGAACGCTTGGTTAACACGTAAGGAGGACTACTCAGTAGTTCAATGTGCAGTTTTGTATGGCTTAGAGCCGGGACTTCAACGTTGCTTTGAGCGTCATGGAGCATATGAGATGTTCCAGGAGTTGAAGTTTATCTTTCAGAAAAACGCCTGGATCGAGAAGTATGAGACCTCCGATAAATTCTATGCTTGCAAGATGGAGGAGAATTCGTCTGTCAGTGAACATGTGCTCAAAATGTGTGGGTACTCAAATCGTCTAGCTGAGCTGGGGATTGAACTCCCGCAAGAGGCTATCACTGACAGAATTCTTCAATCACTGCCGCCAAGCTATAAGGGCTTTGTGTTGAACTAAAACATGCAAGGGATGAACAAGTCACCCAGCGAGTTGTTCGTGATGCTGAAAGTCGCAGAGTCAGAACTCCGTAAAGAGAATCAAGTGTTGATGGTGAATAAGACCACTAGTTTCAAGAGAAACGACAAAGGAAAGAAGGGTAGTTCGAAGAAGAGCGGCAAGCCTGTTGCCAATCAGACGAAGAAACCCAAAGCTGGACCTAAGCATGAAACGGAGTGCTATTATTGCAAGGGTATGGGTCACTGGAAGCGCAACTGCCTGGCTGATAAGAAGGAAGCCAAAGGAAAATCAGGTATATTTGATATACATGCTATTGATGTGTACTTAACGAGCTATCGTAGTGGTGCCTGGGTATTCGATACCGGTTCTGTTGCTCATATTTGCAACTCGAAACAGGAACTGCGGAATAAGCGAAGGCTGGCGAAGGATGAAGTGACGATGCGCGTGGGAAATGGTTCCAAGGTTGATGCAATCGTCGTCGGCACAGTTTCACTACATTAACCATCAGGATTAGTTATGAACTTGAATAATTGTTATTTAGTGCCTGCGTTAAGCATGAACATTATATCTAGATATTGTTTATTGCGAGACGGTTACTCGTTTAAGTCTGAGAATAATGGTTGTTCTATTTCTATGAGTAATATCTTTTATGGTCATGCACCCAATGTGAGAGGATTGTTCATATTGAATCTTGATAGTGATAATACACATATGCATAACATTGAGACCAAAAGAGTTAGAGTTAACAATGATAGAGCCATGTTTTATGGCACTGCCGCTTAGGTCATATTAGTGTAAAGCGCATGAAGAAACTCCATTCCAAAGGACTTTTGGAGTCACTTGACTTTGATTCACTTGACACGTGCGAACCATGCCTCATGGGCAAGATGACTAAAACTCCATTCTCCGGAACAATGGAGCATGCAAGTGACTTGTTGGAAATCATACATACTGATGTGTGTGGTCCGGTGAGTGTGGAGGCACGCGGCGGATATCGTTATTTTCTCACCTTCATTGACGATTTGAGTAGATATGGTTATGTCTACTTGATGAAGCACAAGTCTGAAACATTTGAAAAGTTCAAGCAATTTCAGAGTGAAGTTGAAAATCATCGTAACAAGAAGATCAAGTTCCTACGGTCTAATCGTGGGGGTGAATATCTGAGTTTCGAGTTTGGTACTCACTTAAGACAATTTGGAATTGTTTCACAGTTGACACCGCCTACAACACCACAGGGTAAGGGTGTGTCCGAAAGTCGTAATCGTACTTTATTAGAGATGGTGCGATCTATGATGTCTCTTACCAATTTTCCGTCATCGTTTTGGGGTTATGCATTAGAAACAGCTACATTCACTTTAAATAGGGCACCATCAAAATCCGTTGAGACGACACCATACGAACTATGGTATGCGAAAAGACCAAAGTTGTCGTTTCTTAATGTTTGGGGATGTGATGCTTATGTCAAAAAGCTTCAGCCTGAAAAGCTGGAACCCAAAGCGGAAAGGTGCGTCTTCATAGGTTACTCGAAAGAGATAGTTGGGTATACCTTCTATCTCAAATCCGAGGGCAAAGTGTTTGTTGCTAAGAACGGAGCTTTTCTCGAGAAGGAGTTTCTCTCGAGAGAATTGAGTGGGAGGAAGATAGAAGTTGATGACGTTGTCGAACCTCTCATCCCTCTGGATGGTGGCGCAGGGCAAGGGGAAACCCTTGTCGTTGCGACGACGGTTTAGGAGGAAGTTAATGATGATGATCATGAAACTGCGGATCAAGTTTCTATCAGACCTCGCAGGTCAACGAGATCGCGTACTACTCCAGAGTGGTACTGTAATCCCGTCTTATCAATTATGTTGTTAGACAACAATGAGCCTGCGAATTATGAAGAAGCAATGGTGGGCCCGGATTCCAACAAATGGCTGGAGGCCATGAAGTCCGAGATAGGATCTATGTATGAAAACAAAGTGTGGACTTTGGAAGTATTACCTGAAGGCCGCAAGGCTATTCATAACAAATGGATCTTTAAGAATAAGACGGACGCTGACGCTAATGCGACCATTTATAAAGCTCGACTTGTGGCAAAGGGTTTTTCACAAGTTCAAGGGATTGACTACGATGAGACATTCTCACTCGTAGCGATGCTTAAGTCCGTCCGAATCATGTTGGCAATAGCTGCATTTTTCGATTATGAAATCTGGCAGATGGATGTCAAAACGGTGTTCCTTAACGGTTTCCTTAAGGAAGAGTTGTATATGATGCAGCCCAAAGGTTTGTCGATCCTAAAAATGCTAACAAAGTGTGCAAGCTCCAGCGATCCATTTATGGACTGGTGCAAGCATCTCAGAGTTGGAATAAACACTTTGATGAGGTGATCAAAGCATTTGGGTTTATACAAGTGGTTGGAGAATCTTGTATTTACAAGAAAGTGAGTGGGAGCTCTGTGGCGTTTCTAATATTATATGTGGATGACATATTGCTGATTGGAAACAAGGTGGAGTTTTTGGAGAGCATAAAGGATTACTTGAATAAAAGTTTCTCTATGAAGGACCTAGGAGAAGCTGCTTACATTCTAGGCATTAAGATCTATAGGGATAGATCGAAACGCCTGATAGGACTTTCACAAAGTACATACCTTGATAAAGTTTTGAAGAGGTTCAAAATGGAACAATCCAAGAAGGGGTTCTAGCCAGTTTTACAAGGTACGAGATTGAGTAAGACTTAGTGCCCAGCAAGTGATAAGGATAGAGAGCATATGAGCACCGTCCCCTATGCTTCAGCCATAGGTTCTATCATGTATGCAATGATGTGCACTAGACCGGACGTTAGCCTGGCCATAAGTATGACAGGCAGGTTCCAGAGTAATCCAGGAGTGGATCACTGGACGGCGGTCAAGAATATCCTGAAGTACCTGAAAAGGACTAAGGAGATGTTTCTCGTGTATGGAGGTGACGAAGAGCTCGCCGTAAAAGGTTACGTCGATGCAAGCTTTGACACAGATCCGGACGACTCTAAGTCGTAGACCGGATACGTATTTATTCTTAATGGGGGTGCGGTAAGCTGGTGCAGTTCCAAGCAAAGCGTCGTAGTTGATTCTACATGTGAAGCAGAGTACATGGCTGTCTCGGAGGCGGCTAAGGAGGGTATCTGGATGAAGCAGTTCATGACGGATCTTGGAGTGGTGCCGAGCGCACTGAATCCAATAACCATGTTTTGTGACAACATGGGTGCCATTGCCTTAGCAAAGGAACCACGGTTTCGCAAGAAGACCAGACACATCAAACGACGCTTCAACCTCATCCTCGACTACGTCGAGGAGGAGGACGTGAATATATGCAAAGTGCACAGGGATCTGAATGTACCAGACCCGCTGACTAAACCTCTTCCACGGGCAAAGCATGATCAACACCAGAACTGTATGGGTGTTAGATTTATTACAATGTAATTCGCATGACGATGTGAGGACTAGATTATTTACTCTAGTGCAAGTGGTAGACTGTTGGAATTATGCCCGAGAGGCAATGATAAATAAGTTATTATTATAATTCTTGTATCAAGATAATAGTTTATTATCCATGCTATAATTGTATTGCATGAAGACTTAGATACATGTGTGTATACATAGACAAAACACTGTCCCTAGCAAGCCTCTAGTTGGCTAGCCAGTTGATCAAGGATAGTCAGGGTCTTCTGACTATGTACAAGGTGTTGTTGCATGATAACTGGATAACATCATTGGGTGAATCATGTGATGGACTAGACCCGAACTAATAGACGCAACATGTTGATCGTGTAATTTTGTTGCTACTGTTTTCTGCGTGTCAAGTATTTATTCCTATGACCATGAGATCATATAACTCACTGACACCGGAGGAATGCTTTGTGTGTATCAAACGTCGCAACGTAACTGGGTGACTATAAAGATGCTCTACAGGTATCTCCGAAGGTGTCCGTTGAGTTAGTATGGATCAAGACTGGGATTTGTCACTCCGTGTGACGGAGAGGTATCTCGGGGCCCACTTGGTAATACAACATCACACACAAGCCTTGCAAGCAATGTGACTTAGTGTAAGTCACGGGATCTTGTATTACGGAACGAGTAAAGAGACTTGCCGGTAAACAAGATTGAAATAGGTATGCGGATACTAACAATCGAATCTCGGGCAACTAACATACCAAAGGACAAAGGGAATGACATACAGGTTTATATGAATCCTTGGCACTGAGGTTCAAACGATAAGATCTTCGTAGAATATGTAGGATCCAATATGGGCATCGAGGTCCCTCTATTGGATATTGACCGAGGAGTCCCTCGGGTCATGTCTACATAATTCTCGAACCAGCATGGTCTACACACTTCAGGTTCGACGTTGTTTTATGCGTATTTGAGTTATATGGTTGGTTACCGAATGTTGTTCGGAGTCCCGGATGAGATCACGAACGTCATGAGGGTTTCCGGAATGGTCTGGAGACGATGATTGATATATAGGATGACCTCATTTGATTACCGGAAAGTTTTCGGAATTGTTGGGAATGTACCGGGAGTGGCGAATGGGTTCCGGATGTTCACCGGGGGGGGGGGGGTGCAGCCCCCCCCCCGGGGAAGCCCATAGGCCTTAAGGGTGCCGCACCAGCCCTTAGTGGGCTTGTGGGCAAGCCCAAGAAGGCCCCTGCGCAGGTTAAAAGAAAATCAAAGAGAAAAAAGGGAAGTGGGAAGGAAGGGAAGGACTCCACCTTCCAATCCTAGTTGGACTAGGATTGGAGGAGTATTCCTCCTCCCCCCTTCGACCGACCCCCTTGGGGCTGCTTGAGCCTCAAGGCAAGGCTCGTCCCCTCCCACCTATATATACGGAGTTATTAGGGCTGATTTGAGACAACTTTTGCCACGGCAGCCCGACCACATACCTCCATGGTTTTTTCTCTAGATCGCATTTCTGCGGAGCTCGGGTGGAGCCCTGCTGAGATTAGATCACCACCAACCTCCGGAGCACCGTCACGCTGCCGGAGAACTCATCTACCTCTTCGTCTTTCTTGCTGGATCAAGAAGGTCAAGATCATCGTCGAGTTGTACGTGTGCTGAACGCGGAGGTGCCGTCCGTTCGGCACTAGATCAGAGCGCATCGTGGGACGGATCGCGGGACGGTTCGTGGGACAGTTCGCGGGGCGTGAGGATGTTCCACTACATCAACCGCGTTTATTAACGCTTTTGCTGTGCGATCTACAAGGGTACGTAGATCTGAAATCCCCCTCGTAGATGGACATCACCTTGATAGGTCTTCGTGCGCGTAGGAATTTTTTTGTTTCCCATGCGACGTTCCCCAACACACGATGCGTGCCTCGCTACCCCTTCTGTCACTGCGTGAGGTCACCGCACAGTATGAACCCAAAACCAAGCACTTCTCCCATTGCAAGAATCATAGATCTAGTTGGCCAGACAAAACCCACAACTCGAAGAGAATTACAAGGATATGAAATCATGCATAAGAGAGATCGGAAGAAACTCAAATAAGATTCATAGATAATCGTATCATAAATCCACAATTCATCAGATCTCGACAAACACACCGCAAAATAAGATTACATGGGATAGATGTCCATGAAGATCATGGAGAACTTTGTATTGAAGATCCAAGAGAGAGAAGAAGCCATCTAGTTACTAGCTATGGACCCGTAGGTCTATGGTGAACTACTGACGCATCATCGGAGAGGTCATGGTGTTGATGAAGAAGCCCTGCGTGTCTGAATCCCCCTTCCGGCAGGGCACCAGAACGTGCACCAGATGGGATCTTGCGGAGACAGAAGCTTGCGGCGGCGGAAAAGTACTTTCGATGATCTCCTCTGAAAGGGGTCAAAAACATGGAAAAACAGGAACTAGCACTTGACTCTGAGTTAATAAGTTAGTCCCAAAAAATATATAAAAGGCATGCAAAACATCCAAAGTTTGACAAGATAATAGCATGAAACCATCAAAAATTATAGATACGTTGGAGACGTATCAAGCATCCCCAAGCTTAACTTCTGCTCGTCCTCGAGTAGGGAAGTGATAAAGAATGAGTTTTTGATGTGGAATGCTACCTAGCATAGTTGTCCTTTGCAACTTCTTTCACATGACAAGATAATAGCATGAAACCATCAAAAATTATAGATACGTTGGAGACGTATCAAGTATCAGGTAATTATTTAAGCTCAAACACGAGATCACCCTTTGGTGGAGGAGGATCCCCGAGTATTTGAACAAGTAGGTTGTGTTTTAGAATAGGTTGTTGATCAAAGAAAATCTTATCTATTTCATTCCTTTCATTCATAAGCATATCATTTTCATGGTCTAGCAACAATTGTTCCAATGGATCAGTAGGAGGCATAGCGATAGAAGCGAGACCGATAAGATCATCTTTACTAGGCAATTCTTTTTCATGGGATTGTCTACAAAATTTAGAGAAATTGACCTCATGAGATGCATCCCCAATACTTACAGTAACTGTTTATTTTTCATAATCGATCTTAGCATTAACAGTATTCAAGAAGGGTCTACCAAATATAATGGGACAAAAATCATCTTGTGGGGAACCAAGAACAAGAAAATCCAATTGGTGAAATAGTATCTCTATTAGCAAGCTTGATGGTAACATCAATTTCCTCTAATTCGGGTGGTGTAATATCATTCATAATTTCTTGGTATAAGGTAAAGGGAATTGCACTCACACTAGCACCCACATCACATAAGCCATGATTACAATGATCTCCTATTTTAACAGAAACAACCGACACACCAACAATAGGTCTATGTTTACCCTTAGTATGAGGTCTAGCAATTCTAGCGGCTTCATCCCCGAAGTGAACTACATGCCCATCAATATTATCAACCAAGATATCTTTAACCATAGAAATATTTGGTTCAACTTTAATTTGTTCAGGAGGTATAGGTGTTCTAGTACAACTCTTATGAACCATAGTTAAAACTTTAGCATGTTCCTTTATCCTAACAGGAAAGGGTGGCTTCTCAATATAAGCAGTAGGAATATCAGGATCGGCATTATAAATAGTAGTTTCTTCTTCAACTTTAATAGGTTCTACCATTTTAACTTAAGTGGGAGGATGATATTGTCGGGACCTCGATCCTAAGCCATAGGAATCTAGCATGTAACAACTCGGATCTCTTTGCGGTCTCACGCACGGTTAACCCCACGGCTGCAGCCTTACCTTAGCCGGGACCGTTTGCGCCTTTTGACTCACGTATGCAATTGTGTCGCTAGCAATCCAATGACAAAGAACCCGGATCGACATGTCTAGTCATAAACCAAAGTGGCAGTTCCGCACAGGGACAGGCATACATGACCCAGCAAAGCAGGTGTCAGTCACCAACAAATGTAGACGAGTCATAGCAAGCTACAAGGACTCTATTACATTGCGTGACATTTCCCCAAAGGGGACAGACACAGCAGCTAAGAAGGACACACGCCGGTCAACCAATGTGTCCGGAGCAGTAGCGAGCTACCATGGCTCGTTGGATCAAAAAGGGGCATTTCCCTGTAAGAAATTCTACTAAAGTCTACGGCTAGGTAATTGAACCCCATACATATCAAGTACGACACACGTACGCATGGCATACCGATATGTATAGATACATCGATGGCATCACAACATAACCATAAACATACAAGCTTTATTTAAGAGGCTCAGAAGAGCCACACATATAATATTACATAGTAGGGGTCTCACGACCCATCATAACAGTCATTCAAGTTACAAGCCAGCGGAAGTAATTAAACTGTCTGAGTACAGACAGATGAAACTAGAAGGCCCGTGGCCTGACTATACTACAGACCCACCCTAGGGCCAGATCGTAGCTGGGACACCAACTACTCGTCGTCGTAGATGTCTAGGAAGAACCCTCCGTTAGGGTCATTAACAACCTCTGCAACAATTATTAAGCAAACATGAGTACAGAGGTACTCAGCAAGACTTTAGGATATCTAACTACTCATGCAATGTATCAATAAGGAATTGTGGGGTTTCATGCGGAAAGCCAGCATTTGACTCATGGCTAGACAACTTGCATTTTAAAACAATTTTTGACAACTTGATTTCCCGCACACGAGTCCACTAACACCACAACAATACTCGATCATGGAATCATTCCGTCTCCATACGAAAATACCGTCCACGACACTCACGCTTATCTTGATAATTTTATGAGTAGCCATTGAAGTTATCTATGAACAACATATGTCTCCAAGTAGTCCATATCCGCGAACGCGGCTATTCGAATAGATCATAACCCTGCAGGTGTGTACTTCTTCACACACGCTCTCGCCACTTATCGCCATGTGCACGTCATGCACCTCGGCAACCTTCAAGCGGAAGCCCAGCGAGGGAGTCGGCCACGACCGTTAACCACACTAATACGTAGTCCAAGTATATCGCCTATCTGAGGGTAACCCGCACGGAAGTCCGGCCGAGGTTTCCGCCACGGCCCGAACGATGTGCGCAGGGTTCCCAAGCCCACCATCCGGGTGCCACTTGGTACACCGTGCCACTGCCTACCGCAACACAGCCCATCTCTCAGGTCATCACTATGCACGGCCTCCAGCATGACTATAAACACCGGAAACTACTTGCAACTCCTGGACCGAGTACTAACCGATTAATAAGTCGAGCGGGGTCATATTTCAGGGACCAACATGTGGTAGTATCTCATCTTGGATTACATACACAGAACTCAGTTCCTAAGGACGGTTCCGATGAAACAACCCGCCATGTACTCCTACATAGCCTTCCACCGGTACCTTTACCAAATCAGGTTCAACACACAGCCTTTACTTACTGAACACATTTTCACAATTCTGTTCATCTCCTAGATGACAGACCATACACAACTCTAAGCATAGCATGCATAGAAGGATAAGGCACATCATGGCTCAAGCAACTACCAGGTATGCTAGGTTGCAGGGTTCAGCTATTTACTGTGACAAGGACAGGTCATGCAAAGGAAGTGGGTTCAACTAACGTGGCGAAAGCATTTGAAGCAGTTGATCCTAATGCAATAAGTAGGTGCAGGAGCGAGAACATGGGATTTATCGAGATGATCAAAATGGTTGCTTGCGTTGTTGCTCACAGGAGGGACAATATCCGTAAGTCGGATATTCGGTGGAATCCGGAGGAGCGGAGCCTACCGAAAGAAATGACAACAATCATATGCAACAACATGATGCATGAGCATGGCATGAGGATGCAAGGTGGTATGCTAATATAGCTAACATTTATTAGGTTTGAAGTTGATTTGAATCAGATTCAAATATCACTTCAAACGAGGTATTCTCGGATAGCATTTTAATTGATTCGACCTGATGCTCAGATCAACTTGTTTTTAACATGCATGGAAATGATATGTTAAGTTGCTGGTTGTGATTGAACAATGTTTGATCAAAGCATTTGAAGTGGAATTCAAATGATTTTCAAATTCCATCTCCATAGCATTTATGAAATTTAACTTATTCATTATTCTACATGTTTGGTCCAGTAACATTTTCAAACATGTTTGAAAATGACATATTCAGATTCCTTGGATTTTTCTGATACTTTTTCATATATAAATTATTTTCATTGGAGTTACAGATTAATTTCTATGATTTTTAGAAGTTTCGGCATTTTTTTCTGGAATTCTTTTAAATCAGAAATCCACTTATTGCGTCATAACCACATCAGCAATGCGTCAGCAGGTCAACTGACCTGGTCAGGTCAAACCTGACGGGTGGGGGCCACGGGTGAGCGTCTCAGGGACTAATCCCGCGCTGACCAGCCCCTAAGTGGGTTTGACCCACTACTAGGGCCCACTGTTAGTGGCTGCTTAGTGCTAATCCACCGGGATTAGGTCGGCCATGTCGTCCCCCGCCGGAGACTGACCGGTGGCGATCAGATCCTCTACAGATCTTCGCCGGAGACGCACCAAAACGCACTGTGGTGCTCGGAGTCGAGTGCCGAGAGCACTGGGATGATCCCCAGGCTCGGCCTCATGCTCTACGGGCATCAGTAGGGGCTATGGGTGGCCGGAGCATGCCGACGACGAGCCGAGGCGGTTGCCGGAGCTCGGGTTCATGGGTATCGGGGCTAGAGTGCCGGAGAGAGAGGGGAAACAGACGGGAAATGCTCGCAAGCTCACGGTGGAGGCGAAGCTGGGCTCAGACTGCTCGGGGTGGGGCTGTAGCCGGCGATCCACCGTCGATTTGCCGACCGCCGGAAGTTGAAGACGACGACACTAGGGGCGTTGCAGGGCTCGGGGAGGACGGATTCATCGACGTGCGTGTCGGGCTTGATGTTGCGGAGAGGATGGAACACTCGGGGGGGCTTCGCTGTGGCCATAGAGCTCGAGCTCCTCGAGCTCAAGCTTCTGACAATGGTGGCAGGAGGAGAGGGAAGAAACCGAGAGGAGGAGGAGGAATGGTGCACGGGAACGGATAGGGACGTGTTCGGGGAGGTTATCCCCGCGCTCGCTAGCGCGAAGCGGCGGCCAGGCAGGCAGGGAGCTGCATGGAGGCGCGTGGCGTCGTGGCGGCCACTTCCTTCTCCCACTGGCGGGGGAGGAAGACGATATGGAAGAGGCTGGGCCGGGCCTGGTAAGTGTCAGGTAAGTCTTTCCTCATTTTTTCTGTTTTGTTTCTATTTTAATTACTGACATTAATTTCTATTTATTTTGGCTTCAAAAGCAAACTAAAAATTGTTTGAAAAATGTTGGGGTGTTAGTTGGAATATTTCCAATCACCCATAAAGTTTTCAACATTTTTGAAAACTTAAAGTTTTTGAATTCAAATTTTAAACTTGAAACCAGTAGCCTTTTGCATTAATTTAAAATGCCAAATGTGTTAAAAAATGGTTTTCTTCATTGCTTATTTGCTTTCAAGAATTATCAGAAAATTTGAACTTTTCTTGAGGCCATTTTGGGTTCATTGATTTGAACAAGTTTGTAATTTCTTTAATATGAGAAGTGGCTAGGGTTTTTTTGAGTTTTGCTTCTCCACTTGCTTTGATATTGTTGCAATTTTCTTGGATGCAATGCAAAGAAGATATGAGCACAATGCTATACTTGATTAGGTTTCCAGGGATGTGACAACTCACCCCCACTCAAAAGAATCTCGTCCCGAGATTTAGAAGTCGTCGGGAATAACGCAGGATACTCAAGTCGGAGACGATCCTCTCTTTCCCAAGTTGCCTCCTTTTCAGAATGATTTGACCATTGAACTTTAAGAAACTTGTGGTTTCGACATCGAGTGGTACACTCAGCTTGATCAAGAATACGCACAGGGTATTCTCAGTATGAAAGGTTATCTTGGAGATCAAGCGTTTCGTGGTCCACTTCACGGATAGGATCCAAAAAGCAACGCCTGAGTTGCGAGACGTGGAAGACATCATGAACCTTGGAAAGATGCGGAGGAAGTTCCAACTGGTAGGCAACTTCTCCTTGTTTGGCAAGAATGCGAAAAGGACCAATGTAACAAGGAGCCAACTTGCCCTTGATACCGAATCGATGGGTACCCTTCAAAGGTGTAACCCGAAGGTAAGCCTTCTCGTCAACTTCAAAGGTCACAGCCTTATGATGACGATCATAATGGCTCTTTTGATGAGACTGGGCTGTTTTCAACTTTTCACGAATAATGTGAACCTGCTCTTCTGCATCCTGGATCATATCCGGGCCAAAGAGTTGTCTCTCTCCGGTTTCTAACCAATTAAGAGGTGTTCGAAATCTTCGTCCATAGAGAACTTCAAAAGGATCTTTGCCCAAGCTTGATTGATAACTATTGTTATAAGAAAATTCGGCGAATGGAAGGCACTTCTCCCAATTCATACCGAACGATATAACACAAGCTCGGAGCATATCTTCAAGGATTTGATTCACTTTTTCTACTTGACCACTTGACTGAGGATGGAAAGCAGTGCTAAAAGAAAAGTGAGTCCCCATAGCATTCTGAAAACTTTCCCAGAAGCGAGAAGTAAAGATACTCCCCTGGTCTGAGTTAATCTCCAGGGGAACACCATGGAGAGACACTATTCGAGAGATATATAACACCGCTAGCTGGCTAGTTGTTATACTCTCACGAACTGGAAGAAAATGAGCTACTTTGGAGAGACGGTCAATGACCACAAAGATAGCATTATTTCCTTTCTTGGTCTTGGGAAATCCGGTAATGAAATCCATACTGACTTTATCCCATTTCCATTCAGGAATAGCTAAAGGTTGAAGGGTGCCAGCAGGCCTTTGATGTTCTGCCTTAACTCGACGACAAACGTCGCAGTTAGCAACGAACTCAGCAATTTCTCTCTTCATCCTAGTCCACCAGAACCACTGGCGTAGGTCCTGATACATCTTAGTACTTCCGGGATGAATGGTGAGAGGAGAATCATATGCGTCCTTAAGTATTAACTGCCTTAGATGTGGGTTCTTAGGAACCACTAGACGATTCTGGAAGAACACAACACCTTGATCATTCATGGAGAATTCATTAGCGTTTCCGCTAATAATATTCTCCTTGATCCGTGATATCCCCTTATCACGCTTTTGGCCAGCTATAATTTGATCCCTAAGGGTAGGCTTCGCCACCAAGGTAGAAAGGAATCCTTGAGGAACAATATGAAGATTTAACTTCCAAAATTCCTCATAGAGATGTGGTTGACCTTGTTGTAGCATCAAGTTGTTATAGTAAGATTTATGACTTAGTGCATCAGCCATAACATTGGCCTTCCCCGGGGTGTAAGTTATCCCTAAGTCATAATCCGATATCAACTCGACCCACCGTCTTTGCCTGAGATTCAAATCCGGCTGGGTGAAGATATATTTCAGACTTTGGTGATCAGTGAATATTTCACAACGATTACCGAGAAGGTAATGTCGCTAGGTTTTTAGTGCATGGACTACAGCTGCAAGCTCAAGATCATGTGTGGGATAATTATCCTCATGTGGATGCAACTATCGAGATGCGTATGCAATCACATGACGATCTTGCATGAGAATGCAACCTAATACTTGTCGCGAGGCGTCGCAATAGATAACAAAGTCCTTAGAAAAATCTAGTGGTAGCAACACAGTTGCAGAAGTCCGGCGTCTTTTCAGTTCCTGAAAACTATGCTCACACTATGGTGTCCACTCGAACTTTTTATCCTTCTTCAGGAGTTCAGTTAGAGGCTTTGCAACCTTGGAGAAATTCTCGACAAAGCGGCAACAATAGCTCGCTAGACCAAGAAAACTCCTAACTTGCTTAACCGATTCAGGTTGAGTCCAATCAAGGATGGCTTGAACTCTCTCGGGATTGACAGCAATACCCTTACCACAGATTACGTGACCAAGATAGGTCAGTTCTGGTAACCAAAAGTCACATTTTGAAAACGTGGCATAAAGGCGATGCTCTCTAAGTTTCATCAATACCAGCCTTAGATGCTCGGCATGTTCCCGTTCGTTCTTCGAGTAGATGAGAATATTATCGAGGTATACCACGACAAATTAATCCAAATACTCCATGAAGATTGAATTCATCAGACGAGAGAAGGTGGCTGGGGCATTGGTTAAACCGAAGGACATGACGGTGTACTCGTATTGTCCATAATGAGTAACAAAAGCCGTTTTTGGAATGTCCCCATTCTTGATCTTGATTTGATAGTATCCCAACCTCAAATCCATTTTGGAGATGACTCAGGATACAACGAGCTGATCGTACAGGTCGTTGATCCTGGGGAGCGGATACTTGTTCTTTATGGTGACCAGATTAACTGGTCGGTAATATACAACCATCCGATCCGTTCCATCCTTCTTCTTGACGAATAGGATGGGGCAAGCCCAAGGAGAAGAGCTAGGACGAATGAAACCTTTATTCAAGGCCTCATCTAATTGCTTCTTAAGTTCGGCTAGCTCTAGGGGTGCCATCTTATATGGTCTTCTAGCTATAGGAACAGTTCCCGGAACAAGATCTATCACGAACTCTACATCTCTGTCAGGTGGAATTCCTAGCAGTTCCTCTGGAAAAACATCCGGGAAGTCACGGACTACCGGAATGTCTTCAAGTTCCAGAAGAGGGCTGGTATTGAGGGAATAGAGTTGGCATTTGGCAACTCGAGTAGAGACATTGACTATCTCACCCGAGGGATGGGTAAGCTGAACATTTCTAGAATGAGTATCAATCTTGGCATAGTGAGCTGACATCCAGTCCATACCCAAGATGATATTAATATCCGAAGATTTCAGGGCTATCAATGAGGCTAGAAAAACTAGCATGTCTACTAGAATTTCATTGTCATAGGTTATCCTAGAGGTTTGCCACTTGCTACCAGGGGTTTGGACAACCAATGGAATTGGCATATCACAAAAAGACATGTTATGCAACTGTGCATAACTTTCTGAAATGAAGGAATGAGAAGACCCAGTGTCAAAAAGAACAGACGATGCGTGATAATTAACAAGAAGCGTACCTAGTATGACGTCGGGATCCTCTGCAGCTTCTTCTGCTGAGACATAGTTCAAACGGCCACGTGCAGGAGTTGGCTTCACATAGTAGGCTTTGCCCGACTTGCCTTGCCCGACGGACTTACCGGGTTGCTTGGCACCCACATTCTAAGGACACTCACGTGAATAGTGCTCGGGTTCTCCATACTTGTAGCATATCATTTGGTTGGCACGTGGTGCAGCATTGCTAGCTGGACCACCATAGGGTTTTGCTGGAGGGTTGGTCTGATTCGTCTGAGGCGCCATGTAGGATGGCCTCGGAGTGTATCTTGGCGGCAGAGAACTGTTTGGAACCCACAGCCTGCGTTTTGGAAACACGGAACCAGATGACGAGCCAAAGTCACGGGAGTGCTTCTTTGTGGCTTCAAAGTCGGTATGACCAGTCTCGGCACTGATCGCCTTGTTGACCAGCGCTTGGAAGCTTGCACACTCGTGGAGGCGCAGATCACGTCGAAGCTAAGGGCTCAGACCCTTACAGAATCTTGCTTGCTTCTTGGCGTCAGTAGACACCTCCTCTGTTGCATAGCGGGCGAGGTTACCAAACTCGTGGCTATAGGCATCCACGGTCAACTTTCCCTGGGTGAATGCACAAAACTCCCCTCTCTTTCTGTCCATCAGGCCCTCTGGAATATGGTGCAGACGGAAGGCCGCACTAAAGTTTGCCCATGTGGCTGCTGGTTCAGCAGGACGCATAGCCTCAAAGTTCTCCCACCACAGATTGGCGGGTCCTTCCAGAAAATACGCCGCAAAGGTCACCTTGTCAGCCTCAGAAACATTCGTAGAGCGAATCTTACGTGAGATACTGCACAGCCAGTCACCAGCGTCGAGGGGATCGACGGAGTGATGGAACTTCGGAGGATTCAACTTCACAAAATCATTGAGGGGCACTGCAGCATTCCTAGGCTGACGAGCCGTATTCTGCTCAATACGCTCCAACAGTCGGTTGGTCTCCCTTTTGTTTCTCTCTGCCTCAAGCATCACTTCCGCCAGAGAGGGCGGATGAGGCAGGTCTTCCTGCGACGCTTGACTACCCTCGCCTTGCTCATGAGCAGGGGCACGGTTTAACCTGGTGAACATCATCGTGACAAACAAACTCACAGCTTAGACCTATATCATTATCAATACTAGCTATGGATTAAGAATGCACTGAACACATGGAATGCGGAAATGAATATCCGAACAACATGGTAACAAGCAACTGCTATATATACACCATGGTTCATACGCACGCTTACATAGTTCAGCACAACCTTAACCGAAGAGCAAACTACTGAAATTATGAAACTACTCATCAGAGGCTTACAAGCTTCCTATACATTATTTATCTAGGCCTCCGGAATTCATTTCACATCACAAGCATACTTCACAAGTCACACAGGACTGTGAACGTACATCTACTATCATACTACCCTTCCACTCACAGCTCAGGCATCCGCATAGAACATCTCATAAAGATTGCCTCCATGGCCTGGAAGCTCAACTTGCGGATCAGGAAATACTCTGGCCTGAGATCCCTGGGATTCATAAGGACAGAGATGTGGCCTTGGTCCCCTGACTGGTGGTAGTAGGGGTCCCCGAAGAGGGGTGACTCCTCCTATAGCTGGCCAGTCAACATGGGCCGGAAGATGGGTTCTAACAGGGTTCAAAATCTCCATATCTCCATACCCTGTCTGGACTACCGGTGCCAGCTGCGTCAAAGCCGTCCACAGACGGGCACGTGTAGCATAAAGCTCCATGCGGAGAGCACGAGCATCCCTGTCTCTGTTCTCTAGCATCTCAGTAGTGGACTGCAATAGCGGATCCTCCATAGAGGAATCAAAATAGACCCCGCTGAGGTATCCCTCTTGACCTGGCTGAGAGGGAGGAACATAGCAGAACTCTGAATTCTGCAGCAGTGCATGTCTCGCCCTAATAATGGTCAGCATTGAATAGGCAGCATCTTGTACTGCCCTATCAACAGTAACTCCCAATCCATAGGACCAATGGATTGGCTCCTCAGCTCCAGGGTAGTCTGGAAATACCCTAATAGTGCAGATATACTGGCTCTGGTTAAAGTCTCGGTACTGTTCCTCCACTGTGTACTCTGGGTACCAGCGGTAACCGCACACCGACATCACCATGACCAGCATGGCCGTATGACCCGGCACATCAATGCACCTGGTCAGACGAACCACCTGATGAGAAGGACGGCCAGGCATCTGAAAATAGAGAGTAATGCAAAAGCATTAGAGCTCTGAATGCAAAATTGGGCAGCATAACGGCTATAAATGCTCAAAAAGAATATTGAGACAACCCAAAAATAGAATAGCAAAACCACTCAACTATCAAGTTCAATTCTCTGATCATCAAACTTACTTCCTTTTTCCCTAGGGATGTAAATAACCCAAATATCTCTCGACCCGTAGTCCTATAATCTACCGATCAGAAACACGAGCCTAGAAGAAGATGAGTAACCTAGTCCTTAATTCCCGCAGAAAAGACGAGGATGACCAGAATAGAATAACTTGAGAAGAGAACAAGAGTCTTACGTTTCCTTCTACAAACAATTCCCTTATATATAACTAAGCAATTCTAGACTCAACTTCGACCAGTTTGGCTTAGTAGTCCTACAGTCAGTCAGGCTCTGATACCAACGCTGTCGGGACCCCGATCCTAAGCCATAGGAATCCAGCCTGTAACACATCGCATCTCTTTGCGGTCTCACGCACGGTTAACCCCACGGCTGCAGCCTTACCTTAGCCGGGACCGTTTGCGCCTTTTGACTCACGTATGCAATTGTGTCGCTAGCAATCCGATGACAAAGAACCCGGATTGACATGTCTAGTCATAAACCAAAGTGGCAGTTCCGCACAGGGACAGGCATACATGACCCAGCAAAGCATGTGTCGGTCACCACCGAATGTAGACGAGTCGTAGAAAGCTACAAGGACTCCATTACATCACGTGACATTTCCCCAAAGGGGACAGACACAACAGCTAAGAAGGACACACGCCGGTCAACCAATGTGTCCGGAGCAGTAGCGAGCTACCATGGCTCGTTGGATCACAAAGGGGCATTTCCCTGTAAGAAATGCTACTAAAGTCTACGGCTAGGTAATCGAACCCCATACATATCAAGTACGACACACGTACACATGGCATAACGATATGTATAGATACATCGATGGCATCACAACATAACCATAAACATAGAAGCTTTATTTAAGAGGCTCAGAAGAGCCACACATATAATGTTACATAGTAGGGGTCTCACAACCCATCATAATAGTCATTCAAGTTACAAGCCAGCGGAAGTAATTAAACTGTCTGAGTACAGACAGATGAAACTAGAAGGCACGTGGCCTGACTATACTACAGACCCACCCTAGGGCCAGATCGTAGCTGGGACACCAGCTACTCGTCGTCGTAGATGTCTAGGAAGAACCCTCCGTTAGGGTCATTAACAACCTCTGCAACAATTATTAAGCAAACATGAGTACAGAGGTACTCAGCAAGACTTTAGGATATCTAACTACTCATGCAATGTATCAATAAGGAATTGTGGGGTTTCATGCGGAAAGCCAGCATTTGTCTCGTGGCTAGACAACTTGCACTTTAAAACAATTTTTGACAACTTGATTTCTCGCACACGAGTCCACTAACACCACAACAATACTCCATCGTGGAATCATTCCGTCTCCATACGGAAATGCCGTCCACGACACTCACACTTATCTTGACAATTTTATGAGTAGCCATTGAAGTTATCTATGAACAACGTATGTCTCCAAGTAGTCCATATCAGCGGACGCGGCTATTCGAATAGATCATAACCCTGCAGGGGTGTACTTCTTCACACACGCTCTCGCTACTTATCGCCATGTGCACGTCATGCACCTCGGCAACCTTCAAGCGGAAGCCCAGCGAGGGAGTCGGCCACGACCGTTAACCACACTAATACTTAGTCCAGGTATATCGCCTATCTGAGGGTAACCCGCACGGAAGTGCGGCCGAGGTTTCTGCCACGGCCCCAAACGATGTGCGCAGGGTTCCAAGCCCACCATCCGGGTGCTACTTGGTACACCGTGCCACTGCCTACCGCAACAGAGCCCACCTCTCAGGTCAGCACTATGCACGGCCTCCAGCATCACTATAAACACCAGAAACTACTTGCAACTCCTGGATCGAGTACTAAGCGATTAATAAGTCGAGCGGGGTCATATTTCAGGCCCCAGCATGTGGTAGTATCTCATCTTGGATTACATACACGGAACTCAGTTCCTAAGGAAGGTTCCAATGAAACAACCCGCCATGTACTCCTACATAGCCTTCCACCGGTACCTTTACCAAATGAGGTTCAAGACACAACCTTTACTTACTGAACACATTCTCACAATTCTATTCATCTCCCGGATGACAGACCATACACAACTCTAAGCATAGCATGCATAGCAGGATAAGGCACATCATGGCTCAAGCAACTACCAGGTATGCTAGGTTGCAGGGTTCAGCTATTTACTGTGACAAGGACATGTCATGCAAAGGAAGTGGGTTCAACTAACGTGGCAAAAGCATTTGAAGCAGTTGATCCTAATGCAATAAGTAGGTGCAGGAGGAGAACATGGGATTTATCGGGATGATCAAAATGGTTGCTTGCCTTGTTGCTGAGAGGAGGGACAATATCCGTCAGTCGGATATTCGGTGGAATCCGGAGGAGCGGAGCCTACCGAAAGAAATGACAACAATCAATAACAATCATATGCAACAAGATGATGCATGAGCAATGCATGAGGATGCAAGGTGGTATGCTAATATAGATAACATTTATTAGGTTTGAAGTGGATTTGAATCGGATTCAAATATCACTTCAAATGAGGTATTCTCGGATACCTTTTTAATTGATTCGACCTGATGCTCAGATCAACCTGTTTTTTAACATGCATGGAAATGATATGTTAAATTGCTGGTTGTGATTGAACAATGTTTGATCAAAGCATTTGAAGTGGAATTCAAATGATTTTCAAATTCCATCTCCATAGCATTTATAAAACCTATTCATTATTCTACATGTTTGGTCGAGTAACATTTTCAAACATGTTTCAAAATGACATATTCAGATTCCTTGGATTTTTCTGATACTTTTTCATATATAAATAATTTTCATTGGAGTTACAGATTAATTTCTATGATTTTTAGAAGTTTTGGCATTTTTCTGGAATTCTTTTAAATCAGAAATCCACTTATTGCGTCATAACCACATCAGCAATGCGTCAGCAGGTCAACTGACCTGGTCAGGTCAAACTGACGGGTAGGGGCCACTGGTCAGCGTCTCAGGAACTAATCCCGGGCTGACCAGCGCCTAAGTGGGTTTGACCCACTGCTAGGGCCCACTGTCAGTGGCTGCTTAGTGCTAATCCACCGGGATTAGGCCGGCCACGTCGTCCCCCGCCGGAGACTGACCGGCGTCGACCAGATCCGCGGCGGATCTTCGCCGGAGAAGCACCAAAACGAACTGTGGTGCTCGGAATCGAGTGCCGAGAGCACTAGGATGATCCCTAGGCTCGGCCTCATCCTCTATGGGCATCAGGAGGGGCTATGGGTGGCCGGAGCATGCCGGCGACGAGCCGTGGCGGCTGCCGGAGTTCGGGTTCATGGGTCTCGGGGCTAGAGTGCCGGAGAGAGAGGGGAAACAGAGGGGAAATGCTCGCAAGCTCACGGTGGAGGCGAAGCTGGGCTCAGACTGCTCGGGGAGGGGCTGTAGCCGGCGATCTACCGTCGATTTTCCGGCGGCCGGAGGTTGAAGACGACTGCACTGGGGGCGTTGCAGGGCTCGGGGAGGACGGATTCGTCGACGTGCGTGTCGGGCTGGACGTTGCGGAGAGGATGGAACACTCGGGGGGGCTTCGTTGTGGCCAGAGAGCTCGGGCTCCTCGAGCTCAAGCTTCTGACAATGGCGGCAGGAGGAGAGGGAAGAAACCGAGAGGAGGAGGAGGAATGGTGCACGGGAACGGATAGGGACGTGCTCGGGGAGGTTATCCCGTGCTCGCCAACGCGAAGCGGCGGCCAGGCAGGCAGGGAGCTGCGTGGAGGCGCGCGGCATCGCGGCGGCCACCTCCTGCTCCCACTGGCGGGGGAGGAAGACGACAGGGAAGAGGCTGGGCCGGGCCAGGTAAGCGTCAGGTAAGTCTTTCCTCATTGTTTTCCTGTTTTGTTTCTGTTTTAATTACTGACATTGATTTCTATTTATTTTGGCTTCAAAAGCAAACTAAAAATAGTTTGAAAAATGCTGGGGTGTTAGTTGGAATATTTCCAATCACCCATAAAGTTTTCAACATTTTTGAAAACTTAAAGTTTCTGAATTCAAATTTTAAACTTGAAACCAGTAGCCTTTTGCATTTATTTAAAATGCCAAATGTGTTAAAAATGGTTTTCGTCATTGCTTATTTGCTTTCAAGAATTATCAGAAAAGTTGAACTTTTCTTGAGGCCATTTTGGGTTCATTGATTTCAACAAGTTAAGGTTTTTTTGAGTTTTGCTTCACCACTTGCTTTGATATTGTTGCAATTTTCTTGGATGCAATGCAAAGAAGATATGAGCACAATGCTATAATTGATTAGGTATCCAGGGTTGTGACAGATATTAATACCACTTCTCCTTGGGGAGATCAACATGAGTAGAAAAAGATTCACAAAATGAAGCTACTACCTTAGAGTCAAGTCCATATTTAGTGCTAAAATCACGAAAAACATCGGTGTCTATAAAGGATTTAACACAATCAAACTTAAGGCTTATACCTGACTCATTACCTTCATTGAGTTCCCAATCTTCGGAGTTGCATTTAATTCTTTCTAGTAAATCTCATTTGAATTCAATATGTTTCTTCATAAAGGAACCAACACACGAAGTGTCAAACATGGATTGATCATTACGAGAGAGTCGAGCATAAAAATTCTAAATAATAATTTCTCTAGGGATCTCATGATCGGGGCATGAATATAACATTGACTTAAGCCTCCCCCAAGCTTGAGCGATTCTTTCTCCTTCACGAGGCCAAAAATTATAAATATAATTCCGATCACGATGAACCAGATGCATAGGATAAAACTTCTGATGAAATTCCAATTTCAATCGGTTGTAGTTCCATGATCCAATATCATCACATAGCCTATACCATGTCAACGCCTTTTCCTTCAACGATAAAGGCAATAATTTCTTCTTGACATCATCCTCGGGCAGACCTGCTAGCCTAAATAATCCACAAACTACATCCATATAGATAAGGTGCAAATCAGGATGTAGTGTTTCATCTCCTACATAAGGATTAGCTAGCAGTTTTTCTATCATACCCGAAGGAATTTTATAATAAATATTTTCAGTAGGTGCATAAGGTTGAGGAGCATCTCTTTGTGCTTCCGGTCGGGGTGAAGATAGCCCGAAGAAGCTCCTCAAAGGTTTATTTTCCATAGTGACAAGTGACAGTAAATTTCAGCACAATATATAAATTTTTCCTTACCAAGTTCCACTTACCAAAGGCGCGTCGATCCCTGGAATGACGCCAGAAAAGAGTCTTGATGACCCACAAGTGTAGGGGATCTATCGTATTCCTTTCGATAAGTAAGAGTGTCGAACCCAACGAGGAGCAGAAGGAAATGACAAGCGGTTTTCAGTAAGGTATTCCCTACAAGCACTGAAATTATCGGTGACAGATAGTTTTGTGATAAGGTAATTTGTAACGGGTAACAAGTAACAATTGTAACTAAGGTACAACAAGGTGGCCCAATCCTTTTTGTAGCAAAGGACAAGCCTGGACAAACTCTTGTATAAAGAAAAGCGCTCCCAAGGACACATGGGAATTCATGTCAAGCTAGTTTTCATCATGCTCATATGATTCACATTCATTACTTAGATAATTTGATATGTGGGTGGACCGGTGCTTGGGTTCTGCCCTTACTTGGACAAACCTCCCATGTATGATTAACCTCTCTCGCAAGCATCCGCAACTATGAAAGAAGAATTAAGATAAACCTAACCATAGCATTAAACATATGAATCCAAATAAGCCCCTTACGAAGCAACGCATAAACTAGGGTTTAAGCTTCTATCACTCTAGCAACCCATCATCTACTTATTACTATCCAATGCCTTCCTCTAGGCGCAAATAATGGTGATGTGTCATGTAGTCTGCGTTCACATGTCACCACTAGAGGAGAGACAACATATAACTTATCAAAATATCAAACGAATACCAAATTCACATGATTACTTATAACAAGACTTATCACATGTTCTCAGGAACAAATGTAACTACTCACAAAGAATATTCATGTTCATGATCATAGGAGTATTAATAATAATTAAGGATTTGAACATATGATCTTCCACCAAATATGTTGGTAATATGCCCTAGAGGCAATAATAAATTAGTTATTATTATATTTCTTTGTTCATGATAATCGTTTATTATCGATGCTATAATTGTATTGATTGGAAACACAAATACATGTGTGGATACATAGACAAAACACTGTCCCTAGTAAGCCTCTAGTTGAATAGCTCATTCATCAAAGATGGTCAAGGTTTCCTGACCATAGACAAGTGTTGTCACTTGATAACGGGATCACATCATTGGGAGAATGATGTGATGGACAAGACCCAAACAATAAACGTAGCATATGGTCGTGTCAGTTTATTGTTATCGTTTTCTGCATGTTAATGTATATGTTCCTATGACCATGAGATCATGCAACTCCCGGACACCGGAGGAATACCTTGTGTGTATCAAATGTCGCAACGTAACTGGGTGACTATAAAGGTGCTCTATAGGTATCTCCAATGGTGTTTGTTGGGTTGGCATGGATCAAGACTGGGATTTGTCACTCCTTGTGACGGAGAGGTATCTCGGAGCCCACTTGGTAATACAACATCACAACAAGCCTTGCAAGCAATATGACTAAGGAGTTAGTTACGAGATCTTGTATTACGAAACGAGTAAAGAGACTTGCCGCTAACGAGATTGAACTAGGTATAGAGATACCGACGATCGAATCTCGGGCAAGTAACATACCGAAGGATAAAGGGAATAGTATACGGGATTATATGAATCCTTGACATCAAGGTTAAACCGATAGAGATCTTTGTAGAATATGTAGGACCCAATATGGACATCCAGGTCCCGCTATTTGTTATTTACCAGAGAAGTGTCTCAGGTCATGTCTGCATAGTTCTCGAAACCGCAGGGTCTGCACACTTAAGGTTCGGTGATGTTTCGGTATAGTTGAGTTATAGGTGTTGGTGACCAAATGTTGTTCGGAGTTCTTGATGAGATCACGGACCTTATGAGGGTTTCCGGAATGGTCCGGAAACAAAGATTGATATATAGGATGGTCTCATTTGGTCACCGAAAAGATTTTGGGCATTACGTGGAGTGTATCGGGAGTGACGAATGGGTTCCGGGTTTTCACCGGGAGGGGACCACCCACCCGGGTGTGAGCCCAATAGTCCTAGGGTGGCGCACCAGCCCTTAGTGGGCTGTTGAGGCCAACCCAAGTGGGCTATGGAGCTAGAAGAAGAAAAAAGAGAGGGAGGTGGGAAGGGAGAGGAGGACTCCTCCTTCCCAAACTGAATTGGAGTTGGAGTGCTCCTCTCCACTATGGCCGGCGCCCTAGGGGCTCCCTTGAGCCCCAAGGCTAGCCCCTCCCCTCCTCCTATAAATACTAGAGGTTTTAGGGTTTTTGAGACACAACTTTGCCACGTGCAACGCAAACCAATACCTCGTAGTTCTTCCTCTAGATCGGTTTTCTGCGGAGCTCGGGCAGAGCCCTTCAGGAATAGATCATCACCATCACCGGCGCGCTGTCACGCTGCCGGAGAACTCATCTACTTAACCGCCCCTCTTGCTGGATCAAGAAGGCGGAGATCATCATCGAGATGTACGTGTGCGGAACGCGCAGGTGCCATCCGAGACGGTTCGTGGGACGGATCATGGGACGGATCATGGGACGGATCATGGGACGGATCGCGAGACGGTTCGTGGGACGGATCGTGGGATGGTTGATGGGACGGATCATGAAGACGTACCACTACATCAACCACATTTATTAATGCTTCCGCTTAGTGATCTACAAGGGTATTTGGATCCGATCTCCCTCTCGTAGATGATCATCACCATGATAGGTCTTCGTGTGCGTAGGAATTTTTTTGTTTCCCATGCTACGTTCCCCAAGAGTGGCATCATGAGCTAGGTTCATGCGTAGATGCAATCTCGAGTAGAACACAATTTTTTTTGTGGCCGTTGATGTTTGATTTGCTGCCCTCCTTAATCTTTTCTTTATTCGGTGGTATTGTTGGATTGAAGCGGCCCGGACCAACCTTACTCGTATGCTTACGAGAGACTGGTTTCATCGACTAACATGCAACTTGTCGCATAAAGATGACTGGTGGGTGTCTGTTTCTTCAACTTTAGTTGAATTGGATTTGACCGAGGCGGTCCTTGGAGAGAGGTTAAATAGCAATTTGCACATCACCGTGGTGGTTTTTCATAAGTAAGATGCGATCATACTAGATACCCATAGCAACCACGTAAAACATGCAACAACAAATTAGAGGACGTCTAACTTATTTTTGCATGGTATGCATGTGATGTGATATGGCCAAAGATATGATGTGATATATTGACTGTATGAGATGATCATGTTGTAATAGTTAAATATCGACTTGCACGTCGATGCTACGGCAACCGGCAGGAGCCATAGGGTTGTCTTTAAAGTAACGTTTGTGCTTGCACATGCGTTTACTATATTGCTAGGTTGTAGATTTAGTAGTGATAGCATAGATAGGACGACTACCTCGATGGAGGCACGATGATGGAGATCATGATGATGCAGATAATGGTGTGGCGCCGGTCACGATGAAGATCATGCCGGTGCTTTGGTGATGGACATCAAGAAGCACAAGATCATGGCCATATCATGTCACTTATGAATTACATGTGATGTTAATCCTTTTATGCACCTTATCTTGCTTAGAACGACGGTAGCATTATAAGGCGATCCCTCACTAAAATTTCAAGATAAAATTGTGTTCTCCCCGACTGTGCACCGTTGCGACAGTTCGTCCTTTCGAGACACCACGTGATGATCGGGTGTGATAGACTCAATGTTGACATACAACGGGTACAAAACAGTTGCACACGCGGAACACTCAGGTTAAACTTGACGAGCTTAGTATGTACAGACATGGCCTCAGAACACAAGAGACCGAAAGGTCGAGCATGAATCATATAGTGGATATGATCAACATGGATATGTTCACCACTGAAGCTAAACTCAACTCACGTGATGATCGGACTTGAGTTAGTGGATTTGGATCATGCGCCACTTGAATGACTAGAGGGATGTCTATTTGAGTGGGAATTGTTAAGTAATATGATTAATTGAACTAATTATCATGAACATAGACAAAAAGGTCTTTGCAAATTATGTTGTAGCTTGCGTTGTAGCTCTACTGTTTTTATATGTTCCTAGAGAAAATTTAGTTGAAAGATGATAGTAGCAATTTTGCGGACTAAGTCCGTGAACTGAGGATTGTCCTCATTGCTGCACACAAGGCTTATGTTCAAAATGCACCGCTCGGTGTGCTGCACCTCGAGCGTCGTCTATGGATGTTGCGAACATCTGACATACACGTTGTTTGATGACTACGTGATAGTTCAGTGCATAATATTTAACGGCTTAGAATTGAGGCGCTGAAGACGTTTTTGACGTCATGAAACATATGAGATGTTCTAAGAGAAGAAAATTGGGATTTCATGTTCGTGCCCTTGTTGAGAGGTATGAGACCTCCGACAAGATTCTTTCTCTACAAAGTAAAAGGAGAAAAGCTCAATCATTGAGCATGTGCTCAGATTGTCTGAGTGTAATAGTCGCTTGAATCCAATGGGAGTCAATCTTCCAGATGAGATAGTGATGGTTCTCCAAAGTCACTGCCACCAAGCTACTAGGGCTTCGTGATGAACTATAACATATCAAGGATAGATATGATGATCCTTGAGCGATTCGCAATGTTTGACACTGTGAAATTAGAAATCAAGTTGGAGCATCAATTGTTGATGGCTAGTAAAACCACTAGTTTCAAGAAGGACAAGGGTTAGAAGGGATACTTAATGAAACGGCAAACCAGTTGCTGCTCTAATGAAGAAACCCAAGGTTGAACCCAAACCCGAGACTAAGTGCTTCTGTTATGAGGGGAACCCTAGATACTTGGTAGATGAGAAGGCTGGCGAAGTCGACAGAAGTATATTTGATATACATGATATTGATGTGTACTTTACTAGTACTCCTAGTAGCATGAGGGTATTAGATACCGGTTCAGTTGCTAAGTGTTAGTAACTCGAAATTAAAGCTACAGAATAAATGGAGACTGGCTAAAGGCGAGGTGTTGATATGTGTTGGAAGTGTTTCCAAGGTTGATGTGATCAAACATCGCACACTCCCTCTACCATCGGGATTAGTGTTAAACCGAAATAATTGTTATTTGGTGTTTGTGTTGAGCATGAACATGATTAGATCATGTATATTGCAATACGATTATTCATTTAAAGAGAATAATGGTTATTCTATTTGCTTGAATAAATAGCTTCAATGGTTTATTGAATCTCGATTGTAGTGATACACATGTTCATAATATTTATGCCAAAAGATACAAAGTAGTAATGATAGTACCACTTACTTGTGGCACTGCCGCTTGAGTCATGTTGGTGTAAAATGCATGAAGAAGCTCCATGCTGATGGATCTTTGTACTCACTCATTTTTGAAACATTTGAGACATGCAAACCATACCTATTGGTACAAACGCATGAAGAAAATCCATGCAGATGGATCGTTTGGACTCACTTGATTTTGAATCACTTGAGACATGCAAATCCTACCACATGGAACAAGAAAGTAACTTGTTGGAAGTAGTACATTTTTTATGCGTTCAGTCCAATGAGTGTTGAGGCACGCAGTGGATATCATTATGTTCTTACTTCACTCACTATTTGAGTACATAGAGGAGTATTTACTTTATGAATCACAAGTCTGAAATATTGAAAAGTTCAAGGCTATTTTAGAGTGAAGATCGTCGTGACAAGAGGATAAGCTGTCTACGATATGATCACAGAGATGAATATGTGAGCTGCGAGTTTTGGTACACAGTTAAGACAATGTGGAAATTGTTTTGCAATTCATGCCACCTAGAACACCATAGTGAGATGGTGTGTCCGAACGTCATAGCCACGCCCTATTTGATATGGTGCATACTATGATGTCTCTTATCAAATTACCACTATCGTTTATGGGTTATGCATTAGAGACAACCGCATTCACTTTAAATAGGGCACCACGAATTTCTGTTGAGATGACATCGTGTGAACTACGGTTTGGAGAAACCTAAGCTATTGTTTCTTAAAAGTTTGGGGCTATGACGCTTATGTGAAAAAGTTTCAGTCTGATAAGCTCGAACCCAAAGCGGATAAATGCATCTTCAGAGGATATCCAAAACAGTTGGGTACATCTCCTATCTCAGATCTGGAAGCAAAGTGTTTGTTTCTAGAAACGGGTCCTTTCTCGAGGAAAGGTTTCTCTCGAAAGAATTGAGTGGGAGGCTGGTGGAACTTGATGAGGTTATTGAACTGTCACTTCAACCAGTGTGTAGCAGGGCGCAAGAAGTTGTTCCTGTGGCGCCTACACCAATTGAAGTGGAAGCTGATGATGGTGATCATTAAAGCTTCAGATCAAGTTACTACAAACCTCGTAGGTCGACAAGGTCACATATTACTACAGAGTGGTATGGTAACCCTGTCTTGGAGGTCATGTTATTGAACAACAATGAACCTACGAGCTATGGAGAAGCGATGGTGGGCCCGGATTCCGGCAAATGGTTGGAGGCCATGAAATCCGAGAGAAGATCCATGTACGAAATCAAAGTGTAGGCTTTGGAAGAACTACTTGATGGTCATGAGACTATTAAGTAAAGATGGATCTTTAAAAGGAAGACAGACGATGATGGTGAAAAGTCACCATTAAGAAAAGCTCGACTTGTCGCAAAGATGTTTCCGACAAGTTCAAAGAGTTGACTATGATGAGACTTTCTCACTCGTAGTGATGCTGAAAGTCTACTGGAATTATGTTAGCAGTTGCTGCATTATTTATGAAATATTGCACATAGGATGTCAAAACATTGTTTCCTCGACGGTTTCCTTGAGGAAAGGTTGTATGTGATACAACCAGAAGGTTTTGTTAGTCCTAAGGATGCTAACAAGTATGCAAGCTCCAACGATCCTTCTATGGACTGGTGCAAGCATCTCGGAGTTGGAATATATGCTTTGATGAGATGATCAAAGTTTTTGGATTTATACAAGGTTTATGAGAAACTTGCATTTCCAAAGAAGTGAGTGGGAGCACTATAGATTTTCCGATAAGTATATGTGGTTGACATAATGTTCATCGGAAGTAATGTAGAATTTCTGGAAAGCATAAATGGTTGTTTGAAAGGAGTTTTTCAAAGGAAAACCTGGATAGAGCTACCTGAACATTAAGCATCAAGATCTATAGAGATAGATCAAAGCGCTAAATAGAACTTTCAATGAAATGTATGCTTTGATAAGTTTTTGAAGGAGTTCAAAATAGATCAGCAAAGAAGGATTTATTGGCTATGTTATAAGGTGTGAATTTGAGTAGGACTCAAAGCCCGACCACGGCAGAAGAAAGAGAAAGGACGAAGGTCGTCCCCTATGCCTTAGTCGTAGGCTCTAAAGTATGTCAAGCTATGTACCGCACCTGATGTCTGCCTTGCCATGAGTCTGTCAAGGGGTACAAAAAGAGATCCAGGATTGAATCACTAAACAGCGGTCAAAGTTATCCTTAGTAACTAGTGGACAAAGGATTTTTTTCTCTATTATGGAGGTGATTAAAGAGTTTGTCATAAAGGGTTACGTCGATGCAAGCTTTGACACTAATCCGAATAACTCTGAGCAGTAAACCGGATTCATGTAGTAGAGTAGACATTTGGAATATTTCCGAATATCACGTAGTAGCAGCATGTATAAGATGACATAAAGATTTGTAAAGCACACACGGATCTGAAAGGTTTAGACTCGTTGACTAGAACCTCTCTCACAAGCAAGACGTGATCAAACCCCAGAACTGTATGGGTGTTGGATTCGTTAAAATCACATAGTGATGTCAACTAGATTATTGACTCTAGTGCAAGTGCGAGACTGTTGGAAATATGCCCTAGAGGCAATAATAAATTAGTTAATATTATATTTCTTTGTTCATGATAATCGTTTATTATCCATGCTATAATTGTATTGATTGGAAACACAAATACATCTGTGGATACATAGACAAAACACTGTCCCTAGTAAGCCTCTAATTGACTAGCTCATTGATCGAAGATGGTCAAGGTTTCCTGACCATAGACAAGTGTTGTCACTTGATAACAGGATCACATCATTGGGAGAATGATGTGATGGACAAGACCCAAACTATAAACTTAGCATATGACTGTGACAGTTTATTGCTATTGTTTTCTGCATGTCAATGTATCTGTTCCTATGACCATGAAATCATGCAACTCCCAGACACCGTAGGAATACCTTGTGTGTATCAAACATCTCAACGTAACTGGGTGACTATAAAGGTGCTCTACAGGTATCTCCAAAGGTGTCTGTTTGGTTGGCATGGATCAAGACTGGGATTAGTCGCTCCGTGTGACGAAGAGGTATCTCGGGGCCCACTCGGTAATACAACATCACAACAAGCCTTGCAATCAATGTGACTAGATAGTTAGTTACGAGATCTTGTATTACGGAACTAGTAAAGACACTTGCCAGTTACGAGATTGAACTAGGTATAGACATACCGACGATCGAATCTCGGGGAAGTAATATACCGAAGGACAAAGGGAATAGTATACGGGATAATATGAATCCTTGACATAGAGGTTCAACCGATAGAGATCTTCGTAGAATATGTAGGAGACAATATGGACATCCAGGTCCCGTTGTTGGTTATTGAACATAGAAGTCTCTCAGCTCATGTCTGCATAGTTCTCGAACCCGTAGGGTCGGCACACTTAAGGTTCGGTGACGTTTCAATATAGTTGAGTTAGAGGTGTTGGTGACAGAAGGTGGTTAGGAGTCCTGGATGAGATCATGGACGTCACGAGGGTTTCCGGAATGCTCCGGAAACAAAGATTGATATATAGGATAGTTTCATTTGGTCACCGGAAAGATTTCGGGCATTGCCCACACTTTACCGGGAGTGATGAATGGGTTTCAGGTTTTCATCGGGAGGGGCCCACCCACCCGGGAGTGAGCCCAGTAGTCCTAGGGTGGTGCACCAGCCCTTCGTGGGCTGGTGAGGCCAGCCCAAGTGGGCTATGGCGCTAGAAGAAGAAAACCAAAAGAAAAAAAAGAGGGAGGTGGGAAGGGAGAGGAGGACTCCTCCTTCCCAAACCGAATTGGAGTTGGAGTCCTCCTCTCCACTTCGGCCGGTGCCCTAGGGGATCCCTTGAGCCGCAAGTCTAGCACCTCCCCTCCTCCTATATATACTAGAGGTTTTAGGGTTTTTGAGACACAACTTTGCCACGTGCAACTCAAACCTATACCTCGTAGTTCTTCCTCTAGATCGGTTTTCTGCGGAGCTCGAGCGGAGCCCCGCAGGAATAGATCATCACAATCAACGACATGTCGTCACGCTGCTAGAGAACTCATCTACTTCCCCTCCCTTCTTGCTGGATCAAGAAGGCGGAGATGGTCATCGAGTTGTACGTGTGCGGAACGCGGAGGTGCCGTCCGTTCGGCACTTGATCGGGACGGATCGTGGGACGAATCCGAGACGGTTCATGGGACGGATCGTGGGACGGTTCATGGGATGGATCGTGAATACGTACCACTACATTAATCGTGTTTATTAATGCTTCCGCTTAGCGATCTACTTGGGTATGTGGATCCGATCTCCTTCTCGTAGATGATCATCACCATGATAGGACTTCGTGTGCGTAGGAATTTTTTTGTTTCCCATGATATGTTCCCCAACAAAATAAACCAACTCTCATCAACTATAAGGAGTAATCAACACTACTAGCAACCCGGAGGTACTAATATGAGGTTTTGAGATAAAGATTGGATACAAGAGATGAACTAGGGTTTGGAGAGGAGATGGTGCTGATGAAGATGTTGATGGAGATTGACCCCCTCTCGATAAGAGGATCGTTGGTGATGACGATGGCTTCGATTTCCCCCTCCGGGAGGGAAGTTTCCCCGACAGAATCGCTTCGTCGGAGCTCTAGATTGCTTTTGTTGAAGTTCCGCCTCGAGATGGCGGCATCGCATCCCGAAAGCTCTGATATGATATTTTTTCCACGCCAAAACCCTTCGTATAGCAGAAGATGGGCACCAGAGGATTGCCAGGGGGCCCACAAGCCTGCAGGACACGGCCAGGGGCGTAGGTCGCGCCCCCTAGCTTGTGGCCACCTAGTGGGTACCTTGTGACATCCTCACCTTTTGCTACAGTGATCTCTGTAATTAAGCTACAGTAATCCTATGTTAAAATCGTGTTGGTTCAAACCCCGTTCATTTCCGTTACAAATTTAATCCGTCTAAAGAGTGGATATTAAAAGTTTTGCGAAACTGAAAATTATAATGTTGGATGGGTTTCAAATGTTCCCTAAGAATTTATATGATTGAAGCACGCATTTTTTAAAGTAATTTAGAGCCTCTAAATAATTAAGACAAGAGCTGTTTAATAAAAAAATAAAACAAAAATAACTAAAAAAAGAATAAGAAAAAAGAAAACCCCCTAACCAAGCCCCATATGCCCTAGACCATCTAACCCATGGGGTATTTAACCCCCCCCCCAAAAAAAACTAGCCTCACCCCTCCCCAGCGCCACTCCCTCCACCCCGCCGCCAGAACCCACATGGGGGACCAAGCCCCTCGTCCCCATCTCTCGCTCGCTCGATCCCTCTCCCTCGTTCCCAACCCCCACGCCACATCGAGCGAGCCTCCCTCCCTCAGCCCCTCGCTCCCCCGGATCGAGCCAGCCCCCCTCGTTCTCCCTCCCGTTCCACCCCCAGCAGCCTTCCCACTGTCCCTCCTCCACCGGCGGTCCCTCCCCTCGCTCTCCCTCCCTCCCGCTTGATCCAGGAGGGATCGAGCAGGGAGGCCGAGTCACTCCGCCTCCTCCGGCAGGATCCGGTTGGGCCAGCCCCGCACCGCGAGCGCCCCGCCGAGCCCGGACCACCCCGCGGCGAGCCCGGTGCCCCTCCATCGCCCCGACCTCTCCGACCACTGACACCAATCATGCCGCCTCCTCCGCCCCTCTCTCGAACTCCGGCTACACCGGGCCTTCCCATCAACGCTGGTCAGCCCTCCATTTGTGCTCCCCCTTCCTTCCTCACTCCGGTCCCGTTCCGATGCCCCGCACCATGGCCTCCGGTGAACTCCACCTTGCCCCATGATTCTTTCTCTCCTGTAAGTTTAAAGGAGTAGGAGTTGTTCCTGTGAGATGTAGATAGAGAGATAAGAAAGAAAAGAAAATAAAACAAAGTGATATATGCATGTGTGTGATGAATGTATTTGTGTATAAATACGTAAGTATGTATGTGTATTGTGGATGTGTGTAAAACTAAAAATGTGTATAAGGTGTATGAGTGTGTATGGTGATTTTGGGTGCAGGATATGTGTGGGTCTGTGAGTTGTGGTGTGGCAGATGCCACTTAGAGATGGGGCCACGCCTTGTAAAATGTTTTTTAAATACTAATAAAAATAAAAATAGATAGTAAATAAATAAATAATCGGTAAATAATTAGTTAAGTAAATTAATTCATTAATTAGTGAATTAATTAATTAGCTAATAGGTATTATTAATATGATTAAGAGTAAATAGATTAATTAAGATAGATATATTAGCCTAAACTAAGTATGATAGGTGGGTTCCCCTCACCAATTAAATTGATTAACTAGTTAGTTAACCCCAATAATAAAGGTGCCTACGACAACGGGGACCACTAGTCAGTTTGACGAGCCAACACAGCTGTTGACTGATGATGTCAAGCTCACCTCTTGCTGCTGTCATAATTGAATTTATTGAATTATTGAATCTGTTTTAATTTCTGAATATTAATAATACTTCAAAAATTACTATAAAATAATCCGTAGCTCAGATGAAAATACGTTGAACATGAAAGTTGATCAGCAGAACGAGACGAACCCGGATACACTATCCGTTCGTGTGTCACGTGTCCCTAGCATAGCAAACATGGAACTTTTCCACCATTTTTCGTTTGACCGGTAGTAGCCAAAGACCCGACAAATATAATCCGATAATTTCCCGACCCATCATGCTTAGTGTTTGCATCGGTGTTATATTTATTGTTTCTTCCCCCCTCTACTTACCGGTAGACACCGACACTGATACTGCTGCTGGGTACAACTACCCTCCTGACGACCAGCCCTTTGCCGTAGAGCAACCAGGCAAGCAAACCCCCTTGATCATTCCTATATCGTCCATTTCTTTCTCCCTCATGCTTGCATTAAAATTTTGCTACTGTTGTATTTAGCTCCTGTATCTGATGCATAGCCTGTTTTTGATGAACTGCTACTTTCAGTACCGTACTATAAACTGCTTAGTATAGGTGGAGCAGTCATCCCCTCTGACCCCTTAGTCCAGTTTCCCTGCTTTAATGTCGAGTCTTGATCCCTGATCAAAGAGCCAAGAACCAATACAACACTTAAACCCCCCTTAGTTGTACGGCACTGCAGAGCTACTATCGGGTACCAAAGGTGACACCTCGCTAAGTACAGAGGATGATATCTATGTAGTACAACTAGTCGGTCGTGGTTATCGAGGGTGATTCCTCCTTCACCACTCCGGAGGATGACTCTGTCGTGCAGCCCCTCAAGTGTGAGACCCTCGTGGGTGATTCCTCTAAATCCACATTGACGGTTACATCGTTCGGGATACAACGAGGGTGATACCTCGGATCCCCCTGATGTTACAACCACACTGTTACTTGACCGTGTTACTGGGAACATTGATGAATAATGTTAGAAGGGTGGATTCCCGCATGGATGTGTCGATTAGTTAATTAAAATGTTAATGGATTTGGGTACTTGATCTGGGTTGGTCGGAGACCTTATTACGCACTAACCGTTTACGTGGGATAAGTTATGGGTACTCGACGTCGTGGTATCAGCCGAACCTCTTCAGACGTCAGCAATGGAGCGGCGCGCGCCCGAGTGGTCGGATATGCTTCACGCTTGTAATAAGGGGTGCTAGGATTGACATCGGCCACCCTCGCATCATGCAGGAGTGTAAAGGGTGATGGGCCCATGACCCCTGCGTGCTTAGGATTTAGACACGCAGGTTGGCCTCTCTGTTGAGTCTAGGTGGGGATGCGACGTGTCGATATTCCGAGGCCGGCATGACCCAGAAAAGTGTGTCCGACCGAAGTGTTATCGAGCATGATGGGGGAATATGTTGTGCACCCCTGCAGGGAAGAATTTATCTATTCGAATAGCCGTGTCCACAGTTACAGGACGACTCAGACTCAACGTTCACATACAACGGGTGCAAAACAGTTGCACACACGGAACATTCGGGTTAAACTTGACGAGCCTAGCATTTGCAGACATGGCCTCGGAACACAAGAGACCGAGAGGTGGAGCATGAATCGTATAGTTGATATTATTAGCATAGAGATGTTTACCGCTGAAACTATACTCAAATCACGTGATGATCGGACTTGAGTTAGTGAAATTGGATCATGCCACACTCAAGTTACTAGAAATATGTCTATTTGAGTGGGAGTTTACTAGTAATTTTATTCGTTAAACTCTAATTGTGTTGAACATAGTCTAAGTCCACTTTGCAATATTTTATGTTGTAGCTCAATAGCTCACGCAGTAGCAACCCTGAATTTCAGTACGTTCCTAGAGAAAGTTAAGTTGAAAGTTGATGGAAGCAACTTTGTTGACTGGGCTCATAATCTTAGGCTTATCCTACAAGCTGGGAAAAAGAATTATGTCCTTGATGCTGCGCTAGGAGATGAACCACCCGCTACGTATGACTAAGATGTTTTGAACGCTTGGCAATCGCGTAAGGAGGACTACTCAGCAGTTCAATGTGCAGTCTTCTATGGCTTAGAACCGGGACTTCAACGACGTTTTGAGTATCATGGAGCATATGAGATGTTCCAGGAGTTGAAGTTTATCTTTCAGAAGAACGCCTGGATCGAGAGGTATGAGACCTCCGATAAATTATATGCTTGCAAGATGATAATTCGTCAGTGAACATGTGCTCAAAATGTCTGGGTACTCAAACCATCTAGATGAGCTGGGGATTGAACTCCTGCAAGATTCTATCACTAACAGAATTCTTCAATCACTACCACCTAGCTATAAGAGCTTTTTGTTGAACTATAACATGCAAGGGATGAACAAGTCACCCGACGAGTTATTCGCGATGCTGAAATTCGCAGAGTCAGAACTCCGAAAAGAGCATCAAGTGTTGATGGTCAATAAGACCACTGGTTTCAAGAGAAACGGGAAATGCAAGAAGGGTAACTCCAAGAACAGCGGCAAAACTGTTGCCAATCCGACGAAGAAATCCAAGCCTGGACCTAAGCCGGAAATAGAGTGCTATTATTGCAAGGGGATGGGTCACTGTAAGCGCAACTGCCCCAAGTATTTGGCTGATAAGAAGGCGGCCAAAGAAAATCAGGTATATGTGATATACATGTTATTATTGTGTACTTAACCAACTCTCGTAGTAGTGCATGGGTATTTGATACCGGTTCTATTGCTCATATTTGCAACTCGGAAGAGGAACTGTGGAATAAACGAAGGCTAGCAAAGGATGAAGTGACGACGCGTGTGGGAAATGGTTATAAGGTTGATGCAATCGCCGTCGGCATAGTCTCACTTCAGTTACCATCAGGATTAGTTATACACTTGAATAATTGTTACTTAGTGCCTGCGTTAAGCATGAACATTATATTTGGATCTTGTTTATTGCGAGACGGTTACTCATTTAAGTCAGAGAATAATGGTTGTTCTATTTTTGTGAGTAATATCTTTTATGGTCATGCATCCAATGTGAGAGGTTTGTTCATATTGAATCTTGATTGTGATGACACACATATATACATAACACTGAGACCAAAAGATGTAGAGGTAACAATGATAGCGCCACTTTTTTGTGGCACTACCGCTTAGGTCATATTGGAGTAAAGCACATGAAGAAACTCCATACCGATGGGCTTTTGGAGTCACTTGATTTTGAATCAATTGACACGTGCGAACCATGCCTCATGGGCAAGATGACTAAGACTCCGTTGTCCGGAACAATGGAGCGTGCAAGTGACTTGTTGGAGATCATACATACTGATGTGTGCGGTCCAATGAGTGTGGAGGTGTGCGGTGGATATCGTTATTTTCTCACCATCACCGATGATTTGAGTAGGTATGGATATATCTACTTGATACAACACAAGTCTGAAACGTTTGAGAAGTTCAAGCAATTTTAGAGTGAAGTTGAAAATCATCGTAACAAGAAGATCAAGTTCCTACGTTCTGATCGAGGGGGCGAATATCTGAGTTTCAAGTTTGGTGCTCACTTGACGCAATGTCGAATCGTTTCACAGTTGACACCGCCTGGAACACCACAGCGTGATGGTGTGTCCCAACGTTGTAATCGTACTTGGTTGGATATGGTGCGATCTATGATGTCTCTTACCGATTTGCCGCTATCGTTTTGGGGTTATGCATCAGAGACAGTTGCATTCACTTTAAATAGGCACCATCAAAATCCGTTGAGATGACACCATATGAGCTATGGTGTGGCAAGAGGCCAAAGTTGTCGTTTCTTAAAGTTTGGGGATGCGATGCTTACGTTAAAAAGCTTCATCCTGAAAAGCTAGAACCCAAAGCGGAAAAGTGCGTCTTCATAGGGTACCCAAAGGAGACAGTTGGGTACACCTTCTATCTCAGATCCGAGGGCAAAGTGTTTGTTGCTAAGTACAGAGGTTTTCTTGAGAAGGAGTTTCTCTCGAAAGAATTGAGTGGGAGGAAGATAGAACTTCATGAGGTTGTATAACCTCTGCTCCCTCTAGATGGTGGCACAGGACAGGGGAAACCTCTGTCGAGGCGACGCCGGTTGAGGAGGAAGCTAATGATGATGATCATGAAGCTTCGGATCAAGTTAATATCGGACCTCGCCGGTCGACAAGATCACGTACTGCTCCTGCGTGGTACGGTAATCCTGTCTTATCTATCATGTTGTTAGACAACAATGAACCTGTGAATTATGAAGAAGCAATGGTGGGCCCGGATTCCAACAAATGCCTCAAAGCCATGAAGCCCGAGATAGGATCTATGTATGAAAACAAAGTGTGGACTTTGGAAGTATTACCTGAAGGTCGCATGGCTATTCAGAACAAATGGATCTTTAAGAAGAAGACAGACGCGGACGGTAATGTGACCGTTTATAAAGCTCGACTTGTGGCAAAGGGTTTTTCACAAGTTCAAGGAGTTGACTACGATGAGACTTTCTCACCGGTAGCGATTCTTAAGTCCGTCCGAATCATGTTAGCAATAGCTACATTTTTCGATTATGAAATCTGGCAGATGAATGTCAAAACGGCGTTCATTAACGGTTTTCTTAAGGAAAAGTTGTATATGATGCAACTCGAAGGTTTTGTCGATCCAAAGAAAGCTAACAAAGTATGCAAGCTCCAGCGATCCATTTATGGACTGGTGCAAGCATCTCGGAGTTGGAATAAACGCTTTGATGAGGTGATCAAAGCATTTGGGTTTATACGAGTTGTTGGAGAATCTTGTATTTACAAGAAAGTGAGTGGGAGCTCTGTAGCGTTTCTAATATTATATGAGGATGACATATTGCTGACTGGAAACAGTGTGGAGTTTTTCGAGAGCGTAAAAGATTACTTGAACAAATGTTTTTCAAAGAAAGACCTAGGAGAAGCGACTTACATATTAGGCATTAAGATCTATAGGGATAGATCGAGACGCTTTATACGACTTTCACAATGCACATGCCTTGATAAAGTTTTGAAGAAGTTCAAAATGGAGTAGTCCAAGAAGGGGTTCTTGCAAGTATTACAACGTATAAAGTTGAGTAAGACTCAGTGTCCAGTAACTACGGAAGATAGAGCAAAGATGAGTACCGTCCCCTATGCTTCAGCCATAGGGTCTATCATGTATTCAATGTTGTGCACGAGACCGGACATCAGCCTGTCCATAATTATGACAGGGAGGTTTCAAAGTAATCCAAGAGTGGATCACTAGACGGCGCTCAAGAATATTCTGAAGTACTGAAAAGGACTAAGGAAATTTTTCTCATTTATGGAGGTGACGAAGAGCTCGCCGTAAAGGGTTACGTCGATGCAAGCTTTGACACTGATCCGGATGACTCTAAGTCTCAAACCGGATACATATTTATTCTTAATGGGGGTGCGGTAAGCTGGTGCAGTTACATGCAAAGCATCGTAGCAAATTCTACATGTGAAGCAGAGTACATGGCTGCCTCGGAGGCAGCTAAGGAGGGTGTCTGGATGAAGCAGTTCATGACGGATCTTGGAGTTGTGCCGAGTGCACTAAATCTAATAACTCTGTTCTGTGACAACACTGGTGCCATTGCTCTAGCAAAGGAACCAAGGTTTCACAAGAAGACCAGACACATCAAATGACGCTTCAACCTCATCCACGACTACGTCGAAGGAGAAGACGTAGATATTTGCAAAGTGCACATGGATCTAAATGTAGCAGATCCGCTGACTAAACCTCTTCAACGAGCGAAGCATGATCAACTCCAGAGCTGTATGTGTGTTAGATTCATTCCAGTGTAAATCGCATAGCGATGTGAGACTAGATTATTGACTCTAGTGCAAGTGGGAGACTGTTGGAAATATGCCCTAGAGGCAACGATAAAATAGTTATTATTATATTTCCTGTTTCAAGATAATTTTTTATTATCCATGCTATAATTGTATTGAATGAAAGCATAGATGCATGTGTGGATATATAGACAAAACAATGTCCCTAATAAGTCTCTAGTTGACTAGCGAGTGGATCAAAGACAGTTCAGTTCTCTGACCATATGCAAAGTGTTGTCACTTGATAACGGGATCACATCATTTGGAGAATGATGTGATGGACAAGACCCAAACTATGAACGTAGCACGTGATCGTGTCATTTTGTTGCTATTGTTTTCTACGTGTCAAGTATTCATTCCTGTGACCATGAGATCATGTAACTCACTCACACCGGAAGAATACCTCGTGTGTATCAAACGTCACAACGTTACTGGGTGAGTATAAAGCTGCTCTACAGGCATCTCCGAAGGTGTCCGTTGAGTTAGCATGGATCAAGACTGGGATTGGTCACTCCGTGTGACAGAGAGGTATCTCATGGCCCACTCGGTAATACAACATCACATACAAGCCTTGCAAGCAATGTGACTCAAGTGTAAGTCACAGGATCTTGTATTGCGGAACGAGTAAAGAGACTTCCTGGTAACGAGATTGAAATAGGTATAGAGATACTAACGATCAAATCTCGGGCAAGTAACATACCGAAGGACAAAGGGAATGTTATACGAGATTATATGAATCCTTGGCACAGAGGTTCAACCGATAAGATCTTCGTAGAATATGTAGGATCCAATATGGACATCCAGGTCCCGCTATTGGATATTGACTCGGGAGTGTCTGAGGTCATGTCTGCATAGTTCTCGAACCTGCAGGGTCTGCACACTTAAGGTTCGATGATGTTTTAGTATAGTTGAGTTATAGGTGTTGGTAACCGAAGGTTGTTCGGAGTCCCGGATGAGAGCACGGACGTCACGAGGATTTACGAAATGGTCCGGAAACGAATATTGATATATAGGATGGTTTCATTTGGTCACTGGAAATATTTCATGCATTAGCGGGAGAGTACCCGTAGTGACGAATGGAATCTGGGTTTTCACCGGGAGGGGCCCACCCACCCCGGGGGTGAGCCCAATAGTCCTAGGGTGGCGCACCAGCCCTTAGTGGACTGGTGAGGCCAGCCCAAGTGGGATATGGCGCCACAAGGAGAAAACCAAAAGAAAGAAAAAAAAGAGAGGGAGGTGGGATGGAAGGAGTGGACTCCTCCTCCTCCAAACCGAATTAGAGTGGGAGTCCATCTCCTCCTTTGGCTGGCGCCCTTGGGGGCTCCCTTGAGCCCCAAGGCTAGCCCCTCCCCTCCTCCTATATATACTAGATGTTTTAGGATTTTTTAGACACAACTTTGCCACGTGAAACTCAAACCTATACCTCGTAGTTCTTCCTCTAGATCGGATTTCTGCGGAGCTCAGGCGGAGCCTTGCAGGAATAGATCATCACCATCACCGACGCGCCGTCACGCTGCCAGAGAACTCATCTACTTCCCCGTCTCTCTTGCTGGATCAAGTAGGCAGAGATCATCATCGAGTTGTACGTGTGCTGAAGGTGGAGGTGCCCTCCGTTCGGTGCTAGATCGGGACGGATCATGGGACGACGGTGATTTGAATCACGAAGTTGTACCACTACATCAAATGTTTTTCTTAACGCTTCCCGCTTAGCGATCTACAAGGGTATGTGGATCCGATATCCCTCTCATAGATGAACATCACCATGATAGGTCTTCGTGTGCATAGGATTTTTTTTCCCCATGCAAGGTTCCCCAACAGGTCCACCTCCTACACCCTTTAGATGAATTAATAAGCTACCATGCTCATCTCGTCCGAGATGCTGAGGCACGACTATATGCCTTGAATGCATTAAATGCATCACCTCTCGAAGGGATCGGATCATTCGAGTTGTCCGGGAATTCCAAGATGTCATTCGAGAAGAACTTCCGGGGGTTCCCCCTCCTCGAGTTGTCGAGTTTGTCATTGACTTTGTACTCGGTACCACTCCTATCGCCAAGCATCCTTATAAAATGCCACCACATGAACTTCTTGAACTTAAGCAATAAATTGACAATTCTCTTCATCCGGGTTTCATTCGTCCGAGTTCCTCTTCTTGGGGAGCAGCTTCTCTCTTTGCTAAGAAGAAGGATGGGACAAATCTTATGGTTCAAGACTACCGTCCTATCAATCAGGCCACTATTCAAAACAAATATCCTCTCCCTTGGATAAATGATCTGTATGATCAACTTACTGGTTCCTCGGTCTTATCTAAGCTTGATTTGAGATTGAGATACCACCAAATCCATGTTCGCAAAGAGGATATTCCAAAGACCGCCTTTGTTACTTGTTATGGATCATACGAGTATACCGCCATGTCCTTCGGCTTAACCAATGCACCGACAACCTTCTCTTGATTTATCAATTATATATTCATGGACTACGTGGACAACTTCGTCGTGGTATATCTAGATGATATTCTGGTATTTTAGAAGAATAAAGAAGAATATGCGGAACATCTTCGTCTTGTACTGGATAAGCCTGGGGAGCATAAACTCTATGCGAAGTATTCCAAATGTGAATTCTGGCTGGACTAAGTGACATACCTTGGTCATGTGATTTTGAAGGATGGTATTGTAGTCAACCCCGAACGAATTCAAGCTATTCTTGACTGGAGTCCCCCGAAGAATGTCAATCAAGTCAGAAGTTTTCTCGGATTCGCCAACTGTCGTCGATTCGTCGAGAACTTTTCCAAGATTGTGAAGCCCTTAACCAATCTGCTTCACAAAGGTGTTAACTTTGAGTGTACTCATAAATGTGAGGAAAGTTTGCAAGCACTCAAGGACAAACTAACATCCGCTCCGGTACTTGCTCCTCCGGATACGAAAAGGGATTTCGTCATATATTGTGACGCTTCTCGTCAAGGAATAGGCTGTATGCTGATGCATGGAGCGTATAACAGATTTTGACTATGGTATATCATATACCCCCAGAAAGGGTAACGTAATGGTTGATGCCTTGATTCGCATGTCATACTGCAACCACATCCAGGTTCATAAGGTTCACGATCACCTGCAAGAGGAATTATGTATGTTGAACCTCTGTATTGTTCCTCAGGGTTATCTTGTGCCCCCTCCTGAAGGATTTCGCAAGAAGAACCTTCGTGTGGTAAATCAGGGTTCCCTCAGTAACCTGGTTGTTGAACCAGATCTTGTGGACAGGATTAAAAGCTATCCTGCGAAAGGAAAACCCTCTTGTTTCATTGTTGCTGATGATGGCGCCTTGTACTTCAAGGGTCTCCTATTCATCCCAAATAAAAAGGAAAATCTCAGAATGACCGGAAAGGTGATGAAAGAAGCTCACGACACAACATTGTCTATTCACTCGGGTAGTACCAAGATGTACCAAGACATCCGCCAAAGATTCTAGTGGCCCATTATGAAGCAAGACATTCCACTCTATGTTGCAGAATGTGATATTTGTCGATGAATCAAAACAGAACATCAAAACCTGCTAGAACATTGCAACCAATCTCTATTCCCGAGTGGAAATGGGACCATGTTGAAATGGACTTTGTCACTGGTTTTCCCAAATCTCAAAAAGGTAATGATGTTATTCTTGTCGTCATTGACCGACTATCCAAAGTTGCACATTTCCTGGTCGTCAAAGAAACAATTAATGCTAGTCAACTGGCAGATCTTTATAAGTCAAAAATTGTTTCACTTCACGGTATTCCATTGGTAATCAGCTGAGACCGTGGCAGCTTGTTCACTTCAAAATTCTGGGAAAGTTTTCAGAAGGCTATGGGGACTCATGTGTCCTTCAGCACCGCATTTCATCCTCAATCCCAAGGACAAGTTGAACGAGTCAACCAAATTCTTGAGGACATGCTTTGAGCTTGTGTCATTTCTTTCGGTAAGAAATGGGAGGAATCTCTCCCGTATGCCGAGTTCTCTTACAAGAATAGCTATCAAGCTAGTCTGAAGATGGACCCTTTTGAAGTATTGTATGGACAAAGGTGTCGAACTCCTCTGAATTGGTCAGAAACTCGGGAACGATTACTCTTCGGTCCGGATATTATCCAACATGCCGAAGATCAAGTCTGCATTATTCATGAGAATCTGAAGGCTGCTCAGTATCGTTAGAAGAGTCAGTATCACCGTCAGCATTAAGATATGGTCTATCAACCTGGCGAAAAGGCTTATCTTTGTGTCACACCAATGAGAGGCGACGTGTGCGCCCCATCGCTCTTGCAGACCATACTGACAAGCTACTTTGGCGCTGGACTGCCAATGGCCTCTACCCCGCCAAGTCCTGCTACGATGCTCTCTTCCTCGGCTCTACTAGTTCACCACATGCTACTCTCACGTGGAAGATGATACGTCCATTTTGCATCATGTTTTCATGTTGATATTTATCGCTTCTTTGGATGTTATTTCACTTCACGGTACAATTCTTATGTCTTTTCTCTCTTATTTTGCAAGGTTTACATGAAGAGGGAGAATGCCGGCAACTGGAATTCAGGCCTGAAAGTGGAGCAAAGTTGAGATACCTATTCTACGCAACTCCAAACGCCGTAAAAATCAACGAGGATTTTTTCCCGATTTATCAAAAATACTTGGCCGAAGAAGTGCTAGAGGGGCGCCAGGGGGTGGCCACAAGCCTGCACGGCGCGGCCACCCCCCAGTCCGCGCCATGGGGGCTTGTGGGCACCCTGCTGGCCCACTTGCCCCCCTCTTTTGCTATATGGAGTGTTTCATCTAGGAAGCTTTTTCGTGGTTTCGTCGCCGCCACGAGGCGGAACTTGAGCAGAACCAATCTAGAGCTCCGGCAAGACGATCCTGTCGGGGAAACTTCCCTCCCGGAGGGGGAAATCGTCGCCATCGTCATCACCAACACTCCTCTCGTCGGAGGGGACTCGTCACCATCAACATCTTCATCAGCACCATCTCATCACCAAACCCTAGTTCATCACTTGTAACCAATCTCCGTCTCACGACTCCGATTGGTACTTGTAAGGTTGCTAGTAGTGTTGATTACTCTTTGTAGTTGATTCTAGTTGGATTACTTGGTGCAAGAGTTTATGTTTAGATCCTTGATGCTACTCATTACCTCCCTGATCATGATTATGATTATGCTTTGTGAGTAGTTACTTTTGTTCCTGAGGACATGGGATAAGTCATGCTAATAGTAGTCATGTGAATTTGGTATTCGTTCGGTAATTTGATATGTTGTATGTTGTTTTTCCTCTAGTGGTGTTATGTGAATGTCGACTACATAACACTTCACCATTATTTAGGCCTAGAAGAAGGAATTGGGAAGTAGTAAGTAGATGATGGGTTGCTAGAGTGACAAAAGCTTAAACCCTAGTTTATGTGTTGCTTCGTAAGGGGCTGATTTGGATCCGCTAGTTTAATGCTATGGTTAAACTTTGTCTTAATTCTTCTTTCGTAGTTGCGGATGCTTGCGAGAAGGGTTAATCATAAGTAGGATGCTTGTCCAAGTAAGGGCAGTACCCAAGCACCGGTCCACCCACATATCAAACTATCAAAGTAACGAATGCGAATTATATGAACATGATGAAAACTAGCATGACAGAAATTCCCGTGTGTCCTCGGGAGCGTTTTTCCTCCTATAAGACTTTGTCCAGGCTTGTCCCTTGCTACAAAAGGGATTGGGACACTTTCCTTCACCGTTGCTACTTTTATAACTTGTTGCTTGCTACGAATCATCTCACCACACAATCACTTGTTACCAACAATTTCCGTGCGTGCAGATTTTACCTTGCTGAAAACCACTTGTCAGATCCTTCTGCTCCTTGTTGGGTTCGACACTATTACTTATCGAAAGGACTATGATTGATCCCCTATACTTGTGGGTCATCAAGACTCTTTTCTGGCGCCGTTGCTGGGGAGTGAAGCGCCTTTGGTAAGTGGAACTTGGTAAGGAAACATTCATATAGTGTGCTGAAATTGATTGTCACTTGTCACTATGAATACTAATCCTTTGAGGGGCTTGTTCGGGGATTCTTCACCTTGAACGGAAGCACAAAGAGTTGCTCCTCAACCTGCTGCACCTACTGAAAATATTTTCTTTGAAATTCCTTTGGGTATGCTTGAGAAACTGCTAGCTAATCCTTTAACAGGAGATGGAACATCACATCCAGACTTGCATCTAATCTATGTAGATGAGGTTTGTGGTTTATTTAAGCTTGCAGGTCTGCCCGAGGATGAGGTCAAGAAGAAGGTCTTTCCTTTATCTTTGAAGGATAAGGCATTGACATGGTATAGGCTATGTGATGATACTCGATCATGGGACTACAATCGGTTGAAATTGGAATTTCATCAAAAGTTTTAACCTATGCATTTAGTACATCGTGATCAGAATTATATTTACAATTTTTGGCCTCGTGACAGAGAAAGCATCGCTCAAGCTTGGGGGAGGCTTAAATCAATGCTATATTCATGCCCCAATCATGAGCTCTCGAGAGAAATTATCATTCAGAACTTCTATGCTCGGCTTTCTCATGATGATGACACCATGCTTGACACTTCTTGCACAGGTTCTTTTATGAAGAGATATATTGACTTCAAATGGAATTTATTAGAGAGAATTAAACGCAACTCTGAAGATTGGGAGCTTGAAGAAGGTAAGGAGTCAGGTATGAATTTCACATTTGATTGCGTTAAATCCTTTGTTGAGACAAATACCTTTAGTGATTTTAGCGCTAAGTATGGACTTGACTCTGAGATAGTAGGTTCATTGTGTGAATATTTTGCTGCTCATATTGATCTCCCCAAAGAGAAGCGGTTTAAATATCATCCTCCTTTAGAAGTCAATGTAGTTAAACCCACTCCAGTTGAAGAGAAAGTCATTGCCTATAATGATCCTGTGGTTCCCAGTGCTTACATTGAGAAACCACCTTTCCCTGTTAGGATAAAGGTTCATTCTAAAGCTTCAACTGTCATACGTAGAGGCTATATCAGAACACCTACACCCCCTGAGCAAATTAGAGTTGAACCTAGCATTGATATTATCAAAGATCTTCTGTCTAAAGAAGTTGAGGGACATAATATTCACTTCTGTGAAGATGCTGCTAGAATTGCTAAACCGCACGTTAGAGACAAACATAGGCCTATTGTTGGCATGCCTGTGGTTTCTGTTAAGATATGAGATCATTGTTATCATGGTTTATGTGACGTGGGTGCTAGTGTTAGTGCAATACCTCAATCCTTATACGATGAAATCAAAGATGAGATTGCACCTGTTGAGATAGAGCCTATTGATGTCACTATTCAGCTTGCCAATAGAGATACTATGTGCCCTCTGGGAATTGTTACGGATGTTGAAGTCTTGTGTGGTAAAACGAAGTATCCTGCTGATTTCCTCGTTCTTGCTACCGCTCAAGATAGCTTTTGTCCCATCATATTTGGTAGACCTTTTCTCAATACCGTCAATGCTCATATTGACTATGAGAAGCAAACTGTCACTGTTAGCTTTGAAGGCGTGTCACATGAGTTAAATTTCTCCAAGTTCGGTAGACAACCTCATGAAAAGGAGTTGCCTAGTAGGGATGAAACTATTGCCCTAGCTTCTATTGTCGTGCCTTCTACTGATCCCTTAGAGCAATACCTGATTGATCATGAAAATGATATGCATATGGATGAAAGGGATGAGATTGATAGATTTGTCTTAGAACTATCCTTAAGAATAACTTGCCTGTGTTCATGAAAATGACTGCTTGGGGATCCACCCCCACCAAAGGGTGATCCTGTGTTCGAGCTTAAACAGTTGCCTGATACTCTTAAGTATGCCTATCTTGATGAAAAAGAGATATATCCTATTATTATTAGCGCTAGCCTCTCAGAGCATGAAGAAAAGAAGTTACTAAAAACTCTGAGGAAGCATCGTGCTGCTATTGGATATACTCTTAATGATCTTAAGGGCATTAGTCCCACTCTATGCTAGCACAAGATTAAAACCGATCCTGATTTCAAGCCAGTTGCTGATCATCAAAGGAGATTGAATCCTAAGATGAAAGAAGTAGTAAGAAAAGAAATACTACAGCTCCTGGAAGCGGGTATTATCTATCTTGTTGCTCACAACGATTGGGTGAGTCCGGTGCATTGCATCCCTAAGAAGGGAGGCATTACCGTTGTCCCTAATGATAAGGATGAATTGATCCCATAGAGGATTATTACTGGCTATAGGATGGCGATCGATTTTAGGAAATTAAATAAAGCCACTAGGAAAGATCATTACCCTCTGCCTTTTATCGACCAAATGCTAGAAAGGCTGTCCAAAAACACACACTTCTGCTTTCTAGACGGTTATTCTGGTTTCTCCCAAATACCAGTTGCACAATCTGATCAGGAGAAAACCACTTTCACCTGCCCTTCCGGTACCTTTGCTTATAGACATATGCCTTTTGGCTTGTATAATGCACCTGCCACCTTTCAAAGATGTATGATGGCTATATTCTCTGACTTTTGTGAAAAGATTGTTGAGGTTTTCATGGATGACTTCTTCGTTTACGGGTCTTCTTTTGATGATTGCCTCAGCAACCTTGATCGAGTCTTGCAGAGATGTAAAGACACCAATCTTGTCTTGAATTGGGAGAAGTGCCACTTTATGGTTAATGAAGGCATCGTCTTAGGACATAAAATTTCTGAAAGAGGTATTGAAGTTGATAAGGCTAAGGTTGATGCAATCGAGAAAATGCCATACCCCACACATATCAAAGGTATAAGAAGTTTCCTTGGTCATGTTGGTTTCTATAGAAGGTTCATTAAAGATTTCTCTAAGATTTCTAGACCTCTTACCAATCTCTTGAAAAAGGATATTCCTTTTGTCTTTGACAATGATTGTGAGGCAGCCTTCGAAATACTTAAGAGGGCTTTGATAACTGCACCTATTGTTCAACCACCTGATTGGAACTTGCCTTTTGAGATCATGTGTGATGCTAGTGATTATGCTGTTGGTGCTGTTGTAGGGAAAAGAGTTGATAAGAAGTTGAATGTTATTCACTACGCTAGTAAAACTCTAGACAGTGCTCAGTGAAACTATGCTACTACGGAAAAGGAATTTCTAGCAGTCGTGTTTGCATGTGAAAAGTTCAGGTCTTACATAGTTGATTCCAAAGTCATTATTCACACTAATCATGCTGCTATTAAGTACCTCATGGAGAAGAGGGACGCTAAACCTAGACTTATCAGATGGGTTCTCTTTCTACAAGAATTTGATTTGCACGTTGTTGACAGAAAGGGTGTTGATAACCCAGTAGCAGATAACTTGTCTAGGTTGGAGAACGTTCTTGATGACCCACAACCTATTGATGATAGCTTTCCCGATGAGCAATTGAATGTCATCAATGCTTCACGTAGTGCACCATGGTATGCTGATTATGCAAACTATATTGTTGCCAAATACATACCAGCTAGTTTCATGTACCAGCAAAAGAAGAAATTCTTCTTTGACTTGAGACACTACTTTTTGGATGACCCTCACCTTTATAAGGAAGGAGAAGATGGTGTTATTAGACGTTGTGTACCTGAACATGAACAGGGACAGATCCTACAGAAGTGTCACTCCGAGGCCTACGGAGGACACCATGCGGGAGATAGAACTGCACACAAGGTATTGCAATCAGGTTTCTATTGGCCCACTCTCTTCAAGGATGCCCGTAAGTTTGTCTTGTCTTGTGACGAATGTCATAGAATAGGCAATATTAGCAAACGTCAGGAAATGCCTATGAACTATTCACTTGTCATTGAACCATTTGATGTTTGGGGCTTTGATTATATGGGACCTTTTCCAAAATCCAATGGGTATACTCACATCCTAGTTGCCGTTGATTATGTCACTAAGTGGGTAGAAGTTAACCCCACTAGTAGTGCTGATCACAACACTTCTATCAAGATGCTGAAAGAAGTTATCTTCCCTAGATTTGGAGTCCCTAGATATCTAATGACCGACGATGGTTCACACTTCATTCATGGTGCTTTTCATAAAACGCTCGCTAAGTACGATGTCAACCATAGAATTGCGTGTCCCTATCACCCTCAGTCTAGTTGTCAAGTAGAGCTAAGTAATAGAGAGATTAAACTGATTCTGCAAAAGACTGTCAACAGTTCTAGAAAGAATTGGTCTAAGAAGCTCGATGATGCACTATGGGCTTATAGAACTTCCTATAAGAATTCCATGGGCATGTCTCCGTACAAAATGGTGTCTGGTAAAGCATGTCATTTACCTCTAGAGCTAGAGCATAAAGCTTATTGGGCAATCAAAGAGCTCAACTTTTATTTCAAACTTGCCGGTGAGAAGAGGTTATTTGACATTAGCTCGCTTGATGAGTGGAGAACTTAGGCATATGAGAATGCCAAGCTGTTCAAAGAGAAGGTTAAGAGGTGGCATGATAAGAGGATACAAAAGCGTGAGTTCAATGTAGGTGATTATGTCTTGCTATATAACTCTCGTTTAAGATTCTTTGCAGGCAAGCTTCTCTCTAAATGGGAAGGTCCCTATGTTGTTGAGGAAGTATATCGTTCAGGTGCTATCAAGATCAACAACACGGAAGATAATTGTCCGAGAGTTGTAAATGGGCAGAGAATCAAGCATTATATCTCAGGTACTCCCATAAATGTTGAAAGCAATATCATCAATACCATAACTCCGGAGGAATACCTAAGGGATGTTTATCAGCCTGTTTCAGACTCCGAAAACGAAGAGGTATGTGATTCGGTAAGAAAACAGTGTCCAAAAATTTTCCAGTAGGACATTTTCTCCGTTTTGGAATATTTGAAAAAATACAAAAATTGGAAGAAGTCCGGAAAGTGCGCCGTGCAGTCTTGTGGCCACCTCGTGCGCCTCCCGGACTCCGTTTTCATGCAGGGGACTCCTTCTGGTCTGGAAAAAAATCATTATATATACTCCTATTTGGTCTGACCCCTGCATCACGCAGATTTCTTCTGTTTTTTGTTTCGAGCCTGTTTCCTGCCGCAGATCTAGGTCAAAATGTCGTCCTAGGAATCTGTGGGGGAGAGCAACCTCTGTCAAATCTATGGAGAAGTTCATGTTGATCTGAAAAGGATGGAGGTCATGGAGGCTAAAGAGAGGCTACCTAAAGAAACCAAGGGAAAAGCTAAGGAGAAGGATCGGGCATGGGACGAAGTGCAATCTGTGCTCAACAAGGAAGAAGTTGAAGAAGTGGATTTCCTCCAACCTTACCTCCACCTACTGTCTCCATCTTTGATTGAACTCTTGAGGTTTTGTGAAACAACTCGTGCTCGCAATACTTGTCTCACTTGTGAAGTTGTTTTGCTGGAGAAACATATCACAGATCTCCAAGGTATAAATAAAAGACTGATGGCCCTCTTGGAATCAAAGGTTGCAACAACTCCACCATCACCACCAAAGGAAGACAACTAAGAGCATTGGTATGGGCAATCCCCTTGGCTTGTGCCAAGCTTGGGGGAGTTTCCCCGGTACCTTTTGTTTTAGTTTTCCTTTTCAGTGTTATTTTTCTCTAGTAGTTTAAAAGTCTTAGTGTTTTAAGTCTTGAGTTTTTCTTTGTGTCACCCCTGATGTATTCGAGCTCGTGATCCATATAATAAAGAGTGTCTTAGTTGAAGGGCTTTGCCTCTTGCCATGATCAAAAGAGTGAGAATAGAACAAAAGCATGAAAGATCATGTAATGATCTTATGGGAAGTGATGGCTTCACATAAAAAAAGAATGAGGATTGAAACATGTTGAGGGTAGGAAAACGTAGACCTTGGTCATGGTTGCAATTAATAGGAAGTCATAAAGAAGGAGAGGTTCACATATAAATATATCATCTCTGACACCATCTATGATTGTGAACACTCACTAAACTATTGCATGCCTAGAAGTAGATGTTGGACAAGGAAGACAACATAATGAATTGTGTTTGCTTGGTTCTGAAAAATGTTATATGATTAGAGATCCCTTAGCATGTGACGATTGCTTCCACTACTGGAATTGATAAATTTGCCGTCTGCCGTGCCTTTGCCGTCTGCTGACGCATGGCAAAGATGCTCTTTGCCGTCAGTTGGTACAAAGCGGACGACAAAGAGGTTGCACATGGCAAAGGTCTTATTTGCCATCTGCCACCTCTTTGCCGTCTGCTGACGCATGGCAAAGGCCCTAAAGGCGGACGGCAAAGAGCACGCAAACGGCAAAGGGGCACCACCCTAACGGCCACTCGCGCCGCACCCCACCCACCCCTTTGTCGTCTGCCTCCCAGCCTTTGCAGACGACAAAGGAGCTCCCCCTAACGGCGCCCAGCCCCCACCCCCCGCTCCCCTAACGGCCACCTCACGGACTGCACGCACCCCAGCGCAACTCCTCCCCGCGCACTGCCCACTCAAGCGCCGCCGCCCCTCCTCCCCGCGCAACTCCTCCCCTCGCCATCCCTCCTCCCCGCGCAACTCCTTCCCGCGCCCGTCCTCCACGCGCCCCTCCTTCCCGTGCCCTGCCCACCCGAGTGCCGCCGCCACCACCGGAGCCGCTCCGGCCCACCACCGCCGTGCGGCCGGAGGTCGACCTCCCCTCCTCCCCCCGCACCTCGTCCCCGCCGCCCAGGGCCGGAGCTCGCCGTCCCCTCCTCCCACTGCCATCCGCCCCGGCCGCCCACTGCCCCTAGGCAGGTAAGGTTTTTTTTCTTTTTCGCTTTATTTCTTGTTTTTTCTTTTAAATTAGATAGTTAATTTAGATAGTTAGTTTATTTTGTGTTTTTTCTGTTAAATTGGATAGTTAGTTTTTTCTTCTTCTGTGTTTATGTTAAATTAGATAGTTAGTTTATTAAGTAGAAAAAGTAGATAGAAAAGAAAAAAATAGATAGAAAAAAGAAATGATAGATGAAGAAGGGTATGGGCCCCAAAAAAGAAATGATAGATTTCCATTTGAAGTAAATGTGCATTTTTGACAGAAGTTGCATGTTAAGCTTTTGGTCTGAAGATAGGAGGTGTTGACATAAACCTCATGCATGAAGCATTGATGTAGTTTTATTTGCACCTCTTAGATCTTAGCCTTTTGAGGTTCTATTGTGATAGAAACATGTATGTTTGCGCTGAATTGTATGTTATGCTCCTACTCTACATGCTTTATCTAGTCAAACTTAGAAGAAAATAAGAGAATAATAAACTAGAAGAAGAAAGAAGAAGAAGAAGAAGAAGAAGAAGAAGAAGAAGAAAGAGGAGAGGAGGAGAAAGATAAAAGAAATAAGAAGAAGAAGAAGAAGAAGAAGAAGAAAGAGGAGAGGAGGAAAGAGATAAAAGAAAGAAGAAGAAGAGGAGGAGGAGGAGGAGGAGGAGGAGGAGGAGGAGGAGGAAGAAGAAGAATAATATGATGATCCAGAAGAAGAAGAAGAAGAAGAGGAGAGAGGAGAAAAAGAAAGAAAAGGACCCCGACCCCCGACCCCCGGCTCACGACCCCCGGCTCACGACCCCCGGCGCCCGACGCCACCAACCCCCGACCCTCGACTCCCGACCTCCGACGCCATTGAGACCCGACTCCCGACCCCCGACGCCCGACACCACTGACCCCCGACCCCCGACTCCCGACCCCCGACTCCACTAACCCCCGACCCCCGATGTCCGACGCCATTGACCCTCGACTACAGAAGCCACTGACCCTCGACCCTCGACCCCTGACGCCCGACGCCACTGACCCTCGACTCCCGACGCCACTGACCCTCGACCCCCGACCCCCTACGCCCCTGACCCTCGACCCTCGGCCCCCTACACCCGACCCCCGACACCATTGACTCCCAACCCCCGACCCCCGACACCTCTTCGGCCTCTTGTTGACCAAAGAGACCCTAACCCCCGACGCTAGTGATCCTCGACCCCCGACAACACTAACCCCCGACCACTGACACAACTAACCCCCGACCGCCGATGCCACCGACACCCGACACCACCGACCATCGACGCCACCGATACCCGACACTACCAACCATGGCCGCCACTAAGCCGACGGGGTCATAATTTTGTAAATTATGAGTTAGGTCACATATTTTCCGATTATGTTAATTATAAAAACATCATATTTGTGTTGATCGGGTGAATTTCAATGTGCAGTTGTTCGACGACCTCCACGTGCGTTGGACGAGCTCCGCCCTTGCGTTTGTTGGTGAGCACAAATGACTTCTCCTCCTACCCCCTTAATTTGCTCTGTCCCGGTCTTCGTGCCGATGAAACTTGCTAGCTATAGGTTTCTTCAATCATTAGTATGCGTGACCAGTATGCGTCTCCTGTTCGAAAGGGCGACATCTATAAATATGCATTTCTTTGCATATTTATAACCGCCATCCTTTCGAATTGTCCAACATTATCCATGGACAGCCCGAGTATGTGTAGATTGGGTTTGTTTTCCCATATGCTGTGCTCCGGATCCGATGCGGAATTTCGTCAGTGCCTCCCCTGTTGTTCTTCGGGTACACATCCTCTCTCCTTATTGCCGAGACATGTATCAGGAGAACAGCGGGGAGGTGCTGCCGAAATTTTGCATCGCATCTGGAGTAGAGCATGGGAAAACGAACCCAGTCTACACATATTCGGGTGGGATTAGGACCTATCTTTACCTATTAGCGTGTAGGTTGCATGGACGTAATAAAACTGACAAACTTGATTAGCGTATGAATATAGGTGATGAATTATATATTTATTTCTTGTGCCCCCATAGGTAGCTAGGAAACATGAGTGATCGTGCTTGGATGTACACTCGTCACCCTAGTCAGAAAGACATGACCCATGAATGGTTAACAAAAACCAGGGGGTTTGTGAGAGCCGCATTTGCAAATGGCCAGCATAAAACATGGTGCCCCTGTCCCAACTGCGACAACTGGAAAAAGCAGACAAAGTTTGAAATGGGTAAACACCTGCAGAAGTGGGGTTTTACGCCTAATTATATGGTGTGGACTTTTCATGGTGAGTCTCACCAACGTGCCAGAGCTGAGGTGATTCGTCGTCGCTAATTAGCTTAGTTACCTCCTAAATGGTCTACTTAATAAAAAATGACCTATACTTAGCTAATTATCCTCGAAATGACATAATTAGCTCCAAAAAGGCATTCTTAGCCAATATAGCCCGAAGAAGGGGGCGAGAGGAGAAGAAAGAGGAAAAATGAAAGGAAGGAAGAAGAAGAAGAGGAGAAGAAGAAGAAGGAGAGGGAGGAGGATAAGAAGAAGGAGGAGAAGGAGGAGAAGAAGGAGAAGGAGGTCCTCCTTCTCCTTCTTCTTTCTTCTTCTTCCTCCTTCCCCTTCTCCTTCTTCTTTTCTTCTTCTTCTCCTCTTCCGTCTCCTTCTCCTCCTCCTCCTCCTCCTCCTTCTTTTACTTCTTCTTCTCTTTCTCTTATTCTGTGTAGCTTAGACTCATCCAACAAAGCCTAAATTGGCTAGTTATCCATCTAAATGACATAATTAGCTTAGTTAGCTCCTAAATGGTCCATTTAATAAAAAATGACCTATACTTAGCTAATTATCCTCGAAATGACAAAATTAGCTCCAAAAAGGCATTCTTAGCCAATTTAACCCGAAGAAGGGGACGAGAGGAGAAGAAAGAGGAAAAATGAAAGGAAGGAAGAAGAAGAAGAGGAGAAGAAGAAGAAGGAGAGGGAGGAGGATAAGAAGAAGGAGGAGAAGGAGGAGAAGAAGGAGAAGGAGCTCCTCCTTCTCCTTCTTCTTCCTCCTTCTTCCTCCTTCTCCTTCTCCTTCTTCTTTTCTTCTTCTTCTCCTCTTCTATCTCCTTATCCTCCTCCTCCTCCTCCTTCTTTTACTTCTTCTTCTCTTTCTCTTATTCCACGTAGCTTATACTCATCCAACAAAGCCTAAATTGGCTAATTATCCATCTAAATGACATAATTAGCTTAGTTAGCTCCTAAATGGTCTATTTAATAAAAAATGACCTATACTTAGCTAATTATCCTCGAAATAACATAATTAGCTCCAAAAAGGCATTCTTAGCCAATTTAGCCCGAAGAAGGGGACGACAGGAGAAGAAAGAGGAAAAATGAAAGGAAAGAAGACAAAGAAGAGGAGAAGAAGAAGAAGGAGAGGGAGGAGCATAAGAAGAAGGAGGAGAAGGAGGAGAAGAAGGAGAAGGAGCTCCTCCTTCTCCTTCTTCTTCCTCCTTCTCCTTCTCCTTCTTTTCTTCTTCTTCTCCTCTTCCGTCTCCTTCTCCTCCTCCTCCTTCTTCTTTTACTTCTTCTTCTCTTTCTCTTATTCTACGTAGCTTAGACTCATCCAACAAAGCCTAAATTGGCTAATTATCCATCTAAATGACATAATTAGCTTAGTTAGCTCCTAAATGGTCCATGTAATAAAAAATGACCTATACTTAGCTAATTATCCTCGAAATGACATAATTAGCTCCAAAAAGGCATTCTTAGCCAATTTAGCCCGAAGAAGGGGACGAGAGGAGAAGAAAGAGGAAAAATGAAAGGAAGGAAGAAGAAGAAGGAGAGGGAGGAGGATAAGAAGAAGGTGGAGAAGGAGGAGAAGAAGGAGAAGGAGCTCCTCCTTCTCCTTCTTCTTCCTCCTTCTCCTTCTCCTTCTTCTTTTCTTCTTCTTCTCCTCTTCCGTCTCCTTCCCCTCCTCCTCCTCCTTCTTTTACTTCTTCTTCTCTTTCCCTTTTTCTACGTAGCTTAGACTCATCCAACAAAGCCTAAATTGGCTAATTATCCATCTAAATGACATAATTAGCTTAGTTAGCTCCTAAATAGTCTATTTAATAAAAAATGACCTATACTTAGATAATTATCCTCGAAATGACATAATTAGATCCAAAAAGGCATTCTTACCCAATTTAGCCCGAAGAAGGGGACGAGAGGAGAAGAAAGAGGAAAAATGAAAGGAAGGAAGAAGAAGAAGAGGAGAAGAAGAAGAAGGAGAGGGAGGAGGATAAGAAGAAGGAGGAGAAGGAGGAGAAGAAGGAGAAGGAACTCCTCCTTCACCTTCTTCTTCCTCCTTCTTCCTCCTTCTCCTTCTCCTTCTTCTTCTCCTCTTCCGTCTCCTTCTCCTCCTCCTCTTCCTCCTCCTTCTTCTTTTACTTCTTCTCTTTCTCTTATTCTACGTAGCTTAATTAGACTCATCCAACAAAGCCTAAATTGGCTAATTATCCATCTAAATGACATAATTAGCTTAGTTAGCTCCCAAATGGTATATTTAATAAAAAATGACCTATACTTAGCTAATTATCCTTGAAATGACATAATAAGGCTTACATAGCTGCAACATGACCTATTCCCCCTAACTTAGGTATTAAATGGCCTATAATTAGCCTAGCTAGATCAAAAATGGATTAATAAGCATAGTTTGCTCCGTAATGACCTATTTTACCCAAGTTAGCTCTGAAACGACCTATAGTTAGCTAGGGTTCTACCTAAATGACATAATTAGCTTAGGTAGCTCCTAAATGGTCTATACTTAGCTAATTTCTCTCCGAAATAACCTATATATACACTACTTCATCTAGTATTATTCTTCTAACTTTGTTATTTGTCATTTTGCACACTACCTTCACTTCACGGGAAGCTTGGAAAATATTGATGGAATGCTTGAAGATGATTTCTTGTACCATGGGTTGTATTGAAACTATTGTAGTATATGAATATATGAAACTTTGTATGCACATGGATGAAACTGGTGTAATATATGAAACTTTGTATGCACGTGGATGCAACTTGAAAGCTGGATATAAGAGGTTATTTTAATATGGTTATGAGTACGGAAAGAAATTTATTTATGTCAAATATATATATATATATACATATCCTGATTATTGTTAAAAATTCTGGATATAACAAAAAATAAATAAAAAAGGGGCTGCTTCCCCTCTTTGTCGTCTGCCCCGACATGGCAAAGGGGGGAGGCAGACGGCAAAGGGGGGAATCTGCCCCCTCTCTCTCCCCTCTTTGCCGTCTGCCCCCACATGGCAAAGGAGGGGAGGCAGACGGCAAAGGGGGGAATCTGCCCCCTCTCTCTCCCCTCTTTGCCGTCTGCCCGCACATGGCAAAGGAGGGGAGGCAGACGGCAAATGGGGGAATCTGCCCCCTCTCTCTCCCCTCTTTGCCGTCTGCCCCCACATGGCAAAGGAGGGGAGGCAGACGGCAAAGGGAGGAGGCCTGCCGTTAACACTTAACGGGGACATTGCACCCTTTGCCGTCCCAGTTAATTTGTCGTCTGCCCACTCATGGCAAAGATTCTTTGCCGTCCGCTTTGGGAAAGCTGACGGCAGAGAACCTCTTCACCGGGTTTTTTTTACCGTCTACTTTGCCGTCTGCTGACCGACGGCAAAGCCTTTGCCGTCCGTGGTTGCACCCTTTGCCGTCTGCTTAGGCAGACGGCAAATTTATGAATTTCAGTAGTGTTCCACCTCACATTAGCCAAACCTCCCGCACTAAGTAGAGATACTACTTGTGCATCCATAAACCATCAACCCTGTTTTGCCATGAGTGTCCACCATACCTACCTATGGATTGAATAAGATCCCTCAAGTAAGTTGTCATCGGTGCAAGCAATAAAAATTGCTCTCTAATATGTATGATCTATTAGTGTGTGGAAAATTAGCTTTGTACGAACCTGTGATGAGGAAGACATAAAAGAGACAGACTGCATAATAAAGTTCTTTATCACAGGAGACAACATAAAGTGACGTTCCACCGCACTAAGAGGACACGCATCCAAACATCAAAAGCACATGACAACCTCTGCTTCCCTCTGCGAAGGGCCTATCTGGTACCTTTACTTATAGCCCTTGAAAGAGTCATGGTGATCTTCACCAATTCCTTATTTCGCCTTTATCTTGGCTAACGTCATATGCTTGGGAAAGATCTATATTCATATGTCAACTTGGAAGTAAGTATTCATGAATTATTATTGTTGACATTACCCTTGAGGTAAGCAGTTGGAGGCAAAACTGTAAGCCCCTATCTTTCTTTGTGTCCAGCTAAAACTTTGATCTCATGAGTACCACATGAGTTGTAGCAATTGTAGAGAACGAAAGAATGATTGAGTATGTGGATTAGCTTTACAAGCTCTTATTTGACTCTTTCTGATGTTGTGATAAATTGCAATTGCTTCAATGACTAAAGGCTATCGGTTGTTATTTCTCGGTAAGGTTCTTGATCCAAGCATTACTTTGTGAATGAATTGTCACTTTAGCATGAGAGATTATATGTTGGTATTACTGTTCTGAGCTTGATCATGATGCATGCATGTTCGTATCTTGTTTTGTCGACACCTTGCTCCCTAAACATGTGGACATATTTAGTGAGCTAGGCTTTCTCTTGAGGACAAGCGAGGTCTAAGCTTGGGGGAGTTGATACGTCCATTTTGCATCATGTTTTTATGTTGATATTTTATCGCTTCTTTGGCTGTTATTTCACTTCACGGTACAATTCTTATTTCATTTTGCAAGGTTTACTTGAAGCGGGAGAATGCCGGCAACTGAAATTCTGGCCTGAAAGTGGAGCAAAGTTGAGATACCTATTCTGCGCAACTCCAAACGCCATAAAAATCAACGAGGAGTTTTTCCCGATTTATCAAAAATACTGGGCCGAAGAAGTGCCAGAGGGGCGTCAGGGGGTGGCCACTAGCCTGCACGGCACGACCACCCCCAGGTCGCCCTATGGGGGCTTGTTGGCACCCTGTTGGCCCACTTGCCCCCCTCTTTTTCTATATGGAGGATTTCGTCCAGGAAAAAAATCAGAGAGGAGCTTTTTCGTGGTTTCTCCGCCGCCACGAGGCGGAACTTGAGCAGAACCAATCTACAGCTCCGGCAGGACGATCCTGCCGGGGAAACTTCCCTCTCGGAGGGGGAAATCATCGCCATCGTCGTCCCCAACACTCCGCTCATCGGAGGAGACTCGTCACCATCAACATCTTAATCAGCACCATCTCATCTCCAAACCCTAGTTCATCACTTGTAACCAATATCCGTCTCGCGACTCCGATTGGTACTTGTAAGGTTGCTAGTAGTGTTGATTACTCTTTGTAGTTGATGCTAGTTGGACTACTTGGTGGAAGAGTTTATGTTCAGATCCTTGATGCTACTCATTACCTCTATGATCATGATTATGATTATGCTTTGTGACTAGTTACTTTTGTTCCTGAGGACATGGGATAAGTCATGCTAATAGTAGTCATTTGAATTTGGTATTCGTTCGGTAATTTGATATGTTGTATGTTGTTTTTCCTCTAGTGGTGTTATGTGAACGTCGACTATATAGCACTTCACCATTATTTGGGCCCAGAGGAAGGCATTGGGAAGTAGTAAGTAGATGATGGGTTGCCGGAGTGACAGAAGCTTAAACCCTAGTTTATGCGTTGCTTCGTAAGGGGCTGATTTGGATCCACTAGTTTAATGCTATGGTTAGACTTTGTCTTAATTCTTTTTTCATAGTTGCGGATGCTTGCGAGAGGGGTTAATCATAAGTGGGATGCTTGTCCAAGTAAGGTCAGTACCCCAAGCGCCGGTCCACTCACATATCAAACTATCAAAGTAACGAACGCGAATCATATGAACATGATGAAAACTAGCATGACAGAAATTCCTGTGTGTCCTCGAGAGCGCTTTTCCTCCTATAAGACTTTGTCCAGGCTTGTCCCTTGCTATAAAAGGGATTGGGCCACTTTGCTACACCGTTGCTACTTTTGTTACTTGTTGCTTGCTATGAATCATCTCACCACACAATAACTTGTTACCGACAATTTCAGTGCCTGCAGATTTTACCTTGCTGAAAACCACTTGTCAGATCCTTCTGCTCCTCGTCGGGTTCGACACTCTTACTTATCGAAAGGACTACAATTGATCCCCTATACTTGTGGGTCATAAGAAGACTTGGGCCCCCCTCAGCGTCAAGTTCTTCATGTGGCTCGCCTTGCAAGATCGGTGCTTGACTAGTGAGAGGCTGACGCGCCACGACCTTCCCCATTCCATTGTGTGCGTGCTCTACGACCAGGCCCCCGAATCCATGCAACATCTCCTGATCGGCTGCTCCTTATCCCGCATGGTCTGGCATGATGTCTTCTCCAAGCTTAGGATCACCGCTACCATGCCCACCGAGCATGAGGCTTTCTTCGACTGGTGGCAGGAGGCTACTACGTCGGCCCAGCCCTCTCTTCGCAAGGGCACTGCTTTGCTCGGAATCATCATGGCCTGGACCATCTGGAAGCACATGAACGCTTGTATCTTTGACAACGCTACCCCCTCCACTACCGAGGCCTCCAAGTCCGACGTTGCCGAGGCTAGGATTTGGGCGATGGCGGGTGCTAACGGGCTTCGTGCTTTCATTTTCGAACCGCCTTGAACCTTTTGTTGCTGTTGTTTTGTATCGCTGACCTAGCCACCAATGAGTGGTTGCGTCCAGCACATGTAACTCTCTCCTTCTATCAATGAAATGATACGCTCTTTGCGTATTCGAGGAATGAGAGGCGCACACCGTTTTGGGATCAAGGGCAAGTTAGCTCCTCGCTATATTGGTCCTTTCACCGTCCTCGAAAGGAGTGGAAAAGTACCTTATCAATGAGAACTATCGGCAAACCTTTCACAGGTTCACGAAGTCTTCCATGTGTCTCAGCTCCGTCGCTACTTCAAGGATCCTATTCGAGTAGTGGATCATGATATGCTTGAGCTGAAACAAGACCTCTCTTATAAAGAGCATCCGCTCTGCATTCTCGACCAGGTTGAACGTTAGACTCGTTGCAAGGTCACCAAGTTCCTTAAAGTGAAGTGGTGAAATCATTCTGAATATGAAGCCACTTGGGAACAGAAGGATCACCTTCGTTATGAATACCCCGAGCTCTTTCCTTCTACCTCTTAATTCTCGGGAGGAGAATTCTTATTAGTAGGGGAGAGTTGTGACATCCTCACCTTTTGCTACAGCGATCTCTGTAATTAAGCTACAGTAATCCTATGCTAATGATGCCACGTCACCATGGTTATTATTGTTAAACTCGCGTTGGTTCAAACCCCATTCATTTCCATTACAAATTTAATTCGTCTGAAAAGTGGATATTAAAAGTTTTGCAAAACTGAAAATAAAAATGTTGGATGGGTTACAATTGTTCTCTAAGAATTTATAGAATTGAAGCAGGTATTTTTGAAAGTAATTTAGAGCCTCTAAATAATTAAGAGAGAAGTTGTTTAATAATAAAAGAAAAAAACTAAATAAAACAAAAAAAGAAAAAAGAAAAAAAACCCAACCTAGGCCGGCCCATCCAGTCCCATATCCCCTAGCCCATCTAACCCATAGGGTATTTAACCCCCCTCCCAAAAAAACCTAGCCTCACCCCTCCCCAGTGCCACTCCCTCCACCCCGCTGCTAGAACCCACGAGGAGGACCAAGCCCCTCGTCCCCATCTCTCGCTCGCTCAATCCCTCTCCCTCGTTCCCAACCCCCACGCCACATCGATCGAGCCTCCCTCACTCAGGCCCTTGCTCCACCAGATCGAACCAGGCCCCCTCATTCTCCCTCCGTTCCACCCCAGCAGCCTCCCCATCGGCCCTCCTCCACCGACGGTCCCTCCCCTCGCTCTCCCTCCCTATCGCTCGATCCGGGAGGGATCGAGCAGGGAGGCCGAGTCCCTCCGCCTCCTCCGGCCGGATCCAGTTGGGCCAACCTCGAACCGCCCATGCCCGGACCACCCCGTGCCGAGCTCGACGCCTCTCCGTTGCCCCCGACCTCTTCGGCCATCGACACCAACCACGCTGTCTCCTCCGCCCCTCCCCGTGAACTTGGCTACACCGGGCCTTCCCATCAACGCCGATGAGCCCTCCATTCGGGCTCTCCCCTTCCTATCTTACCCCCTCTGTTCCCGTTCCGACGCCCCACCATGGCCTCCGGTGAAATTCACCTCGCCTCGTGATTCTTTCTCTCATGTAAATTGAGAGCAGGAGTAGGAGTTGTTCCTATGAGATGTAGATGAGAGAGATAAGAAAGAAAACAAAACAAAACAAAGTGATAAATGCATGTGAGTATGTATATGTGTGATGAATGTATTTGTGTATAAATAAGTAAGTATGTATGTGTATTCTGGATGTGTGTAAAAAGAAAAATGTGTATAAGGTGTATGAGTGTGTATGGTGATTTTGGGTGGAGGATATGTGTGAGTTGTGGTGAGGCCGATGCCACTTACAGGTGGGGCCACCCCGTGTAAAATGTTTTTTCAAAAAAATACTCATAATAATAAAATTAGATAATAAATAAATAATCCATAGATAATTAGTTAAGTAAATAAATTAATTAGGTAATTGGTATTATTAATATGATTAAGAGTAAATAGATTACTTAAGTATTCTGTTAATTAAGATAGATATATTAGCCTAAATTGAGTATGACACGTGGGTCCCCCTCACTAATTAAATTTATTATCTAGTTAGTTAACCCCAATAAAAAAGGATCCTATAACAACGGGGACCCATTGGTTAGTTTGACCAGCCAACACAATTGTTGACTGATGATGTCGTGCTGACCTCTTGCTGATGTCATAATTGCATTTATTGAATTGTTTTATCTGCTGTAATTTCTGAATATTAATAAAACTTTAAAAATTAATATAAAATAATATGTAACTCAGATGAAAATATTTTGAACATGAAAGTTGATCAACAGAACGAGACGAACCCGGATACACTATGTGTTCGGCTCCCACCCGTCCCTAGCATAGCAAACGTGGAACTTTTCTACCTATTTTCGTCTGACCGGAAGTAGCTAGAGACCCAGTAAAAGTAATTCCGATAATTTCCCGACCCGTTTATGATGGATAGCAATGCATTAGCTCATGCCTAACCCTGCTTTGACATGTCATGCTTAGTGTTTGCATTGGTGTTATATTTACTGTTTCTTCCCCTCTCTTCTTACCGGTAGACCTTGAGACTGACGCTGCTCCCGGGTACGACTACCCTCCTGACGACCAACCCTTTGCTGCAGAGCAACAAGGCAACCTAACTCCCTTGATCATTCCTATATCGCCCATTTATTTCTCCCTCATGCTTGCATTAGAATTTTGCTACTGTTGTAGATAGATCCTATATCTGATGCCTAGCCTGTTTTTGATGAACTGCTACTTTCAATACCGTACTGTAAAGTGCTTAGTATAGGTAGAGTAGTCATCCCGTCTGACCCCTTAGTCTAGTTGCCCCGCTTTAATGTCGAGTCTTGATCCCTGATCGACGAGCCAAGAACCGACACAACACTTACACCCCCCTTAGCTATATGGCGCTGCAGAGCTACTATCGGGTACCGAGGGTGACACCTCGCGAAGTACTTAGGATGATATCTCTGTAGTACATCTAGTCGGTCATGGTTATTGAGGGTGATTCCTCGTTCACCACTCCCGACAATGACTCTGTCGTGCAACCCCTCAAGTGTGAGACGCCCTCGAGGGTGATACCTCTAAGTTCACCTTGACGGTTACATCGTTCGGGATCTAACGAGGGTGATACCTCGGATCCCCCTGATGTTACAATCCCACGGTTACTTGACTTTGTTACTGGGAACATTGATTAATAATGTTAGGCGGGTGGATTCCCACGTGGATGTGTCGATTAGTTAATTAAAATGTTAATGGATTTGGGTATTTGATCTGGGTTGGTCAGAGACCTTATTACGCACTAACCGTCTAAGTGGGAGAAGTTATGGGTACTCGACGTCATGGTATCAGTCGAACCTCTCCAGACGTCTTGCAATGGAGCGGCACGCGCCCGAGTGGTCCATATATGCATCGCGCTTGTAATAAGGGGTGCTAGGACTGACATCGTCCGCCCTCGCATCGTGCAGGAGTGCAAAGGGTGATGGGCCCATGACCCCTGCATGCTTAGGATTTAGACCGGCGGGCTGGCCTCTCTATTGAGTCTAGGTGGGGCTGCGACGTGTCGATATTCCGAGGCCGGACACGACCCAGAAAAATGTGTCTGGCCAGAGTGTTATCAAGCGTGATGGGGAATATGTTGTGCACCCCTGCAGGGAAGAACTTACCTATTCGAATTGTCGTGTCCACGGTTAAAGGACGACTTAGAGTTGTGCCTCGATCTTCTACAACTACAACTTTTACTTAACTAGAATGTTTGCTTTGGGATTTTTTCCTCGCAGGGAGTCGAGGGAGAATCTCAAGGGTAATGTCAACAATAATAACTCATGATCACCCACATCCGAGTGGATATATTTATCTACATCATTCCCCAACACATGACGCATGACAAAAGATAAAGGCGAAATAAAGGAAATGGTGAAGATCACCTCGACTCTTAGATAGAGGTGAGTACTAGAAAGTAAAGGTAATAGATAGGCCCTTCGCAGAGGTAAGCAGAGGTTGACAAGAGGTTTTTAGTACGGTATTCTCTACAAGCATTGAAATTATCGGTGAGAGATAGTTTTCTGATAAGGTAATTTGTAACGGGTAACGAGTAACAATTGTAACTAAGGTGCAGCAAGGTGGCCTAATCCTTTTTGTAGCAAAGAAAAGCCTGGACAAACTCTTATATAAAGAAAGGCGCTCCTGAGGACACATGGGAATTTATGTCAAGCTATTTTTCATCATGCTCATATGATTCGCGTTCGTTACTTTGATAATTTGATATGTGGGTGGACCGGTGCTTGGGTGCTGCCCTTACTTGGACAAAACTTCCACTTATGATTAACCTCTCTCGTAGGCATCCGCAACTACGAAAGAAGAGTTAAGATAAACGTAACCATAGCATTAAACATATGGATCCTAATAAGCCCCTTACGAAGCAACACATAAACTAGGGTTTAAGCTTCTGTCACTCTAGCTACCCATCATCTAGTTATTACTTTCCAATGCCTTCGTCTAGGCCCAAATAATGGTGATGTGTCATGTAGTCGACGTACAAATGACACCACTTGTAACACCGTGTGTTTGACTTTCCTGACTAAGTTAACTTATTTCAAAACTTAGGACCAATTAGATTTTTTATGAATGCTTGCATGTGATGTTTGCTTGATTGCCTATTGCTTGTTTGAATCCAATGCTCCCGCTACTCACCAAACTCAGCTCCTTGAACCAAACCCTTGCCTAATGATCATGCCATGTGTTTAGGACCAGAAACTAATTTTAGCAAACAATATTTTGACCAAAAAGCATTTCCTTGATTTAAGCTTTCAAAAACCCCCGAGTTGGGATTTGTACTACAACTCCTCAAATAAGGGAAGTTAGTTTTCACCAAATGATTTATTCGAAACCCATTATCAAAATTACTTCCCAAAACCACAATATTATTATTTTAAAAGTTATTTTACAATTTTATTTCAATATCCTTCTCTGAGGCCAGAAATGGTCCCTTATGAAGGAAAGTTATTTTTATTGCTTTCAAAATAATTGAGGAAATTTAGCGAAACTCCGTGGACATATATATTCCAAATATTGGAGTTTCAACACATGGTCATGTTCAAAATATTGGGAAAACCCCTTCAAAACCCTTCCTGCCTATTTCAAGCTTTTGGAATATTTCTATAATAAATATTCTCCATAAATTCCTATAAAATTCTAGCATGTCACATATGATATATGTGATGATCTTGCCAAGTTTCATCTCAATCCAAGTTGATTCCCCTAATTATTCTAATACCCTGTCTATCCAGATCCAAATTTGAGCAACTCTACATTGCCAAGTATCTCCAATTGTGCTCAAATTTGGTAGACATGTTCTCATACTCAAATAATGCATCCACACCAAGTGGTGCATCAAGGAGAATAGAAGAACTTGTCCCAAGCCCATCAAAACCCTCTATGTTAATTGCTGACTTTGGCAAACTTTACACTATAAAGTTTCTCCAATTGATCCCAAACTTTTTGGGCATGCTTTAATGCTCAAATAATGCCCCACACCAAATATTGGATTTGTGGGAATTGATTTGAATAGTTTTGTAAGCAGAAGGCCATTTCTGCCCATTTCATGGGTTTTCCAAGTCTACATTGGAAACCTTCTTCACCAAATCCCAAATTTGGTTTCCAAGCTTATTTCCATCTATTATTTGATCCTTTCAATTTCATATCAATTGGACTCCATCTGGTAGCCCTAACACCCATCAAACACCTTGTGTGCGTTCACCAAAGTTGCTGCTTTGGCCCCTTCCACTATTACCCTTGAGCTTAAATTTCTACCACACCTCTCTATAGTTATGTTTTACCTCCACGAGCTTGCCATGGCCTCTAGTCAATTATTGGAGGGAGTCTCCATGTAGGTACCTCTCATTTTCGACCAGGCAACACCATTTTTACCCCTCTCGCCCCACCTCTGCTTAAGGTAATGCCCCCACCTCTTTCCAGATGGTCCCTAGCATCCGAAGGCATCATTTCGAACCAAGATATGGCATGCTCATGTAGGGAAAATGAGCAGCACATCTACAAGTTGATTTCTGGCTCAAATGTCGCTTTGAACTCCAAGTACTAGCTACCCTCCTCCTCGTGAGCTGAAACTTTGAAGTATTTTAGTCATTGCATAGTTAACACTGCTAGACATTGTTTTCCCCGAAGACTCCCCATTTGAAAATTGCTTTTCTTAGCTCCAAGTTTGGTGTTACAAACATAAGCATAGTCAAAACCATTCAAACTAGCTCCACTAGAGACCAAACTCCTAAGTCGCACCCCACCTAGCATGCCCCACACCCCAGACACCTTTGACCGGTCAAACAACTACTGTAGACTTGAGTGGCCATGGTGACCACCTCCCTAGCGTGCAAAATTGGTGCTCTACAACTTGTCTTCTTCCTCTAGGCCATTTCCTCCAGACCATCTCTCCGTTGCCCCCGACCTCTTCGGCCACCGACACCAACCACGCTGCCTCCTCCGCCCCTCCCCGTGAACTTGGCTACACCGGGCCTTCCCATCAACGCCGATGAGCCCTCCATTCGGGCTCCCCCCTTCCTATCTTACCCCCTCTGTTCCCGTTCCGACGCCCCACCATGGCCTCCGGTGAAATTCACCTCGCCTCGTGATTCTTTCTCTCATGTAAAGTGAGAGCAGGAGTAGGAGTTGTTCCTATGAGATGTAGATGAGAGAGATAAGAAAGAAAACAAAACAAAACAAAGTGATAAATGCATGTGAGTATGTATATGTGTGATGAATGTATTTGTGTATAAATAAGTAAGTATGTATGTGTATTCTGGATGTGTGTAAAAAGAAAAATGTGTATAAGGTGTATGAGTGTGTATGGTGATTTTGGGTGGAGGATATGTGTGAGTTGTGGTGAGGCCGATGCCACTTAGAGGTGGGGCCACCCCGTGGAAAATGTTTTTTCAAAAAAATACTAATAATAATAAAATTTGATAATAAATAAATAATCCATAGATAATTAGTTAAGTAAATAAATTAATTAGGTAATTGGTATTATTAATATGATTAAGAGTAAATAGATTACTTAAGTATTCTGTTAATTAAGATAGATATATTAGCCTAAATTGAGTATGACACGTGGGTCCCCCTCACTAATTAAATTGATTATCTAGTTATTTAACCCCAATAAAAAAGGATCCTATAACAACGGGGACCCATTGGTTAGTTTGACCAGCCAACACAATTGTTGACTGATGATGTCATGCTGACCTCTTGCTGATGTCATAATTGCATTTATGGAATTGTTTTATCTGCTTTAATTTCTGAATATTAATAAAACTTTAAAAATTAATATAAAATAATATGTAACTCAGATGAAAATATTTTGAACATGAAAGTTGATCAACAGAACGAGACGAACCCGGATACACTATGTGTTCGGCTCCCACCCGTCCCTAGCATAGCAAACGTGGAACTTTTCTACCGATTTTCGTCTGACCGGAAGTAGCTAGAGACCCGGTAAAAGTAATTCCGATAATTTCCCGACCCGTTTATGATGGATAGCAATGCATTAGCTCATGCCTAACCCTGCTTTGACATGTCATGCTTAGTGTTTGCATTGGTGTTATATTTAGTGTTTCTTCCCCTCTCTTCTTACCGGTAGACCTTGAGACTGACGCTGCTCCCGGGTACGACTACCCTCCTGACGACCAACCCTTTGCTGCAGAGCAACAAGGCAACCTAACTCCCTTGATCATTCCTATATCGCCCATTTATTTCTCCCTCATGCTTGCATTAGAATTTTGCTACTGTTGTAGATAGATCCTATATCTGATGCCTAGCCTGTTTTTGATGAACTGCTACTTTCAATACCGTACTGTAAAGTGCTTAGTATAGGTAGAGTAGTCATCCCGTCTGACCCCTTAGTCTAGTTGCCCCGCTTTAATGTCGAGTCTTGATCCCTGATCGACGAGCCAAGAACCGACACAACACTTACACCCCCCTTAGCTATATGGCGCTGCAGAGCTACTATCGGGTACCGAGGGTGACACCTCGCGAAGTACTTAGGATGATATCTCTGTAGTACATCTAGTCGGTCATGGTTATTGAGGGTGATTCCTCGTTCACCACTCCCGACGATGACTCTGTCGTGCAACCCCTCAAGTGTGAGACGCCCTCGAGGGTTATACCTCTAAGTTCACCTTGACGGTTACATCGTTCGGGATCTAACGAGGGTGATACCTCGGATCCCCCTGATGTTAAAATCACACGGTTACTTGACTTTGTTACTGGGAACATTGATTAATAATGTTAGGCGGGTGGATTCCCACGTGGATGTGTCGATTAGTTAATTAAAATGTTAATGGATTTGGGTATTTGATCTGGGTTGGTCAGAGACCTTATTACGCACTAACCGTCTAAGTGGGAGAAGTTATGGGTACTCGACGTCATGGTATCAGTCGAACCTCTCCAGACGTCTTGCAATGGAGCGGCACGCGCCCGAGTGGTCCATATATGCATCACGCTTGTAATAAGGTGTGCTAGGACTGACATCGGCCGCCCTCGCATCGTGCAGGAGTGCAAAGGGTGATGGGCCCATGACCCCTGCATGCTTAGGATTTAGACCGGCGGGCTGGCCTCTCTATTGAGTCTAGGTGGGGCTGCGACGTGTCGATATTCCGAGGCCGGACATGACCCAGAAAAATGTGTCTGGCCAGAGTGTTATCAAGCATGATGGGGAATATGTTGTGCACCCCTGCAGGGAAGAACTTATCTATTCGAATTGTCGTGTCCACGGTTAAAGGACGACTTAGAGTTGTGCCTCGATCTTATACAACTACAACTTTTACTTAACTAGAATGTTTGCTTTGGGATTTGTTCCTCGCAGGGAGTCGAGGGAGAATCTCAAGGGTAATGTCAACAATAATAACTCATGATCACCCACATCCGAGTGGATATATTTATCTACATCATTCCCCAACACATGACGCATGACAAAAGATAAAGGCGAAATAAAGGAAATGGTGAAGATCACCTCGACTCTTAGATAGAGGTGAGTACTAGAAAGTAAAGGTAATAGATAGGCCCTTCGCAGAGGTAAGCAGAGGTTGACAAGAGGTTTTTAGTACGGTATTCTCTACAAGCATTGAAATTATCGGTGAGAGATAGTTTTCTGATAAGGTAATTTGTAACGGGTAACGAGTAACAATTGTAACTAAGGTGCAGCAAGGTGGCCTAATCCTTTTTGTAGCAAAGAAAAGCCTGGACAAACTCTTATATAAAGAAAGGCGCTCCTGAGGACACATGGGAATTTATGTCAAGCTATTTTTCATCATGCTCATATGATTCGCGTTCGTTACTTTGATAATTTGATATGTGGGTGGACCGGTGCTTGGGTGCTGCCCTTACTTGGACAAAACTTCCACTTATGATTAACCTCTCCCGTAGGCATCCGCAACTACGAAAGAAGAGTTAAGATAAACGTAACCATAGCATTAAACATATGGATCCTAATAGGCCCCTTACGAAGCAACACATAAACTAGGGTTTAAGCTTCTGTCACTCTAGCTACCCATCATCTAGTTATTACTTTCGAATGCCTTCGTCTAGGCCCAAATAATGGTCATGTGTCATGTAGTCGATGTACACATGACACCACTTGTAACACCGTGTGTTTGACTTTCCCGACTAAATTAACTTATTTCAAAACTTAGGACCAATTAAATTTTTTATGAATGCTTGCATGTGATGTTTGCTTGATTGCCTATTGCTTGTTTGAATCCAATGCTCCCGCTACTCACCAAACTCAGCTCCTTGAACCAAACCCTTGCCTAATGATCATGCCATGTGTTTAGGACCAGAAACTAATTTTAGCAAACAATATTTTGACCAAAAAGCATTTCCTTAATTTAAGCTTTCAAAAACCCCCGAGTTGGGATTTGTACTACAACTCCTCAAATAAGGGAAGTTAGTTTTCATCAAATGATTTATTCGAAACCCATTATCAAAATTACTTCCCAAAACCACAATATTATTATTTTAAAAGTTATTTTACAATTTTATTTCAATACCCTTCTCTGAGGCCAGAAATGGTCCCTTATGAAGGAAAGTTATTTTTATTGCTTTCAAAATAATTGAGGAAATTTAGCGAAACTCCGTGGACATATATATTCCAAATATTGGAGTTTCAACACATGGTCATGTTCAAAATATTGGGAAAACCCCTTCAAAACCCTTCCTGCCTATTTCAAGCTTTTGGAATATTTCTATAATAAATATTCTCCATAAATTCCTATAAAATTCTAGCATGTCACATATGATATATGTGATGATCTTGCCAAGTTTCATCTCAATCCAAGTTGATTCCCCTAATTATTCTAATACCCTGTCTATCCAGATCCAAATTTGAGCAACTCTACATTGCCAAGTATCTCCAATTGTGCTCAAATTTGGTAGACATGTTCTCATACTCAAATAATGCATCCACACCAAGTGGTGCACCAAGGAGAATAGAAGAACTTGTCCCAAGCCCATCAAAACCCTCTATGTTAATTGCTGACTTTGGCAAACTTTACACTATAAAGTTTCTCCAATTGATCCCAAACTTTTTGGGCATGCTTTAATGCTCAAATAATGCCCCACACCAAATATTGGATTTGTGGGAATTGATTTGAATAGTTTTGTAAGCAGAAGGCCATTTCTGCCCATTTCATGGGTTTTCCAAGTCTACATTGGAAACCTTCTTCACCAAATCCCAAATTTGGTTTCCAAGCTTATTTCCATCTATTATTTGATCCTTTCAATTTCATATCAATTGGACTCCATCTGGTAGCCCTAACACCCATCAAACACCTTGTGTGCGTTCACCAAAGTTGCTCCTTTGGCCCCTTCCACTATTACCCTTGAGCTTAAATTTCTACCACACCTCTCTATAGTTATTTTTACCTCCACGAGCTTGCCATGGCCTCTAGTCAATTATTGGAGGGAGTCTCCATGTAGGTACCTCTCATTTTCGCCTAGGCAACACCATTTTTACCCCTCTTGCCCCACCTCTGCTTAAGGTAATGCCCCCACCTCTTTCCAGATGGTCCCTAGCATCCGAAGGCATCATTTCGAACCAAGATATGGCATGCTCATGTAGGGAAAATGAGCAGCACATCTACAAGTTGATTTCTGGCTCAAATGTCGCTTTGAACTCCAAGTACTAGCTACCCTCCTCCTCGTGAGCTGAAACTTAGAAGTATTATAGTCTTTGCATAGTTAACACTGCTAGACATTGTTTTCCCCGAAGACTCCCCATTTGAAAATCGCTTTTCTTTGCTCCAAGTTTGGTGTTACAAACATAAGCATAGTCAAAACCCATTCAAACCAGCTCCACTAGAGACCAAACTCCTAAGTCGCACCCCAGCTAGCATGCCCCACACCCAGACACCTTTGACCGGTCAAACAACTACGGTAGACTTGAGTGGCCATGGTGACCACCTCCCTAGCGTGCAAAATTGGTGCTCTACAACTTGTCTTCTTCCTCCAGGCCATATCTGGCTATTGCCTCGTGTCTCAGAGCACCGGGGGATTCCATTTGACCGGTCCTGCCCTTCCCCGACACCAGCTCGCCTCCAAAATGCCGCAGAGACGCGTGTATCCCCCGTGCCCTGAGAGCACCGAGAGCTTCCAAGGCACCCTTCGACCGCCCCCTCCATTTGAAGCCACCCCGAGCCCTCTCTGGCTCCCCCTCAACTCCTCCTCCCTCCCAACAACTTCCTCAGCTTCCCTTTCCTCCTCTCGAGCTCTCTCCCCTCCCTAATGGCTGCAGGGTAGTGCCTCGGCCTCCGCTTGGGCTAGCGCGTCCCAGAGCTCCCCCTCGCCCCTGGGCTCTCCGTCGAGTCCACCCCGTCGTTGAATGGCCCCCCTTAGCTCCCCATAACCGGCCCAGGCGCCTCACAACGAGGCCCGTGAGAGCCGGCTGCCTGTCTCGCGGTCGTCCCAAGCACGCGCTGCTGCAGCACCTCCCCGCCGGTCCATAGGGCTTGGTTGGACGCGGTGTGCAACCCAAGATAGTCGGCGTCCCGGGCTTCCCCCGAGGTGGATAGTGCCGCCGGGGTGAGATCACGCATGGCTCGGCTCTCCCTCCTCTACCCCTCCTGTGTTTTGGGTGAGAGGTAGGGGAAGAGCCTGTCATCAGGGCCCGCCTATAAGTGGCTAAGGTCCCGGGACACCTGGGTTAAGTGGCCACGCCTTCGGCTGGAAGACGCCTCCACCGCATGGAGACACATTGCTATGAATGCGCCTTCGACACGGCCAGCCTGCTCGCGTGGCTGAGCAGCTCGGCCGGCCCAAGCTATATCTGCCACCCAGGGAGACTATAGCCCTCTGGTGTAGTCTTTTCAATTTTATTTATCAAAAACTTCACAAATCCCAAAAGAATTCATCCTAACTCCAAATCTGATGATTCAAAATTCTGCCGGTTCATATAATCAAGATCTGTCCAAAGATGTTCTTTGCAAATTTTTCCAAATAACTAATATATGGTTTTAATATTCAAATGCAGATTTGAATATATTTAGCCCGCCTTTCAAAAACCCTAGAGGATTCAAATCAACTCCAAATGGTATGATTCCAATTTCCAGAGCCTTCTTATATCTTGCATTATTTTTTAAGCCTTAGTTAACATTTTTATCTCGGATGATTCTGTTGCATTAAATAAATAGCTTCCTTTTGCTATTGATCCAATATTAGAAAATCCCTAGAATATTCATGTTAACTCCAAATCCAGTGAAACAACTTCCTAAATGTTTCTAAAATCATGCTTGGTTAAATGACTGCCTCCACTCATTTTTATTAGAATATTTTCTATAAGCTTCATAAAGGATCACCTATTCCTCCTTTCATCTGTTCAGAAATCCCTGATGGTCCAAATCTCCTCTAGCAAGCTTCACGTATTTTTCTTATGACCGGAGTGGTCCAAGAAAAATATAACTTCCATTTATATAGCACTTTTGTTCTGCTTGCTGTGTGGCTTACTGTGGTTGTTTCCGACGATAGTTGACGGGTAGACGGAGTACTCGGAGTTGGAATGGAAGACTACGAAGACCCCAAGGACTTATGTGAGCAAGGCAAGCAGCCCTTTAACCATGTTTGAGCTAAATGTTTATTGCATGCCATGTAGAGTAATTATTCCCGTTGCATACGATCATGAGAATTCGGTAAACCATCAATATGGTGTTTCCAGTGGCTCCTCCGGAGCACTTGCATTTGAGCATGATCCTACCACCTATGACGGTCACATTGTTAATATGTTGACATGTAGACAGTAGTGCTATGCCTAGTAGAAGCATATGCATGATGATGGTAAAATGGTTATCAAAGGTTTTACGAGAACCCCATGGGGTGCCACTAATGCCCGAGGGTGATGATGATGTGATGGGCGACCACTTGTGAAAGAAGTGGTGCACCGGGAGTATTTTGTGTGAGTGGTTCTGGAAATGGGAATAGATTTATGATGTGTCGACCGTCCCAACCTTACATGTGCGACCACGTTACCCCTTTATGGGACGGGGCTATGTTGATTATCTTCGTCGGTGTTAGCAAAGAGCCACATTACTAGTGGTGGGAGTGATATTTGGACACTCTCGTGACGGGGTCGTACCAGGTAGGTCGACTATGCCGTTTTTACGTGTTTCGGGCACATCGTTGGTCCCCGCATGGATGATATGGTCCAGAGTTGGTGCTCATAAGACGTACATCATGTGGGCTGTGTACCAATCGAGTGGAACTCTTTGTCTAGTGTCGTCAGGGGAAAGGCAATGATTGGGTACTTACCTCGGGTATGATATATACCGCGAGTCATGGATGACACGAATGTTTCCCGGATCTCGTGGGTACAATGTACAACCTCTGCAGAGTGTAAAACTATTCGAATAGCCGTGTCCACGATCAAGGACAGTGTGGGGAACCCGACTAGCAAGTCGAGTTCGCCGTGCCCAGTGACCCCAAGGATCAATGTTCACTGAACAAAGATACTGAATAATAGAGTCTTACATCCAAGTACCAAAATTACTACATCAAACAACTAGAAGGTCGGGTTCAAGAGCGAGGCCTAAAGCCAATTAAACAGATACATCGAGTAGCGGAAACTCGTAAGGGCTAAGCGGTGCCCATGCCATCAAGCCTACACCGACAGGCATTCTGACTTGGAAACATCCTAGATCGCAGGTTCGTCTCCGACGGCGTACTCGTCGCCAAACTCCGGTCCTTCCATGTCTGGTCAATAGTATAACCAGTGGCAAGCCAATGAGTACTTTGAATGTACTCGCAAACAGCCCATGATATGAACATTTATAGTGAAGAATAATATGTAACATGTATCTTAGGTGGAATGCAATTTGGTGGAATGATCAGGTATATGCAACAAGTTAAAGAACTACTCTTGAAGAACAGGTTACAGATATCGACATATCTGACAAGGGTTGAACACACCGGGTTCGCCCTATATGCCAAGTCATCGGACTTGTCATAATCTCAATGTATTAATGAGGGCTAAACCATCAGGGTTACCATATATGCCAAGTCATCGAACTTGGTCATATTATTGTGATTATCATAACAACACCTTTTTAAACACCACACACACACACTTGGTTTATGCAGAAACGCTGGACGTAGTTTAAGCAGCACCACCCAACTGTCCTTGACCGTGGACACGGCTATTCAAATAGTTTGACACTCTGCAGAGGTAGTACGCTGAACCCAAGAGAAACGTGAAACTTCCGTGTCATCCACGACTCGCGGTATATCACATATACCCGAGGAAAGTACCCGATCATCATCTTTCCCCTTACGATACTAGACAAAGAGTTCCACTCGATTGGTACCCAGCCCACATGTTGTATGTCTTACGAGCACCGACTCTGGACATTATCAACCATGCGGGGACCAACGGTGTGCCTGGAACTCATAATAATGTCATAGTCGTCCTACCTGGCACGACCCCATCACGAGAGTGACACCGATCACTCCCGCCACTAGTAATGTGGCTCTTTGCTAGTACCGACCAGAGTAATCAACAAAGCCCCGTCCCATAAAGGGGTATCGTGGTAGTACTGGTAATGTTGGGACGGTCGACACATCATAAATCTAATCCCATTTCCGAAACCATACTCACACCAAAACACCGGTGCATCACTTCACCAAAAGTGATCACCAACTCATCATCACCCTCGGGCATTAGTGGCACCCGACGGGGTTTTCGTAAACTCTTTGATTTAACTCATCATCATGCTCATGATAAAATGCTTTTACTTTACTTGTCAACATGGTAATAACATTACCCTCATGGGGTAGGGTCAAGCTCGATGCAATGATCTTGCTCTACTAGGCAACATGACAGTAGCATGATCCTCATAAGTGGTAGGGTCAAGCTCATCATGCTTGTGCTCCGAGGAGCCATATGAATAACATCACTATCATGCAAGTGCTTCGATGAAGCCTTCGGTACCATGACACCAATGACGAACCAGCATCGTGATCACATGCAACGGGAAAATACCAACTATACTAGCATGCAACAATGTTTGTGCTCAAGTCATGGTCAAAGGGCTGCTTGCCTTGGTCAGCTAGGTATCCGGGGTCTTCGAGGTCTTCCGCTCCGGATCCTCCGTCACTCGGTAACTCTACCGTCGAGAAAGGAATAAATAAATAATAGCTCACACCAAAACATATCACAAGGTGCTTTTCAAAATGTTGCAAAGTTTGAATAAATTCAGTTTATTATATTGGAAAAATGTTTCCTATGGTTTTTATTAGCTAAGCATATTTATTTAAAAGCAAACAGAAGCAAACAAATGCTTTTAATATCATTTTATTATACCAAAATAGTTTCTGTTTTTGATAAATGTCAAACTCTACTCAATCAATTACTACACATTTTTAGAAAATTGCTGGTGGAAGAATCATATTTTTCTACAGGCTAAATATCTTTATAAAAATCATTTAAGCTGCAGGTTAAAAAAATAAAAGAAAAAGGCCAGGGGGGAAGACCCAGCCGGCCCAGCCAGCAGACCGGCCACCAGGCGCGCGCGGGCCAGGTTCAAACCTGACCTGCGTGCCCCTGGGGTCAGTGTCAGCTGCTGCACGCGCTGGCTACCCTAGGACAGCGACAGGTGGACTCCACCTGTCGGGTCCTTCTACTACCTCCAGCCAGAGAGGTGGAGACGGACGCCGGCGAGGCTATCGTTGTCCTCAGGCCAATCTAGGAGTGGAAATGGGTCCCTCGTTCCTCCGCCTACCTGCTCGTGGTCGGGACCGTGGTGGAAGGGTTTCGGGTTGGCGTCGAGCTAGTGGCTAGGACCACGGATTCGCTCGGGGAAGTTGGGGGAAATGATCCTGGCGTCAAGGGGAGTGCAATGGGAGGTCGGGCAGCGCAGGAGCCGGCGTGTAGCCGGAGATCGACCGGAGCTCCGAGGCGGAGGGGCCTTGGTCGATCTCGAGCACCGGGGCTCTGCGAGCTCGATTGGGCGGCTAAGGGGAGTCTAGTGGTTGTGCTGAAGCTGCCTGGGGGGTGCTGGGGTACCGGGGGGACCTATTTGTAGGCCAGCGACGGTGAGCCGACTCGGGAGCGCCGGTGACTCACCGTGGCGCGCGTGCGTGCACAGTGAGGTGCTGGCCGCGAAACCATGGGTTCGGGACGTGGTTTAGGACCTCCTGGTGCATCGGGCGCAGAGGGAAAGCGAGTGCGGTCGAGCCGCAGCGATCGTGCATGCTCGGTCGCGTCGGGCGCGCGCGGGCACGCGTCGCCTGAGCTCTTCCGCGAGGGGAGGGGGTCCCTGGTGGTAGCTTTGCACTGAATGGATGTCGGGGAGCATTTGGACATTACTGGGGAGGTTGGGACTGGCTGGGGCGACGTCCCCTTGCTGGAGGCTCTCTGTAGCGCGCCCAGAGCGCAGTTTTGGCATGCCACGGCATGCTGGCGCGCTCTGGGCACTTGGGACGTGTCCTCCTTGTCCTGAGTGTTGCTGGGAGTGTGCCTAGCCGTTGTGTGTTAGTGGGAGCACGAGCTGGTCAAAGGAGGCAAGGAACACTAGTGTTGCCAGTACTGGCCTGCGGCTCAAATTGAAGATCTTGTCACTTGTGCTTGGAGTTGGGGAGGGGCTGGTTGACTGGGTGCTCAGGGTGTTCTTGGGCTCTAACTCACCAATTTTGGGGCCTTGCCATTGGGTAAAACAGTGGCTAGGAGGGTTTTTACCTTCCTGTCAGTAGGTGTTCGACAGTGGTTTGGGGTGCTTCCAGTCCACCACTGGAACTGAAACTTAACAGGTTTGGTCTTGGGGTAAAAACATGGGGTTTCACCAAATTTGAGCTCCATTGAACAAGTTTAGCTTTGTAAACATGGAAATGCTTCAAAATGACTAGTACTGTCCTTTACAAAGGAAGTGTGGCCAATCAGAGTATCACAAATCCCATCTTTGGTGTGGAGTCCTCATTTGGGGTGTCTAACACTTCTGCAAAGTTTCACCTCCATTGGAGAAACTTTGCAATGTAGAGTTGTTCCAACTCTTCTCTAGACAGAGAGGGTTTTGGGCTCATTAGGTGCACTTCCCCACCTTGGATCAGGGTGAGATTTTATGTGAGCACCTAATATGGCTTGGGAGGGCTCCTGTAATTTTATGGGAATTTATTGAGATCATTTCCTTTGGAAACATCTCAAAAAGCTAAAACAGACAGAAGTGGTTTTCAGGGTTTTATTCAAATAATATTAATATAAAATAGGGTTGAAAATCTTATATATGGAAAATATATGTCCTTCTCAGCTTCCATGAATTTACTCAGAATTTTCTAAGTAGGAAAGCAATTTTCCTTGTGGGAATATCATTCCTGGCCTTAGAAACACACATAATTATAAAATAGGAAAATAATATTTTAAATCACCAATTAATGTTTTTAATGAATGAAAATAATATTTGGATCATATTATCAACTGTGGTTGGAAGTGACACTTGGCTTCATGAGCTAGTAGTGTATCCCAACATGATGAAGGTGATCTTGATATAAAGGAAAAAGGGTTTTTGAAGCTAGCAAAACAATAAGTTTTTCATGGGTTTGAGTCATCCAGCAAGCAAGCATTCACTCATACAAGGGCTGACATTGCACTCACAACATTACTTGAAAAAGTTTTAACAAGCTCTGATTTTTGCAACATAAAAATACTTGTGGTGAAAAACAGGGTGTGACACACAGTTGGGTAATTCTGCTTAAACTATGTCTAGTCGTTTCCGCATAAACCAAGTGTGTGTGTGACTAAAGTTGTTATCTGAAAGAGTTGATATGGTCAAGTTTGGTGACTTGGCATATCGGGTGAACCCGGAGTGTTCAGCCCTCAGCAGATATGTTGATATCTCTAACATGTTCTTCTGAATACCTTCTAGCCTATGATGCCTAGTTTAAAAAACCGGACCGCATCGGCGGTCGGACCAGAAAAACCGGAACCGACAGCCTCATCGGGTCTGTAAGCTAATAAGACCGTTGTGCAACGGGCGAAAAACAGGGTGTGACAGACAGTTGGGTAATCCTGCTTAAACTATGTCTAGTCGTTTCCGCATAAACCAAGTGTGTGTGTGACTAAAGTTGTTATCTGAAACAGTTGATATGGTCAAGTTTGGTGACTTGGCATATCGGGTGAACCCGGAGTGTTCAGCCCTCAGCAGATATGTTGATATTTGTAACCTGTTCTTCTGAATACCTTCTAGCCTATGATGCATGCCTAGTTTAAAAAACCGGATCGCATCGGCGGTCGGACCAGAAAAACCGAAACCGACAGCCTCATCGGGTCTGTAAGCTAATAAGACCGTTGTGCAACGAGCGAAAAACAGGGTGAAAAACAGGGTGTGACAGACAGTTGGGTAATCCTGCTTAAACTATGTCTAGTCGTTTCCGCATAAACCAAGTGTGTGTGTGACTAAAGTTGTTATCTGAAACAGTTGATATGGTCAAGTTTGGTGACTTGGCATATCGGGTGAACCCGGAGTGTTCAGCCCTCAGCAGATATGTTGATATTTGTAACCTGTTCTTCTGAATACCTTCTAGCCTATGATGCATGCCTAGTTTAAAAAACCGGACCGCATCGGCGGTCGGACCAGAAAAACTGGTTCGACAGCCTCATCGGGTTTGTAAGCTAATAAGACCGTTGTGCAACGGGCGAAAACTGGTCGAACCTGCTGGTTTTCTTGAAAACCAGTAAAAAACCGGGTAACCAAACCGGGAAAAACCAGGAAAATATTTTAATAGAATTTGGGAGAAGTGGGATTCGATCTCAAGTCGTGTGAGCAATATGCGAGGCCTACCCACAACCCTATAACCAACTCAGCTAGGCTACTTTGTTGTCCATTACATGAAAATAATTTTATTTGATCATTGTTCCACACTATATTAGCACATATATTACTCGACATTTATTTATTTTTCTAAAAAACCAACAACCGGACCGGGAACCGACGGTCCGACCGGTAAAAACTTGAAACGACAAACTTTCCTGTTTGATGTCCGGTTCGGTTTTTAAAACTATGAATGCATGTCCATTCAATGCAATTGATCATGTTTATTTACAATCAAAACTTGTTTGCCGCAAAGGTTGCATATTACTTATTATCGTACCAACTGCATTATCCACATCATGGGTTGTTTGCGAGTACATTCAAAGTACTCATTGGCTTGCCACTAGTTATTTCATTGACCAGGTATGAGAGAACACGAAATGGTGAAGAGCACCTTGGTGACGTTCCTGTGAACTAGGACTCTTCCCAGTCAGAATGCCTGTAGGTTAAGGCTGATGGCATGGGTTCATGCTTTCAACCAGTATTATCGCTATTGGTCAAGTTTGGTGTGCTGGCCTTCCAGCCCGTGTATATGTAAGACATGACCGCAATGGTCATTTATTGATGATGTCATTGCATAAAAGTTGTCCACTTGGAACTCACGAAGCCTCAGAAGGCAAGCAGACAATGATAAGACTGCAAAGTCACAGAAGACCCTATTAGCGACAGCCACCAGACGAGTAGTCATTAAGAATTCTTTTCAGCTTAACCCGAGTCGTTTTGGCAGGAAACAACAAAAGACGCACGACAACACCATGAGAAGACCCAGAATACTAAGCGGACCCTCTTCGAGACACAAACCAAGCACGACTGTCGAGTCCGAGAACCCCTAGGGTAGGATGAGTCGTGAATTCCCTTTGCAAATTCGAGTCCGTGAAATGGTTCGTATGGAATCATGTTGTGTGTTGCTTGTTTTTGTTTGTTTGTGCTTTGATATAAGTCGCACTTTTGCTCTAGTCAACAAGCATGTGGTTATATCACCTGCCTCATCTTGATGTTTGAGTTGACCTTGCAACACTTGTTTGATTGCACTTGCACTATATCACCCCTTAGGCACTCCCCTCTATGCTACTACTCGCTCTCGCTCTCTGTCACGCCTCTCGACAACTGAAGACCAACAACACAAGATGCACCAGGGATCCACTTCGGCGGACACTGACAATGAAGACACTGACTATACCATGCTTAACCACACGCAACCCGTAGGAGTTATGCTTTCCCTCAAGATTGGAAACCCTCCCTAGCTCAGCCTAACCTCCACAAGGCCTTCCGGCTCAAATTTCTGGTCACGTGTCTAATACACGGATTTGCCAGAACACCCGTCGAGCCCCGATAAACCCCTATTTAGCACCGATTATTTATGGGACAAATGATCACAGTGAACAAGTATCCTTCCATCTTAAGCCAACACTATAACCCTGATGCCATAAGAAGGACCCACTACTGGAAAAACATAATTTGCCGACAGCTTTTAGCCTTGCTCTCAGCAATTTCACGTGGCTGATGGCATAGAGACTTTGCCCTCAGCCAAAAATAATGCTGACGATATAGGCGCCGCTGACGGCATAGAAAGTCTATGCCGTCCGCTTTATCTAAGCCATCAGCCAGCTGACGGCACATAGGGCGGCTAACGGCATAGGGAGCTTCCCGGTCCCACGTTCGACCAGTGCTTAACGGGAGTCGTCTATGCTGACAGCCAGCTGACAGCAAAGCCTAACGACTGTCTTTGCCGACAGCCAGCTGACGGCATAGCCCGGTGGTTATCTCCCCGTGCAGGATACAAACTAACTGGCCCTATCCTCTTCTCTCTCACATCTCCCATCTGCTCTCCCGACCCGCCGCCGTCGTCGACCCGCGCCCGCCCCTACTCGCCAGCGTCGTCCCGCGCCATCCCCGCCCCGACCACCCGTCGTCGCCCCACACCAGGCCCACCCTGACCCGCCGCCATCGCCCCGCCCCGAGGCATCGCCCGAGGCCACCCTAGCCCGCCCTACTCCACCGCATCCGCCGTTGCCATCCTTTCCCCCACCACCAATGCCCAGCCGGCCACCCACGCCACCTTCCTCCACTTTGCTCCCACCTCATCGGCGCCGGCCGCCTCCTCGCCGGTGAGCTCCTTCTCCCCTTTTTTCTTTATTTTTAGTTTATTTTTTCTATATTAGTTAGATCTGTTAGTAGTAGACAATAGATTTAGTTAGAAATTAGTAATTAAATTTTGTTAGCAATTAGTAGGGGTAGATTTTTAGTTAAATTTAGTTAGCAATTACTTAGTTGTTAGTATTTAGACAATAGGAATTTTTAGTGGTAGATTTTTAATACTTAGTCAGTATACAAGTAAAGGGAAGATAAGGAGATGAAAATGCTAACAATAATAGAAGAAGGAGGAGAAGGAGATGAAGAGAAGAAGAAGAAAAGGAAAAGGAAGGAGGAGAAGGATATTAAGAGAAGAAGAAGAAGAAGAAAAGAAAAAAGAGGAAGAAGAAGGGGAAGAAGGAGAGAAAAATGAAGAAAACAAAATAATAAGAAGAAAAGAAATAGAAGAAGAGAAGAGTAAAAAAACTTGAATAATAAATTATTAATAATGAAGAAAAAGAAGAAGAAGCGTAAATTATTAACAAAACATAAAGAAAAACAAGAAGAGATGTGAAGAAAAATAATTATTAGCTTTATAGTAGTCACCTTAATTAGCTTTATACTTTTAATAATGTAGCTATCAATTAGATGTTAGTATTAGTTAGCTTAATTACCGCGAGTGAGTATTTGTGTTGATTGAGTGCATTTAAATGTGAAGTAGCTTCTCCGTGAGGGTTTGGTTTTCGACGACCTCCCAGCATTCGAAAGTGAGCACATTTGTTAACTCCTCCTCCACCCCCTTTATTTTGCTCTGTTCCGGCCTTCGTGCTGATGACACTATCTAGCTAGGTATTTTTAGTATTAAAATGCAAAGTTGTTGCGTAACCAATATGCGTCTCCCGTTCAAAAGGGTTCCTGTTATAAATATGCATGCATTTGCATATTTATAACGGTGATTCTTTCGAATTGTCCAACGTTATCCATGGACAGCCCGGGTATGTGTAGATTGGGTCATTTCCCATGCTTTGCTCCGGATCCCATGCAGAGTTTCGACAGCGCCTCCTTGTTGTTCTCCGGGTACACATCCTCTCGGTTAGTTGCCGAGACGTGTATCAGGAGAACAGTGGGGAGGTGCTGCCGAAATTTTGCGTTGGATCGGGAGTAGAGCATGGGGAAATGACCCAATCTACACATACTCGGGTGGGATTAGGACCCATCTTTACCTAGTAGCTGGTAGCTGTGCATGTCGTGCATCCCAATGTATTAACCATGATTAAAAAATGGCCATAATTAATTTAACATACTTGATGAACTCATAATTTATATTGTTTATATGTGGATACTATATAGCTAGCTTGCCAGAATAACTGATCGTGAATGGATGTACACCGGTCACCATAGTCAAAGAGAGATGACCGATGAATGGTTGAACAAAACCTATGAATTCGTGGAAATGACATTTTCTAAAGGCCAGCCAAAAACATGGTGCTCCTGCACTAAGTGCAAGAATTCTTCATGACAGACAAAGGATGTAATGGGTAAACACCTATAGATGCATGGTTTTACTCCCGGCTATACGTTGTGGACATTTCATGGTGAGTCGGCCCAGGGTAACAGAGACGAGGTGTGGCATCGGCGCACCGATGATTATGGTACAGGGATTGAAGACATAGTGAATGACTTTGATGACGCTCGGAACAAGGTCGAAGAGATGGAGGAATCCGTGAAAGCCTTCTATGCCATGTTGGAGTCTTCAAAACGTCCTCTTCACGAGCACACTAAGATTTCTTAGCTAGATGCCATCGCACAAGTGATGGCTCTGTAAGCCCAATTCAACATTGGAAGAGACCTGTTTGACTCAGTGATGACCCTATTTGGGCGCTTTCTACCCGAAGGTCATATTATGCCTTCAAACCTATATGAGTCAGACAAAATCCTTAGTGCACTCAAGATGTCGTATGAGCAGATACATGCTTGTGAGAAAGGATATGCCTTATTTAGGAAAGAGTATGCGGACGAAACATATTGTCCATTTTGCAAGTCCTCCAGATATGTTGAGGTAGAAAACGGTGAAGGTGAGAAGAAGCAGAGCAAAATCCCCCGTGAGTGTCCTACGGTATCTACCGATCCTACCAAGACTTCAACGAATTTACATGCTCGAAGAAACAACAAAACAGATGACATGGCACGAACATGGAATTAGGAAAGAATTAGATGAACACGGAGTTCCGATGTTGGTACACCCTTCAGATGGTGACGCATGGAAGGCATTCGATAGTATACATAAGGAAAAAGCTAAAGAACCAAGGAATTGTCGAATCGCCATCAGCCTCGATGGGTTCAATACTTTTGGTATGACGGATACCGAATATAGTTGCTGGCCTCTATTTGTCATTCCCCTCAATCTACCACCATCATCCATTATGCAAAGAAAGCACATATTTCTGACGTTCATAGTTCAAGGGCCAAACTACCCAGGGAACAATATGAGTGTGTTCATGCAACCGCTGATGGATGACTTGAAAGAAGCTTGGGTGAATGGGGTCAACACATACGACGCAACTAAGAAAGAGAACTTTCAAATGTATGTTTGGTACCAATACTCATTGCATGATCTGCCGACATTTGCGCTTTTTGTTGCGTGGTGTGTGCATGGAAGGTTCCCATGACCACAATGCAAGGAAGCTCTTAAGTTTCATTGGTTGCCGGCGGGTGGGAAGTATTCCTGCTTTGACTTGCATAGACAGTTCTTGCCTATGGACCATCCTTTCAGAAAAGACAAGAAGAATTTCATGAAAGGTAAAGTTGTCAAACACTCGGCACCACCTGCGTTGACGGGGGCACAAATTAATGAATAGTTAAAATCTATGGAGCCTGATCCAAACCGTCCATGGTATTTCTTGGGTTATAATGAGAAACACGCCTGGACCCACAGGCCATGTATCTGGGATCTCCCCTACTTCGAAGACCTCTTACTTCCACACAACATTGACATGACGCACACTCAAAAGAATATCGCCGAGGCCCTTCTTGGCACATTTTTCAGCACTGATAAGGGCAAAGATAATACAAAGGCTAGAGTTGACCAGGAGACTCTGTGTGATAGGCCATCACTGAACATGCGAGAACCGAATGGAAGAAAAAATTGGTCGAAACCACCTGCCTGGTACAATCTTGAGAAGGGAGCAATAAGGGAAATCCTCTTGTGGGTGCAAAAAAAGTTGTTGTTCCCTGATGGGTATGCTGCGAATCTAGCGAGGGGAGCGAGCATTGAAAAAATGAAAACTTTTGGGCTCAAGAGTCATGATTGGCACATATGGCTTGAGCGGATAATGCCGGTGATGTTGCGCGGCTATATCCCTGAGGCTAAATGGCTAGTATTGGCCGAGTTGAGTTATTTCTTCCGTGTTCTTTGTGCTAAAGAGTTTTCGCGTGCCGTGATAAATGACATGGAATAGTTGGCGCCTGAGTTGCTGTGCAAGTTAGAGAAGATTTTTCCACCGGGCTTCTTTAATCCGATGCAACACATGATTTTGCATCTCCCAACCGAGGCACGATTGGGTGGCCCTGTGCAAAATCGTTGGTGCTACGCAACTGAACGAATGCAGAAGACACTTCGAGGAAAATGTAAAATTAAACATAGAATTGAAGCATTGATGGCCGAGGCATTCACTACCAAGGAGGCTACAAACTTCGTAACAACACACTATGATGCCACTCTGCACAGCTTGCATAATCCAAAGCCTCGGTACAATGTGGGTGACCCCAAACGACGTGAATCCAATCTCAGCCTCTTCAAAGGGAAGCTCACACCTTCTGGTGTGGCAAAAACCAAAGTTGCTACGCGTCGAGGAGTGGCGTACACTAACGATGTATATATTGAACAACTTAACAGAAGTTCGGCCATACATCGAGTAAGTGCTTTGTACATTGTTTCGCAACTTTTAGCAAGTTTTGTGTCTAACAACTATTCTTATAACAACTATTATTAATTAAAACAGTCGATACGTTGAATAATTCTCGAATGGTGTTGCAATCGAAAAAGAATCCATTCTAGAGTATGAACTTCTTGAAAAGACAGGAGGCGGCTATCCCGGTTTCATCTCTTGGTTCAAAAAAACGGTACCTCCCTTATATATAATAGGTGATTTCCTTTGTTGCTATTACTCATGAGTAACACAACAAATTCTATCTTTTCTTAATTTCTAGGCTAATTCAGATGAGCAAGTCGACAAAGAATTGAGACAAATAGCTAATGGTTTTGACTTTAAGGTCCGTACATTTCAGAAGTACGACATCAACGGGTATCGCTTTCGTCCTGCTAGCAAAGAGCTTTCAATGCGCGGTCGAAAAACAAACAATTCCGGTGTCTCTGCTATAGGCGAGGGAGGTGTTGAGTATTGTGGAAGACTTGAAGAAGTCTACGAACTTCATTATTATGGTGAAAATCCTCCGAACGTTGTTGTGTTCAAATGTCATTGGTTCGATCCTACTAAGACAAGAAGGACTCGTGAACATCTTGGGCTAGTCGAAATTCGACAAGACACGCAGTTAAGCAGTGCCGACGTCTATATTGTGGCTCAATAGGCCACCCAAGTTTTCGATCTGCCATACTGTCGTCAGAGTGTTAAGAAGCTGGAAGGTTGGTATGTCGTCATCGATGTGCCGCCACATCTTAGACCACCTCCCCCAAATGAAGACGATTATGAACCTCAAATTGACCCAATAACATATGATGGAGAATTCTTCCAAGAATCACGTGGTGTGAGACATCGTACCCAAAACTGCTCTACGTCCACCCAGAACATGGAGGAACAAGAATCACGTGATGATGAGGAAGAAGTGGAAGTAGAAGAGGTTACCAATGCGGATGAGCTATCAATGCTTGATCGGTTACAAAAAGGCCTTCCAAATGATGTCCCTGAACCCGATGACGATATCAGTCATGACAACACGTGTGATACTGATGATGATTTTGTTTCAATTGACCATGGAGAAGAGACAGATGATTCCGACTATGAGTACTTTGTATGAATCCAAACATTTTTGTTTAATTATTCAATTATTAGTTGAATTATTCATGTATTTATTATTATTCATTTAATTATTGTCCTTGAATTTGTACTAATTATTTAACTATTTATCGTTCCAGGTGGTGAAACATGGCAGGCGGGGATAAGTTGAGGATAACACCTGGGCAGCTACGGAGAACTTTGTTGCAGAGCTTTGTCAAGGAGCCCCGTGGGAGAGGCAGAGGAAAGAAGAGAGGCAGAGGACGTGGTCGTGGGAGAGGGAGGTTGCCTGATAGGAGCCAGATGCCACCACCCTCGATTACTTCTGTCTCAGCCACTTCACCCTTGCAGACGAGGGTGTCACCGGTGCGGGATACTCCCGTCCAGGAGTAGACACCGATGCACGGGCTGAGGCGGAGGTTGAGGCGGAGGCCGAGGGGGCTGAGGCGGAGGCTGAGGGAGAGAGGCGGACCCCGTCTTCCGGCAAGTTGGTCTACCAACGTGGTATGACACGAGTTCCAGACCGATTGGAGTTGCAGCACACGACATTTATTGAACCAGATGGCGAGAAGTAAGTTGATATATATTGTGTACCTTATATCATTATATTTCACCAAGTAGCTAATGTCTTTGCCTTATCATTATGTAGGGGGTGGAATTACCCGAAGAATACCCGGAACCCAAACTCCCTCCTTGGTGCTTTACTTAGGGAGCACTTCCCCGGGATAGTGCAGTTGCCCGGTGAGGGTATGGTTCCTGAGCCAGGACTCAAGTGGGAGCACTACCAAGCCGCTCTGCTCCCGAAAAACACACATGTGAATGGTGTTGTTTGCGTGAGCGTGGCCGACAAGGTGTTGGCTGATTTTTGGGTAATTATTATTTTAGCCAATAAAAAGTATACAATATTATATATTGATATTTCCTTCCAAATCATTTCACTATTCATCTATGCATCTATATGGCATAATTGCAGAGTTACTTTAGGGTCATAGAGGGGATGGAGGAGGTGGCCAAGAAGAACCTCGTGAAAGAGAGCAAGAGTTTATTGAATAACACGAGGCACGAGGTGCGTGTTCAGGTTGTTCGAGATTGGTACACCAAGCAAGGGGAGCCGAAGACAAAGACTGAATGTCGAAAGATTTACCTTGATAAGACCGAGTACATGGAGGTATGTATATTCCAAAGATCAATTCTTTAATAGTTTTGTTAGGGCTAGTTAGGTCTATTTAGTTATAATACTTAGTTTCATTCTTCATTAACTTACATTCATAGGTGCCCCCGAGATGGTTGGCCGATAAGACGGATTGTTGGGAGATGATAGTGGACAGGTGGTGCACAAAGGCTTGGTTGAGCACACACACTATGGCCAAGGACCGTCGTGCCCAATTGGTTGGTGTGCCACACCACAAAGGCAATGCCAACATCAAGCAATACACCAAAAAATGGGTATGTGTGCCTTGTTTTGTTTCATCAATAATTCTTTCATTCATGATTTTTTTGTACTAATTCTTTGTCTTTTCGTGTAGGCCAAACACAATAACCAGCCCGAGCCTTAGGGATACGCCGCGTTTAGCATGGCCCATAAGGGCTCGTACAAGATGGCGAAGGCATATTCTGAGGGGGACGGGCCGTCGGCGTACACAAGCCTGTGAGCCTACAGCAAGATGACGTCTTATTCTGAGGTGGTCAAACAGCTGCGCGGGCCTGACTTTGACCCGAGCCAGAATCCTATCGATCCGGAGGCGTTGATGATCTTTGGTGGCAGTAAGAGTCAGGCATGCTGGCCATGTGTGATGGCTTCGTCCCTATCACTGAGACTCTATCTTAGATCAAGGTGAGGCAAGCGAGATCCTCTCCTGTAATACGGAAACGCGCGAGGCCAGTTGATCTTGCCATCGAGGTTAGTTTTCTTCATTATTTCTTTCGTTCATTTGTCCCTGGATGGATGATGAAAATTCCTTTTGAGTGGTTGCAAGCCGCACTTGAGAAGGAGAGGGAGGCCACAAGGCTCTTGTTGGAGGAGAGGGACTAAAATACGCAGAGGTTGCGTGAGGAGGAGAGGGCACGCAATAATGCCCATGCGAAGGCCATGCACGACTTCGTTGCGGTAAGTCAGTTGTGTGAGAACCAAGGCTATGTGTGAGAAGCAACAAGGCTATTTCTTTGACTCCTCGAAAACTAATTTGGAGGCTATGTCTGAGAAGCAAGGTTTGCCGCCCCCTCCGCCGATGCCTTCTCCGGTGGGAACGGTGAGTTCCCTTTCAATGACCAACCTTGCACGGTCTTATACCATTGTATGTCGCCGTGCTAAACACATATTTTAACTCTTGCCTTCTTGCAGCATCATTCCAGAGTTGAATCCCACGATCCCTTTACTTCTCCTGGTGAGAGCCCTAGAAACCCAGCGACCAACCGAGATGGTGGTCCTCCTCCGTGACTTGGCATTCGGTAAGTTATTCCTCTCCTTCTTATTCTTCTTATTGTTTAGATCAACTTAGATTATGCCATGCTTTAGTTATCTTAGTAAATTCTTGTTGATATTAGCCATGCTTTAGTTAGCTTAGTAAATTCTAGTTGATAATTAGCTTACTTACCTAAAAAATTACATAATTAGCTTACTTACTTCAAAATGACATAATTACTTGATAACACAAAAAATAGCACAATTAGTCGATATTAGAGCTCAAAAAAGACATAGTTAGTTTAGAAAGTTTAAAAATAAACCAGAAGAGAATAACGAAGAAGAGATGAAGAAATAAGAGAAGAAGAAAGAGGACAAAAAGATATAATAACAAGAACAAATCTTCTTATTCTTCCTTTTTCTCTTCTTTCTTTTTCTCCATCTTCTTCTTCTTCTTCTTCTTGTTCTTCTTCTTCTTCTTCTTCCACTTCTTCTTCTAATTGCTTAGCTTAATTTAGATAACTTCTTTCTTATTGTATTCTTCTTCTAACTTATTTCTCATTATGTAGATTTTGATAAAGCAGCATGGCATATGGATGGATGCTCCAGGGATTGTACTCATGTAGTCTTAGATGAACTTTGTAATGCACTTGTATTTGCGGATGCACTTGTGATGCTTTGTAATACTTTGTGATCTTGTTTGCACTTTAATTACATATATTGGTGCTGTTTGCACTTTGTGATGCACTCGTGGTGCTGTTTGCACTTTGTGATGCACTTGTGGTGATGTTCAGGGCCTGGGCAAATATATATATATATTGTTGTTTGTATCTATGTTTTGCAAATGCAGGGAATTAACAGAAAACAAATATAAAAAAAGCAGAGAGGGTGTTTGCCTACAGCTTACTGATGGCAAAGCCTATGCCGTCGATGGGTTTACGGCAAAGAAGGACACGTGGCGACAACCTGTGTAACCTGGCAACTGTGAGAACACCAAATTTTCCTAGATTTCCGGCTTTGCCGTCAGCTGTGCTTCGGCTATGGGCAAAGAGGGGACCCAGGGGACCCAGGTTTTTGGCTTTGCCGTCAGCTGTGCTCCGGCTGTGGGCAAAGAGGGGACCCACATGTTAGTGCTGCTAGCATCCCTAAAACGTATGGCCCACTAGAACTTTGCCGTCCGCCAGCGTCCAGCTGACGGCAAAGCCTGCCGTTAACCCTCCAACGGGGCCCGGCTTGCGCCGTTGCCGCCATTGCTCTGTGCCGTTAGCCCGTGCCACAAAGCTGATGGCAAAGGCTTTGCCATCGGTCGATTTGCAGCTAACGGCAAAGAAAGTGATTGCCGATAAAATCGTGGTCGGCTCCTTTGCCGACCGCACACTGACGACAAAGCCTTTGCCGTCCGTTAATCAGGCATATGCCGTCAACTCTGGCTGTTGGCAAACCAACAGATTCCAGTAGTGACCGTTCTTGGATATATGAATACTAGACTATGGTTTGTTGTGGTGACGATATGTATCTTGAGGATATAGCCATACTATCTTGGTGGATCGTAAGACCCTTATAAAGGTAGGTGAACTTGGTGGAACAAGTTGATAAGTAGTACAACCTACATGTTCCTGGAGTAAGTTTGGATTCAATAGGATGATTATGATCACGAGCAATAATTCATGGCGGTATAATTGACTTTATCAAGTAGTTGACATGGTTTGATGATTTTACCATAAGACTTGGAGTAGCGAGTAAGAGTTCTTACTAGACTTGAGTTGTGGATTTAAATAGGTAACCTTAATGGAGTATTAATGATGTATGAGGTCACATGGTTTGGAGTAACTTGGATTTAGCGCGACGATCTCGATCTCGATACCATGTTCTTGGTGGATAACAAGTATGAGTACTTGGAGTCGTCGAATTGATTTACGACCCTATATAAGTTGGCTTCGGAGATTAGTTGGCCATGATATTGAAAGTTGGTAGATACATTACGACGTAGTTCTGGCAATAATATGTGGGTCATGTGGACTCTAAGTGATCATGTAGAACCCCATCAATCTTGAATTTGTAGGAGTGATGGGTCTAGTGATGATCAATCGGATTGATGGACCACTTGATCGGATTCGTAGGAAGGGAACAAGACCTTGGATTGCTACACTATGTGTTTCCTTAATATAGGGATGCAGTACCCTGGACATTGGGTAATCTAGTTGAGCACTTGGATTTGTAGCATCTCAGTTCAAGCTTACCACCATGTATGCTTCCCCGAGGTTCTTGCATAGGAATGAATGTGCAATGTAGCTACAACATACTTGTGGTGTTTGGGTTTAGTTCTTCCCTCAACCCTCATAATGACTAGCATGAGTGGTGTGGAGTTGACTTACATGAGATGGTATCTTTGATGAAATTGGGTGATGTTGTCCCGAGTTAGAGGTCAGACTAGTGGCATCTAAGGAATGTGCTTAGGATAAGATGATAGATGTTCACTCACGTCCTAAGTTCCAGGAAACCCCAAAGCTTCACCGAGCCATAAGGTGATCAGACTACGACCATAGGAAACGGCTCTAAGTTGTGGTAATATGGCCAGTACTCCGTCTAACCACCACCCCTCGTGTCTATGCCAAACATGGGCATGAGGTACTAGATCATGTTGGACCACGAACCTCTCGGCCAGTGACTACCCATAGCAAGTCCCCGTTCTCCTTACCTGTCTCATGAGCACTGTGCTTATGTGATGCTTGGGGAAGTATGTTGTTATTCTCATGGATAACATATTTATCCACGCAATAAGAGGAGGAACACCTTAGTCTTGTTTGGGAGAGCCCCAGGAACACCGATCACTATGCCTCTCGAGAGTAAAGTGTTATCTCAAGAGGATGGGTTTCTTGAAGCAACCTCAAGACATCGAAAGTTTATCCTACCGAAGACAAGACGAAGGACCACCATGGTTGGGAAAACCACGACAAAAAAGAAGCAGCAATAGAAGTCGACCATCGATCCTGCGCCGAATACATCAATAATGTCAAGAAGCCTCGACAATTCAAGACGATGAAACCTTTGGACAGCAAGAGAAATCAGGGAGCTTCTTCTTGGTCCAAATCAAGGACGAGAGTCCTAATTGGATCAAGGTGAAAACCTGCTAAAGGTGATTCACCCGCCTGCCGAGTCCAACACCTTAGGTACTTGATCACTGGCATGTACTCTTGGGTAGCCATCTCATCCAGAACCCATCGCGAACCATCCCAAATGGTAGGACATGTACTGAACACTAGGTCTTCGAGCTTAGACTCATGGGCGAGACCCAACCCTAACCCTTTTGCCAGAAGCCTTCGAAGACCCACTGCAACACCCTCGAGGATGAAGACCACCTGCGACCAAAGCTCGCCTACCTTAAGGGAGTAAAGGATTTTGCTATCAGCAGGGAGCTATGCGAAGGCCTTGTCCCATATGTTCTAATGCAAGACATCTAGATCTCACTAACCGGCTTGAGCAGCCCCAGGACCAGAACCCACACACATTATCTTGCCATGTATTCTGACTATGGAATGCACTCGCAAGCCAAAACTTGCACGAACATAGTGCACCAAACCCTTGACCCTGAGTCAAGCCTAACTTATTACTAGAACCCGCTCACGGTCAGGCAAGGACGAGCAGAGCATTCGAAGTTGTATCATCAAGCACCTCAAGACCCACAGAAGCAACATGGGGACATGAAGACTACCTCTGACCCAAGATCTTGTATCTCTCCAACACCTAGCCTAGAAATCTCAGGGACGAGATTTTATTAAGGGGGTAAGGTCTGTAACACCCTGTGTTTGACTTTCCTGACTAAATTAACTTATTTCAAAAATTAGGACCAATTAATTTTTTTGTGAATGCTTGTGATGCTTGATGTGATATTTGCTTGCTTGCTTATTGCTTGTGTTTGAATCCAATGCTCTTGCTACTCTCCAAACTCAACTCCTTGACCCAAACCCTTGCCTAATGATCATGCCATGTGTTTAGGACCAAAAACTAATTTTACCAAACATTATTTTGATCAAAAAGCAATTCCTTGATTTAAGCTTTCAAAAACCCCTAAGTTGGGATTTGTACTACAAGTCCTCAAATAAGGGAAGTTATTTTGCACCAAATGATTTTTTTTATACCCATTATCAAAAATACTTCCCAAAACCCCAATATTATTATTTTAAAGTTATTTTACTATTTTATTTAAATACCCTTCTCTGAGGTCAGAAATGGTCTCTTATGAAGGAAATTTGTTTTTATTGCTTTCAAAATAATTTAGAAAATTTAGAGAAAATCAGTGGACATATATATTCCACATATAGGAGTTTCAACACAAGGTCATGTTCAAAATATTGGGAGAAACCCTTCAAAACCCTTCCTGCCTATTTCAAGTTTTGGAATATTTCGATAAGAAATATTCACCATAAATTCCTGTAAAATTCCAGCATGTCACATATGATATATGTGATGATCTTGCCAAATTTCATCTCAATCCAAGTTGATTTGATTCCCCTAATTATTCTAGAACCCTACCTGTCCAGATCCAAATTTGAGCAACTCTACATTGCCAAGTGTCTCCAATTATGCTCCAATTTGGTAGACATATTCTGATAGTCAAATAATGCATCCAGACCAAGTGGTACATCGAGGAGAATAGAAGAACTCGTCGCAAGGCCCTCAAAACCCTCTTTGTTGATTTCTGCTTTTGGGAAACTTTACATTATAAAGTTTCTCCAATTGATCCCAAACTTTTTGGGCATGCTTTAATGCTCAAATATTGGATTTGTGCGAATTGATTTGAATATTTTTGTAAGCAGAAGGCCATTTCAGCCCATTTCATGGGTTTTCCGAGTCTACATTGGAAACATTCTTCACCAAATCCCAAATTTGGTGTCCAAGCTTATTTTCATCTATTATTTGACCCTGTTAAGTTTCATATCAATTGGAATCCATCTGGTATCCCCAACACCCATCAAACACCTTGTGTGCATTCACCAAAGTTGCTGCTTTGGCCCCTTCCACTATTACCCTCGATCTTAAATTTCTACCACAGCTCTCTATCGTTACCTTCTACCTCGAGTAGCTTGTCATGGCCTCTAGTCAATTATTAGAGGGAGACTCCATGTAGCTACCTCCCATTTTCACCTAGGCAACACCATTTTTACCCCTGTTGTCCACCTCTGCTTAAGGTACTGCCCCCACCTCTTTCCAGAGGGTCCCTAACATCCCAAGGCATCATTTCAAACCAAGATATGGCATGCTCATGTAGGGAAAATGAGCAGCCATCTATAAGTTCATTTCTGGCTGAAATGTGGCTTTGAACTGCAAGTACTAGCTACCCTCCTTCTCGTGAGCTGAAACTTAGCAGTATTGTAGTCCTTGCATAGCTAACACTGCTAGACATTGTTTTCCCCCAAGACTCTCCCTTTGAAAATCCCCTTTTTAGCTCCACGTTTGCTGTTACAAACTTAACCACAGTCAAAACCCATTCAAACCAGCACCACTAGAGACCAAACTCCTCAGTCGCACCCCAACTAGCATGCCCCACACCTCAAACACCTTTGACTGGTCAAACAGCTACTATAGACATGAGTGGCCATGTAGACCACCTCCCTGGCATGCAAAAACGATGCTCTACACCTTTTCTTCTTCCTCCACGCAGTTTCCGACCATTGCAGCGTGTCTCGGAGCACTGGGGGATTCCATTTGGCCGGTCCCGCCCTTCCCCGACACTAGCTCGCCTCCAAAATACCCCAGGGACGCGTGTATCTCCCGTGCCCTGAGAGCACCGAGAGCTTCCAAGGCACCCTTCGGCCGCGCCCTCCATTTGAAGCTTCCCCGAGTCCTCTCTGGCTCCCCCTCAGTTCCTCCTCCCTCCCAGCAACCTCCTGAGTTTCCCACTCCTCCTCTCGAGCTCTTTCCCCTCCGGTCGGGCTAGCACGCCCCAGAGACCCCCCTCGCCCCTCGGCTCTCCGATGAGTCCACCCCGTCACCGCACATCTCCCCTCAGCGCCCTGTCACCTCCCGAGGCACTTCACACCGAGGCCCGTGAGGGCCTGCTGCCTCCCTCGCGACCATCCCAAGCACGCGCCGCTGCAACCCCTCCTCGCCGGCCCGTAGGGCCAGGTTGGACGCGGCGTGGCCGCCCGAGCTCGTCGATGTGCCAGGATTCGCCGGAGGTGGCTAGTGCCGCCAGGGCGAGCTCACGCATAACTCGGCTCTCCCTCCTCTGCCCTCCCGTGTTTCGGGCGGGAGGTAGGGGAAGAGCCTGCCATCGGGGGCCATGTGTAAATGGCTAATGTCCCGGGCCCCCTGGGTTAAGTGGTCGCGCCTTCGGCTAGAAGCCGCCTCCCTGCATGGAGACACATTCCTATGAATGCGCCTTCGAAGTGGTCGGCCTGTCCTGGTGGCTGAGCAACTGGGCCGTCCCAAGCTCTATCCAGCGCTCAGGGCGACTATAGCCCTCTCGTGTAGTCTTTTCCTTTTTTTATTAGGAACTTCACAAATCCCTAAACAATTCATCCTAACTCCAAAACTGATGATTCAAAATTCTGTAGGTTCATAAAATCAAAATATGTCCAAAGATATGCTTTGCACATCTTTCCAAATAACTATTATATGTTTTTTTTGGAAATATGCCCTAGACTCAATAATAAAATTGTTATTATTAGATTTCCTTATTCACGATAATCGTTTCTTATCCATGCTAGAATTGTATTGATTGGAAACTCAAATACATGTGTGGATATATAGACAACACACTATCCCTATTGAGCCTCTAGTTGGCTAGCTCGTTGATCAAAGATGGTCAAGGTTTCCTAACCATAGACAAGTGTTGTCAGTTGATAACGGGATCACATCATTAGGAGAATGATGTGATGGACAAGACCCAAACTATAAACGTAGCATATGATCGTGTCATTTTGTTAATATTGTTTTCTGCATGTCAAGTATTCATTCCTATGACCATGAGATCATGTAACTCACTGACACCGGAGGAATGCCTTGTGTGTATCAAACGTCACAACGTTGTTGGGTGACTATAAAGGTGCTCTACAGGCATCTCCGAAGGTGTCCGTTGAGTTAGCATGGATCAAGACTGGGATTTGTCACTCCGTGTGATGGAGAGGTATCTCGGGGCCCACTCGGTAATACAACATCACATACAAGCCTTGCAAGCAATGTGACTAAAGAGTTAGTCATGGGATCTTGTATTACGGAACGAGTAAAGAGACTTGCCGGTAACGAGATTGAAATAGGTATGGAGATACCGACGATCGAATCTCGGGCAAGTAACATGCCGAAGGACAAAGGGAATGGTATACGGGATTATATGAGTCCTTGACATAGAGGTTCAAGAGATAAGATATTTGTAGAATATGTAGGATCCAATATGGACACCCAGGTCCCGCTATTGGCTATTGACTAGAGAGTGTCTCAGGTCATGTATGCATAGTTCTCGAACCCGCAGGGTCTGCACACTTAAGGATCGGTGACGTTTCGATATAGTTGAGTTATAGGTGTTGGTGACCAAAGTTTTGTTTGGAGTCCAGGATGATATCCCGGACACCGTGAGGAGTTCCGGAATGGTCCGGAAACGAAGATTGATATATAATAAGTTGGTATTTGGATTCCGGAAGGATTTCGGGCAATACCGGTAGTGTACCGGGAGTAACGAATGCGTACCGGGGGTCCACCAGGTGGGCCCACCACTCCCCAAGAGGGCCACGTGGACTTGATGGTGGCGCAACAGCCCCTGATGGGCTGACTAGTCAACCAAAGAAAGCCCTTGAGGTAAAATTTGGAAAAACCAAAAGAGGTGGACAACTTGGGGAGGAGTCCTACTCCAAGTAGGATTGGAGGAGGACTCCTCTCGTAGTTCGCCGAGCCAAGAAAGGCTCCCTTGGTGGGCAAGGCTAGCTCTTCCTTCCTCCTATATATACTAGAGGTTTGAATGTTTTTGAGACACAATTTCAGCCACGTGCTGATGACCCACAAGTGTAGGAGATCTAGCATAGCCTTTTCGATAAGTAAGGTGTCGAACCCAATGAGGAGCAGAAGGTATTGACAAGTGATCTTGAGCGAGGAATAACTACAAGTACTGAAAGGTAACTTTTTATGGGTTTTCTAGTATAAGCAACAAGGGAATAAACGCAAGTAAAGTAAATGGTGCCGAGGTGCAGCAAGTGGCCCAATCCTTTTAAACACAAAGGATAAGCCGAGGGACTAAACTAATAAAGACTAAAGCGTTCCTGGGGACACACGGGAGAGATAGTCAAGCGCTTTCGCCATATTACATCTAGTACTATGTTTTCTATTGATTAGTGTTATGTGGGTGGATCTTAACTAGTGCACTGTCTAGGCTAACACAAGCACACTCTTATGATTAATCCCTCTTGCAAGCATCCGCAAATACAAGAGAGAAATTAAGGAAAAGCCTAACCATTGCAATAAGCTTTAGGATCCAATACTCCCTCATGCAAAAGTATGCAAACTGGGGTTCAGGTTTCTGTCACTCTGGCAACCCACCATAAGCATTCTTTATACATGATGCATTCCCCGAGGTCCTTAAAAAGGCAAGAAGTCGGAGATCATCATCGAGCTGTACGTGTGGTGAACATGGAGGTGCCGTCCGTTCGCCACTATATCGGGATGGATCGTGATGGGATCGCGGGACGGATCGTGAGGAGATCGCGGGACGGGTTGCGATTTGGATCGCGAAGATGTTCCACTACATCAAACGCGTTATATAGGCTTCCGCTTAGCGATCTACAAGGGTATGTAGATTCACTCTCCCCTCTCGTAGATGATCATCACCATGGATAGGTATTGCGTGTGCGTTGGAAATTTTTTGTTTGCCATGCTACGTTCCCCAACAGTGGCATCATGAGCTAGGTTCATGCGTAGATGAAATCTTGAATAGAACACAAAAGATTTTGTGGGCATTCATGTTCAATTTGCTGCCTTCCTTAGTCTTTTCACGATTCGGGGGTATTGTTGGATTGAAGCGGCCCGGACCAACCTTACTTGTACGCATATGGGAGACCGGTTTCATCGACTAACATGCAACTTGTTGCATAAATATGACTGGCGGGTGTGTGTTTCTTCAAGTTTAGTAGAATCGGATTTGACTGAGGCTGTCCTCGGAGAAGGTTAAATAGCAGTATGCATATCACCGTTGTGGCTTTGCGTAATTAAGATGCGATCATACTAGATACCCATAGCAGCCACATAAAACATGCAACAACAAATTAGAGGACGTATAACTTGTTTTTGCGGGGTATGCATGTGACGTGGTATGGCCAAAGACATGATGTGATATATTGGATGTATGAGATGATCATGATGTAATAGTTAAATATCGACTTGCATGTCGATGCTCCAGCAACTGGCAGGAGCCATAGGGTTTTCTTTAAACTAACATTTGTGCTTGCAGATGCACTTACTATATTGCTAGGTTGTAGCTTTAGTAGTAATAGCATAGATAGCATGACAACCTCGATGGCGGCACAATGATGTAGATTATGATGATGGACATCATGGTGTGGCGCCGGTGATGATGAAGATCATGCCGGTGCTTTGGTGATGGAGATCAAGAAGCACAAGTTCATGGCCATATCATGTAACTTATGGTTTGCATGTGATGTTAATCCTTTTATGCACCTTTTTTTTCTTAGAACAACGGTAGCATTATAAGGTGATCCCCCACTAAATTTCAAGATAAAATTGTGTTCTCCCAGACTGTGCACCGTTGTGATAGTTCATCGTTTCGAGACACCACATGATGCTTGGGTGTGATAGACTCAACGTTCACATACAACGGGTGCAAAACAGTTGCACACGCGGAACACTCGGGTTAAACTTGACGAGCCTTGCATGTACAGACATGGCCTCGGAACACAAGAGACCGAAAGATCGAGCATGAATCATATAGTTGATATGATCAACATGGAGATGTTCACCACTGAAACTATACTCAACTCACGTGATGACCGGACTTGAGTTAGTGGATTTGGATCATGCGCCACTCACATGACTAGAGGGATGTCTATTTGAGTGAGAGTTATTAGTAATATGATTAGTAAATTCAAATATCATGAACATAGTCAAAAGGTCTTTGCAAATTATGTTGTAGCTTGCTGTAGCTCTACTGTTTTTGATATGTTCCTAGAGAAAATTTAGTTGAAAGATGATAGTAGCAATTATGCGGACTGGGTCCGTAAACTGGGGATCATCCTCATTACTTCGCAGAAGGCTTATGTCCTTAATGCACCGCTCGGTGTGCTGAACCTCGAGCGTTGTCTGTGGATGTTGCGAACATCTGACAAACACGTTTTTTATGACTACGTGATAGTTCAATGCATAATGCTTAACGTCTTAGAATTGAGGCGCCAAAGACGTTTTAGACATCGCGGCACATATGAGATGTTCCAAGAGATGAAATTGGGATTTCGTGCTCATGCCCTTGTTGAGAGGTATGAGACCTTCGACAAGACTCTTTGTCTACAAAGTAAGGGAGAAAAACGCAAACGTTGAGCATGTGCTCAGATTGTGTGAGTGCTACAATTGCTTGAATCAAGTGGGAGTTAAATCTTCCAGATGAGATAGTGATGGTTCTCTAAAGTGACTGTCACCAAGCTACGAGAGATTCGTGATGAACTATAACAGATTAGGGATAGATATGATGATCCTTGAGCTATTCGCGATGTTTGACGCTGCGAAAGTAGAAATCAAAAGGAGCATCAATTGTTGATGGTTAGTAAAACCACTAGTTTCAAGAAGGGCAAGGGCAAGAAGGGATACTTCATGAAACGGAAAACCAGTTGCTTCTCTGGTGAAGAGACCCAAGATTGAACCCAAACCCGAGACTAAGTGCTCCTATAACGAGGGGAGCAGTCACTAAATAGGAACTACCCTAGATACTTGGTAGATGAGAAGGCTAGCAAAGTCGACAGAAGTATATTGGATATACATGATATTGATGTGTACTTTACTAGTACTCCTAGTAGCACGAGGGTATTAGATACCGGTTCAGTTTCTAAGTGTTAGTAACTCGAAGTAAAAGCTATGGAATAAACAGAGACTTGGTAAAGCGAGGTGATGATGTGTGCTGGAAGAAATTTCAAGGTTGATGTGATCAAACATCACACGCTCCCTCTACCATCGGGATTAGTGTTGAATCTAAAATAAATGTTATTTGGTAAAGCATGAACATGATTAGATCGTGTTTATGGCAAAACCATTATTCATTTAAAGAGAATAATGGTTATTCTGTTTTCTTGAACAAATACCTTCAATCGTTTATTGAATCTCGATCGTAGTGATACACATGTTCATAATATTGATGCCAAAAGATACAAAGTAGTAAATGATAGTACCACTTACTTGTGGCACCGCCGCTTGAGTCATATTAGTGTAAAACGCATGAAGAAGCTCCATACTGATGGATCTTTGGACTCACTCGTTTTTGAATCGTTGGAGACATGCAAACCGTGCCTATTGGTGTAAACGCATGAAGAAACTCCATGCAGATGGATTTTTTAGACTCACTTGATTTTGAATCACTTGAGACATGCAAATCATACCACATGGGAAAGATGACTGAAGGCCTCGTTTTTCAGTGAGATAGAACAAGAAAGTAACATATTGGAAGTAATACATTTTGATGTATGCAGTCCAATGAGTGTCGAGGCACGCAGTGGATATCATTATGTTCTTACTTCGTAGATGATTTGAGTGGATACTAGTGTATTTGCTTGATGAAACACACGTCTGAATTATTGAAGGTTTAAGTAATTTCAAAGTGAAGTTGGAGATGGTCGTGACAAGAGGATAAAGTGTGTGCGATATTATCATAGAGATGAATATCTGAGTTGCGAGTTTGGTACACAATTAAAACAATGTGAAAATTGTTTCACATCTCAGGCCACCTAGAACACCATAGCGTGATGGGTTGTCCGAACATCATAGCCGCACCCTATTTGATATGGTGCATACTATGATCTCCCTTATTGAATTAGCACTATCGTTTATGGGTCATGCGTTATAGACAACTACATTCACTTTAAATAGGGCACCACACAATTCCATTGAGATGACAACGTATGAACTATGGTTTGGAGAAACCTAAGCTGTCGTTTCTTCAAAGTTTGGGGGCTACGACGCTTAAGTGAAAAAGTTCCAGTCTGATAAGCTCGAACCCAAAGCGGATAAATGCATCTTCATAGGATACCCAAAACAGTTGGGTACATCTCCTATCTTAGATCCGAAAGCAAAGTGTTTCTTTCTAGAAATGGGTCCTTTCTCGAGGAAAAGTTTCTCTCGAAATAATTGAGTGGGAGGATGGTGGAAACTTGATGAGGTTGTTGAACCGTCACTTCAACCAGTATGTAGCAGGGCGCAGGAAGTTGTTCCTGTGGCGCCTACACCAATTGAAGTGGAAGCTGATGATAGTGATCATGAAGCTTTGGATCAAGTTACTACAAACCTCGTAGGTCGACAAGGTCATGTACTGCTCCAGAGTGGTACGGTAACCCTGTCTTGGAGGTCATGTTGTTGGACAACAATAAACCTACGAGCTATGGAGAAGCGATGGTGGGCCTGGATAACGACAAATGGCTGGAGGCCATAAAATTCGAGAGAGGATCCATGTATGAAAACAAAGTGTGGACTTTGGAAGAACTACCTGATGGTCATAAGACTGTTAAGTACAGATGGATCTTTAAAAGGAAGACATACGATGATGGTGAAAAGTGACCATTAAGAAGCTCGACTTGTCGTAAAGATGTTTCCGACAAGTTCAAAGACTTGGCTATGATGAGACTTTCTCACTCGTAGCGATGCTAAAAGTCTATTGGAACTATGTTAGCAGTTGCTGCATTATTTATGAAATATTGCAGATAGGATGTCAAAACATTGTTTCCTCGACGGTTTTTTTGAGGAAAGTTTGTATGTGATACAACCAGAAGGTTTTGTCAATCCTAAAGATGCTAACAAGTATGCAAGCTCCAGCGATCCTTCTATGGACTTGTGCAAGCATCTTGGAGTTGGAATATATGCTTTGATGAGATGATCAAAGCTTTTGGATTTATAAAAAGTTTATGAGAAACTTGTATTTCCAAATAAGTGAGTGGGAGCACTATAGAATTTCTGATGAGTATATGTGGTTGACATATTGTTGAACGAAAATGCTGTAGAATTTCTGGAAAGCATATAGGCTTGTTTGAAAAGTGTTTTTCAATGGAAAACCTGGATTAAGGTACTTGAAGTTTGAGTATCAATATCTATAGAGATAGATCAAGACGCTTGATAAAAAACTTACAATGAAATGCACGCCTTAAAAAGTTTTTGAAGGAGTTGAAAATAGATCGACAAAGAAGGGGTTCTTGGCTATGTTGTAAGGTGCAAATTTGAGTAAGACTCAAAACCCGACCACGGCAGAAGAAAGAGAAAGGACGAAGGTCGTCCCCTATGCTTTACCCGTAGGCTCTGAAGTATGCCATGTTGTGTACCGCACCTTATGTGTGCCTTGCCATGACTCTGTCAAGGGGTACAAAGACTGATCCATAATTGAGTCACTGAACAACGGTCAAAAGTTATCCTTAGTGTAGTAGTAAACCGGATTCGTATAGTGGAGCAGTCATTTGAAATAGTTCCAAATGGCGCGTGGTAGCAGCATCTATAGGATGACATAGAGATTTGTAAAGCACACATGGATCTGAAAGGTTCAGACACATTGACTAAAGACCTCTCTCACAAGCAAGATGTGATCAAACCCCATAACTGTATGGGTGTTAGGTTCATTGCAATCACATAGTGATGTGAACTAGATTATTGACTCCAGCGCAAGTGGGAGACTGTTAGAAATATGCCCTAGAGGCAATAATAAATTGGTTATTATTATATTTCCTTATTAATGATTAATCCTTTATTATCCATGCTAGAATTGTATTGATCGGAAAGTTAAATACATGTGTGGATACATAGACAACACACTATCCCTAGTGAGCCTCTAGTTGGCTAGCTCGTTGATCAAAGATGGTCAAGGTTACCTAGCCATAGACACGTGTTGTCACTTGATAACGGGATCACATCATTAGGAGAATGATGTGATGGACAAGACCCAAACTACAAACGTAGCATATGATCGTGTCATTTTGTTGCTATTGTTTTCTGCATGTCAAGTATTCATTCATATGACCATGAGATCATGTAACTCACTGACACCGGAGGAATGCCTTGTGTATATCAAACGTCGCAACGTTACTGGGTGACTATAAAGGTGCTCTACACGCATCTCCGAAGGTGTCCTTTGAGTTAGCATGGATGAAGACTGGGATTTGTCACTCCGTGTGACGGAGAGGTATCTCGGGGCCCAATCGATAATACAACATCACGTACAAGCCCTGCAAGCAATGTGACTAAAGAGTTAGTCACGGGATCTTGTATTACGGAATGAGTAAAGAGACTTGCCGGTAACGAGATTGAATTCGGTATGGAGATACCGACGATCAAATCTCGGGCAAATAACATATCGAAGGACAAAGGGAATGGTATACAGGATTATATGAATCCTTGACATAGAGGTTCAACCGATAAGATCGTAGAATATGTAGGATCCAATATGGATATCCAGGTCCTGCTATTGGATATTGATCGGATAGTGTCTCAGGTCATGTCTGCATAGTTCTCGAACCCGCAGGGTCTGCACACTTAAGGTTCGGTGATGTTTCGGTATATTTGAGTTATAGGTGTTGGTGACCGATGTTTTGCTCGGAGTCTCGGATGAGATCCCGGACGTCATGAGGAGTTATGGAATGGTCCGGAAACAAAGATTTATATCTAGGAAGTTGGTGTTTGGATTCCGGAAGGATTTCCGCCATTACCGATAGTGTGCCGGGAGTTACGAATGGGTACCGGGAGTCCATCAGGTGGGCCCACCACTCCCCAAGAGGGCCACATGGACTTGATGGTGGCGCAACAACCCTTGATGGGCTAACTAGTCAACCTAAGAAAGCCCATGAGGTAAAAAGTGGAAAAACCAAAAGAGGTGGACAACTTCGGGAAGAGTCCTACTCCAAGTAGGATTGGAGGAGGACGACTCCTCTCCTTGTTAGGCTGAGCCAAGGGAAGGCTCCCTTGGTGGGAAAGTCTAGCCCCTCCTTCCTCCTATATATATTAGAGATTTGCGGGTTTGGAGACACAATTTAAGCCACGTGTTGATGACCCACAAGTGTAGGGGATCTATCGTAGCCTTTTCGATAAGTAAGAGTGTTGAACCCAACGAGGAGCAGAAGGTATTGACAAGTGATCTTGAGCAAGGAATGTCTGCAAGTACTGAAAGGTAACTTTTTATGGGTTTTCTAGTATAAGCAACAAGGGAATAAACGCAAGTAAAGTAAATGGTGCCGAGGTGCATCAATTGGCCCAATCCTTTTAAACACAAAGGATAAGCCGAGGGACTAAACTGATAAAGACTAAATTGTTCTTGAGGACACACGGGAGAGATAGTCAAGTGCTTTCGCCATATTCCATCTAGTACTATCTTTTGTACTGATAAGTGTTATGTGGGTGGATCTTAAATAGTGCATCGTCTAGTCCAAGAAAAGTATACTCTTATGATTAATCCCTCTTGCAAGCATCCGCAAATAAAAGAGAGAAATTAAGGCAAAGCCTAACCATAGCAATAAGCTTTAGCATCCAATACTCCCTCATGCAAAAGTATGCAAATTGGGATTCAGGTTTCTGTCACTCCGGCAACCCACCATAAGCATTCTTTATACACGATGCATTCCCCTAGGTCCTTAAAAAGGCGAAGTGTTATGTAGTCCACATTCACATAACACCACTAGAAGAATAACACCATAACTTAAATATCAATCAACACATATTACTTTAACATCATATGACTACTAGCATCTAGACTTTTCCCATATCCTCAAGAACTAACGGAACTACTCACAAGACATAAAAGAGATCATGATCAGAGGTGATGAAAATATGATTAACAATCTGGTCATAACAATAATTCTCCAACAAAAATCAATAACATTCACCACAAAAGAGTAATCAACACCGGTAGAGTAGAGGGGGTGAATAGTGCAAGGTACAACTCCGATTGCAATGGTGCAGTAGATGGGATGATGGTGGAGATGGTGCTGGTGTTGGTGATGATGGTGATGATGCCCGTGACGATGGTGATGACGATGAGGACGATCTCCCCTTCCGGGAGGAGTTCTCCTCGACGGAATCTGCCCGCCGGAAAGGTCTTTTCTTCTGTGTAGGTTTCCACCCGGAGCGGCGGAGGAATCGCGAAAACTCTTCTGTCCCCGCCACTTTTAGGTCAAGAGGAACATATAGGCCAAAGGAGAGCACCGGAGGCGGGGCCCACCACCCAGGCGACCTCCTGGCACGGCCTAGGGGGGCGCTAGCAGGTCGCCTGGGTGACCTTTGGCCCCCCTCCGACCCTTCTTTGGCTTGTCTTCGAGATCTGTTCAGAAACTTCTTCCCTCAAATTTTCAGCGCAGTTCGAGATGTCCTGATATGGTAACTCTTTGTGCAATTCTCTCCGCTAAATCCTGATTCTGCTGTTTCGGCACCGGAAAGTTGTAAACTGTGTAAAATAGGCCAAAGCACTATAAGTACATCATCATAATGTGATATATATCAATGAATAGAGACAAATTATGATACAAAATAGTGATGCATTTTGGACGTATCAACTCCCCCAAGCTTAGACCTCTCTTGTCCCCAAGCGAATACTGAGCTCGGTAAACGTGTCCACAAGTTTAGAAAGTGAAGTGTTGATAAATAAGAATACGGACAAGAAGCACCATAATTTCTTTACTAAACTTAACCATCCTACACAGCAATCTCAACTCATAAGGCCCTTATGATAGAGTAATATCATTTACAATCAAAAGTAGAGATAAGAAAACTCATCAAACCGTGGCAAACATATCCTTGGTCAAAGAACAACTAACAACTTTTAACTTTTGCTCTTCCTCTTGTATTTTGATGAGATCAATTGAAGCTTTTTGAAAGAACATGTTATTAGTCAAGAAGTGAAAATGCTAACACAAAGGAAGATGTTTGCGTTAGCTAAGCTTTAACAAACAACTTACTTATCTTAATGATAACATCAACAAAGGTGCAATATGACAACTCTATATGAAACAATATGAATGCATGCATCTTTTCTAACATAAAGTGTCTGCTCTTTTCAGGATAGAAATAAGTAGGTTTACTAACTCAACATAAAAGTAAAAGATTGGCCCTTCGCAGAGGGAAGCAGGGAAAACTCATGTGCTAGAGCTTTTTAGAGATTTTGAAATCAACAAGATTGTAAAACAAGCTTTTGAGAGGTGCATAATTTGTCAACGAATGCTAGTAGATAGCCCAATACTTCTCATGTTGGACGAGTTTTGAGGAACCGGTCCCAAAGTGGTGACGAGCACATCCCCTTAGTCTCCTTTGTTTATAACTACCAAAGTTTTGTGATTTCTCATCAACAAAGCGTGAAGGAGGTTTTGTTCGTTGTTATTATGTTTTACGAGCTGGGCGCGCTCATGCCGGTCCCTTCCAGTGTTAGGAGTTCTCAGATTAGACATGCAAACCCAAGATAAAACTTGTCCAATATGAGAAGATCATGAATTACCTACTACTTCCTCATGAGCTAAAGCAGAGGCACAAAACAGGGAGTAATATTTGAAGGTTTAAAGATAGCACACGAGTAATATACTTTAGGAGTGGCGGTGAAATACCACGTATAGGGAAGATATGGTGGACTCTTGGGAAGGTTGAGGTTTCAAGGTATGGATGCACAAGCAGTATTCCCACTTAATGCAAGGGTTGGCTAGCAAAGGCTTCGGAGAACAGACAAATAATGTTGACTTGTTTGCAAAACAATATAAAGTTTAATATAAAGAACTGGCATAAAACATCAAGTTGTCTTCCTTGTTAGCATAACACTTCAAGCATAAGAACATAAAGGTTTTTTCTATGTCGCTACTAGAAAAACTCATGCTTGTTGTTATGACCAATGCTATGTTTGCCAAGATTAAACAAAGTTTTCAAAGCCATACCTGATATGTAATATCAATACTCCCATAAGATTCAGCATATAAGATCGATTGCATGAAGAGAATACCAAGTGCAGCAAAGAAACCGATAGACTTCTCATTAATATTCCATCATAGACACTGCACGCTCACGGATACAACACTCTGCAAAAAGGAGTGATAGACCTCAACGCAAACACCTATTTCATAAGATAACTTCCCTAGACATGATATGACACTAAACTTGACCATGAAAGGTGAAGGATAAAAAATAAAGATACCGGGCACTCCCCCAAGCTTGGAACAAGCTAAAGGAATGCCATTACCCATGAAGATTTCACTCTTCATCCTTGTTCTTGTTCCTCAAGTAATCCTTAGTGAAACACTTCCATGGCAGAGGTCTTCCCTCCATACAGGATTCTTCAATCTCTAGGATCCTGCTTTCGGCAGATAAGCCCATGCGCAAAAACTTAAGTTTATACTCACAGTTCTGGTTTTGAAGGTCATAGATGTACCCTTGATGCTCGAACACTTTGGTTTCAAGTGAGGATATGATTGATCACACTTCCTTCAGCTCCTCCTCATGTTCCCTCTTCAGCTTGGCAATGATATCACAGTTGTCCTCGACACCACGTTCGATCATCAACTTGTACTTGAACACTTCTTTCTCCACTTATTCTAGCCTGGACCTGGTGCTCCCCTCCTTGACGGGTCCCGTCAAATCTTCTTTGTGGAGGACACCATCCTCCACCCAAAGTGTTTGAGGGTGTATCTTTACCTCTGCGAGGTAAGGGTTGATGACGTTGATGAGGAACTTGTCCTTGAGAGATTTTGGGGAAGCCATGGCACCTAAGTTTGCTGAAAGTTCTCCTGGCACAAAAAAATCGAAAAGAAAACGCACGACATCGCAAGATACAAAGCCGGGACGATTCGGGAAAATATATAGCAAAAATTTCTGCACCAAAAGGAAGGTAACAATCCAAAGTAGAGATCGAGACGGACTCCGGGTGGTCTAGACGCCCTCCTAGCGTGGCCAGGGGCTAGCCCGCGCCAGCAGGTCGCCTGGGTGTCCTGGAGCTCCTCTCCGGCTCCATTTCGGCTCAGAATTTTCCTAATTTTGCAAAAACACATAGTATGGAACTTTTATTGATGTTCGCGAAGTTTCCTTACCGTATTTCATACCTTTTCTTATTCTGCTTCTGCCGTGTCTGATACAGTGTTGCAATATGTTCTTCGTGAGTGGCTACCTGTATCACATCCACCTCTACATTGATGGGGTCTCCAGCCATGTAATGCTTGAGTCTTTGCCCATTCACAAGATGTGGTTTTGTGCCTTCAAAATTATTAATCTTGATTGCACCAGAGCGATAGACTTCTTCGATATGATACGGTCCTTCCCACTTGGAAAGTAATTTACTTGGAGAAAACCTGAAACGAGATCTATACAACAAAACTTTGTCACCAACATTAAATTCACGTTTCGAAATTCTCTTGTCATGCCACTTCTTTACCTTTTCTTTGAACATTTTTGCGCTCTCGTAAGCTTCACTTCTCCTAGAGAAGTCAAGTTCATGAGGCGCTTTTCACCAGCAAGCTTTGGATCAACATTAAGCTCTCTAACAGCCCAGAAAGCTTTGTGCTCTAAGTCTAGAGGTAGATGCCATGCCTTTCCATAAACCATCTTATACGGAGACATCCCCATGGGATTTTTGTAAGCAGTTCTATACGCCCACAAGGCATCTCCTAGCTTATTGGACCAGTCCTTTCTAGAACTGTCCACTGTCTTTTGCAAGATCAACTTGATCTCTCTATTTGTGAGCTCAAGTTCCCCACTTGTTTGAGGGTGGTATGGTGAAGCAATTCTCTGATTAACATCATATTTGGCTAGAGCTTTTCTGAAAGCACCGTGTGTAAAATGTGATCCTCCGTCGGTCATGAGGTACCTAGGTACACCAAACCTAGGTAAGATTACATCCTTGAGCATTTTCAAAGATGTCTTGTGATCAACACTTTCAGTGGGGATTGCTTCAACCCACTTGTTCACATAATCAACAACTACTAAGATGTGAGTGTACTTGTGTGAAGGAGGGAAAGGACCCCAAAAATCAAAACCTTAGCAATCAAAAGGCTCAATGACAAGCGAATAATTCATAGGCATCTCATTCCTCCTACTAATATTACCAACTCTCTAGCACTTATCACAGGATAAAACATAATTTCTAGCATCTTTAAAGAGAGTAGGCCAATAAAAACCTGATTGGAGAACCTTGTGTGCAGTCCTCTCACCGGCATGATGTCCTCCATAAGGACTACTATGACATTGTCTCAAGATATCCTTCTGCTCATGCTCTAGTATGCATCTCCTCACAATTCCATCCGCACCTTCTCTAAAAAGATGTGGGTCATCCCAAAAGTAATACCTCAAGTCATGGAGGAACTTCTTCCGCTGCTGGAATGTTAAACCTGGAGGCAAAAACTTTGCAACAATAAAGTTAGCATAATATGCATACCATGGATCTGAATTAGATTTCACCTGCAAAACAGCTAACTGTTCGTCAGGAAAACTATCATTAACTGTAATAGGATCGTGCGGTATGTCCTCCATCCTGGAAAGGTTGTGTGCTACAGGATTATCTGCTCCTTTTCTATCAACAATCTGCAAATCAAATTCTTGAAGAAGAAGGACTCATCTGATAAGCCTTGGTTTGGCATCCTTCTTTTCCATAAGATAATTAATAGAAGCATGATTGGTATGAATGATGAATTTAGAATCAACAATGTAAGGCCTAAACTTATCACAAGCAAACACTACCGCTAAAAATTATTTCTGAGTAGTAGCATAATTCTTCGGAGCACTATCAAGGGTTTTGCTAGCATAATGGATAACATTCAATTTCTTATCAACCATTTGTCCTAACTCAGCTCCTACAGCAAAATCATTAGCATCACACATGATTTCAAAAGGCAAATTCCAATCAGGTGGTTGGACTATAGGGGCGGTTATCAAGGCTTTCTTAAGATCTTCGAAGGCTTCCTTACAATCTTCATAAAACACAAAATGAATATCCTTCTGGAGTAGATTAGTTAGGGGTTTCAAAGTTTTAGAAAATTCTTTAATAAATCTCCTATAGAAACCAGCATGACCGAGGAAACTACGAATACCTCTGATGTCTTTTGGATAAGGTATTCTCTCGATTGCTTCAACCTTTCCCATGTCCACCTCGATTCCTTTTTTAGAAATCTTGTGGCCAAGAACAATCCCCTCATTGACCATGAAGTGGCACTTCTCCGAGTTGATTACCAAGTTCGTCTCCTCACATCTCTGCAAAACTTTATTAAGGTTGTGGAGACAATGGTCAAAAGAGGTTCCATAGACGGAGAAATCGTGCAATGTTAACATGAATTTGAGAGAAACCAGAGTACCCATCAAGATAGCAAAAGTGAGTGTTTTTGGACAATCTTTCAAGCATTTGGTCAATGAGCGTCATCAGGTAGTGGTCCTTCATGGTTGTCTTGTTCAACTTCCTGTAATCAATACACATTCTATATCCAATGATAACTCTTTGAGGTATTAGTTCATTCTTATCAGTGGAAACCACGGTCGTACCTCCTTTCTTGGGAACGCAATGTACTGGACTTACCCACTTACTATCAGCTATAGGGTAGATAATACTTGTGGCTAGAAGTTTGAGGATTTTGGTCCTCACAACATCCTTCATCTTCGGGTTCAACCGTCATTGATGATCAACATCTGGTTTAGCATCACGCTCAAGATTCATATTATCCCGACAAATAGATGGACTAATCACATTAAGATCATCAAGGGTATGACCAATAGTGCCTCGGTGTTTACGAAGGACTTCGAATAATCGCTCTTCTTCATATCCTGAAAGGTTAGAATTGATAATAACAAGATATACTTTCTTTTCATATAGATAAGCACACTTGAGCGTACTGGGAAGAGGTTTAAGATCAAACACTAGGTCTTCTTTTGGTTTCAATAAAATTCCCAAAGGCTCAATCGGAAGGTTGTGCTTCAGGATAGCACGTTGTCTCAAGAATATGTCATCTAGATCATTCCTTTCCTACATATGCATATCATTCTCGTGGTTTTCCATAAATTGTTGCAAAGGATCGTTTAAAGGAATAGCAATAGAAGAAGTCTCTTCAATAATTTATCATTATTAGGTAGATCAGTACCACGAGTTTGCTTCGAGAATTTAGAAAAGTTAAATTCATATGGCTCACCATTAAATTCAACAGATACTTTTCCTTTCATGCAATCTATAATAGCTCCACAAGTTTTGAGAAAAGGCCTGCCAAAGATAATAGGGAAAAAAATATCTTGTATTGAACCAAGTACTAGAAAGTCGGTAGGATATTTTACCTTTCCACGTAGAACTTCAACGTCTTGAACAAGTCCAATAGGAGAGATAGTCTCTTTGTTTGCAAGATGAATAGTAACATCGACTTCTTCAATTTCACATGGTAGAATCTCATTCGTGATCTCTTGATAAAGTGAAAAAGGAATAGCACTAGCACTGGATCCAAAATCACATAGCCCATGATAATTATGATTTCCTATTTTAACAGATACAACCTGAGTACCTAAACATGGGCCGTTATTCTTGGCTGTAACAAGGTTAGTGGAAACAACACAAAAATTTATATTGAAATCCTCAATATTACTAATAACAAGATCCTTGACTAATGCAACTTGAGGATCGGCTTTAATCATATCCTCATGCTCATGAGTCGTTCTTTCACTTTTATTCAGGATACATGTGACAAAAGAATGCTCCCTCATCCTTGCGGGAAAAGGGGGCTTTTCATATTAACCTACAGGCAAGGGAGGGTCAACAATATTAATATCAAGAGGTAATTCCTTAAAAGGTTTATGGTGTTGATCCTCCTTCTTCTCAGAAGAGTCGATATGAGAGGCAAAGTCATTGCAAAAATCAACCAAACGATGGGAATCAAGACCAATCTTAGCGCAAAAGGTATTGAAGTAATCAGTTTTCACATAGCTCTCAATGTAATCACGCTCATAATTTATAACGGGTTCAATACCTTTATCAACCTCCGAGTCTTCAGTGTTCTTCTGCATCCTTTCAATAAGATCCCACTTAGCTTCAGTGCTTTTGTTGGAGAATAACCCACTAGAGGAAGCATCAAGCATCTCTTTATCATGACGAGAAAGCCTTGCATAAAAATTTGTGAGAATAATTTCTTTGGAGAGCTCATGATTGGGACATTTGAGCATTAAGGACTTTAATCTCCCCCGAGCTTGAGCGATGCTTTCTCCGTCAAGAGACCAAAAGTTATAAATATAATTCCTGTCTCGATGTATTTCATGAAGAGGATAAAACTTTGCATAAAAGAGAGGCATAAGATCTTGCCAATTTACTAAATGAGAGTCATCAAGAAGCCTATACCAATCCAAAGTCTTATCTCTTAATGATAGAGATAATAGATTTCTCATAACAAAATCCATCGATATACCTTAAAGCTTAAATAAGGAACATAGTTATGAAAGATATAACAAGTGTTCACCTAGATGTCTATCTCCTGGATATCGATTAGCCAAAACACAATCAATAATACTAGTTGGTATTTTAAAAGGCATAATTTAAGTAGGTGGGGGAGGCTTCTCCACGACAATAGCGTTGGGGCGGTTCCCCACAAGCAACAAACCAAGAGCAGAGTCGTCCATAGGGACAAAAAGCGGGAACAGTAAAACAAAAACAGCACGTACGGCGTAAATGTTTCCTTACCAATTTCACTTACCAATAGTGCTACACTCCCCGACAACGGCACCAGAAAAGGGTCTTGATGACCCACAAGAGTAGGGGATCTATCGTCGCCTTTTCAATAAGTAAGAGTGTCGAACCCAACGAGGAGCAGAAGGTATTGACAAGTGATCTTGAGCAAGGAATAACTGCAAGTACTAGAAGGTAACTTTTTATGGGTTTTCTAGTATAAGCAACAAGGGAATAAATGCAAGTAAAGTAAATGGTGCCGAGGTGCAGCAAGTGGTACAATCCTTTTAAAAAAAAGGACAAGTCGAGGGACTAAACTGATAAAGACTAAAGCGTTCCTGAGGACACACGGGAGGGATAGTTAAGTGCTTTCGCCATATTCCATCTACTAATATGTTTTGTACTGATAAGTGTTATGTGGGTGGGTCTTAACTAGTGCATCATATAGGCTAAGACAAGTACACTATTATGATTAATCCCTCTTGCAAGCATCCGCAAATACAACAGATAAATTAAGGCAAAGCCTAACCATCACAATAAGCTTTAGGATCCAATACTCCCTCATGCAAAAATATGCAAACTGGGGTTCAGGTTTCTGTCACTCCGGCAACCCATCATAAGAATTCTTTATACACGATGCATTCCCCTAGGTCCTTAAAAAGCATAAGTCTTATGTAGTCGACGTTCACATAACACTACTAGAATAATAACAGCATAACTTAAATATCAATCAACACATATTACTTTAACATCATATGACTACTATCATCTAGACTTTTCCCATGTCCTCAAGAACTAATGGAAGTACTCACAAGACATAAAAAAGATCATGATCAAAGGTGATGAAAATATGATTAACAATCTGGTCATAACAATAATTCTCCAACAAAACTCACTAGCATTCACCACAAAAGAGTAATCAACACCGGGAGAGTAGAGGGGGTGAATAGTGCAAGGTACAACTCCGATTGCAATGGTGAAGTAGATGAGATGATGGTGGAGATGGTGCTGGTGTTGGTGATGATGGTGATAATGATCTCGATGATGCCCGTGACGATGGTGATGATGATGAGGACAATCTCCCCTTCCGGGAGGAGTTCTCCCTGACGGAATCTACCCGCCGGAAAGGTATTTTCTTCTGTGTAGATTTCCACCACGGAGCAGCGACGGAATTGCGAAAATCTTCTGTCCACGTCACTTTTAGGTCAAGAGGAACATATAGGCCAAAGGAGAGCACCGGAGGCGGGGCCCACCACCCAGGCGACCTTGTGGCGCGGCCTACGGGGGGGGGGGGGCGCCAGCAGGTCGCCTGGGTGACCTGTGGTCCCCCTGTGGCCCTTCTTTGGCCTGTCTTCAGGATCTGTTCGGAAACTTCTTCCCTGAAATTTTCAGCGTAGTTGGAGATGTTGTGATATGGTAACTCTTCGTGCAATTTTTTCCGCTGAATCCTGCTTCTGCTGTTTCGGCACCGGAAAGTTATAAACTATGTAAAATAGGACAAAACACTATAAGTACATCATCATAATGTGAAATATATCAATGAATGGAGACAAATTATGGTACAAAATAGTGATGCAGTTTGGACGTATCACGTGATACCCTCTCCTCCAGTTTGTAGTTCTTCCTCTAGATCGGATTTCTGCGGCGCTTAGGCGAAGCCCTGCAGAATAAATCAGCACCATCACCGGCGGGCCGTCACGCTGCTGGAGAACTCATCTACTTCCTCGTCTTTATTGCTGGATCAAGAAGGCAAAGATCGTCATCGAGCTGTACGTGTGCTGAATGCGGAGGTGCCGTCACTTTTAGATCGGGATGGATCGTGATGGGATCGCGGGACGGATCGTGATGATATTGCTGGAAGGGATGCAATTTGGATCGTGAAGATGTTCGACTACATCAACCGTGTTATATACACTTCCGCTTAGCGATCAACAAGGGTATGTATACTCACTCTCCCCTCTAGTAGATGATCATCGCCATGGATAGGAATTGCGTGTGCGTAGGAAATTTTTTGTTTCCCATGCTACGTTCCCCAACAGGTTTAATATTCAAATGCAGATTTGAACATATTTAGCCCACCTTTCAAAAATACTAGAGGATTCAAATCGACTCCAAATTGAGTGATTTCAATTTCCAGAGCCTTCTTATATCTTGCACTATTTTTGAAGCCTTAGTCAACATTTTTATCTGGCATGATTCTATTGCATTAAATAAATAGCTTCCGTTTCCTATTTATCCAATATTAGAAAATCTCTAGATTATTCATGTCAACTCTAAATCCAGTGAAGCAACTTCCTAAATGTTTCTAAAATCATGCTTGGTTAAATGACTGCCTCCACTCATTTTTATTAGAATATTTTCTGTAAGCTTCATAAAGGATCACCTATTCCTCCTTTCATCCGTTCAGAAATCCCTGATGGTGCAAATATCCTGTAGCAAGCTTCAATTATTTTTCTTATGACTAGAGTGGTCCAAGAAAAATATTACTTCTATTTATATAGCACTTTTGTTGTGCTTGTTGTGTGGCTTACCGTGATTTTTTCCGACAATAGTTGACGGGTAGACGGAGTACTCGGAGTTGGACCGGAAGACCACGAAGACCCCGAGGACTTATGTGAGCAAGGCAAGCAGCCCTTTGACCATGTTTGAGAAAAATGTTTATTGCATGCCATGTAGAGTAATTATTCCCGTTGCATACGATCATGAGAATTCAGTAAACCATCAATATGGTGTTACCGGTGGATCCTCCGGATCACTTGCATTTGAGCATGATCCTACCACCTATGAGGGCCACGTTGTTAATATGTTGACAAATAGACAGTAGTGCTATGCATAGTAGAAGCATATGCATGATGATGGTAAAATGGTTATCAAAGGTTTTACGAGAACCCCGTCGGGTGCCACTAATGCCCGAGGGAGATGATGATGTGATGGGTGACCACTTGTGAAAGAAGTGGCGCACCAGGAATATTTTGTGTGAGTGGTTTCGGAAATGGGATTAGATTTATGATGTGTCGACCATCCCAACCTTACATGTGCGACCACATTACCCCTTTATGGGATGGGGCTATGTCGATTACCTTGGTGAGTGTTTGCAAAGAGCCACCTTACTAGTGGCGTGAGAGATATTTGGTCACTCTCGTTACGGGGTCGTACCAGGTAGATCGACTATGCCATTTTTTACGTGTTCCGGGCACATCGTTGGTCCCCGCATGGATGATATGGTCGAGTGTTGGTTCCCGTAAGACGTACATCATGTGGGCTATGTACCAATCGAGTGGAACTCTTTGTCTGGTGTCGTCAGAGGAAAGGCAATGATTGGGTACTTACCTCGGGTATGATATATACCGCGAGTCGTGGATGACACAGAAGTTTCCTGGATCTCGTGGGTACAATGTACAACCTCTGCAGAGTGTAAAACTATTCGAATAGCCGTGTCCACGGTCAAGGACAGTTGGGTAATCCTCCTTAAACTACGTCCAGTCGTTTCCGCATAAACCAAGTGTGTGTGTGTGTGATTAAAGGTGTTATCTGAAATAGTTGATATGGACAAGTTTGGTGAATTGGCATATCGGGTGAACCCGGAGTGTTCAGCCCGGAGCAAATATGTTGATATATGTAACCTGTTCTTCTGAATACCATCTAGCCTATGATGCATGTCCATTGAATGCAATTGATCATGTTTATTTATAATCAAAACCTCTGTGCCGCAAAGGCTGCATATTACTTATTATCGTACCAAATGCATTATCCACATCATGGGTTGTTTGCGAGTATATTCAAAGTACTCATTGGTTTGCCACTGGTTATTTCATTGACCAGGTATGAGAGAAAAAGAAATGGTGAAGAGCACCTTTGTTGGGGATATTATCTGCGATATGACCCGCCCTAGTTGGGCCGGGTCACCAAGTGGGTGACTCATCCTTTGGCGATTCAAGCCTTGGCCCACAGGGCCCAGGAGCCGGATGGCGGTTCAAGATCTACGCATACGAACCTGAAGTAAAACATGAAAATGTCGAACTATATAAGCATCCTAGGATTTGCATAATAGAAGAAATATTCCATGAACAACGAAATAAGGTACGTACTATCTTCTTCGCAAAAATTCATCCATCAATTATTTTCAACCACCTTCTGAGCTTTTTTAACTGCATCCGTGTGCGGGCATCGGAATATTTAGAGCACTCTCTTTCAAACTTGAATAATAAATTATTAAAAATAGATGTTAGTATTAGTTAGCTTAATTACCGCGAGTGCGTATTTGTGTTGATTGAGTGCATTTAAATGTGCAGTAGCTTCCCTGCGAGGGTTTGGTTTTCGACGACCTCCCCTGCATTCGAAAGTGAGCACATTTGTTAACTCCTCCTCCACCCCCTTTATTTTGCTCTGTTCCGGCCTTCGTGCTGATGACACTATCTAGCTAGGTATTTTTAGTATTAAAATGAAAAGTTGTTGCGTTACCAATATGCGTCTCCCGTTCGAAAGGGTTCCTGTCATAAATATGCATGCATTTGCATATTTAAAACGGTGATAATTTCGAATTGTTCAACGTTATCCATGGAAAGCCCGGGTATGTGTAGATTGGCTCGTTTCCCACGCTTTGCTCCGGATCCCATGCGGAGTTTCGACAGCTCCTCCTTGTTGTTCTCCGGGTACACGTCCTCTCGGTTAGTTGCCGAGACGTGTCTCAGGAGAACAGCGGGGAGGTGCTGCCGAAATTTTGTGTTGGACCGGGAGAAGAGCATGGGGAAATGACCCAATCTACACATACTCGGGTGGGATTAGGACCCATCTTTACCTAGTAGTTGGTAGGTGTGAATGCCGTGCATCCCAATGTATTAACCATAATTAAAAAATGTCCATAATTAATTTAACATACTTGATGAACTGATAATTTATATTGTTTATATGTGGATACTATGTAGCTATCTTGCGAGAATGACTGATCATGAATGGATGTACACCGGTCACCATAGTCAGAGAGATATGACCAATGAATGGTTGAGCAAAACCTGTGAATTCGTGGAAACGGCATTTTCTAAAGGCCAGCCAGAAACATGGTGCCCCTGCACTATGTGCAAGAATTATTCGCGACAGAAAAAGGATGTCATGGGTAAACACCTGCAAATGCGTGGTTTTCCTCCCGGCTATACCTTGTGGACATTTCATGGTGAGTCGGCCCAACGTAACAGAGACGAGGTGTTGCGTCGGCGCACCGATGATTATGGTATAGGGATTGAAGACATGGTGAATGACTTTGATGATGCTCGGAACAAGGACGAAGAGATGGAGGAATCCGCGAAAGCCTTCTATGCCATGTTGGAGTCTTCAAAACGTCCTCTTCACGAGCACACTAAGATTTCTCTGCTAGATGACATCGCACAAGTAATGGCTCTGAAAGCCCAATTCAACATTGGAAGAGACCTGTTTGACTCAGTGATGACCCTATTGGGGCGCTTTCTACCCGAAGGTCATATTATGCCTTCAAACCTATATGAGTCAGACAAAATCCTTAGTGCACTCAAGATGCCGTATGAGCAGATACATGCTTGTGAGAAAGGATGTGCCTTATTTAGGAAAGAGTATGTGGACGAAACATATTGTCCATTTTGCAAGTCCTCTAGATATGTTGAGGTAGAAAACGGTGAAGGTGAGAAGAAGCAGAGAAAAATCCCCGTGAGTGTCGTACGGTATCTGCCCATCCTACCAAGACTTCAACGACTTTACATGCTCGAAGAAACAGCAAAACAGATGACATGGCACAAACATGGAATTAGGAAAGAATTAGATGAACACGGAGTTCCGATGTTGGTACACCCTTCAGATGGTGATGCATGGAAGGCATTCAATAGTATACATAAGGAAAAAGCTAAAGAACCAAGGAATTGTCGAATCGCCATAAGCCTCGATGGGTTCAATCCTTTTGGTATGACGGCTACCCAATATAGTTGCTGGCCTGTATTTTTCATTCCCCTCAATCTTCCACCATCATCAATTATGCAAAGAAAGCACATATTTCTGATGTTGATAGTTCCAGGGCCAAACTACCCGGGGAATAATATGAGTGTGTACATGCAACCGTTGATGGATGACTTGAAAGAAGCTTGGGTGAACGGGGTCAACACATACGATGCAGCTAAGAAAGAGAACTTTCAAATGTATGTTTGGTACCAATACTCGTTGCATGATCTGCCGGCATTTGCGCTTTTTGTTGCCTGGTGTGTGCATGGAAGGTTCCCATGCCCACAATGCAAGGCAACTCTCAAGTTTCATTGGTTGCCGGCGGGTGGGAAGTATTCCTGCTTTGACTTGCATAGACAGTTCTTGCCTATGGACCATCCATTCAGAAAAGACAAGAAGAATTTCATGAAAGGTAAAGTTGTCAAACACTCAGAACCACCTGCGTTGACGGGGGCACAAATTATTGAACTGTTAAAATCTATGGAGCCTGATCCAAACCGTCCAGGGTATTTCTTGGGTTATAATGAGGAACATGCCTGGACCCACGGGCCATGCATCTGGGATCTCCCCTACTTCGAAGACCTCTTACTTCCACACAACATTGACATGATGCACACTGAAAAGAATATCACTGAGGCCCTTCTTGGCACATTTTTCGGCACTCATAAGGGCAAAGATAATACAAAGGCTAGAATTGACCAGGAGACTCTGTGTGATAGGCCATCACTAAACATGCGAGAACCGAAAGAAGAAAAAATTGGTCCAAACCACCTGCCTGCTACAATCTTGAGAAGGGAGCAATAACGGAAATCCTCTTGTGGGTGCAAAAAAAGTTGTTGTTCCCAGATGGGTATGTTGCGAATCTAGCGAGGGGAGCGAGCCTTGAAAAAATGAAAAAAATTGGGCTCAAGAGTCATGATTGGCACATATGGCTTGAGCGGATAATGCCGGTGATGTTGAGCGGCTATATCCCCGAGGCTAAATGGCTAGTATTGGCCGAGTTAAGCTATTTCTTCCGTGTTCTTTGTGCTAAAGAGTTGTCGTGTGCCTTGATAGATGACATGGATGAGTTGGCGCCTGAGTTGCTCTGCAAGTTAGAGAAGATTTTTCCATCGGGCTTCTTTAATCTGATGCAACACATGATTTTGCATCTGCCAACCGAGGCAAGATTGGGTGGCCCTGTGCAAAATCGTTGGTGCTACGCAACTGAAAGAATGCAGAAGACACTTCGAGGAAAATGTAAAAATAAACGTATAATTGAAGCATCGATGGCCGAGGCGTTCATTACCGAGGAGGCAGCAAACTTCATAACAGCACACTATGATGCCACTATGCACATCTTGCATAATCCAAAGCCTCGGTACAATCTGGGCGACCCCAAACGACGTGAATTCAATCTCAGCCTCTTCAAAGGGAAGCTCGCACCTTCTGGTGTGGGAAAACCAAAGTTGTTGTGCGTCGAGGAGTGGCGCACACTAACAATGTATATATTGAACAACTTAACAAAAGTTTGGCCATACATCGAGTGAGTGCTGTGTACATTATTTCGCAACTATTAACAAATTTTGTGTCTTACAACTATTATTAATTGATACAGTCGATACGTCGAACAATCCTCGAATGGTGTTGCAATCGAAAAAGAATCCATTCTCGAGTATGAACTTCTTGAAAAGACAGGAGGCGGCTATCCCGGTTTCATCTCTTGGTTCAAAAAACGGTACCTCCCATATATATAATAGGTGATTTCCTTTGTTGCTATTACTCATGAGTAACACACCAAATTCTATCTTTTCTTAACTTCTAGGCTAATTCAGATGAGCAAGTCGACGATGAATTGAGACAAATAGCTAATGGTTTTGACTTTAAGGTCCGTACATTTCAGAAGTACGACATCAACGGGTATCGCTTTCGTACTGCTAGCAAAGAGCTTTTAATGCCCGGTCAAAAAACAAATAATTCCGGTGTCTCTGCTATAGGCGAGGGAGGTCGAGTATTATGGAAGACTTGAAGAAGTCTACGAACTTCATTATTATGGTGAAAATACTCCGAACGTTGTTGTGTTCAAATGTCATTGGTTCGATCCTACTAAGACAAGACGGACTCATGAACATCTTGGGATTGTAGAAATTCGATAAAACAGGCAGTTAAGCGGTGCCGATGTCTATATTGTGGCTCAAAAGGCCACCCAAGTTTTCTATCTGCCATACTGTCGTCAAAGTGTTAAGAACCTGGAAGGTTGGTATGTCGTGTTCGATGTGCCGCCACATCTTAGACCACCTCCCCCAAATGAAGATGATTATGAACCTCAAATTGACCCAATAACATATGATGGAGAATTCTTCCAAGAATCACGTGGCGTGAGACGTCGTACCCGAAACTGCTCTACGTCCACCCTGAACACGGAGGAACAAGACTTACATGATGATGAGGAAGAAGTGGAAATAGAAGAGGTTACCAATGCGGATGAGCTATAAATGCTTGATCGGTTACAAAAAGGCCTTCCACATGATGTCCCTGAACCCGATGACGATATCAGTCATGACGACACGTGTGATACTGATGATAATTTTGCTTCAATTGACCATGGAGAAGAGACAGATGATCTAGACTATTAGTACTTTGTATGCATCCAAACATTGTTTTTTGATTAATTATTCAATTATTAGTTGAATTATTCATGTATTTATTATTGTTCGTTTAATTATTATCCTTGAATTTGTACTAATTAGTTAACTATTTATCGTTATAGGTGGTGAGACATGGCAGGCGGGGATAAGTTGAGGATAGCACCTGGGCGGCTACGGAGAACTTTGTTGCAGAGCTTTGCCGAGGAGCCCCGTGGGAGAGGCAGAGGAAAGAAGAGAGGTAGAGGACGTGGTTTTGGGAGAGGGAGGCTGCATGATAGGAGCCAGTCACCACCACCCTCTGCTACTTCTGTCTTAGCCACTTCACCCTTGCAGACGAGGGTGTCACCGGTGCGGGATCCTCCCGTGCAGGAGCAGACACCGATGCAGGGGGCCGAGGTGGCGGCTGAGGCGGAGGCTGAGGCCGAGGCGGCTGAAGCGGAGGCTGAGGCGGAGGGGGCTGAGGCGGAGGCTGAGGGGGCTGCCAGCAAGTCGGTCTACCAACGTGGTATGACAAGAGCTCCATACCGATTGGAGTTGCAGCACACGGCATTCATTAAGCCAGATGGCGAGAAGTAAGTTGATATATATTGTGTACCTTATATCATTATATTTCACCAAGTAGCTAATGTCTTTGCCTTATCATTATGTAGGGGCTAGGATTACCCAAAGAATACCCGGAATCCAAACTACCTCCTTGGTGCTTTACTTAGGGAGCACTTCCCCGGGATAGTGCAGTTGCCCGGTGAGGGTATGGTTCCCGAGCCAGGACTCAAGTGGGAGCACTACCAAGCCGCTCTGCTCCCGGAAAACACACATGTGAATGGTGTTGTTTGCGTGAGCGTGGCCGACAAGGTGTTGGCAGATTTTTGGGTAACTATTATTTTACCCAATAAAAAGTATACAATGTTATATATTGTTATTTCCTTCCAAATCATTTCACTATTCATCTGTGCATCTATTTGGCATAATTGCAGAGTTACTTTAGGGTCGAGGAGGGGATGGAGGAGGCGGCCAAGAAGAACCTCGTGAAAGAGTGCAAGAGTTTATTGAATAACACGAGGCACGAGCTGCGTGTTCAGGCTGTTCGAGATTGGTACGCCAAGCAAAGGGAGCCGAAGACAAAGACTGAATGTCGAAAGATTTACCTTGATAAGACCGAGTACATGGAGGTATGTACATTCCAAAGATCATTTCTTAGGGCTAGTTAGGTCTATTTAGTTATAATACTTAGTTTCATTCTTTATTAACTTACATTCATAGGTGCCCCCAAGATGGTTGGCCATAAGATGGATTGTTGGGAGATGATAGTGTACAGGTGGTGCACAGAGGCTTGGTTGAGCACCCACACTATGGCCAAGGACCGTCGTGCCCAATTGGTTGGTGTGCCATACCACCAAGGCAATGCCACCATCAAGCAATACGCCAAAAAATGGGTATGTCTGCCTTGTTTTGTTTCATCAATAATTCATTCGTTCATGATTTCTGTTGTACTAATTCTTTGTCTTTTCGTGTAGGCCAAACACAATAACCAGCCCGAGCCTCAGGGATACGCCGCGTTTAGCATGGCCCATAAGGGCTCGTACAAGACGGTGAAGGTATATTCTAAGGGGGACGGGCCGTTGGCGTAAACAAGCCTGTCCGCCTACAACAAGATGACGTCTTATTCTGAGGTGGTGAAACAGCTGCGCGGGCCTGACTTTGACCCGAGCCAAAATCCTATCGATCTAGAGGCGTTGATGATCTCTGGTGGCAGTAAGAGTCATGGCACGCTGGCCATGTGTGATGGCTTTGTCCCTATCACTAAGACTCTATCTCAGATCAAGGCGAGGCAAACGAGCTCCGCTCCTGTAATACGGCAACGCGCGAGGCCAGTTGATCTTGCCATCGAGGTTAGTTTTCTTCATTATTTCTTACATTCATTTGTCCCTGGATGGATGATGAAAATTCCTTTTGAGGAGTGGTTGCAGGCCGCACTTATGAAGGAGAGGGAGGCCACCAGGCTCTTGTTGGAGGAGAGGGACCGGAATACGCAGAAGTTGCTTGAGGAGGAGAGGGCACGCAATAATGCCCATGCGAAGGCCATGCACGACTTCGTTGCGGTAAGTCAGTTGTGTGACAAGCAAGGCTATGTGTGAGACGCAACAAGGCTATTTCTTTGACTCCTCGAAAACTAATTTGCAGGCTATGTGTGAGAAGCAAGGTTTGCCGCCCCCTCCGCCGATGCCTTCTCCGGTGGGAATGGTGAGTTCCCTTTCAATGACCAACTTTGCACGGTCTTATACCATTGTCTGTCGTCGTGCTAACCACATATTTTAACTCTTGCCTTGTTGGAGCATCATTCCAGAGTTGAATCCCACGATCCCTTTACTTCTCCTGGTGAGAGCCCTAGCAACCTAGCGACCAACGGAGATGGAGCTTCTCCTCCGTTTCTTGGCATTCGGTAAGTTATTCCTCTCCTTCTTATTCTACTTATTGTTTAGATCAACTTAGATTATGCCATGCTCTAGTTAGCTTAGTAAATTCTAGTTGATATTAGCCATGCTTTAGTTAGCTTAGTAAATTCTAGTTGATATTAGAGCTCAAAAATGAAATAATTAGTTTAGAAAGTTTTAAAAGAAACCAGAGTAGAAGAACAAACAAGAGATGAAGAAATAAGAGAAGAAGAAAGAGGAGAAAAGATAACTTCTCTTCTTTCTTTTTCTCCATCTTCTTCTTCTTCTTCTTCTTCTTCTTCTTGTTCTTCTTCTTCTTCTTCTTCTTCTTCTTCTTCTTCTTCCACTTCTTCTTCTAATTGCTTAGCTTAATTTATATAACTTCTTTCTTATTGTATTCTTCTTCTAACTTCTTTCTCATTATGCAGATTTTGATAAAGCAGCATGGCATATGGATGGATGCTCCAGGGACTTTGTAATGCACATGTGTAGTCTTAGATGAACTTTGTAATGCACTTGTATTTGCGGATGCACTTGTGATGCTTTGTAATACTTCGTGATCTTGTTTGCACTTTAATTACATATATCCGTGTTGCTTGCACTTTGTGATGCACTTGTGTTGTGCTGTTTGCACTTTGTGATGCACTTGTGGTGCTGTTTAGGGCATGGGCAAAAATATATATGTTGTTGTTTGTATCTATGTTTTGCCAATGCAGGGAATTAATAGAAAAGAAATATGAAAAAAAGTAGAGAGGGTATTTGCCTACAGCTTACTGACGGCAAAGGCTTTGCCGTCGGTGGACTGACGGCAAAGAAGGACACGTGGCGACAGCCTGTGTAACCTGGCAACTTTGGGAATACCAAAATTTCCCAAATTTTCGGCTTTGTCGTCAGCTGTGCTCCAGCTGTCGGCAAAGAGGGGACCAAGGGGACCCAGGTTTTCGGTGTTGCCGTCCGCTTTGCTACGACTGTGGGCAAAGAGGGGACCCAGGGGACCCAGGGTTTCGGCTTTGCCGTCAGCTTTGCTCCGGCTGTGGGCAAAGCCTGCCGTTAACCTTCTAACGAGGCTCGGCGTGCGCCATTGCCGCCATTGATCTTTGCCGTCAGCCCGTGCTACAAACCTGATGGCAAAGTCTTTGCCATCGGTCGATCTTCAGCTGACGGCAAAGAAGGTGATTGCCGATAAAATCTTGGCCGGTTCCTTTGCTGACCGCACACTGACGGCAAAGCCTTTGCCGTCCGTTAAACTGTCCGTTGCCGTCAGCTCTGGCTGTCGGCAAACCAGCAGATTCCAGTAGTGTAAGGCCTCGACCCGTATATAAAGGCGAGTCCTGGGGAGGATAGGGCAGGTTAGAAATCATCGAGAGCTAGGTCAGGCGAGTTACGCCCTCCTTGTAATCGAAACACCATCAATACAACACAAAGCAGGACGTAGGCTTTTACCTCCTCACGAGGGGCCAAACCTGGGTAAATATGAGTCCCGCTCCCGTTCAATCCCTTTGAGTCGCCACCAAGCTGTGATGGCTCCATCATTATGTGCTTTCACAAGGACATCTTCCGTGACAAAACCATGACAGTTGGCGCCCACCGTGAGGCCTACGCATGGTGGAGTTGAGTTCTCGAAGGGAGCCCTACCAGGGTCAGGGAGCTACGCGGCTGGGCTCATGACCCGGAGCCGCCGCGGAAAGTACTACATCAACAACTCGCTGTGGGGGCCCGAGGCCGATTTAATCGAATCCGGCTACAGAGTCCCCTTTGGCAAGGTCAACATCTTCATCGGCATGGTCGGTGCACCCATGCCTGAGCCGGACATCTTCACCGACACCGTCGAGCCGGCCAGGTATGTCCGTCCCATTGCGATGCCAAGCCTGACGCGCCCGATCTTCATCGGTTTCACGCAGGGATCTGATGAACAAGAGCGATCGGCGACTCATGAGACTACGCTGGTCAACACTGACGACGAGTCATCCATCGGCGACACAGATTCAATCCAGTCCCTGCACGAGGGCTGCCTCGGAGATCTGTCGCTGGCGATGGATCCCGAGGTCTTCGACCGGACACGCCGTGAGATCGCCGTATATATGGCGGGGGCAACACAGTCCCAGCAAAGCCCTGTAGGCAACAACGAGGCTGGTGAACCATCCAAGAGCGCAGCTGCGGTCCTGGTAGACCTGTCGGCGGAGATAACAAGGATTATGGCAACCCTAGTGACGGCAGAAAACCAAGGAACAATAAATGCAGAGTTGGGAAAGCTGCGAGACAAGATGCCGAAGGCCCAACGAGATGCAGAGGCAGAAGCCGCCAGGATTGAGACTCGGCAAGCTTAGATCACCGCTGAGACGGCCCGCTTGAACACCGAGAACTCACGACTTGAAAGGCATCAGCGCGCGTCCGACGCTATCCATCAGAGGAGGCACCAGGGGCGTTTACCCCCTGATCTGAACCCTACCCGCCTTTTCGACACTCCGTGCACCCCTGGGGCAGGAACCGTTCTAGGAGGAGGGCCGGCTCAGCCGCCAAACCCGCCGCTTCAGCCAGCAGATGGTCGCGTCCCTCGTTTCCAGACGCCTCAGGGCCACTTTTCCAATCCCATGGACAACGTGCTCGCCGCGACTCGCCACTTAGAATCCCTTCCGATTTATGGCATCACCCCGGCTGAAATAGAAGCAAGAAACACCGTTGAGATGTTGAAAACGGCGGTGGTCCAGAACGCGCAATTCTCACACAGCCTCGATCGGCTACACTCCACCCCCCAGGCGAGCCACACCAGAAGGCGGCCGGAGGACCAACCCGCCATAACCAGTGGACCGCGACACCTACCTCAGGGTAACCCTCCCGTCCGCAACACCTTTGGTGCGACAGGCCAGGATCACCAGGACATCCAAACCCGTCGAGCACCACTTAGCGGAGGTGGCAGGCAAGTAGGGGTGCCATGCTTGGCCCTTGTCCTACGCAACGAGCGGATGCCGAAGGACTTTAAAGGACCAAGGAAGGTGCCCAATTACACCCCGTACCTTGAGCTGGCATCGTGGGTTAAAAGTTATGAAGTCGCAATGGACATGCTCGACGTAAGTGAAGCAGTCTGTGCGAGGTACTTCACAATGATGCTCGAAGGGACGACACGCACTTGGTTGAAAAACCTGCCACCCAACTCTATCCAGACTTAGGCTGAACTAAAGGAACGTTTCATCAAAAACTTCTGGGGAACTTGCAAACGCTCGATGACGATCGTCGACTTACATCATTGTGTTCAGCACCCCGATGAGTCGGCCCACCACTGGACGCGGCGGGTTGCAGAAATCATCCACTCGTCGGACGGCATGAAGGCGGCTCAAGCCGTGCTGATCCTGGAGCAAAACTGCCACTATGAGCCCTTGGTACAAAAGCTGGGGTGACTCAAGCGCAAGGTCCAGGATATGGGCGAATTGATGGACACCCTCACTCGGTATGCCGAAGCAGACGACTCTAAAGATCCAGGAGAGGACGACAGCAAGGCCAACTCACCGAGAAAAGGCGAGTCATCCAAAAATCACTCCCGGTTTCAGAGACGCGCCCACCATAATCATGGTGGAAATGGCAAGATAAGGCAGCAGGAAGGATCTACGGACTTCATCGCCAACACCAATGCTAACAATGGCAATCAGCGCCAGAAGAAGAGGGGTTACAGCGGCAAGAAGCCGGCAACTATAACAAGATACCGAATGGCCCCTGCCCGCATCACGCCACGGCGGAAGGACCGGCGACTCACTCTTGGGAAGACTGCTACGTAATGCAGGAATTTCGGGCGGAGGCACTCAAGAAGGGCCAAACCGGTGACCAGAGCCAGCGGCAGGAACAGTTCAGTGCACCTAATCAACGTCAGAACCCGTTCGGCGGTTTTACCGAACTAGGGGCCCAGGGCGGCTCGCAACCAAGAAGTGGCCAGTACCTTGTGCATAACCAGCAGCTGTATAACCCGCCCGGAGTGTTTCAGCAGCCACCCCCGCAGGGGCTCCCCAGGGGCAAGATGATAATGGTGGATTCCGCAGCAATCCCAAACAATTAAACAACGGACAATACCATGTGTTCACCACAAGTGCGTGTAAGCGAGACAACAAAGTGAAGCACATGACGTATAGTGTGTCCGAGCCTGCGCTCCCGAGGTACATCCATTGGTCTGAACAGACTATCTCTTGCAGTAGGGAGGACCACCCACCCAGAATCGACAACCCCGGCGACTTAGCATTGGTCGTGGCCCCCAAGTCGGGGGATATACCCTATCAAAGGTTCTTATGGATGGAGGTAGCAGCATCAACAAACTATATTTCGACACCTTTCGAAGGATGAACCTCTTGGAAAAAGACCTAATGCCGTCAACCACGGTATTCCACGGCATCGTCCCGGGTAAGTCGGCACATCCAATTGGGCGGGTCAAACTTAATGTGGCTTTTGGTACATCATCCAATCACAGGAGTGAGTCGCTCATATTCGAGGTGGTCAAGCTAAAGAGCCCTTACCATGCGTTGTTCGGGCGGCCGGCTTACGCTCGGTTCATGGCTCGCCCCTGCTATGTCTACCTTAAACTCAAGATGCCCGGCCCTAAGGGAACCATCACGGTCGATGGTGACAGGAGGATAGCAAAGGAGTGCGAGGAAGGAGATGCGGCTTACGCGGAAATCGCATGTGCTGCAGAAGAGCTCAAGTATCACCAAGCCAATGTTGACCCGGCGAACATGTCGCCTCTCAAGAAGCCAACAACTGATGCTGAACCGCCCCTCAAGTTTAAGACGACCGACGACACTAAGATGGCGGACTTCACTCCTTGCGATTCATCCAAGCAGTTTACTATCGGGGCGGGTCTGGATCCCAAATAGGAAAGCGCGCTCATTGAATTCATCCGTGAGAATCGGGACATCTTCGCATGGAAACCTTCTGACATGCCTGGTGTACCGAGAGAATTCGCAAAGCCGATTCAGTAATATCTTCGCAGGTTTAATGAGGAGCGATGCAAGGCGATCGGAGAACAAGTCGCCGTCTTTTGGCCGCCGGATTTATCGTTGAGGTCTTCCACCCTAAATGGTTGGCTAACCCGGTCCTGGTGCTCAAGAAGAACGGCACTTTCCGCATGTGCATCGACTACACCGACCTCAACAGAGCTTGCCCAAAAGATCCTTTTGCCCTTCCCTGCATTGATCAAATCATTGATTCGGTTGCGGGCTGCGAGCGTTTGTGTTTTTTGGATGCCTACTCCGGATATCACCAAATCAAGATGGTTGTGGAAGATCAGGAGAACACAGCTTTCATAACCCCGTTTCGGGCTTTTTTCTATGTATCAATGCCGTTCGGCCTCAAGAGCGCTGGGGCGACTTACCAGCGTTGTATCGAAAACTGTCTCCGTGGCCAAATCGGCCGCAACGTCCACACTTACATTGATGACATCATGGTTAAATCTCGCAAGAAGGAAACACTCTTGGAGGATCTCAACGAAACCTTTGACAATCCGCGGGTGTATCAAATGAAGCTTAATCCCACCAAATGTGTCTTTGGCGTTCCCGTAGGAAAGCTTTTGGGTTTTCTGGTGCCCGAACGTGGCATTGAGGCCAACCCGGACAAAATTGAAGCAATTACTTCGCTCGGGAAGCCAGCGAATATCAATCAAGTTCAACGCATGGCGGGTCGTATTGCGGCCTTAAGTCGCTTTATAAGCCGCCTGGGGGAGAAAGCCATTCCCCTCTATCAGTTGCTTAAGAAAGCTGATCGTTTTGTTTGGACAGACGAGGCCAACGAAGCTTTTGAAGCTCTGAAGCAGCAGCTGGTCAACCCGCCGGTTCTCGCCACCCGGACTGAAAAGGAGCCTATGCTTCTATACATCACGGCGAATACCAAGGCGGTGAGCGTGGCAGTGGCTGTCGAACGGAAGGAAGAAGGAAAGGAATACCCGGTACAGCGCCCGGTGTATTTTATCAGCGAGGTGCTAACCCTCTCCAAACAACGTTATCCGCATTGGCAGAACTTGGTTTATGGGGTCTTTATGGCGAGTCGGAAGCTAAAACATTATTTCCAAGAACATCCTATCACGGTGGTTAGCTACGCCCCTCTTGGGGACATCATCCAGAACTGAGAAGCAACAACGCGAATCGCCGAATGGGCGATTGAGCTTGGGCCGCACCACGTGCGGTATGCGCCTCGCACGGCTATCAAGTCCTAGGCATTGGTCGACCTCATCAATGATTGGACCGAGTTGCAGATTCCAGAAGACAGGCCTGATCTCATGTACTGGACTATTTATTTTGATGGGTCTAGGCAATTGGAAGGCTCGGGGGCTGGCGTGGTGTTGATTTCCCCCAGGGAGACAAGTTCTATTATGTTCTCCGACTCATGTTCCCGTGTACCAATAACGCTGCAGAGTATGAAGCCCTGCTTCATGGTTTGCGACTCGCCAAGGAGATGAACCTCACACGCGTCAGATGTCTTGGCGACTTCGATCTGGTGGCTCAACAAGTTTCAGGTACATGGGATTCCCGGGACCCCCTGATGGCGGCTTACAGAAGGGTTGTGTCTGATGTGGCAGGTCATTTCCATGGTTATCAAGTTGATCATATCGACCGGCAACTTAATGAAGCAGTTGATGCCCTCTCGCGTCTTGGCTCGCAACGTAAGCTGGTTCCTCCTAATGTCTTTCTGGATATTCTGCATAATCCTTCCGTGAGGTTGCCCTTGGAATAAGAGTTGGCGATACCAAATCCTGAGTCCCAGTTTGTGGCGCCTCTCCGTGTTATGCCGGAATGGGTTCTTCCCTACTTGGCGTACCTCACACGAGGCGAGTTACCTTCAGATGAGGTGTTGGCCCGTCAAATCGTTCGTTGGAGCAAATCCATGGTCATCATCAATGGCGAGTTATATAAGTGAAGTACTTCTGGGGTATTTCAAAGATGCATTTCTTCTGATGAAGGGTGCGTAATTCTGAACGAGATCCATACCGGGGATTGTGGGCATCATGTCGGGTCACGTTCCCTCGTGTGCAAGGCGTTCCGACATGGATTCTTTTGGTTGACGGCTCATGCGGATGCATAAGAGATAGTTCGTCGATGTGATGGCTGTCAACGTTTTGGATGACAGGCTCATGTGCCAGCTCAAGAATTAAGGATGATCCCTATCACTTGGCCTTTCGCGGTCTGGGGGTTAGATATGGTTGGCCCTTTTAAGACGTCATCCAATAAGAAAACTTATCTACTGGTGGCGGTTGATAAATTCACCAAGTGGGTCGAAGCAGAGCCTGTTGGCAGCTGTGACGCAGAAACGGCCGTCAAATTCTCGAAAAAGTTGATATTCCGGTTTGGATACCCACACAGCATTATCACCGATAATGGTACCAATTTATCACAAGGGGCGATGCAGGAGTTTTGCAACCGGGAGCACATCCGGCTTGATGTGTCTGCGGTTGCTCATCCGCAATCTAATGGGCAGGCAGAATGGTCGAAATCAGGAAGTACTACGAGGAATCAAGCCCCGACTTATGGTTCCCCTGGAGCGCACCCCAGGGTGTTGGGTTGAGGAGTTGCCTTCGGTATTATGGAGCATTCGAACCACCCCAAATCGCTCTACGGGTTTTACTCCTATCTTCCTGGTGTATGGAGCAGAAGCCATTCTTCCCAGTGACATTAGGCATGACTCGCCCAGAGTCGCCGCTTATGTGGAACAGGATAATGAGTTGGCACGTCACGATTATTTGGATGCTTTGGAGGAAGCACGCGATTTGGCTGCCTCCCGATCAGATATCTATCAACAAGATTTGCAGCGTTATGATAGCCGCCGGGTCAAGAGCCGATCTTTTCAGGAGGGCGACTTAGTGCTTCGTTTGATCCAAGATCGCACTAGCATGCATAAGTTGTCACCACCATGGGAAGGACGGTTTGTCGTCAGCAAAAACCTTCGCAACGGGTCATACTATTTGGTGGATCTTCGGCCTGATCGGCCAACCACGGAGGCTGATTCAACTCGCCCCTGGAACATAGCCCATCTGCGGCCTTACTACACTTGAGCTATAGGCTCCGTTTTTTCTTCTCTCTCCCATCTTTTAAGATTGTAAGTCTCTCATTTATATAAAGCAATAAAGTTGATACCCACGAATTCTGGGTTTTTCCTGCCACTTCATCTTCTTGAAAACATGGATCTTTATTGCTCGTCGATAAGTCGCCCAAACATGGATGCTATCAATACCAGAGAGCATAAGTCGCCATGTTGCGTTTATTACAACATTGGGTATCGATAAGCCAAACAGGATCAAGTCGCTACACGCGCACGATTCAAACATGGGCGCCTTATATGATTCTGAGGATTAGGCCGGCATACTTGGGGGCTATCGGCCCCAAGTCGTTTTGTGGTAAGAGCGTATACGCTTCTACAATCCTATGACCGGTCTTTCCCCTAATCATAGGTCACTTGGGGGCTTCCTCTCTCTGATATCAGCCTAATTACCCATTTGGCTAGCGAAAAATTATCGAACTACAAATGGTTATACTGGACTGTGTTGGCCAAATCGCCATATGGACCCATGAAATCTTGGCGAGTCAATCCACTATTTGGACCCTGAACTCACCTTGGTTAAAACATGCATGGTACCGGCTAGAGCACCACATGGAAAATAGAGAAACCATTGGTTCATTGAACCTGCTTCACCGAAGCTTGACTCGTGCCTGATCAGTCGGTCTAAATACTTGAGCTTTTTTATACAAAAAGTCTCCCTGGGGTAGCACTTGAGTTTGTCTAACTCGTCCTATCCTGTGGTGACTTGAAAGAGACGACGAAATTTTTACTCGCACCTTCCTGGCACTGCCACAACGTTTCACAGATTTATAAGACTCGCCGGATCTTCTTGAGCCGGGTTTTCTGCGTATAATTCGCCAGAACACCTTGAGTCGGTTATTATTTATTATCATCGATTACTCATTCAGATGGTTTGATGTATGTTTTTTAGCCCAATAGGTTGGTGATCAAAATCTTTACTGACACGGCGGGTCAAGCATCATAGGCGCCCCAAGGGTGGCACAAGGTTTTTTAAGGATCACAGAAGAGTTCCGCAACAGGCATAAGCAAGGGATTGTTTTCTACAATAACCAATTACATGGCTCGGATGGCCAAAGCAGTAAGATCTATTCTGCTGGTGCCTCCGGGTCAACTTGCCCTGAGCTCTGGCCGACTTCAAGTTGTAAATCACCCAGTACCCAATTACACTTGGATAGAGCGGCAAATTCGTCTTCATCATTCAAAAATGCCGAGAGATCCGCCTCCATATCAAAAGGGTTTTTGGGCCGACGACGAGTCAAGATAGTTGTCACAAAGGTTGGCGGGTTTACTTTCTTGTTCTTGTCGTCATAGGCGGCTTGGTACTTTGACAAATCCAAGCTTGCTGCTAGCTGAGTCACCGCCGAGCGTGATTCCCTGACGATACGCTGATAATCATCTTGAGTAAATTCTGACTCGTCGTCCTTGAGCTGTGGGAAGCCTGCTGCTACTTTTTCGGGTTTCAGATTCGAAGCATATGCCAAACACCGACTCAACATAGACAGCGCCCCTTTCCGGGCGGCTGATCGGGTTAGCTCACCTATCTGAGGCGGAAGGGTGGATAAGCAGCCAACCATCTTTTTGATTGATGTGATTGGTTCCTTGGCGCCCATCACTGCCTTCACTGTCAGCACGCTCCCAGTGTACAGCTGCTCAGTCAGTGTGTAGATCGCCTTTAACTTCAAGGTACAGTCGTCCTGAAGGTTGGCGGCTCTCGGGCCAGCGTGTGAGACAATAATGGTTAGTACTTTTTTTCACACTAATTTTTTCTTTTGAAAGATACAAAACCAGGGATTCCTTCTTACCAAAGATGGCCTGTGTCAATTGGAGTTATGTTTCTTTAAACTGGCCAGCTCTTGTTGCATGGCTCCCAGTTTTGTTTCCGCCATTTCCGCTCGCTTTAGCGCGGTGGCATGATCAGCTTGAGACTTCTTGTTGGCGGCTTTCAACTTTTCCGTATCATCTAAGATCGCCTGATATTTTTCTTCTGCTTTAGCCCGCGTGTCTTGCTGGTTGGCTAAACTTTTCCTTAAGTCGCCCAACGTCGAATCAGCTTGGGGCAGAGATTCTTGTCAACATATTATCACGGGACAAGTCTCAGAATTATTGCAAGCAACACACCTAACACTTGGGGGCTAATGTATAACTTTTTAGACAAAATTATACCACAATCAAGACCCGACTCATCTTTCAAAAGATGACCCGGCCCTTGGGGGTTACAGGTCGAAAGTTTTTCTACATCAATACCCGACGCATCTTTCAAAAGATGACCCGGCCCTTGGGGGTTACAGGTCGAAAGTTTTTCTACATCAAGACCCGGCACATCTTTCAGAAGATGACCCGGCCCTTGGGGGTTACAGGTCGAAAGAGTTTTTTCTACATCAAGACCCGGCTCATCTTTCAAAAGATGACCCGGCCCTTGGGGGTTACAGGTCGAAAGTTTTTCTACATCAAGACCCGACTCATCTTTCAAAAGATGACCCGACCCTTGGGGGCTAATGAGGAGTGTATGCATTAAGGCGTACCTCATGTTTGTTCTTCATAATATGGAGCAGGTTCTTCTCCATTTCATAACTTGTTTCCAGGCGACTTGCGAAGCCGGAGCAGAGCTCATTAAACTCTAGTTTTTCATACTGAGTAAGTTTGGCCTTGGAAATCTCATGTCCGGTGGAAGGATGGGACGATGTTGATACATGCTTCGATAAGATTGTCGAAGTCGGCTTAGAGAAGCCAGTACTAGTAATGACTACAGTGTCAGGATCTTCCTTGGGAGAAGTTGGAAGGTTGGCCGCTTCCATGCCTTCCTTGGGAGAACTTGGAAGGTCAACTTGGTCATCAGATATATCTTTTGCCGGGTCAAGACGGGCCGTTGCTGGGTTTTCTTCAAGTTCAGGAGCCGGAGTGGAAGTTGAGCCGCCAGTTTTTCTCTTCTTGGCTTGCGCTCTAAGGAAAACAGGGTCATGCTTAAAGCAAGCATCATTATCATCAGGAAAGACATAAGTATTATAAGGACTTACCCTTGTACGCGAATCATTGGCGGAAGGGCCAACATCACTGAGTCGCCTGATGAAGGGGGAGAAGTCTGCAAAAGTAACAACTCAAAATGAGAGCGAGTTACAAGTGTGATCCAAAAAGAAAACGAAGGTGGAAATTGATAGAGGATACCTCATTTTGCCATTTCTTGGTAGGGGTTTTTACTGGTAACCCGGACACTAAATCTCCTGAGTGGCTTTGAGTCTTCCGAAAGGAAGCGTGTTGTGCTTTCTTCAAGAGGAAATTAGGGTCCAGACAAGCATTCGGGTGAGACATGGGAACTTTCCCACAAACCTGCCTGGCCGGCTTAGGCGAAGGAGAAGATGGGCCAGAAGAAATAGAAATTACCTCTACCGCGTCATCTTGGTTTTGATTATCATCATTCTATACATAGAAATGCAGAGATATAAGCACAAATTAGAGCAATGGGTGTCAAGACAAAGAAGATAAAGTTTTACCCCTGAAGACGATTCGCCGACTTGGGATTCGTCCACATCAGACGATTCGGCGATGGCGGTTTTGTTTTTACTCTTGGTTTTCTTCTTTGGAGGCGGTCTGGCTTGCTGTAGGGCATTCTTCTTTAGCCTCCGTGGCCAGAATTGGTCGCCTTTCTGAGGTGGAATTGTCATTATACAAGTCAGAATCCGAGTAAGTCGGAAAGAGTAAACCAAGGGCGGGTTAAATTATTTACCTTAGGAGTCGGGTTAATCTTGCAGAATGGCTTAAGCCCTATCTGGCTACACTTGACCAAGGGCTCGCCGGTTAGCTTCTTCATGATGGTCACAATATCTTCCTTTGTGATGTTGTGCGGAAGTAGCATTGGTGGTGGTCCAAAGTACCATCAAACTCGCACATCAGCCATCTCGGCGACTGAAGGGAAGGATGCGCCATTACACCCAGCAGCGGATCAGATCAACTCTAGTAAGACCGTTGTTTGTTAAAGATTGTAACTCGGATAGCACTGGAATGAAATCCGACTCCTCCTCTTCGGTGAGCTTGTCTGGAAGTTTGAAGTTTGTGGGCAGACGTTCCTTCCTATAGCCGAGGAGTTTGTTTTCACCCTGAGGGGAAGTGTCCCGGCAGTAAAACCAAGACTCGCCCCAGCCTTTGGGATGGCTAGGCATGGCGATTGACGGGAATGAGCTGTCCCTGCGAAGTTGAACGTTAACGCCTCCAAGTTCTAAGCTAGGGCCATTAGAGAACTCGGTCTGTCGATTCAGATAGAAGAAGTACCAAAACAAAGGGACCGATGGTTCCATTCGCAGGTAAGCTTCACAGAATACTTAGAACTGGCACATGTTGCTGATCGAGCTGGGGCCCAAGTCATGGGGGCGGACATTCATGAAGGCCATAGCATCTCTGAGGAACTTTGATCCTCGCGGCTTAAACCCCCGTTCGAGGTGTTCAGCAAAAAACAACTATCTCCCCTTCCTTCGGGCTGGGAATCTCGTCGCCTAGTCCAGATCGCCATCCGATGACTTCCTTCGGGTCAAGATTCCCCATTTTCACTCAATCATTGAGGAAGGCGTCATCAACTTTGGTTGGGAGCCAATCGGCCTTGAAAACGGCACCCATAGCTATAGAGGAAAAGGTCATGGGTAAGATAACCCGCCTAAAACTTGTTGAAGTGGCTAAGAGAATCCCTCAACTCGCCGAATACTTGTCGAGTGGCTAAGAAAATCTATTAACTCGCCAATAAGGGACCAAATTTGGTTATAAGGGCGACTTCGGAATTTCCTATTATTCAGAGAAGACGTCTCAGGGCATCAGAGATGTGCTGTAAAATGATGATGTGCGGATCTACAAACCGGTTTCTACACCGCAGGAAGTGAAATATAGATCTAGGAACAAGTTAAAATGAATGGAAAAGGGCCTGGATAAGGTGAAATAGGCCATGGCTAGGGTAAATACAGTGAGGGTGATTTGATCGAAGCCTTTTTGGTTCCTCAAACAGGAGCTAATCGATTGAGGATACGGTCGATGCTACTGTGCCTATTACTACTACGAATCAATCAGCATATGTGGAGGCGTTCGAGGTGTTCTAAGAAACCGGCAGACGACGAACATCGAGGAGCTAAGATCTATTTATAATGGCAAAGGACTGACCTGATAATGGCGTTTGGAAGCGACCGTGGGAGATCCGCGGTGAATGTTGCGTCCTTGGTTGGCTCGGAGATGCGTCGGACGCAGTGGCCGGTGACGGAGTTCCTCGGGCGGCGCCGGAGTTCTTGGTGCGGTCGCGAGGAAGAAGAGGCAGACGAAGTGAGTAGGTGGATATGCTTTTCGTTCCCTTTACCGAGCCTATTTAATGGGACGGGCGCTGGAATCAAGGCGCCTCGAGCGGGAACCAAAAAGACAAGTTAAAGATTCGTAATAATAGCGCCAGGATTTTCGGGATATCTGTGCTGTGAGATCCGTTGGGGATTGTGTCATCATTTTTCCGAGATTAAAGGGATAAGATGATGTCATCAAGAAATGGTTCGGCGACTTGGATATTTCTATGAAGGATGGCGGCTTAAGCGTATGATGCATAAAAGGAGCGGAATGAGTCACCCCTAAACTAGGTAAGGGTTTATTGGCGTGAATAGGTTCAAGTCAATCTGGGGCCTAATGTTGGGGATATTATCTGCGACATGACCCGCCCTAGTTGGGCTGGGTCACCAAGTGGGCGACTCATCCTTTGGTGATGCAAGCCTTGGACCAGAGGACCCAGGAGCCAGATGGCGGTTCAAGATCTACGCAGACGATAGGCCATCGAGGAGGTTTCCAGTCTTGGAAAGCACGACGACTTAGAGATAAAGGAAACCACGATCTGTATCGTGGTTGGGACTCTTGTAAACCCTAAGGCCTCGACCTGTATATAAAGGCGAGTCCCGGGGAGGATAGGGCAGGTTAGAAATCATCAAGAGCTAGGTCAGGCGAGTTACGCCCTCCTTGTAACCGAAACACCATCAATACAACACAAAGCAGGACGTAGGCTTTTACCTCCTCACGAGGGGCCGAACCTGGGTAAATCTGAGTCCCGCTCCCATTCAACCCCTTTGAGTCGCCACCAAGGTGCGATGGCTCCATCAGTAAGTCCTTTCACTAGGACATCTACCGTGACAAAACCACGACAACCTTGGTGACGTTCCTGCGAGCTAGGACGCTTCCTAGTCATAATGCGTGTAGGTTAAGGCTGATGGCATGGGTTCACCCTTTCGACCAATATTTCCGCGATTGGTCAAGTTTGGTGTGTTGGCCTTCCAGCCCCTATATATGTAAGACTTGAGCGCAATGGTCATTTATTGTATCAAACAGTATGTATGGATGTAACACTCTTGTTATACAGTTTCTGTGTGTTCGGTGAGCATTGATCTCTGGGATCACTGGGCACATTCATTCGGTGATCTCGACTCGTAAGTCGGGGTCCCCACACCACTAGAGGAGAGACAACATATAAGTTAGGAAAATATTGAACGAATACAAAATTTGCATGATTACTTATAACAAGACTTATCCAATGTCCTCAGGAACAAACGTAACTACTCACAAAGCATATTCATGTTCATGATCAAAGGAGTATTAATAATCATTAAGGATATGAACATATGATCTTCCACCAAATAAACCAACTAGCATCAACTACAAGGAGTAATCAACACTACTAGCAACCCACATGTACCAATCTGAGATTTTGAGACAAAGATCGGATACAAGTGATGAACTAGGGTTTGGAGAGGAGATGGTGCTGATGAATATGTTGATGGAGATTGACCCCCTCTTGATGAGAGGATCGTTGGTGATGACGATGGCTTTGATTTCCCCCTCCAGGAGGGAAGTTTCCTCAGCGGAATCACTCCGCCAGAGCCCTAGATTGGTTCTGTGGAAGTTCTGCCTCGACACGGTGGCATCACATCCCGAAAGCTCTGATATGATTTTTTCCAGGTCATAACCCTTCATTTAGCAGAAGATGGGCACCAGAGGCCTGCCAGGCGGCCCACAAACCTGCAGGGCGCGGCTAGGGGGATAGGCCGCACCCCCTGGCTTGTGGCCACCTGGTGGGTCCCCTCCGATACTTCTTTCTCCCATTATTTTTTATATATTCCAAAACAATTCTCCGTAACTTTTCAGGAATTTTGGAGCTGTACAAAATAGGTCTCTAAGATTTGCTCCTTTTCCAGTCCAGAATTCCACCTGCTTGCATTCTCCCTCTTCATGTAAATCTTGTAAAATGAGAGATAAAATGCATAAGTATTATACCATAATGTGTATTAACAACCCATAATGCAATAAATATTGATATGAAATCATGATATAAAATGGACTTATCAATCCCTTAGGTTCTCATTCACTTGGCCGCGACTCATATCACATACGACTCGACTAGTCGGTAGGGGCCTCTAGCAAAGTGTGTCGACTCCAAGCGTCAGATGAAGCTGGTTACGTGAACCTATACTTCACACTCGTGTTCCCTTTGCCACATGATATATGTTGTCATGCTCAAGGGGACATTGTCATCCTTGTTGCAGCACAAGCTGTTTCTCGTTCTGGTGAATCCGACCAACACTCCAAACTATCTCATAATCCTCATTGCATGGCCATGCTTATCTAGGTCAGATCACCCGAGGGGCCTAGAGTATATCTCTCCTGATCGGACGGGAAAATCCCATCTTTCTCAACCATGTCTCAGAACATGGGTGTGGACAAGCTTGAAACCTACCTTTGTAACTACCTAATCATGGAGTAGCGTTTAGTCGGCTCAAAGCACGGGGTCAGGTGGTTACCTCAAAGCCCGACCTTTGTGGGACAAGGCTGAGAATGACCTGATTGCTAAAGGGGTCGAACCAAAGACATTGAGATGGCCAGAGCGTTGCCGGAATTGGTTCTTCGGGGTTGGTGGAACCTTGGACCCTGTATCAGGGGAGTGCGTTTGGACGGAAGAGCAACTGCAAATACCCGTCAGGAAGCTTCAGCACTATATCGCCGCAGCACATCAAGGGGCGTTCATTCCACACAGAGAGAATGACGATCTCACAATGCCCCTCGGGAATCCTGAGCACCTTGGACGGACACGAGGCACGCCAGGCTCCCTTCCTTGGAAGGTTGGGTTTCCGGACGCAGGGGGTTACAAAACCCAGGAGAGGAGGAAGAAAGGAGAGCATAGCCAACTGCAGGTGCTGCACGAAAGGGTACAAGGGCTAGAGGAACAAGAAGGAGATCGCAGAAAACGACCTGCCGAAGATTCCCCTGAAGCTACCCCGCCATCTCAACGGAGAAGCAGCGTGGCTTCCACCGAGCAGAGTCAGCAGCTGGAGCCTGTCTTCACGTGCTACCCCGTGGATGCTATCACAGAGTCTCAACATTGCCACCTTATCACGCAATGGATGACATTCAAAGTCAAGGCGGCCGTTGGCTCTGTTATACCTAATGAACCTGGCTCAACCTACCACGGCCAGCCGATTCCAGAAGGATATGCTAGGGTGATGGTGGATCAAATGACGGAAGGATTTGAGGACCTTGAGCTTGACCACCCTACGGGTGAAGGGGAGATTCGGCTGGGTTCTTCTTTGAAAACTCCATGCCTATGGCGGAAGGAGCTCATCCACCTTCCGAACTGGACGCCTCCGCCTCCTCCTCCTCCTCCGGCGAGTCTGGACCCTCCTCCTCCTCCGACTCCTCCTCCGCCTCCTCCGGCGAGTGATCAGGGCACTCAGCCTCCTTCTCCGGCACGTGACGGCACTCCGCCTCCTCCTCCGCCTGCGCCGGCGCGCCCTAGCAGCCAGCTGCCTCTTCCTTCTCCGCCTCGTCAACAAGGGCTGAAGAGACCCGCTGCCGCTCCGGCTCCTCCAGGGCGTAGTCGTTCTCCTCCGCCTGGTAAGAAAGGAAAGACAGTCGCAGCCGCTCCGTCTACTCCGACGTGTAGCAGTACAGCCAGAGACAGGCAATACAAATACGGTCCTTCTCTGAAGCCTCTAGAGAAGTTACCATACGAGAGGAGCCCAGAGGAAAATGATAAGATCGTGGAAGCCGAAGTGAAGAACTTCTTTGAAGGGATGAAAACAAAAAAATATCCACCTCCGGAGGAGAAGATAGATCCAGTAAAAGCAAAGCGTACTTTGGCTACCTTGAAGAAACCACCAAAGTCTCCGACGAAAGGCAACTATGAGCGCATTATTACAAAGTCATTTATCAAAGCGCAGCAGTCGGGAAGTACGGCCAGTGATCAAAGGTTAGCAAAACGACGAGCTGGGAAAAAAGTTGCCCAGCTCGGCAAACAAGCGAACCAATCGTTCCCCCCGCTCAAGGTGTCTAGCGATACCTTGTTGCCCGGTACCAATCCTGCAGATTACCTGCCCGATGATGCACATTTTGATTTATTGGAGGTGGACGAACACAAATACGTGTACGGGAAGCCTCTCATCAAAGATGAAAGATCTATAACAACGATGATGCGAAGATTCCATGATTGGTACATGAAAACTTGCAAAGAGTCTGGGGGGAGTAATATTTTGGCGCTGGGAGTTAGAAAGGAGCATGACCTCGTTGGACTTGAACTGTTGATGGTTCCATTTGAGGCCCTCGATAAATTAATGATCACTTGCTACTGCCTGTAAGTAGTACTACTTTTGTCATTAAGTCTCTATATATAGGTCAGCACTTTCATTGCATGTATTTTTAATTTCCTCACTATATTATATGCAGATTGAAGATCGTCGAATTGAAGAAAAGACAAATCGGTGATATTGGGTTCATTAACACAAATCTCGTAGATGCATTTATGATTAAATCTCAGGCCAAAGATACCGAGGCCAACCTGCTACAATCGTTTGTATTGAATCAAAACAAAGCTATAATACTCTTCCCTTACGAATTCCAGCGAGTGTTACTGTCTTGTGCATATACGCTTTCCCTTATTAGTCAAGGTTATAGTAATGTAATTGTGAGTTATGCATGCGTGCGCAGCTTCCACTATATTCTCCTAGAGATTAAGCTTGAGCAGGGACTAGTAACCGTCTTAAACTCGAGACGAAAAGATCCCAACGAGTATGCGGACATGACCGAAATTCTAGAGAAGTAAGTTAAATCGATCATTATCACACTATATCAGCAACTCTGTTCATTTCCTGATATCAAGTAAATGTTTTCTTTGTCTGACAGGGTTTGGAAAAAATTCACCGCAAAAACTCCGGGACTGCCGAAGAAGCTGCAATTTAGACACCCGAAAGTAAGTACTATAGTAGCATGTTCCACGCATCTCCTAGTGATTCAAGCGCTAGTTTCATCAATACCATTTAGCATGCTTGCTAACTATCAGTTTGATTGACCTCTATTTCTTGTAAAGTGGTTGTGGCAGGAACCAGGGAATGATTACTGTGGATACTACATTTGCGAGTCCATCCGCCACGTGACCTGTGAGCGAGGCTACTCTGACAAACAATATGACGTGCGTAAATAATAATATTCACAATTTTATTTGATTACCATCATTTGTGTTCAGTTTCATTTATTCATATATATGTATTGACCCCCTTCTTCAAATTAGATATATCGGATGCGGAATGAACTCCTACCAGCAGATCGTATGCGAGGAATTGGCGGCATTCTTTCTTGACCACGTGATCCCTGAAGACGGAGAATACCATGTGAACCGTAATCAGTTGAATTTTAATTAGGAGATTATATTGTAAGAGATAATTATATTGTATATATGTAGCCAGTAGCGTCGGATAAATATACGAGAACTTGTTGTTCGACCAATCTCTCAGAGAAGGAGAGGTGGTCGATATCACTTCTCTTTGTATGCATATGTTCATGACGATCTTCTGTTTCCTTCATTTGCTTACTAGCTAGCGTGTCTAGTCCTCTCTATACGTATAGTATGTAGCGTCGACCAAGCACGGAGATAAGAGAGCACACTTCTCTCTATTCATTAGCTAGCTAACACAATATATGAAACACCTAAATTAACCCCCCAAACCCCCTCCCCCTTTCAAAAAAAACCCCAGCACCTGAAATGCTGACGCGTGGATGCCTTTTGGTCCCGGTTGGTGTCACCAACCGGGACTAAAGGCCCCCCTGCCCAGGCTCGCCGCACCGGCCACGTGGAGGCCCATCTGTCCCGGTTTGTGTAAGAACCGGGACTAAAGGCCAAGGGCATTAGTAACGACCTTTTAGTCCCGGTTCCGAAACCGGGACACAAGGCCCTTACAAACCGGGACAAAAGGCCCTTTTTCTACTAGTGTGAGTACATGCACCAGCTGAGGACTTATGACCTAGGACGTATGTTGTACTAGAGACTCACAAATGACAGATCGTTGCGTCTAATAGTTGGGTTTGTCCAACTCAAACCTTATCTCAACTCGGATCCACTACATCGAATCCGACCAGATCTTTCTAAGTCCATATTATCTAGCTAGCATCCAATGCTACATGGCGAGTGAGACCGGACCATCCACCATGTCATATGCTAGTCTAATTGATTGCACATCCACACAACCCTTTCAACCAGGGACCCTTTAGGACAATCATCATACAATGCATAGTCTCACAAACAAGTCACGTACTTGTTAATACACATCATTGATAATGTCCAAGTACTATCTTTATTCATAAACACATAGGAAATATCAGCATACATGATTGCCTCTAGGGCATGCATATCGCCAATAAAGCATTGGACATTTAACGACTAAACCTCATTCATCCCCAAGGAATAGCTTTTCGCTACCATACTAACTCGTTTTTACACTATTGTTTGGGATATGTGTTCCATGTCCTCATCGCTTTTTACCTACTTATTAATCGATCCACGAGATCCTGGGTACCATACGGCCTTAGAACAAGAAGAAGACAAGAGACAACTCCGTTGCAATTGGACACACACAGATAATGTCAAATATACATTGTCACTCCAACTCATATATAGAATCGGATCATAAGATGAACTCGTTGAAGACGACATAAAGATGAATGATTGATTGATAATATGTCTTATAATAGCTGTCGAATGTGATATGTTGATTACAAGTATGACTAACTTGGAGTGGATGGTTGAAGGGATGATGGTGGTGGTGGATATGTAGGTGAAATGGGAAATGATAGGGGATAGGGTTAGAACATTGTTTTCCACTCAATTTCATGAATGGTGCTCTTATATTGAGAATTAGGAGGACGACACAGGGACGTATGGGGACTTCCCGTGGGTCCTGGACTAGGGCTTGGCAAGCACGCTTGGATTTGTCTTCCACATTTGTGTTGAGGGTTCCTACTCGCTCTTTTTGTGCATCTTAGGCTGAGAAATCAGAGAAAGCATGTGATATCATCAACGTTTGGTCTTTGTCCTCCTCCTCATTAGAGTTAACTAGGAGGGCAACTCCTACCATGCAGCCGGTTTCACTTCCCTCTCATCGTAGGAAGATTCATCTTGAGAAGATTGAAGGGAGGCCTGTTGTCTCGGCTGAAAAATGATAAACGAATATTACGAACAAAGTTTGCATTCAGGTGCATGATAAATGGAATGAAACCAAGTGAACAACACTTACCCTCATGGGGATCTGACCACCACTAAGAAGTTTGATTCAGACATGACGACAAAGATTGTTGTGAACCCAGGTGATCCACTTCATTCGGTTCTAGACCGACATGGCCCTCATCGGATCATTGGAGTCCAAGTAGAGCTACATGCCCATCACACGAGCTTAGAGTGGCTTGACCCTTTGCCTGCCCTAGGCGGCCACAAGATCATTGTTGGTCAAGCCCTGATCCATGAGCATGCCACTCTACGCCATATGGATCTTAGCTTTGGACCATTACCCCTGTATGAGCTTCAAAGACCACCCGGTGTGTCAGCCGATAGCGTCCGGTCAGTACGGTGGTAGCCCTGTGTCCCCGGCTAGAGTGGAGGGATCGACACAGTAGATCTAGGTCGATTGAAACTTCTTTACCGTATCGAGATACCTCATGTCAAAGTAGCCAGAGCTATTTCACCTGGATAATGAGTCCATTGTATATATTTATCACATTTTCTTCACTGCATGGGGACTGTTGTAGAAGCTATCTTGAAGAGGACCCGGTTTGGTGGGATGCCAAGAAACCACTCACACAACATGATGACGCACGAGAGGTATGCACCTTGTTGTGTATTAGATGATGCAGCTAGGCATGGAAATGAGCGAGGAGATCACATAGAAAAGGGTGGATGGACGACCCAAAGAATGTCATGCAAGTCCGCCTCCAGCCCGCCCAGGACGAAAATCCCATTTTTTGTCATATTTTTGTTATAGAAGTAGGATCCCACCATATCTGTGATGATACGCATTTTGTCACAATTATCATAAAAAAAGTGTCACTTCCATGTCAGAAAATGTTTTCGTTCGGGCCATACTGTGGGGACCCCGACTTACGAGTCGAGATCGCCGAAGGAACTTGCTTAGTGATCCCAGAGATCAATGCTCACCGAACACACAGATACTGAATATTAAGAGTCTTACATCCAACATACCGAAATGATACAACAAATGACCAAAAAGGTCAAGTTATCATAGGTAGGGCCTATAAGGCCAAATCACATCGATACATCTATTAGCGGATATCTTGGGGCTAAGCGGGAGCCCATGCCATCAGCCAAAACCAACAGGCATTCTAACTGGGAAGCGTCCTAGTTCGCAATTCCGTCTCCGATGATGTATTCTTCTCCGAACTCCGGTCCTTCCATGTCTGGTCAATAACATAACCAGTGGCAATCCTGTGAGTACTTCGAATGTACTTGCAAACAGCCCATGATATGGATAACGCATTATGTATGATGACAAGAAATATGCGGTATTGGTGGATAGCAACTTGGTTGTAAATAAACATGATCATAGATGGATGTGTAACATAAGCTAGATGGTATTTAAAAGAACAGGTCACAGATATCAACATATCTGTTAAGGGCTGAACACTTTTGGTTCACCTGATATGCCAAGTCAGCAAACCTGGTCATATAAACTCTTTCACGTAACTCCTTGAACACACACTCACACACACTTGGTTTATGCGGAAACGACTAGACGTAGTTTAAGCAGGATTACCCAACTGTCCTTGATCGTGGACACGACTATTCGAATAGTTATACACTCTGTAGTGGTTGTACGCTGTACCCACGAGATCCGGGAAACTTCCGTGTCATCCACGACTCGCGGTATATAACATACTCGAGGTAAGAACCCGATCAATGTCTTTCCCCTGACGATACTAGACAAAGAGATCAACTCGATTGGTACCCAGCCCACATGGTGTACGTCTTACGAGCACCTAGTCTGGACAGTATCATCCATCAGGGGACCAACGGTGTGTCGGGAACACATCAAAACATCATAGTCGTCCTACCTGGCACGACCCCGTCACGAGAGTGACCACGCATCACTCCCGCCACTAGTAATGTGGCTCTTTGCTTGCACCGACTAGAGTAATCAACGAAGCCCCGTCCAATAAAGGGATAACGTGGTCGCATATGTAAGGTTGGGACGGTCGACACATCATAAATCTAATCCCATTTCCGAAACCACTCACCCCAAATATACCATGTGCACCACTTCTTCACAACTGGCCACCTATCTCACATCACCCTCCGGCCTTAGTGGCACCCGACGAGGTTTTCATAAACCTTTGTTATTTACCATCATGATGCTCATGCTTCTACTATGCTTAGCTCTACTTGTCAACATGGTATTAGCGTGACCCTCATAGGTGGTAGGATCATGCTCAAAATACAAGTGCTCCGGAGGGGCCATCGGAAACATCATATTGATGATTTACCGAATATTCATGATCATATGCAACGGGAATAATTGCTCTACTAGCATACAATATAGTATTTTCTCAAACATGGTCAAAGGGCTGCTTGCCTTGATCAGCTAAGTATCCAGGGTCTTCAGGGTCATCGAGTCCAACTCCTTCATCAAACGTGGTATCTATCGTCGTAGTAAATAATAATATAATAAGTAGCTCACTCAAAAATAGAGCACAAACTCACTTTAAAAATGTTGCCATATTCCGATAAATATACATTACCATTTTGAAAACATTTTTCTCTGGTTTTGGTGAAAATATTATTTGAAAAATTATTTTAAGACAAGCTAAAGGATTCAAAATAGACTTTTTAATTATTACTATACGGAAAAGTTGTCTTAAAAATTTGTGCAATGGCTCTATTAAATCCTACTCATTTTTAGAAGAATTGTGGTGGAAAATAACTAAATTATATTGGATAACAAATTCTACAAAAAACATTTAAAACTGGGTTAAATAGAAAAAGAAAAAGGGCTTTGGCTCAGGCCTGGCTCGGCGTGTGGCTTGGGCCGGCCCAGCTGGCCAGCCATCCAGCTAGCCCAGGTGTGCGCACTGCCAGGTTCAAACCTGACGCTTGGGCCCCTATGGTTAGCGGGAGAGAGGAGAGGGGGGGAGAGAGAAGCGCCACCAACGGGTGGGGCACCCCCGTCGGGGTCGCCTTCCGCCTCTAGATAGAGGGGAGAGGAGGCACGCCGACGGCGATACCGACACCCTCGAGCCCAACTGCTGGCAGGAATGGAACGAGCACATCATCACCTACCTGCTGGTGGTCGAGGGGACGATGGGGAGGCCCTGGTTCACTGACAATGAGGTGGCTGCGGCGGAGCCGATTCGGGTGATGGATGAAATGGGTGCTACAGGCAGGGATTAGCTCGGGGAAGTGGGGGAAAGTTTCCTGAGCTCAGTACGGTCACGGAGGAAAAGAAAGGAGCATCGTAGCTGGCCTATAACCCGAGATCGATGGAGCTCTGAAGCGATGGGGCCTCGGTCGACCTCGAGCACCGGAGCTCGCTGTGCTCAAATGGAGTGGCTAGGCGTTCAATATAGGCTCTGGATGAGTGGGATGAGGGTGGTCGAGCGAGGGGAAAGGCCTATTTATAGGCCCTCGACGGTGCATCGAGCGGGAAGCGCTGGTGGTTTCACCGTGGCTCACAGGAGGGGCAGTGAGAGCTCGGGGTCGAAACCAGGGTATTGCGGACGTGGTTTAGGACCATGTGACTCACTGAGAGGGAGAGAGAGCGAGGAGGAGCGTGCATGCGTGGCCGCGGTCTTCTGGACGAATATGGCACGCCCGAGCACGCATCGCTCTGGTCGTCACAGCAAGGGAGGAGGGGCCCTGAGGCTGCCCTGATGCAGAAGTGTTGTCACGGATGCTAACGGTCAACAACGGGAGGCTTGAACTGGCCGGGGCTCGCCACCTTTGCCTCGGGTGCGCCCTGTAGCGTGCCCAGATTGCAGCTTTAGCATGCCATGGCATGCTGGCGTGCTCTGGGCGCCTTGGTCTTGTATGGTGTGTCCTGTGGCTGGGTTGGAAGATCCCTAGTCGTTTGAGAGCCAAGAGACTCCCTGCTGGTCATGGGAAGTGATTAAAGAGATGATGCCAGACTTGAACCAGAAATTAGAATGGGATTTTTGGCTATTATGGTTGGATTCAAGGAGGGGCCACTCACCTGTAGTTGGGGAGTGGTGTTGGCTGTTCGGTCTATTAGTTTGGAGGAAAGTGTATGGGTGTGGAGTGAAGTAGGAGCTGTTTTACTAATCTGGCAGAAGGTGCTCGACAGGTGTTTGGGGTAGGTACACTTCACCACTGCTGATGAAAGTTAACAGGATTAAGTTTGATGCAAAAGTAGGATGCTCCACCAAATTTGAGCTTCATTGGACAAGTTTGGCAATGCAAACTTGAAATCACCCCCAAATGGGCAGATCTGTCCCTTCCAAAGAGAATGTGGGTAGATTACCCCCTGAAATCCCATTTTTGCCAGAGACACCTTATTTGGGGTGTTGGCACTCGTGCAAAGTTTCGAACTATTTGGATAAACTTTGCTATGTAGAGTTGCTTCAACTTGATTCTGGAGAGAGAGGGTTTTAGGATTATTTAGTGAACCAAACCACCTTGGAATGAGGTGAAACTTGGTTTGGCCACAAAATATAGCTTGGGAAGGTTGCTAGAATTTTCTAGGATTTTATTGGAAATATTTCCTTTGAAAATATTTCAAAAGGTCAAAACAGACAAAGTTGCTTTTCAAGGGTTTGTTCAATTATTTTGAATATAAATAGGAGTTGAAAATCTTATGTATGGAAAATATACGTCCTGTGAGTATCTCCAAAAAAATTCAGATTTTTCTAAGGCAGGAAAGTGATTTTTCATATAGAAATATCATTTCTGGCCCTAGAAATGGACATGCATATAAAATAGAAACATAATTTTAAAAATAATTATTTTATGATATTGGATAGTTAAAATAGTTCTAAAACTAGATTACCCTCTTTGGATAAAGGCACTCCCTTGTCATCAAGGACTTGTAGTGCAAACCCAAAGCAATGTTTTAAAATAGTCAAAATAAGAAAAGAAACTTTGGGAATAATCATGTTATAAAATATGGTTTTTGAATCTACTCATTCAAGCATACATACACACAATGAAAATCATGGCACTCACAACATTTATTTGATTTTTTTAATAAACTCATGTTTTGAAACTACATTTGAAGTGAGGTGAAAATAGTGTGTGACAGACCTATCCCCCTTACAAGAATCTCGTCCCTGAGATTCCTAAGCTAGGTGCTAAAATGTGCGGAAATTCGGATCGGAGATAGTCTTCACGCTCCCCTGTTGCTTGTGCTTCAGTGTGGTTGCTCCACTGAACCTTGAAGTACTTGATGGTGCGGCTTCTGGTGCAACGCTCTGCTTCATCCAGGATGCGGATTGGCCTCTCGCGATAAGTGAGATCCGGTTGGAGGTCGATGGCTTGATGGTCAATGTGCTTATAAAGATCGGGATGGTTCGGCGCTTGTAGACACTTCCCGAGTTGTGACACGTGGAAGACGTTGTCCACGCCTGGAAGTTCTAGAGGTAGCTCCAACTTTTAAATAACTTCTCCACGCCTTGCCGTGATCTTAAAAGGTCCAATGAACCTTGGAGCAAGTTTCCCCTTGACGTTGAAACGCTTAGTTCCCTTGAGAGGTGTGACGCGGAGGCACACCTGGTCTCCGGGAATGAACTCCACTTCTGTGTGGTGAGAATCCGCATAGCTCTTCTGTCATGACTTGGCTGCTTTCAAGTTCTCCCGGACAAGTTGCACCTTGTCTTCTGCCTCACGAAGAACTTCCGGTCCGAAAATCATTCCTTCGCCAGTCTCGGACCAGTTGAGCAGGGTGTGGCACTTTCGTCCGTATAGCACTTCAAATGGGGCCATGTGGAGACTGGACTGGTAGCTGTTGTTGTAGGAGAACTTAGTGAACGACAGACAGTCTTCCCATTTGGTCCCATGTGCCAAGACACAAGTGCGGAGCATATCTTCGAGTACCTGATTCACACTCTCCGCCTGTCCGCCGTCTGCGGGTGGAAGGTGATGATGAAAGAGAGCTTCGTTCCAAGAGCTTCTTATAGAACCTTGAGGTGAAGTGCGTGCGTCGGTCAGATAAAATCTCCTTGGGAACTCCATGGAGGCTCACAATACGCTCAATGTAGAGGTTAGACAGCTTGTCGCCACCATAAGTGGTGCTAAGTTGAATGAAGTGAGACACCTTTGTCAGATGGTCGACGATGACCCATATGGAGTAATGGGCTGTGCTGAACCTGGGTAGAATGGTGAGGAGACTCGGTCCCACTTCCATTCGGGCACTTGGAGAGGTTATAGCAATCCGACAGGTCGCTGGTGCTCAGCCTTGACTCGCTGACACAAGTCGCACTTGGCGATATAGGATGCTATTTCCCTCTTGATGCCATGCCACCAGAATCATTCCCGGAGGTCCTGATACATCTTGGAGCCACCGGGGTGAATAGAGTAAGGTGTGTCATGAGCTTCCTGCAGGATCAAGTCCTTGAGTTCCGCCTTGTTGGGTACGCATAAACGTTTCCCAAACCACACTACTCTTTATACATCCACTGAGAATTCTGGGGTCTTGCCTTCCTGGATCTTCTTCTTGATGCCTTCGATTCTCTGGTGCCCCTTTTGGGATTCCTCGATGTCATCTGTCAGCGTGGGTTTGACTTCGCGGTTAGCTAGGAATTCTGGTTCAACTAGCTCCAACCCGAAGCTTTCCATCTCTTCATATAAGGCGGGTAGCCTTTCCTCGAGCATAACATTCAAGGTGATGGCCTTCCGGCTTAAGGCATCGGCCACCACATTGGCCTTACCGGGGTGGTATTGAATGTTGAGTTCGTAGTATTTGATTAGTTATATCCATCTTCACTGCCTCATATTCAATTCCCTTTGAGTAAAGATATACTATAGACTCTTGTGGTCGGTGTATATTTCACATCGCTTTCCCAGAAGGTAATGTTGCCATATCTTTAGGGCATGCACTACGGCTGCCAATTCAAGATCATGCGTGTTGTAGTTTTCCTCATGGAGGCGCAGTTGCCGTGACAGGTAAGCCACGACCCTGCCATCTTGCATTAGGACTCCATCGAGCCCGATTCGTGAGGCATCACAATATATCACAAACTCCTTGCTAATATCGGGTGTAGTCAACACCGGGCGGTAGTCAATATCTTCTTCAACTCCTGAAAGGTTTCTTCGCACTCGGGCATCCATTCGAACTTCTTGCCTTTCTTCAAGAGCTGAGTCATTAGTCGAACGATGCGGGAGAATCCTTCTACGAAGTTGCGGTAGTATCTCGCGAGTTCGAGGAAGCCTCTGACTTCCTTTTCATCAATCGGTGATTCCCAGTTGGTTACTGTTGTAATCTTGGAGGGATCGAGTGCCAATCCATTTGCTGTCGTGGTATGACCCTAGAATCCAACTTCGTGTAGCCAGAATTTGCATTTGCTAAACTTGGCATAAAGCAGGTGCTCTCGAAGCTCTTTCAACACTAAGATCAAGTGTTGCTCATGTTCTTCTTCAGACTTGGACAAGATTAATATGTCTTCTTCAGAGTCGTCGTTTAACCGCAGAAGAGTACACCGAACTCTTCGCAACCTCGCCAACCAAGAGATGTCGAGATGGTCCGCTTCCTTCCCCTACTCCCTCAAGGAAGGGAAGCACTAATGAAAATGAAGATAGAGAGGAAGATGAAGACAAAGATCCCATAGAGCCGGCTTATGAGACCGCGCAGTCAATCGCTTAGCAGCGTAGGAGGTACCGAGCGTAGAAATTCTTGTATTAGGATCTTATGACCCCCGATGTTGTGTGAACCTGTTGGATGCAAGTCGCATTTTGCCTTAAGCAGCTTGTGAGCGACTACATCACTTGTTTTAAATTTAATGCAGTAGTTCTTTTTAAAAACCATTGTCATAAAAATCTTACACACTAGCACAACACCAGACCCCCTCTTTACTAGAACGTCATCCCTTTCGAGTGCAACCAGTTCGACAAAATTGACTTGTCTACTCCCTGACAGGATGGTGAATCCAACTTGCAACAGCACCTTCGGCAACCCCGGATGTGCCTCTTCAGGACAACAGCAGGGAACCGGAGGGGAAGCTCAAGCTGGAGATCACCACGCACAGCAAGACAATGTTCCACTGCCACCGCCTCCCCCTAAAAGCTTGACCATGACTCAGTTCCTTCAAGCTCTTCGAGAGGAGCGTCGAGCCAACAATGCCGCTATCCGGTAGCTGGCTCAAACCTTGGTGATCCACCCGCCGCAGAACTGGAATTGCAACGGTCGCTCAACTCTCTCTGAGTTTATGCGGACTACGGCACCCATATTCACGGAGACGACTGGACCCTTGGATGCCGATGATTGGATCCTCACTATTGAAGACCTTCTTGCGCTGGTCACGTGCACTGAGGACAACGAGAAAGTCCTCTATGCAACCCACTGTCTCGGAGGCACAGCCAGAGCCTGGTGGGATGTATTTCAGATCATGCGAGTCGGGTAAGTCATCACTTGGGCCGTGTTCAAGGATGGATTCCGCGCCTCTCACATTCCTCCAAGAATGATGACCATTAAGAAGCGAGCATTCCGAGCCTTAAGGCAAGGTAGTGGATCAGTCAAGGAGTATTTGCAGAAGTTCAACCTCCTATCAAGATATGCACCTGAAGACGTCAGCACTGAGGCTGCCAAAGTGGAACGCTTTATGGAAGGACTACAGTAGTCACTCCGATATCAGGTGGTTGTTCGTGAATGCCGGACCTTTAGTGACCTGGTTAATAAGGCTCTTATGTTGGAAAACAAGCGTCGTGCAATGGATGACACCCATAAGAGCAAGGTAATGGGTAGTGGAGGACAGATTAGCTCGAAACCACGACCATGGCAGTCAGCCCTAGCAAGACCCAACTATCAGCAGCAACAATACAAGCATCGAACATTCCGCCACAATTACCAACCTCAGCAGCAAGTCAACGCCAAGCCAGCAAGCACTCCGCTGAACAACGGTGGGGGCAAGACAAATCTTCCAGCGCAAGGTACATGCTTCGGGTGTGGACAACTAGGGCACTATTCCAGGTAGTACCCCAACAAGAAACCCGATGCTCTGCGCCCCAATGCACCAAATACAGGCCAAGGAGCACCAGGCAGGAACCAGGCTCCCCGCAATCAACAGTATCACCGCAAGGGGTGGATTAATCATATTTCCGTAGAAGAGGCACAGGAAGACCCGGACTGCATTCTGGGTACGTTCCTCGTCAACTCTACCCCAGCAACAATATTGTTTGATTGCGGTGCTTCGCATTCCTTTGTTACGCAAAAGTTGCGGAAAAGTTTGGTCTAGAACCTACCTTGCTTCGTGGGCATATGGCAATTGAAACCCGGGAGCAGTTTTGAGGACCAACCTAGGGTGTAGGAAGGTCGGAATAATTATCCATGGGACGAGCTTCTCAGCGGATCTCATTGTGCTTAAGTCACAAGGCCTAGAAATAATTCTCGGTATGGACTGGTTGGCCAAGCATCAGAGTTTCTTGGACTGTGCTAATAGGGCCATTACCATGACAAGTGACCAAGGGGTCAAAGTCAAGTATGTCTCTGAGCCAGTACCCACTCGAGTGCCACGAGTTAACAGCCTATCAGAGGTAGGACTCGACCGAGTGCCAATAGTGTGTGAATACCTGGACGTCTTTCTTGATGAGCTACCAGGGATGCCTCCTGACCGAGACATCGACTTCATCGTCGAACTCATGCCCGGATCAAGGCCTATGTATAAGAAGCCTTACAGGATGGGATCCGAAGAGCTAGCGGAGTTGAAGAAGCAACTAGATGAGCAACTCAGGAAAGGGTTTATTCGTCCAAGTGCGTCACCTTGGGGATCACCTGTTCTCTTCATGTCCAAGAAGCATGGGACAATCCGACTTTGCGTCGATTACCGTTCTCTCAATGAGGTCACGATCAAGAACAAGTATCCACTCCCCAAGATCGAAGACTTGTTCGACCAGCTAAATGGAGCCAAGGTATTCTCCAAGATCAACCTCTGATCTGGATATTACCAACTAAAGATTTGACCCGAAGACATTCCAAAGATGACATTTGTGACCTGGTACGGTCTGTACGAATGCACTGTCATGTCTTTTGGATTGACGAATGCCCCAGCTTACTTCATGTACCTCATGAATAAGGTCTTCATGGAATACCTGGACAAGTTTGTTGTCGTATTCATTGACGACATATTAATCTTTTACAAGTCTGAAGAAGAGCATGAGAAACACTTGAGGTTAGTATTGGAAAAGCTTTGAGAGCACCAACTGTATGCCAAGTTCAGGAAATGCCAGTTTTGGCTGAACGAAGTTGGATTCCTGGGTCATACCATGATAGCAAGTGGATTGTCAGTTGATCCCTCTAAGATTACCAAGGTAACCAACTGGGAATCGCCAATCGACGTGAAGGAAGTCAGGAGCTTCCTCGGACTCGTGGGTTATTACCGCAAGTTCGTAGAAGGATTCTCCCGCATCGTACGACCTATGACTCAGGTCTTGAAGAAAGGCAAGAAGTTCGAATGGACGCCGGAATGTGAGGCAAGCTTCCAAGAGTTGAAGAAGAGGCTAACCACTACCCCGGTATTGGCCACTCCAGATATCAGCAAGGAGTTCGTGATATAATGCGATGCCTCAAGGACCGGGCTAGGTGGGGTTCTATTGCAGGATGGCAGAGTCGTGGCATACTTGTCACGGCAACTGCGCTCGCATGAGGAGAATTATGCCACCCATGATCTCGAGTTGGCAGCAGTAGTGCATGCCCTGAAGACATGGCGACATTACATTCTAGGGAAGCGATGTGAAATATACACCGACCACAAGAGTCTGAAGTATATCTTCACGCAAAGGGAATTGAATATGAGGCAATGGAAATGGTTGGAGTTAATCAAGGACTACGCCCTCAGCATTCAATATCACCCCGGTAAGGCTAACGTGGTGGCCGATGCCTTGAGCCGGAAGACCAGCACCTTAAACGTCATGCTTAAGGAAAGGCAGCCCGCCTTATATGAAGAATTGGAGAACTTCGGATTGGAACTAGTGGAATCTGGATTCCTAGACAACCTCGAAGTCAAATCAATGCTAGAAGACAACATCAAGGGAGCCCAGAAGAGTCACAAGAGCATTGAAGGTATCAAGAAGAAGATTCAAGAAGGCAAGGCCCCAGGATTCTTGGAGGATGATCAAGGAGTGGTGTGGTTTGGGAAACGTTTATGCGTACCCAACAAGGCTGAACTTAAGGATCTGATCCTACGGGAAGCTCATGATACACCCTACTCCATCCACCCCGGTGGTACTAAGATGTATCAAGATCTCCGAGGAAAATTCTGGTGGCACGGCATGAAGAGGGAGATTGCGACGTATGTGGCCAAGTGCGATGTGTGCCAGCAAGTTAAGGCTGAGCATCAGCGACCCGCAGGGCTGCTGCAACCTCTCAACGTGCCGGAATGGGAGTGGGACAAGGTAGGGATGGATTTTATTACCGGCTTACCAAGGTCTAGCAGGGGCCATAACTCGATATGGGTTGTTGTCGACCATTTGACCAAAGTGGCCCATTTCATCCCTGTCAACACCACTTATGACGGGAACAAGTTGGCTAGACTCTATATTGAGCGTATGGTAAGCCTTCATGGAGTTCCCAAGGAGATTGTATCTGATCGAGGCACGAAGTTCACCTCAAGGTTTTGGAGGAAACTTCAAGAGGCCCTCGGTACCAAGCTCTGTTTTAGCACTGCCTTCCACCCGCAGACGGGAGGACAGGCGGAAAGGGTGAATCAGATACTTGAAGATATGCTCCGCGCATGCGTCCTAGTGCACGGAGCCAAATGGGAAGACTGTCTGCCGTTCGCTGAGTTTTCATACAACAACAACTACCAGTCCAGTCTCCAGATGGCCCCGTTCGAAGTGCTGTTCGGACGGAAATGCCGCACCCCACTCAACTGGTCCGAAACCAGAGACGGGCTGATTTTCGGACCAGAAGTTTTGCACAGAGCAGAAGAGCAGGTGCAATTAGTCCAAGAAAATCTGAAAGCAGCCAAGTCGCGACAAAAGAGTTATGCAGAATATCGCCGCAGGGATGTGGAGTTCAATCTCGGAGACCTAGTGTACCTCTGTGTCACACCTCTCAAGGGAACCAAGCGTTTCCACGTTAAGGGGAAACTCGCTCCAAGGTTCATTGGGCCATTTAAGATCACGGCAAGGCATGGAGAGGTTGCTTATCAGTTGGAGTTACCTCCAGAACTTTCGGGTGTGCACAACGTCTTCCATGTGTCAAAACTACGGAAGTGTCATGCACCTAATGGGAGAGGGTTGTTCATATTGAATCTTGATAGCGATGGTACACATATACATAACATTGAGACCAAAAGATGTGGATTTAACAATGATAGCGCCACGTTTTTGTGGCACTGCCACTTAGGTCATATTGGTGTAAAGCGCATGAAGAAACTGCATTCCGATGGGCTTTTGGAGTCACTTGATTTTGAATCACTTGACACGTGCGAACCATGCCTCATGGGCAAGATGACTAAGACTCCGTTCTCCGAAACAATGGAGTGTGCAAGTGACTTGTTGGAAATCATACATACCGATGTGTGCGGTTCGATGTGTGTGGAGGCACGCGGCGGATATCGTTATTTTCTCACCTTCACTGACGATTTAAGTAGGTATGGATATATCTACCTGATGAAGCACAAGTTTGAAATATTTGAGAAGTTCAAGCAATTTCAGAGTGAAGTTGAAAATCATCGTAACAAGAAGATCAAGTTCCTACGTTCTGATCGTGGGGAGAATATCTGAGTTTCGAGTTTGGTGCTCACTTATGACAATGTGGAATTGTTTCACAGTTGACACCGCTTGGAACACCACAGCATAATGGTGTGTCCGAACGTCATAATCGTACTTTGTTAGAAATGGTGCGATCTATGATGTCTATTACCGATTTGCTGTTATCGTTTTGGGTTTATGCATTAGATACGGCTGCATTCACTTTAAATAGGGCACCATCAAAATCCGTTGAGACGACACCATACGAACTGTGGTATGGCAAAAGACCGAAGTTGTCGTTTCTTAAAGTTTGGGGATGTGATGCTTATGTCAAAAAAGCTTCAGCCTGAAAAGCTGTAACCCAAAGCGGAAAACTGTGTCTTTATAGGTTATCCAGAAGAGATAGTTGGGTACACCTTCTATCTTAAATCCGAGGGCAAAGTGTTTGTTGCTCAAAACAGAGCTTTTCTTTAGAAGGAGTTTCTCTCGAAATAATTGAGTGGGAGGAAGATAGAACTTGATGAGGTTGTCGAACCTCTAGTCCCTCTAGATGGAGGCGTAGGGCAAGGGGAAACCCATGTCGAAGCGACGCCGGTTGAGGAGGAAGTTAATGATAACGATCATGAAACTTCGGATCAAGTTCCTATCGAACCTCGTAGGTCGACAAGATCACATACTACTCCAGAGTGGTACGGTAATCCTGTCTTATTAATCATGTTGTTAGACAACAATGAACCTGCGAATTATGAAGAAGCAATGGTGGGCCCGGATTCCAACAAATGGCTGGAGGCCATTAAGTCCAAGATAGGATCTATGTATGAAAACAAAGTGTGGACTTTGGAAGTATTACCTGAAGGCCGCAAGGCTATGCAAAACAAATAGATCTTTAAGAAGAAGACGGAAACAGACGGTTATGTGACCGTTTATAAAGCTCGACTTGTGGAAAAGGGTTGTTCACAAGTTCAAGGAATTGACTACGATGAGACCTTCTGATCGGTAGCGATTCTTAAGTCCGTCCGAATCATGTTAGCAATAGCTGCATTTTTCGATTATGAAATCTGGCAAATGGATTTCAAAACGGCGTTACTTAACGGTTTTCTTAAGGAAGAGTTGTATATGATGCAACCCGAAGATTTTGTCGATCCAAAGAATGCTATCAAAGTATGAAAGCTCCAGCGATCCATTTATGGACTGGTGCAAGCATCTCGGAGTTGGAATAAGCACTTTGATGAGGTGATCAAAGAATTTGGGTTTATACAAGTGGTTGGAGAATCTTGTATTCACAAGAAAGTGAGTGGGAGCTCTGTGGCGTTTCTAATATTATATGTGGATGACATATTGCTGATTGGAAACAACGTGGAGTTTTTGGAGAGCGTAAACGATTACTTGAATAAAAGTTTCTCTATGAAGGACCTAGGAGAAGCTGCTTATATTCTAGGCATTAAGATCTATAGGGATAGATCGAGACGCCTGATAGGACTTTCACAAAGCACATACCTTGATAAAGTTTTGAAGAAGTTGAAAATGGAACAGTCCAAGAAAGGGTTCTTGCCAGTGTTACAAGGTATAAAATTGAGTAAGACTCAGTGCCCAACAACTCCGGAAGATAGAGAACAAATGAGTTCCGTCCCCTATGCTTCAGTCATAGGTTCTATCAGGTATGCAATGTTGTGCACTAGACCAGACGTCAGCTTGGCCATAAGTATGGCAGGAAGGTTTCAAAGTAATCCAGGAGTGGATCACTAGAGGACGGTCAAGAATATTCTGAAGTACCTGAAAAGGACTAAGGAAATGTTTCTCATTTATTGAGGTGACGAAGAGCTCGTCATAAAGGGTTACGTTGATGCAAGCTTTGACACCGATCCGGATGACTCTAAGTCGCAAACCGGATACATATTTATTCTTAATGGGGGTGCGGTAAGCTGGTGCAGTTCCAAGCAAAGCGTCGTAGCAGATCCTACATGTGAAGCGGAGTACATGGCTGCCTCGGAGGCAGCAGAGGAGGGTGTCTGGATGAAGCAGTTCATGACGGATCTTGGAGTTGTGTCGAGCGCACTAAATCCAATAACTCTATTCTGTGACAACACGAGTGCCATTGCTTTAGCAAAGGAACCAAGGTTTCACAAGAAGACCAGACACATCAAACGACACTTCAACCTCATCCGCGACTATGTCGAAGGAGAGTACGTGAATATTTGCAAAGTGCACATGGATCTGAATGTAGCAGACCCGCTGACTAAACCTTTACCACGGGCAAAACATGATCAACACCAGAACTGTATGGGTGTTAGATTTATTACAATGTAAATCGCATGGCCATGACTAGATTATTGACTCTAGTGCAAGTGGTAGACTGTTGGAAATATGCCCTAGAGGCAATGATAAATAGTTATTATTATATTTCTTGTTAGAAGATAATCGTTTATTATCCATGCTATAATTGTATTGAATGAAAACATAGATACATGTGTGGATACATAGACAAAACAATGTCATTAGCAAGCCTCTAGTTGGCTAGCCAGTTGATCAAGGATAGTCAAGGTTTTCTAGCAATGTGCAAGTGTTGTCACTTGATAATTGGATCACATGATTAGGAGAATGAAGTGATGAACTAGACCCAAACTATGAACGTAGCATATTGATCGTGTCATTTTATTGCTATTGTTTTCTGCGTGTCAAGTATTTATTCCTATGACCACGAGATCATATAACTCACTGGCACCGGAGGAATACCTTGTGTGTATCAAACGTCCCAACGTAACTGGGTGACTATAAAGGTGCTCTACAGGTATCTCCGAAGGTGTCCGTTGAGTTACTATGGATCAAGACTGGGATTTGTCACTCCGTGTGACGGAGAGGTATCTCGGGGCCCACTCGGTAATACAACATCACACACAAGCCTTGCAAGCAATGTGAATAAGTGTAAGTCACGGGATCTTGTATTACGAAACGAGTAAAGAGACTTGCTGGTAACAAAATTGAAATAGGTATGCGGATACCGACGATCGAATCTTGGGCAAGTAACATACCGAAGGACAAAGGGAACGACATATGGGATTATATGAATCCTTGGCACTGAGGTTCAACCGATAAGATCTTCGTCGAATATGTAGGATCCATATCCGCTATTGGATATTAAGCGAGCAGTTTCTCGGGTCATGTCTACATAGTTCTCGAACCCACAGGGTCTGCACACTTATGGTTCGATGATGTTTTATTATAATTTAGTTATGTGTGTGGTTACCGAATGTTGTTCGGTTTCCCAGATGAGATCACGAACGTCACGAGGGTTTCTAGAATGGTCTGGAACGAAGATTGATATATAGGATGGTTTCATTTGGTCACTGGAAAGTTTCGAGCATTACGGGCAGTGTACCGGGAGTGACGAATAGGTTCCGGGTGTTTAACGGGAGGGGCCCACCTACCCAGGAATGAGCCCAAGGCCATAGGGTGGCGCACCAAGTCCTTAGTGGGCTGGTGGAGTCAGCCCAAGAGAGCTATGGTGCCACATGTAAAAATACCAAAGGAAAAGAAGGAAAAAAAGGAAAGAGGGAGGTGGGAAGGAAGAGGAGGACTCCTCCTTCCCAAACCGAATTGGAGGACGAGTCCTCCTCCTCCCTGGCGGCCGGCGCACCCTTGGGGCCCTTGTGCCCCAACGCTAGCCCCTCCCCTCATCCTATATATATTGGTGGTTTAGGGTTTTTTGGGACACAACTTTGCCACGTGCAACTCTAGCCTATTCCACAAAGTTTTACCTCTAGATCGGATTTCTGTGGAGCTCGGGCGGAGCCGTGCAGGAGTAGGTCATCACCACCACCGAAGCGCTGTCATGCTGCCAGAGAACTCATCTACTTCTCCGTATTGCTTTTTGGATCAAGAAGGCCAAGATCGTCATCGAGCTGTACGTGTGCTGAACGCGGAGGTGCCGTCCGTTCGGCGCTAGATCTGAACCGTTCATGGAACGGATCATGGGACGATGGTGATTTGAATCACGAAACTATACCACTACATCAACCGCGTTTCTTAATGCTTCCGGCTTAGAGATCTACAAGGGTACATAGATCTAATCTCCTCTCGTAGATGGACATCACCATGATAGGTCTTCGTGTGCGTAGGAAATTTTTTGTTTCCCATGCAACGTTCCCCAACAAGAGTAGCACTCCGCCACCCTCGGCCACGGCCTCGGCAAAAACCGCGGCTCCTCGCCCCTCCACCTCCACGGGCGCCCGTGCCGCCCTCCGCAACTGCACCCCCTGAATTTGTGGCATGATCCGAGTGGGATCCCCTTGCCGCCCTGGCGGCTAATGGTGGCCTCCCTCGTTCCCTAGCCATGGTTAGGGGCGAGCGTCATGTGGAGCTAGAAAAGATTCTACAGATCCAAATCTAGGGGTGGTGATGTTCGAGGAGCTGATGGATGATCAAAACCCCCTCGCAATCTCCCTAATTTATAGGGAAAGGTGCGGAGGGCTAAAACCCTCACTCTAGAAACCGCCACCCCTTCTGCCCAGTCACCCATGATCACGTGCGAACGGGGAACCGCCCCGCTACACCAATGCATGCGTGGGCGGGTCCTGCCATGACTGCAGCCATTATGGCCATGAACGCCACTTGCCCAACCTTTACTGTGCATGCTTCACACATGGCAGTAATGCGTCAGGGGGTGGGGAGGCTACTATGCGCGCACTTCTCCACCTCGCGTGTTTGACGCACGACGTGGGGAAGGGCCGCCTGCAATGGCTCCAAGACTATAGAGTTCCCTGCTAGGGAAGCCCGTGCACTACATCGGGCCTGGCCCAGCAAGCCCCGTGCGCATGCGTGGCCCAGGCCCGGGGGCTCCTGTCGGTGCACTAGAGACTGGGGTCCCTTGTGCCCCAGACTGGTGCACGGGCATCGACAACGCCCCTGACAACAGCGTGCCGGGAAGAGCAGCAAGGAGGAAATCCAAGATCCACCAAGGCGATGCCCTTCCCTATCCAAGTGGGGCGTGGGATACAAGGGCTCCAGACGCAAGGCCCCAGGAAGCCCTCCTTGTCGGGAAGATTCCCAAGGCCCCGGCTAGACCACCTCGCCGGGAAGACTACCCAAAGATTAGCAAGACCACGGCAAGCTTCCCTTACCGGGAAGAGTTGCATAGACTGGAGAGGCCCCAGGCAAGCCCTCCTTGTTGGGAAAGTATTCGAGGCCTTCGGCAAGCCTTCCTTGTTGGGAGGTGGCCAAGTCACCCGACGGAGACTCCAAGCCAACAAGTCCATGTTCGCTCGCCAGGTGTCCCCACCAGTTTCTACCGCAATCCGACCGCTCGAGCACACCCCTCGTGTGTCAGCGCAAGGCCGAGGTGTCGATTCACCTAAGTACGTGTCGCTACCACCTTGCAGCAGGTCAGGGGTCAGACAAGGCATTTACTGCCCCTGACACCACCGAAGAAGTAAGGCGGTGAACACCGGTCACTGTACCTCCTGTGAGCACATTGTTGGTGACCCCTTTGCCTATAAAAGGAGGACCAAAGGTCATTCTTAGGGGTGAGACTTTTGGGTGATCTGAGACTCCCTAATCACCTACTGAGTTACTGTAGCAAAATCAACTTACAGTAAAACCACAATACAAACTAAGCAGGAGTAGAGTTTTACGCACCAAGGGGCCCGAACCTAGGTAAAAAGAACCTTGTCCGTGTTGATTGCTAGTTCCGCTCTCGACGCCATACCTCCCTCTCCCCGCCAAACGATCAAGGGACTCCTCGAGTTTCCCATAGGTGTTGGTTTTCCCCGACAGGAGATAAGAGGCATTACTTGCGAAAAAGGATTACTGTTCGCATGGTACTACTCACGTGGAACTATTCCTCCTCCTCCAAGTTTCCTCCTCCTATAAATAGAGAGGGATAGGGAGGAAGCCGCACCACAAGCCACGATGCAGCCCTCCCTCTCTCCCTCTAGTAGTTCTTCTCCTCCGTCGCGTCGCGACAACGCTTGGCGAAGCCTTGTTGAGATTGCTCCACCACCACACCGTCGTGCTTCCGGAGAATTCAGCTACTACTCCATCCTCGCTTTCTAGATCGAGGAGGTGAAGAAATCATCGAGTTGTACGTGTGCTGAACACGGAGGTGGTGTCCGTTCGGTTCTAGATTGGGACGGGTCATGATTGGATCGCGAAGACTTACGACTACACCAACTGTGTTTCTTAATGCTTCCCACTAAGCAATATACAAGGGTATGTAGATGCACCCCCTCTCGTAGCTATACGTCTTCATAGATAGATCTTGGGTGTTCGTAGGAATTTTTTGTTTCCGATGCAATGTTCCCCAACAGTGGCATCATGAGCTAGGTCGATGTGTAGATGATATGCGTGAGTAGAACACAAAAGAGTTGGTGGGCGTTGATGTTGATATTTCTTACCTCCTTTGTCTTATTTTGGTTTGGCGGTATTGTGGGATGAAGCGGACTGGACCAACCTTACTCGTCCACGTACGAGAGACCGGTTCCATCGACTGACATGTATGTTTGTTCCACTTTAGTTGAATCGAATTCGACATAGGCAGTACTTGTGGAAGGATAAATAGCAACTTTAATACCACCGTTGTGTTTTTGCGTATGTAAGAATGGTTCTTACTAGTTGGCCATAGCAGCCACGTAAAATTTGCAACAACAAAGTAGAGGAAGTCTAACTTGTTTTTGCAGGGCATGTTGTGATGTGATATGGCCAATGACGTGATGTGATATATGTGATGTACGAGATTATCATGTTTTGTATAGATTATCACGACTTGCATGTCGATGAGTATGGCAACCGGTAGGAGCCATAGGGTTGTATTGAATTTATTTTAGCTATTTTTTCTTTACTTTAACGCTATGAGTTTGCAATATTTTTAGAAGAAATATTTGGCGCGACAACCTCATGATGACAAGATGATGGAGATCTGGGGACCCCGACTGGTAAGTCGAGATCGCCGTGCCCAGTGATCCCAAGGATCAATGCTCACTGAACACAGATACTGAATAATAGAGTCTTACATCCATACATACTGTTTGATACAATAAATGACCACTTCGGTCGAGTCTTACATACATAGGGCCTTAAAGGCCAAAGCACCAAACTAGACCAATAGCGGAATTATTGGTTGAAAGCGTGAACCGATGCCATCAGCCTTAACCTACAGGCATTCTGACTGGGAAGCATCCTAGCTCGCAAGAACGTCACCGAGTTAATCTTCACCGTATCCTGTCTTTCACACCTGGTCAATGAAATAACCAGTGGCAAGCCAATGAGTACTTTGAATGTACTCGCAAAAAGCCCATGATACGAACAATGGAAGTGAAGGATAATAGTATCATGCATCTTTAGTGTAACACAACTAGGTGGGATGATCATGTATATGCATCAAGCTAAAGAATTACTTTTGAAGAACAGGTTACAGATATCGACATATCTGACAAGGGTTGAACACACCGGGTTCACCCTATATGCCAAGTCATTGGACTTGTCATAATCTCAATGTATTAATGAGGGCTAAACCATCCGGGTTTACCCTATATGCCAAGTCACCGAACTTGGTCATATTACTGTGATTATCATAACAACACCTTTTTAACATCACACACACACACTTTTGGTTTATGCGGAAACGCTGGACGTAGTTTAAGCAGCACTACCCAACTGTCCTTGACCGTGGACACGGCTATTCGAATAGTTTACACTCTGCAGAGGTAGTACGCTGGACCCACGAGAAAAGGGAAACTTCCGTGTCATCCACGACTCGCGGTATATCACATATACCCGAGGTAAGTACCCGATCATCATCTTTCCCCTGACGATACTAGATAAAGAGGTCCACTCGATTGGTACCCAGCCCACATGTTGTACGTCTTACGAGCACCGACTCTGGAATGTATGAACCATGCAGGGACCAATGGTGTGCCTGGAACTCATAATAATGGCATAGTCGTCCTACCTGGCACGACCCCATCATGAGAGTGACACCGATCACTCCCGCCAATAGTAATGTGGCTCTTTGCTAGCACCGACCAGAGAAATCAACAAAGCCCCGTCCCATAAAGGGGTATCGTGGTCGTACTGGTAAGGTTGGGACGGTCGACACATCATAAATCTAATCCCATTTCCGAAACCATACTCACACCACAACACCGGTGCATCACTTCACCAAAAGTGATCACCAACTCCTCATCACCCTCGCGCATTAGTGGCACCCGACGGGGTTTTCATAAACTCTTTATTTAACTCATCATGATGCTTATGATAATAATCTTCTATCTTTAATTGTCAACATGGTAATAACATGACCCTCAAGGGGTAGGGTCAAGCTCAATGCAATGATCTTACTCTACTAGTCAACATGACAGTAGCATGATCCTCACAGATGGTATATCAAGCTCATCATGCTCATGCTCCGAGGAGCCATGTGAATAACATCATCAACATGCAAGTGCTTCGATGAAGCCTTCGGTACCATCACATCAATGATGAACCGGCACTGTGATCTTATGCAACGAAAGTACTTGCTATTCTAGCATGCATCATTTCATATGCTTAAGTCATGGTCAAAGGCTGCTTGCCTTGCTCATGTAAGTCCTCGGGGTCTTCGAGGAGTTTCGCTCCGACTCCGAGTACTCTGTCTACCGTCAACTATCGTCGGAAACAACCATAGTAAGCCACACATCAAGCAGAATAAAAGTGTTCTATAAATAGAAGTTCTATTTTTCTTGGACCTCTCTGGTCATAAGAAAAATACCTGAGGCTTCTCACAGGAAATTTGAATCATCTAGGATTTTTGAATGGATGGAAGGAGCAATAGGTGGCCATTGAATAAGACAACAGAAATCATTCTGTTAAAAATGAGTGGAGGCACCCATTTAACAGAGAATGATTTTAGAAATATTTAGGGAGTGGTTTCACTGGATTTGGAGATGGTATGAATATTCTAGAGATTTTTCAATGAGGAATAAATAGCAATAGGAGCTATTTATTTATTGCAACAGAATTTAGTCACACAAAAATGTTGACCAGGGTTGTAAAAATGGAGAATGATTTTAGAAGGCTCTGGGAGTTTGAATCACTCCATTTGGAGTTGAAATGAAGCCTATGGGATTTTTGAAAGGTGGGGCTAATAATATCCAGATTTGGATTTTAAATAAAACAGCACAGAAACATGTCTTGGAAAAATGTGCAAGGCACATGTGTGGATAGATCTTGAAATTAGGAACCTGCAGAAATTTGAATCATGCAATTTGGAGTTAGTATGAATTTATGGAAGATTTTACAAGATAGAACTAAAAAGGAAAAAGGGAAAGGGCACTATCCCTCGGCCTAACAAGTGCCAGAGGCGGCAGATAAGCCAGTGGGCCGGCCTGCTGGCTCGGCCTGGCGCACAGTGCCACGCACGAGACGTATTCAATGGAATACGCCTCCGACTGGGAGGAGGCGCAACGCGCTCGGGGTGTCTCCACTTATCTGGTGGGCCTCTGCCCTGGCTCACCGACGAGGGGGGCCCGCCTACCAGGTGCTTCTCCTTCCTCCTGCCCGCACGCACGGGAGGCAGGGAAAGGTAGACCGGCCATGGGAGGAGCTTCCCCTAGGTGTCTCTGGCCACCCCCCGGCGGTGCCCCGGCCACCGGCATGCTCGGGGGAGTTAGCCGCCCCCGTTCCCTACTCAGCACCTGCAGGGGGGCTGCATGAGCGCCGGCGATGAGGCTACGGGGATGCCATCTACCCCCCTGGTTTCGGCACCAGCAGCGAAGGGGAAGGGCAGGAGGTGAAGGAAGGGAGGAAGAGGAGTTGGGGAGGAGGCCCGACGACGAGGTGGTCCTCCGGAGGGCCCAGGGGGCGAGGGAGTTCCCTGCCATGGCGGAGGCCGACGGTGGCAGTCGTGGGGAGGGCGCGCCGACGACTGAGAGGGGGAAAGGAGAAGTGGGGCGGCTCCGTGGTGGCCTCGGGGTCCTCCTGGACGAGCTAGGGGAGGAGTGAGGGGGCTAGAGAGCCCAGGCGCAGTCATGGACGAAGCTTGCCATGGCGGCCATGGGAGGAGAGGAGGAAGCTTGGGAGGAGTAGGGGATCAAGGGGGAGCTCAGGGGGAGCCCAAGGGAGAGGGTTTTGGAGTCTTAGGGCCCTCGGGAGGCTCTAAGTGGGGGGAGGAGGAGCCGAGAGAGCTCGGGAGCTCTCTGGAGCTCTCTGGTGCACCCAGGGCACGGCGGCCACGCGTCCCTGAGCCACCTTGGAGTCTTGCTAGCGTCGTGGAGGGGGTCATGGATGCTCTGCAGCGCTCTGGGACACGCTCCCCTCGCTAGACCCAAGCTGCAACTAGAGTCCAATGGTGCAGAGCATCGTTTCAGCATGCAAGGGAGGTGGTCACCACTCCACCTGGTGTCCTGCGCCACACCTTGGCCAGGCCAAGGTGTCAAACATGCAAGGCATGCTTGCCACGATGTACTGGTGAAGTTTGGACCAAGTTGGAGCTGTCTAGGTGGGGTTTTGACTGCTGTTAAGTTTGCAGCAGCAAACTTAGGGCTACTAATGAGCGCACATACATGAGACAAAATGGGGAAAATACATGTCTAGCAGTCTTAGGCATGGAAGGACTTTAATACTGCAAAGTTTTAGCTCAAACAAAGGAGGGTAGATACTACTTGCTGTTCAAAGCCACTTTTCAGCCAGAAATGAACTTGGGGAGGTGTTGGTCATTTTCTCCACATGAGCATGCCATATCTTGGTTCTAAATGAAGCCTTGGCATATATTAGATGCTCTGGAAAGAGTTGGGAGTGATAGCTTAAGCAGAAGAATGGAAAGAGAGGTAAAACAGTGCTGCCAAGGGTAAAAATGAGAGAAACTTACAAAGGGTCCTTCCCCAATAATTGACCAGTGGCCATGGGAAAGTTACTGGAGGTAAAATATGACTATGTGAGGCTATGGTAGAAAGTTGAGCTCAAGGGTAAAAGTAGAAGGGGCAAAAGAAGCCAAATTAGTGAGTGCACACAAGGTGTTTGATATGTGGTTGGGCCACCAGATGAATTCCAATGGCTATGAAACTTAACAAGATCAAATAATAGATGAAAATAGGCTTGCACACCAAATTTGGGATTTGCTGGAGAAGTTTTCCAATGTAGACTTGAAAAACTCTAGAAAGGGGCAGAAATGGGTTTCTGCTTAGAACCCTATTCAAATGAATTCCCGCAAATCCAATATTTGGTGTAGGGGCATTATTTGAGCATTAAGGCATGCACAAAAAGTTTGAGGATAATTGGAGAAACTTTATAATGTAAATATTACCAAAGTCAGAACTCAACAGAGAGGGTTTTGAGGGTCTTAGGACAAGTTCCTCTATTCTCCTTGGTGTACCACTTGGTGTGGATCCCTCATTGGATTACTCGAACATGTCCACCAAATGTGAGCACAATTGGAGACACTTCACAATGTAGAGTTGCTCAAATTTGATTCTGGACAGATAGGGTTTTAGAGTGATTAGCGGAGTCAAATCAACTTGGATTGAAATGAAACTTGGCAAGATCATCAAGAATATCATAGATGACATGCTAGAATTTTACTGAAATTTATTGAGAATATTTCTTATAGAAATATTCCAAAAGCTTGAAATAGGCAGGAATGGTTTTGGAGGGGTTTGCCTAATATTTTAAACATGACCATGTGTTGAAACTCATAAATATGGAATAAATATATCCACTGAGTTTCCCTAAATTTTCTGAAATATTTTGAAGGCAATAAAAATAACTTTCCTTCATAGGAGACCATTTCTGGCCTCACAGAAAGGCTTCTAAATAAAATAATAAAATAACTTTTAAAATAATAATATGGTGGTTTTTGAAAGTCATTTTGATAATGGTTTTAAATAAAATAGTTGGTGCAAAAGAAACTCCCTAATTTGAGGACTTGTAGCACAAGCCTCATCTCGGGGGTTTGAAAGTTTAATTCAAAGAAATGCTTTTTGGTGAAAATAATATTTGGTAAAAATTTATATTTGTCCTAAACACATGGTATGATCATTAGGCGGGAGATCATGGAGTGAGGAGGTGATTAGGAGGATGGCAAGAATGAATGGGGAGCACTCACATGCATTCAAGCAAACATGCAAACAATAGTCACTCCAAGCATCACAAGCATTCACAAAAAAAATTTAATTGGTCCTAAATTTTGAAATTAGTTAATTAGTCAGGGAAGGCAAAAACAGGGTGTGACAGACCTACTCTCTTAAGAAAATCTCGTCCCCGAGATTTCTAGGCTAGGGGTTGGTGAGATACAGAATCCTGAGTTGGAGGTAGTCTTCATGTCCCCATGTTGCTGTGGTGGTCTTGAGGTGCTTGATGATACAACTTCGATTGTCCGCATGTCCATGACTGATCGTGAGCGGGATCTGGCAATAAGTTAGGCTTGACCGAGGTCAAGGGCTTGGTAAGCTAAGTCCGTGCAAGGTTCTGGCTTGCGAGTGTGTTCCAAAGTCAGAATACGTGGCAAGATGGTGTGTCTGGAATCTGGTCCTGGGGTTTCGCATGCCAGTTAGGTACATCAAGATGTCTCGTGTTAGGACGCACTACCAAAGTCTTCGTGTAGCTCCCTGCTTACGGGGAAGTCCTTGACTTCCATTCGGCAGTTAAGCTATGGTCGCAAATAGTCTTCGTAGGCTTCTCGTGGAAGGGTCCGGGTTGGGTCCCACCTACGAGCCTAAGCTCGGAGGCTCAGAGTCCATAACAGGTCCTGCCATCTTGGGAGTTGCGAGGGTTTCTGGATAAGCTAGCTACCCAAGAGTATAGACCAGTCATCCGTTCCCAAGGTCTGCGACTCGGCAAGCGGAAATCACCTTTAGCAGGTTTCCACCACGACCTACTAGTACTTGCGTCCTTAATATGGACCAAGGAGAGGTCATCTGATCCTTTCGCTTGCCGAAGGGCTTCATCATCTTGAATCGTCGAGGTTTCTTGATGTTGTTGATGTGGTCAGGGCGTGGTCGGTGGTTGACTTCTTGTTGCTTCATTGTTGTTGTCATGGCTTCCTCGTCACGGCGGTTCTTCGTCTTGACTTGAGTAGGATAGACTTCCTTCGTCTTGGGATTGCTTCAAGAAGTCCATCTTCTCGAGATAACACTGCACCCTCAAGGGCACAACAATTGGCGTTCGTGGGTTCGTCCAAACAGGACTAAGGTGTTCTTCCTCTTACTGGGTGAGTAAGTACGTCATCAGTGAGGATGACATCACACCTTCCCCAAACACGACATAAGCATAGTGCTCATGGGTCAGGCGGGGAGAACGGGGACTTGCTATGGGTGGGTACTGGCCACATTTTAACGAATTAGTGTCGTTTTCTATGGTCGTAGCCCGTCCATCTTGTGGCTAAGCGAAGCTTTAGGGTCTTAAGGAAATTAGGATGTGGGCGAACAGTTATCATCTTATCTCTAAGCACATTCCTTAGATGCCAATAGTTCGACCGCTAACTTGAGACAACATCACCTCATCTCATCAAGGATATCATCCTACGTGGGTTAACTCCACACCGCTCATGCTAGTCAACTCCGGGTTGAGGGAAGAACTAAACCCAAACACTTACAAGTATGGCGTCGCCTCAACTGTACATGCATTACTATGCAAGGACCTTGGGGAGACATACAGCTACCACGATTGAATTTGAGGCACAACAAATCCAATTGTCCACCTAAGTCATCCAATGGACAGGTACTACACTACTATATTAAGGAAACACGTAGTAGACCAATCCAATATTTTGTTTCCCTTCCTATGAATCCGATCAATCATTACTAGACCTACCACTCTTACAAATCCAACACGGATGGGGGGGGGGGTTCTACACAATCTCTTAGAGTCCTCATAACTCACATATTACTGCAAGAATTGCGTCGTAGTATATCCACCAACTTCAATAATCATGGCCATCTAATCTCCAAGGCCAAACTACATAGGTTGTAAATCTATTTACAACTCCAAGTATACACACTCTATATCCACCGAGAAACATGGTATCATGATCGAGATTAACGAGCTAAATCCAATTTACTCCAAACCATGTGGTCTTTGTCATCCTCAATACTCTATTAAGATTACCTATTTAAATCCAAGACTCAAATCCAATAAGAAGTCTACTAGATACCCCAAGTCATCATGGTAAAGGCATCAAATCATGCCAACTACTAGCTAAAGTCATGTATACCACCAAGAATAATGTTCACGATCATAATCATCCTACTAAATCCAATCTTGCTCCAGATTATGAAGATTATACTACTGTACTAACTTGTTCCACCAAATTTACCTACCTTTATAAGGGTCTCATGATCCACCAATATAGTCTAGCTATATCCTCAAGACATCTATTATCATCACAACAATCTTGGTCTAGTACTCCCTATTCGAGAACGATCCTCTTATGGCATCAAGGTTACAGTGCTAGCTTAAGATGGAAGGATACTTGTTCACAGTGATCACTTGTTCCATTGAGAACCCGGTGCTAAACGGGGTTTATCAGGGACCTACATGTGTTCTGGCGAATCTGTGTACTAGACACGTGACCAGAAAATTTGAACCGGAAAGACTTGTGGAGGTTAGTCTGTTCTGGTGTGGTTTTTCCAATCTTGAGGGAAAACACACTCCTACGGTTGCGTGTGGTTAAGCATAGCACAGTCAGTGTCTTCAACGTCAGCCATCCTTCGAAGCGGATCCTTGGCGCGTCTTGCCTTGCCGTTTTCAGTTGCCGAGAGAGGTGAGAGAGAGAGCACAGAGGGGAGTGTCTAAGGGTTTCAGTGCAATCAAACAAGCGTTGAAAAATCAACTCAAACAAGTGCTAAAATTATTTTGAACATCAAAATAAGGCAAGTGGTATATCCGCATGCCTGTTGCGTAAGCAAAAGCGCGACTCATATCAAAGCACAAACAACACAGAACATGGTCCATTCGAACCATTTCACGGACTCGACTTCGCATAGGGGATTCACGACTCATCCTATCCTAGGTTCTGGGACTCGACAGTCATGCTTGCTTTGCGTTCCGGAGAGTGGTCCGCCAATTCTTCTGGACCTTCTCGTGGTGTTGTCATGCCTCTTGTTATCGCTTGCTGAAGCAATTCGCTTGAGTTGTAAAGAACTCTGGTCGTCTTCTCGTCTGGGAAGTTGCTCACGAAGGTGGTTCTTCATAGCTGTCGCTGACAGGGTCTTCTGTTGTCTTCGTGATCTTGTCAGTGTCTTCTTGTCTTCCAAGGCTTCGAGAGTCTCAGGTGGACACCTTCATGGACCGATATTTGCATGACATGATAGAGTTCTGATCTGTCAATCATACTAATTGCGATATCCACACCTAGAGCGGGGGATGAAGAGAACCGTTTTCCTGCTCACTAAGGTGAGGCGGACCAAATGGCAAGGTTCTCATCCACAAGTGGTGGTCGACACAATTACTTATAACTGACAGGGTCGCTCTACTAGTGATGCAGATCAAGGTTCGCATATATTATGTCCATATTATCGTAGGCAAAAGTGGCATCACTCTGGAACAGTGCCTAGGGTTTCACCATCTTCTAAACCTCGATAACCTTGTTCCTCATGGAGGTACTACTGTTGGTGTCGTATGGTCGTAGAGTTGTGTTTTCTGTCCTTCAGCACAGGTGTTTGCTTGGAAAGGTTACTTCCTTCCGGGCTGCCCACGAGGATTTCAATTTATCCCGTGGTCACAAGGGCATAAGGTTCTAGCGACTATTAGCAAGTTTTGGAAAAGTAGACGAGGAGTGCCAAGAAAATAAGAGTGGAAGGCTAGAGCATAACCTTCAATTTCTTTGAAGTTTTAGGAGAGTTGAGAAAGTATATACGTTTTGTAAGTATTTTGAAGGGTCCGGAAAGCAATTTTATCCTAACTAACGTCCGTGCTAACTAAGGGCTTCCTACACTCAGGATGGTTCTGATACCAGCTCTGTGGGGACCCCGACTGGTAAGTCGAGATCTCCGTGCCCAGTGATCACAAGGATCAATGCTCACTGAACACAGATACTGAATAATAGAGTCTTACATCCATACATACCGTTTGATACAATAAATGACCACTTCGGTCGAGTCTTACATACATAGGGCCTTAAAGGCCAAAACACCAAACTAGACCAATAGCGGAATTATTGGTTGAAAGCGTGAACCGATGCCATCAGCCTTAACCTACAGGCATTCTGACTGGGAAGCATCCTAGCTCGCAAGAACGTCACCGAGTTAATCTTCACCGTATCCTGTCTTTCACACCTGGTCAATGAAATAACCAGTGGCAAGCCAATGAGTACTTTGAATGTACTCGCAAACAGCCCATGATACGAACAATGAAAGTGAAGGATAACAATATCATGCATCTTTAGTGTAACACAACTGGGTGGAATGATCATGTATATGCATCAAGATAAAGAATTACTTTTGAAGAACAGGTTACAGATATCGACATATCTGACAAGGGTTGAACACACCGGGTTCACCCTATATGACAAGTCATCGGACTTGTCATAATCTCAATGTATTAATGAGGGCTAAACCATCCGGGTTTACCCTATATGCCAAGTCACCGAACTTGGTCATATTACTGTGATTATCATAACAACACCATTTTAACACCACACACACACACTTTTGGTTTATGCATAAACGCTGGACGTAGTTTAAGCAGCACCACCCTACTGTCCTTGACCGTGGACACGGCTATTCGAATAGTTTACACTCTGCAGAGGTAGTACGCTGGACCCACGAGAAACGGGAAACTTCCGTGTCATCCACGACTCGCGGTATATCACATATACCCGAGGTAAGTACCCGATCATCATCTTTCCCCTAACGATACTAGACAAAGAGGTCCACTCGATTGGTACCCAGCCCACATGTTGTGCGTCTTACGAGCACCGACTCTGGACTGTATCAACCATGCAGGGACCAACGGTGTGCCTGGAACTCATAATAATGGCATAGTCGTCCTACCTCGCACGACCCCATCACGAGAGTGACACCGATCACTCCTGCCACTAGTAATGAGGCTCTTTGCTAGCACCGACCAGCGTAATCAACAAAGCCCCGTCCCATAAAGGGGTATCGTGGTCGTACTAGTAAGGTTGGGACGGTCGACACATCATAAATCTAATCCCATTTCCGAAACCATACTCACACCAAAACACCGGTGCATCACTTCACCAAAAGTGATCACCAACTCCTCATCACCCTCGGGCATTAGTGGCACCCGACGGGGTTTTCATAAACTCTTTATTTAACTCATCATCATGCTTGTGATAATATGCTTCTATCTTTAATTGTCTACATGGTAATAACATGACCCTCAAGGGGTAGGGTCAAGCTCAATGCAATGATCTTACTCTACTAGTCAACATGACAGTAGCATGATCCTCACAGATGGTATATCAAGCTCATCATGCTCATGCTCCGAGGAGCCATGTGAATAACATCATCAACATGCAAGTGCTTCGATGAAGCCTTCGGTACCATCACATCAATGATGAACCGGCACTGTGATCTCATGCAACGAAAGTACTTGCTATTCTAGCATGCATCATTTCATATGCTTAAGTCATGGTCAAAGGCTGCTTGCCTTGCTCACGTAAGTCCTCGGGGTCTTCGAGGCCTTCCGCTCCGACTCCGAGTACTCCGTCTACCGTCAACTATCGTCGGAAACAACCATAGTAAGCCACACATCAAGCAGAATAAAAGTGTTCTATAAATAGAAGTTCTATTTTTCTTGGACCTCTCTGGTCATAAGAAAAATACCTGAGGCTTCTCACAGGAGATTTGAATCATCAAGGATTTTTGAATGGATGGAAGGAGCTATAGGTGGCCATTGAATAAGCCAACAGAAATCATTCTTTTAAAAATGAGTGGAGGCACCCATTTAACAGAGAATGATTTTAGAAATATTTAGGAAGTGGTTTCACTAGATTTGGACATGGTATGAATATTCTAGAGATTTTTCAATGAGGAATAAATAGCAATAGCAGCTATTTATTTATTGCAACCGAAATAAGTCACACAAAAATGTTGACCAGGGTTCTAAAAATGGAGAATGATTTTAGAAGGCTCTGGGAGTTTGAATAACTCCATTTGGAGTTGAAATGAAGCCTATGGGATTTTTGAAAGGTGGGGCTAATAATATCCAGATTTGGATTTTAAATAAAACAGCACAGAAACATGTCTTGGAAAAATGTGCAAGGCACATGTGTGGATAGATCTTGAAATTAGGAACCTGCAGAAATTTGAATCATGCAATTTGGAGTTAGTATGAATTTATGGAAGATTTTACAAGATAGGACTAAAAAGGAAAAAGGGAAAGGGCACTATCCCTCGGGCTAACAAGTGCCAGAGGCGGCAGATAAGCCAGTGGGCCGGACTGCTGGCTCGGCCTGGCGCACAGCGCCACGCAGGAGACGTATTTAGTGGAATACGCCTCCGGTTGGGAGGAGGCGCAACGCGCTCGGGGCGTCTCCACTTATCTGGTGGGCCTCTGCCCTAGCTCACCGACGAGGGGGCCCCGCCTGCCAGGTGCTTCTCCTTCCTCCTGCCAGCAGGCACGGGAGGCGGGGAAAGGTAGACCGGCCGTGGGAGGAGCTTCCCCCAGGTGGCTCTGGCTACCCCCCGGCGGTGCCCCGGCCACCGGCATGCTCGGGGGAGTTAGCCGCCCCCGTTCCCCTGCTCAGCACCTGCAGGGGGGCTGCATGAGCGCCGACGATGAGGCTACGGGGATGCTGTCTACCCCCCTGGTTTTGGCACCAGCAACGAAGGGGAAGGGCAGGAGGCGAAGGAAGGGAGCAAGAGGAGTTGGGGAGGAGGCCCGACGACGCGGTGGTCCTCCGGAGGGCCCAGGGGGCGAGGGAGTTCCCTGCCATGGCGGAGGCGGACGGTGGCAGTCATGGGGAGGGCGCCCCGACGACTGAGAGGGGGAAAGGAGGAGTGGGGCGGCTCCGTGGTGGCCTCGGGGTCCTCCTGGACGAGCTAGGGGAGGAGTGAGGGTGCTAGAGAGCCCAGGCGCAGTCATGGCCGAAGCTTGCCATGGCGGCCATGGGAGGAGAGGAGGAAGCTTGGGAGGAGAAGGGGCTCAAGGGGGAGCTCAGGGGGACCCCAAGGGAGAGGGGAGAGGGTTCTGGAGTCTTAGGGCGCTCGGGAGGCTCTAAGTGGGGGGAGGAGGAGCCGAGAGAGCTCGGGAGCTCTCTGGAGCTCTCTGGTGCACCCAGGGCACGGCGGCCACGCGTCCCTGAGCCAACTTGGAGTCTTGCTAGCGTCGTGGAGGGGGTCAAGGATGCTCTGCGGCGCTCTGGGACACGCTCCCCTCGCTGGACCCAAGCTGTAGCTAGAGTCCAATGGTGCAGAGCACCGTTTCAGCATGCCAGGGAGGTGGTCACCACCCCACCTGGTGTCCTGCGCCACACCTTGGCCAGGCCAAGGTGTCAAACATGCAAGGCATGCTTGCCACGATGTACTGGTGAAGTGTGGACCAAGTTGGAGCTGTCTAGGTGGGGTTTTCACTGCTGTTAAGTTTGCAGCAGCAAACTTAGGGCTACTAATGAGGGCACATACATGAGACAAAATGGGGAAAATACATGTCTAGCAGTCTTAGGCATGGAAGGACTTTAATACTGCAAAGTTTCAGCTCAAACAAAGGAGGGTAGATACTACTTGTTGTTCAAAGCCACTTTTCAGCCAGAAATGAACTTGGGGAGGTGCTTCTCATTTTCTCCACATGAGCATGCCATATCTTGGTTCTAAATGAAGCCTTGGCATATATTAGATGCTCTGGAAAGAGTTGGGAGTGATAGCTTAAGCAGAAGAATGGAAAGAGAGGTAAAACAGTGCTGCCAAGGGTAAAAATGAGAGAAACTTACAAAGGGTCCTTCTCCAATAATTGACCAGTGGCCATGGGAAAGTTACTGGAGGTAAAATATGACTATGTGAGGCTGTGGTAGAAAGTTGAGCTCAAGGGTCAAAGTAGAAGGGGCAAAAGAAGCCAAATTAGTGAGTGCACACCAGGTGTTTGATATGTGGTTGGGCCTCCAGATGAATTCCAATGGCTATGAAACTTAACAGGATCAAATAATAGATGAAAATAGGCTTGCAGACCAAATTTGGGATTTGCTGGAGAAGTTTTCCAATGTAGACTTGAAAAACTCTAGAAAGGGGCAGAAATGGGTTTCTGCTTAGAACCCTATTCAAATGAATTCCCACAAATCCAATATTTGGTGTAGGGGCATTATTTGAGCATTAAGGCATGCACAAGAAGTTTGAGGATAATTGGAGAAACTTTATAATTTAAAGTTTACCAAAGTCAGAAATCAACAGAGAGGGTTTTGAGGGTCTTAGGACAAGTTCCTCTATTCTCCTTGGTGTACCACTTGGTGTGGATTCCTCGTTGGAGTACTGGAACATGTCCACCAAATTTGAGCACAATTGGAGACACTTCACAATGTAGAGTTACTCAAATTTGATTCTGGACAGATAGGGTTTTAGAGTGATTAGGGGAGTCAAATCAACTTGGATTGAAATGAAACTTGGCAAGATCATCAAGAATGTCATAGATGACATGCTAGAATTTTACTGAAATTTATTGAGAATATTTCTTATATAAATATTCCAAAAGCTTGAAATAGGCAGGAATGGTTTTGGAGGGGTTTGCCCAATATTTTGAACATGACCATGTGTTGAAACTCATAAATATGGAATAAATATATCCACTGAGTTTCCCTAAATTTTGTGAAATATTTTGAAGGCAATAAAAATAACTTTCCTTCATAGGAGACCATTTTTGGCCTCACAGAAAGGCTTTTAAATAAAATAATAAAATAACTTTTAAAATAATAATATGGTGGTTTTTGAAAGTCATTTTGATAATGGTTTTAAATAAAACAGTTGGTGCAAAAGAAACTCCCTAATTTGAGGACTTGTAGCACAAGCCTCATCTCGGGGGTTTGAAAGTTTAATTCAAAGAAATGCTTTTTGGTGAAAATAATATTTGGTAAAAATTTATATTTGTCCTAAACACATGGTATGATCATTAGGCGGGAGATCATGGAGTGAGGAGGTGATTAGGAGGATGGCAAGAATGAATGGGGAGCAATCACATGCATTCAAGCAAACAGGCAAACACTAGTCACTCCAAGCATCACAAGCATTCACAAAAAAAAATTAATTGGTCCTAAATTTTGAAATAAGTTAATTAGTCAGGGAAGCCAAAAACGGGGTGTGACAGGAGATCATGGTGTCATGGCGGTGACGATGGAGATCATGCCAGTGCTTTGGAGATGGAGATCAAAAGTACAAGATGATGATGGCCATATCATGTCGCTTATATGATTTGCATGTGATGTTTATCCGTTTATGCAACTTATTTTTCTTAGGACGACGGTAGCATTATAAGATGTTCCCTCACTAAAATTTCAAGATAAAATTGTGTTCCCCCCAAGTGTGCACCGTTGTGAAGGCTCGTCGTTTGAAAGCACCACGTGATGATCGGGTGTGATAGACTCTACGTTCGCATACAACGGTGTAAGCCAGTTTTGCACATGCAGAACAGTTGGTTAAACTTGACGAGCCTAGCATGTACATACATGGCCTTGGAACATGATATGTCCATTTTGCATCATGCTTTTATGTTGATATTTATCGCTTTATGGGCTGTTATTACACTTCTCGGTACAATACTTATGCCTTTTCTCTCTTATTTTATAAGGTTTACATGAAGAGGGAGAATGCCGGCAGCTGGAATTCTGGTTTGAAAAGGGAGAAAGTTTGAGATACCTATTCTGCGCAACTCCAAAAGCCGTGAAAATCAACGGGGAATTATTTTGGATTTTATGAAAAATATTGGGCGTCAGAAGTACCAAAAGGGCGCCACCAGGAGGCCACAAGCCTGCCAGGCCCGGCCATCCCCCCTAGCCGGGCCTGGGTGGCTTGTGGCCCCCATGCTACCCCTCTGGCGCTCATCTTTTTCTATACGGAGGGTTTCGTTCCAGAAAAAATCAGAAGGGAGCTTTCGGGAGGAGCCACCGCCGCCACGAGGCGGAACTTGGGCAGAACCAATCTAGAGCTCCGGCAGGGTTGCCTGCCGGGGAAATTTCCCTCCCAAAGGGGGAAATCGTCGCCATCGTCAACACCAACACTCCTCTCATCGGAGGGGACTCGTCTCGATCAACATCTTCATCAGCACCATCTCATCTCCAAACCCTAGTTCATCTCTTGTAACCAATCTCCATCTCGCGACTCTGATTTGTACTTGTAAGGTTGCTAGTAGTGTTAATTATTCTTTGTAGTTGATGCTAGTTGGATTACTCGGTGGAAGATTATATGTTCAGATCCTCGATTCTATTCATTACCTCTCTGGTCATGAACATAATTATGCTTTGTGAGTAGTCACTTTTGTTCCTTAGGACATGGGATAAGTCTTGCTATAAGTAGTCATGTGAATTTGGTATTTGTTCGATAATTTGATGCGTTGTATGTTGTTTTTCCTCTAGTGGTGTTATGTGAACGTCGACTACATAACACTTCACCATTATTTGGTCCTAGATAAAGGCATTGGGAAGTAATAAGTAGATGATGGGTTGCTAGAGTGACAGAAGCTTAAACCCTAGTTTATGCGTTGCTTCGTAAGGGGCTGATTTGGATCCACTAGTTTAATGCTATGGTTAGACTTTGTCTTAATTCTTCTTTCGTAGTTTCGGATGCTTGCGAGAGGGCTTAATCATAAGTGGGAGGTTTGTCCAAGTAAGGGCAGCACCCAAGCACCGGTCCACCCACATATAAACTATCAAAGTAGCGAACGCGAATCATATGAACATGATGAAAACTAGCTTGACAGAATTTCCCATGTGTCCTCGGGAGCGCTCTACCTCATATAAGAGTTTGTCTAGGCTTGTCCCTTGCTACAAAAGGGATTGGTCCATCTTGCTGCACCTTTGTTACTGTTGTTACTTGCTACTCGCTGCGAATCATCTTATCACACAACTATCTGTTACCGATAATCTTAGTGCTTGTAGAGAATACCTTGCTGAAAACCACTTGTCAGTTCCTTCTGCTCCTCGTTGGTTTCGACACTCTTACTTATCGAAAGGACTATGATAGATCCCCTACACTTGTGGGTCATCAAGACTCTTTTCTGGCACTGTTTCCGGGGAGTGAAGCGCCTTTGGTAAGTGGAATTTGGTAAGGAAACATTTATATAGTGTGCTAAAATTTATTGTCACTTGTCACTATGGAAACTAATCCTTGGAGGAGCTTGTTTGGGGTATATTCACCTAGAACGGAAGCACAAGGAGTTGATCCTCAACCTGCTGCACCTACAGAGAATACTTGTTATGAAATTCCTTCGGGTATGCTAGAGAAATGTTGGCTAATCCTTTTTTAGGAGATGGAACATCACATCCAGACTTGCATCTAATCTATGTAGATGAAGTTTGTGGTTGATTTAAGCTTGCAGGTTTGCCCGAGGATGAGGTCAAGAAGAAGGTATTTCCCTAATCTTTGAGGGATAAAGCATTAACATGGTATAGGCTACGTGATGATACTGGATCATGGAACTACAACCGATTGAAATTGGAATTTCATCAAAAGTTTTATCCTTTCCATCTAGTACATCGTGATCGGACTTATATTTATAATTTTTGGCCTCGTGATAGGGAAAGTATCGCTCAAGCTTGGGGGAGGCTTAAGTCAATGTTATATTCATGCCCCAACCATGAGCTCTCGAGAGAAATTATTATTCAGAACTTCTATCCTCGGCTTTCTCATGATAATCCCACCATGCTTGGCACTTCTTGTACCGATTCCTTTATGAAGAGAGATATTGACTTCAAATGGAATCTATTGGAAATAATTAAACGCAACTCTGAAGATTGGGAGTTTGATGAAGGTAGGGAGTCAGGTATGAATCTCAAGTTCAATTGCGTTAAATCCTTCGTTGAAACAAATACTTTTTGTGATTTTAACGCTAAACATGGACTTGACTCTGAGATAGTAGCTTCATTATGTGAATCATTTGCTGTTCATATTAATCTCCCTAAAGAGAAGTGGTTTAAATATCATCCTCCCATAGAAGTCAATGTAGTTAAACCCAATCCAGTTGAAGAGAAAGTCATTGCTTATAATGATCCTATTGTTCGTAGTGCTTAAATTGAGAAACCACCTTTCCTTGTTAGAATAAAGGATCATTCCTAAACTTCAACTGTGATACGTAGGGGCTACATTAGAACACCTACACCCCCTGAGCAAATTAGAGTTGAACCTAGCATTGCTATTATCAAAGATCTCCTGTCCAACGATGTTGATGGCCATGATATTCACTTCTGTGAAGATGCTACTAGAATAGTTAAACCTCATACTAGAGACAAACATAGGCCTGTTGTTGGCATGCCTGTTGTTTCTGTTAAGATAGGAGATCATTGTTATCATGGTTTATGTGACGTGGGTGCTAGTGTTAGTGCAATATGTCAATCATTATATGATAAAATTAAAGACGAGATTGCACGTGTCGAGATGGAACCTATTGACGTCACTATTCAGCTTGCCAATAGAGATACTATCTGCCCTTTGGGAATTGTTAGAGATGTTGAAGTCTTGTGTGGCAAAACTAAGTATCCTGCTGATTTTCTCGTTGTTGCTAACACACAAGATAGCTTTTGTCCCATCATATTTGGCAGACCTTTCCTCAATACTGTCAATGCTCATATTGACTGTGAGAAGCAAACTGTCACTATTGCCTTTGAAGGTGTGTCACATTAGTTCAATTTCTCCAAGTTTGGTAGACAACCTCATGAAAAAGAGTTGTCTAGTAAGGATGAAATTATTGCTCTAGCTTCTATTGTTGTGCCTCCTACTGATCCTTTAGAGCAATACTTGCTTGAGCAGGAAAATGATATGCATATGGATGAAAGGAATGAGATAGATAGAGTTATCTTTGAACAACATCCTATCCTCAAGAATAATTTGCCTGTTGAACTGCTTGGAGATCTACCCCCAACAAAGGGTGATCCTGTGTTCGAGCTTAAATAGGTACCTGATACTCTTAAGTATGCTTATCTTGATGAAAAAGAGATATATCATGTTCTTAGTAGTGCTAGCCTCTCAGAGTATGAAGAAAAAAATTTATTGAAAACTCTGAGGAAGCTCCGTGCTGCTATTGGATATACTCTTGATGATCTTAAGGGCATTAGTCCCACTCTATGCCAGCTCAAAATTAAAACCGATCCTGATTCCAAACCAGTTGCTGATCATCAACGAAGATTAAATCCTAAGATGAAGGAGGTAGTAAGAAAAGAAATACTAAAGCTCCTGGAGGCAGGTATTATATATCATGTTGCTCATAGTGATTTGGTAAGTCCGGTGCATTGCCACCATAAGAAGGGAGGTATTACCGTTGTCCCTAATGATAAAGATGAATTGATCCCACAGAGGATTATTACTGGCTGTAGGATGGTGATTGATTTTAGGAAACTGAATAAAGCCACCAGGAAAGATCATTACCCTTTGCCTTTTATCTACCAAATGCTAGAAAGATTGTCTAAACACACACACTTCTGCTTTCTAGATGGTTATTCTAGTTTCTCCCAAATACCTGTTGCACAATCTGATCAGGAGAAAACCACTTTTACCTGCCCTTTCGGTACCTTTGCTTACAGACGTATGCCTTTTGGCTTATGTAATGCACCTGCTACCTTTCAAAGATGTATGATGGCTATATTCTCTGACTTTTGTGAAAAGATTGTTGAGGTTTTCATGGATGACTTTTCCATTTACGGGTCTTCTTTTGATGATTGCCTCAACAACCTGGATCGAGTTTTGTAGAGATGTATAGATACCAATCTTGTCTTGAATTGGGAGAAGTGCCACTTTATGGTTAATGAAGGCATCGTCTTAGGACATAAAATTTCTCAAAGAGGTATTGAAGTCGATGAGGCTAAGGTTGATGCGATCGAGAAAATGTCATGTCCCACAGACATTAAAGGTATAAGAAGTTTCCTTGGTCATGCTGGTTTCTATAGAAGGTTCATTAAGGACTTTTCTTTTGTTTTTGACGATGATTGTGAGGAAGCCTTCGAAATACTTAAGAGGGCCTTGATAACTCGCCTATTGTTCAACCACCTGATTGGAACTTACCTTTTGAAATCATGTGTGATGCTAGTGATTATGTTGTTGGTGCTGTTCTAGGACAAAGAGTTGATAAGAAGTTGAATGTTATTGACTATGCTAGTAAAACTCTAGATAGTGCCCAGAGAAACTATGCTACTACTGAAAAGGAATTTTTAGTAGTCGCGTTTGCATGTGAAAAGTTCAGATCTTACATTGTTGATTCCAAGGTTACTATTCACACTGATCATGCTGCTATTAAGTACCTCATGGAAAAGAAAGATGCTAAACCTAGACTTATCAGATGGGTTCTTTTGCTACAAGAATTTTATTTGCATGTTGTTGATAGGAAGGGTGCTGAGAACCCCGTAGCAGATAACTTGTCTAGGTCGGAGAATGTTCTTGATAACCCGCAACCTATTGATGATAGCTTTCCTGATGAGCAATTGAATGTCATCAATGCTTCACGTAGTACACCGTGGTATGCTGATTATGCAAATTATATCGTTGCCAAATATATACCACCTAGTTTCACATACCAGCAAAAGAAGAAATTCTTCTTTGATTTGAGACATTACTTTTGGGATGAACCTCACCTTTATAAAGAAGGAGTATATGGTGTTATTAGACGTTGTGTACCTTAGCATGAACAGAGACAGATCCTACAGAAGTGTCACTCCAAGTCTTACGGAGGACACCATCCGGGAGATAGAATTGCACACAAGGTATTGCAATCAGGTTTCTATTGGCCCACTCTCTTCAAGGATGCCCGGAAGTTTGTCTTGTCTTGTGACGAATGTTAAAGAATAGGTAATATCAGTAAATGTCAGGAAATGCCTATGAATTATTCACTTGTCATTGAACCGTTTGATGTTTGGGGTTTTGATTATATGGGACCTTTTCCAAAATCCAATGGGTACACTCATATCCTAGTTGTTGTTGATTACGTTACTAAGTGGGTAGAAGCTATCCCAACTAGTAGTGTTGATCATAACACCTCTATCAGGATGCTTAAAGAAGTTATTTTCCCTAGATTTGGAGTCCCTAGATATCTAAGGACCAATGGTGGTTCACACTTCATTCATGGTGCTTTCCGTAAAACGCTTGCTAAGTATGATGTCAACCATAGGATTGCATCACCCTATCACCCTCAGTCCAGTGGTCAAGTAGGGCTAAGCAATAGAGAGATTAAACTAATTCTGCAAAAGACTGTTAATAGGTCTAGAAAGAATTGGTCTAAGAAGCTTGATGATGCACTGTGGGCTTATAGAACTGCTTATAAGAATCCCATTGGCATGTCTCCATACAAGATGGTTTACGGTAAAGCATGTCATTTACCTCTTGAGCTAGATCATAAGCCTTATTGGGCAATCAAAGAGCTTAACTTTGATTTCAAACTTGCTGGTGAGAAGAGGTTATTTGACATTACCTCACATGATGAATTGAGAACTGAGGCATATGAAAATGCCAAGTTTTTCAAAGAAAAAGTTAAGAGGTGGCATGATAAAAGGATACAGAAACGTGAATTCAGTGTAGGTGATTATGTCTTGCTATACAATTCTCGTTTAAGATTTTTTGCAGGCAAGCTTCTCTCTAAATGGGAAGGTCCTTACATTGTTGAGGAAGTATATCATTTCGGTGCCATCAAGATCAACAACACAGAAGGTAATTTTCCGAGAGTTGTAAATGGGCAAAGAATCAAGCATTATATCTCAGGTACTCCCGTAAATGTTGAAAGCAATATTATTAATACATAACTCCGGAGGAGTACATAAGGGATATTTATCAGCCTATTTCAGACTCCGAAAACGAAGAGGTGTGTGATTCGGTAAGTAAACCGACTCCAAAACTTTTCAAGTAGCAATTTTCCTCCGTTTTGGATTTTTTTAGAAAAATAGAAAAAATTAAAGTAGCCCGGAAAGCGCACGAGGAGGCGACAAGCCTGCCAAGCCCAGTCTACCCCCCCTGGCCAGGCCTGGGTGGCTTGTGGGCACCTCGTGTGCCACCCGAACTCCATTATCTTGCAGAGTACTCCTTTTGGTCAGAAAAAATTCATTATATATTCTCCTGAAATTTCTGACCCTCGTATCACGTGAATTTCCTCTGTTTTCGTTTCGAGCCTGTTTCTGCCACAGATTTAGGGCAAGGATGTCTTCTCAAGATTCATAGGGGGAAAGCTATGTGGACGATTACCTTAATAACCCCAAGGTCTATGGGGACTTGGATCATTATGGTTGGACCACTCATGAGGAAGAATATAATGATCCCAAGGGGAAGGAAGGAACAAGCTCCGATGAAAAGGAGGCTCCTCTACCCCAATCTGGAAACACACATGTCGAGTTCAAGAAGTCAAGCCTCCCTGACTCAAGGAAGAAGCCCAAGATTTTGTTTATCCCTTTTCGTGTTTTGCAGGAGAGTAAGCAAGAATTATGCCAAAGGGTGTTGAAGCTTGAAGAGGAAATTAACGATCTGAAGGAGCAGAATTTTTTGCTCAAGAGGAAATTAAACAAGTTCAAGAACTCTGCAACAACTCCAGCACCATCACCTTCGAAGGAAGACAACTAAGCACGGGTTTGGGCAATCCCCTTGGCTTGTGCCAAGCTTGGGGGAGTTGCCCCGGTATCGTATCACCATCACATCTTTTGCTTTTACCTTTTTCTTAGTTCGGTCCTTTTTGTTTTTATATTTTTATAGTAGAATAAAGCTCTTAGTATGATCTAGGCTCGAGTTTCTCATTGTGTCACCCCCGATGTAGTCGAGTTCGTGAATCATATAATAAAGAGATCTTAGTTAAGGGCCCTGCCTCATGCCATGATCTAAAGAAAAGAATAGTAAAAGAACAAAAGCATGAAAGACCATGTAATGATCTTATGGGAAGTGATGGCTTCACATATAAAAAGAATGTTGATTGAAACTTGTTGCAGGTGGACAAACGTAGACCTTGGTCATTGTTGTAATTAATAGGGAGTAATAAAGAAAGAGAGGTTCACATATAAATATATCATCTTGGGCACCATCTATGATTGTGAACACTCATTAAACTATTACATGCTTAGAAGGAGATGTTGGACAAGGAAGACAACATAATGAATTATGTTTGCTTGGTTCTGAACAATGTAATATGACTAGAGATCCCTTAGCATGTGACGCTTGCTTTCACCTCATATCAACCAAAACTTCTGCACTAAGTAGAGATACTACTTGTGCATCCATAAACCTGCAACCCAGTTTTGCCATGAGAGTCCACCATACCTACCTATGGATTGAATAAGATCCCTCAAGTAAGTTGTCATCGGTGCAAGCAATACAAATTGCTCCCTAAATATGTATTATCTATTGGTGTGTGGAAAATAAGCTTTGTACGAACCTGTGATGAGAAAGACATAAAAGCGACACACTGCATAATAAAGTTCTTTATCACAGGAGGCAATATAAAGTGACGTTCCTCCACACTAAGAGATCACACATCCAAACCTCAGAAGCGCATCACAACCTGTGCTTCCCTCTGCGAAGGGCCTATCTTGTACCTTTACCTTTTATCCTTAAAAGAGTCATTGTGATCGACACCAATTCCTTATTTCGCCTTTATCTTTGCTAACGTCATGTGCAAGGGAAAGATGTATATTCATATGTCAACTTGGAAGTAAGTACTCATGAATTATTATTGTTGACATTACCCTTGAGGTAAGTAGTTGGGAGGCGAAACTATAGGCCCCTATCTTTCTCTATGTCCAACTGAAACTTTGATCTCATGAGTACCACGTGAGTTTTAGCAATTGTAGAAAACAAAAGGATGATTGACTATGTGGATTTTCTTTACAAGCTCTTATTTGACTCTTTCCGATGTTATGATAAATTGCAATTGCTTCAATAATTGAAGGCTATTGGTTGTTAATTCTCATTAAGGTTCTTGATCCATACTTTACTTTGTGAAGGAATTGTCCCTTTAGCATAAGAGTTTACATGACGATATTGCCGTTCTAATTATGATCATGATGCTTGCATGATCGTATTTTGTTTTATCGACTCCTCTATCTCTAAACATGTGGGCATATTTATTGATCTCGGCTTCCGCTTGAGGACAAGCGAGGTCTAAGCTTGGGGAGTTGATACGTCCATTTTGCATCATGCTTTTATGTTGATATTTATCGCTTTATGGGCTGTTATTACACTTCTCGGTACAATACTTATGCCTTTTCTCTCTTATTTTATAAGGTTTACATGAAGAGGGAGAATGCCGGCAGCTAGAATTCTGGTCTGAAAAGGGAGCAAGTTTGAGATACCTATTCTGCGCAACTCCAAAACCCGTGAAAATCAACGGGGAATTATTTTAGATTTTATGAAAAATACTGGGCGAAAGAAGAACCAGAGGGCCGCCACCAGGAGGTCACAAGCCTTCTAGGCCCGGCCTACCCCTCTGGTCGGGCCTGGGTGACTTGTGGGCCCCCTGCTGCCCCTCCGGTGCTCATCTTTTGATATATGGAGGGTTTCATTCCAGAAAAAATCAGAAGGGAGCTTTCGGGAGGAGCCCCCGCCGCCACGAGGCGTTACTTGAGCAGAACCAATCTAGAGCTCCGGCACGGTCGTCCTGCCGGGGAAATTTCCCTCTCGGAGGGGGAAATCGTTGCCATCATCATCAGCAACACTCCTCTCATCGGAGGGGACTCATCTCCATCAACATATTCATCAGAACCATCTAATCTCCAAACCCTAGTTCATCTCTTGTAACCAATCTCTGTCTCGCGACTCCGGTTGGTACTTGTAAGATTTCTAGTAGTGTTAATTACTCTTTCTAGTTGATGCTAGTTGGATTACTCGGTGGAAGATGATATGTTCAGATCCTTGATGCTATTCATTACCTCTATGGTCATGAACATAACTATGTTTTGTGAGTAGTCACTTTTGTTCCTGAGGACATGGGATAAGTCTTGCTATAAGTAGTCATGTGAATTTGGTGTTCGTTCGATATTTTGATGTGTTGTATGTTGTTTTTCCTCTAGTGGTGTTATGTGAACGTCGACTACATAACACTTCACCATTATTTGCTCCTAGAGGAAGGCATTGGGAAGTAATAAGTAGATGATGGGTTAATAGAGTGACAGAAGCTTAAACCCTAGTTTATGCTTTGCTTCGTAAGGGGATGATTTGGATCCACTAGTTTAATGCTATGGTTAGACTTTGTCTTAATTCTTCTTTCGTAGTTGCAGATACTTGCGAGAGGGGTTAATCATAAGTGGCAGGTTTGTCCAAGTAAGGGAAGCACCCAAGCACCGGTCCACCCACATATCAAACTATCAAAGTAGCCAACGCTAATCATATGAACATGATGAAAACTAGCTTGACAGAATTTCCCATGTGTCCTCGGGAGCGCTTTACCTCATATAAGAGTTTGTCCAGGCTTGTCCCTTGATACAAAAGTTATTGGGCCATCTTGCTGCACCTTTGTTACTATTGTTACTTGCTACTCGCTACGAATCATCTTATCACACAACTATCTGTTACCGATAATTTCAGTGCTTGCAGAGAATACCTTGCTGAAAACCACTTGTCAATTCCTTCTGTTCCTCGTTGAGTTCAACACTCTTACTTATCGAAAGGACTACGATAGATCCCCTACACTTGTGGGTCATCAGAACACAGCAGACCAAAAGGTCGAAAATGAGTCATATAGTAGATCTGATCAACATAAAGGTGTTCACCATTGCAACCACCTCATCTCACGTGATGATAGGACCTAGGTTGGTGGATTTGGATGATGCCACACTTAGACAACCCGAGGTATATTGATTTGAGTGGGAGTTCTTTAGTAATATGATTAACTGAACTCATTATCATTAACATAGTCTAAGTTGTCTCTTGCAAAATTATGTTGTAGATCAATGGATCGCGCAATAGCTCCATTGAATTTTAAAGCGTTCCTAGAGAAAGCTAAGCTGAAAGATGATGGAAGTAATTAAGCGGACTATGTCCATAATCTGAGGATTATCCTCACGGCTTCGCAAAAGGCTTATGCCCTTGATCTGCTGCTTGGCACGCCACCCCCTCTAATGTTGTCTGCATGTGAACGTGTGGCAGGCGCGTGCTGATGACTACTCGATAGTTCAGTGCACCATGTTGTACAACTTAGAATCTGGACTTCAAAAGCGCTTTGAACGCCATGTAGCATATGAAATGTCCCAGGAGTTGAAGTTGGTATTTGAAGAAAATACCCAGACCGAGAGGTATGAGACCTTTGATAACTTCTTCGCCTACAAGATGGAATGAAATAGTTCTGTCAATGAACACCTACTCAGAATGTGTGGGTACTACAACCGCTTGACTGATTTGGGAGTTGGGCTTCCACCCGAGACTAGCACTGTCATAATTCTCTAGTCATTGCCACCTAGATACAAAATCTTCATGATGAACTATAATATGCAAGGGATGAACAAGTCAGTCTTTAATCGATTCGCGATGCTAAAAGTTGCAGAAGTAGAAATCGAAAAGGAGCATCATGTGTTGATGGTGAATAAAACCACCAGTTTCAAGAACTGCAAGGAAAAGAAGGGAAACTTCAATAAGAGTGACAAGCAAGTTTCTTCTCCCATAAAGAAAGCCAAGGCTGGACCCAAGCCTGAGTGGTGCTTTTATTGCAAGGGGACAGGTCACTGGAAGCGGAATTGCCCCAAGTAACTCTGTGATAAGAAGGGTTATTGATGTGTACCTCACTAGCTCTCGTAGTAGTGCGTGGGTATTTTATACTGGTTCGGTTGCTCATGTTTTAACTCGAAACATGAACTACATAATAAACGGAGGTTGGCGAAGGATGAAGTGACGATGCGCGTCGGAAATGGTTCAAGGTTGATGTGATCCCCGTCGGCACGCTCGCTCTTCAATTACCATCAGGATTAGTAGTAAACCTAAATAATTGTTATTTGGTGCCTACGTTGAGCATGAACAGTATATCTAGATCTTGTTTATTGCGAGATGGTTATTGATTTAAATCAGAGAATAATGGTTGTTCTATTTATATGAGTAACATCTTATATGATCATGCACCCAATGTGAATGGTTTATTCTTGTTGAATCTCGATAGTAGTGATACACACATTTATAATATTGATGCCAAAAGATGCAAAGTTAATTCTGATAGTACCACTTTCTTGTGGCACTACCGCTTAGGTCATATTAAGGTAAGACGCATGAGGAAGCTCCATGCTGATGGACTCTTGGAATCGCTTGATACATGCGAATCATGCCTCATGAGCAAGATGACGAAAACCCTATTATCCGGTACAATTGAGCGGGCAAATGACTTATTGGAGATCATACATACTAATGTGTGCAGTCCGATGAGTGATGAGGCGTGCGGTGGATATCATTATTTCCTTGCCTTCACCCATGATATGAGTAGATGTGGGTATATTTATTTAATGAAACACAAGTCTGAAACCTTTGAAAAGTTCAAGCAATTTCAAAGTGAAGTAGAGAATCATCGTAACAAGAAGATAAAGTTTCTACGTTCTGACCGTGGTGGTGAATATCTGAGTTATGGGTTTGGCATGCATTTGATATAGTGTGGAATAGTTTCACAACTCATGCCACCTGGAACACCACAGCGTAATGGTGTGTCCGAGCGCCGTAATCATACTCTATTGGATATGGTGCAATCTATGATGACTCTCACTGATCTGCCACTATAATTTTGGGGTTAACCATTCGAGACAACCGCATTCACTTCAATATGGCACCATCAAAGTCCGTTGAGCCGATGCCGTATGAATTATGGTTTCGCAAGAAACCTAAGCTGTCGTTTCTTAAAGTCTGGTCCTATGACACTTATGTGAAAAGGATACAACCTAATAAGCTCGAACCCAAAGTAGACAAATGCGTCTTCATAGGATACTCTAAGGAAACATTTTGGTACACCTTCAATCTTAGATCCGAAGGCAAGGTATTTGTTGCCAAGAATGGGTCCTTTCTAGATAAAGAGTTTCTCTCAAAATAATTAAGTAGGAGGACGGTAGAACTTGATGAGGTTGTTGAACCGTCACTTCAGTTGGATAGTTGTGGGATCAGTAGAAGGGATGTCTAGAGGGGACGGGTTAATAGACTACTTGCATAAATTAAAACCTAGACTTTTCCTTATTTTAATTGTTGGAAGATTTTAGTAATTCTAACAAGCTTAGTGCACCCTACACATGCTAGTCAACATATATGGCAGCGGAAAGTAAAGATATTGCACATGTAAGTAAGGAGTAGATTTTGGAAGATTAAACGCAAAGATGGGCACGGTGATTTTTGGGTGGTTCCGATAGGTGGTGCTATCGTATGTGCACGTTAGTGGAGACTTAGACCCATGGAGGGTAATGGCTGCGAGAGTCCACAGAGAGCTCCACCAACAAGGGGTCCACGCAGAAGTGGCCTTGTCTATTCCACCATGGCATATGTCCACACAGGACTGGCCTCACTCGAGATAGATCTTCACGAAGTAGGCGATCTCCTTGTGAGTACAAACTTCTTGGTGCAACTCCACAACAAGAAGTAGGAGGCTCCCAAGCGACACCTAACCAATCTAGGAGGCATGATGTCCCACAAGTATAGGGGGTCAATCGTAGTCCTTTCGATAAGTAAGAGTGTAGAACCCAACGAGGAGTGGAAGGAAATGACGAGCGGTTTTCAACAAGGTAATTTATGCAAGCACTAAAATAGCGGTAAAAAGTTGTTTGATAGCAAGATAATTGTAACAACTGACCAGTAGGAATAGTAACAATAGGTGCAGCAAGGTAGCCCAGTCCTTTTGTGGCATAGGACAGGCCAGAACAATTTCTTATAATAGGAAAAGCATTCTTGAGGGAACACAGGAATGTCATCTAGTCACTTTCGTCATGTTGGGTTAATCCGTGTTCGGTATTTTGGTATTTTATATGTGGGTGGACAGGTGCTTGGTTGCTATTCTCACTTGAACAAACCTCCCACTTATGACCAACCCTCCTGCAAGCATCGACAACTACGATAAAAGTACTAGGAATAAATTCTAACCATATCATTAAACATAGGGATCCAAATCATCCCCTTATGGAGTAGTGCATGGACTTGAGTTTTACTTTCTGTCACTCTCGCAACCCACCCTCTAATTACTACTCCATAATGCATTCCCTTAGCACCAAATATGGTGAAGTGTTATGTAGTCTACGTTCACATAACACCACTAAGGGTATCACAACATTCATATCATCAAAATATCAAACGAATATCAACTTCACATGACTACCCGCAACATGATTTCTCAAGTGGCCTCAAGAACAAAAGTAACTACTCACAAGTGATAAACATGTTCATGATCAGAGAGGTATTAAATAGCATAATGGATTTGAACATATGATCTTCCACCAAATAAACCATAAAGCACCACCTACAAGATGTAATCAACACCACTAGTCTCACCCAGGTACCAATCCGAGGTTCCGGTACAAGATTGAGCACAAGAGATAAACTAGGGTTTTGAGAGGAGATGGTGCCGATTAAGATTGGCCTCCAGAAGATAAGAGGGTTGTTGGTGATGACAATGGCCTCGATTTCCCCCTTCGGTAAGGAAGTTCCTCCAGCGGAATCGCTCCGCCGGGGGGCAAAAGTGCTCCTGCCCACGTTCCGCCTCGAGACGGCGACGCTTCATCCCGAAAGTCCTCCCCTTACTTTTTTCAGGGTAAAAGGGATTTTATACCAGAAGATGATCGCCAGAGGTGGGCGAGAGGGCCCACTAGACATCAGGTCGCGCTAGGGGGGCCTAGCATGCCCCGGTGTCTAGTGGGTGCCTTGTAGCCCCGCTCCAGCACTTCTTCCCTCCAGTATTTATTTATTTATTTATTATAAAACAAAACTCCATAAATTTTCATCCCAATTGGAGACGTGCATAATAGGTATCTTTGACATAGCTTTTTCAGGTCCAGAATTCCATCTGCCGGCATTCTCCCACTTGATGTAAATCTTGCATATAGTGAGAGAAAGGGCATTAGAATTACTCCACCAAGTGGCAAAATGCATAAAAAACTACATATAATAGTAACAAAACATGATGCAAAATGGACGTATCAAGGCACCACCCACCAAAAGGTAGTAGATGAGGTAGAACGATGGACTCCTTGCTGTTGTGCTTCAAAAGATAGTCTCTTCAACACTAAATCACTGTATCACAGATTTGGCATGGGTAGAAGAGATTGATTGGGTGGAAAGAAACTTGGGGAGGCTAGAGATCAAGTTTCTAGTGTATGTATTGGAATATCTTGATCTCAAACATGAGTAGGTGGCTCTCTCTCAGAAAAATGGATATGGCAAGTGTATGTATGTTCTCAGTGCTTCCTCTATGAATGAGAGGTGGTGGAGGGGTATATATAGGCATCTCCAAAAGTCCAACCATTACACATTATTTCCCAACTTGGTGACACCAACATGAATCTTGGTGGTACCGAGTCGCACTAAATGTGGCAACTTTCGAATTCTTGGTGAGACATATATATGAATCTCGGTGGTACCAATATGGTGACGTGGGGCAGTTTCCAAATCTTGGTGTGACCGATTTCCAAACTCGTAAATTCCGATTCTTGAAATCAATAGACCAGAAAGCTGGTCACTATTTTTTGGTGGCACCAAAGTGACAGTTGGTGCTACCGAGATTCTATGGTTTGGCATAGGATCTGTCTCTGATAAAAATCGGTAGGGTCAAGTGAAATTATTGGTGGCACCAAATTTGATGTTTAAGCTTTGGACACAGAATTTTTTGGGGGAATGTGTGAGTATTTTTGGTGTCTATCTCTAAGCACTTGAACAACCAAGTCATCATAGATACGTCACCCCTTTTAGTAGTATTGGCTTTCTATGGACTCAAAAGTGATTACTCACAAATATTAAATGTTGAGTCTTGTATCTTGGTATACTTCACTCTCAAGGAATGATACAATCAAGCTACTCACTTGAGATCCCCCTTGACCGTACGGCAATCTATCCTAAAATAGAAAAACATATCAAGGGCAAACCTATACCTTGCACATAGTCCACTTGAGCTAGATTATGACAATCTTGACTTCCACAAGATGGACCACCTTTCTTGATTGCGTTGGCTTGATGAAGACTAGTTGATCTTGACGCAATCCCATGGAAACACACTTAACCCCACATAGAACTCTCTTGAAGACCATGGGTTATTACACAAAAGCATAATGGACAATGCTTACCATACCATGGGATCACTTGATCCCTCTCGATACATCTTGTACGCTTCGTGTGTTGATCAACTTGATTTACCCTTTGACTTAGTCTTGATCAACCTTGTGTATTTATGACCATTTTTTGGATAATACCGTGAATACCACCTTGGTCATCATATAAACTCCTTGAAACCAACACATGGACTTCAAGAAGTGCTCATGGACAAATCCTTCAAATATAATTTAAGACAACCATTAGTCCATAGGGATTGTCAGCAATTACCAAAACCACATACGGAGAAATATGATCTAACACTCTTGCTCCTAGTTGTGTGCGCAGTCCCTAGGATATGATTTATTACTTATGTGAAAAATATATTCCTCCTCATAAGAATCAAGCTACCTTACACGAAATATTTAACTTTGTGCAAATTAAAGAAGAGAGTGTCCCACAAGCTTGGGGGAGGCTTCTCCAATTACTTAATGCTTTGCCTAATCATCCTCTTAAGAAATATTAAACACTTGATATATTTTATAATGGACTAACTCATGCTTCTAGGGACCAGCTAGATAGTTGTGCTGGTTGTGTTTTTAGGGAACGAACTGTCGAACAAGCTCACGAGTTATTGAATAATATATGGAAGAACTATGATGAATGGACACTTCCTGAACCACCGCCTAAACCCACTCCAAAGAAGAGGGGTATCTTATTCACCAGTCCTGAAACTACGCAAGAGGCAAAGAAATGTATGAAGAACAAGGGCATTAAAGCTGAAGATGTTAAGAATTTACCACCTATCAAACAAATCCATGGTTTCAAAAGACCACCCGAGGTGGTGGAGGTAAATCCTATTTTAAAGTATGATGAAGGTGACATCCCTTAAAATAAACATCCTAGTCAATGCTTATATGAGTTTGATAATTATATTATAGAGCAAGATAATTTCAACTCCTATGTTATGAAACAATTGAAACAAAACTCTGATATGATTTCTCGCTTAAGTGACTTGTTATTTAGAATCACCAATGATGTAAGAGTTGTAGGAAAACATGCTTCTATGGTTCAAACCCAATTAGAACAAGTTGCTAAATCTCAAAGTGAGCTACTTCATGAAATGAATAATAATATGAATGATCATGTTGTTAGAGTAATGACTAGAGGAGGGACAATGACTCAAGATACACTATATCTAGAAGGACACCCTAAAATAATTGAACAAGATTCACAAAGAATTAATATTGATGCACCTAATCCTTCTAGGAAGAAAAAGAAAAAAAATGATAGGACCTTGCACACTTGTAGTGAACCTGAAGTAGAAAATCTTCTGCTAGTGTTAATGATATATCTAGCTCTGATATTGAAACTCAATATGGTAGTGCGCATTCACCTAGTGACAATGAAAATGATAATGATGATGCTCATGTGAAAAATGCTTTATGTGATATAGGAGTTGGTGTTAGTGGCACTGTTCAAGAATTCGTCCAAATAACCAGTTAACTTTCCAGTTAATTGCTACTCTTAGGGTGACCAAATCGAATAACACCTATTCATCATGTTAACTTGCCATGTCGATTAATTGGCCAGTTAGACCTATTAATCAGTTGTCATATCGTTTAATCAGTTGCCAGACCGATTAATCACTATTGGCCTATTAACTGGTGGGCAAATGAATCCCAAAATTTTGGCACATAAACCCTCCACCCCTCTTTCTACTAAATAGCTAGGTTTGGCCCTCCTCCCGATTCCTCATGCTCCCTTCATCCTCTCCTAACCTGGTTGGTGTCTAGTCGTGTCCTCACCGGTGCGAGTCATCGCGCTACACTTGCAAGATCTAATTGGTCCGCCATTCTGGTCACCTGCATGGACCCCACCCCCATGGACACTCCCCATCCTCTCCCATGGGATGCTCCCCAATCTCCTTCTCAATGGTGTCACCAGCAGGCAAGGTACTACCATCTTCCCCTATCTTAGTGGAGAATCCAGCATTCATATATTAGTAGATTATGAATTACAATTTTGTAGATGGGTGGATGGAACTGTTGGTTTTGGTTGTTATGTGTAGTATATTGTGTGATGTATGTTAGCAAGTATATGGATAAGTTCAAATGTTTAATTGATTATTTTAAATTTTCAGATTTTATATATTTGGATGTATAACGATTATCAAATTTACCTCTTGTTTATTTTTTATATGCCTACAATAGAATATTTTGGTATATTGCATAGCTAGGTGCATGGAATTATGGTATAATACATAAAAGATCTAGATATAAGTTGGCAAGTTTCTATTCAATCTACCGATTAATGGTTGACCGATTAATCCAGTTAATAGGCCGATTCACCGATTAATCGCTACTCCCAAGCCAACCGAGCAACTACCGGTTACCGATTTCTTAAACAGTGGTTAGTGCTACACCTTTTTCCTTGCACAAAATACTTGACTTGAATAAACTTACACCTACCCAAATTTCATTGCAAATGGCTGACAAATTAACCGCCATACCTATTGGTATTTGTGAGGGTGTACCCATTGTTTTGGCAAATGTTACTATCTTGAACCACTTTGTTATACTTGATATGCATGAGTCGGTTACCCTTGGTAGACCTTTCTTAAATACTGTACGATCTGTTACTAAATGCAACAAAAGCAAAGTCAAATTTCATGTCAATGGTAAAGAACATACGGTGCATTTTTGAACGAAACAATTTCAAGTGAATGGTGTTAATGTTATTAAAAAATCTCCGACTACCACGAATGGAAGTTTTCAGCTACCTCTACCTACTCCCAAAAATAAATATGAAAAACTTATTGTTGGGTATATCCACATCCCCGTTGAGGTAACTTAGTGTTTTACAAAAATTCTTTGGATTCATGCTAATTGGAAGTGGTTGTTAATAAGACTTGATCAACCTTGTTAATGAATTATTTTCAAGAGGCATGAGGTCGATGAATTCAGTAGGCACAACTCTTTGTAGCGATTTTACTTTTCCTATTATTTTTTAATGCAATTAATGTGATGATTATCCCGTTTTCTTATTTTTTTCCATGCAATAAAAAATTGCCCAAAAATAAAAGTTCTCCAAATGACTAGGTGTCTAGTGGGCCCCTTGGGCCCCCCCTCACTTATTCCTTCAGTTCATGGTGTTTATATCCTACTCATGCTAGTATGCAACGACAACTATTCATAAAACATGTTCATGGTCGTCTTCGATATTTAGCTGGTCGCTTCCCAAACTATTGGCTAGCCTTCGACTGTACTAAGCGGGAATACTACTCGTGCATAAAACTCCTTAAAACAATGTTATTCCACATGAGTCCACTATATCTACCTATATGCTATATTACGTTACCATTCCAAGTAAATTTGCACGTGCCACCTCTAATACTTCAAATGAACATATTTCTTCTGTGCCTAGACCGCTCATGGAGCGACACGGGGCGGTCAGTATCTTCCATGCTAAGCGGGTTATTCTCATGATGAGTATTTATTCACTCGTCATTGCACGAGAGGGGCTGGTAAAAAGGGACTCCAAATCCCTAAATCATAAACCGCAACTAATTAAATTAAACTCCCCCTGGATTGTTGTTGGTATGGACAGCACCCGTGGATTTGGCTAGCCATGGAGTGTGTTTGTTGGTGGAGGGGGGGGGTAAACCTTTACTTTTACCGCTTGGGAAACACCACTAATTTTTTTAGCACGAAAGATACCGATAACTCGTGGTTGTAACATTGACAGGAAGGGTGTACATCCCAAAATAATTTATCTCTCATTTTCACTATGAGCACTGGTACCTATGCAAATCCCTGCTTCCCTATGCAAAGGGACTTTCTATTTACTTTCATGTTATTTCATTTTTACTCTGACTCATCACCTTTTCAAATAAGCACCAAACCTGAGAGCACTATTGTCATCCTCATGCTTTGTGACTAGTTAGTCGTTGTTTGCAGCATGACTGGATCTCTGCTACCATGAATTACAATACCTAGTCGCTGCTTGAACTTTGGAGGTGCGTTGCATTTATGCTTTGTGGTCTTAGAAAAGGCTCGCGAGATACCATTATTGTCACATTATATCTTGATTGTTTTGACCAAGTGTTGGAGTTTGAGTTATCTTATTATTGCTCGCTAACTAATTATGACATAGATATGAGCTAATATAGTTTCTATGGGTTATTGCCGATATGATTGGTCATGATTTATGTTGAACACCTGGGTGCTCTCTAAGCATGTATATCTAAACAAGAACAATAGAGTTCGTAAAAGTTTTTCTTTATCACTTTTAGTTTGTGAACTGAACTGCTTGAGGACAAGGAGTGGGTTAAGCTTGGGGGAGTTGGCATATCTCCATCGTATCTACTTTTCCTAATGCTTTTGCTCTTGTTTTGGACTCTAATTTGCATGATTTCAATTAAACTAACCCGTACTAACGTTGTTTTCCGCACAACTACCACGGTGTCGTTTTTGTGCAGAATTAAAAGTTCTCAGAATGGAAGGAAATTTTTTATAATATAAAAGAAACATACTAGAACCAAGACCCACGAGAGCGGAGGCCCCACACGACCACTAGGAACCAGGGCACGCCCGCCCCCCTCGTGCGTCCTGGTGTCTAGTGGGGCCCACATGGCTCCATTGAACCTAATCCCAACGCTGTAAAATCATATTTTTGGAGAAAAAATAGGGGAGGATGTTAGGAAACGTTGCATGGGAAACAAAAAAATTCCTACGCACATGAAAGACCTATCGGATCCACATACCCTTGTAGATCGCTTAGCGGGAAGCGTTAAGAAATGCGATTGATGTGGTCGAACGTCTTCACGATCCAATCATGATCCGTCTCATGAACTCCGTCCTGATCTAGTACCGAACGGATGACACCTCCGCGTTCAGCACACATACAACTCGGTGAATATCTCCGCCTTCTTGATCCAGCAAGAGGGGAGAAGAGGTAGCTGAATTCTCCGGCAGCGCAACGGCGTGACAGTGATGGTGGTGGAGCTACTCCGGTAGGGCTTCGCCATGCCGGACTAATCTAGCTACGGGGGTGTCGAAGTTGTGGAGGGAGAGAGGGCTACACTTTGGCTAGAGTGCCAAAAGCCTCTCTCATCTACACTATATATAGGTGGGAGGGAGGGGGCGGTACCCTAGGGAAAAACCTAGGGTTTCGGCCGGCGCAAGAGGGAGAGGGAGGAGTCCTCCTCCAACTCCACTTGAAAGGAGGAGTCCTCCTTCCCCAAATTGGATTAACCTCCTCTCCTTGCCTTTTCTCCTACTTCGGCCGACCTAGGCCCTCTTGGGCTAGCCACCAGCCGACTAGGAGCTGGTGCGCCACCCTTGGGCCCCTTTTGGTGTCCTCCCGGGTGAGTGGACCCTCCCGGTAGAACTCCAGAACCCATTCGTCACTCCCGGTACTTTATCGGTAATGCTCGAAAACCTTCTGGAAGCCAAATGGATACTTCCTATATATCAACCTTCGTCTCTGGACCATTCTGGAAACCCTCGTGACGTCTAGGATCTCATCTGAGACTCTAAAAAACCTTCAGTTACCAACATAAATAATTCAGCTATACCGAAACATCACCGAGCCTTAAGTGTGGAGACCCTGGGCGTTCAAGAACTATGTAGACATGACCGAGACACTCTCCGGTCAATATCCAATAGCGGGACCTGGATGCCCATATTGGATCCTACATATTCTATGAAGATATTATCGGTTTTACTTCTATGCCAAGGATTCATTTAATCATGTATATCATCCCCTTTGTCCTTCGGTATGTTACTTTCCCGAGATTCGATCGTCGGTATCCCCATACCTATTTCAATCTCGTTACCGGCAAGTCTCCTTAGTCGTTCCATAATACAAGATCTCATGGCTAACTCTTTAGTCACATTGCTTGCAAGGCTTGTTTGTGATGTTGTATTACCGAGTGGGCCCCGAGATACCTCTTCATCATACGGAGTGACAAATCCCAGTCTTGATCCATGCTAACTCAACGGACACCTTCGGAAATACCTGTAGAGGATCTTTATAATCACCCAGTAATGTTGTGACGTTTGATACACACAAAGCGTTCCTCTGGTGTCAGTGAGTTACATGATGTCATGGTCATAAGAATGTATACTTGACATGTAGAAAACAATAGCAACAAAATAACACGATAACATGCCACATTTATAGTTTCAGTCTTGTCCATCACATCATTCTCCTAATGATGTGATCCCGTTATCAAGTGACAACACTTGTCTATGCCCAGGAAACCATAACCATCTTTGATCAACGAGCTAGTCAACTAGAGGCTTACTACGGACAGTATTTTGTCTATGTATCCACACATGTATTTATGTTTCCATTCAATAGAATTGTAGCACGGATAATAAATGATTATCTTGAAACAAGAAATATAATAATAACTATTTTATTATTGCCTCTAGGGCATATTTTCAACAGTCTCCCACTTGCACTAGATTCAATAATCTAGCATCACATCTCTATGTGATTTACAATGTAACAAATTTAACACCCATGCAGTTCTGGTGTTGGTCATGATTAGCTCGAGGAATAGGCATAGTTAGCGGGTCTGCAACATTCAGATCCGTGTGCACTTTCCAAATATTTATGTCCTCCTCCTTGATGTAATCGTGGATGTCATTGAAGCGTCGTTTTATGTGTCTGGTCCTCTTGTGAAACCTTGGTTCCTTGGCTAGAGCAATGGCACCGGTGTTGTCACTTAACATATTTATTGGATCCAGTGTGCTCGGCACACCTCCAAGATCTGTCATTAACTGCTTCATCCAGACACCCTCCTTAGCCGCCTCTGAGGCAGCTATGTACTCCACTTCGCATGTAGAATCAGCTACGGCGCTTTGCTTGGAACTACACTAGCTTACCACACCCCTATTAAGAATAAATACGTATCCGGTTTGTGACTTAGAGTCATCAGGATCAGCGTCGAAGCTTGCATCGACGTAACACTTTACGACGAGGTCTTCGTCACCTCCATAAATGAGATACATTTCCTTACTCCTTTTCAGGGACTCCAGAATATTCTTGACCGATGTCCAGTGCTCCACTCCTGGATCACTTTGAAACCTGCGTGTCTTACTTATGGCAAGGCTGACATCCGATCTTGTGCACATCATTGCATACATGATAGACGCTATGGCTGAAGCATAGGGGACAACACTCATCGTTTCTCTATCTTCTGCAGTTACTGGGCATTTAGTCTTACTCAACTTTATACCTTGTAACACAAGCAAGAGCCCCTTCTTGGATTGTTCCATTTTGAACTTCTTCAAAACTTTATCAAGGTATGTGATTTCTGAAAGTCCTATTAAGCGCCTTGATCTATATCTATCGATCTTGATGCCTAATATGTAAGCAGCTTCTCCGAGGTCCTTCATTGAAAAACTCTTATTCAAGTAATCCTTCATGCTCCCCAAAAATTCTATATTGTTTCCAATCAGCAATATGTCATCCACATATAATATTAGAAACACAATAGAGCTCCCACTCACTTTCTTGTAAATAAAATCTTCTCAAAAAACTTGTATAAACCCAAATGCTTTTATCACCTCATCAAAACGTTGATTCCAACTCCGAGATGCTTGCACCAGTCCATAAATGGATCGATGTAGCTTGGATACTTTATTAGCATTCTCTGGATCAACAAAACCTTCGTGTTGCATCATATACAACTCTTCCTCAAGAAACCCGTTAAGGAATGCCGTTTTGACATCGATCCGCCAGATTTCATAATCGAAAAATGTAGTTATTGTTAACATGATTCGGATGGAATTAAGCATCGCTACGGGTGAGATTGTCTCATCATAGTCAACTCCTTGAACTTGTGAAAACCCCTTTTCCACAAGTCGAGCTTTATGGACGGTGACATTACCGTCCGCATATGTCTTCTTCTTAGAGATCCATTTGTTCTAAATAGCCTTTCGACCTTCAGGTAATACTTCCAAAGTCCATAGTTTGTTTTCATACATAGATCCTATCTCGGATTTCATGGCCTCTAACCATCTATTGGAATCCAGGACCTCCATGGCTTCTCCATAATTCGCAGGCTCATTGTTGTCCAACAACATGATTGACAAGATAGGATTACTGTACCACTCAGGAGCAGTACGTGACCTTGTCGACCTGCAAGGTTTGATAGCAACTTGATCCGAAGCTTCATGATCACCATCATTAGCTTCCTCTTCAACTAGTGTTGCCTCCACAAAATCTTTCCGCCCTATGCCACCATCTTGTTGAAGCAGAGGTTCTACAACCTCATCAAGTTCTATCTTCCTCCCACTCAATTCTTTCGAGAGAAACTCTTTCCCAAGAAAAGATCTGTTCTTAGCGACAAACACTTTGCCCTTGGATTTGAGATAGAAGGTATACCCAACTGTCCCTTTTGGGTAATCCATGAAGACACACTTTTCCACTTTGGGTTCCATCTTTTCAGGTTGAAGCTTTTTGACATAAGCATCACATCCCCAAACTTTAAGAAATGAAAACTTTGGCTTCTTACCATACCACAGCTCAGATGGTGCTGTCTCAACTGATTTTGAAGGTGCCCTATTTAAAGTGAACGCAACTGTCTCCAATGCATAGCCCCAAAACGATAATGGCAAATCGGTATGAGACATCATAGAACACACCATATCTAATAAAGTACGATTACAACATTCAGACACACCATTGTGCTGTGGTGTTCCACGTGGTCTCAACTGTGAAACGATTCCACATTGTTTTAAGTGAGCTCCAAACTCGTAACTCAGATACTCACCTCCTCGATCAGATCGTAGGAACTTGATCTTCTTGTTACGATGATTTTCAACTTCACTCTGAAATTGCTTGAACTTTTCAAACGTTTCAGACTTGTGCTTCATCAAGTAGATATAACCATACCTACTCAAATCATAAGTGAAGGTGAGAAAATAACGATATCCACCGTGCGCCTCTATGCTCATCGGTCCGCACACATCAGTATGTATGATCTCCAACAAGTCACTTGCATGCTCCATTGTTTCGGAGAACGAAGTGTTAGTCATCTTGCCCATGAGACATGGTTCACATGTGTCAAGTGATTCAAAACCAAGTGACTCAAAAAGTCCATCAGCATGGAGTTTCTTCATGCGTTTTACACCAATTTGACCTAAGTGACAGTGCCACAAGAAAGTGGCGCTATCATTATTAACTCTATATATTTTGGTCTCAATGTTATGGACATGACTGTCATCACTATCGAGATTCAATATGAACAAACCCCTCACATTGGGTGCATGACCATAAAAGATATTACTCATATAAATAGAACAACCATTATTCTCTGACTTAAATGAGTAACCATCTCGCAATAAACAAGATCCAGATATAATGTTCATGCTCAATGCAGCCACTAAATAACAATTATTTAAGTTCATCACTAATACCGATGGTAACTCAAGTGAAATTGTGCCGACGGCGGTCGCATCAACCTTGGAACCAATTCCGACGCGCATCGTCACTTTATCCCTCGCCAGCCTTCATTTATTCCACAGTACCTATTTCGAGTTGCAAATGTGAGCAACAGAACGGGTATCAAATACCCAGGCACTACTAGGAGACCTGGTGAGGTACAGATCAATAACATGTATATCAAATATACCTTGTTTGGTGTTAGCCGCCTTCTTATCGGCCAAATACCCCGATATTGGCCAAGTAATTGTTTCACACATTTACTTTCTCCAACCTTTTCAACTCTCACGCAATACATGAGCGTGAGCCATGGTTTTAGCACTATAGATGGTGTGGAGTGTGGTGGAGGTTGCAAGACAAAAAAGGAGAAGATAGTCACATTAACTAGGCATATCAATGAGCTGTGGAGATGCTCATCAATAGATATCAATGTGAATGAGTAGGGATTGCCATACAAATGATGCTCTAGACCTAGGAGTATGTGAAAGCTCTTAAAGAAAACTAGTGGGTGCGCATCCAACTTGCTTGCTCACGAAGACCTAAGGCAATTTTGAGGAAGCCTATCATTGGAATATACAAGCCAAGTTATATAATGAAAATTTCCCACTAGCTATATGGTGGTGACAAAACGAGAGACTCTCAATCATGAAGATCATGGTGCTTAATATGCACAAGTGTGGAAAAAAGTGGTAGCATTGTCCCTTCTCTCTTTTTCTCTCTTTTTATATTTTTTTGGTGGGCTCTTTGGCCTCTTTTTTTATATATTTTGGTGGGCTTCATTGGCCTCTTTTATTTCCTCAGATGGGATAATTCTCCATTAATGATGATCATCACACTTTCAACTCAAAACTTAGAGCAACTATGACTCTATATGGAATGCCTTCGGTAGTGTACCGTGGCAATGATCTAGCATGGCATAGACATTAATGGAAACATCATGCTAGCTATCTTACAATCATGCAATGGCAATGTAGACGTGGTGGCACATGTCATGGTGGTAGTTGCATGGCAATATATCTTGGAATGACTTTGAAAAAGCCATAGTAGGTAGGTATGGTGGCTGTTTTGAGGGAGGCTAATGGTGGGTTTTGTGCACCGGGGAAAGTTGCATGACACTAAGAAGATAGTGATGGTGGAAGGTAAAAGTGCATCTAAACCATGGACTCAACATTAGTCATGAAGAACTCATATACTTGTTGCAAAAAATTTATTAGTAATTGAAACAAAGCGTTCAACGCATACTCCTAGCGGAAGGGTTGGTAGGTATAAACCATTGCGTGATCCCGAGCGCCACGCAAAGGATGACAATCAATATACTACTCATGCTCAGATTTCATTACATAGCGGTTCACCATACATGCATGCTACGGGAATCACTAACTTCAACAAAAGTATTTCTAGATCCACAACACCTTACTAGCATGACTTCAATATTACCGTAAACACAACTCAAAACTAATTGAGATGAATCAAACTTCTCTAACTATTCAATGCACATGAAGGTGGAAGTTTTCGTATCCCTTTGGATAACTACCCCTTTTGAGACTACTTTAAAAGCCTAGATCAACTACCAAGCCACGCACCACTGTTCTCTAAAAGATATAAGTGAAGCACACAGAGCAAAAGTATCTAGCTCAAAAGATATAAGTGAAGCACATGTGAGCTGAACTGTCTACCAAAAGATATAAGTGAAGCTCGACAAAATCATGGTGAGTGCATCTATCTCTCTCTAGATGTGCAGCAAGGATGATTGTGACACAAAAAAAAATAAAAGACTCCTACGATACAAGACGCTCCAAGCAAAAACACATAACATGTGGTGAATAAAAATATAGCCCCAAGTAACGTTACCGATGGATTGAAGACGAGAGAGGGGATGCCTTCCCGGGGCATCCCCAAGCTTAGGCTTTTACGACATCCTTGAATCTCTTGGGGTACCTTGGGCATCCCCAAGCTTGAGCTCTTGCCACTCTTTATCTTTTTTTCCATAAGAACTTCACCCAAAACTTGAAAACTTCACAACACGAAACATAAACAGAAATTGGTGATAACATTAGTATGAGAAAGCAAACCACCACTTCCTTAGGTACTGTAGAAAACTTAAACTCTACTTATGCTGATGTTGGTTTACTATATTTTCAATCTTCCATGGCTAATACCCCCCGATACTATCCATAGTTTCATCAAAATAAGCAACCAACACAACAAAAACAGAATCTGTTAACAGCAGACCAGTCTGTAGCAATATGTATATTTCGTATAACTATGTTACTTCACAAATTCTGAAAAATTACGAAAGTTTGAATAATTTGCATAGCAATCAGAAGCAAAAAGAATCAACTCAAAATGTCTTGCAGAAAAAAAATGAAAATTCGTTTCGTGAGCAGAAAGTTTCTGTCTTTTCCAGCATGACCAAACGATCATCCCCAAGACTAATCATAACGGTTTTGCTTGGCAAAAACGCAAAAAGAAACACAAAAAACACAATCATAACAGAATTATGAAAGTGTGGGAAACACAAAACAGAAAAAAAGGATAGATTCGTTGGGTTGCCTCCCAACAAGCGCTTTTGTTTAACGCCCTTAGCTAGGCGAAAAGTGATGGAATCACGTATAGTCATCTTTGGTGCTAAAACCATAGGTAGCCCTCATCATAGATTCATAAGGCAATTTTATTTTCTTTCTAGGAAAGTTCTCCATGTCCTTCTTTAAAGGAAATTGAAATCTAATATTCCCTTCCTTCATATCGATGATAGCACCGGTAGTCCTTTGGAAAGGTCTATCAAGAATAATGGAACATGAAGGATTGCAATCTATGTCAAGTACAATGAAATCCACGAGTACATAGTTCTTATTTGCAACAATAAGAACATCATCGATCCTTCCCATGGGTTTCTTGATAGTAGAATCCGCAAGATGCAAATTAAAAGAACACTCTTGAATCTCACGAAAACCAAGAATATCACATAAAGACTTTGGAATCGCGGAAACACTAGCACCCAAATCACACAAAGCATTGCACTCATCGTTTTTGATCTTGATTTTGATAGTAGGTTCCCACTCATCATGAAGTTTTCTAGGTATAGAGACTTCAAGTTCGAGCTTCTCTTCAAGAGATGTAGCGACCCGACTCAAGATGAGTCAAGCCTCTGTGTATCTGTGCCATCCCTGGATCAGTATGCTGGCACACACAGTATATCAATGTATATATCAAAGTGCAATCACATGTAAAATAGCGTAAAACTGATATATACCTTAAATATCTCAGCGGAAGCGGTCAAGGGAGTGGAGTCCCAATAAACACCAACGGCAAGTTGAGTGTAGACCGTAACCCTGAATCGTACTCTTACTCGTCGAAGAAAAATATCTGCAACATAAGACATTGCAGCCGTGTAGGTCAGCATATTGAATATGCCGGCAAGTCACATAAGAGAGGGGTGAAAAGTAATCATCTATACTATATGCATATATGGCACGTGGGGCTATAAGTTTTTAGCGAAAAGCAAGTTTTCTCCTACATCAAGAGAGGGCTAAAAGCAAAATGTTACTACATTGTTGGTTGTTAACGAGATGGTTCCACCAACCAATTCTCGTACCCATGTTGTCAATAATACCCACATCAATATTATTATTTGTGTTGATAATTTCAGATAACTTCAGTTCCTTTGGCTCAAGTTGTCCATGACCGTGGACACGGCTAATCGATTAGGTTGGGCACTCTGCAGAGTTTTGCACACGTTCCCCACAAGATTTGATCGCCTCCGAGTATGTCCTCGCACTTCACGGTGTTTGAAGACCGGATGATCAAAACATGGTCTTTCAACGGGTCCCTCTGAATCCCTGTCGGTGCCCATCCATTCCTACCGTTCTTCTACATCTGCTAGCACCGCCTGTCCAGAGTCGCCGCGTTGTCCAACCAAGCTAGAGCCCATAATGACTTGTGGCTGTGCATGTAAGCCTTGAGTCTTGAAGTCTCCGTCCGTCTCTTCGAGCCTGGGTGAAGCTTTCCGCAGGATGTCATGGCCGTCCCCAGCATCCCGCGCATCCACTAGGTTCTCCAGGGAGCCGATCAACCGTTCTTCACCCAGAGTCGCATTGCGTCCGAGGTCTTGAAAATCTTGTCTTAACCGGTCTTGATTTTTTAATCAACCTCGCATCACTCGTGTTATGCACTCAACCGAAATCCCGTCTACTCAAGCATAGCAATATGAATTTTGTCGTCCCGAGCCAAGTATCGGGGTTGTTGTTTGCCTACCACATGATACTACAACTTATACTAAAGTTTCCAAGTACCTAGGCAGCATGCAATTGGGCAAAGAAGCTGATCTACCATGCATTGGAAACATAGGAAAATAACATGATCAAAATGACTTGCCTGGTGATGTTGACGAAGAAGAATTTTTGTTCTCGGGAAATACGTGATAGAACTATTCGTCACTCTCCGATGAAATCTATATAATCAAACATAGTATTCACATAAGCACTCACACTAGCAAACAAACAAACAAGCAATCTAATAATTATATTAACATTCCAAAATTTAAAAAAATTGGGATGTTACAAACTACCACACTTAAAATGAATCTCGTCCTCGAGATTCGAAAAGGCTAGAAAGAAAGGTTAGGGTTTGGGGGTCTTCTAACAAATCCAATCTCCGGCTAGGTGGGGTGCTACCACACTTAAAATGAGAGATATTGGTCCCTCATAATGCTTTAACGATCCTCTGGGGTTTGGCAACTGACATCGCACAGTCTTCATATTAAATCCTTTGGTGATGCTCTCCCGTTGATATAAGCTTCTTCCGTCACTGGGTCTTCTTAACTGACAGTCTCGTGGTCAATTCTAAATAACATATCGATGGCTCTCATGGTGGTCTACCATTTGTGGTTATCCTGCAGAGAGAGGGGTCTTGGTTTCATCCTCACCGTAAAATTTCCTACGTGTGACAACATGTGCCATGTACATGGGGCTTTTCTTATACCATTCTAAGGCTTAAACAAAAGCTTCAAAGAACGTCGTTTCTCTATATGGGTAAGTCTCTCAGATTTACCATTCCGAATAGCAAGATAAATGATAAGAGTAGGTCGTCATGGTGATCAATCCATTCCGCACCCAAATCATTTCTCTGTATAAGGTTTAGCGAATCTCGCATTCTAACACTCGGGCATCTTCACAAGCATTGCAGAATTTCTCTTGTCAACGAACGAAGTTCGGATAATCCATTGGTTCTGCAAGCTGAACCAAACATCTATCGTATCTTCACAACTCTCATGTTGTCGTATGCTCCTAAGAAAACGTTTGCGGATCCATCATAGCTTCTTCCATAAATCATATTCATTTCATAATCAATCCTTTATTACATCCTTGCTTTCTTCAAAATTCCAACTCAAAAGTAATTTATTACAAATGCTGCCATCCACATTGTTCGGTATGGTCAAGCATTTCTGCCAACTTTATTCATCTATCTCTCTTGGAGATATTTTAGTTCCACTCGAACTTTCCGAGGTGCTCCTTGAAATCATCCATCTTTTGCTTCATCATGGTGTCCATTAGCTTCATGTCCATCATCTCCGCATGTACCTCACTCAGGTATTCTTGGGTATGACGGAGTCTTGCTTCAAGTATTTCTCCGATCTGACGTATGGCTTCCATGGCAGCTTCACGAACATCATCAAAGAAGGTTGCTGGTGGTACACGTGAAATGAAAAAGTATTGCCCCATAGTCTTTGGACAAACTCCTTTCACATGGTGGAGGTGTACTTCCACATACCAAAGTTCTACTCCACTTTCCATGAATGGGTAGCCTTTGTAGACTGCATCTCCTTCAAGGTGAATGTGCTTCATCATGTCCTTCAGGATTTTCGGGTAATCATGATCACTCGTCAGGGTCATGATCATTTCTGGGCCCTTGAGGAATGACTCGTAGAGAGTTGTCATCTGCAGGTGTCAGTAAATAGGTATCTCAGAGGAATGTATATGTCTCCTTGGTACATTCCTTCTCAGTGGATCCTCTGGGTTTTTACCGATTGCTACCACACTTAAAATGAATTATACTCATGCCTGCATAGACCATATTTTCTCATATCCTCATAATTGTTCAGAGATCTTTGCTCGTAGAGAAACAACGCATACATTTTGAACATAGGCAATCATGGGACAATAAATTCCATTTATTCATGATGTTATTACAATCTCAGGGACTTCTGTTACAAAAATTTCACTCCATGATCTCATGAAAAACAAGAGTGCTTCAGATTACACTTATTGCCACGGTCAAAACTTAACTACTCCATTCTAGCTTTCTTCCTTTGTGGACAATCGCTGGCAAAATGTCCTGCTGCCTTGCAACAAAAGCAAATAAGTTCTGACAAGTCTCGAGGCATCTTAGTGGTTGCCTTTGCTCCTTCGGTTCCCGGCTTCCTTCCTGAGAACATGTATTTGTGGTGGCCAAATTTCATACACTTGTAACATCTGACATGACTCAGGTCTATGTCTGCAGAGATTTGGCTCTTCCGAGGGTACTTGTTCTTCTTTTCGGACTCCTTTATTTTGGCCAGTTCTTCTATTTCAAGTGGATCAAACTCCACTTCTTCCGTCGGGAAGTTTCCCAAATACTCTTGGCTTCTCTTCATGCAGTCCTGTGAATAATGTCCTTCTTCTCCACATGAGTAGCATGCATTGGAAAAAATCTGGTCAGACCTTGTCCATCAGGGTCTTCAATATTTTCGTTCATCACCGGTTCTTCTAGAATCTTCTTCTTGAGGGTTTCCTTCACTGCATCTTTCTGCTGCTTGACAACTTGTTGCACCTTGGGGTAAATATGACACTGAGCGGGGTAGTGGGTGGTTCCTTCACACAAGAAACAAGTCACCTGACTAGTTGGGCCTTCCTCAGCTGGGTGATTTTCTTCACAATGAGTGCATCCATCCTTGTGTTCTTCCTGGGTGTGTACTATTTCTCCACAGATCTTGCATGCACAAGTCTTCTTCTTTGGATTATCATAGCACTTCTGAATAAGACGGGATCTTAACAAAGGCTTCTTGAATTCGTCCCAGGTTTCTGCTCCACTAAATCCTTGTACGGCATGGTGCATTTTCCACTAGATAGCAACACTTTGTGTAAAGTACTGAAGAGCGTGTTCCACCTCATGCTTCCTTGAGACCAAGTTGCTCCCGAAGTGGTTCTCCATGTTTTGAATCCATATATCCGCCTCCAGCTGGGTCATTGGTCCAGAGACTACAAGTCCAGCTTCATACTCCATCTGGTAGGGTTGAGGTTTTGGGGATGAGACAGGTAAGAGAGGGAGGGAGATACACACAATACAAACAATATTTTTGAGAATGGGTTTTATTTGTGGCTGTCGGAAAACACACACCAATGACGGCTCACAAATCATCGTATCTACCGTGGGTATATAAAAGGGGTTTGGACTTCTAATGGTCATTTAATTATTCGAACGCTTCAGGGTCTTTGAATTCTTCGGGTCTTGAGAGTCTTCAATTGGTGTAGCTTCAATTGCATGATGAAATCCTCTTTACTTTGGAGTAGAACTCGATTGATTCTCCATGAGGTCAAAGGGGTAAGGGTATTGTCTAACTATTGGAGGTGAGAGAGAATGTTTGATGAAATCAGAAGAGATGACAAGTAAAATGTGTTCTTGAAAAATAGAAATTTTGAGAGATCCTTTCCTATGAAATTTCCAGTTTCTAGGGTCACGTCCTACAGTCAACCTGTGCTCTGATACCATTTCTGTAGCGACCCGACTCAAGACGAGTCAAGCCTCTGTGTATCTATGCCATCCCTGGATCAGTATGCTGGCACACACAGTACATCAATGTATATATCAAAGTGCAATCACATGTAAAATAGCGTAAAACTGATATATACCTTAAATATCTCAGCGGAAGCGGTCAAGGAAGTGGAGTCCCAATAAACACCAACGGAAAGTTGAGTGTAGACCGTAACCCTGAATCGTACTCTTACTCGTCGAAGAAAAATATCTGCAACATAAGACGTTGCAGCCGTGTAGGTCAGCATATTCAATATGCCGGCAAGTCACATAAGAGAGTGGTGAAAAGTAATCATCTATACTATATGCATATATGGCAGGTGGGGCTATAAGTTTTTAGCGAAAAACAAGTTTTCTCCTACATCAAGAGAGGGCTAAAAGCAAAATGTTACTACATTGTTGGTCGTTAACGAGATGGTTCCACCAACCAATTCTCGTACCCATGTTGTCAATAATACCCACATCAATATTATTATTTGTGTTGAGAATTTCAGATAACTTCAGTTCCTTTGGCTCAAGTTGTCCATGACCGTGGACACGACTAATCGATTAGGTTGGGCACTCTGCAGAGTTTTGCACACGTTCCCCACAAGATTTGATCGCCTCCGAGTATGTCCTCGCACTTCACGGTGTTTGAAGACCAGATGATCAAAACATGGTCTTTCAACGGGTCCCTATGAATCCCTGTCGGTGCCCCTCCATTCCTACCGTTCTTCTACATCTGCTAGCACCGCCTGTCCAGAGTCGCCGCGTTGTCCAACCAAGCCAGAGCCCATAATGACTTGTGGCTGTGCAGGTAAGCTTTATGCAGGATGTCATGGCCGTCCCCAGCATCCCGGGCATCCACTGGGTACTCCAGGGAGCCGAACAACCGTCCTTCACCCAGAGTTGCATTGCGTCCGAGGTCTTGAAAATCTTGTCTTAACCGGTCTTGATTATTTAATCAACCTTGCATCACTCGTGTTATGCACTCAACCGAAATCCCGTCTACTCAAGCATAGCAATATGAATTTTGTCGTCCCGGGCCAAGTATCGGGGTTGTTGTGTGCCTACCACATGATACTACAACTTATACTAAAGTTTCCAAGTACCTAGGCAGCATGCAATTGGGCAAAGAAGGTGATCTACCATGCATCGGAAACATAGGAAAATAACATGATCAAAATGACTTGCCTGGTGATGTTGACGAAGAAGAATTTTTGTTCTCGGGAAATACGTGATAGAACTATTCGTCACTCTCCGATGAAATCTATATAATCAAACATAGTATTCACATAAGCACTCACACTAGCAAACAAACAAACAATCAATCTAATAATTATATTAACATTCCAAAATTTAAAAAATTTGGGATGTTACAAGAGATTTCATCATAGCATCTACAAGATGCGCGGTAAAGGCTTTGCTTTGGCTATAAGCATGTGGAGAGTTTGCAATTGATTGCATCAAAGAAATGCATTCAAACTAGGAGCAATTATTATAATTGAATTCCTTGAAATCCGAAGTGGGAGTTTCATTACTACCCAAAATTTTGACTTCTTCTACTCCACTCTCCACACCTTTATCATCAAGATAGGTGGACTCCGAATCATTGGGGCGTTTTTCAACCAAAGTGGATTCATATCTAGCCCCTCCATAAATAGGTTTGACACGCGAAAACAAAGATTCAAGAGGAGACACACCAAGCACTTTAAGATCCTCGTGATTTGCATCACTAGAACGCACCCTTTTAAACCATTCATACCTAGCGTGAATTTGGGCAGTTCTTTCTTTGCTCTCATTCATGGAGATACGCATAGCTTTCAAAGTTTCATCCAAGTTGACCTTGGGAGGAGCGCATCTAACTTTCAAAGCATCAATATCACAAGACATCCTACCAACGCTCTTAGCCAAATCGTCTATTTTGAGTAGTTTTCCCTCTATGGACACATTGAAAATCTTTTGAGAGTTAATGAACTCTTTGATATTACTCTCTAAATGAGAGGGTAATTTGTTGTAATTGCCATAAGTGTTGTTGTAGGAATTTCCATAATTGTTAGAGAAGTTACTAGGAAAAGGCCTAGAAACATAGTTTCCTCTAAAAGCATTGTTGTTGCCAAAATTGTTCCTACCAACAAAATTCACGTCCAAACTAGCGTTGCTACTCTCAATCAAAGAAGATAGTGGTATGTCATTAGGATCTACGGTAGCATTTCTACTAGCAACCAAATTCATCAACTCGTCTATCTTAGCACTAAGCGAGTTAATCTCTTCTATAGCGTGCACCTTTTTGCTAGCAGGCGACCTTTCAGTGTGCCACTGAGAGTAGTTGGTCATGATATTGTCTAGGAGTTTTGTAGCGTCTCCTAATGTGATTTCCATGAACGTTCCACCTGAGGTGGAGTCCAAGATATTGCGAGAAGCGAAATTCAAGCCAGCGTAGAAGATTTGTATAATCATCCACAAACTCAAGCCATGAGCGGGACAATTTCTAATCATAAGCTTCATCCTCTCCCAGGATTGTGCAACGTGTTCATGATCAAGTTGCTTGAAATTCATGATGTGGTCACGTAAGGAGATGATCTTACCTGGCAGAAAATACTTGGATATGTAAGCATCTTTGCACTTATCCCAAGAATCAATACTATTTTTAGGCAAAGAAGAAAACCAAGTTTTTGCGCGATCTTGCAACGAGAAAGGAAAAAGTTTCAAATTAATCACGTCATTATCCACATCTCTTTTATTTTTCATATCACAAAGCTCAACGAAGGTATTGAGATGGGATGCGGCATCTTCACTAGGAAGGCCAGAGAATTGCTCTTTCATAACAAGATTCAGCAGAGCTGCGTTGATTTCATACGATCCCGCACTAGTGGCGGGAGCAATCGGAGTACTAATAAAATCATTATTATTAGTGTTTTCATCCATGATGGCTTCAACAAACAAACAAGCACACAAGCAAGCAAGAAAACCGGCAAAGGAAAACGGCAAAGGCAAAAGAAAACGGCAAAGGAGAAAGGCAAATGAAAACGGCAAATGTGAAGTGGGGGAGAGGAAAGCGAGAGGCAACTGGCAAAAAAAGTAAATGCAGGAGATGAGTTTGTGAGACCTACTTGGATAGATCTTGATCTCTCCTCCCCGGCAACGGCGCCAGAAAGACTTCTGATGTCAGCTGTGCTTCCCTGGCAACAGCGCCAGGAATAGTCGTGTCGACGGCACCAGGAATCCTTCTGCTGCGGCTACGCCTTAAGGGACTTCCTAGGCAAATATGCAAAGGATTTCCCCGTGGCCTTGGAGCCTTGCGTTGACGTTCCCTCGAAGTGGAAAGGGTGATGTAGCACAGCGGTGGTAAGTATTTCCCTTAGTTTGAGAACCAAGGTATCAATCCAGTTGAGGAGTATCACAAGATCCTGCACAAACACAAAGAACCTGCTCCCAACGCTATGAAGGGGTTGTCAATCCCTTATAGATTGTTTGCCAAGTGAGACCTGAAAGTAACAAAGTAACAAAGAAAAGTAAAAGCGGAGGTGTAAACGATAGATGTGAATAGACCCGGGGGCCGTAGTATTTACTACTGGCTTCTCTCATGAAAGCAAGTAGACGGTGGGTGAACAAATTACTGTCGAGCAATTGATATAACCGTGCAAAGTCGTGACGTCATCTATGGCAATGATTATATCTATAGGCATCACGTCCAAAACAAGTAGACCGATACTGTGTGCATCTACTACTATTACTCCACACGTCGACCGCTATCCAGCATGCATCTAGTGTATTAAGTCCAAAAGAACAGAGTAACTCTTTAAGCAAGATGACATGATGTAGATGGACAATCTCGTATCAATGATAATCTGATGGCAACTACTTAATGTGTGCCTTTCTGCCCCTACTATCACTGGGAAAGGTCACCACATGGTAGAACCCAAAAACAAGCACTTCTTTCATTGCAAGAATCATAGATCTAGTTGGCCAAACGAAACCCAAGACTCGGAGAGACTTACAAGGATATCAAATCATGCATATAAGAAATCAGCGAAGACTCAAATATATACCATAGATAATCTGATCACAAATCCACAATTCATTGGATCTCGACAAACACACCGCCAAAGAAGATTACATCGGATAGATCTCCATGAAGATCATGGAGAATTTTGTATTGAAGATCCAAGAGAGAGAAGAAGCCATCTAGCTACTAACTACGGACGCGTAGGTCTGAAGTGAACTACTCACGAGTCATTGGAGGGGTGATGATGATGATGAAGAAGCCCTCCAACTCCAAAGTCCCCTCCGGAAGGGCGCCGAGAAGGGTCTCCAGATGAGATCTCACGGAAACGGAAGCTTGCGGTGGCTGAAAAGTATTTTCGAGGCTCCCCTGATTTTTTGGTGTATTTTAGGGAATATATAGGCCAAAGATCTAGGTCTTGGGGCGCTCAGGGAGGCCACAAGCCCTGCCACTGCCGCCTCCCCCTTGGTGGTGGAGTGGGGGCTTGTGGGCTCCCTGGAGCCCTCCTGGCTTGGCCCATAGGCCCCCTGATCTTCTTCCATTCGGGAAAAAAACATTTCAGGGATTTTATTCCGTTTGGACTCCGTTCCAAAATCAGATCTGAAAAGAGCCAAAAACACAGAAAAAACAAGAACTCGCACTTGGCACTGAATTAATAAGTTAGTCCCAAAAAAGATATAAAAGGTACATAAAACATCCAAAGATGACAAGATAATAGCATGAAACCATCAAAAAATATAGATACGTTTGAGACATATCAGACAGTTCTGCTTCCAATGACCAGTCCCCTTGCAATGGTAGCACTCAGTTTCCGGTTTGGGTCCACACTTGGGTTTCTTCATCGGAGGGGCAACAAATTTTTCACTCTTCTTGGAGTTACCCTTCTTCACCTTGCCGTTTTTCTTGAAACTAGTGGTCTTATTGACCCTCAACACTTGATGCTCCTTTTGGATTTCCGACTCTGCGACTTTCAGCATCGCAAATAGCTCAGTGAGTGACTTATTCATCCCTTGCATGTTATAGTTCAACACAAAGCCTTTGTAGCCTGGCGGCAGTGACTGAAGAATTCTATCAGTGATAGCCTTCGACGGGAGAACAATTCCTAGCTCAGCAAGACGGTTAGAGTACCCAGACATTCTGAGCACATGTTCATTGACAAACCCGTTCTCCTCCATTTTGCAAGCATAGAACTTATCGGAGGTCTCATACCTCTCGATCCGGGCATTCTTCTCAAAGGTAAATTTCAATTCCTGGAACATCTCATATGCTCCATGACGTTCAAAACATCTTTGAAGTCCCGGTTCTAAGCCATACAAAACTGCACATTTAACTAACGAATGGTCATCCTTGCGCGTCTGCCAGACGTTCATAACTTCATGCAATGCAGTTTGGGGTGGTTCATCACCTAGCGGTTCATCAAGGACATATGACTTTTGGGCAGCGTGAAGGATAAGCCTCAGATTACGAGCCCAGTCAACAAAGTTGCTTCCATCATCTTTCAACATAGCTTTCTCTAGGAACACATTAAAATTCAGGGTTGCTACTGCGCGAGCCATTGATCTACAACATAAAATTTTGCAAAGATTACTTAGACTATGTTCAACATAATTGAGTTTAACTAATCATATTACTAATAAAATCCCACTCAAATAGACATCCTTCTAGTCATTCGAGGGACGCATGATCCAAATCCACTAACTCAAGTCCGATCATCACGTGAGTTGAGATTAGTTTCAACGGTGAACATCTCCATATTGATCATATCAACTATATGAGTCATGCTCGACCTTTCGGTCTCTTGTGTCCCGAGGCCATATCTGTACATCCTAGGCTCGTCAAGTTTAACCCGAGAGTTCCGCGTGTGCAACTGTTTTGCATCCGTTGTATGTGAACGTTGAGTCTATCACACACGATCATCACATGGTGTCTAGAAACGATGAACTGTCGCAACGGTGCACAGTCAGGGAGAACACAATTTTATCTTGAAATTTTAGTGAGGGATCACCTTATAATGCTACAGTCATCTTAAGAAAGATAATGTGCATAAAAGGATTAACGTCACGTGCAAATCATAAGTGACATGATATGGCCATGAACTTGTGCTTCTTGATCTCCATCACCAAAGCACCAGCATGATCTCCATCGTCACCGGCGCCACACCATGATCTTCATCGTTGTGCTGCCATCGAGGTTGTTGTGCTAACTATGTTGTTACTAATAAAGCTACTACTAGTGATAAAGCAAAGCATCACCAAGCACAAAAATTAATAAAGACAACCCTATGGCTCATGCCGGTTGTCGTAGCATTGACGTGCAAGTCGATATTTAACTACTACAACATGATCATCTCATACATCCAATATATGTTGTCATGTCTTTGGCCATATCACATCACATGCATACCCTGCAAAAACAAGTTAGACATCCTCTTATTTTTTGTTGCATGTTTTACGTGGATGTTATGGGTATCTAGTATGATCGCGTCTTACTTACGCATAACCACAATGGTGATATGCAAATTGCTATTTAACCTTCTCCAAGGACCGCCTTGGTCAAATCCGATTCAACTAAAGTTGAAGAAACATACACCCGCCAGTCATCTTTATGCAACAAGTTGCATGTTAATCGATGAAACCGGTCTCTCATAAGCGTACAAGTAATGTTGGTCCGGGCCGCTTCAATCCAACAATACCACCGAATCAAGAAAAGACTAAGGAGGGCAGAAAATTGAACATCAACACCCACAAACTCTTTTGTGTTCTACTCAAGATATCATCTATGCATGAACCTAGTTGTGATACCACTATTAGGGAACATTGCATGGGAAACAAAAAAATTCCTACGCACACTAATGACCTATCATGGTGATGATCATCTAGGAGAGGCGAGATCGGATCCACATACCTTGTAGATCGCTAAGAAAGAACCGTTAAGAAACACGGTTGATGTAGTTGAACGTCTTCGCGATCCAATCATGATTTGTCCCACGAACTCCGCCCCGATCCAATACCGAACGGACGACACCTCCCCGTTTAGCACACGTACAACTCGGTGAACATCTCCGACTTCTTGATCCGGCAAGAGGGGTGAAGAGGTAGCTGAATTCTCCGGCAGCGCGACGGCGTGACGGTGATGGTAGTGGAGCTATTCCGGCAGGGCTTTGCCGTACCGGACTAATCTAGCTACGGGGGTGTCGAAGTTGTGGAGGGAGAGAGGGCTGCACTTTGGACTGAGTGCCAAAAGTCTCTCTCACCTCCACTATATATAGGTGGGAGGGAGGGGGCGGCGCGCTAGGGAATACCCTAGGGTTTCGGCCGGCGCAAGATGGAGAGGCAGGAATCCTCCTCCAATGCCACTTGGAAGGAGGAGTCCTCCCTCCCCAAATCGGATTGGCCTCCTCCCCTTGCCTTTTCTCCTACTTCAGCCGACCTAGTCCCTCTTGGGCTGGCCACCAGCCCACTAGGGGCTGGTGCGCCACCCTTGGGCCCCTTTTGGTCTCCTCCCGGGTGAGTGGCCCCTCCATGTAGAACTCCGGAACCCATTCGTCACTCCCGGTACTTTAACGGTAATGCCCGAAAAGCTTTCGTAAGCGAAATGGATACTTCCTATATATTAATATTCATCTCCGGGCCATTCTGGAAACCCTCGTGACGTCTGGAATCTCATCCGGGACTCCGAACAACCTTCGTTTACCAACATCAATAATTTAGCTAGATCGAAACATCACCAAACTTTAAGCGTGCAGACCCTGCGGGTTCGAGAACTATGTAGACATGACCGAGACACTCTTCGTCCAATATCCAATAGCGGGACCTGGATGCCCATATTGGATCCTACATATCCTATGAAGATTGTATCGGTTGAACCTCTATGTCATGGATTCATTTAATCTTGTATATCATTCCCTTTGTCCTTCGATATGTTACTTGCCCGAGATTCGATCGTCGGTATCCCCATACCTATTTCAATCTCGTTACCGGCAAGTCTCTTTACTTGTTCCGTAATACAAGATATCGTGGCTAACTCTTTAGTCACATTGCTTGCAAGGCTTGTTTGTGATGTTGTATTACCGAGTGGGCCCCGAGATACCTCTCTGTCATATGGAGTGACAAATCCCAGTCTTGATCCATGCTAACTCAACGGACACCTTAAAAGATACCTATAGAGGACCTTTATAGTCACCCAGTAACTTTGCGACGTTTGATACACACAAAGCATTCCTCCGGTGTCACTGAGTTACATGATCTCATGGTCATAGGAATGTATACTTGACATGCAGAAATCAATAGCAATAAAATAACACGATCACATGCTACGTTATAGTTATGGTCTTGTCCATCACATCATTCTCCTAATGATGTGATGTTGTTATCAAGTGACAAGACTTGTCTATGGCCACGAAACCTTAACAATCTTTGATCAACAATCTAGTCAACTAGAGGCTTATTAGGGACAATATTTTCTCTATGTATCCACACAAGTATTTATGTTTCCATTCAATACAATTATAGCACAGATAATAAACAATTATCTTGAATTAGGAAATATAATAATAAATATTTTATTATTGCCTTTAGGGCATATTTCCAACATATATAAGTTTCATTGCATTTCACGATACGGAGCTGTCGCCATCTCCTCTTCATCATGGGGAGGCCTAATCTGGAGCCTGTCTGGGGCTCCGGAGAGGGGAATCTTTGGTCTTCGTCATCAGCAACCCTCCTTCATTGCCAATTCCATGATGCTCTCCACCAGGAGTGAGTAATCCCTCCGTAGGCTTGCTGGTCGGTGAAGAGCTGGATGAGATTCATCATGCAATCGAGTTAGTTTTGCTAGGGCTTGATCCCTAGTATCCACTATGTTCGGAGATTGATGTTGCTATGACTTTGCTATTCTTAATGCTTGTCATAGGGCCCGATTGCCATAATTTCAGATCCGAACTGTTTGTGTTTTCACCATTATATCTATGTTCTTGATCTGATCTTGCAAGTTTTATGCACCAACTACGTGTTTGGATCCGCACACCCCAAAGTGATAATAATTGGGATTCTTTCCGGTGATTACCGTAGTATGAGGAGTTCATGTATTCACTGTGTGTTAATGCTTTGTTCCAGATCTCTATTAAAAGGAGGCATTAATATCCCTTAGTTTCCTTATGGACCCCGCTGCCACGGGAGAGTAGAAAAAAAGATGTCATGCAAGTTCTTTTCCATAAGCACGTTGACTATTTATGGAATACATGCCTACATTATATCGATGAACGGGAGCTAGTTCTGTGTCGCCCTATGTTATGACTGATATATGATGAATATTATCCAGAAATATCACTGATCCAATGTCTACAAGTTTTCCACATATTGTGCTTGCTAAGTTACTAGTGTTGCTACTGCTGTTACAACTACTACAAAACTGCTATCACTATTACCATTACTACTGCTACTGTTACCACTCCTACCAAAACTATCATATTATTGTGCTACTGATCACTGTGCCGAGGATACTAAATCTCCAAGTGTGATTGAATTGACAACTCAGCTGCTAATACCTGCAAATATTCTTTGGCTCCCCTTGTGTCGAATCTATAAATTTGGGTTGACTACTCTACCCTCGAAAACTATTGTGATCCCAAAAACTTGTGGGTTATCACTAGGTCACCTATATTAGAGTATATTGACTTGAGGAGTCAAGCAAGAATGCTGGATCATAGGTCATACTCCTTGTTAAGCGCAAAATGAAGTTGCCATTTTTTGTTAAGCTTTTTAATATCTTCATATCACTTGAGTTGGTTTAGCATATGACTTGGAGTAAAGCTTTATCAAGGATACGAGTACATACCTTCGAATGGTGTTGATGGCGTGGCATGTACTTGAACTTGTTTTGGATGCTCAATGTTGATGAATATGATCTTGAGTTGGGAGCTATCCTTGTCGTTTTGGTTCACTTTTCACCTACAGTTGTTAGTCATGCAAGGAAGAACATAATATATCCAAATGACAAGAGATGTTTTATCATCGTATAGTTGTCAAGGATATGATTTTGTTGTTTTCTTCGTTCATCTCCGAAGAAAGGATTGTTGATACTTGGCCATGACAAGGTTGCTTTTCATGTGAGTTGATGGCTATCTTGTGGAGTGTGGTTCTTCCAAGTACATACAAAAGGTTAGATGCAATACAAGGGAGCACAATTTTCCAAGATATAAGATAGTGTCATAACAATAGCATCATCGAATAATCAAGTAAGCTCATGCCCTTGCATGCATCTGAGAAAGTCTAGGTCAAGTTTGAAACATCAATGATTTTCAACTCACTCCTCAAATGACAAAATACTTTCTCATCAAGTGGCTTGGTAAAAATATCATCCAATAGTTTGTCAGTACGAACGTTCTTGAGAATAATATCTCCTTTACCAACATGGTCATGAATGAAATGATGTCTCACTTGAATATGTTTAGTTCGTGAATGTTGCACAGGATTATGGGAAAATTCAATAACACTTCCATTGTCACACAACAATGGAACATGTTTCACATGAATGCCATAATCCTTAAGAGTTTGCATCATCCATAGTAATTGCGCAAAACTTGATTCGGCATCAATGTATTCCGCTTCGGCGATGGAGAGAGATACCGAGTTTTGTTTCTTGGATGACCAAGTCAAGAGAGATCTCCCAAGAAATTGACATGTACCCGAGGTGGATTTTCTATCAACCTTCTCTCCGGCACAGTCCGAGTCGGAATAGGCAACATGATTAAAAGTAGATCCCTTGGGATACCATATGCCAAAGTTTGGTCTATTTATCAAGTATCTCACAATTTGTTTCACATACTTTAGATGACACTACTTAGGTGTCACTTGATATCGGGCACACATACAAACACTCAACATGATATTAGGACGGGAGGCACATAGTTATATCAATGAACCGATCATTGATTGATAAACCCTTTTATCAACCGGTTTGTCCTCCTTAGTGAGGTCAACATGTCCACTAGTAAGCATTGGAGTTTTCATACCTTTGCACTCTTGCATGTTGAACTTCTTGATCATGTCCTTGGTGTACTTGGTTTGAGAGATAAATGTAACTTCTCTCATTTGTTTGATTTGAAAAACCAAGGAAGAATTTTAGCTCACACATCATTGACATCTCATACTTCTCTGACATCAACCTTCTGAACTTCTCACTAAAATGTGGGTTAGTAGATCCAAAGATAATATCATCCACATATATTTGGCACACAAATAGTTTGCCATTAAATGTTTTAGTGAATAAGGTTGCGTCAATTTTACCAACCTCAAAACTCTTTTCAATAAGAAACTTCTTTAGGCATTTGTACCAAGCTTGGGGGCTTGTTTAAGACCATACAAACTTTACGAAGTTTACAAAAATGATTAGGTTTCTTAGGTTGTCACAAAGTCGGGAGGTTGTCTAACATAAACTTCCTCCTCAATTTCACCATTCAGAAAAGCACTTTTGGTGTCCATTTGGTAAAGAGTAATATCATGGTGATTGTCATAAGCAAGAAGAATTCAAATGGCTTGAAGTCTAGCAACGATGGCATATGTCTCACCGTAGTCCATACCTTCGAGTTGCGTGTAACCTTGAGCTGCGAGACGTGTCTTGTTGCGTACAACTTGACCATATTCATCTTCCTTGCCCCGAAATACCCATTTTGTACCAATGATGTTGTGCTCGTCCTTGGGGTTTTCCACGAGTTTCCAAATTTCATTCCTCTTAAGGTTGTGTAGCTCTTCGTGCATGGCATTCACCCAATACGGGTCTTGAAGTGATTCTTCTACCTTCATAAGCTGAATGCTAGAGAGAAATGAGTAATGCTCACAAAATTAGCTAAACCAGTTTTAGAGCGAGTGATTCCCCCGGTTTGTATGTCATTGAAGATTTGATCCAGCGGATGATCCTTGTCCACTCTTGCTCGAACTCGTGATAGTTTTTTCCTCCTTGATGGTGGAGCTTCCTCATCATATTATTATTCGTTGTCGTTGAAGGTGCCATATCCTTGAGGTGGTGGTGAGGAAGTTGAGATGGATCATCATGATGTACTTTTTCCTGCTCTTCATCATGTCGTGTACCACTTGTGGATGCCTCCATGTCGTTTTGTGGTTCACCTCGACGCGAATTAGGGGCTTCCACTTGTGTTGATGAAGCGCTTTCCTTCACCTCCATGGGACGAATCATGCCGATGGGTAGATCTTGGATGGCTTCTGAAGGTTCCTTATCTCCTACATCATTTGGCAATTTCTTTACTTGCAAACCATTGGATTCATCAAACTTTACATCTACCGTCTCTTCAACTTTTAGAGTGAAGTTGTTGTAGACATGGTAAGTGTGAGAGTTTGATCCGTAACCAAGTAGGAAACCAGCATGAGATTTTGGGAGAAAATTTAGAACAACAATGCTTATCAAGAATGTATCAGTTAGAGACGAATACTCGAAAGTATCCAACTTGGGGTTTGTTACTGGTGAGTAGCTCGTAAGCCGTTTTACCAAGAAGCTTGTGTAAGTATAATCGGTTTCAGCCCTAAAGTGTCTTGGTGTCTTGTATTTGTCCAGCATCGTTCGAGCCATATCTATGAGAGTCCGGTTCATCCTCTCAACTACTCCATTTTGTTGAGGTGTGTATGTCGCCGAGAACTCATGTGAGATACCTTCTTCGTCAAGAAAAGTATCCACAATTGTGTTCTTGGACTCTGATCCGTTGTCGCTCCAAACTTTCTTGATCTTCACTTCAAACTGATTTTGATCATTCTGAGAAATGTTCTTGAAGATATTTTGTACCTGCGACTTGTCATCAAGAAACAACGCCCACATAAATATGGAAAAGTCATCAACAATAACTAGACTAAAATAATTACCACCGAGGCTCGTGCAAGAATTGGGAGCAAAGAGATCCATGTGAAGCAGCTCGAGTGGCCTTCTAGTAGTCATGATGTTCTTCACGGGATGATTTCCACCGACTTCTTTTCCTACTTGAAAAACACTAGAAAGGCTATCTTTGTCAAAGATGACATCTTTAACACCAAGAATATAATGACCTTTGATAAGCTATCAAGATTACGCATACCAACATGTCCTAGCCTTCTATGCCATAACCAACCTTTAGAAGATTTCAAAATAAGACATGTACGAGGTTTGGATTTTTTAGTGAAATCACCAATGTATAGATCACCTCTATGAAAACTATTAAAGACCATGTTATGATTATCATGACGAAACACTTGGCAGTCAACTTTCGTAAATAGCACATTGAAACCAAAGTCTGCTAGTCTAGATATGGAAAGAAGGTTGTAGGCAAGGGATTCAACAAGCATGACATTTTTAATGGAACTATCATGAGATATGGCCACCATACTGACACCAAGTACCTTACCCTTGGAGTTGTCCCCAAAAGTCACAAACCTTCATGGTCCATGGTTTGGTGTGATCTCATGAAACATGTCTCTATCTTTCCTACAACCATGTAGTATGTAACCATGTAGTCTATAAGGTCATGTCATGAGTACATCCACTATCGAGTATCCTCTCCTTTCCTACAACCATGTAGTCTATAAGGTTTTCCATAAGTATAAGGCTCCACATGGTCTTCTCATACTCGATGTCAAGCTCTTTGTCTTCATTGTAGTAGCCATGATCCACATTGTCATCGTTAGATGGAATGTCCTCGTCACAAGAATCAAGAGATTCGTCAGAATTTTGACTATGAAAATGTTCATGTTTATGCATTTGAATGGCTTCAACAATGATGTTATTAATGGTGATTACATGTCCTTTTGCACGGGTGAGATCCCGAAGCTCAAATAGACAATTATCAAAATTAGGGTCATTGGGCTTCATCTTGTGAAAGGCAATAGATTTTTGGAAAATGATATCAAGAATTTTCAAGGAGTAGTTAGGATATCTTTTCTCGAAATCTTTTGTGGAAGTCTAAGAACATTCAAAGTTTTAATTTGATTAAGAACATTTCTTCACAATGCTCTAATGACGAGACTAACCGTTTTAAGGTTACCAAGCATATTAACTTCATGATCATGATAAGGATGTAAGGGATCAATGGGAGGCACATAGGGATATTCAACATACTTGATCAAATGGAATTCATCAAATATATCAAACATTTCACCTTTTCATTGTCTATACTACTCCCCATTGAGAACAAACACTCTACAACTAAGGTTCCCGAAACTAGACAGATCCATCTTCCTCCAATGGTGATTAAACCAAGGCTATGGAGACCAAAGATCTGATACCAATAGTGGGATCACTAGAAGGGATGTCTAGAGGGAGGTGAATAAACTACTTGCATAAACTAAAACCTAGCATTTTCGCAATTTTAATTGTGGGCAGATTTTAGTAATTCTAACAAGTCTAGTGCACCCTACACATGCTAGTCAACATATATGGCAGCGAAAAGTAAAGACATCGCAGATGTAAATAATGAGTAGAGTTTAGGAATATCAAACGCCAAGATAGACACGGTGATTTTTGGTGTCGTTACGATAGATGGTGCTATCGTACGTCCATGTTAGTGGAGACTTCAACCCACGGAGGGTAACGACTACGAGAGTCCATAGAGGGCTCCACGCACAAGGGGTCCACGAAGAAGCGGCCTTGTCTACTCCACCATTGCTTACGTCCACACAAGACTAGCCTCACTTGGGGTAGATCTTCACGAAGTAGGCGACCCCCTTGCCTATACAAACTTCTTGGTTAAACTCCACAACACAAAGTAGGAGGCTCCCAACCGACACCTAACCAATCTAGGAGGCACCACCCTCCAAAAGGTAATAGATGCGGTTGAATGATGAACTCCTTGCTCTTGTACTTCAAAATATAGTCTCCCCAACACTCAATCACTCTCTCACAGATTTGGCATGGGTAGAACATATTGATTGGGTGGAAAGCATCTTGGGGAGGCTAGAGATCAAGTTTCTAGTGGATGGATTGGAATATCTTGATCTAAACACATGAGTAGGTGACTCTCTCTCAGAAAAATGGATATGACAAGTGTATGTGTGTTCTGAGTGCTTCCTCTGCGAATGATAGGTTGTGTAGGGGTATATATAGGCTTCTCCAAAACTCCAACTGTTACACATTATTGCCAAACTCGGTGACATAGGCATGAATCTTGGTGGTATCGAGTTGCACTAAATGTGGCAACTTTCGAATTTTTGGTGAGACCTATATATGAATCTTGGTGGTACCAATATGGTCACCTGGGGTAGTTTCCAAATCTTGGTGAGACCGATTTCCAAACTCGTAAATTCCGATTCTTGAAATCAACAGACCAGAAAGTTGGTCACGGATTTTCGGTAGCACCAAAGTGAAAGTTGGTGGTACCGAGATTCTATGGTTTGGCATAGGATCTGTCTCTAAAAAATCGGTAGAGCCGAGTGGAAATTGTTGGTGGCACAAATTTTATGTTTAAGCATTGAACAGAGAATTTCCAAACTTGAATTTGTCTTCACTGAAAGTTGGTCACCCAATCTCGGTGGCACCGATAGGAATGTTGCTTGTACCGAGATGGTGGGATTGGCATAGGATCTGTCTAAGTGTAAAATCGGTATAGCCAAGTGAGAAATGTTGGTGGCACCGATTTTCCATATTTGGCTTGGGACAGATATATTTTGTGGGAAAGTGGCTGAGTATTTTTGGTGGCTATCTCTAAGAACTTGAGCAACCAATTCATCATAGATACCTCACCCCCTTTTAATAGTATTGGCTTTCCTATGTACTCAAAAGTGATTTCTCAAAAATATAAAATGTAGAGTCTTGTATCTTGAAGCTTGGACAATCCTATTCCTTTCCTTGCATCAAGGGGTCTCCTCCTTACAATCCTTTAGCCAATGCTCTCTGTGGACAATACGTGAAATATACTAGGAAAAAGTGTTAGTCCAAGAGACCGGAGAGGAGTCCCGAGGCAGCCACAAGACACCAGGGCGCCACAAGACACCAGGGCGCCCCCCTACAACACGCCCCCTGGCCTGTGGGCCCCTCGAGCACTTTCCTGACGTGATTCCAACGCCAAATATTCTTATAAATACCAGAAACCCCAAAAGAAACCTAGATACGGAGTTCCTCCACCGCAAGCCTCCAGAGCCACGAAAAACCAATCTCGGCCCTCTCCGGCACCCTGCCGGAGGGGGTCGCCATCACCAGAGACCATGTACGAGGAAGACGGAGGGGCCATCATCATCATGGACGACAAGGAACAGAGGGAGAACCTCTCCCCACCTTGGGGGAGTCCATGGAGGAGGAGGCACAAGGGGGAGACCCTCCCCCTCTCTCCCGGTGGTGCCGGAGTGACACCGGGGGAACCATCGCCGCGGTGATCGTCTTCATCAACATCACCTTCTTCATCACCATCCTCATCTTATTTTAGCGGTCCACACTCCTGCACCCTTCTATAATCCTCTACTTTAACATGGTTCTTTATGCCACATATTATGATCCAATGATGTGTTGCCATCCTATGTTGTTTTGAGTAGATTTCCTTTGTCTTATGGGTTTATTTATGATCTAGATAAGTTTGAGTTGTATGTTTATTTTGGTGTTGTCCTACGGTGCCTTCCATGTTGCGCATACGTGAAGGATTCCCGTTGTAGGGTGTTGCAATACGTTCATGATTCTCTTATAGTGGGTTGTTTGAGTGACAGAAGCATAAACCCGAGTAGGTGGGTTGTTGCGTATGGGATAAAGGGGACTTGATGCTTTAATTCTATGGTTGGGGTTTACCTTAATGATCTTTAGTAGTTGCACATGCTTGCTACAGTTCCAATAATAAGTGCATATGACCCAAGTAGAGAAAGTATGTTAGCTTATGCCTCTCCCTCATATAAAATTTGCCATAATGATTTACGATCTTATTAACAATCGCCTAGGACAATTCCGCACACCGGCCCATCATTATTCCATAGTCACTATTTGTAATATATTTTAATATATTCTAATTTTATGATAACAACACCTATTTTTATATTTTAGTTCTCCATGTCATGCAAAGCTATTCTCTTTATACCCACAACATAGTTTTATTTCTCGTTCCTAGTTGGAAGCAAACGTTCGGCGTACGTAGAGTTGTATCAGTGGCATATAGGACTTGAGAGAATATTGATCTTACCTTTAGCTCCTTGTGGGTTCGACACTCCATACTTATAACTTCCACGTTTGGAAATTGCTACGATGATTCCTTGCACTTGGGGATTATCAGTCATGTTGTTAAACAATAGTGAACCAACGAGCTTTGAAGAAGCAATGGTGGGCCCGGATTCCAACAAATGGCTATAGGCCATGAAATCAGAGATACGATCCATGTATGATAATAAAGTGAGGACTTTGGAGGAATTAACATATGATCGTAAGGCCATAGAGAATAAATGTATCTTTAGGAAAAATACGGGCGCAGATGGTAATGTCACCATCTATAAAGCTCGACTTGTTGGAAAAGGGTTTTCACAAGTTCAAGGAGTTGACTATGATGAGACTTTCTCTCCCATAGTGATGCTTAAGTGTGTCAGGATCTTGTTAGCAATAACTACATTTTTCGATTATGAAATTTGGCAGATGGATGTCAAAACAATGTTCCTTAATTATTTCTGTAAGAAAGAGTTGTATATGATGCAACCAGAAGGTTTTGTTGATCCTAAAAATGTTGACAGTGTGGAAGCTCCAGTGATCCATTTATGGACTGGTGCAGGCATCTCAGAGTTGGAATCTTATCTTTGATGAGGTGATAAAAGTATTTGGGTTTATACAAGTTTATAGAGAATCTTTCATTTACAAGAAAGCGAGGGGGAGCTCTGTAGCATTTCTAATATTAAATGTGGATGACCTATTGCTGATTGGAAACAATATAGAACTTTTAGAAAGCCAGAAGATATATTTGAACAAGGGTTTTTCAATGAAAGATCTCGGAGAACCTCCTTATATATTAGGCATCAAGATCTATAGAGATAGATGAAGACACTTAATAGCAGTTTCACAAAGCACATACCTTGACAAGGTTTCGGAGAAGTTCAAAATGGATCAGTCCAAGAAAGGGTTATTTCCTGTCATACATGGTGTGAAGTTGAGTAAGACTCAATCCACAGTGACCACAGAGGGTAGAGAAAAGAGAGTGTCATCCCCTATGCCTCACCATAGGCTCTATCATGTATGCAATGATGTGCACAAGACCGGATGTTAGCCTTGCCATAAGTATGGCCGGAAGGTTTCGAAGTTATCCACGATTGGAACACTTGACAGCGGTCAAAAATATCTTTAAGCACTTGAAGAGGAGTAAGGAGATGTTTCTCATTTATGGAGGTGACTAAGAGCTCGTCGTAAAGGGTTACGTTGATGCTAGCTTTTACATAGATTCGGATGACCCCAAGTCTGAAACCGGATACGTATTTATTCTGAATGGTGGAGTGGTAAGCTCGTGCAGTTCCAAGAAAAGCATGGTAGCTAATTCTACATGTGAAGCGGAGTACATAGCTGCTTCGGAAGCACCGAAGGAAGGTGTCTGGATGAAGCAGTTCATGATGGATCTTGGAGTTGTCCCCAGCGCAATAGACCCAATGACCCTCTTTTTTGACAACACTAGCACCATCACTCTCCCCAAGGAGCCCAGGTTTCCCAAAAGTACCAGATACATAAAGCGGTGTTTCAATTCCATCTAGAATTATATCAAGGATGAGTACATAAAATTTTATTCAGTACATACAGATCTAGATGTTGCAGACCCGTTGACTAAACCTCTTCCATGGGCAAAACATGATCAACACAAGAATTGTATGGGTGTTAGATTCATTACAATGTACATCACATGGCGATGTGAACTAGATTATTAACTCTAGCGTAAGTGGGAGACTGTTGGATATATGTCCTAGAGATAATAATAAAATGGTTATTATTATACTTCCTTGTTCATGATAGTCGTTTATTATCCATACTAGAATTGTATTGATCGGAAACTCATATACATGTGTGGATACATAGACAAATACTACGTCCGTAGTGAGCACCTACTAGAATAGCTCGTTGATCAAATATTGTCAAGGTTTCCTCACCATGGACATGAGTTGTCATTTGCTAACAGGATCAGGGGCGGAGCCCAATGGCCTAAACCTGTAGCACATGCTACAGAGTCAAAACATTTTTTTAGTGATAATTATTTGACATAAGGCCTAGGGCAATCGGGTGGGCTCGAAGCAGTGCATAGGGTCCATCTAATATGTTGCGAACGGACTAAAATCTGGACCGTCATTAGCAAAGGTCATTAGGATGTGATTAGTCAGTTATTAGTCTAAAACGTCGTACGGACGCATCCGTCCGTACAGGCGCCTTTTGTACAGACGCCTTTTTGCTTCGCATCTCAAATCCTTGTATATGTACTTCAGATCAATGACAAAGAAGTGTTTCGCACAAACACTTTCGTTTTCATTCCTAAACACGTTACCAGCACTGCTTTGCCAGAAAAGAGAAGAAAGACATCACGGAGAAAGAAAGAGATTTTACGGGAAAATAATCCAATGGAAGAAGAATTATGTTTGGTGGACAGTTGTACCACTAACACAATTTTAAGGGAAATAAAATGTTTCCAAACTCTAACTAAGAGAAAAGGGAATATTAAGACAATCGCTAGTCGCGATGCATCAATTATTGGTTTAGGACGAGCCACACTTGTTCTACCTATGGGTACTACGATTGTAATTGAGGATGCACTCTTGTATCCTGAATCTACACGTACCCTTCTCAGTTTCAAAGACCTCAGATCAAATAATTTCCATCTGGAAACAATTTCTGAAAATAATTCTGAATATTTGCTTTTAACAAAGAGCAATGGGTCTGAGAAACAAATTCTTGAAAAATTCCCCTCAGTTTCATCTGGATTAGATTACAGTTATATAAAACCCGTACCACATGTTGCGTACAAAATAATTTTTCAAGATCTTGATAAATTCAAGACTTGGCATGATCGGCTAGGTCATCCTGGCATAGGGATGATGAGAAAATTATCGACAATTCTATTGGTCACAGCCTTCCAACTAAAAATTTCCCAAAATCATCAGATTTTGTGTGCACCGCATGTGCAACTGGGAAATTAATTATAAGACCATCTTATCTGAAGGTAACAAGTGAGTCACTTAACTTTCTTCAACGCATTCAAGGAGATATATGGTCCAATTCAACCACTATCAGGACCTTTTAGATATTTCATGGTGCTCATAGATGCATCTACCAGCTGGTCACATGTATGTCTATTGTCCACACGGAATCATGCTTTTGCCAATCTAATTGCTCAAATAATCAAATTAAGAGGAAACCATCCTGAAAATAGGATAAAAACAATTTGAATGGACAATGCCGCTGAATTTTCTTCACGTGCATTCAATGACTATTGCATGGCTATGGGCATTCATTTAGAACACTTTGTGCCTTATGTCCATACTCAAAATGGTTTGGCTGAATCTCTCATCAAAAGAGTAAAATTAGTTGCTCGGCCACTATTACAGAATTGAAATTTACCAGCATCTTGTTGGGCACATGCAGTATTACACGCTGCAGATCTAATACAAATCAGACCAACTGCATATCATACAACATCCCCACTACAACTAGTACGTGGCACTCAGCCAAGTATTTCCCATCTGCGGAAATTTGGTTGCGCAGTATACGCACCGATATCACCACCGCACCGTACAACAATGGGCCCCCACAGAAAACTAGGGATCTATGTGGGTTATAATTCTTCGTCAATTATTAAATATCTTGAACACCTTACAAGGGACCTGTTTACTGCCCGCTACGCTGATTCAATTTTTGATGAGGACCATTTCCCGGCATTAGGGGGAGAATCAAACCACAAAGAATGCCAGGAAATAGATTGGAATTTAACAGGCATTCAGTCCTTAGATCCACGTACTAAAGAATCTAAAACCGAAGTTCAGAGGATCATAGATTTGCAACACATTGCAAATAAACTGCCAGATGCATTTACTGACCATAAAGGTGTCACTAAATCACATATTCCCGCAGTTAATGCACCAGAACGAGTGGAGGTACCAACTAAAACCTCTCGAACCCCAAATGAGAATAAGAGGGGGAGAAATCTGGTTAGCCGGAATATAGCTTCTCAAAAGCCTCCGCGGAAATAGAGGAATCCAAATCCTCTACCAGTAAATGCAATTCAACCTCAAGTTGAAGGACACCAAGCAAATGCTCAACATCTTGAACCCAGCATAAATGCGCATAAAAACATAATAGCTGGGACATCGGAAAACCATGACTCTATTGTTGTGGGAAATCACATAGAGTCTGAAGGTATAAAAGAAATTTCCATAAACTATATACAATTAGGAGAATCATATAATAGAGAGACTACAATTGTCGGCATATATTTCGCCTCTTTAATTGCTGAAACCCTTCAACTGGATCCAGAACCAAAGACCGTCAGGGAGTGCCTCAAGCGTCCTGATTGGCCTAAATGGAAGGAAGCAATTGAGGCAGAACTGCACTCGCTCAACCAAAGAGAGGTATTTTCCTCAGTAATACCTACTCCTCAAAATGTCTTCCCTGTGGGAGCAAAATGGGTTTTTGTTCGAAAAAGGAACGAAAACAATGAGGTGGTGAGATACAAAGCAAGGCTTGTAGAACAAGGGTTCACGCAGAGACCCGACATAGATTACGATGATACATACTCTCCTATTATGAGTGGAATAACGTTTCGATACTTAAAATCTATGGCAGTACAAATGAGTTTATCTATGCAGTTGATGGATGTAGTGACAGCATACTTATATCAGTCACTCAAATCGGATATATATATGAAAGTCCCTGAAGGACTTAAAATGCCGAATCCAAAAGCAAATCGCAACGCATATTGTGTAAAATTACAAAAGTCACTATATGGCTTAAAACAGTCGGGTAGAATGTGGTATAACCGACTAAGTGAGTTCCTTTTTCAGATAGGCCACTCAAATAATGATGATTTTCCCTTGTGTATTTATAAAGAAGTCCTCAAATGGATTTTGCATCATCTTAGTGTATGTTGATGACCTGAATATCATTGGAAGTACACTTGATATCGAAAAAGCACGCAATCATCTAATGGCGGAATATGAGATGAAAGACTTGGGAAAAACCAAATTCTGCTTAGCCTTACAGCTTGAGCACCTTCCCTCAGCTATTTTAGTATACCAACCTGCCTATATGGATAAATCATATCCAACCAAAACACCCATGGTTGTCAGATCCCTTGATATGAATAAAGATCCTTTTAGACCTCGGGATGATGACGAAGAGATATTAGGACCTGAATTCCCGTATCTAAGTTCCATTGGTGCGCTAATGTACCTTGCAAATTGCACCAAGCCTGATATTGCATTTGCGGTAAATTTACTAGCTAGACATAGCGTTGCTCCAACAAAACGTCATTGGGCAGGAGTAAAGAATATCTTTAGTATTTACATGGCACAAAAGATCTTGGCTTATTCTATCAGAAAAACCAAGATATGACTATGGTAGGATATACTAACGCTGGCTATCTATCTGATCCTCATAATGCCAGATCACAAACAGTTTCGTATTCTTATATGGTGGAACTGTTTTTTCATGGAAGTCAACAAAACAGACTCTCGTAGCAACTTCCACTAATCATTCTGAAATCATTGCATTATTTGAAGCATCAAAAGAATGTGTATGGCTTCGCAGGATGATTAACCACATTCAAACAACATGTGGTGTTGGTTCATTAGGATCACCAACTATTATTTATGAAGATAATGCAGCTTGTGTTGCTCAAATGCAAATGGGTTATATAAAAAGTAATATCACAAAACACATTTCCCGTAAGTTGTTCTATCCTCATGCATTACAGAAAAATGGGGAAATTGATATTTTGCAAACTAAATCATGTGACAATCTAGCCGATTTGTTCACAAAGTCTTTACCAATTTCAACATTCCAGAAATACATTCATGGAATTAGTATGAGACGACTTCGTGATTTGCAAAGTTCAGGGGGAGAAATCTCCTGAAAATATAACCCTTTAATTATCATCAGGTAATGAGTATTGTACTCTTTTCCTTTATGAGTTTTTCCAACAGGTTTCTCATAAAAGGTTTTTAATGAGACAATTAAATACAAGCATTGATGCATGCCATATCATATTTCTCCTTATATTTTTCCTACCAGGTTTTCAAGGACTTTTTCATGGAACATCTCATTGCACTCTTTTCATTATGAGTTTCTTTGAAATTTTCTCTCATAATGTTTCTAATGAGGCAATATCTTCATTAATATCATATGCTATACTTTCTATTTTTCCTATGAAGGTTTTTAAAGGAAAGTATTTAAAGCATATTTATTGTCTAAAACTCACTTATAATTTTCTCATTCTTCGAAGGTTTTTCTCATATGAGTTATCAAGAGACAATAATCACTATATGTTGTATCATTTTCTCCTTATCATTTTCCCACTGGGTTTAAAGAAGTTTTAACAACATATCTATACATTTCTCCTCATATTTTTCCCACAGGGTTTTTGGGGGAGAATCTCAAGAATTGACTGATGAATATACAAGGAGCTTTCAATAATGGATTACTCAAGACGGCGTTGTACAAGGGGGAGTGTTGTCATCATTAGCAAACGTCATTAGGACGTGATTAGTAAGTTATTAGTCTAAAACATCGTACGGACGCGTCTGTCCGTACAGGCGCCTTTTGTACAGACGCCTTTTTGCTTCGCGTCTCAAATCCTTGTATATATACTTCAGGTCAATGACAAAGAAGTGATTCGCACAAACACTTTCATTTTCATTCCTAAACATAATAAACACGCACACACACTCCCTCGCTCCGCTTTCTGTAGCCCATGTCACGTACGCTAACCGACGAGCATGCACTCACGATAGATAAATCTTTCGTCTCCTCATGCTAGGGATCCGTCTTCCAGATCGGCGATCCAAGTCTACTCAGCACAACGGTTCTTGTTCGTTTGTCCTGACGGGTTGGTCATCGGTTCACGCCGTCACATGTACGTGTGGAAGCGACATCGGAAGCCGGCAGACCCCCAATTGACAACGAGAGTGGAGCGGACGCTGCAACCTACATCTTCCACGCGGCCACGCCTACGCCTCCCACACGACCAACCACACGCCGCAATTTCATCTTCCTTTCTTTCTTAGCAAATATCTATACATTTTTACAGTCATCACTCAATTTGAATTATGCCTGGAATCCCTTTTTTGGTTGTTTTCTTATGTGTTCTTATAACTTGCAACAATTGCATTTTCTATGTATTTTTCCTAAGAGGTCACCAATGGTAAAGTGGTTGAGTATTTTAAGTACTTTTCCTGTGAATAAGAAAATACTCAAGCACTTTATCGTTGGTGACCTCTTGTGCTTTAAGCATTTTATTATGTTTTAATTGGCCAATTTAATTATATTTCTTGTGTTGTACGTTACTGAACCTTGATGCCTAATGTGTGTTTTGGAATTCAAAAATACAAGACTTCCTTTTCAAGTAATTTTTTTACTTTATTTTACCATTCCATTAAGCATTTTAATTGTTGCATTTTTTATACATCAACTTCTATAATGTGTGATAATATGTGTTAACATATCTTAATTTAATACACCATTTCCTGAAAAAAAATCCGCCGTGGATAAGTGGTGCATCAGGGTAACATTAGTTCTAGCTCCGCCCGTGAACGGGATCAGGTCATTAGGAGAATGATGTGATGGACAAGACCCAACCATAAGCATATCACTTGATCATGTTAGTTTATTGCTACTTATTTCTTTATGTCATGTATCTATTCCTATGACCATGAGGTTGTGCAACTCCCTGACATAGGAGGAACGCCTTAGGTTTATCAAACATCACAACATAACTGGGTGATTATAAAGATGCCCTACAGGTATCTCCAAGGGTTTCTGTTGGGTTGGCATGAATCGAGACTTGGATTTGTCACTCCATATGACGGAGAGGTATCTCTGGGCCCACTCATTAATACACCATCACAAGAAGCTTGCAAGCAATGTGACTAAGGATTTAGTCATGGTATCTTGTATTATAGTACGAGTAAAGAGACTTGCTCGTAATGAGATTGAACTAGGTATGGAGATAACGATGATGTAATCTCGGTAAAGTAACATATCGGTGGACAAAGGGAACTGCATATGAGATTGTCTGAATCCTTGACATCGTGTTTCGGCCGACAAAGATCTTCGTGGAATGTGTAGGAACTAGTATGGGCATCCAGGTCCCTCTATTGGTTATTGAACGAAGAATGTCTCGGTCATATCTACGTCATTCTTGAACACGCAGGGTATTAATGAGTTATGTATGTTGGTGACCAAATGTTGTTCGGAGTCCCGGATGAGATCTCGGACGTCACGAGAAGTTCCAGAATGGTCTGGAGGTAAATATTTATATATGCGAAGTCATATTCTGGGTTCCAGAAAAAGTTTGTTTTTTGGTATTCTACCGGGAAGCTTCTAGAAGGTTCCGAAGGGTTTTGGAGCTGTCCAGAAGTCCACACAGGGTGCACATGGACTCTAAGGGGGCGCACCAGCCCTTCATGGGCCAACTGGAGCAGCCTCGCTTAGCCCATGCGGTTGTCCCAAGTGATAAGATCAAATCCCTTTAAAATAGGAGATTAGAGGTATTACTCGGAAGGAGGATTACTATTTATGTGTTACTGTTCATGTGTGTACTATTCACATGGTACTGTTCATGTGGCACTATTCCTCCTCCTCCTATAAATAGAGAGGGAGAGGGAGGGTAGCCGCACCACAAGCCACGGCGAACCCCTCCCTCTCTCCCTCTAGTAGTTCTTCTCCCCCATCGCGTTGCGGCAGCGCTTGGCGAAGCCGTGTTGAGATCGCACCACCATCATGTCGTCATGCTGTCAAAGAACTTGGCTACTACTTCGCTCTCGCTCGATGGATTGAGGAGGTGCACACGTCATCGAGTTGTACATGTGTTGAATGTGGAGGTGCCATCCGTTCGGCGACAGATCGGGACGGATCGTGATTGGATCGCGAAGACGTATGACTACACCAACCACGTTTCTTAAGGCTTCCCGCTTACCGATCTACAAGGGTATGTAGATGCACCCCTCTCTCGTAGCTATACATATCCATAGATAGATCTTGGGTGTCTGCTACTTATCAAACAATAGCGCCAGAAATTGACACGTTGACGGAGACTGGGCTTGCGTTGGTTTTTCCCTTGAAGAGGAAAGGGTGATGCAACACAGGAGCAGTAAGTATTTCCCTCAGTTTGAGAACCAAGGTATCGATCTAGAAGGAGGGTCTCGTCAAGTCCAGAGTACCTGCCCAAACAGAAACAAGCTTGCACCCAACGCTTCAAAGGGGTTGTCAATCCCTTCAAGATTGTTTGCAAAGTGAGATCTGAAGGCGGAAAGTGCAACGAAGTAAAAACTGTAAGGCTGAAAATATGGTGTGGAGGAGACCCGGGGGCCATAGTGTTCACTAGAGGCTTCTCTCAAAATAGCAGATATCACGGTGGGTGAACAAATTACTGTCGAGCAATTGATAGAACCGCGCAAAGTCATGACGACATCTAAGGCAATGATCATACATATAGGCATCACGTCCGAGACAAGTAGACCGATACTTTCTGCATCTACTACTATTACTCCACACATCGACCGCTATACAGCATGCATCTAGTGTATTGAGTTCATGACGAACAGAGTAACGCCTTAAGCAAGATGACATGATGTAGAGGGATAATCTCAAACCAATGATGAAAACCCCATCTTTTTACCCTTGATGGCAACAACACGATGCGTGCCTCGCTACCCATTCTATCACTGGGTGAGGTCACCACACGGTATGAACCCAAAACCAAGCACTTCTCCCATTGCAAGAATCATAGATCTAGTTGGCTAGACAAAACCCACAACTCGAAGAGAATTACAAGGATATGAAATCATGCATAAGAGAGATCAGAAGAAACTCAAATAAGATTCATAGATAATCTGATCATAAATCCACAATTCATCGGATCTCGACAAACACACCGCAAAAGAAGATTACATCGGATAGATCTCCATAAAGATCATGGAGAACTTTGTATTGAAGATCCAAGAGAGAGAAGAAGCCATCTAGTTACTAGCTATGGACCCGCACGTCTATGGTGAACTACTCATGCATCATCGGAGAGGTCATGGTGTTGATGAAGAAGTCCTCCGTATCCGAATCCCCCTCCGACAGGGCACCAGAATGTGCCCCGGATGGGATCTTGCAGAGAAAGAAGCTTGCGGCGGCGGAAAAGTACTTTCGATGATCTCCTGATTTTTTTGGGATTTTTAGGGAATATATAGGCGCAACACCTAGGGCAGAGGGCGTCCAGGGGGCCCACAGGCCTGTGGGCCTCGACCTCCCCCCTAGCCGCGGGGTGAGGGCTTGTGGGGCCCCTGGGCCCCCCTGCCTTGGCTCTCAAGTCTCCTGATCTTCTTCCGTTACGGAAAAATTCTTTTCAGGGATTTTATTTCGTTTGGACTCCGTTTCAAAATATCCTCTAAAAGGGGTCAAAAACATGGAAAAAACAGGAACTGGCACTTGGCACTGAGTTAAGAAGTTTGTCCTAAGAAATATATAAAAGGCATGCAAAGCATCCAAAGTTTGACAAGATAATAGCATGAAACCATCAAAAATTATCGATACGTTGGAGACGTATCAGTGTCATAGGAAACTTTTTGTTTCCCATGCAACATTCCCCAAGAGTAACATCAATATCAGAACAAAGTGAATACTAGGGATCAAGCCCTATCAAAATTAACTAGATTACATGATCAATCAAATCCAATCCCACCGCTGTCCAGCAAGCCTACAAAGGAATTACTCACTCCCGATGGTGAGCATGAAGGCGGTGTTGATGAAGAAGTGTTGGTGATGACGACGGCGCCGAATCCTCCTCCAAATCAGCCCTTCAGAAGAAGAACAGGAGGTGGCGGTGACTTCGTCTCGGGAAACACGATGAAAACTTATCTCTAAATTTTTCCTCTGAATATGTGATTTTATAGGACTCGAATTAGCATCAAAGGAGCCATGTGGGACCCACAAGCCATCAGGGCGCGTCAAGGGGGCCTCCTGTTGGCTTGTGGCCCCCTAGCAGCATTTCTTCGGTAGCTATTCGCTCCATAAATCTTTACAAATGCCAGAAATAAATCACAAAAAAGTTTTGTCCGATAGCGAGAACTTATATTTCTGCACAAAAATAACACCAAGGTAGTTCTGTTGAAAACAACATTAGTCCGGGTTAGTTTCATTCAAATCATGCAAATTAGAGGTCAAAATGAGAGCAAATGTGTTTGGAAAAGTAGATACGTTGCAGACGTATTGACTCCCCCAAGCTTAACTCATTGCTTGTCCTCAAGCAATTCAGTTGATAAACTAAAAGCGATAAAGAAAACTTTCGCAAACTCAATCGTTCTCGTCCTTATACATATGGTTAGCTAGTGTTCAACTTTTCACCATAAATCATAAATAAACGCATCCATGATAATAATTTAAGCATCATATTCAGTCATGGCAATACATAACCAACTAGTAAGCAATAATAAGTTATCTCACATGCCAAAAATTTGTCAAAACAATCATGATATAACATTGTGACATGGTTTCTCGCTAGCCCTTTCTGAGACCGCAATATATAAATGCAGAGCACCTGTGAGATTCAAACAGTGACTAAATATTATAATTTAGAATAGAGAAGATCCTAGCCGTACTCATAACCAATATTCACTAGACTTAATGCATAAAAATGACAATACTGCTCTCTAGTCTAGTGCTATAAGTAAGAGGGCGATAACTCAACATAAATGTAAATAGATAGGCCCTTCATAGAGGAATGCATTGATTTGCCAAGGAGCTAGAGCTCAAGTTTTAAAGCAGGATTGAAAATATAATTTTGAGCGGTGTTTTCTAATGTCAACTTTGCGACAAAGGTTCTAAGTATCTTCCATTCTAAACTCATCATTGGTGGTTCCCAAACAGAATTGTAAAGTTTTACTCCCATCCACCATCCATACACAACCATGGCTAGCCGAATTCACGGGTGCCCTCCAACATATCAACTTTCCGAAGGAGATTTGTCTTAATTTAATTTTGATTAAGCAGGACTGGTGTCGTGGTTTTGTCACGACATATGTCCTCATCAAAGGACTTAGTGGTAAAGCCATCGCAACTATGTGGCGACTCAAAGGGGTTGATCGGGAACGAGAGACGAGTTCACCCAGGTTCGTCGATCCGATGGAGGTAAAAGCCTATGTCCTGCTTTGTGTGTATTGATGATGAAATGGATTACAGGGGTGGGATTTCGCCTGACCTAGCTCTTGATTGATTGGAACTTAAGTCTACAAGCCCTAGAGACCCGCCTTTATATAGACCATTAGGTTTACAAGAGTCCGGGTCGCATCAGATCCGTGACTTGTTATGTCTCTAACTCGCCTTGCTCCTTAAGCAAGGAAATTCCTCGCGACCTTCTCCTTTGTGGTCCATGACCCGCCATCTTCGTGTCTTGGGTCACTGCCGGCTCTTGTTGATAACCGCCTTGCGTCTCCCACTTTGTAGGCCAGGGCCCATCTTGAGTACGGACATTGAGCCACCACCATCAATATGGCGAGATAATATATCCAACATTAGGCCACATATTGACTTGAATTTGTTCACATCAATACACTTTTCTTTAACCTTGGCGGCTCATATACAACCTAGGTCTTACCTTTCAAGATCGAAATGACGGCTTCAAATATCCCTTGAAGCTCTTGTCTTTATTTGTCTGTGAGGTGACCCGCACCAGGATTTTAGGGATGTTAATGACGTCATTCCAACGGATCTTTTGGCTTATCTTTCTATCCCGAAAATCAAGGCGCCATCACTTCCGGAATTTACTGCGCCTCCTGGATTCTTGCGCCTACCATTTTCACTTCAGCTCGAGCCTTTAAGTACTCACGAAAGCACCTTTTAGGTTACCTCGCTCCCATCTTCTTCTTCCTGCTCGAGCTCATACCTTCATCGCGCCGCTACTAGAGAACTCCCGTCATCAATCAATTTGGTCCAGGAATATTTCGCCGTTCGACTTCTCCGTCGAGTCACGGGTCTTCCTCGCCGCCATCAGCACTGTCAGGTAAGTTCTTTATTCCCCTAGATCCTTTTGTGAATCCACTATGATTTTAATAGGGTTCATAGTAGTTCATCTATGTTCATCCATGACCCGTTATGTTCATCATCATCACATATTTACTTAGCTCTTTTATGAAATATGTCCCAACTGTTTATGTTGCGGTAGATGTAGGAATTCACTTCCTGTAATTTGCCTGAAATGCGTTGCGGAATATGGACTCAAATAATGAATTGTTGTTGCTCGTACTGCACTATAATCCAAGCACCACTGAAATTTTTTCCTTCTTATGGAACCATCGATAGATCTATATTGTTATGCCTTTTGGTAGAAACCTGTTTGTCCCGCACTTAGCTGAAACTAAAATCACATTCCTCCTCTAAGCTGCCCTTATATTCACACCGACTTGCTTGATAGGATTGTAACTCTCCATCTTGAGAAAACATCTTGACTCTTGACGTTAGGGCGACTTGAATAGTCTAGGCTATCTTCTTTGTCAAGTCGCTTGGTTTTTTCAAAACAAATCTTGTTCATCGAGATAACCCGCCAACGTATTTATACAGCTCTTTTCCTTCCTGAACCTGTCAGTATGTCAAGGCTGTCGAAGTGTGACTGGCTGCCGTTAGAAATTTCTGACATCTCCCTTCAGCGATGTGTAACCGTAGGAGTCTTGTCTACTAAAGAAGTTTGTGGATGGAGAGCCACCGCTAGAGAAGTGTGTCCGCAATCCAACGAAGGACAAGTTATGGTCTTCCTGATCACCTTGAACGATAATTTTTCCCCCTACATCAAAATTCTTTCGAGACGCCCTGCACTTCTTGAATCTTCAGCCTCAAGACCTGGGCCCCAACTCAATCAACAATTTATGCCAATTTCAAGTCTTCTGCGAAGCATACTCAGAAATGGAGCCCACTGTTCCCTTGTTTAGGGAATTCTTCTATTTGAATCGCCAAATGGAATGTGCCGATGGCCCCATCTTAGAGCTTGGCGGAGTCACCACCCAAATGCGGCAATAATGTGACTTACCTGATGTTACCTTGCCCAGTAATCCCAAAGGCTGGGGAAAAACTTGGTTCTATTGTTAGAATACCGCGCCTGCCAACAAGAATCCCCTGCCAAGGTTTAGAGAGGAGCGCCTTCTGATGGATTTCAAACTTCCCTGCTCATTGACTACGAAAGAACAGCCCACCCTTGCTTTTGTCTAGTCGAGACTCAGGGCCTTAAACGCCCATGGTTTAAACGAAGTTGATTTGATCTAGTGCTAGGTGGAATGGCGGATTATGCCCTAAAGCCGTTAGGGTGGATTGATGTGCAAATATGATGGCGATTTAAACAATGCACACCGTTTCACCAATTTTATGCTTGACTCCGATGAAGTCAATATCATTGTGAAGAAGCTATGTGGCGAGCCCAAAGAAATCTATTCCAAAACTGGATTGAAACCATTCTGCATCCATAACCCGGCTCCTGAGGTAGATATCTTTAGTCATTACTCGGCTTACTTATTCTTTCCTTTACTCCTTTGAGAATTTTATTTTTTATCAATATTGATGTAGAAAAACTCACCCTTCTAGAAGCGGATACCAGCAAAACCAACAGTCAAGAAGGTCAAAGCCGCCACGAGGAAGAAAAGAAGAACAAAGCAGTCGTTGGCGAGTCATCTATTATGGATGAGTCACAGACCGCCGAAGACCAAAATGAGGTAAATGTTCCATCTATCCCCTTATTTTGATGGTTGATGTACTAAACATTTTCTTCAGTCTCACGATGAGGACACTGAGAGTGATGCTAAGGATGTCGAGGTAATTTCAAACACTTCTGATTCAGAAATTTCCTTCACGAGGTCTCCAAGGCGGGTTTGTAGGAAAGTTCCCATGACTCATCCGAATGCTTATTTGGATCTTGTCTTCCTTTTGAAGAAGGCTATGTATACTCCAAAATGCCACACCCGTAGTTTCTTAGGCAATCTTATGGCGGGTCTGCCCGAGAAAGCAGCCAGTCGTAAACACCGAAATGAGGTGTCGTTCATCCTAACTCTTTTTCCCTATCAAATAAATTATGTTTGTTGATTGCTCGAATTTTATGGGCTTTTTCACCTTAATAGGTATCCCCGCCTTCATCGGGCGACTCAACATCTTCAAAATTGTCACGTCTTATTCGTCTCCTAGGGTAAATCCTTATGCGTATATTCAGCACTTGCCTCGGTACTTTATACTTTATTATGTATGTCTCAATTTTTATCCTTCACGGCTCAAGGCAAGAAGAGAAAAACTGGTGGGTCACTCCACAATAGTGAAGCGCGTGGAGCGCAGGAAGTGGATGTTACTTTCCGTGAAGCTCCAATTGAAACAGCTGGCACTCATACCGAGCTTCTTGAAACAAATGTTATGGACGATTTTTCTGATGTCCAAATTAACGTGGCAGAAGATGACAATATAGCCATGGAGGTGAGTCATAAAAACGATCTTAATCCGCCAAGTCCTTCAAAGACAAACAAAGATGTTGTATCCGATGAAGAGACAATTGTCATTACTGGGACATGTCACACCTCACCCGTCCACACCGTGCTAGCTAAGCATAATTCCAAACGTGCGACAACCAAAGTGGAGAAAGGGAAAGCTAAACTAGAGCTTCCCAATATTGAAAAACTTGATTTTGAAGAACTACATGCTGGTTATCTAAGCCGCCTCTCCATGAGCCCTGATATGGAAGCCAGTCTGGTGAACATGATGAAGAAAAGATATGAGGTATGCTGCTCTTCAACAACTCATTCCATATATCCTTATATAGCCCCCAAGGGTCGGGTCATCTTCTTGAAGATGAGATGGGTCTTGTGAATTGCTTGAAACTTCAACCTGTAGCCCCCAAGGGTGGGGTCATCTTCTTAAAGATGATCCGGGTCTTGTGAATTGCTTGAAACTTTAACCTTTAGCCCCCAAGGGCCGGGCCATCTTCTTGAAGATGATCTGGGTCTTTACCAATTTTTACTTGAAACATCAACCTGTAGCCCCGAAGGGCTGGGTCATCTTCTCAAAGATGAGCCGGGTCTTTATCAGTTTTTACCTGAAACTTCAACCTGTAGCACCCAAGGGGTGGGTTATATTCTCGAAGATAAGCCGGGTCTTGTAAATATTAATTTGAAACTTTAACTTGTAGCCCCCAAGGGCCCGGTAATCTTCTTGAAGATGAGCCGGGTCTTGTAAGAATTAATTTGAAACTTCAACCTGTAGCCCCGAAGGTCTCAGTCATCTTCTTGAAGATGAGTCGGGTCTGTATAAATAATGTAAAAGAAAACTAACCTGCATTAACCCCCAAGTGTCGAGTATATTTCCTTCAATCTGCTTGAGACTTGATACCAATCTTCTATGAAAGTTGAAAAGTCTTTTATAATCCATATTGGCGGCTCGGCTTTTAATTAATTACCCATCTTGTTTTGATTGCATAGAAATCTGTAGCCCGAGCTGACTCATACTTGAAAAAATGAAGAAAAACCTGGCACAACAACAAGACGCCAAAGCTGAAGCTGAGGAAAAACATCGGGTTTCCTTGGCAGAAATAGAGAAAATCAAGTCTGAGCAAACATTTTATAAAGAGACGGCCGAAACTGACAAAGCCTCCGTGTTAAAACATGCGGAAGTCACCGAGGGTCAGCTGAAACTGGCTACTGAAGAATTAATTGGTCTAAAACGACATATCTCCAGGTTGACCAGTGTTGTGTTTCGTAAGCACTTTGTATGTAAGATTGTCAATTGCCACTATTGAAAGGAACAGAAAACTGCTAGGCGACTCACACTCCATATTTCTTGTTGCACGCCCTCGATCAGCCAATCTTCAAGATGACTGTGTGCTAAAGCTGAAAGCATTATATACCCTGACAGAGCAACTTTATGATGGTGGCTTATTCACCATCAAAGTTGTGTTGGGCGATAGAGAGCCGGTGAAGTTTATCAGTGACATGCTGAAGCGGCTCTCGACCATGCCCAAGCATATAGAAGAAATGAAGAAATTAGCTGCACGGAAAAGGCTAATCACTGCTCTAGGCTGGTCTTTGGCTTATGCACCGGAACTCAAGCCGGAGGAAGTAGCAGGTGAGTTTCCTAAATATAAGGACGATGGCTCGGGATTCACTCAGTAAGACTACACCGAGTGCGTGAGGGCGGTTCGTCCGGCAGCGAGTCAGCTTGCTGAGGGTCTTGACTTGACCAAATATCAGGCGGCCTCTGATGAAAACCACAAGCGTGTGCCACCTCCCACTTTTGCACCAGTGGACCTTACTCCTCAGCGCCATAAGCACCTTTTTGCCTCTGATGCTGATCCGTCAACCATCTTGAGAGAAGAAGCTGAATTCTATGATTTAATCAATTGCAACTGGGATATGGGCAACTTCCAGATCCAAGACCCCGAAAGCTCAGCATAGGGTAACCCGGTGGCGACTTAACCAAGAATTCTTGCCAAGAGTAACCCGGAGGATATTAACCCGAAGGAACTGGCCACCGGGTTGATGGAACAAAAAAACCTTTGGCTTTCTTGAGCTATGTAACAGTTTTTAGGTGTAAAAAACTGCGATGATTGCACAAAAATGCTGAAACATTTGGCACTACCTTTTAATATAAGCCGCCTTGTTAAGGTTTCCCTGCATTGCAAATTTGATTTTCCCTTTGTGAGAAAGAGACTTCCTAATCACCATGCTTTGCATGAGCAGGTAATAATATTGAATCTTTTCCTACAAAAGATAACACCATATAGGGTATTAAATTATTATAAATAGGCTGGCTCAGTGAGTCATAGCGGGTAGATGGGCTTGCAAGGCTCTAGTCATACCCTAAGAGGTTTTTGCAAAACCCTTTATGATTTAGACTAATGGATCTGGCTCAAGTCAGGCTTCTGTGAAGCAGGTTCTATGAACCCATGGTTTATCTATTCTCCATATGCCAGCTGTCGCTGGACACCTCGATCTTTTAACCTTGGTAAGTGAGGGTCCAAAATGGATTGACTCGCCAAGAGTACACGGGGCCAATAGGGCGAGTCGCGAAGACATACAGTCCAGTATAACCATTGTATAAAATTAATTTTTCACAAGCCAAGAGGGTATTGAGGCTGAACTCAATGAGTTGGAATCCCCCAAGTGACCTATGATCAGAGAAAAGCCAAGCATAGGATTGCAGAAGACAATGCTATTACTGCTAAACAACCTCGGGACTAATAGCCCCCAAGTAACCCGACTTTATTCTTCAAGACCATAAATTGGCGCCTATGATTGAACTGTGCATCATGGCAATTGGTCCTCTTTGGCTTATTAGTATCCAAGTTTGAAAGATCGCAATAGGGCGCCTCATCCTCTTTGATACTAATAGCATACATGTTTGAATGACCTCCTTGGCGGTGTTTCATCCTCTTGCGCGGCTTATGTAAAAAATAAAGACTCGTGCTCAATATATAGGCTAAAACGGCAGACACCCCAAATTTCGTGTGCGTCGGCTTTATTGTTTTGATAAAAATAGTACAAAAATACTAAAATATGTGCATAGATAAGGAGCCGATGGCTCTAAGTGTAGTAAGGCCGAAGGTGGGCAATGTTCCACGGGTGAGTCATCTCTTCCTCCAAGGTTGGCTTATCTAGACGAAGGTCGATAAGATAGTGGGAGCCATTATGAAGACTTTTGCTGATGATGAAAGGTCCTTCCCATGGAGGTGATAGCTTGTGCATGCCTACGTGATCTTGAATCAGTCGAAGCACTAAGTCGCCCTCTTGGAAAATCCTGCTCTTAACCAGTCGACTGTGATAGCAACGCAGGTCTTCTTGATAGATAGGTGATCGTGGTACAGCCAAATCACGCTCTTACTCTAAGGCATCCAAGGAATCCTGATGTGCCTGCTCATTATCTTTTTCCACATAAGCGACGACTCGGGGGGGGGGGGAATCATGCCTTAGATCTCTTGGAAGAACCGCCTCGGCCCCATAGACGAGGAAAAAGGGAGTGTAACCGGTGGATTTGTTTGGTGTAGTCCTCATGCTCCAAAGTATTGAAGAGAGTTCCTCGACCCAACAACCCGGAGTGCGCTCCAAAGGAAGCATGAGTTGGGGCTTGATCCCACGCAAGATCTCCTGGTTAGCTCGCTCAGCTTGACCATTGGACTCTGGATGAGCCACTGCAGATATATCAAGTCCAGTATGCTCCCGCTGACAGAACTCCTTAATGGCGCCTTTGGAGAAATTGGTACCATTATCGGTGATGATGCTGTGAGGATAACCAAAACAAAAAATCAGCTTTTTGAGGAACTTGACTTCTGTCTCTGCCTCACAGTTGCTGACCGCCTCTGCTTCGACCCACTTGGTAAACTTGTCAAACACCACCAATAGATGACTCTTTTTGTCACAAGACATCTTGAACGGGCCGACCATATCAGGCCCCAGGCCACAAAAGGCCATGTGATTGGGATCATGCGCAATTCTTGAGCCGGCACGTGTACTTGGCGGCCAAACTTCTGACAACCATCACACTTGCGCACTATATCCTCTGCATCGGCATGAGCCGTCAACCAATAAACACCATGTCAAAAGGCCTTTGACACCAAGGGTCGTGGCCCGGCGTGATGCCCACAGTCGCCGGCATGTATCTCATTGAGAATATCTCGTCCCTCCTCCGGGGAAACATATCGTTGAAAGACCCCATAGGTACTTCGTTTGTGTAACTCGCTCTTATGGATAACCATGGACTCTCACCGTCGTATGATGTGTCGAGCAAAGATTTCATCAGTTGGCAACTCGCCTCGGGCCAGATAAGCCATGTAAGGAACTGTCCAGTTAGGAACCACCCGGAGAGCCTCCACCAGTTTTGATTCCTGGTCAGGAACTACTATGTCCTCTTCAGAAAGCAACTTCACAAAAGGTTCGGCGATCAATATGATCAACCTGATAGCCGTTAAAATGTCTCGCCACCTCGGTTATTGCACGCCTATAAGCCACCATCAGTGGATCTTTGGACCCGGCTGACCTAGCTGATGTTCATCTCCTTAGTTATCCAGAGCCCATGGAGCAGAGCCTCATACTCAGTCGCGTTGTTGCTGCAAGGAAACATGAGACGCAAAACATAGCAAAATTTGTTGCCTCGTGGGGAAGATAACACCACGCCAGCTCCTGAGCCTTCCAACTATCTAGAACCATCAAAGTGAATAGTCTAGTAGGTGTTATCAGGCCTATCTTCTTGAATCTGCAACTCGGTCCAATCGTTGATGAAATCCACCAGAGCTTGAGACATGATGGTCGAGCAAGACATATATTTCACATGGTGAGGACCAAGCTCGATTGCCCACTTAGCAATCTGCCGAGTAGCTCCGCGGTTCTGTATAATGTCCCCAATTGGCGCCGAACTGACCACAGTAATTGGGTGCTCCTAGAAGTAATGCTTCAACATCCGGCTTGCCATAAAAATCCCAAGGACCAGCTTTTGCCAATGTGGGTATCGTTGCTTAGACAAAGTCAACACCTCACTAACAAAATACACCGGCCGTTGAACCTGACATTCTTTGCCTTCTTGCTTGCACTCAACAACCACCGCCACACTTACTGCTTTAGAGTTAGCAGCAAGGTAAAGGAGCATCGGTTCCTTATCAGTCGGGGCGGCTAACATGGGCGGCTCAGCAAGCTGTTTCTTGAGGGCTTCAAAAGCTTCGTTAGCTGCATTAGTCCAAACAAAATGATTCGTTTTCTTAAGGAACTCATAAAGGGGGATGGCCTTCTCACCAAGGCGGCTTATGAAATGGCTCAACATCGCAGTTCGACCCGCCATGCTCTGGACCTGGTTGATGTTGGCCAGTTTACCAAGCGAGGTTATCGCCTTCATTTTATCTGGGTTAACTTCGATGCCTCGCTGTGACACCAGGAAACCGAACAACTTGCCTGCAGCAACCCCCAAAACACGCTTGGTCGGGTTAAGCTTCATCTGGTACACTCAAAGGTTGTCGAACGTCTCCCTGAGATCACGTAAAAGTGTCTCCTTCTTCTGTGATTTCACCATGATATCATCAACGTAAGCATGAACAATACGCCCGGTTTGACTGTGCAAACAGTTCTGAATACAACGTTGATAAGTCGCCCCCTCACTCTTAAGCCCAAAGGGCGTAGAAATATAGCAGAAAGCGCCGAACGGAGTTATGAAAGTTGTCTTCTCCTGATCCTCCTCAGCCATGTTGATCTGGTGATAACCAGAGTACACATCCACAAAGCACAAACGCTCACAACCCGTCGTAGAGTCAATGATTTGATTGATGCGGGGGAGGGCAAAGGGATCCTTCGGGCAAGCTTTGTTGAGATTTGTGTAATCGATGCACATACGAAAAGTGTCATTCTTCTTGAGAGCTAAGACCGGGTTAGCCAAACACCCAGGATAAAAACTTCGATGATGAACCCGACAGCCAAGAGCCGGGCAATTTCTTCCCCAATCGCTATACGTCTCTCCTCGCTAAAATGGCGGAGTTACCGTTCAACCGGCTTCATCTTGGGATCTACATTGAGATGATGCTCAGCGAATTCTCTCGATACTCCTGCAATGTCACAAGGCTTCCATGCAAAGATGTCTCGATTCTCACGGATGAATTCGATGAGCGCGCTTTCCTATTTGGGATCCAGGCCTGTCCCAAAAGTAAACTGCTTAGAAGAGTCGCCTGGGGTGAAGTCAACTTGTTTGGTCTCATCTGTGAGCTTGAACTTGAGGAGCGGATCAGAATCCACGGTTGGTTTTTTGAGCGGGCTCATGTCGGCCGGGTCCACATTGGCCTTGTGGAACTTCAACTCTTCAACAACACACGCTGACTCAGTGTATGCGGCATCTCCTTCTTCGCATTCTTGTGCTCTCTTTCGGTCCCCATAGACTGGGATGGTACCTTTAAGACCGGTCATTTTGAGCTTGAGGTAAACATAGCAAGGCCGAGACATGAAGCTGGCGTAAGACGGCGCCCGAACAGAGCGTGGTAAGGGCTCTTGAATTTGAGCACCTCAAACATCAAAGCCTCACTCATGTAATTAGATTCGTCGCCAAAAGCCACATTCAACTTGATCCACCCAACTAGATATGCCAACTTGCGAGGGACAATGCCTTGAAAGACCATAGTCGAGGGCATCAAGTTGCTCTCAGGAAAATTAATCCGCCGGAAGGTATCATAGTACAAGATGTCGATGTTGCTACCTCCATCTATGAGGACCTTAGAGAGGGTGTATCCCCCAACCTGTGGTGCCACCACCAATGCTAAGTCGCCGGGATTATCAACCTGGGGCGGGTGATAAGCTCTACTCCATGTGACAGGTTGTTCACACCAATCGATGTATCTAGGAACCACTGGCTCAGCCATGTTGATCGCCCTCTGTTTGACTTTCTTATCTCTTTTACAGGTGTTAGTGGTGAAAACATGGTACCGGACATTGTTCAGGTGCTTAGGGTTGCTTTGAAAACTGCCCTGGTCATTTGGCAACTGAAAACCGCCTTGGTTGTTTTGCTGCTCAAAGCCGCCCTCGTTGTTGTACTGCTGGTTATCCTGGCCAGACTATTTTCCGTGGTTATTATTCGAGCTGCCTTGGCCCTGAGGGCCCAAACTAGGGAGCCCGCCGAACGAGCCCCCTTGTGACAAGCCAGGACCAAACTGACCTGGATGTCCACCAACGTTTCCCCGTTGGTGATCTCTGGACGCTTGAAGAAGAAATTCCTGCATCATGAAGCAGTTTTCCGAAGAGTAGTTAGACGGGGCATCCGGGGTACTATATTTAGGACAAGGCCCCTTGAGCAGCTCCACGTAATTACGTGGTTTTTTCCAACTAAAGCCCCGATTTTGACCGGTGTTTTGGCGTTGGTTTCTTCGCCTAGTTCTGGTATTGGAAACAAAATCATACGCGTTGTCTTGTGTTTTCAACTGTTCTTCCCCTTGCAACGGCACTAGAAGAATGCTGCTAGCACTCTCAGGCAATCGAAACTAGAAGAATGTTGTTGACGGCCCACCAACGCGTGGGATCGTAGCAGTTTTCGATGGTAGAGTATTCGACCCAAATTTGTTGGTACGCCTATAGGAGGTGAGAGGATACTCTCAAGTATTAGCAGCTGAATATGTCAGATTCAACCACACCTGAAAGATTAGTATCTGAAGGCAAAGTAGTAACAACAAAGTAGTATGATAACAACGGTGTTAGAAACGATGTGTTGACACGGCAGACTATTTCTAACGATTGTATCAATGGCGCCAAGTTGCCTCCTTGATGGAAATTGTCAGTTCCCGTCAATGACCAGCAAACCAAAATTGTAGAAGGTAGCAGCAGCGTAACGAGCAATAGCAGCGGCAAGGAACAACAGTAGTGATATCAGTAGCAAGTAGCAACAGTAGCAAGCGACAGTAGTAGCAACAGTAGCAGCAGAGCAAGACAAGTAAAAGAAGTAGCAAAAGTAGTAACAGCAACAAAGCAAAACAAGTAACAGCAGCAGTAGGACAAACTCGTAGGCAATGGGTCGGTGAGTTGTTTGGATGATATTCATCATGCAACAGTTATAACAAGGAGAGATATGTGGCTAGCTCCCGTTCGTCAATGTGATGTAGGCATGCATTCCGTGTGTCGTCATACGTGCTTAGGGAAAAGAACTTGCATGACATCTATTGTCCATCCCCCCCGTGGCAGCGGGGTCCAAAAGGAAACTACGGGATATTAAGGTTCTCCTTTTAATAAAGAACTGGACCAACGCATTAGCACTTGGTGAACACATGAACTCCTGAAACTATGGTCATCACCGGGAGTGGTTCCGGTTATTGTCACTCCGGGGTTGCCGGATCATAACACATAGTAGGTCTCTACAACTTGCAAGATCGGATCTAAAACACACATATATTGGTGACAACATAATAATTTCAGATCTGAAATCATGGCACTCGGCCCCTAGTGACAAGCATTAAGCATGGCAAAGTAGTAGCATCATCAATCTCAGAACATAGTGGATACTAGGGATCAATCCCCATCGAAACTAACTCGATTACATGATAGATCTCATCCTACTCATCACCGCCCAGCGAGCCTACGAATAGATTACTCACGAACGACGAAGAGCTTCATGGAATTGGAGAGGGAAGAAGGTTGACAATGACGATGGCGACGATTTCCCCTCTCTGGAGCCCAAGACGGACTCCAGATGTGCCCTCCAGATGAAGAACAGGTGGTGGCGGCGCCTCCGTATCGCAAAGGCGATGAAAAATTCTCTTTTTATTTTTTTCTAGGACGAAAGTGAACTTATAGAGCTGGAATTGGGGGCGGCAGAGCTGTGTGGGCCCCACAAGCCTGCCCACCGCCACCAGGGGTGGTGGTGGCGGAGCCAGGGATTGTGGCCCACTGGCCCACCCCCTCAGGTGGAACTTGGCGCGGATATTTTTCATATTTTCCAAAAATGCTCCTTGTAAATTTTCAGGACGTTTGGAGAACTTTGATTTCTCCACAAAAATAACCCCAAGGCAATTCTGCTGAAAACAGCGTCAGTCCAGGTTAGTTCCATTCAAATCATGCAAATTAGAGTCCAAAACAAGGGCAAAAGAGTTTGGAAAAGTAGATACGATGGGGACATATCAACTCCCCCAAGCTTAAAACCTTGCTTGTCCTCAAGCAACTCAGTTGACAAACTGAGAGAGAAAGAAAAACTTTGACAAACTCTGTTTGATCTTGTTATTGCAGCTATGTCTAACTCATAACCAGAATTTCAGCAAGATCACAAGCAAATGACACAAAGGTCTCACGGTAAACTAATATCAATGGCATAATCAGCTAACGAGCAAAGAATAATGAGTTTCAAATACCAACACTTCAATCAAAACAAGCATGAAGCAATACGAATAGGTGGTATCTCGCTAGCTCTTTCTGAAACCACAAAACATAAATGGAGAGCACTTTCAAAGATCAAGGGCTGACTAAACATTGTAATTCATAGCAACGAAGATCCAGTCATAGTCATACTCAATATCAATCAAAAGCAAAGCATAAAAATGACAGAGGTGCTCTCTAATTGGTGCTTATATAAGAGGAGGATGACTCAACAGGAAAATAAATAGACAGGCCCTTCGCAGAGGGAAGCATTGATTAGAGGTGCGAGAGCTCAAGATTTGAAAACAGAGATAATAATTTTGGGTGGCATGCTTTCATTGTCAACGCAATGACCAAGAGTTCTCAATATCTTCCATGCTACTCAGGCTATAGGCGGTTCCCAAACAGAAAAGTAAAGTTTTAACTCCCCCACCACCAATCAATCACACTCCACGGCTAGCCGAATCCTCGGGTACCGTCCATACTAACATCAATCCGGTGGGAGTCTTGTTTTACAGTTATGTTTTCGATTTAAGCGTGGAACTGGGCATTCCAATTACCGGCCCCTTTCTCATGAATGACAGTTAATAAACACATGTCGAGGATAACACTCCTAGCATGGAAGATATCAATAGCCCCCTGTAACCACATGAGCGGTTCGGGCATGCAAAACAGATTATTTCTTGAAGGTTTAGAGAATGGCACATGCAAATTTCCTTGGAATGGCAGGTAGATACCGTAAATAGGTAGGTATGGTGGACTCTCATGGAAAAACTTTTGGGTTTATGGGAGTGGATGCACAAGCAGTATTCCGCTTAATACAAGTGAAGGCTAGCAAAAGACTGGGAAGCAACCAACTAGAGAGCGACAACAGTCATCAAGATGCAATGAGTTTGACTAACATTAAATGCAAGCATGAACAGGATATAAAACACCATGAACACGAACATCATAGAGTCTATGTTGATTTTGTTTCAACTACATGCATGAACATGCGCCAAGTCAAGCCACTTGAAACATTCAAAGGAGAATACCATCCTATCATACTACATCATAGCCATTTCAAAATCTATGTTGGCATTCAAGACAAACCATTATAAGCTCTCGGCTAAATAAGCATGGCATCAAAAACTATGATCTCTAAGTTGTCATTGCAAACATGGTTCTCTCACAACAAAGCTGAATCTGGGTCGACAAGCTAGAAATATTTACAAAAACAAAATAGATAGAGTTCATACCAGCTTTTCAGTCTCAGTCACTTCATCATATATCATCATTATTGCCTTTCATTTGCACGATCGAACGATGTGAACTATAATAAGTGCATTGGATTAACCTGAATCTGCAGGCAAACACAAAGGAGAAGACAAAGTAATTTGGCTCTTTGAAAGCTAAACAGGTAAGCATGTAAGAACCAATAAACAGTGTAACCAATATCTTCTACCTTGACACAAAGAAAAAGAAAACTATTTACACGGGAAAGCTCCCAACAAGCAAAAGAAGAAAGAAAAATATTTTTGGGTTTTCTCAAAAGGACACAAAACCACTACAGGAATTAGCTTCTTTGCCGTCTGCCATCATAGACGATAAAGAGTATATCACAGACGGCAAAGAGTATATCACAGACGGCAAAGAATCCCACTGTCGGCAAAATTTTTGCGTTAGCCTACGACGGCATTGTAGCTTCTTTGCCATCTGCCTCACCGAAGCGGACGACAAAGCTCTTTGCCGTCCGCTTTTCATAAGAGAAGTCGGCAAATATGTCGAGATGGCAGCCGGCAGGCGTTGCCTCCGTTAGGGCTAATGGAGGCTTTGCCGTCTGCCTCCCCCTTCTTTGTCGTCTGCCTCCACCTCCTCCTCCCCCCTCTTCTTTGCCGTCTGCCTCCCCCCTTCTTTTCCGTCAGCCTCCACCTCCTCCCCCCTCCTCTGTGCCCTCTTCTTTGCCGTCTGCCCCCTTGGAAGCAGACGGCAAAGATACTATATGGCCAGCTGCTGCTGCCCAGGTTGCACAGCTGGGAGCCACGTGGCACCTTCGCCGTCAGTCAGCTGATGGGAAAGGCCTTTTCCATCAGCTGGCAGACGACAAAGAGCCTATATTGTCACATTTTTGTTTATTTTTTCTATTTCACAGCACATATATATATAATTCATAGCACATATATGATATACATATAAAGCTCATCAATGCCATTTGTTCATCAACGTACATCCCATATATCAAACGAACCAGCACATACAAAGTTTCATCCATATATACATACATATAGTTGCGCATATATTGTTCATCCATATATACATATACATATAGTTCCACATTGTTCATCAACTCAAATAAAAACGGGAACTAAAGCACTCCAATGCTAGCTTCCATGCATGTAGTACATCCAATCTACAAAATGGGAATAAGAAAGTCAGAAGAAGAAGAACAACAACATATATATGACAAATAAGCTAAATTGAAGAAGAAAGAGATGAAGCAAGAAGAGAACAAGGAGAAGAAAAACAAGAAGGAGGAGGAGGGGAAGGAGAATGAGAAGGAGGAGGAGAAGAAGAAAATAGAAGAAGAGAAGAATAAGGAGGAGGACAAGAAGGAGGAGAGAAGAAGAAGGAGAAGAAGGAGGGCTCCTTCTCCTTCTTCTCCTCCTTCTCCTTCTTCTTCTCTTCTTCTCTTCCTCCTCCTTCTTCTTCTCCTTCTCCTTCTCCTTATCTTCTTCTTCTCTTCTTCTTCTTCTTCTTCTTCCTTCTTTTCATTTCTCCTCTTCTCCTCTTCTAGGAGCTAAATTAGCTAACTATGTCTTTTTGCAGCTAAATGGGCTAATTATGTCATTCTAGAGGAAACCAAGCTAAGTATATATTATTAATGAGCTAACCAAGGTTCTTATGCCATTTTGAGCTTATTATGTCTTCTAGGAGCTTAATTAGTCATTGTATTAAGCTAACCAAGGTTCTTATGATGTTTTTACCTAACTAAGCTAATTATGTCATTTTGGATGATAATTGTCTAAGTATGTCTTTGTTGGGGAAAATAAGCTAAATTGAAGAAGAAGAGGTGAAGAAGGAGGCAAGAAGAAGGAGAATAAGGAGGGCTCCTTCTCCTCCTTCTCCTTCTTCTCTTCTTCTTCTCCTCCTCCTTGTTCTCCTTCTCCTTCTCTTTTGTTTCTCTTCTTCTTTTTGTTCTTCCTTTTCATTTCTCCTCTTCTCCTCTTCTTGGAGCTAAACTAGCTAACTATGTCTTTTTGGAGCTAAATGGGCTAATTATGTCATTATAGAGGAAAACAAGCTAAGTATATAATATTAATGAGCTAACTAAGGTTCTTATGCCATTTTGAGCTTATAATGTCTTTTTGGAGCTAAATTGACTAATTATGTCATTATTGGGGAAATTAAGGCATGGAGAATATGAAAGAGGAGAAGAAAGAGGAGGAGGAGAAGAATAAGACGAAATAAAGAAGAAGGAGGAGAAGGAGGAGGAGGAGGAGAAGGACTAGAAGGTCCTTGGCCTTCTCCTCCTTCTCCTCCTCCTCCTCCTCCTTCTCCTTCTTCTCTTCTTTTTCTTCTTTCTTTTCATTTTTCCTATTTCTTCTCCTCTTCTCCTCTCCTTGGAGCTAAATTAGCTAACTATGTCTTTTTGGAGCTAAATGGGCTAATTATCCCATTTTAGAGGAAAACAAGCTAAGTATATAATATTAATGAGCTAACCAAGGTTCTTATGCCATTTTGATGTTATTATGGCATTTTGGAGCTAAATGGGCTAATTATGTCATTGTTGGGGAAATTAAGGCAAGGAAAATATGAAAGAGGAGAAGAAAGAGGAGGAGGAGGAGAAGAAGAAGAAATAAAGAAGAAGGAGGAGCAGGAGGAGGAGGAGGAGAAGGACTAGAAGGTCCTTGGCCTTCTCCTTCTCCTCCTCCTCGTCGTCCTCCTCCTTCTTTTTCTCCTCCTCCTTCTTCTCCTTCTCCTTCTCTTCTCTTTCTCTTCTTCTTTTTGTTCTTCCTTTTCATTTCTCCTCTTCTCCTCTTCTTGGAGCTAAATTAGCTAACTATGTATTTGTGGAGCTAAATGGGCTAATTATATCATTGTAGAGGAAAACAAGCTAAGTATATAATACTAATGAGCTAACCAAGGTTCTTATGCCATTTTGAGCTTATAATGTCTTTTTGGAGCTAAATGTGCTAATTATGTCATTGTTGGGGAAATTAAGGCAAGGAGAATATGAAAGACGATAAGAAAGAGGAGGAGGAGTAGAAGAAGAAGAAATAAAGAAGAAGGAGGAGGAGGAGGAGGAGAAGGACTGGAAGGTCCTTGGCCTTCTCCTCCTTGTCCTCCTCCTCCTCCTCTTCCTCCTTCTCCTTCTTCTCTTCTTCTTCTTCTTCTTCTTCTTCTTCTTTCTTTTCATTTTTCCTATTTCTTCTCCTCTTCTCCTCTTCTTGGAGCTAAATTAGCTAACTATGTCTTTTTGGAGCTAAATGGGCTAATTATCCCATTTTCGAGGAAAACAAGCTAAGTATATAATATTAATGAGCTAACCAAGGTTCTTATGCCATTTTGAGGTTATTATGGCATTTTGGAGCTAAATGGGCTAATTATGTCATTGTTGGGGAAATTAAGGCAAGGATAATATGAAAGAGGAGAAGAAAGAGGAGGAGGAGAAGAAGAAGAAGAAATAAAGAAGGAGGAGAAGGAGGAGGAGGAGGAGAAGGACTGAAGGTCCTTGGCCTTCTCCTTCTCCTGCTCCTCCTCCTTCTCCTTCTCCTCCTCCTCCTCCTTCTCTTCTCTTTATCTTCTTCTTTTTGTTCTTCCTTTTCATTTATCCTCTTCTCCTCTTCTTGGAGCTAAATTAGCTAACTATGTCTTTGTGGAGCTAAATGGGATAATTATGTCATTGTTGGGGAAATTAAGGCTAGGAGAATATGAAAGAGGAGAAGAGAAACTTACCGTAGTGGTCATCAAGGAGGAGAAACACCTGGAGAAGGGTCGTGCGATGCCGCTCGGGAGTTATACTGCAGAATAGATATTTTGCAATGTCTCAGTTAGCATGATGACACTCAATTATTAATACTAGTTTATAATGAGACTCACCGTGCCAATCGAACAGAAGACGGGCATCGGCGGAGGGACTTGACCGCTCTCCTCGCACAGACCCTGAAGAGTGGGTCGTATTAGTTAGTAATGAAATAGACATTACACACATGATTTGGCTAATGTGAAAAGAAACTTACCACAAAAAGATCGTACAGGGCCCGTTGACCCACCTCATTCCGGGACATCTCCTCCTCAATCAATCGTGCCGTGGTCTGGTCCCTCTCATCAAGAGCAGCCTGTAGAGCAGCCTGGCTTGCCAATCTCTCTTTCTCAAGAGCAGCCTGGTTTGCCAATCTCTCTTTCTCAAGAGCAGCCTGGTTTGCCAATCTCTCTTTCTGAAGAGCAGCCTGAAACACCATTCCTCGTTACCACAGTAATGATCTATGGTGACACACATAATGAAATGAATGAAAGTGTTCTTAGTCTGTACAACTAACCTTGATGGCAAGATCGACTGGCCGTGGACGACGCATTATCTCAGGACAGCTGCTCGACTGGCGCGCCTTGATCTCCGGGAGAGTGAGTGGACAACATATTATCCCATCTCCAATGGCTATCGAGCCATGGGGCCTCCCGCCACCAGATATCATCACCAGCTCTGGATCCAAAGGTTCCTGGCTAGGGTTAAAGTCATCCCCTTTTGTAGCCTTCCCCGCGTCCCTGTATGCCACGAGCTTGTGGTGGGATGATATGTTGGTGAAGTTATTGGGATCATCTAGGTCAGACTCAGAGAATGCATTCGCCTTCTTGTACGAGGCAGTATGGGCCATTCCATAAAGGTCGTACAAGTGTGGCATCTCCGTCTTATTGTGATGCGCCTAAAAGAGAGGAACAAAATATTAGCATGAAGAATGAATCGCATGAATCATGAAGCAAATCACATACCCAGTTTCGTCCAAACTGAAGTAAGTTGGCGCTGCCTTGATGGTGTGGCACACCAACCATTTGGCTACGCCGATCCTTCCCATTCTCATGGACGACTCGCTAGCTGCCTGTGCACCACTCATCAAACAATGCCTCCCAACAATCCATCTTATCCGCACACCATCTTGGGGGCACCTGTAAGTTATTAGAAATAATTTTCAGCTCTACGCCTATGAATGAAAGCAAGAAAACTACGCCTATGATGATTTTTGGCTTCGTAGTGTGCTGTCACAAAGTTTGCCACCTCCTCAGTAATGAATGCCTCAGCCATCGATGCTTCAATTCTACGCTTATTTTTACATTTAGCTCGAAGGGTCTTCTGCATCCTCACAGTTGCATAGCACCAACAATCTTGCACGGGCCCACCCAATCTTGCCTCGGTCGGTAGAAGTAAAATCAAATGATGCATTGGATTAAAGAAGCCCGATGGAAAGATCTTCTCTAACTTGCACAACAACTCCGGTGCAAACTCCTCCATGTCTTCTACCACGCCAGGCGACAATTCTTTCGCACAAAGAACATGGAAGAAATAGCTCAGCTCCGCCAGTACTAGCCATTCATCCTCAGGAATAAAGCCACGTAACATCACCGGCATTACCCGCTCTACGCATATGTGCCAATCATGACTCTTGAGACCAAAGCTTTTTAATTTTTCAAGACTTGCTCCCCTCTTTAGATTCGCTGCATACCCATCGGGGAACATCAAGTGCATTTTGACCCACACGCTAATTTCCCTCATAGCTGGCCTTCCAAGATTGAACGAGGCCTTTGGCTTCGACCACTTCTGCTTTCCTTTGCCTTCTCGCATGTTTTGTAACGGTCTATGACATAGTGTCTCTTGATCGACTCTAGCCTTAATATTATCTTTTGTCTTCCCATCTATGTCGAACAATGTACCAAAAATAGCCTCTCCGATATTATTTTCAGTGTGCATCATGTCGATATTGTGTGGAAGAAGGAGGTCTTTGAAGTAAGGCAGATCCCAGAAGCATGGCTTGTGAGTCCGGGCGTGTTTTGAATTATACCCCTTGAAATACCCTGGACGCTCTGGATCAGGCTCCAGGGTGTTTAACTGATCCAGGATCTGTTGGCCTGTGAACGCAAATGGTGCCAAGTTTTTGACAACTTTATCTTTGGTAAAGTTATTCTTGTCTTTTCTAAACTGATGGTCAGGATCCAGGAACTTTCTATGCAAGTCAAAGCAAGAATACTTCCGACCCTCCTGCAACCAATGAAACTGAAGAGCCGCCTTGCATTGGGGGCACGGGAACCTTCGATGCACACATCATCCAGACAATAGCGCATACGCTGGCAAGTCATGCATAGAGTACATGTACCACACATGCATTTTGAAGTTTTCTTTTCTAGCGGCATCGTATGTCTTGACCCCATTATCCCAAGCTTCTTCCAATTCATCCTTAAGCGGTTGCAGGTACACATTCATATTCTTCCCCGAATAATTGGGCCCTGGAATTATCAACGTCAGAAATATGTTCTTTCTTTGCATAATCTGCCCGGGGGGGACATTGAGTGGAATGACAAATACAGGCCAACAACTGTATTGTGTTGCCGTCGTGCCGAAGGGATGAAAACCATCTGTGGCAGTGCAGACTCGAGGATTCCTTGGATCTGCCGCTTTATCCTGATGCAATCCATCGAAATGTTTCACACTTCCCCATCCGATGTGTGTACCATCATCTTATTCCCATCCGCATCTAGTTCGGTTCTTTTGCCCAATTTGTGCCATGTCATCTGTCTGGCTGTCTCTTCGACCATGAAAAGACGTTGAAGTCTTGGTACGATTGGCATATACCGAAGAACACTAACTGCAATTTTGGTCTGCCTCTTCTCACCCATACTGTTTTCTACCACAAGATACCTGCAAGACTCGCAATTGGGACAATAGTCCAAGTGTGCATACTCCTTCCTAAATAAGACACATCCTTTCTCACATGCATCTATCTTATCATAGGGCATCTTAAGTACATGAAGTATTTTGTCCGACTCGTACAGGTTTGCAGGCATGACATGGCCTTTGGGTAGGAAGCGTCCAAATAGTGTCATCATCGCATCGTAGCATTCTCTCCCCAAGTTGAACTGAGCCTTCAGAGCCATTAGTTGTGCAATTGCATCCAGCTGACAAAGCTCAGTGTGCTCATGGAGAGGACGTTTTGAAGACTCCAACATTTCATAAAAGGCCTTTGCATATTCCTCCATCTCATCTTCCGAATCCCGAGTATCATCAAAGTCTTGCACCATGTCTTCGATCTCGGTACCATGCTCGTCCGTGCGACGACGGACCACCTCAGCTCTTGTGCGTTGTATAGACTCACCATGAAATGTCCACACCGTATAATTAGGCTTAAAACCCCTCCTCTGCAGGTGTTTAATCCTTACAACCTCTGTCGTCATTTTATAGTTGTCGCATCCAGGACAGGGGCAATAGTTTCTTTCCTGGCCATTTGCGAATGCGGCTTTCACAATTCCTTTGTTTTTACAAACCATTCTTCCGTCATCTCTTTCTAACTAGGGTGACCGGTATACATACACACATGATCAATCATCTTGCATAGCTACTAAAGACAGAAGAAATATATTTATATATAATTTAGCATTTATATTCATCGGTTAATCAGGTTCGCCATTTTTATTACGTCCAGGCAACCTACACGCTAATAGGGAAAGATAGGTCCTAATCCCACCCGAGTATGTGTAGATTGGGTTCGTTTTCCCATCCTCTGCTCCGGATCCAACGCAAAATTTCGGCAGCACCTCCCCGCTGTTCTCCTCATACACGTCTCTGCCATAAACAGAGAGGATGTGCATCCGGAGAACAACAGGGAGGCACTGACGAAATTCTGCATCGGATCCAGAGCACATCATACGGGAAAACGAATCCAATCTACACATACTCGGGCTGTCCATGGATAATGTTGGACAATTCAAAAGGATGGAGGTTACAAATATGCAAAGACATGCATATTTATAGATGTCTCCCTTTCGAACGGGATACGCATACTAGTCACGCATACTGATAAATTAATTTAATTACCTAAATCTAGAAAGTTTCATCCGGAAACCGAGCCACAGTAAATGAAGGGGCGGGGAGGAGATAAATTTTGTAGTGACCCACGAATGCAGGGGCGGAGCTCGTACAATGCACGGGCATGTCTTCGCACAGCAGACCTCACGGCGACGAGACAACTATCACATGTAAATCCACCCGATCAACACAAATATTCTAATTATGTCATTTTAGAGGAAAACAAGTTAAGAATATAATATTCATGAGCTAACCAAGGTTTTTATGACATTTTGTAGCTAAATGGGCTAATTATCTCATTGTTGGGGAAAATAAGGTGAGGAGAATAAGATAGTGGAGAAGAAAGAGGAGGAGGAGAAGAAGAAGAAGAAATCGAGAAGAAGGAGAAGGAGGAGGAGGAGAAGAAGGAGGAGGAGAAGGTATTCTTCTTCTCTTCTTCACTTCTTCTTCTCTTCTTCTTTTCTTCTTCTTTTCTTCTTCTCCTTCTTATTTTTGTCTTCTCCTCCTCCTCCTCCTCCTCTTCTTCTTCTTCTTCTTCTCTTCTCCTCTTCTCCTCCTCCTCCTCTTCTTCTTCTTCCTATTCTTTCTATTAAGCTAACTAACTAACTAACCTAACTAACCAAGCTAACTAAACCTATCGCTAAACCTCGATAGCACTAAACAGCGAAAAAGCAGAATCTACCACTAAGTAACTAAAAAAGAATATAGCTACCAGTAAAGACCAAACAATAAAAAATCAACTTCTTCTTCTTGTTTCTCTTCTTCTCCTTCTTATTTTATTATTATTATCTTCTTCTCTTCTTCTTTACTTCTTATCCTTCTTATTTGTTCTTCTCTTCTTCTTCTTCTTCTTCTTCTTCTTCTTCTCCTTCTTATTTTTTCTTCTCCTCTTCTTCTTCTTCTTCTTTTTCTTCTCCTCCTCCTCCTCCTCCTCCTACTCCTCTTCTTCTGCTCCTCTTCTCGTCCTCCTCCTCCTCCTCTTATCCTCTTCTCCTCCTCCACCTAACGAACCAAGCTAACTAACTAACCTAACTAAAACTACTAACCTAACAAAATCTACCACTAAAACTACTAATAATAATCTAGCTACCACTAATTAAAAAACAAAACTAAATCTGTCAATTAACAAAAAAAGAAAAAAAGGACTCACCGGAGTGGGCGGTCGGGGAGGAGGAGGGTGCGGTGGTGGAGGAGGGGGCGCAGGGCGGCCAGGGAGGAGGAGGGCGCAGGGCGGGCGGGGAGGAGGAGGGCGCAGGGCGGCCGGGGAGGAGGAGGGCGCATTGCGGCCTGGGAGGAGGAGGACGCAGGGCGGCCGGGGAGGAGGAGGGCATAGGGCGGCTGGCGAGGAGGAGGGCGAGGGCGGCCGAGGAGGGCGCAGGGCGGCTGGGGAGGAGGACGCAGGGCAGCCGGGGAGGAGGAGGGTGCAGGACGGCCGGGGAGGAGGAGGGGCGGCGGCGCAGGGAGGCCGGAGGAGGGCGCTGCGACGGTGGTGGTGTCGGGGGTGAGAGAGAGGGGTGTCGGGGTGGCCGTTAGGGGGAGAGAGAGGCGCGTGGGGGTGGGGCTAACGGCCGTTAGGGGGGCACCCACTTTGTCGTCCGCCTCCCGACGGCATAGAGGAGAAAAGCGGACGGCAAAGAGAGAGGCCGTTAGGAGGGAGAGAGGGGCTGCGGGGTGGGCCGCCCATGCTCTTTGTCGTCTGCCTGAATGCTCTTTGTCGTGAGATGGCAAACGGCAAAGAGCTGGCTGATGGCAAATAGTACCTTTGGCATCAGCCTGCTCTTTGTCATCTGGTTTCTCGTAGCTGATGGCAAAGAGCGTCTTTGCCATCAGCCAGCAGACGACAAAGAAGCAGTAGATGGCAAATAACTGTTTTCCAGTAGTGTCCCCATTGTTCTCTTGATACACGTCTTCGCAATAAACAGAGAGGATGTGCATCTGGAGAACAACAGGGAGGCACTGACGAAATTGCGCATCTGATCCAGAGCACAACATACGGGAAAACAAACCCAATCTACACATACTCGGGTTGTCCATGGATAATGTTGGACAATTCGAAAGGATGGCGGTTATAAATATGCAAAGACATGCATATTTATAGATGTCGCCCTTTCAAACAGGAGAGGCATACCGGTCACGCATACTGATAAATTAATTTAATTACCTAAATCTAGAAAGTTTCATCCGGAAACCAAGCCATGGTAAATGAAGGGGCGGGGAGGAGATGAAATTTGTACTGACCCACGAATGCAGGGGCGGAGCTCGTACAACGCACGGGGAGGTCTTCGCACAACAGACCTCACAACGACGAGACAACTATCACATGTAAATCCACCCGATCAACACAAATATTCTAATTATGTCATTTTAGAGGAAAACAAGTTAAGACTATAATATTCATGAGCTAACCAAGGTTTTTAGGCCATTTAGTAGCTAAATGGGCTAATTATCTCATTATTGGGGGGAAATAAGGTAAGGATAATAAGATAGAGGAGAAGAAATAGGAGGAGGAGAAGAAGAAGAAGAAATCAAGAAGGAGAAGGAGGATGAGGACAAGAAGGAGGAGAAGAAGAAGGAGGAGAAGGTATTCTTCTTCTCTTCTTCTCTTCTTCTTCTCTTCTTCTTTTCTTCTTCTTTTCTTCTTCTCCTTCTTATTTTTGTCTTCTCCTCCTCCTCCTCTTCTTCTTCTTCTTCTTCTTCTTCTCCTCTCCTCCTCCTCCTCCTCTTCTTCTTCTTCCTATTCTTTGTATTAAGCTAACTAACTAACTAACCTAACTAACCAAGCTAACTAAACCTATCGCTAAACCTAGATAGCACTAAACAGCAGACAAATAACAAAAACAGAATCTACCACTAAGTAACTAAAAAAGAATCTAGCTAACTAACCAAGCTAACTAACTTCTCCTTCTTATTTTGTTCTTATTCTCTTCTTCTCTTCTTCTTTACTTCTTCTCCTTCTTATTTTTTTCTTCTCTTCTTCTTCTTCTTCTTCTCCATCTTATTTTTTTCTTCTCTTCTTCTTCTTCTTCTTCTTCTTCTTTTTCTTCTCCTCCTCCTCGTCCTCCTCCTCCTCTTCTTCTTCTCCTCTTCTCGTCCTCCTCCTCCTCCTCTTCTGCTCTTCTCCTCCTCCACCTAACTAACCAAGCGAACTAACTAACCTAACTAATTTAACAAGCTACCACTAATTAATAGAACAAAATCTACCACTAAACTACCTACTAAATCTACCAACTAACTAAATCTACCACTAAAACTACTAACAAGAACAACTACTAAAACTACTAAAACTACTAAAACTACTAACAAGAAAAACTACTAAAACTACTAACAAGAACAATTACTAAAACTACTACCACTAAAACTACTAACAAGAACAACTACTACAACAACAATAAAAAATCATGCCGATAGTTATAATCTAATTCCAAAAAATAATGCGGGTGTGGGGGGGTGGGGTGTGGGGGCTAACCCGGAGGGGCGGCTATGGCGGGGCCAGGGTGTTGGGGGTGGAGGGGCGGCGCTGGGGGCGCCAGGGGCGGTGGCGCGACGGTGGTGGGGCAGCGGTAGCGGGGGCGAGGTGGGGCAACGGCGCAATGGTGGTGGTGGCGTGATGGTGGCAGCAGGGGCGACAGGGGCGGCGGTGGGGTGACAGGGGCGGCGGCGGGGGTGACAGGGGCGGCGGGTGACGGGGGCGGCGGCACGACGGTGGTGGCGGCGGTGGGCGTCGGGGAGAGGAGTGGGAGAGACAGAGAGAGGGTCGGGGTGAGCCGTTACACAGTGTGGGTGAGAGAGAGACGGGCGGGGTGGGGGGAAAGAGCCGTTAACGGAGTTAGCTCTTTGCCGTCTGCCGGCGGACGACAAAGAGTCTAGACTCTTTGCCGTCTGCCTCCGGACTCTTTGCCGTCCTCTAGCAGACGGCAAAGAAGGGACTCCAGTTTGACCTAACCACCCCACGGTCAGGTGGGCCCATCTACATGTTTGCCGTCTGCTGTGAGACTCTTTGCCGTCTGCGAGCTCACGGCAAAGATGTGACTGATGGCAAAAACACTCTATGCCATCAGCCAGTGCTTTGTCGTCTGCTTTGTGGAAGCTGACGGCAAAGACACTCTTTGCCCTCAGCTAGCAGACGGCAAAGATTAGGCAGATGGCAAAAAACTGTTTTCCAGTAGTGAACAAGAAAACAAGAAAATGAAAATAAACTAGCATGGATAATACAGTAGCAAAGTGTAAACACCGGCTAACAAAGGAAAAGCATAAGCATGAATGTAAAGTCGGTGAGAACACGTACTCCCCCAAGCTTAGGCTTTTGTCCTAGCTTGGTCTACTCCCACGGATGGTCCTGGCAAAATCCAAAATCATAATGGGTGTTATACGGGAGTGCTACAGCCACTGCCTGAATAGCCGCCTCACGAAATCGAGCAGCAGTCACCTCCCTCTCATACTCCTCTACCTCTCCTATGGTTATGTAGTATCATCGTTTTACCTGAAAGTCAAAGAAAGCAGGAGCAGGAAGGGTAATATGGAAAACACGCTGCCGGTTAAATATCAAGCTGTATAGGAGGGATCCATGATCTCTCTCAAGGAACTGGTAGCGTGCTAGAGTGACACGATCAAGGTAGGTTGTACGGAGAGGAGTGTCTTCTGGACGGATAGATACTCCAAGAAAATTTGCTAAGCATGTAGCATAAACTCCACCAAAGAAATCTCCCACACTGGCATTTTTATTCACCCTCCTTGCTATTATAGCTCCCATATTGAAGCTCGTGTCACCTGTTACTGCGCTCTTAAGGATACTATGGTCGGAAGCGCATAGGTGACAATGTGCACCCTTGCCGTTAGTGCACCTACCTATGAAGAGGGCAAGGTAGTGCAAGGCAGGGAAATGGATGCTTCCTATGGTGGTTTGCGTGATATCTCTGGTTTCTCCAACAGTTATACTGGAGACAAAGTCTCTGACCGAAGACTTAGAAGGATCATTAATACTACCCCCATCGGGTATCTTGCAAATTCTATTGAAATCCTCCAAATCCACGGTATAGGATTTATCGTACAGGTCAAACAGTATGGATGAGTCATGACCAACTGAAAATTTCAATCTACGCACGAAAGAGGAAGTGATCATAGCATACTGTTCACATTTATCTGAGAGGAATTCTTCTAACCCGACATTGCAGACAAGTGTATCAAACTCATCCTTGAAACCTGCTTCGATCATGAACTCATCGGAAGGCCATTCACATGGTTGTACGGGTGCATCCCTTAGTTGAAAAGGTTCGGGCTCCCGAAAAGAAAGACGAGGACCCTTCTTACTTGAGGAACCACCATGAAACTTCCTCCTGAACATAATTTCGTTTTGCTGAAATTTTTGAAGTTCAAGAGAAAATTGAATGAAGACCCACCGCACCTTGTAGCAGCTACTCCTACTAGTGCCTAGAGACCGTATCACGTGCTAAAACTACTTGGGACCAGCTAAAATCAACATTTCTAGCTCAAGAACAGGGACACCAAGGTAGCAAGAATACACGAAGGATAAAGCACTAGAGCAAAAACTAATTGGACCAATGGAGGAGTCACTTACGAAGGAGTAATTTCCCCAAAACGGTTCGGAGAATTGTGCTTTGAGCAAGGAGATCAGAAATCACAGCCAAATGAGCAAGAACACGGGTTTGAGTTGTGAAACAATTTTTTCTGGAGGTGGAAGAAGAGGCTGGGAGCTAGAATTAGTGGAGGGGCTCCCTATGGGCCCCACAAGCTTGCACTCCGCCACCAGGGGGAAAGGTGGCGGTGGCAGGGCTTGTGGCCCACTTGTCTGGGCCCCAGGCCAGCTCTCAGGCCGAGTAATTTTCAAAAATTCTAGAAAAAATCATACTAAATTTTCAGGACCATCGGAGAACTTTTATTTTCGAGGTATTTTTCTCCGGGACGCTAAAACAGAAAACAGGAAAAACTAAACGAAGTCTACCATTTTTCCTCTAAGCAAAAGAAAATGAAAGCTTAAAACAGAGGTATGTGACTCTTTGATTCATCCGTTTCATTGTCATCGAAAGAAATCCATCAATGGTATCAAGCATAGCATCTCTAGCAGTATCAAGCATAGCATCATCAGGCATAGTATCAAGCATAGCATCATAAGCATCATCAAGCACAGGTGACATATCAAGATTTCTGGCAGGAGGTGATGTCGCAAACTTACTCATAACTGAAGGTGAATCAAGTGCAGAGCTAGATGGCAATTCCTTACCTCCCCTCGTAGTTGAGGGCAAGACTTTGGTCTTCGAATACTTCAGATTCTTCATAGTGATCAGCAGATATAAGTCCCAAGTGACTCAGAGAATATAGCAATACGTCCCCGGCACCGGCGCCAGAAAAATGCTTGATGCCAACTGTTCTTCCCCTTGCAATGGCACCAGAAGAATGCTGCTAGCTCTCTCCAGCAATCAAAACTAGAAGAATGTTGTTGACGGCCCACCAGCGCGTGGGATCGTAGCAGTTTTCGAGGGTAGAGTATTCGACCCAAATTTGTTGGTACGCCTATAGGAGGTGAGAGGATACTCTCAAGTATTAGCACCTGAATATGTCAGATTCAACAACACCTAAAAGATTAGTATCTGCAAGCAAAGTAGTAACAACAAAGTAGTATGATAACAACGGTGTCAGAAACGATCTGTTGACACGGCACACTATTTCTAATGATTGTATCAATGGCGCCAAGTTGCCTCGTTGACGGAAATTGTCAGTTCCCGTCAACGACCAGCGAACCAAAATTGTAGCAGGTAGCAACAGTGTAACGAGCAATAGCAGCGGCAAGGAACAACAGTAGTGATAGCAGTAGCAAGTAGCAACAGTAGCAGCAGAGCAAGACAAGTAACAGTAGTAGCAACAGTAGTAACAGTAGCAGAGCAAAACAAGTAACAACAGCAGTAGGACAAACTCATAGGCATTGGGTCGATGATTTGTTTGGATGATATTCATCATGCAAAAGTTATAACAAGGAGAGATATGTGGCTAGCTCCCGTTCGTCAATGTGATGTAGGCATGCATTCCGTGTGTCGTCATACGTGCTTAGGGAAAAGAACTTGCATGACATCTATTGTCCATCCCTCCCGTGGCAGCAGGGTCAAAAGGAAACTATGGATATTAAGGTTCTCCTTTTAATAAAGAACCGGACCAACACATTAGCACTGGGTGAACACATGAACTCCTCAAACTATGGTCATCACCGGGAGTGGTTCCGGTTATTGTCACTCCGGGGTTGCCGGATCATAACACATAGTAGGTAACTACAACTTGCAAGATCGGATCTAAAACACATATATTGGTGACAACATAATAATTTCAGATCTGAAATCATGGCACTCTGGCCCTAGTGACAAGCATTAAGCATGGCAAAGTAGTAGAAACATCAATCTCAGAACTTAGTGGATACTAGGGATCAATCCCCATCAAAACTAACTCGATTACATGATATATCGCATCCTACTCATCACCGCCCAGCGAGCCTACGAATAGATTACTCACGAATGACGAAGAGCTTCATGGAATTGGAGAGGGGAGAAGGTTGATGATGATGATGGCGACGATTTCCCCTCTCTGGAGCCCAAGACGGACTCCAGATCTGCCCTCCAGATGACCAACAGGTGGTTGCGGCGCCTCCGTATCGCAAACGCGATGAAAACTTCTCTTTTTATTTTTTCTGGGATGAAAGTGAACTTATAGAGCTGGAATTGGGGGCGGCAGAGCCGTGTGTGCCCCACAAGCCTGCCCACCGCCACCAGGGGGTGGTGGCGGAGCCAGGCCTTGTGGCCCACTGGCCCACCCCCTCAGGTGGAACTTGGCGCAGATATTTTTCATATTTTCCAAAAATGCTCCCTGCAAATTTTCAGGATGTTTGGAGAACTTTGATTTCTGCACAAAAATAACACCAAGGAAATTCTGCTGAAAATAGCGTCAATCCAGGTTAGTTCCATTGAAATCATGCAAATTAGAGTCCAAAACAAGGGAAAAAGAGTTTAGAAAAGTAGATACGATGGAGACGTATCATCTTGCTGCCTTCTCTTTCCTTGACCTTCGTGGTTGCCATTACGTCCTTGAGCTTGGAGGTGACTCTTGGTCCCGTCTCCTTTTTTGACTTCAGTGGTCTTATAATATTTGGAGCCAGCATCCTTCGTGCCATTTGACTCGGCATACCTGGTGAGGGTGTCCATCAACTCGCCCATATCCTGCACCTTCCGCTTAAGACGATCGAGTTTCAATACCAGAGGTTGAAAGTGGCAGTTCTTCTCCAAGATCAACACGGCCTGAGCCTCTGTGATGCCATCTGATGAGTGGATAATGTCCGTAACCCGGCGCGTTCAATGGTGGGCGGACTCATCCGTCCGCTGAACACAATGTTGTAGATCTACAATCCTCATTGGGCCTTTAGAAGTCCCACGAAAGCTCTTAATGAATCACTCCTTCAATTCCGCCCAAGTGTTGATGGAGTTGGGTGGTAAAATTTTCAACCACGTCCGAGCTGGCCCTTCCAAAATCATAGTGAACTACTTGTGCATACCGCATCACTAGCATTGAGCATATCCATAGCGAGCTCGTAACTCTCAATCCACGCACCTGCTCAAGATCGGGTGTATAATTGGGAACGTTGCAAGGGCCTTTGAAATCTCTGGGCATGCGCTCGTTGGGAAGAGCAAATGACAAGCAGGAGAAGCCTATGTTCCTTCCTCCTGACTCACTGTACATAGGCATCGGGTGGACATAAGTCGGAACTACCTGACCCGCCATCGCTGCCTCTGCCTCTGCCTGTCCCTGTCGGGCGGCTCGGGTCGCATTCAAAAGCGCCCGAGCGTTTGACATTGGCAGTTCGGGCGGGTTGGCTTGAGGATGGTGTCGGCGACCAGCATACCACTGCTGGAAACCGTCGCAGGATCGTTATGGGGGCTCTTGGTGTGACTAGCATGAGGTGTGGAGTCACCCAATCACGACTGTAAGAAAATTGCGCCTGCTGAACCACTGCCATCTTCAACACCTCAATGGCGTTCCTTGCTTCCACCTCAAGTAGTGTGTTTCCATGAATAGGGAGAGACTCCAAGTGGCGGGTAGCAGCCAACATGTTGTCTACGAGGTTAGATAAGTGGCCCTGTGGTGTTTGGAAATGCTGAGCCAGCGGCTGGGTCGACGGAGGCTGAGTCGGCTGTTGAACCAGGCGTGTGAGGCCTGTCAAATAAATGAGTGGGTTAGGATTGGTCGGAATACGACTGTGATGCCTCCTCTGGTGCACCGCATCGGAGGCAACTGGCTGACGCTTGAGCCGCCCTGCCTCAGCCTTCACGCCTTCCACCTCTTCGTTAATTTGAACCTACTGATCCGCCATCCGGGTGTTCTCATCGTCAACCTCTCATTGTATCTTGGCCAGCTCCTCACGCAGTTTTGCCAACTCGGCATTGATTTCCTCCTAATTGTCAGCCGTCTCGGCAACCGCCACAAGTTTTGACATCTCGACCATCACATCTGTAATGGCTTGGGCCCGTGTTTTTCCAGACCCGCTGGCTCCATTCGCGGTCGCCGCATCTGGCTGATTCTGAGCCGTCGCTGCTCCCACCATGTAGATGGCGACTTGGCGAGGTGGTTCTTGCGGACCTTTAGAAATCGCCGCCTCAGGAAAGCCCCCCAAGCCTTCCCTCATAGAGAGGGCTGATCGAGTCTGTGTCACCCATGGATGACTCGCTGTCTAAGTTGATGGGGGTGTCTCCACCAGTTGTTGGCTCATCCGGGAGATTAACCCCTTGTGTAAAGCCAACAAAGACGCGACGCCGCCCGATCTAACGCTTGGTGGGTTGGGCGAACCGAGCCGGCTCGACAATGTTGGTGTAGATGTCCGGCTCGGGAATGGGTGTTCTGATCTTGCCGATGAATATGTGAATCTTGCCGAAGGGAACCCGGTAACCTGATTCGATTGAACCGGCCTCGGGACCCGAGCTCGAATTGTCGATGTAGCACTTTCCACGGTAGCTCTTGGTCATGAGACCAACCGCGTAGCTTCACGAACCTTGGAAGGGCACCCTTTGAGAACTCAACTCCACCGTGTGAAGGCCCCACGCTGGGTGCCAACTACCATGGTCTTGTCACGACAGATGTCCTCGTGAAAGGACTTAGCGGTGAAGCCATCGCAACTATGTGGAAACTCAAAGGGGTTGATCAGGAACGAGAGATGAGTTTACCCAGGTTCGGCCCCTCCGATGGAGGTAAAAGCCTACGTCCTGCTTTGTGTGTATTGATGATGACACCGATTACAAGGGTGTGGTTTTGCCTGACCTAGCTCTCGATTGATTGTAACTTAAGTCTACCAGCCCTAGGGACTAGCCTTTATATACAGGTCGAGACCATTAGGTTTACAAGAGTCCAGGTCACATCATGATCCGTGACTTGTTATGTCTCTAACTATCCTTGCTCCTTAAGCAATGAAATTCCAGGCGACCTTCTCCCTTGTGGGCCATGACACGCCATCTTCGTGTCTTGGGCCGCTGCCGGCCCTCATTGGTGACCACCTTGCGCCTCCCTCTTTGTAGGTCAGGGCCCATCTTGAATACGGACGTTGAGCCACCACCATCTTGACCCGGCCTCTTAGGGCAGGTCATACGGTGGGATAATATCCCCAACAACTGGGCATCCTTGTTATCAACCTCTATCATGCGATGACGGCGAATAAATGCTCGTCATGCGAGTAACTTACTTAGCATGGAAGGTACAAATTGCCCATTCGCTCCATGAGCGTTGCGAGTGCACAAAACGGATGTTTATTTGCATATTTTAGAGGTGGCACATGCAAATTTACTTGGAACGGCAGGGTAATACCGCATATAAGTAGGTATGGTGTACTCATGTGGAATAACTTGGTTTTATGGCTTTCGAATGCAAAAGCAGCATTCCCGCTTAGCACAGGTGAAGGCTAGAAAAAGATTCAGAAGCGACTAGCTAGAGAGCAAGAACAGTCATAACATGCATAAAAATAATCAACTTTGGACAAAGCATGCGTAGGATATAAACATTCTGAATTTAAATACCACGAAGGCTGCATTGGTTTTGAATCAAGGTATCAATTGGTTTCCCTCCAAGCTTAGAGGGTTATGTAGCATAGCGACGACAATTATTTCCCTTAGATATGAAACCAAGGTATCAATTGAGTAGGAAGATCCACAAGACTATGTAAGCACTACCTGCACACAAATAACAAATCCTCGCAACCCAACACGTTTAGGGGTTGTCAATCCCTCATGGGTAAAATAGGATGGAAAAAGTATAGATTGATAGATGCAAATAAAGTAATCGTAAATAAAACGCAACAAGGTATCGTTGGATTTTTGATAATATAGATCTGAAAATAAAAGAGCAAATAAATTGGAAACGGGAATAACAAAATAGATCTTGCAAATAGATAATCTTAAATAGACCTGGGGGTCGTAGGTTTCACTAGTGGTTCTCTCGAGAAAATAGCAAACGGTGGGTAGACAAATTACTGTTGGGCAATTGATAGATGAGCGAATAAATATGACAATATCCACTACAAAGATCGTGTATATCGACATCAGGTCCAAGGAAAGTAGACCGACTCCTGCGTGCATCTACTACTATTACTCCACACATTGACCGCTATCGAGCATGCATCTAGTGTATTAAGTTCATGGAGAAATGGTGTAATGCTTTAAGAATAATGGCATGATGTAGACAAGATCTATTCATGTAGGAATAGACCCCATCATTTTTCCTTAATAGCAACAATACAAGCGTGTCATGTCTCTTTTTTTCACTTAGATTGAGAACCGCAAGATCGAACTCATCACAAAGCACCTCTTCCCCTTGAAAGATGAAAAGATCAAGTTGGCCAAAGAAAACCCAAATATTGGAGAAGAAATACGAGGGTATAATAATCAAGCATGGATATAATTTCACAGATCTGATCATAAACTCACAGTTCGTCGGATCCCACCAAACACATCGCAAAATAAAGAGTTACATAAAATAGATCTCCAAGAGACCATTGTATTGAGAAGCAAAACGAGAGAGAAATCCATCTAGCTACTGCCTACGGACTCGTAGGTCTGATTTGAACTACTCATGCATCATCGAAGGAGCACCAGTGAGGATGATGAACCCCTCCATGATCATGTTCCTGTCTGACACGGTGCCGGTACGAGCTCTAGATTGGATCTCGTGGCTTCTGGAATTTGTGGCAGCTGAAACAATTTCTTCGTGGGCTCGGCTAGGGTTTTTGGAATATTGGGGTATTTGTAGAGCTCAGAGGTGGAGAAGGAGGTGGCCGAGGCCCCCACTACCCACCAGGGTAAGCCAGGGGCCCAGGGCGCACCCTGGTTCTAGTGGGACGCCTCAGACGCCCCTGGTGAGCTTCCTTGGTCCGTAAGTTTCCGTTTGGTACATAAAAAGTCTCCGAAAAGTTTCATGGCCTTTGGACTTTAGTTTAAATTGATTTTTTGCGAAGGAAAAAGCAACAACTCGCACTTGGCACTATGTAAATAGGTTTGTCCCAAAAAATGACATAAAGCTGCTATAAAACGATTATAAAACGTCTAAGAATGATAATATAACAGCATGGAACAATCAAAACTTATAGATACGTTGGAGACGTATCAGCATCCCCAAGCCTAATTCTTGCTCGTTCTCGAGTAGGTAAATGATAAAAACATATTTTTTGATGTGGAATGTTGCCTAACATGTTCATCATATTCTTTTCTTTTCAGCAATGACATGTGGACATGTAAATTATTCAAAGTAATAGTCTATAATTTGACATGAAAACTTCAATACTCAAGCATATCAACAACCAACCAAATCTTTCAAAATATTGAACCTAATGAATGTTATCCCTAGCCCATCATACTCCATCATTGATCCATTCATGCAACAGACCCAAATATTAGCTACATCCAATGCGCAAGTATGATAAAAGTGTTCCTGAGTTGGTGCTTTATAAGAGATGGGGACTCAAATAAAAAATAAAAAATTGCATAAAGTAAATAGATTGGCCCTTTGCAGAGGGAAGCATAGATTTGTAGGTGTGCTAGATCTCAAAGCGAAAAATTAGAGATGAAATATTTTGGGTGGTATGCTTTTCCTCTCAACGAAAACGACTAAGAGTTGCCAATATCTTCCATACTAAACAAATTATGAGTGGTAACCAAACTAAAAATAATGTTTATTCCTCTTTCCAACATTCTTTCACACTCCACGGCTAGCCGCATCCATGGGTACAGTCCATACCAACACTTTCCAAGGAATTTATTAATTGACAACATAAATAAATTTCCTTTGCATTTGTGGACTGGGCATCCCTATTACCACCATACTCTCGTGCAATGACAAGTGAATAAACACTCATCTCGAGAATAAACTATTTAACATGGAAGATAGCGGCCACCCTCGCCGCTTCATGAACGGATGGGCAAACAAAACAGAAGTTTACTTTGAACATTAGAGTTGGCACGTGCAAATTTACTTAGAACGACACGGAAATACCGCATATAGGTAGGTATGGTGGACTCATTTGGCACAACTCTGGGTTTAGGATTTGGATCCACAAACAGTATTCCCGCTTAGTACAAGTGAAGGCTAACAAATAGATTGAGAAGCGCCCAACAAAGGGACGAAAACCATCATAAGAAAACATTAAACCTAACTAACACCGAATAATGCAAAACAAGTAGGATGCAATTTCATAGCATAATTATTGACTTCTTGTGCATGCATAGGGAAATACAAACCTTAACACTAATATTCTTACTAAAGCATAATTACTCATCAACATAACTCATATATCACTATCTTCATATCGCAAAACTATTGCAATGAATCAAGTTTAACATCTAAAGATCTTCATGGAATTTTTTATTATATCACCCCAGATATCTATCACTTTTGTACTAATTTCATTTAAAGCAAATTGCCATTGCAAATAACAAGCTCTCACACAAATATAAGTGAAGAACGGGAGCACAAGTTTCTTTAAAAATTTCAACTCTCAAAATAATATAAGTGAAGCAAGAGAGGATTTATTCAAAATTTCTACTGACCCTCAAAATAATCTAAGTGAAGCATGGGAGCAAATTTCTTCAAAATAACATCACCACCGTGCTCAAAAAGATATAAGTGAAGCACTAGAGCAATCCAATGGCTCTAAAAAAATTAAATGAAGCATAAAGAGCGATTCTAAAAAATCATAGCATAATTTGGCTCTCTCAAATAGTTGTGTCCAACAAGGTTTATTATGACAAACTAATAAGAAAAGAAATCAAAAAATCATATAATACAAGACGCTCCAAGCAAAACTCATGATATGTGACGAATAAAAATATAGCTCCAAGTAAAGTTACCAATGGGTGTTAGAAGATAGAGAGGATGCCTTCCGGGGTGTCCCAAAGCTTAGGTTCTTTGTACCCTTTGCATATTACCTTGGGGTGACATGGGGCATCCCAAATCTTTGGCTTTTATCACTCCTTATTCCATCATCCATCGTGATCTCACCCATACCTTGAAAACTTCAATCACTCGAAACTCAACAAAACCTTCCGGAGATCCATTAGTCAAAGAAAACCAATCTTTACTTTAAGTACAGTAGAAAAGCCATTCCAATTTTGTTTTTGCATTATACTACTATATTATAACTTTACCATAGCTTATCCCCCCTGATACAATCCATAGATTAATCAAAATAAGCACACAACACAAACAAAACATAATCTATCAAAAACAAAACAGCATGTAAAGACTCGAATTTTACTCATACTTATGCAACTATTAAAATTCTAAAAAATTAGGGCAACGTAGGAAATTTGTATGTAAATATTGTGTAAAATATTTAGACAGTTTTGTCACTTTTTTGAATTTCTAAAATTCTTCTACTGGAGGCAAAAGTTTATGTTTTCCAAGAAGAACAAAGGAACTATCACCCAACATGATCCTAAAGGATTTACTGTTGGGGAACGTCGTATGGGAAACAAAAAAATTCCTACGTCACCAAGATCAATCTATCGAGATCAACAACTACGAGAGGGACAGTGCATATACATACCCTTGTAGATTGCTAAATGGAAGTGTCGGTGCACTAGTAATGGGGTACCTAGTGCCCCTGACTTTTGGACAGACGTTAAGAGCATAACCCCTCATGAGCAACCACCAACCCAAGCGAAGAGCCGGAACTAGACGCCGACAAGTCCTACAGAAACAGCCCAAGGCATACCAAGAACCCCCGGCACATGTGAGGGGCGAAGGCACATGCACCCTCACCAAGACCCGGCAAGGCGCCTCCCCGACAAGTGCGAGCCAACCTGGCACCGCTCCACCTCATCGCTACACCAGTCACTTATCGATGAGGTATCAAGCTCCCAGATGGCTAGGTGGCTCTTTCTCAATACGTGGAAGCGTGCTGGAAGACAAATTATGACCTGTTGACACACGTACACAGGCGTTTCAAGGACCCAAGCCACGACCAACTCATAAGTGGCAGGAGCTTGCCGGGAACGCACCCCCGCTCGCCACCTAAGGCCGCATTTCTGGCACTTTGTATTAAATGCCAGAGTTATGTATGATAGCACTTTTAGCTATCTGATCATGACTGTTTGCTACTATGGACGCCCCTTGAGCTATAAAAGGAGGCTCGAAGTAACCTAGCAAAGGTTTCGGACACTAGGAGATTCTGCATTCACTAGATTTGGATCCCGATGGGATTAGAGCCAAGTGTACTCATACGTACGTGATATCTCTCTGCGGAAACACTTGCTGGGGCAGAACTCCATGCGAAATTCATCTTCCTCAATCAATCCACCAAAGTAGGAGTAGTGTTTTACGCTTCACAGTGGCCCAAACCTGAGTAAGACCACATGAGTCATATCATCGTGCCGCCTCGTAGTTTCCTTGTCCCACTCAACCACCCCGCCAAACCACAAAGGGGTCAAAGGTCCCATAGGTGATTTACTGCACACCTGCACTGACAAGAAGCATTCGGAAATATGGTTGTAGTCGAACATCATCGCGATCCAATCACGATACATCCCGTGATAACGTCCCGATCAAGTGCAAATGGACGACACCTTTGCGTTCAGCACACGTACAAGTCGATGATTCCTTTGCCACCTCGATCTAGCTAGCGTGGGTAAAGTATTAGTTGAGTTCTTCGGCAACACGACAGTGTGGTGGCGGTGGTGTTGGTGCTATTTTGGCAGGGCTACACCGAGCAGTACCGAAACCGCAAACGGAGGAGAAAACAATCTAGCGAGAGAGAGGGGCGCCAAGGTCCCAGTGTGTACTCTTGGGGAACCCCCTCCCCTCTATATATAAGCCCAACCAAGGTGGGAGGAGGTGGAATCCTAGTCCTCCTCCTTCCTTTCCATATAAAGGTGGACTTTCCACCTTTCGCAACTTCATGGGCCTTGAGGGAGTTGTTCGCCTATCCCAATTAGGCCACGGTGCCTCCCATCATCCTGTGCGAACCCTTGGGACGTAGTGGAACACTTCGTGGACTTCGGCACTCCTCCGGAAGTTTTTGAAACCTTCCACAAGCTTCCCGGTGCAATACTAGAAAAACCAGGAACTTTTTCCGGTAGCCAAAATATGACTTCCCATATATAAATCTTTACCTCCGGACCATTTCGAAGCTCCTCGTGACATTCGGGATCTCATCTGGGACCCCGAACAACTTTCGGTCCCCAACTCAATAACTCAACTATGTCTATATCATCACCGAACTTTAAGTGAGCTGACCCTACGGGTTTGAGAACTATGCACACATGACCGAGACACCTCTATGGTTAATAACCAATAGAGGGACCTCAATGCCAATATTAGTCCCCACACATTCAATGAAGATCTATATCAGTCGACCAATGATGTCAAGGATTCATTTAATCCCATATGTAGTTCCCTTTGTCCATCAATATATTACTTGTGCATGATTCGATCTTCGATATCTCCATACCTAGTTCAATCTCATTACCAACAAGTCCCTTTACCCGTTTCATCATACAAGATCCCATGACTAACTCCTTAGACACATTGCTTGCAAGCTTATTGTGATGTTGTACTTCCGAGTGGGCCCCGAGATACCGACTCATCATATGGAGTGACAAATCCATGTCTTGATAAATGCCAAGTCCACAGACACCCTCGAAGACACATGTAGAGCATCTTCATACTTACCTAGTTATGTTGTGAAATTTGACGCACACAAGGTATTCCTCCGGTATCAATGAGTTGCATGATCTCATGGTCATAGGAACACATACATTGACATGCATAAAGCAATAGCAGTAAACTCGATATGATCAAATGCTATGCTTAAGGTTGGGGTCTTGTCCATCACATCATTCTCCTAATGATGTGATCCCATTATCAAATGACAACTCATGTCTATGGCTAGGAAACCTTATCCATCTTTGACCAATGAGCTAGTCCAGTAGAGGCTTACTAGGGAAACTTTGTTGTCATGTATCCACACATGTATATGAATTTCCAATCATTATAGTTATAGAATGGATAGTAAATGATTATCATGAGAAAGGAAATATGATAATAGCTACTTTATTATTGCCTCTAGGGAATATTTCCAAAAGTATCCCACTTGCACTCGAGTCAATAATCTTGTTCACATCACCATGTGATTAACACCCAATGAGTTCTAGGGTTTTATCATGTTTTGCTTGTGATAGAGGTTTTTAGTCAACGGGTCTGCAACATTCAGACCCAAGCGTATTTTGAAAATCCACTTACAAATATTCTAAATGACAGCTCAACTATACGGATCATACTGTAGATGCTGCTCCGACATTCCACTTACAAATATTCCAAATGACAGCTCAACTATACGGATCATGTTTGCTACTCATAGTCATCCGGATTGATGTCAAAGCTTGCATCAACGTAACCCTTTATGACAAACTCTTTTATCACCTCCATAATCGAGAAACATTTACTTAGTCCTCTAGTTACTAAGGATAATTTTGACCGCTGTCGAGTGATCCATTCCTGGATAACTATTGTACCCCTTGCTAGACTCATGGCCAGACACACACCAGGTGCGGTACACAACATGGCATATTATAGAGCCTACGACTAAGGCACATGGGACGACCTTCGTCCTTTCTATTTCTTCTGAAGTGGTCGACCTCTGAGTCTTACTCAAATTCACACCTTACAATATAGGTAAGAACTCTTTCTTTGACTGGTCCATTTTGAACTCTTTCAAAATCTTGTCAAGGTATGTATTCATTGAAAGTTTTATCAAGTGTCTTGATCTATCTCTATAGATCTTAATGCCCAATATTTTTAGTAGCTTTATCTAGGGTTTCCTTTGAAAAACTCCTTTCAAACAACCCTGCTTTCCAGAAATTCTACATTATTTACAATCAACAATATGTCAACCACATATACTTATCACAAATTCTATAGTGCTCCCACTCACTTTCTTTTAAATACAAGTTTCTTCATAAACTCCGTATAAACCAAAATCTTTGATCACTCATCAAATCACTTATTCCAACTCCGAGATGCTTGCACCAGTCCATAAATGGGTCGCTAGAGCTCGCATGCCTTTTAGCATCCTTAGGATCGACAAAACCGTTTGGTTGTATCACATACAACCTTTCCTCAAGGAAACCGTTAAGGAAACGATGTTTTGACATCCATCTGCCAGATTTCATAATTGAAAAATGTATCAACTGCTAACATAATTCCAACAGTCTTTAGCATCGCTATGAGTGACAAAGTCTCATCGTATTCAACTCCTTGAACTTGTCGGAAAGCTCTTTGCGACAAAGTCAAGCTTTCTAAATGGTGACATTTACACTCATTGTCGGTCTTCCCTTCAAAGATCCATTTGTCCTTAATAGCCTTATGACCATTAAGTAGTTCTTCCAAAGTCCACATTTTGTTTTCATACATGAATCCTATCTCATATTTGATGGCCTCCATCCATTTGTCAGAATCCAGGCCCACCATCGCTCCTCCATAGCTCGTAGATTCATTGTTGTCCAACAACATGACCTCCAAGACATGATTACCGTACCACTCTGGAGTGGTGAGTGTCCTTGTCGACCTACGAGGTTTGATAGTATCTTGATCTCAAGCTTCATGATCACCATCATTAGCTTCCTCTTCAACTGATTTAGGCGCCACGGGAATATCTTCTTGCGTCCTTCTACTCTGCTGTTGAAGTGACAGTTCAGTAACCTCATCAAGTTCCACCATCTTCCCACTCAATTATTTTGAGAGAAACTCTTTCTTGAGAAATGACCCGTTCTTAGCGACCAACACTTTGCCTTCTGATCTAAGATAGGAGGTATACCTGACTGTTTCCTTTGGGTATCCTATAAGACGCATTTATCCGCTTTGGGTTCGAACTTATCAAGCTGAATCATTTTGACATAAGCATCAAAGCCCCAAACTTCAAGAAATGACACCTTAGGTTTGTTGCCAAACCATAGTTCATACGGTGTCATCTCAACGGAATTATATGGTGCCCAATTTAAAGTGAACTTGGTTGTCTCTAATGCATAACCCCAAAATGATAGTGGTAAATCAGTAAGAGAAATCATAGTATGCACCATATTTAATAGAGCACAGCTAAGACATACAGACACACCATCACTCTAAAGTGTTCGAAGCGGCATGAGTTGTGAAACAATTTCCACATTGACTTAAATATATACCAAACTCGTAACTCAGATATTCACCTCTATGATCACATCGTAGACATTTTATCCTCTTGTCACGATGATCTTCAACTTCACTCTAAAATTGCCTGAACTTTTCAACATTTCAGCGTTGTGATTCATCAAGTAAATATACATGTATCTACTCAGATCGTCTTTGAAGTAAGAAAATAAGAATATCCACTTGTGCTTCTGCACTCATTGGACCGTATACATCGAAATGTATTATTTCCAGTAAGTCACTTGCATATTCCATCTCACTGTAAAATGAGGTCTTTAGTCATCTTGCCCATGAGGCATGGTCCGCATGTCTCAAGCGATTCAAAATCCAGTGAGTCCAAAGATCCATCAGCATGGAATCTCTTCATGCGTTTTACACCAATAGGCATGGGTCGCATGTCTCAAGCGATTCATAATCGAGTGAGTCCAAAGATCCAACAGCATGGACTTTCTTCATGAGTTTTGCACCAATATGACCTAAGCAGTAGTGCCACAAGTATTATGGTACTATCATTACTAACTTTACATCTTTTTGCATCATAACTATGAGCATGTGTATCACTGCGATCGAGATTCAATAAACCATTCATGTTGGGTGCATGATCATATAAGATATTATTCATGTAAACAGAATAACCCATTGTTCTCTAACTTACATAAATAATCGTCTCACAATAAACAAAATCAATATAATGTTCATACTCAATGCAGACACCATATAACATTTATTTAGGTTTATCACTAACCCTGAATGTAGATGGAGCATGTGATGGTGATCACATCAACCTTGGAAACACTTCCAACACACATCTACACCTCACCTTTAGCTAGTCTCTGTTTTATTCCACAACTCCTATTTTGAGTTACTTAATATTAGCATCTGAACCGGTATCAAATACCCAGGGGCTACAACGAGCACTAGTAAGGCACACGTCAATAACATGTATATCAAATGTAATTTTTGTTGACATTACCAGCCTTCTTATCTGCCAAGTACCCGGGGCAGTTCCGCTTCCAGTGACCACTCCCCTCATAACACAAACACTCAGTCTCGGGTTTGCGTTCAACCTTGGGTTTCTTCACTGGAGCAACAACTGGCTTGTCATCCTCGAAGTTTCCCTTCTTTCCTTACCCTTCTTGAAACTACTGGTTTTACTAACAATCAACACTTGATGCTCGTTCTTGATTTCTACCTTCGTAGTGTCAAACATCGTGAATAGCTCAGGGATCATCTTATCCATCCTTGGTATGCTATACTTCATCATGAAGTTCTAGTAGCTTGGTGGCAGTCAGTTTGGAGACCTATGTCAATCCCTATCTTATTTGGAAGATCAACTCCCACTTGATTCAAGCGATTGTAGTACCGAGACAATCTGAGCACATGCTCACTGATTGAGCCATGCTCGTTCATATTGTAGACAAAGAACTCGTCGCAGGTCTCATTCCTCTCAACATGGGCACGAGCCTCAAATCCCAATATCAACTCATGGAACATCTCATATGCTTTCTGGCATTGAAAATGTCTTTGGAGCCTCAATTCTAAGTCTTAAAGCATGACGCACTGAACTATCAAATAGTCATCAAAAACATGTATGTGAGATGTTCACAACACCCACATACGACACATGAGTGGGTGGCACACCAAGCGATGCATCAAGGACGTAAGCCTTCTGTGCAGTAATGAGGACAATCCTCAATTTACGGACCCGGTCTGCATAATTTGTACTATCATATTTCAACTTAGTTTTTTCTAGGAACGCATCAAAAAAACAAGGGAGCTACAACGCGAGCTATTGTTCTACAACATACTTTACAAATAAAACTTAGACCAGGTTCATGATAACGAGTTCAATTAATCATATTACTTAAGAACTCCCACCCAAATTAACATCCCTCGGGTTGTTCGAGTGCAACATGATCCAAATCCACCAACCCAACTCCGATCATCACTTGAGATGAGGTGGTTTCAATGCTGAACATATCCATGTTGATCATATCTACTATATGACTCATGTTCGACCTTTCGGTCTCGTGTATTCCGAGGACATGTTTGTACATGCTAGGCTCGTCAAGTTAAACCCAAGTGTTCTGCATGTGCAAAACTGGCTTACACCCATTGTATGCGAACGTAGAGTCTATCACACCCGATCATCACGTGGTGCTTCAAAACAACGAACCTTCGCAATGGTACACACTTTCAGAGAACACAATTTTATCTTGAAATTTTAGTGATAATCATCTTATAATGCTACCATCGTCCTCAGCAAAATAAGATGCATAAAAGGATTAAGATCACATGCAAATAATAATAGTGACATGATATGGCCATTATCATCTTGGGCTTTTGATATCCATCTCCAAAGCACCGGCATGATCTCCATCATCATCGGCATGACACCATGATCTCCATCATTGTATCGCCATTGGGGTTGTCGCGCCAACTATGCTTCTACCTCTATTGCTAACTCATAGCGATCAAGTAAAGCAAAAAAGGCATGAATAATTAAACACAACCCTATGGCTCCTGCCGGTTGTCGTACTCATCGACATACAAGTCGTGATAATCTATACAAAACATGATCATTTCATACATCACATATCTCATCTTGTCATTGGCCATATCATAACAGAACATACCCTGCAAAAACAAGTTAGACGTCCTCTACTTTGTTGTTACATGTTTTACGTGGCTGCTAAGGGTAACTGGAAAGAACCGTTCTTACCTACGCAAACCCACAAGGTGATATTCAAATTGCTATTTAACCTTCTACGAGGACCGCCTCTATCGAATCCGATTCAACTAAAGTGGGAGAGACACACACTCGACAACCATATTTATGCAACAAGTTGCATGTCAGTCGATGGAACCATTCTCTCGTACATGGACGAGTAAGGTTGGTCCGGGCCGATTCATCCCACAATACTATTGAATCAATATAAGACTAAGAAATTAAAAAAAAATTGAACATCAATGCCCACAAACACATTGTGTTCTAGTCGTGCATGTTATCTACGCCTAGACCTAGCTCATGGTGCCACTGTTGGGGAACATCACATTGGAAACAAAACAATTCCTATGCTCACCAAGATAAATCTATGGAAATCAACAACTACGAGAGGGAGAGTGCATCTACATACCCTTGTAGATTGCTAAGTCGAACCATTGAGGAATGCGGTTGATGTAGTCGAACTTCTTCCTGATCCAATCACGATCCATCCCGCGATCCAATCACGAACATCCCGATCAAGTGCCGACGGGACGACACCTTTGTGTTCACCACATGTACAGCGCGATGACGCCTTCACCACCTCGATCCAGTGAGCGTGGGTGAAGTAGTAATTGAGTTCTCCGGCAACACAAGGGCGTGGTGGCGGCGGTGGTGGTGCTATTCCGGCATGGCTACGCCGAGCGCTACCGAAACCGCAAATGAAGGAGAAAACAATCTTGGGAGAGAGAAGGGCGGCAAAGGCTTAGTCTGTACTCTTGGGGCGCCCCCTCCTCTATATATATGTGTGGAGGGGCTTGGGGAACAGCCCCTGCAAGCCCTGTTGCGCAGCCAAGGTGGGAGGAGGTGAAATCCTAGTCCTCCTCCTTCCCTTCCATACAAAGGTGGACTTTCCACCTTTCCCAACTGTATGGGCCTTGAGGGAGTTGTGCGCATGGCCCAATAAGGCCACGACACCTCCCCTCAGTCCATGCAAATCCTTGGCACGTGACAGAACCCTTGGTGGAATTCCGGGCTCCTCCGAAAGTTTTCGAAACCTTCTAGAAGCTTCTCGGTAGAATACCGGAACAACACGAAACTATCATGGTCGCCAAAATATAACACCCCATATATAAATATTTACCTCCGGAGCATTTCGTAGCTCCTCGTGATGTTCGGGATCTCATCCGGGACTCTGAACAACATTCGGTCAACAACACAATAACTCAACCATGTCTATATCATCACCGAACTTTAAGTGAGCGGAGCCTGCGGGTTCGAGAACTATGCACACATGACCGAGAAACCTCTATGGTTAATAACCAATAGCGGGACCTCAATGCCCATATTTGTTCCCACACATTTAATGTAGATCTATATCAGTCGAACCAACAATGTCAAGGATTCGGTTAATCCCATATGTAGTTCCCTTTGTCCATCGATATATTACTTGCCCGAGATTCGATCATCGGTATTTCATACCTAGTTCAATATCGTTACCGGGAAGTCTATTTGCATGTTCTATAATACAAGATCCCATGACTAACTCCTTAGCCACATTGCTTGCAAGCTTATAGTGATGTTGTATTACCGAGTGGGCCCTGAGATACTTCTTCGTCATATAGTGTGACAAATCCAAGTTTTGATCCATGCCAACTCCACACACACCCTCGAAGATACATATAGAGCCTCTTTATAGTCACCCAATTACGTTGTGATGCTTGATACACAGAAGGCATTCCTCTCAGGTCGGTGAGTTTTATGATCTCATGGTCATAGGAACACATACATTGGCATGCAGAAATCAATAGCTGTAAACTCGATACGATCAAACTCTATGCTTAAGGTTTGGGTCTTGTCCATCACATCATTCTTCTAATGATGTGATCCCGTTATCAAATGGCAACTCATGTTAATGGCTAGGAACCCTTAGCCATCTTTGACCAACGATCGTCCAATAGAGGCTTACTAGGGACACATTGTTGTCTATGTATCCACACATGTATATGAGTTTCGAATCAATACAATTATATCATGGATAATAAACGATTATCATGAGCAAGGAAATATGATAATAACTACTTTATTATTGCCTCTAGGGCATATTTGCAACAGTTACTTGGCACAAACACTAACTAAAACATGAAAAACACAATCATAAGAGTAGAATAATTATACAAACACTCATGAACAGAAAGAAAAGGTGAAAAATAAATTTTGTTCATTGGGTTTCCTCCGAACAAGCTCTTTCTTTATAGCCATTAAGATAGGCTTGAGATTTTATTGATGCTCACATGAAAGATAGTAATTGAAACACAAAGATGGCATCATGTATCATAAGGCAAACACATTTAAGTCTAACATACTTCCTATGCATAGGCATCTCATAAGTAAACAAATTATCAAGACAAGAAATATCTAACATATGCATGGAAAAAGAAAGAAACAATAGCAATCTCAACATGAAGAGAGATAATTTAGTAACATGAATATTTGTATAACCGTATTTCCCTCTCTCATAATTATTACATGTAGGATCATATTCAAATTCAATAATATAGCTATCACATAAAATATTCTCTTCATGGTCCACATGCATAAAAGTCTTATATTCTTCCAAGGTAGTGGGATTGACATTAACTAATGTCATGACCTCTCCAAACCCACTTTTATGAAAAAAATCACGAGATAGATAATTCTCCAAAATAGTGGGATCATTATTACCCAAAGTGGACACTCTTCTGAACCCACTTTTAATACTATTGGAAACATTATTATCAATATCATATTCATCACGAGGATTAATAAATTTTCAGGATAATAAGAAGCATCACCCCAATCATGATCATTAGAATGAGTAGTGGACATGACAAAATTGCCATACCCAATCTTGTAGTTTTGAATATTATTACCACAATTGACATTAATAGAACTTATAATAATATAATTGCAATCGTGCTTTTCATTCAAGGAGATATGATGAATCACTTTATAACTTTGTTATTTTAACACTTCATCATAATATTCAGATTCACAATTTTCAAGAAAAATTTCACAAAAATAATCAAGAGCACTCAACTCACTAGCAATTGGTTCAAGATAATTAGATATTTTGAAAACATTATCAAGTGGATGTGGATCCATATGTCTTTACTTTTCCTGTTTATATTTCTATTTTCGAGTGTTGACATGAAGGCAATAGAAGCAAGCATGGAAAAAGGAAAATAGAAAATATATTTTTAATTTTTGTAAAAACTTTTTAGAAGTGTGGGAGATGAAAACTAGAGGCAAATGAAAAATAATGTAATTGCAATCTTAACTTCTCGATGATTGCGTTGGTTTTCCTCCAAGCTTAAAGGGTGATGTAGCACAGCGACGACAAGTATTTCCCTCAGTTATGAAACCAAGGTATCAATCCAGTAGGAAGATCCACAAGACTACCTAAGAAGTACCTTCACAGAAATAACAAATCCACGCAACCCAACGCGTGTAGGGGTTGTCAATCCCGCATGGGTAAAATAGGATGGTAAAATGATAGATTGATAGGTGGAAATGAAGTAATGGTAAATAAAACGCAACAAGTTATTTCTAGGTTTTTGATAATATAGATCTGAAAATAAAAGAGGAAATAAATTGTAAACAAGAATAGCAAAATAGATCTTGCAAATAGATGATGTGAAATAGACCCTAGGGCCGTAGGTTTAACTAGTGGCTTCTCTCGAGAAAATAGCATACGGTGGGTAGACAAATTACTCTTGGGCAATTGATAGAAGAGCGAATAATTATGACGATATCCAATACAATGATCATGTGTATAGGCATTGATAATCCACAAGTATAGGGGATCAATTGTAGGCTTTCTCGATAAGTAAGAGTGTCGAACCCAACGAGAAGCTAAAGGTAGGTCAAATATTCTTCAAGTTCTATCGACCACCGATACAACTCTACGCACACTTTACGTTCGCTTTACCTAGAACAAGTATGAAACTAGAAGTACTTTGTAGGTGTGATAGGATAGGTTTGCAAGATAAAAAAGAACATGAAGATAAAAACTAGGGACTATTTAGATAAAGAAACAATTATGTTAGTTTAACGAGTGTGGAAAAGTGGTGGTAGGAGTTACGGAATTGTCCCTAAGAAATTGACTACGTTACTAGACCGATAGGACAACAAAAATCTACTCAGACATCATAGGATGGCAACACATCATTGGATAATAATATGAAGCATAAAGCACCATGTTCAACTAGAGGGTACAGCGGGTTTCGGGAGAGTGTACCGCTAAATATAGATGGGGGAAGGTGATGGAGGTGTTGGTGAACATGACGGAGTTGTTGGTGTAGATCGACGTCACACGATAATGTCCCGGGTGGCCTTCCGGTGCCCCCGGGAGAGAGGGGGAGAGAGCCCCCTTCTTATTCTTCTTCCTTGACCTCCTCCCTAGATGGGAGAAGGGTTTCCCCTCTGGTACAAGGTCTCCATGGCGGTGGAGGGCGGGAGCCCCTCCGAGATTGGATCTCTCTCTGTGTGCCTTTCTGTTTCTGCGCTCCCAGATTCTGGCCTTTCACCGTTTCTTAAATTCCCAGAGATCCGTAACACCGATTGAGATGTCCTTCTAACAAGACTTTATTCCGGATATTAGCTTTCTTGCGGCGAAAGAAGGGCCGCAACCGCATTAGGGATTGGTCACGAGCCTACCAGGTGCGCCTGGGGGGGGGGGGGGTAGGGCGCGCCTGCTGGGCTCGTGACCCCCTCGGGCATCGTTTCGCGTTGATTCTTCTTCCCAAAAATCATAAATATTCCAAAACAATTCCCCGTAGGTTTTTCATTGCGTTTGGACTTCGTTTGGTATGGATATTATGCGAGACAAAAAACATGCAACAAACAGGAACTAGCACTGGGCACTGATCAATATGTTAGTCCCAAAAATAGTATAAAAAGTTGCCAAAAGTATATGAAAGTTGTAGAATATTGGCATGAAACAATCAATAATTATAGATACGACGGAGACATATCAGGCATCACTTCCAAGACAAGTACACCGACTCCTGCATGCATCTACTACTATTACTCCACACATCGATCTCTATCCAACATGCATCTAGTGTATTAAGTTCATGGAGAAATGGAGTAATGCTTTAAGAACGATGACATGATGTAGACAAGATCTATTCATGTAGGATATACCCCATCGTTTTATCCTTAATAGAAATGATACATGTGTGTCATGTCTGTTTCTATCACTGAGATTGAGCACGGAAAGATCGAAGCCATCAGAAAGCACATCTTCCCATTGCAAGATGGAAATATCAAGTTGGCCAAACAAAACCCAAATATTAGAGAATAAATACGAGGATAAAATAATCAAGCATGGATATAATTTCAGATATCTGGTCATAGACTCACAGTTTGTTGGATCACAACAAACACACCACAGAATAAAGAGTTACATCAAATAGATCTCCAAGAGACCATTGTATTGAGAAGCAAAACGAGAGAGAAAGCCATATAGCTGCCGCCTATGGACCCGTAGGTCTGATATGAACTACTCACCCATCATTGGAGGAGAACCGGTGAGGATGATGAACCCCTCCGTGATTGTGTTCCCCTCCAGCAGGGTGCTGGAACGGGCTCTAGATTAGATCTCGTGGCTTCTAGAACTTGCGGCGGCTGAAACAGTTTTTTTGTTGGCTCCCCTAGGGTTTCTAGACTATTGGGGTATTTATAGATCTCATAGGCGGTGGAGGAGCTGCCTGAGGCACCCACTACCTACCAAGGCAAGCGAGGGTCCCAGGGCATGCCTTGGTTCCTAGCGGGCCGCCTGCGCCTCCCATGGTGAGCTTCCTTGGTGCTCAAATTTCCTTCTGATCTAGAAACAATCTCCAAAAACTTTCATGGCATTTGGAGTTCATCTGATATTGATTTTTCTGTGAACGAAAAAACAAGAAAAAAACAACAACTGGCACTGGGCACTATGTCAATAGGTTAGTCCCAAATAATGATATAAAGCTGCTATAAAATGATTATGAAACATCCAAGAATGATAATATAATAGCATGGAACAATGAAAAATTATAGACACGTAGGAGATGTATCACCATATCACATCATACCCATTTTAATGCATGTTGACACACAAGGTAAATCATTATCAACTCCTAGCTATTTAAGCATGGCAAGAAAAGCTATGATCTCTAATTGTCATCATAAACATGTTCAATCATGATATACCGAATCAAGATCGAATGAGCCAACATGTTTACAAAAACGAAAAACAAGAAGAGTTCATACCCGTTTCCTTTCCCACGATCATTATTGACTTTCACTTCCACGGCCGAATGATGTGATAATAATAAAAGTGCAGTGTTGCCGTGGACTAAGATTGAATTTGTAGGGACATTTTAAACAAAAGAGAATACATGGTAATATTGGCTCTTCGTTAGACCGACAATAAAGCATATGAGAGCTACTCATCATTTTCATCATGGCCTTCCCTTTTCATGACTCGACAAAAGGAGAAGAAATTTAGAGAGAACACACTAAAATATCTTTAGAGTTTTTGTTTTTCTTAAGAAAGCAAAATAAACTAAGGGAAAACAAGAACGAGGAAAACTATATACACGGGAAAGCGCTTGACAAGCAAAATAAAATCTTTTTGGGTTTTCCTTTAATATTACACCTAATTGAATGGGAAGGAAAAAACGAAAGAAGCGAGAAATATTTGTGGATTTTCTAAAGTTTTTCAAACCCACAAGAAGAAAGTGAAAAAAATAAAGCTAACATGGATATACAATGAAAGAGGATGAACACCGACAATTTATATGAAGTGTGTGAACATGAATGTAATGTCGGTGAGAGATATGTACTCCCCCAGGCGTAGGCTTTTGCCAAGCTTGGTAATCACCACTGGTAGTTTGGAAAGTGGTTGAGACGGTAGCTTGTTGGGGAATTCCTGGCTGCCTCTTCTACCAAGAAAGTAGTATTGTACTCCTGCATTTCGTTCTCAAGAAAGTAGTATTGTACTCCTGCATTTCGTTCTCAAGAAAGTAGTATTGTACTCCTGCATTTCGTTCTCAAGAAATTAGTATCACCGATGAGCTTATCTGCATTCCTCACAAACTCTTTTCTTGGCCATCGACGGGATTTGGCATCAACCATCACTATCTGATTGTCCCCGGGTTTGACGTAAGCTTGTCGTATCGAGCCCTCGCTCCATGATTCACTCGAAGCATGCTTTTTCGAGGAACTCCTCCTCAAGAAACTCATCTCCCTAAGCACAAATTTCTGAAATTTTTGGACCAAGAAAATATGTCAATAAAACTTAATGAGAATGATAGCAACTACTCATATCGGTACTCAGAAGCTATATCAAGCGTTCATGCTACTTGGAACTTAAAGGATTTAACATGCAAGATCATTTTTGTAGCACAAAGTGCAACAATTTATGCCAAATATAAAACACCAAGGCAAAAAGTAACTGGAGAGATGGAGGAGTCACATACCAAGGAACAATTTCCTGAAAATAGTTTCAGAAACAGGTTTTCGAGCAAAGAGATACAAAATTTAGTTTCATGAGGAAGAACACGGGAAAGAGAGAGCTAGGAAAAATTTCTGGAGGTAGAGGATGATGTGAACTAAAGAGATAAGGTAGGGGGCCTATGGGTCCCGCAAGCAATTAGGGCGCGGCCAAGGGGGTCGCGCCCGGTTGGCTTGTGGCCAACAAGTGTGTCTCCATGTTGTTATTTTTATGCCAAAATTCTCATTTATTCCAGAAAAATCATGTTCAAGTTTTACGGCATTCTGGGACTTTTTATTTTTGGGTAATTTTTCTATGGTACGGAAAACTCAGAAAAGAGGGTAATCATGGCATTTTATTTTTGGATTTTTTTACATCTGTGCCCCCTCGTTCCTTAGTCTTACTCACCGAATCCCACGCTCTAAAGTTTAGCTCAGTTTTCCCCACTCTCTTGTCCAAAACCCTCACAAACGCCCAAACTCGCCGTTCTTCATCGAGTCAAGCTTTGAACGTTAATTGGGATGATTGGGGCCATGTTGGCAATGGACTGTGTTCGGCCGTTGAACCTGATAGGTGGGTTTGTTGCGCTGGTTGGACCGATCGGCTTTTGATGACTATTCGACCGCTCTTAATTGCATGCAGCCTGTGTTATGCCGCTGATGCAGCCTTGGCATGTTATGTATGCGGACGATGTAGCTATTTTCTACATGCATGCGCGTGCCACCAGGGGAAAACCAACTCCTCGGCAGGAAGGCTTGCCGGGGGCCTTGAACACTTTCCCGGCAAGCAGGGCTTGCCGGGGGCCTCGCCAGTATGTGCGAGTCTTCCGGGCAAGGGAAACTTGTGGGGTCCTGCTAAACTTCGGGTAGTCTTCCCGGCGAAGCGGTCTTGGCGGGGTCTTGGGAATCTTCCCGGCAAGGAGGGCTTGCCGGGGACTTCTGTCTATATCCCTTGCATCCCATGCCTCACTTGGTGAGGGAAGGGCGTGACCTTGGTGGGTCTCGGATTTCCTCTCTGCTGTTCTTCCCGGTACACTGGTGTCGGGGGCGTTGCCGATGCCCATGCACAAGCCTGGGGCACAAGAGACCCAAGTCTCTAGTGCACCGATAGGAGCCCCCGGGCCTGGGCCACGCATGTGCGCGTGGCGTTGCTGGGCCAGGCCCAAAGTAGTGCACGGGTTTCCTTAGCAGGGAAGTTTGTAGCTTCGGAGCCGTTGCAGGCGGCCCTTCCCCATGTCGCACATCCAACGCGCGAGGTGGAGAAGTGCGCGTATAGTAGCATCCCCACCTCCCGACGCATCACTGCCACACGTGAGGCATGCGCAGTAAAGGTCAGGCAAGTGGCGTTCGTGGCCATAATGGTCGTAGTTGTGGCAGGGCCCGCCCCCGCATACATTGGCGTAGCAGGGCGGTTCCCTGTTCGCCCGTGATCGCGGGTGATCGGGCGAGAGGTGCGGCGGTTTCTCGAGTGAGGGGATCTAGCCCCCATGCGCCTTGCCCTATAAATTAGGGAGTTTGCGAGGGGGTTTTGCTCATCCATCAGCTCCTGGAACATCCACCACCCCTAGCTTGCATCTTGTAGAATCTTTTCTAGCTCCAGGTGGTTCTCGCCCCTAACCATGCCTAGGGGACGAGGGAGGCCACCATTGGCCGCCAGGGCGACAAGGGGATCCCACTCGGATCATGCCGCAACTTTAGGGGGTCCAGCTGCGGAGAGCGGCACGAGCGTCCGTGGTGGCGGAGGGGCGAGGAGTCGCGGTCGCCGCGGAGCCTGTGGCCGAGGGAGGCGGAGTGCTACTCCAACACCTCCGTCTTCTCCTGGGCTTGGCGGCGCTGGACTTTGTTGTGGAGCTCTTATCGGCCCACTCGGACGGGACGGCGCTGGAGTTTGTTGTGGAGCTGCACGGCGTCCTGCGGTGCCATCTACATCTCCCTCTCCCTTTTTCTAGGGCGATGGAGGCCGCCAAGCCCCATGTCTTGTGGTTGCAAGCGTACAGCTGCTCCCACGACGCTATGCAAGCACACGTGGAGTACCCGAACCTCCGCTCCATGTCTCTCAGGCGGGGCTGGAAAACCTTCGCCCGCATCCACAACCTCGAGGATGGGATATCCTCCACTTCAAGCTAGCAGAGGATAATATGCTATCCGTCAAGTTTTACGGGTGCTCAGGTGTGCATCTCGGCTGCTGCAAAGGGAGCTCAAGCGGCGCCGAATGTCCCTAGCGATAGCGACGATGAGGACAACGGCGGCAGTAACGCTCTTGGCAGGTCAGGATCTCAGGGAATCAGGCCGGAGTACGACTCCCCGAGCTCCGACTGACTGCCGGCCCTACCGCCGAGGCTCGCTCACGCCTCTCCCCCTCTCGACCGGGTTACCTTGCTGGAGCTGGCATCGGTGCCTCGTGTTCAAGGAGGAGGCACCTCCGCAAGCTCTAACTTCTCCAGCCCCCCTGCTTGAGCGACCTCACCTGAGCGGGGGCTGGCTCCCCAGCCCCGAGAAGAGGCATGCTCACGGGTTTCGGATCCTCCGCCCCTTCCTAAGCCCTACCCTCTCGTATCAAGCCAGAAAGGGTCGGGCTGTGCTTGCCGGGGCTGGTCCCGTTCTCGTCGGCACAATGCTGGTCCCGGAAGAGCCAGTCTTAACCGTGCCACGAGCTCCACCATTTTGTCTTTTTGAGCTTCTGTCCGGCGAGCACGTCCCTCGCCAGAAGATAGTTCCATAGGTTAGAGTAGCAAAAATCATTCATGTAATATGTATGAGTTTGTTTCAATCAAATGAATGAAATGTTGTTTCCCTTGCGTCTGATTCTTCTCCTTGTATGATATCCCTTTTGCGTTTTCTGGAAGCTTGTCGGCATGACTGGTCCTGCCTCTACTGCTTTGAGGAAAGGATCCTTAGCAGTTCTCTTGAGAGGTCGTTGCCGGCAAGGCTCCTTGCCGCACTCAGTGCAACCATTAGATCGTCGAGCGCGGTGTTGGGAACGTTGCATGGGAAACAAAAAAATTCCTATGCACACGAAGACCTATCATGTGATGATCATCTACAAGAGGGAGATCGGATCTACATACCCTTGTAGATCTCTAAGCGGGAAGCATTAAGAAACGCGGTTGATGTAGTGGAACGTCTTCGCGATCCAAATCGCCGTCGTCCCATGATCCATCCCGATCTAGTACCAAACGGATGGCACCGCCGTGTTCAGCACATGTACACCTCGATGACGATGTCTTCCTTCTTGATCCAGCAAGAGATACGGGGAAGTAGGTGAGTTATCTGGCAGCGTTACGGCACGCCCGTGGTGGTGGTGATCTATTCCTTCACGGCTTCGCTAAGCACCACAGAAATCCGATCTAGAGGAAGAACTACGAACTAGAGGAGAGGGTTGCACGTGGCTAAAATTGTATCTCGAAAACCCAAAAACCACTAGTATATATAGGAGGGAGGAGGGGCTAGCCTTGTTCACCAAGGAGAACCTCCTTGGGCTTAGCCGAAGCTAGAGAGGAGGAGTCCTCCTCCAATCCCACTTGGAGTAGGACTCCTCCCCAAGTTGTCCACCTCTTTTTGTTTTTTACACTTTTACCTCATGGGCTTTATTTGGTCGACTAGACAGCCCACTAAGAGCTATTGCGCCACCATCAAGTCCATGTGGCCCTGTTGGGGAGTGATAACCCACAAGTATAGGGAATCGCAATAGCTTTCGAGGGTAGAGTATTCAACCCAAATTTTTTGATTCGACACAAGGGGAAGCCAAAGAATATTCATGAGTATTAGCAGTTGAGTTGTCAATTCAACCACACCTGAAAGACTTAGTATCTGCACCAAAGTTTCAGTAGCAAAGTAGTGTGATAGTAACGGTAGCAGCAGTAGCGACAGTAGTAGCTATAACAGTAGCATCAATGACAGCAGTAGCGGTAAAGTAACATAGCAAGGACGAGTAGGAAAAGACTCATAGGCATTGGATCGGTGATGGATAACTATGTCGGATGACATTCATCATGTAACAGTTATAACATTGGGGGATATGTAACTCGCTCCAGTTCGTCAATGTAATGTAGGCATGTATTCCGTATATAGTCATACGTGCTTATGGAAAAGAACTTGCATGACATCTATTGTCCATCCCTCCCGTGGCAGCGGGGTCCTAATGGAAACTAAGGGATATTAAGGTCTCCTTTTAATAGAGAACCGGAACAAAGCATTAGCACTTAGTTAATACATGAACTCCTCATACTATGGTCATCTCCGGGAGTGGTTCCGGTTATTGTCACTCCAGGGTTGCCGGGTCATAACACACAGTAGGTGACTAGAACTTGCAAGATAGGATCAACAACACACATATATTGATGAAAACATAATAGGTTCAGATCTGAAATCATGGCACACGGGCCCTAGTGACAAGCATTAAGCATAGCAAATTAGTAGCAACATCAATGTCAGAACATAGTGGATACAAGGGATCAAACCCCATCAAAACTAACTCGATTACATGATAGATCTCATCCAACCCATCACCGTCCAGCAAGCTTACGATGAGATTACTCACAAACGATGAAGAGCATCATTGAATTAGCGATGAAGGATGGTTGTTGATGACGACGGCGTCGATCTCCCCTCTCCGGAGCCCAGAAGGGACTCTAGATCTGCCCTCCAGAGGAAGAACAGGTGGTGGCGGCGCCTCCGTATCGTAAAACGCGATGAACTCTTCTCTCTTAATTTCTTCTGGGTGAGAGAGACTATATAGAGCTGGAGTTGGAGGCGGCGGAGCCACGAGGGCCTCACAGGCCTGCCAGTCGCAGCCAGGGGGCCGCGCCTCCTGGCTTGTGGGCTCCTGGCTCCACGTCTCTGGTTGATTCTTGCGCCACTATTTTTTATATATTCCACAAAAAATCCTCATAAATTTCGAGGTCATTCCGATAACTTTTATTTCTGCGCACAAACAACACCATGGCAATTCTGCTGAAAACAACGTCAGTCCGGGTTAGTTCCATTCAAATCATGCAAATTACAGTCCAAAACAAGGGCAAAAGAGTTTGGACAAATAGATACGATGGAGACGTATCAATGACCAAGGGTTTTCACCATCTTCCATGCTACACAAATTATAGGCGGTTCCCAAGCAGAAAAGTAAAGTTTTGACTCCCCCATCACCGATCAATCACACTCCATGACTAGCCGAATCCTCGGGTGCCGTCCATACCAACAGCAATCCAGGGGGAGTTTTGTTTGCAATTATATTTTTGATTTGAGCATGGAACCGGGCATTCCAATTATCGCCCCCTTTCTCGTGTGTGATAGTGAATAAACACGTATCGAGGATAACACGCCTAGCATGGAAGATACTGATCGCCCCTTGTCACCACATGAGCGGTTCGGGCATGCAAAACAGATTATTACTAGAAGGTTTAGAGAGTGGCACATGCAAATTTACTTGGAATGGCAGGTGGATACCGCATATAGGTAGGTATCGTAGTGTCACATCCCTGACACCTTAAGCAAGTTAGTCTTGTGCTCATGTCTTCTTTGCATTTGCATCTAAGAATTTTCAACAAGATCAAAGAAAGAGGTGAAGGAAAACTCAAAAACCCTAGCCACTACTTTAAATAAAGGAGATCTCAAACTAGTTAAAATCAATGAACCCAAAATGGCCTCAAGAAATGTTCAAACTTTCTGATAAATCATGAAAGTAAATGAGCATTGGAGAAAACTATTTTCTTGACACTTTAAGCATTTTAAATAAATGCAAAAAGCTACTGGTTTCAAGTTTCTAATTTCAAAACAGAAATTTTAAACTTTCAAAAATTTTGAAAACTTTAGGAATGGTTGGAAATATTCCAACAAATATTCTAGGGTGCCTCAAATAAATTTTAAAAATTATTTGGGAGCTGAAATAAATAGAAAATTATTGAAGTAGCTAAACCAGAAACAAAAACAGAAAAAAATGGAAAACTCTTACCTGTCGCTCACCTGGCCCGGCCCATCTCAGCTCCTGTCGTCTTCCTCCCTGCCAGTGGGCAGCAGGAGGTGGCCGCCGCGTTCTCCGGCGCGGCCACGCACCTGTGCGCCTGCCTGGCCGCCGCCTCGCGCTGGCAAGCACGGGGATAAGCTCCCCGTGGCCGACCATATCCATTCCTAGCGCCAGATCCCGCCCCTCCTCTCGGATCTCTCCTCCCTCCTTCTGCCGCCACTGGAGCCCGAGCAAAGCTCGAGCTACCCATGCCCCTAGCCATAGGATCCCCTCTCTGAGTGCGCCGTTAGCTCCGCCTCGTCGTTCTGGTCCTCCCTGCAGAAGCCGAAGCTTCCCCGAGCCCTGCAACGCCCACGGCACCGTCGTCTTCAACCTTCGGCCGCCGGCGAGCTCTGCTCGATTCGTCGCCCCCAGGCCTTCCCCGAGCCGTCTAAACCCTGCTCTGCACTCCCCGTGAGCATGCGGTCCTTTCCCCTAAGCTCTCCTCATCGATCCCCTCCTCTAGGCTAAGTTCCATCTGAGCCCGACGAGGACCGCCGCTGCAGCTCGTCGCCGGTAATCCTCCGGTGAAGTGCTGGTCCGTCTGAGGCTACCAACAGCCTCAGGATGTCATGTAGGTGCATTAGGTGCCCAGCCCCGAGCGTTTTGACCCCGTATCCGATGGCTTCGACGATGGCCGAACTTGGTCGCCGCCAAGCTCATCGCCGGCGTTGATCCCGCCAAGCTCATGGGGCTTGTTCCATCGTGCGTGCCATCGAATGGTCGTTCCTCCCATGGTCTCAGCCGTGCGTTTGGCCCTCTGTGCGCCATTTCCGAGCCCTCCCGACGTTCTGGTGCTCGCCGGAGGCTCCCCGCCGGCGAGGACGACCTCGCCGCCGGTGGATCTCGGACGGCCTGAGGCACTGACGTGTGGGGCCAGCCTTTGGGAGATTAAGTTTAAAGAAAATAAATTTAATTAATCTGCTAAGTCACTGACATGTGGGTCCAGTGGGTTTAATTAACTAAATAAGATTAATCCTAATCTAAAATTGACCAGAGAGACTGACCAGTGGGTCCCACTGGTCAGGTTTGACTTTCAACGGCCAGATGGACCTGCTGATGCAATAAAAGTATTTTCCAGTATAAAAATAATTCCAGAAATGTTTAAAACTTCAAAAATTCCTAGAGATTAATTTGTAACTCCAATGAAAATAATTTATATATGAAAAGGTATCAGAAAAATTCAAGGAATCTGAATATGCTATTTTCAATCATGTTTGAAAAAGTTACAGAACCCTAACATGTAGAATAATGAATAATTCAATTCTTATAATTACTTTATAAATGGAATTTGGAAAAATATTCAAATTTCATTATGAATGACATGATCACACACTGTCCTAATTACAAATCAGTACCCTGACATGACATTTCATGCATGTTAACATCAAGTTGATCTGAGCATCAGGTCGAATCAATTAAATCGGTATCCGGGAATACCTCGTTTGAATTGATATCCGAATATGATTCAAATCAATTACAAACCTAATACATGTTAATTACAATGGTTAATCACCTTGCATGCCATGCTCATGCATCATCTTGCTTGCATATGATTGTTATTGATTGTTGCCATTCATTTCGGTAGGCTCCGCACCCCCGGATTCCACCGAATATCCGTCTGACGGATATTGTCCCTCCTCTGAGCAACAAGGCAAGCAACCCTTTTGATCATCCCGATAATTCCCATGTTCTTGCTCCTGCACTTATTTATTGCATTAGGATCAAATGCTTCAACTGCTTTTGCCACGTTAGTTGAACCCACTTCCTTTGCATGACCTAACCTTGTCACAGTAAATAGCCGAACCTTGCAACCTAGCATACCTGGTAGTTGCTTGAGCCATGATGTGCCTTATCCTGCTATGCATGCTATGCTTAGAGTTGTGTATGGTCTGTCATCTGGGAGATGAACAGAATTGTGAGAATGTGTTCGGTAAGCAAAGGTTGTGTGTTGAACCTGACTTGGTAAAGGTACCGGTGAAAGGTTGTGGGAGTACATGGCGGGTTGTTTCATTGGAACCGTCCATAGGAACTGAGTTCCGTGTATGTAATCCAAGACTAGATACTACCACATGCTGGGCCCTGAAATATGACCCCGCTCGGCCTATTAATCGCGTAGTACTCGGTCCAGGAGTTGCAAGTAGTTTCTGGTGTTTATAGTAATGCTGGAGGCCGTGCATGGTGCTGACCTGAGAGGTGGGCCGTGATGCGGTAGGCACTGGCACGGTGTACCAAGTGGCACCCGGATGGTGGGCTTGGGAACCCTGTGCACATCGTTTGAGGCCGTGGCGGAAACCTCGGCCGGACTTCCGTACGGGTTACTCTCAGATAGGCGATAAACCTGGACTAGGTACTAGTGTGGTTAACGGTTGTGGCCGACTCCCTCGCTGGGCTTCCGCTTGAAGGTTGCCGAGGTGCATGATGTGCACATGGCGATAAGTGGCGAGAGCGTGTGTGACGAAGTACACCCCTGCAGGGTTATGATCTATTTGAATAGCCGCGTCCGCGGATATGGACTACTTGGAGACATATGTTGTTCATAGATAACTTCAATGGCTACTCATAAAATTGCCAAGATAAGCGTGAGTGTCGTGGACGGCATTTCTGTATGGAGACAGAATGATTCCACGATAGTGTATTGTTGTGGTGTTAGTGGACTCGTGTGCGAGAAATCAAGTTGTCAAAATTATTTAAAAATGCAAGTTGTCTAGCCACGAGTCAAATGCTGGCTTTCCGCATGAAACCCCACAATACCTTTTGATACCTTGCATGAGTAGTTAGTTATCTTAAAGTCTTGCTGAGTACCTTCATACTCATGTTTGCTTAATAAATGTTGCAGAGGTTGCAAATGACCCTAATGGAGGGTTCTTCGTAGACATCGACGACGACGAGTAGCTGGTGTCCCAGCTACGATCTGGCCCTATGTTGGGTGGGTAGTATAGTCAGGCCATGTGCCTTCTAGTTGCCCTATCTGTACTCAGACAGTTTAAACTCTTCCGTTGGCTTGTAACTAAACGACTGCTATTATGGGTCGTGAGACCCTTAATGTGTAATATTATGTGTGAGGCTCCTCCGAGCCTCTTAAATAAGGGTTGTATGTTTATGGTTATGTTGTGATGCCATCGATGTATCTATACATATCGGTATGCCATGCGTACGTGTGTCGTACTTGATATGTATGGGGTTCGATTACTTAGTCGTGAACTTTAGTAGCACTCCTTACAAGGAAATGCCCCTTTGTGATCCAATGAGCCTTGGTAGTACGCTACTGCTCCGGACACATTGGTTGACCGGCATGTGTCCTTCTTAACTGTTGTGTCTGTCCCCTTTGGGGAAATGTCACGCGATGTAATGGAGTCCTTGTAGCTTGCTACGACTCGTCTACATTCGCTGATGACCGACACCTGCTTTGTTGGGTCATGTATGCCTGTCCTTGTGCGGTACTGCCACTTTGGGTTATGACATTGGAATGCTAGCGACACTATTGCATACGTGAGTCAAAAGATGCAAACGGTCTCGGCTAAGGTAAGGCTGCAGCCGTGGAGTTAACCGTGTGTGAGACCGCAAAGGGATGCGATGTGTTACAGGCTGGATTCCTATGGCTTAGGATCGGGGTCCCGACAGCGTTGGTATCAGATCCTGACTAACTGTAGGATTACTAAGCCAAACTGGTCGAAGTTGAGTCTAGAATTGCTTTAGTTATATATAAGGGAATTGTTTGTGGAAGGGAACGTAAGACTCTTGTTCTCTTCTCAAGTTATTCTATTCTGGTCATCCTCGTCTTTTCTGCGGGAATTAAGGACTAGGTTACTCATCTTCTTCTGGGCTTGTGTTTCTGATCGGTAGATTATAGGATTACGGGTCACGAGATATTGGGTTTCTGCCATTCCTAGGAAAAAGGAAGTAAGTTCGATGATCAGAGAGTTGAAATTGATAGTTGAGTGGTTACGCTATTCCATTTTTGGGTTGTCTCAAAATTTGTTTTTGAGCATTTACAGCCGTTATGCTGCCCAATTTCTCATTCAGAGCTCTAATGCTTTTGCATTACTCTCTATTTACAGATGCCTGGCCGTCCTTCTCGTCAGGTGGTACGTCTGACCAGGTGCATTGATGTGCCGGGTCATACGGCCATGCTGGTCAGGGTGATGTCGGTGTGCGGTTACCGCTGGTACCCCGAGTACACAGTGGAGGAACAGTACCGAGACTTCAACCAGAGCCAGTACATCTGCACTGTTAGGGTATTTCCAGACTACCCTGGAGCTGAGAAGCCAATCCATTGGTCCTATGGGTTGGGGGTCACCGTTGACATGGCAGTACAGGATGCTGCCTATTCAATGCTGACCATTATGAGTGCGAGACATGCACTGCTGCAGAATTCAGAGTTCTGCTATGTTCCGGCCTCTCAGCCTGGTGAAGAGGGATACCTCAGTGGAGTCTATTTTGATTCTTCTATGGAGGATCCACTACTGCAGTCCACTGTTGAGATGCTAGAGAACAGAGACAGGGATGCTCGTGCTCTCCGCATGGAGCTTTATGCTACCCGTGCCCGTCTGTGGACGGCTTTGACGCAGCTGGCACCGGTAGTCCAGACAGGGTATGGAGAGATGGAGATGCTGAACCCTGTTAGGACCCATGTTCCGGCCCATGTTGACTGGCCAGCTATAGGAGGAGTCACACCTCTTCAGGGACCCCTCTTACCACCAGTCAGGGGACCAAGGTCACATCCGTGTCCTTATGCATCCCAGGGATCTCAGGCTAGAGTGTTTCCTGATCCGCAGGTTGAGCTTCCAGGTCATGGAGGTAATCTCTATGAGATGTTCTATGCGGATGCCTGAGCTGTGAGCGGAAGGATAGTATGGTAGTAGCCGTACGTTCACAGTCCTGCGTGACTTGTGAAGTATGCCTGTGATGTGAAATGAATTCCGGAGGCCTAGATAAATAATGTATAGGAAGCTTGTAAGCCTCTGATGAGTAGTTTCATAATTTCAGTAGTTTGCTCTTCGGTTAAGGTTGTACTGAACTATGTAAGGGTGTATGAACCATGGTGTATATATAGCAGTTGCTTGTTACCATGCTGTTCGGATATTCATTTCTGCATTCCGTGTGTTCAGTACATTCTTAATCCATAGATGGTATTGATATGATATTGGTCTAAGCTATGAGTTTGTTTGTGAGGATGGTGTTCACCAGGTTAAACCGTGCCCCTGCTCATGAGCAAGGCGAGGGTAGTCAAGCATCGCAGGAAGACCTGCCTCATCCGCCTTCTCTGGTGGAAGTGATGCTTGAGGCAGAAAGAAACAAAAGGGAGACCAACTGACTGGTAGAGCGTATTGAGCAGAATACGGCTCGACAGCCTAGGAATGCCGCAGTGTCCCTCAATGACTTTGTGAAGCTGAATCCTCCAAAGTTTCATCATTCCGTCGATCCCCTCGACGCTGATGACTGGCTGTTTAGCATCTCACGCAAGATTCGCTCTGCGAATGTGTCTGAGGCCGACAAGGTGACCTTTGCGGCGTATTTCCTGGAAGGACCCGCCAATCTGTGGTGGGAGAACTTTGAAGCTATGCGTCCCGCTGAACCAGTGGCCACATGGGCAGACTTCAGTGCAGCTTTTCGTCTGCACCATATTCCAGAGGGCCTGATGGACAGAAAGAGAGAGGAGTTCTGTGCCTTCACTCAGGGCAAGTTGACTGTGGATGCCTATAGCCGCGAGTTCGGTAATCTCGCCCGCTATGCAACAGAGGAGGTGTCTACCGACGCCAAGAAGCAAGCAAGATTCCGTAAGGGTCTGAGCCCTGAGCTTCGTCGTGATCTGCGCCTCCATGAGTGTGCAAGCTTTCAAGCCCTGGTCAACAAAGCGATCAGTGCCGAGACTGGTCATACTGACTTCGAAGCCACAAGGAAGCACTCCCGTGACTTTGGCTCGTCTTCTGGTTCCGCGTTTCCAAAACGCAGGCTGTGGGTTCCAAACAGTTCTCTGCCGCCAAGATACACTCCGAGGCCATCCTACGTGGCGCCTCAGACGAATCAGGCCAACCCTCCAGCAAAATCTTATGGTGGTCCAGCTAGTAATGCTGCACCACGTGCCAACCAAGTGATATGCTACAAGTGTGGAGAACCAGGGCACTATTCCCATGAGTGTCCTCAGAATGTGGGTGCCAAGCAACCAGGAAAGTCCGTCGGGCAAGCCAAGTCGGGCAAAGCTTATTATGTGAAGCCAACTCCTGCACGTGGCCATGTGAACTATGTGTCAGCAGAAGAAGCTGCAGAGGATCCCGACGTCATGCTGGGTACGCTTCTTGTTAATCATCACCCAGCATCCGTTCTCTTTGACACTGGGTCTTCTCATTCCTTCATTTCAGAAAGTTATGCACAATTGCATAACATGTCTTTTTGTGATATGCCAATCCCATTGGTTGTCCAAACCCCTGGTAGTAAATGGCAAACCTCTAGGATAACCTATGACAATGAAATTCTAGTAGACAGGCTAGTTTTTCTAGCCTCGTTGATAGCCTTGAAATCTTCGGATATTAATATCATCTTGGGCATGGACTGGATGTCAGCTCACTATGCCAAGATTGATACTCATTCTAGAAATGTCCAGCTTACCCATCCCTCGGGTGAGATAGTAAATGTCTCTACTCGAGTTGCCAAATGCCAACTCTATTCCTTAAATGCCAACCCTCTTCCGGAACTTGAAGACATTCCGGTAGTCCGTGACTTACCGGATGTTTTTCCAGAGGAACTGCCAGGAATTCCACCTGACAGAGATGTAGAGTTTGTGATAGATCTTGTTCCGGGAACTGTCCCAATAGCCAGAAGACCATATAAGATGGCACCCCTGGAGCTAGCCGAACTTAAGAAGCAATTAGATGAGGCCTTGAACAAAGGTTTCATTCGTCCTAGCTCTCCTCCTTGGGCTTGCCCCGTTCTCTTCGTCAAGAAGAAAGACGGAACGGATCGGATGGTTGTAGATTACCGACCAGTTAATCTGGTCACCATAAAGAACAAGTATCCGCTCCCCAGGATCAACGACCTGTACGATCAACTCGTTGGATCCTCAGTCTTCTCCAAAATGGATTTGAGGTTGGGATACCATCAAATCAAGATTAAGAACGGGGACATTCCAAAAACGGCTTTCGTTACTCGTTATGGCCAATACGAGTACACCGTCATGTCCTTCGGTTTAACCAATGCCCCAGCCACCTTCTCTCGTCTGATGAATTCAATCTTCATGGAGTATTTGGATAGATTCGTCGTGGTATACCTCGATGATATTCTCATCTACTCGAAGAACGAACAAGAACATGCCGAGCACCTAAGGCTGGTATTGATGAAACTTCGAGAGCATCGCCTTTATGCCAAGTTTTCAAAATGTGAATTTTGGTTACCAGAAGTGACCTATCTGGGTCACGTAATCTCTGGTAAGGGTATTGCTGTCAATCCCGAGAGAGTTCAAGTTGTCCTTGATTGGACTCAACCTAAATCGGTTAAGCAAGTTAGGAGTTTTCTTGGTCTAGCGAGCTATTGTCGCCGCTTCGTCGAGAATTTCTCCAAGGTTGCAAAGCCTCTAACTGAACTCCTCAAGAAATATAAAAAGTTCGAGTGGACACCACAGTGTGAGCATAGTTTTCAGGAACTGAAAAGACGCCTGACTTCCGCACGTGTGTTGCTACCACCAGATTTTTCTAAGGACTTTGTTATCTACTGCGACGCCTCGCGACAAGGATTAGGTTGCATTCTCATGCAAGATCATCATGTGATCGCATACGCATCTCGACAGTTGCGTCCACATGAGGATAATTATCCCACACATGACCTTGAGCTTGCAGCTGTGGTCCATGCACTAAAAACCTGGCGACATTACCTTCTGGGTAATCGTTGCGAAATATTAACTGATCACCAAAGTCTGAAATATATCTTCACCCAGCCGGATTTGAATCTCAGGCAAAGACAGTGGGTTGAGTTGATCTCGGATTACGACTTAGGGATAACTTACACCCCGGGGAAGGCCAATGTTATGGCCGATGCACTAAGTCGTAGATCTTATTGTAACAATTTGATGCTACAACAAGGTCAACCACATCTCCATGAGGACTTTCGGAAGTTGAATCTTCATATTGTTCCTCAAGGATTCCTTTCTACACTGGTGGCGAAGCCTACTCTTAAGGATCAAATTATAGCTGGCCAAAAGCGTGACAAGGGTATATCACGGATCAAGGAGAATATTTTTAGCGGAAACGCTAAAGAATTCTCCATGAACGATCAAGGTGTTGTGTTCTTCCAGAATCGTCTAGTGGTTCCTAAGAACCCACATCTAAGGCAGTTAATCCTTAAGGAGGCTCACGATCCTCCTCTCACCATTCATCCCGGTAGTACTAAGATGTATCAGGACCTACGCCAGAGGTTCTGATGGACTAGGATGAAGAGAGAAATTGTTGAGTTCGTTGCTAACTGCGACGTTTGTCGTCGAGTTAAGGCAGAACATCAAAGGCCTGCTGGCACCCTTCAACCTCTAGCTATTCCTGAATGGAAATGGGATAAAGTTAGCATGGATTTCATTACCGGATTTCCCAAGACCAAGAAAGGGAATAATGCTATCTTTGTGGTCATTGACCGTCTTTCCAAAGTGGCTCATTTTCTTCCTATTCGTGAGAGTATAACAGCTAGCAGAGTTATATATCTCCCGAATAGTGTCTCTTCATGGTGTTCCCCTAGAGATTAACTCGGACCGTGGGAGTATCTTCACTTCTCGCTTCTGGGAAATTTTTCAGAATGCCATGGGGACTCACCTATCTTTTAGCACTGCCTTCCATCCCCAATCAAGTGGTCAAGTAGAAAGAGTGAATCAAATCCTAGAAGATATGCTCCGAGCTTTTGTTATATCGTTCGGTATGAATTGGGAAAAGTGCCTTCCATTCGCCGAATTCGCTTATAACAATAGTTACCAATCAAGCTTGGGCAAAGCCCCTTTTGAAGTTCTCTATGGACGAAGATGTCGAACACCTCTTAATTGGTCAGAAACCGGAGAGAGGCAACTCTTTGGCCCGGACATGATCCAGGATGCAGAAGAGCAGGTTCGCATTATTCGTGAAAAGTTGAAAACAGCCCAGTCTCGTCAAAAGAGCCAATATGATCGTCATCATAAGGCTGTGACCTTTGAAGTTGACGAGAAGGCTTACCTTCGGGTTACACCTTTGAAGGGTACCCATCGATTCGGTATCAAAGGAAAATTGGCTCCTCGTTACATTTGTCCTTTTCGCGTTCTTGCCAAAGGAGGAGAAGTTGCCTACCAGTTGGAACTTCCTCGACATCTTTCCAAGGTTCATGATGTTTTCCACGTCTCGCAACTCAGGCGTTGCTTTTCGGATCCTATCCGTGAAGTGGACCACGAAACACTTGATCTCCAAGATAACCTTTCATACCGAGAATACCCCGTCCGTATTCTTGATCAAGCTGAGCGTACCACTCGACGTCGAAACCTCAAGTTTCTTAAAGTTCAATGGTCAAATCATTCTAAAAAGGTGGCAACTTGGGAAAGAGAGGATCGTCTCCGACTTGAGTATCCTGCGTTATTCCCGACGACTTCTAAATCTCGGGACGAGATTCTTTTGAGTGGGGGTGAGTTGTCACATCCCTGACACCTTAAGCAAGTTAGTCTTGTGCTCATGTCTTCTTTGCATTTGCATATAAGAATTTTCAACAAGATCAAAGAAAGAGGTGAAGGAAAACTCAAAAACCCTAGCCACTACTTTAAATAAAGGAGATCTCAAACTAGTTAAAATCAATGAACCCAAAATGGCCTCAAGAAATGTTCAAACTTTCTGATAAATCATGAAAGTAAATGAGCATTGGAGAAAACTATTTTCTTGACACTTTAAGCATTTTAAATAAATGCAAAAAGCTACTGGTTTCAAGTTTCTAATTTCAAAAAAGAAATTTTAAACTTTCAAAAATTTTGAAAACTTTAGGAATGGTTGGAAATATTCCAACAAATATTCTAGGGTGCCTCAAATAAATTTTAAAAATTATTTGGGAGCTAAAATAAATATAAAATTATTGAAGTAGCTAAACCAGAAACAAAAACAGAAAAAAATGGAAAACTCTTACCTGTCGCTCACCTGGCCCGGCCCATCTCAGCTCCTGTCGTCTTCCTCCCTGCCAGTGGGCAGCAGGAGGTGGCCGCCGCGTTCTCCGGCGCGGCCACGCACCTGTGCGCCTGCCTGGCCGCCGCCTCGCGCTGGCAAGCACGGGGATAAGCTCCCCGTGGCCGACCATATCCATTCCTAGCGCCAGATCCCGCCCCTCCTCTCGGATCTCTCCTCCCTCCTTCTGCCGCCACTGGAGCCCGAGCAAAGCTCGAGCTACCCATGCCCCTAGCCATAGGATCCCCTCTCTGAGTGCGCCGTTAGCTCCGCCTCGTCGTTCTGGTCCTCCCTGCAGAAGCCGAAGCTTCCCCGAGCCCTGCAACGCCCACGGCACCGTCGTCTTCAACCTTCGGCCGCCGGCGAGCTCTGCTCAATTCGTCGCCCCCAGGCTTTCCCCGAGCCGTGTAAACCCTGCTCTGCACTCCCCGTGAGCATGTGGTCCTTTCCCCTAAGCTCTCCCCGTCGATCCCCTCCTCTAGGCTAAGTTCCATCAGAGCCCGACGAGGACCGCCGCTGCAGCTCGTCGCCGGTAACCCTCCGGTGAAGTGATGGTCCGTCTGAGGCTACCAACAGCCTCACGACGTCGTGTAGGTGCGTTAGGTGCCCAGCCCCGAGCGTTTTGACCCCGTATCCGATGGCTTCGATGATGGCCGAACTTGGTCGCCGCGATGCTCGTCGCCGGCGTTGATCTCGTCCACCCCAGCCCCTGGGGCTTGTTCCATCGTGCGCGCCATCGAGTGGTCGTTCCTCCCATGGTCTCAGCCGTGCGTTTGGCCCTCTGTGCGCCATTTCCGAGCCCTCCCGACGTTCTGGTGCTCGCTGGAGGCTCCCCGCCGGCGAGGACGACCTCGCCGCCGGTGGATCTCGGACGACCTGAGGCACTGACGTGTGGGGCCAGCCTCTGGGAGATTAAGTTTAAAGAAAATAAATTTAATTAATCTGCTAAGTCACTAACATGTGGGTCTAGTGGGTTTAATTAACTAAATAAGATTAATCCTAATCTAAAATTGACCAGAGAGACTGATTAGTGGGTCCCACTGGTCAGGTTTGACTTTCACCGGCTAGATGGACCTGCTGATGTCATGCTGATGCAATAAAAGTATTTTCCAGTATAAAAATAATTCCAAAAATGTTTAAAACTTCAAAAATTCATAGACATTAATCTGTAACTCCAATGAAAATAATTTATATATGAAAAAGTATCAGAAAAATTCAAGGAATCTGAATATGCTATTTTCAATCATGTTTGAAAAAGTTACAGAACCCTAACATGTAGAATAATGAATAATTCAATTCTTATAATTACTTTATAAATGGAATTTGGAAAAATATTCAAATTTCATTATGAATGACATGATCACACACTGTCCTAATTACAAATCAGTACCCTAACATGACATTTCATGCATGTTAACATCAAGTTGATCTGAGGATCACGTCGAATCAATTAAATCGGTATCCGGGAATACCTCGTTTGAATTGATATCCGAATATGATTCAAATCAATTACAAACCTAATACATGTTAATTACAATAGTTAATCACCTTGCATGCCATGCTCATGCATCATCTTGCTTGATGATTGTTATTGATTGTTGCCATTCATTTCGGTAGGCTCCGCACCCCCGGATTCCACCGAATATCCGTCTGACGGATATTGTCCCTCCTCTGAGAAACAAGGCAAGCAACCCTTTTGATCATCCCGATAATTCCCATGTTCTTGCTCCTGCACTTATTTATTGCATTAGGATCAAATGCTTCAACTGCTTTTGCCACGTTAGTTGAACCCACTTCCTTTGCATGACCTAACCTTGTCACAGTAAATAGCCGAACCTTGCAACCTAGCATACCTGGTAGTTGCTTGAGCCATGATGTGCCTTATCCTGCTATGCATGCTATGCTTAGAGTTGTGTATGGTCTGTCATCTGGGAGATGAACAGAATTGTGAGAATGTGTTCGGTAAGCAAAGGTTGTGTGTTGAACCTGACTTGGTAAAGGTACCGGTGAAAGGTTGTGGGAGTACATGGCGGGTTGTTTCATTGGAACCGTCCATAGGAACTGAGTTCCGTGTATGTAATCCAAGACTAGATACTACCACATGCTGGGCCCTGAAATATGACCCCGCTCGGCCTATTAATCGCGTAGTACTCGGTCCAGGAGTTGCAAGTAGTTTCTAGTGTTTATAGTAATGCTGGAGGCCGTGCATGGTGCTAACCTGAGAGGTGGGCCGTGATGCGGTAGGCACTGGCACGGTGTACCAAGTGGCACCCGGATGGTGGGCTTGGGAACCCTGCGCACATCGTTTGAGGCTGTGGCGGAAACCTCGGCCGGACTTCCGTACGGGTTACTCTCAGATAGGCGATAAACCTGGACTAGGTACTAGTGTGGTTAACGGTCGTGGCCGACTCCCTCGCTGGGCTTCCGCTTGAAGGTTGCCGAGGTGCATAACGTGCACATGGCGATAAGTGGCGAGAGCGTGTGTGACGAAGTACACCCCTGCAGGGTTATGATCTATTCGAACAGCCGCGTCCGCGATATGGACTACTTGGAGACATATGTTGTTCATAGATAACTTCAATGGCTACTCATAAAATTGCCAAGATAAGCGTGAGTGTCGCGGACGGCATTTCTGTATGGAGAATGAATGATTCCACGATAGTGTATTGTTGTGGTGTTAGTGGACTCGTGTGCGAGAAATCAAGTTGTCAAAATTATTTAAAAATGGAAGTTGTCTAGCCACGAGTCAAATGCTGGCTTTCCGCATGAAACCCCACAATACCTTTTGATACCTTGCACGATTAGTTAGTTATCTTAAAGTCTTGCTGAGTACCTTCGTACTCATGTTTGCTTAATAAATGTTGCAGAGGTTGCAAATGACCCTAATGGAGGGTTCTTCGTAGACATCGACGACGACGAGTAGCTGGTGTCCCAGCTACGATCTGGCCCTACGTTGGGTCGGTAGTATAGTCAGGCCCTGTGCCTTCTAGTTGCCCTGTGTGTACTCAGACAGTTTAAACTCTTCCGCTGGCTTGTAACTGAATGACTGCTTTTATGGGTCGTGAGACCCTTAATGTGTAATATTATGTGTGAGGCTCCTCCGAGCCTCTTAAATAAGGGTTGTATGTTTATGGCTATGTTGTGATGCCATCGATGTATCTATACATATCGGTATGCCATGCGTATGTGTGTCGTACTTAATATGTATGGGGTTCGATTACTTAGTCGTGAACTTTAGTAGCACTCCTTACAAGGAAATGCCCCTTTGTGATCCAATGAGCCTTGGTAGTACGCTCCTGCTCCGGACACATTGGTTGACCGGCATGTGTCCTTCTTAGCTGCTGTGTCTGTCCCCTTTGGGGAAATGTCACGCGATGTAATGGAGTCCTTGTAGCTTGCTACGACTCGTCTACATTCGCTGATGACCGACACCTGCTTTGTTGGGTCATGTATGCCTGTCCTTGTGCGGTACTGCCACTTTGGGTTATGACTAAACATGTCGATCCGGGTTCTTTGACATTGGAATGCTAGCGACACTATTGCATACGTGAGTCAAAAGACGCAAACGGTCCCGGCTAAGGTAAGGCTGCAGCCGTGGAGTTAACCGTGCGTGAGACCGCAAAGGGATGCGATGTGTTACAGGCTGGATTCCTATGGCTTAGGATCGGGGTCCCGACAGGTAGACGCATATGGAACAACTTTGGGTTTATGGAAGTGGATGCACAAGCAGTATTCCCGCTTAGTACAAGTGAAGGCTAACAAAAGACAGGGAAGCGACCAACTAGAGAGCGACAACAATCATCAATATGCATTGAAATTAACCAACATTGAGTGCAAGCATGAGTAGGACATAAATCACCATAAACTTCAATATCATAGAGGCTACGTTGATCTTGTTTCAACTAGATGCGTAAACTTGCGCCAAGTTAAGCCACTTGAATCATTCAAAGGAGGATACCATCCTATCATACTACATCATAATCATCTTGAAATTCATGTTGGCATCCAAGACAAACCATTATAAGCTCCTAGCTAATTAAGCATGGCATCAGAAACTATGATCTCTAAGTTGTCATTGCAAACATGTTTCTCTCATAACAAAGCTGAATTAGGAACGATGAGCTAGTCATATTTACAAAAACAAAATATGTCGAGTTCATACCAGCTTTTCCAGGCTCAGTCACTTCATCATATATCGTCATTATTGTCTTCCACTTGCACGACCGAATGATGTGAATCATAATAAGAGTGTTCGTGCATTGGACTAAGCTGGAATCTGCAAGCAAACACAGAGGAGAAGACAAAGTAATATAGCTCTTTGACGGATAAACAGATATGCATGTGAGAGCCACTAAACATTTTAGCCATGGTCTTCTACCTTGACCCAAAGAAAAAGAAAACTATTTACACGGGAAAGCTCCCAACAAGCAAAAGAAGAACAGGAAACCTTTTTGGGTTTTATTTTTAAACACCACTAAGCAAGGTGGAAAGTAAACTTAAAACTAATTTTTTTGTTTTTCCCAAATTAATCAAACACACAAGAAGAAAGCGAGAAAAAGAAATAAACTAGCATGGATGATACAATGGCAAGGTGTGAACACCGACTAACAAAGTGTGAGCATGAATGTAAAGTAGGAGAGAAACACGTACTCCCCCAAGCTTAGGATTTTGGCCTAAGTAGGTCTACTCCCACGGCTGGTCCGGGCTATATCCAAAATCATAATGGGGGTTTTACGTGAACGCGGCAGCTACCGCCTGAATAGCTGCCTCACGGAGGCGAGCAGCCTTTGCCTCCCTCTCATACTCCTCTGCCTCTCCTCTGGTTATGTAATATCTCCGTTTTACCTGAAAGTCAGAGAAGGCAGGAGCATGAAGGGTAATATGGAAAACACGTTGTCGGATAAATATTAACCAGTATAGGAGGGATTCATTATCCCTCTCAAGGAACTGATAACATGTCTTAGCGGCGCGATAAAGGAAAGCTATATGGAGCGGGGGATCTCCTTCGTGGATGGGTACTCCAAGAAAATTTGCTATGCGAGTGGCATAGATCCCACCAAAGAAATCCCCTTCATTAGCATTATTATTTAGCCTCCTCGCGATTATAGCTCCCATGTTGAAACTTCTATCACCCATTACTGCACTCTTAAGAATACTAAGGTCAGGTGCATATAGATGACAATGCTCAATCTTGCCGTTAATGCATCTACCTATGAAGAGGGCAAAGTAATGTAAGGCAGGAAAATGAATGCTCCCCATGGTAGCCTGCGTAATATCTCTAGTTTCTCCAACAGTTATACTAGAGATAAAATCTCTAACCGAAGACTTAGGAGGATCATTGAGACTACTCCAATCAGGTATCTTGCAAATTCTATTAAAAACCTCTAAATCCATGGTATACGATTTGTCATAAAGATCAAACAGTATGGATGTGTCACGGCCAACTGAAAATTTGAATCTACGAACAAAAGAGGCAGTGAGTGTAGTATACCGTTCGCATTTGTTGGAGATGAATTCTTCGAGCCCGACGTTGTGAACAAATGTATCAAACTCGTCCTTGAAACCTGCATCAATCATGAATTCATCGGAAGGCCATTCACATGGTTGTACCTACGCGTTCCTCGGCTGATAAGGATCGGGCTACCGAATTGAGAGACGGGGACCCCTTTTGCTTGAGGAACCACCATGATAGTTTCTCCTGAACATCTTCTTTTTCTGAAATTTTTAGTGCCTCAAAAGAAAAGTGAAAGAGGCTCAATAAAACTCATAGCAACTACTCCTACAAGTGCCTAGAGGCCATATCATGCATCAAAACTACTTGGGACCAACTAAAATTATGATGCAAATCTCAAGAACAGGGTCACCAAGGCAGCAAAAGTATTCAACGAACAAATCACTAGAGAAAAAACTAATTGGACCAATGGAGGAGTCACATACCAAGGAACAATTCCCCCAAAACAGTTTGGTGAATGGGGCTTTGCACAAGGAGATCAAATATATGCAGCAAGAAGAGCAAGGACACGGGTTTGAGCTGTGGAATGATTTTTTATGGAGGTAGAAGAAGGAGATGGGAGCTGGAATAAGTGGAGGGGGGCACGTGGGACCCACAAGCCTGCCAGGCGCAACCAGGGGGGTGCCTGCACCTCCTGGGCTTGTGCCCACTGTGCATCCCCCTGACTAGCTCTCTATCTCAGAATTTTTCAAAAAATCCAGAAAAAATCATACATGAATTTCAGGGCATTTGAAGAACTTTTATTTTCGGGACACTTTCCTAAGGGACGAAAAAAGCAGAAAACAGGAAAATAAAGCTAAATTAATCATTTTTCTTCTAAACAACAGAAAATAAAAGTTCGGAATAGAAGGTTGTGACTCCTAGATTCATCCATCTCATGGTCATCAAAAGAAATCTGTCAATGAGGTTGATCAAGTCTCCTTGACAAACTTTTTTTCGAATCGCATAAAACCGAAGAATTTTCGACTAATCACTAGGTTACCTCAACGAGGATGTGCATATACCCAACAAGTAAGTCATACTTCATCTTGACAGTAGATATAGGGCATTCAAAGCCTCCAATAAGAATTGATGAAGTTTTTTCAATAGCATTGATGCAATGTACTCGATATTGTTTCTTCAGAAAGTGCACCGTCTGCTCATTACCATTAACATGGAAAGTGACATTGCCTTTGTTACAATCAATAACAGCCCCTGCAGTGTTTAAAAAGGGTCTTCGAAGGATGACCGCCATGGCATCATCCTTGGGAATATCCGAAATAACAAAGTCCATTAAGATAGTAACGTTAGCAACCACAACAGGCACATCCTCATAAATGCCGATAGGAAAGGTAGTTGATTTGTTGGCCATTTGCAAAGACAATTCAGTGGGTGTCAACTTATCCAATTCAAGTCCACGATAAAGAGAGAGAGAGAGAGGCATAACACTAACACCAGCTCCAAGATCGCATAAAGCAGTCCTAACATAATTTCCTTTAATGGAGCAAGGTATAGTGGGCACTCCAGGATCACCTAGCTTCTTAGGAGTTCCACCATTGAAGGTGTAATTAGCAAGCATGGTGGAAATCTCAACCTCAGGTATCTTCCTTTTATTTGTCACAATATCTTTCATGTAGTTAGCATAAGGAGACATTTTGAGCATATCTGTCAAACGCATTTGCAGAAAGAAAGGTCTAATCATTTCAACAAGGCACTCAAAATCCTCATCATCCTTTTTCTTGGATGGTTTGGGACGAAATGGCATGGGTTTCTGAACCCATGGTTCTCTTTCTTTACCATGCTTCCTAGCAATAAAGTCGTTCTTATCATATCTCCTGTTCTTAGGTTGTGGGTTATCAAGATCAACAACAGGTTCAATCTCCACAACCTTATCATTACTAGGTTGAGCATCAACATGAACACCACTATCAATATTATCACTAGGCTCATGTTCATCACCAGATTGTGTTTCGGCATCAGAAACAGAGACATCATTTCGATTCTCAGGTGTAACAGCAACATGTTTGCTAGCATGCAAGTTCCTATCATCTTTCTTTTTCTTCCTATTACCAGGATGACTAGGTGCATCAGTGCTAACTCCTTGAGAATCTTATTCAATTCTCTTAGGATGGCCCTCAGGATACAAAGGTTCTTGAGTCATTCTACCACATCTGGTGACGACTCTAACAGAATTGTCATTCAACTCATTCAGCAAGTCATTTTGAGCCTTAAGTACTTGTTCTACTTGAGTAGTGACCATAGAGGCATGTTTACTCAAAAGCTTAAGATCACTGACATTTCTATCCACACAAGCACTTAAATGATTAATCATGCGAGCATTTTGTTCCAATTGTCTGCTAACATAATCTTTGAAACTTTGTTGTTTGGCAACAAAGTTATCAAATTCATCTAAGCATAAGCTAGCAGGTTTATCAAAAGGAATATCACTCTCATTGAATCTACGAAGAGAATTTACCTCTACTACGTGTGTCGGGTTATCAAGACCATGTATTTACTCGATAGGTGGTAGATTCTTAACATCTTCAAATTTAATACCTTTCTCTTGCATAGATTTCTTGGCTTCTTGCATATATTTAGGACTCAGGAATAGAATACCTCTTTTCTCCGGAGTTGACTTCGGAGTTGGTTCGAGAATAGTCCAAGCATTATCATTGCTCAAGATATTTTCAATAGAATTTCAGCTTGTTCCACAGTTCGTTCCCTGAAAACACAACCAACACAACTATCTAGGTGGTCCCTAGAAGCATCGGTTAGTCCATTATAAAATATATCAAGCATTTCATTCTTCTCAAGAGGGTGATCACGCAAAGCATTCAGTAACTGGACAAGCCTCCGCCAAGCTTGTGGGAGACTCTCTTCTTCAACTTGCACAAAGTTATATATATCCTGCAAGGCAGCTTGTTTCTTATGGGCAGGAAAATATTTCTCAGAGAAGTGGTAAATCATATCCTGGGGACTACGCACACAACCAGGAGCAAGAGAAGTGAACCAGGTCTTAGCATCACCCTTTAGCGAGAAAGGAAACAACTTGAGCATATAGTAGTGGCGGATCTTTTCCTCACTAGTGAATAGGGTGGCTATATCATGCAGTTTGGTAAGATGGGCTACAACCGTTTCAGACTCATAACCGTGAAAGGGATCAGATTCGACCAGAGTGATTAACTCAGGGTCGACAGAGAATTCATAATCCTTATCGGTCAAAAATATAGGCGAAGTAGCAAACTTCGGGTCGTATTTCATTCTAGCATTCAGAGATTTTTCTTTCCAGTTGCGCAATAAATTCTCAAGATCATAGCTATCCTTACAAGCAAGAAAGTCCTCATCTACCTCTCCCTCCATAACATAACCCTTAGGTATATCAGGAAATTCATATCTAGGAGAGCTAGTTCTAACAGGTGAAACAACAAGTTCTACTTCAATAATTTGAGTAGTTTCAGAAGTATCATCACATTCAGCAGCAACTCTAGCAATTTGTTCATCAAGGAATGCACCCAGTGGCAACGCAGTATCAAGCAAAGCATCATGGATAGCAAAAGTAGCATCATCAAGCACAGGTGACATATAAGATTTTCTAGTAGGTGGTGGTGTTGCAAACTTACTCATAACTGAAGGTGAATCAAGTGCAGAGCTAGATGGCAGTTCCTTACCTATCCTCGTAGTTGAGGGCAAGACTTTAGTTTTTGGATCTCTCGGATTCCTCATAGTGATCAACACACGTAAATCCCAAGTGACTCAGAGAATGGAGCTAGGCCTCCCTGGCAACGGCGCTAGAAAATAGTCTTGATAACCCACAAGTATAGGGGATCGCAACAGTTTTCGAGGATAGAGTATTCAACCCAAAGTTGTTGATTCGACACAAGGGGAAGCCGAAGAATATTCTCAAGTATTAGCAGTTGAGTTGTCAATTCAACCACACCTGAAAGACTTAGTATCTGCAGCAAAGTTTCAGTAGCAAAGTAGTGTGATAGTAACGGTAGCAACAGTTATAGTAGCAGTAGCGACAACAGTAGCGGTAACAGTAGCAGCAGTGACAACAGTAGCGGTAAAGTAACATAGCAAGGACGAGTAGGAAAAGACTCGTAGGCATTGGATCGGTGATGGATAATTATGTCGGATGACATTCATCATGTAACAATTATAACATGGGGAGATATGTAACTAGCTCCAGTTCGTCAATGTAATGTAGGCATGCATTCCGTATATAGTCATACGTGCTTATGGAAAAGAACTTGCATGACATCTATTGTCCATCCCTCCCATGGCAGTGGGGTCCTAATGGAAACTAAGGGATATTAAGGTCTCCTTTTAGTAGAGAACCCGAACAAAGCGTTAGCACTTGGTCAATACATGAACTCCTCATACTATGGTCATCTCCGGGAGTGGTTCCGGTTATTGTCACTCCGGGGTTGCCGGGTCATAACACAGAGTAGGTGACTACAACTTGCAAGATAGGATCACGAACACACATATATTTATGAAAACATAATAGGTTCAAATGTGAAATCATGGCACTCGGGCTCTAGTGACAAGCATTAAGCATAGCAAAGTAGTAGCTACATCAATGTCAGAACATAGTGGATACTAGGGATCAAACCCCATCAAAACTATCTCGATTACATGATAGATCTCATCCAACCCATCACCGTCCAACAAGCTTACGATGAGATTACTCACGAACGATGAAGAGCATCATGGAATTGGCGATGAAGGATGGTTGATGATGCCGACGGCGTTGATCTCCCTTCTCCGGAGCCCAGAACGGACTCCAGATCTACCCTCCAGAGGAAGAACAGGTGGTGGCGGCGGCTCCGTATCCTAAAACGCGATGAACTCTTCTCTCTTAATTTTTTCTGGGCGAGGGAGACTATATAGAGCTAGAGTTGGAGGCGGCGGAGCCACGACGGCCTCACAAGCCTGCCAGGCGCGGCCAAGGGGGCCGCGCCTTCTGGGCTTGTGGGCTCCTGGCTCCATCCCTCCAGGTAATTCTTGCGCTAGTATTTTTTATATATTCCACAAAAAATCCTTGTAAATTTCCAAGTCATTCCGAGAACTTTTATTTCTGCGCAAAAACAACACCATGGCAATTCTGCTGGAAACAACGTCGGTCTAGGTTAGTTCCATTCAAATCATGCAAATTAGATTCCAAAACAAGGGCAAAAGAGTTTGGAAAAATAGATACATTGGAGACGTATCAGGGAGTGGTGGCCCCACCTGGTGGGCTCCCGGTACCCATTCGTCACTCCGTGTACACTACCGGCAATGCCCAAAATTATTCCGGAATCCAAATAACTACTTCCTGTATATCAATCTTCGTTTCTGGACCATTTTGGAAACTCTCGTGACATCCGGGATCTCATCCGTGACTTCGAACAAAAGTTCTGTCACCAGCACCTATAACTCAACTATACCGAAACGTCATCGAACCTTAAGTGTGCAGACCCCGCGGGTTCGAGAAGTATGCAGACATGACCTGAGACACTCCCCGGTCAATATCCAATAGCGGAACATGGATGTCTATATTGGATCCTACATATTCTACGAAGATCTTATCGGTTGAACCTCAATGCCAAGGATTCATATACCATTCCCTTTGTCCTTAGGTATGTTACTTGCCCGATATTTGATCATCGGTATCTCTATACCTATTTCAATCTCGTTACCGGCAAGTCTCTTTACTCATTCCGTAATACAAGATCCCGTGATTAACTCTTTAGTCGCATTGCTTTCAAGGCTTATATGTGATGTTGTATTACCGAGTGGGCCCTGAGATACCTCTCCGTCACACGGAGTGAAAAATCCCAGTCTTGATCCGTGCTAACTAAATGGACACCTTCGGAGATGCCTGTAGAGTACCTTTATATTCACCCAGTAACGTTGCGACGTTTGATACACACAAGGTATTCCTCCGGTGTCAGTGAGTTACATCATCTCATGGTAATTGGAATGAATACTTGACATGCAGAAAACAATAGCAACAAAATGACACGATCATATGCTACATTCATAGTTTGGGTCTTCTCCATCACATCATTCTCCTAATGATGTGATCTCGTCATCAAGTGACAACACTTGTCTATGGCCATGAAACATTAACCATCCTTGATCAACAGGCTAGTCAATTAAAGACTCACTAGGGACACAGTTTTGTCTATATATCCACACATGCATTTATGTTTCCATTCAATACAGTTATAGCATGGAGAATAAACGATTATCTTGAAATAGGAAATATAACTAAACTTTTTTATTATTGCCTCTAGGGCATATTTCCAACAGTTACCCACTTGCACTAGAGTCAAAAATCTAGTCTTGCATCTTCATGTGATTTACAATGTAATGAATCTAACACCCATACAGTTCTGGTGTTATTCATGCCTTGCTCGTGGTAGAGGTCTAGTCAGCGGACCTGGAACATTCAAATCCATGTGTACTTTGCAAATATTTATGTCCTCTCCTTCAACATAGTCGCGGATGACGTTGAAGCGTGGTTTGATGTGTCTGGTCCTCTTGTGAAACCTTGGTTCCTTGGCTAGGGCAATGGCACCAGTATTGTCATGGAACAGAGTTATTGGATTTAGTGCGCTTGGCACAACTCCAAGATCTGTCATGAACTGCTTCATCCAAACACTCTCCTTAGCCGCCTCCGAGGCTGGTGTGTACTCCGCTTCACATGTAGAATCAGCTACGACGCTTTGCTTGGAACTGCACCAGCTTACCGCACCCCCATTAAGAATATATACGTATCCGGTTTGTGACTTAGAGTCATGTGGATCAGTGTCAAAGCTTGCATCGACGTAACCCTTTACAACGAGCTCTTCGTCACCCTCATAAACTAGAAACATTTCCTTAGTCCTTTTGAGGTACTTCAGAATATTCTTGACCGTTGTCCAGTGTTCCACTCTGGATCACTTTGAAACCTGCCTACCATACTTATGGTCAGGCTGACATCCGGTCTTGTGCACAACATTGCATACATGATAGACCCTATGGCTGAAGCATAGGGGACGACACTCGTCTTTTCTCTATCTTCTACAATTACTAGACACTTAGTCTTTATCAACTTTATACCTTGTAACATAGGCAAGAACCCCTTCTTGAATTGTTCCATTTTTTATTTCTTCAAAACTTTATCAAGGTATGTGCTTTGTGAAAGTCCTATTAGGCGCCTCGATCTATCTCTATAGATCTTAATGCCTAATATGTAAGCAGCTTCTCCTAGGTCTTTCATTGAAAAACTTTTGTTCAAGTAATCCTTTACGCTCTCCAAAAACTCCACATTGTTTCCAATCAACAATCAGTCATCCACATATAATATTAGAAACGCTACAAAGCTCCCACTCACTTTCTCGTAAATACAAGTGATACTTCTCCAACGTATCTATAATTTTTTATGGTTCCATGCTATTATCTTGTCAATCTTTGGATGTTTTGTATGTCTTTTATATCTTTTTTGGGACTAACTTATTATCTCAATGCCAAGTGCCAGTTCCTGTTTTTTCCGTGTTTTTGACCCTTTTCAGAGGAGGATTTTAAACAGAGTCCAAACGGAACTAAACTTCCAAAAAGATTTTTTCCGAAACGGAACTAAACGGAGTCCAAACGGAGTCCAGGTTCGGGGAGCCTGAGAACCAGGGCAGGGGGCCACCAGGGACCCCACAAGCCCCCTAGCCACGGCCAGGGGGGCCCGCGCCTCCCAGGCTTGTGGGTCCCTGGACACCTCTTCCCTAGGTCTTTCGCCTATATATTCCCAAAAATTCCAGAAAAAATCAGGAGATCATCGAAAGTACTTTTCCGCCGCCGCAAGCTTCTGTCTTCGCGAGATCCCATCTGGGGCACGTTCTGGTGCGCTGCTAGAGGGGGGATTCGGATATGGAGGGCTTCTTCATCAACACCATGACATCTCCTATGATGCGTGAGTAGTTCACCATAGACCTACGGGTCCATAGCTAGTAGCTAGATGGCTTCTTCTCTCTCTTGGATCTTCAATACAAAGTTCTCCATGATCTTTATGGAGATCTATCCGATGTAATCTCCTTTTGCGGTTTGTATGTCGAGATCCGATGAATTGCGGATTTATGATCAGATTATCTATGAATCTTATTTGAGTTTCTTCTGATCTCTCTTATATGCATGATTTCATATCCTTGTAATTCTCTTCGAGTTGTGGGTTTTGTTTGGCCAGCTTGATCTATGATTCTTGCAATGGGAGAAGTGCTTGGTTTTGGGTTCATACCGTGCGGTGACCTCACCCAGTGATAGAAGGGGTAGCGAGGCACGCATCGTGTTGTTACCATCAAGGGTAAAAAGATGGGGTTTTCATCATTGGTTTGAGTTTATCCCTCTACATCATGTCATCTTTCTTAAGGCGTTACTATGTTCGTCATGAACTCAATACACTAGATGCATGCTGGATAGCGGTTGATGTGTGGAGTAATAGTAGTAGATGCAGAAAGTATCGGTCTACTTGTGTCAGACGTGATGCCTATATGCATGATCATTGCCTTAGATATCGTCATGACTTTGCGCAGTTCTATCAATTGCTCGATAGTAATTTGTTCATCCACCGTAATATTTGGTATTTTGAGAGAAGCCTCTAGTGAACACTATGGCCCCCGGGTCTAGTTCACACCATATTTTTAGCCTTACTCTTTTACTTCGTTGCACTTTCTGCCTTCAGATCTCACTTTGCAATCAATCTTGAAGGGATTGACAACCCCTTTATAGCGTTGGGAGCAAGCTCGTTTGTGTTTGCGCAGGTACACTGGACTTGACGAGATTCTCCTACTGGATTGATACCTTGGTTCTCAAACTGAGGGAAATACTTACTGCTCCCGTGCTGCACCACCCTTTCCTCTCCAAGGGAAAAACCAACGCAAGCCCATCCTCCATCAACGTGTCAATCTCTCGCACTGTTGTCTGTTGCCGCAGCAACAAGCTTCTCCTACAACTTGTGTAAACCCAAACACCTTGATCACCTCATCGAAGAGCTTATTCCAACTCCGAGATGCTTGCACCAGTCCATAAATGGATCGCTGGAGCTTGCATACTTTGTTAGCATTCTCTAGATCGACAAAACCTTCGGGTTGTATCATATACAACTCTTCCTTAAGAAACCCGTTAAGGAACGCCTTTTTGACATCCATCTGCCAGATTTCATAATCGAAAAATGCAGCTATTGCTAACATGATTCGGACGGAGTTAAGCATCGCTATGAGTGAGAATGTCTCATCGTAGTCAACTCCTTGAACTTGTGAAAAATCCTTTGCCACAAGTCGAGCTTTATAAATAGACACATTACCGTCTGCGTCCGTCTTCTTCTTAAAGATCCATTTGTTGTGAATAGCCTTGCGACCTTCAGGTAATACTTCCAAAGTCCAAACTTTGTTTTCATGCAAAGACCCTATCTTGGACTTCATGGCCTCTAACCATTTGTTGGAATCTGGGCCCACCACTGCTTTTCCATAACTCGCAGGCTCATTGTTATCTAACAACATGATAGACAAGACAGGATTCCCGTACCACTCGGGAGCAGTACGTGCTCTTGTCGACCTGCCAGGTCCGACAGTAACTTGATCTGAAGCTTCATGATCATCTTCCTCTTCAACCGGTGTTGCCTCGACAGAAATTTCTTTCTGCCCTGCGCCACCATCTTGTTGAAGAAGAGGTTCTGTAACCTCATCAAGTTCTATCTTCCTCCCACTAAATTCTTTCGAGAGAAACTTTTTCTCAAGAAAAGCTCCATTCTTAGCGACAAACACTTTGCACTCGGATCTATGATAGAAGGTATACCCAACTGTCTCTTTTGGGTAAACTATGAAGACGCACTTTTCCGCTTTGGGTTCCAGCTTTCCACGCTCAAGCTTTTTGACATAAGCATCGCATCCCCAAACTTTAAGAAATGACAACTTTGGCTTCTTGTCATACCGTAGCTCATATGGTGTCGTCTCAACGGATTTTGATGGTGCCCTATTTAAAGTGCATGCAGTTGTCTCTAATGCATAGCCCCAAAGCGATAATGGCAAATCGGTAAGAGAGATCATAGATCGCACCATGTCTAACAAAGTACGATTACGAAGTTCGGACACACCATTAAGTTGTGGTGTTCAAGGCGGTGTCAACTGTGAAACAATTCCACATTGTCTTAAGTGAGCACCAAATTCATAACTCAGATACTCTGCTCCTCGATAATATCCTAGGAACTTGATCTTCTTGCTATGATGATTTTCAACTTCACTCTAAAATTGCTTAAACTTTTCAAACGTTTCAGACTTGTGCTTCATCAAGTAGATATAGCCATACCTACTCAAATCGTCAGTGAAGGTGAGAAAATAACGATATCCACCGCGCGCCTCTATGCTCATTGGTCCGCACACATCAGTATGTATAATCTCCAATAAATCACTTGCACGCTCCATTCTTCCAGAGAACGGAGTCTTAGTCATCTTGCCCAAGAGGCATGGTTCGCACGTGTCAAGTGTTCAAAAACAAGTGACTCCAAAAGTCCATCGGCATGGAGTTTCATCATGCGCTTAACACCAATATGATCTAAGAGGTAGTGCCACAAGAAAGTGGTGTTATCATTGTTAACTCTACATCTTTTGGTCTTAATGTTATGGATATGAGTTTCATCACAATCGAGATTCAATATGAACAAACCCCTCACATTCGGTGCATGAACATAAAAGATATTACTCATATAAATAGAACAACCATTATTCTTAGACTTAAATGAGTAACCGTCTCGCAATAAAGAAGATCCAGATGTAATGTTCATGCTCAACACAGGCACTAAATAACAATTATTTAAGTTCATAAATAATCCCGATGCTAACTGTAGTGAGATCGTTCCGACGGTGATCTCATCAACCTTGGAACCATTTCCCACGCGCATCATCACTTCATCCTTCGCCATCCTTCGTTTATTCCGCAGTTCCTGTTTCGAGTTGCAAATGTGAGCAACAAAATCGGTATCAAATACCCAGGCACTACTACGAGAGTTGGTGAGGTACACATGAATAACATGTAAATCAAATATACCTTGTTTGGCGTTGGCCGCCTTCTTATCGGCTAGATACTTGGGGCAGTTGCGCTTCAAGTGACCAGTCCCCTTGCAATAATAGCACTCAGTTTTCGGCTTAGGCCCAGCCTTGGGTTTCTTCGTCGGAGGGGAAACAGTTTTGCCACTCTTCTTGGAGTTACCCTTCTTGCCTTTGTCGTTCTTCTTGAAACTAGTGGTCTTATTGACCATCAACACTTGATGTTCTTTCTAGATTTCTGACTCAGCGACTTTCAGCATCGGAAATAACTCACCGGGTGACTTATTCATCCCTTGCATGCTATAGTTCAACACGAAGCTCTTGTAGCTAGGTGGCAGTGATTGAAGAATTCTGTCAGTGGTAGCTTCTTGTGGGAGAGCGATCCCCAGCTCAGCTAGACGGTTTGAGTACCGAGACATTTTGAGCACATGTTCACTGACAGACGAATTCTCCTCCATTTTGCACGCATAGAATTTATCGGAGGTCTCATACCTCTCGATCCGGACATTCTTCTCAAAGATAAACTTCAAATCCTGGAACATCTCATATGCTCCATGACGTTCAAAATGTCATTGAAGTCGAGGTTCTAAGCCATACAAAACTACACATTGAACTAGTGAGTAGTCATCCTTATGAGCTTGCCAAGCGTTCAAAATATATTGGTCAGCCGTAGCGGGTTGTTCATCTCCTAGTGCTGCATCAAGAACATAATTCTTTTGCCCATCTTAAAGGATAAGCCTCAGATTTCGAGCCTAGTCTACAAAGTTGCTACCATCATATTTTAGCTTAGCTTTCTCTAGGAACGTATTGAAATTCAGGGTTGCTACTACGCGAGCCATTGATCTACAACATAAAATTTTTCAAAGATTACTTAGACTATGTTCAAGACAATTGAGTTTAGCTAATCATATTACTAATAAACTCCCACTCAAATAGACATCCCTCTAGTTAGTCGAGTGTCACAAGATCCAAATTCACTAACTCAAGTCCGATCATCACGTGAGTTGAGTATAGTTTCCGTGGTGAACATCTCCATGTTGATCATATCTACTATATGATTCATGCTCGACCTTTCGGTCTCTTATGTTTCGAGGTCATGTATGTACATGCTAGGATCATCAAGTTTAACCCGAGTGTTCCGCGTGTGCAACTGTTTTGCACCCGTTGTATGTGAACGTCGAGTCTATCACACCTGATCATCATGCGGTGTATCAAAACGACGAACTGTCGCAATGGCGCACAGTCAGAGAGAACACAATTTTATCTTGAAATTTTAGGGAGGTATCACCTTATAATTCTACCATCATTCTAAGACAAATAAGGTACATAAAAGGATTAACATCACATGCAATTCATAAGTGACATGATATGGCCATGATCTTGTGCTTATTGATCTCCATCACCAAAGCACCGGCATGATCTTCATCGTCACCGACGCCAAACCATGATCTCCATCCTCATGATCTCCATCATTGTGCTTCCATCAAGGTTGTCGTGCTATCTATGCTATTCCTACTAAAGCTGCTACCTAGCAATATAGTAAACGCGTCTGCAAGCACAAACGTTACTTTAAAGACAACCCTATGGATCTTGTCGGTTGCCGTGGCATCGACGTGCAAGTTGATGTTTAACTATTACAACATGATCATCTCACACATCCAATATTTCAAATCATGTCTTTGGCCATATCACATCACATGCATACCCTGAAAAAACAAGTTAGACGCCCTCTAATTTGTTGTTGCATGTTTTACATGGCTGCTATGGGTATCTAGTATGATCGCATCTTACTTACGCAAAGCTACAACAGTGATATGCAAATTGCTATTTAACCTTCTCCCACTATAGGAATCAGCTTCTTTGCCGTCTGCCATCACAAACGGCAAGGAGGACTCCACCGACGGCAAAGAGTAATACAAAGACGGTAAAGAATACTCCTGTCGGCAAAAATTCCGGGTCAGCCTACGACGGCATTGTAGTTTCTTTGCCGTCAGCCTCACCGAAGCGGACGGCAAAGAGCTTTGCCATCAGCTTTTCATAAGAGCAGTCGGCAAAGATGTCGAGATGGCAGCCGACAGGCGTTGCCTCCGTTAGGGGCTAACGGAGGCTTTGTCGTCTGCCTCGCCCTCTTCTTTGTCGTCTGCCTCCACCTCCTTCCCCCCTCCACTCTTTCTCGTCTGCCTCCACCTCCTCCCCCCCCCCACTCTTTCTCGTCTGCCTACCCCTCCTCCTCCCTCCTCTTTGCCCTCTTCTTTGTCGTTTGCCCTCTAGGAACCAGACGGCAAAGAGACTATATGGACACCCAGGGAGCACAGCTGGGTGCCATGTGGCACCTTTGCCGTCGGTCAGCTGATGGCAAAGGCCTTTGCCATCAGCTGGCCGACGGCAAAGAGCCTATATTGTCACATTTTTGTTAATTTTTTCTATTTCACAACATATGTATATATAATTCATAGCACATATATGATAAATGGGTCACAACACATATATGATATACATATAAAGCTCACCAATGCCATTTGTTCATCAACGTACATCCCATATATCAAAAGAACCAACACATACAAAGTTTCATCCATATATACATACATATAGTTGCACATATATTGTTCATCCGTATATACATATACATATAGTTCCACATTGTTCATCAACTCAAATAAAAACGGGAACTAAAGCACTCCAAAGCCAGCTTCCATGCATGTAGGACATCCAATCTGCAAAATCGGAATAAGAAAGTCAGAAGAAGAAGAACAACAACATATATATGACAAATAAGCTAAATTGGAGAAAAAAGAGAAGAAGCAAGAAGAGAAGAAGGAGAAGAAAAAACAAGAATAAGGAGGAGGAGGAGGAGGAGGAGGATGAGGAGAAGGAGAAGGAGAAGGAGGAGGAGAATAGGAGAAGAAGAAGGAGACAAAGAGGAGAAGGAGGGAAGAAGAAGGAGAATGAGGAGGGCTCCTTCTCCTCATTCTCCTTCTTCTCTTATTCTTCTCCTCCTCCTTCTTCTCCTTCTCCTTCTCTTATCTTTCTCTTCTTCTTTTTGTTCTTCGTTTTCATTTCTCCTCTTCTCCTCTTCTTGGAGCTAAATTAGCTAACCATGTCTTTTTGGAGCTAAATGGGCTAATTATGTCATTATAGAGGAAAACAAGCTAACTATATAATATTAATGAGCTAACCAAGGTTCTTATGCCATTTTGATCTTATAATGTCTTTTTGGAGCTAAATGGGCTAATTATGTCATTGTTGGGGAAATTAAGGCAAGGAGATTATGAAAGAGGAGAAGAAAGAGGAGGAGGAGAAGAAGAAGAAGAAATAAAGAAGAAGGAGGGGAAGGAGGAGGAGGAGGAGAAGGACTAGAAGGTCCTTGGCCTTCTCCTCCTCCTCCTCCTCCTTCTCCTTCTTCTATTCTTCTTCTTCTTCTTCTTCTTTCTTTTCCTTTTTCCTATTTCTTCTCCTCTTCTCCTCTTCTTGGAGCTAAATTAGTTAACTATGTCTTTTTGGAGCTAAATGGGCTAATTATGTCATTATAGAGGAAAACAAACTAAGTATATAATATTAATGAGCTAACCAAGGTTCTTATGCCATTTTGAGCTTATAATGTCTTTTTGGAGCTAAATGGGCTAATTATGTCATTGTTGGGGAAATTAAGGAAAGGATAATATGAAAGAGGAGAAGAAAGAGGAGGAGGAGGAGAAGAAGAAGAAATAAAGAAGAAGGAGGAGAAGGAGGAGGAGGAGGAGAAGGACTAGAAGGTCCTTGGCCTTCTCCTCCTTCTCCTCCTCCTCCTCCTCCTCCTTCTCCTTCTTCTCTTCTTCTTCTTCTTCTCTCTTTTCATTTTTCCTATTTCTTCTCCTCTTCTTGGAGCTCAATTAGCTAACTATGTCTTTTTGGAGCTCAATGGGCTAATTATCACATTTTAGAGGAAAACAAGCTAAGTATATAATATTAATGAGCTAACCAAGGTTCTTATGCCATTTTGAGCTTATAATGTCTTTTTGGATCTAAATGGGCTAATTATGTCATTGTTGGGGAAATTTAGGCAAGGAGAATATGAAAGAGGAGACGAAAGAGGAGGAGGAGAAGAAGAAGAAGAAATAAAGAAGAAGGAGGAGAAGGAGGAGGAGGAGGAGAAGGACTAGAAGGTCCTTGGCCTTCTCCTCCTTCTCCTCCTCCTCCTCCTTCTCCTTCTCCTTCTTGTCTTCTTCTTCTCCTTCTCCTTCTCCTTCTCTTCTCTTTCTCTTCTTCTTTTTGTTCTTCCTTTTCATTTCTCCTCTTCTCCTCTTCTTGGAGGTAAATTAGCTAACTATGTCTTTTTGGAGCTAAATGGGCTAATTATGTCATTATAGAGGAAAACAAGCTAAGTATATAATATTAATGAGCTAACCAAGGTTCTTATGCCATTTTGAGCTTATAATGTATTTTTGGAGCTAAATGGGCTAATTATGTCATTGTTGGGGAAATTAAGGCAATGAGAATATGAAAGAGGAGAAGAAATAGGAGGAGGATAAGAAGAAGAAGAAATAAAGAAGAAGTAGGAGAAGGAGGATGAGGAGGAGAAGGACTAGAAGGTCCTTGGCCTTCTCCTCCTTCTCCTCCTCCTCCTCCTCCTTCTCCTTCTTCTCTTCTTCTTCTTCTTCTTCTTCTTCTCCTTCTCCTTCTCTTCTCTTTGTCTTCTTCTTTTTGTTCTTCCTTTTCATTTCTCCTCTTCTCCTCTTCTTGGAGCTAAATTACCTAACTATGTCTTTTTGGAGCTAAATGGGCTAATTATGTCATTATAGAGGAAAACAAGCTAAGTATATAATATTAATGAGCTAACCAAGGTTCTTATGCCATTTTGAGCTTGTAATGTCTTTTTGGAGCTAAATGGGCTAATTATGTCATTGTTGGGGAAATTAAGGCCAGGAGAATATGAAAGAGGAGAAGAAAGAGGAGGAGGAGAAGAAGAAGAAGAAGAAATAAAGAAGAAGGAGGAGAAGGAGGAGGAGGAGGAGAAGGACTAGAAGGTCCTTGGCCTTCTCCTCCTTCTCCTCCTCCTCCTCCTCCTCCTTCTCCTTTTTATCTTCTTCTTCTTCTTCTTCTTTCTTTTCGTTTTTCCTATTTCTTCTCCTCTTCTCCTCATCTTGGAGCTCAATTAGCTAACTATGTCTTTTTGGAGCTAAATGGGCTAATTATCCCATTTTAGAGGAAAACAAGCTAAGTATATAATATTAATGAGCTAACCAAGGTTCTTATGCCATTTTGAGGTTATTATGGCATTTTGGAGCTAAATGGGCTAATTATGTCATTGTTGGGGAAATTAAGGCAATGAGAATATGAAAGAGGAGAAGAGAAACTTACCGTAGTGGTCATCAAGGAGGAGAAACACCTGGAGAAGGGTCGTGCGATGCCGCTCGGGAGCTATTCTGCAGAAAAGATATTTTGCAATGTCTGAGTTAGCATGATGACACTCAATTATTAATACTAGTTTATAATGAAACTCACCGTGTCAATCGAAGAGAAGGTGGGCATCGGCGGAGGGACTTGACCGCTCTTCTCGCATAGACCCTGAATAGTGGGTCGTATTAGTTAGTAATGAAACACACATTACACACATGATTTGGCTAATGTGAAAAAAACGTACCACAAAAAGCTCGTACAGGTCCCGTTGACCCGCCTCATTTTGGGCCCTCTCCTCCTCAATCAATCGACGGAATGACAGCCTCGGTGAAATCCGATTCAACTAAAGTTGAAGAAACAGACACCCGCCAGTCATCTTTATGCAACAAGTTGCATGTTAGTCGATGAAACCGGTCTCTCATAAGCATACGAGTAAGGTTGGTCTGGGCCACTTCAATCTGACAATACCGCCGAATCAAGAAAAGACTGAGGAGGGCAGCAAATCAAACATCAACGCCCACAAATTTTTTTTGTTCTACTCGAGATTTCATCTACGCATGAACCTAGCCCATGATGCCACTGTTGAGAACGTTGCATGGGACACAAAAAATTTCCTACGCACACGAAGACTTATCATGGTGATGATCACCTATGAGAGGGAGATCGGATCTAGATACCCTTGTAGATCGCTATGTTGGAAGCGTTAAGAAACGCGGTTGTTGTAGTGGAACGTTGTAGCGACCCAACTCAAAACGAGTCAAGCCTCTGTGTATCTGTGCCATCCCTAGATCAGTATGCTGGCACACACAATACATCAATATATATCAAAGTGCAATCACATGTAAATAACGTAAAACTGATATATACCTCAAAATCTCAGCGGAAACAGTCAAAGGGAGTGTAGTCCCAATAAACACCAACGGTAGGTTGACTGCAGACCGTAACCCTGAATCATACTCTTACTCGTTGAAGGAAGTATCCGCAACATAAAACGTTGCAGCCGTGTAGGTCAGCATATTCAATATGCCGGCAAGTCAAAACAGAGAGGGTGAAAATATCATCTATACTCTGTGCATATATGGCAGGTAGGGCTGTAGTTTATGTTTTTGCATAAAGCAAATTTTTCCTACAACAAGAGAGAGGTAAAAGAAAAAATTTACTACATTGTTGGTTGTTAATGAGATGCTTCCACCAACCATTTCTCATACCCAAGTTATAAATATTACCCACATCAATAATAAATGGTGTTGAGAATTCCTGATAACTTCAGTTCCTTCGGCTCAAGTTGTCCATGACCGTGGACACGGCTAATCGATTAGGTTTGAGTACACTTCAGAGTTTTGCACACGTTCCCCACAAGATTTGATCGCCTCCGTTGAAGTCCTCGCACTTCAGGGTGTTTGAGAACCGGATGATCACAACATGGTCTTTCAACAGGTTCCTCTGAGCCTCTGTCGATGCCCATCCAATCCTTCTGTTCTTCTACATCTCGTAGCACCGCCCGTCCAGAGTCACCATGTTTTCCAACCAAGCCAGAGCCCATAATGACTTGTGGCTGTGCAGGTAAGCCTTGGGTCTTGAAATATCCATCCATCTCTTTGAGCCTGGCTGAATCTTTCCGCAAGATGTCGTGGCGCTTCTCCATGCATCCCGGGTCCTCCGCTTGTTTTTCGAGGGAGCCCATCTGAGCCGTCCTTCACCCAGAAGTATATTTCGTTTTGAGGTCTTGCAAGTCTTGGAGTCTTCAGGTCTTGATTATTAAGTTTCTCACAACACTCATGATAAACACTCAACCAAACCCCGTCTACTAGGAGCATAGGAAAATAACGTCCCGGCCAAAGTAACAAGGGTTTAGGGGTGCCTATCATAACATACTACTCAATAACCAAAGTTTCCAAGTACCTACTTGCATGCAATGGGTGAAGAAGGTTGAAACTAATGTAATAAAACCATAGGTAAAAATATGATCAATGTGAACTTGCCTGGTATTACTTGATGAAGATAGTCACTCTCATAATCCTAATAATTCTACTCGTCACACTCCGAGCAATCTATCATAAATGAATAGCATTCAATAAACATTCATGCCAAAAGTAAGAACCAAAAGAACATGAGACCAAAACATGTCTTGGTGCAAAATCACAACATACCAAGATTTAATAAGAAAAGATAGGGCCTTATGGTGTTGTAAAAGGAAAGTTGAAAGGGATCAACTCAAAAGAGTCAAAGAATGATCAACTATCGCTATATAAGCTCGACTTGCATACACTATGGGAGATGATAAAAAATATTGGGAGGACAACATGAATGTTGTTTGACAAATAGTATAAGACTTAAGAATTTAATTGTAGAAAGAATTTCTTGAAATGGAGCACTACAACTACAACACAAGTTATAGCGAATTGAAGTATGAATCGAATTTGCATTCAGAAGGTAAAAAGAAGTTGAACTGAAGTACGATGGTTATGTACAAAAATATATGACATAAGTATTCAGGGGTAAAAGGAATCAATTGAAAAGGTGTTACGATTTGCAAGATAAGATCAAATGAATGTTTGAATACAAATTTGAATTGCTCAAATTTGTAAGGTTCAAAGGTCGAAACTAATGATGCCACTGGATATAGGAGATCAATATGAACATGTAGAAAAAAGAATTACTATATTTTAATTAGCGGATCAAAAGATACAAATATTTCACTATAACATTGAATCAACTTAGAACGATGTGAATACTTTTGGGCACTAATAGATAAATCTGATTTGATCAAAATTATAAGTTGAAAAGTTAAAACTAATGATACAAACGGGAAGATAACTTTGATACGAATCCGACGCAATTGGATTCATCTAAAATGGAGCTACGGATAAAAATGTATGATCAAAAGAAGTTTGAATATTAGTGTGAACAAATTTCGAAATTTGAAAATTTCAGAAAGCTGATATGATAGGTTCACGAATAGGTGGTATCAAGACGAAACTCTAGGCGTTGGTTTCATCTAATTCGGATAAATGAGTAAAAATTTATGGCTATTTGAAAAATCAGGGTCAAGCTGTTTTACGGAAGAAAAGTGCTATGTCTAAAAGAATTCTAGGACTAATGTGTAAATACGAAGACTAATTGATAAATCTAATTAATCTACCGTATACTAGTGCAGGAATACTGGTCTAGAAATAATAAACAACGGGAGTATAAAAGAAAAATACGAAGAAAATACCTTTAGAATGCAGAGTAAAAATTAATTCTAAAGAGGATACCACTTCGAGAAATCCCGTCGGAGAGAAGAAAATATTTTTATTCAATAAACCTAATCAAACCAAAAGATTGATTTAACCCGAAGTAGATGATTTTTGGATGCTCCTATGAATCTATATTTATAGGTGGAAAGAAGGTCTAAAAGTTAATAGATAGGCAATGTGGGACTAAACATATACGTAATGTGGAGAAAAAGAAAAGACTAAGCGATTCTATGCGCAGCTAAGCTTCGGTCGGCCACACGAGGCAATTTGGGCCAGCCGTGTTTTTTTTCTTTTTTTAGTTCCGGATGAATAGTGTTCGTGGTGAATAGTGTCTTTTTCATTTTTGAAAAGAAATAGTGAAAAAAAATATAAACGAAATTAAGGGAATATTTTTATAGGCATATTATATATCAAAAATTTCAGAATAAAATTTCCTACAACATGAACATATTTTCAAGACCAAATAAAATACTTTTTAAAAAATATATATTTTCGCAATAACTTTAAAATGAAAAGGAATTTGAATTTCAAATAAATTGCAAATACTTAAAATTTGAATCAAGACATTGTCTCTGATTTTTGGAGTGTCATTTTCCTCCTCTCATATGATTTTTTTTATCACAGGGTTTTGAAAATATTCAAACTAAAGAAATGAATAGGGATTCAAAATAGAAAATTTTGGGGAAGTCATTTTATTCCTTCTCATTAAATTTTTAAAAATTTTCAAATTCCACTCAATTTCAAACAATCAATGACACATCATTCAAGAAAAAAATCCTAATTATTTATTTGTTATAACATTCCAAAATTTATAAATTTTGGGATGTTACAAACTACCACACTTAAAATGAATCTCGTCCTCGAAATTCGAAGAGGCTAGAAAGAAAAGGTTAGGGTTTAAGAGGTCTTCTAACAAATCCAAACTCCTGCAAGGTGGGTGCTACCACACTTAAAATGAGAGTTACTGGTCCCTCAAAATATTAACAATCCTTTAGGATCTTGCCATCTGACTCCTCATATTCTTCATAGTAACTTCTTTGGTGAAGCTCTTCCATTATATTTATAATGTTTTCCATCAAAATCGAGGGTTCTTCTGTTGATATAAGCTTCTTCCATCACTAGGTCTTCTTAACTGACAAGTCTCGTGACCCTTCTAAATAACCTATCGATGATTCTCATGGTGGTCTACAATTTGTGGTTATCCTGCAGTGAGAAGGGTCTTGGCTTCATCCTCACCGTAAAAAAAATTCTACGCGTGACAACAATTGCCATATACATGGGCTTTCATCATACCATTCTAAGGCTTAAACAAAAGCTTCAAAGAGTGTCGTCTCCTGTTATGGGTAAGTCTCTCAGATTTACCATTCCGAATAGCAAGAGAATGATAAGAGTAAATCGTCATGGTGATCAATCCATGTCGCACTGAAATCATTACCTTGTATAAGGTTTAGTGAATCTCGTATTCTAACACTTGGGCGTCCTCACAAGCATTGCAGAATTTCTCTTGTACACGAACGAAGTTCGTACGAATCCATTGGTTCTGCAAGCTGAACAAATGTCTATCGTGTTCTTCACCGCTCTCAGGTTTTCGTATGCTCCTAAGAAAAACGTTTGCCGATCCATCATAGCATTTTCCTTCAGGCTCTTAGGGTAAACTTCATGAAAATCATGAGATGCATAATTGTTACCGATTGAATTCCTTGAACTCATTTTTCCTTGCCATTGGTTTGTTTACCAATAAAAGTGTTTGTTCCTCATATTAAATCTCTCCTCAAAATTCCAATTCCAAGGTACACTATCCAACTTTTGTCATACCCATAGTTTGATATGATCCAGCATTTCCTTCAATTGTATTCAGTGGGTTTGGCTCCTTGGTATGCATGGTACATTCCTACTCATTGGATCATGTGGGTTTACCAATTACTACCATACTTAAAATGAAATATACTCATGACTACATAGATCATATTTTTTTCATATCTCCGAAAATGGTCAGAGATCTTTGTTCATAGAGAAACAACTCATACAATTTCAACATAGGAAATCATGACACAATAAATTCCATTGATTCATGAAGTTATTAAAATCTCCGAGTCTTCCACTAAAAAATTCAACTCCATAATCTCATGAAACAAGAGTGCTCCATGTTACACTAATTGACATTGTCAAAACTTAACTACTCCATTTTAGCTTTCTTCTCGTGTGGACATTTAGTAGCATAATGTCATGCTGCCTTGCACCGGAAACAAATGACTTCCGACCTGTCTCGAGGCTTCTTGGTGTTTGTTGTTGCTCCTTGGGTTTCCTGCTTCCTTGCTAGTCACATATTGGCATAGTGACCTAATTTCGCATTTAAAACATGGGATATGATTGGGGTCCTTATCTGTAGAGATTTGGCTCGTCCGAGTGTACTTTCTCTTCTTTCTAGACTTCCTCATTCTGGCCAGTTCTTCTATTTCAAGTGGATCAAACTCTACTTTTTCTGTCGGGAAGTCTCCTAGATATTTATGGCTTTCCTTCGTGCAATCCTCTGAAAAATGTCCTTCTTCTCCACATGAGTAACAAGCATTGGAGAAAAATCTGGTTAGGCCTCGTCCATCAGGGTCTTCAATACTTTCCTTCATCACATGTTCTTCTAAAATCTTCTTCTTGAGTGTTTACTTCATTTCTTCTTTTTGCTGCTTGACAACTTGTTGCACCTTGGGGTAAATGTGACACTGAGATAGGTAGTGGGTGGTTCCTTTACACAAGAAACAAGTCACCTGACTAGTTGGGCATTCCTCTGCTGGGTGATTGTCTTCACAACGAGGGAACCCATACTTGTGTTCTTCCTGGGTGTGTCCTCGGGTCTTGGGAGTTTTCAATTGACGCAGCTTTAATTCTTCAAATTCATGGTGAAATCCTCTTTACTTTGAAGTGGGACTCAGTTGATCCTTCATGTGGTCAAAGAGGAAAGGGTCTAACTATATGACGTGAGAGAGAACATTTGATGAGAAGTAAAGGATGTTCTTGGAAACTAAATTTTAGACAGATCCTTTCCTAAGGGATTTTCAGTTTCTAGGGTCACGTCCTACAGTCAACATGTGCTCTGATACCATATCTGTAGCAACCCGACTCAAAATGAGTCAAGCCTCTATGTATCTGTGCCATCCTTGGATCAGTATGCTAGGACACGCAGTACATCAATGTATATATCAAAGTGCGATCACATGTACATAACGTAAAACTGATATATACCTCAAAATCTCAACGGAAATAGTCAAAGGGAGTGGAGTCCCAATAAACACCAACGACAGGTTGAGTGCAAACCGTAACCCTGAATCATACTCTTACTCGTCGAAGAAAGTATCTGCAACATAAGACATTGCAGCCATGTAGGTCAGCATATTGAATATGCCGGCAAGCCACAAAAGAGAGGGTGAAAATAGCATCTATACTATATGCATATATGGCAGGTGGGGCTTTAGTTTAAGTTTTTGCATAAAGCAAATTTTTCCTACAACAAGAGAGAGGTAAAATCAAAAATTTACTACATTTTTGGTTGTTAATGCGAAGGTTCCACGAACCATTTCTCATACCCAAGTTATAAATATTACCCACATCAATAATAAATTGTGTTGAGAATTCCTCATAACTTCAGTTCCTTCGACTCAAGTTGTCCATGACCGTGGACACGGCTAATCAATTAGGTTTGAGTACACTGCAGAGTTTTGCACACGTTCCCCACAACATTTTATCGCCTCTGTTGAAGTCCTCGCACTTCAGGGTGTTTGAGAACCGGATGATCAAAACATGGTCTTTCAACGGGTTGCTCTAAGCCTCTGTCGGTGCCCATCCAATCCTACCGTTCTTCTACATCTTGTAGCATCGCCCGCCTAGAGTCACGACGTTGTCCAACCAAGCCAGAGCCTATAATGACTTGTGGCTGTGCAGGTAAGCCTGGGGTCTTGAAATATCCATCCATCTCTTTGAGCCTCGGTGAAGCTTTCCGCAAGATGTAATGGCGCTTCTCCATGCATCCCGGGTCCTCCGCTGGTTTACCCAGGGAACCCATCTGAACCGTCCTTCACCCAGAGGTATATTTCATTCTGAGGTCTTGCAAGTCTTGGAGTATTGAGGTCTTGATTATTAAGTTTCTCACAACACTCATGATAAACATTCAACCAAACCCCGTCTACTAGGAGCATAGCAAAATAACGTCCCGTCCAAAGTAACAAGGGTTTAGGGGTGCCTATCATAACATACTACTCAGTAACCAAAGTTTCCAAGTACGTACTTGCATGCAATGGATGAAGAAGGTTGAAACTAATGCAATAAAACCGTAGGTATAAATATGATCAATGTGAACTTGCTTCGTATTACTTGATGAAGATAGTCACTCTCGTAATCATGGTAATTCTACTCGTCACACTCCGAGCAATCTATCATAATTGAATAGCATTTAATAAACATTCATGCCAAAAATAAGAACCAAAAGAACATAAGAACAAGTTGAACTGAAGTACGATGGTTATGTGACATGAGTATTCAGGGGTAAAAGGAATCAATTGAAAAGTTGTTACGATTTGCAAGATAAGATCAAATGAATGTTCGAATACAAATTTGAATCGCTCAAATTTGTAAGGTTCAAAGGTCGAAACTAATGATGCTACTGGATATAGGAGATCAATATGAACATGTAGAAAAAATAATTACTAGATTTGAGTTAGCGGATCAAAAGATACAAATATTTCAATATAACATTGAATCAGCTTAGAACGATGTGAACACTTTGGGCACTAATAGATAAATCTGATTTCATCAAAATAATAAGTTGAAAAGTTAAAACTAATGATACAAACGGTAAGATTACTTTGATACGAATCTGACGCAATTGGACTCATCTAAAATGGAGCTAGGGATAAAAATGTATGATCAAAAGAAATTTGAATATTACTGTGAACAAATTTCAAAATTTGAAAATTTTAGAAACCTGATATGATAGGTTCACGGAATAGGTGGAATCAAGATGAAATTCTGGGCGTTGGTTTTCATCTAATTCGGATAAACGAGTAAAAAGTTATGGCTATTTGAAAATCAGGGCCAAGCTGTTTTACGGAAGAAAAGTGCTATGTCTAACAGAATTCTAGGACTAATGTGTAAATACAGAGACTAATTGATAAATCTAATTACTCTACCGTATACTTGTGTGAGAATACTAGTCTAGAAATAATAAACTATGAGAGTACAAAAGAAAAATACGAAGAGAAATATCTTTAGAATGCATAGTAAAAATTAATTCCAAAGAGGAGACCACTTCCAGAAATCCCGTCGGAGAGAAGAAAATATTTTTATTCAATAAACCTAGTCAAACCAAAAGATTGATTTAAGCCGTAGTAGATAATTATTGGATGCTCCTATGAATCTATATTTATAGATGGAAAGAAGGTCCAAAAGTCAATAGATAGGCAATGTGGGACTAAAAATATACGTAATGTGGAGAAAAAGAAAAGACTAAGCGATTCTATGCGCACGTAAGCTTCGGCCGGCCACACGAGGCAATTTGGGTCAGCCGTGTTTTTTTCTTTTTTGTAGTTCCGGATGAATAGTGTTCGTGGTGAATAGTGCCTTTTTTATTTTTGAAAATAAACAGCGAAAAAATATAAACGAAATTAAGAGAATATTTTATATAGGCATATTATATATCAAAATTTTCAGAATAAAATTTCCTACAACATGAACATATTTTCAAGACCAAATAAAATACTTTTTAAAAAATATATGTTTTTCGCAATAAATTTAAAATGAAAAGGAATTTGAATTTCAAATAAATTGCAAATACTTGAAATTTGAATAAAGACATTGTCTCTGATTTTTGGAGTGTCATTTTCCTCCTCTCATTTGATTTTTTATAAAAGGGTTTTGAAAATATTCAAACTCAAAAAATGAATAGGGATTCAAAATAGAAAATTTTGGGAAAGTCATTTTATTCCCTCTCATTAAATTTTTAAAAACTTTCAAATTCCATTCAATTTCAAACAATCGATGACACATCATTCAAGCAAAAAAATCATAATTATTTATTTGTTGTAACATACCAAAATTTTTAAAATTTGGGATGTTACAAACGTCGATCCAAATCGCCGCCATCCCACGATCCCACCCGATCTAGTACCGAACGGGCGGCACCTCTGCGTTCAGCACACGTACATCTCGAAGACGATCTCCGCCTTCTTGATACAGCAAGAGAAACGGGGAACTAGATGAGTTCTTCGGCAGCCTGATGGCGCGTCGGTGGTGGTAGTGATCTATTCCTGCAGGGCTTTGCCTAAGCACCGCGGAAATCCGATCTAGAGGAAGAACTACGAACTAGAGGAGAGGGTTGCACGTGGCTGAAATTGTGTCTCAAAAACCCTAAAACCTCTAGTATATATATGAGGAAGGAGGAGCTAGCCTTGAGCACCAAGGAGAACCTCCTTGGGCTCGGCCGAAGCTAGAGAGGAGGAGTCCTCCTCCAATCCTACTTGGAGAAGGACTCCTCCCCAAGTTGTCCACCTCTTTTGGTTTTTTCAACTTTTATGTGGCACCCCGGCTCAGAGAGCCGGATTACCAGTGTTTCTAGCCCAAAGATCATGTCTTCTGGAAACACACAACAACTTGGAACATAACTGAACTGACTTTATTGATAGCATACGGTTACAAGTACATATCTTACAAAGATAGCGAGGCCAAAGGCACCCTCGATGCTGCGACAGTATCTACATTATTTATAAAACATGGTTGGGCATCAAAACTAGTAGGTACTTCTATGGCGTAGCGGAACATAGCAACAACTCCATCCACAGGGACACTGTTGTGGAGACATGCTAGTGCGAATCATCAGGACCTCCATCCTCGGCTTCTCCTGCATCTGGCATGATACGCCAGGTGAGTACTTTGAATGTAATCGCAAGCTCACAACAACCAAGTAATGTAGCAAACAATAGCATGGCAATCTGTATGGCAACTACTAAAGCAATATTGTTAATTGTACCAGTTACCAACTTACTCTTATCTGGATTGTCTCACAACGCCCGGAATACTCATCGAGCATTTCCGATCATGCGAAGAGTTCTTCCATCATTACTGAGGTCTGGACGGGCTGTCCAATACCGTGTACGCGGCTATTCGAATAGATTTGACACTTTTATAGGTCTGGACGGGCTGTCCACTACCGTGTACGTGGCTATTTGAATAGATTTGACACTTTTATAGGTCTGGACGGGCTGTCCAATACCGTGGACACCACATTAGCTTTTCCTAGATGGTAGTTAATCCCAATGTCATAGTCTTTGACTAGTTCAAGCCATCTTCGCTGTCTGAGATTCAGATCAGGTTGGGTGAAAATATCCTTGAGACTTTTATGGTCCGTGTATATTTCGCTCCGTTGTACGATAAGGTAATGCCTCCAAATCTTCAAGGCATGAACTACGACTGCTAATTCCAAGTCATGTGTGGGGTAGTTCTCTTCATGAGGTCGTAGCTTTCGAGATGCATACGCTACAACCCTTCCTTCCTGCATTAGTATGCAACCGATTCCGTGTCTAGAAGCGTCACAGTAAATATCAAAGCTCTTGTGGATGTCTGGAAGGACTAGGACAGGTGCTGACGTTAGCCTTGTCTTCAGCTCTAGAAAACTGTTGTCACACTCTGTCATCCAGACGAATCTCTGCTTTTTTTTCTTGAGCAATTCTGTCAGCGGCTTAGCTATCTTGGAGAAGCCTTCTATGAACCGACGGTAGTAGCCTTCCAATCCCAGGAAGCTACGAACATCGTTCACCTAGACTGGTGTCTTCCAGTTTAATACTATTGTTACCTTGCTCGGGTCGATGGCCACACCTTGTTCAGACAGGATATGCCCCAGAAATCCCACTTCTTTTAGCCAAAATTCACACTTACTGAACTTGGCATACAATCAATGGGATCTCAGCCTTTCCAAGACAACACGGAGTTGATACGTCCATTTTGCAACATCCTTTCATGTTGATATTTATCGCTCTATGGGCTATTATTACACTTCACACTACAATACTTATGGATTTTCTCTCTTATTGTGCAAGGTTTACATGAAGAGGGAGAATGCCGGCAGCTGGAATTCTGGCTTGAAAAAGGAGCAAATTTCAGATACCTATTATGCGCAACTCCAAAAGCCGTGAAAATCAACGAGGAATTATTTTGGAATTTATAAAAAATACTAGGCCTAAGAAGTACCAGAGGGGAGCCACTAGGAGGCCACAAGCCTGCTAGGCACGGCCTACCCCCCTGGGCACGCATAGAGGGCTTGTGGGCTCCCTGTTGGCCCTCTGGCTCCCCTCTATTGCTATAAGAAGGGTTTCCTTCCAGAAAAAATCTGGAGGAGGCTTTCGGGAGGAATCGCCGCCGCCACGAGGCGAAACTTGAGCAGAACTAATCTAGAGCTCCGGCAGGGTCGTCCTGCAGGGGAAACTTCTCTCCCGGAGGGGGGAATCGTCGCCATCGTCATCTACAACACTCCTCTCATCGGAGGGGACTCATCACCATCAACATCTTCATCAGCACCATCTCATCTCCAAACCCTAGTTCATCTCTTGTAATCAATCTCTATGTCGCGACTCCGATTGGTACTTGTAAGGTTGCTAGTAGTGTTAATTACTCTTTGTAGTTGATGCTAGTTGGATTACTCGGTGGAAGATTATATGCTCAGATCCTTGATGCTATTCATTACCACTCTGGTCATGAATATGATTATGCTTTGTGAGTAATCACTTTTGTTCCTGAGGACATGGGATAAGTCATGCTATAAGTAGTCATGTGAATTTGGTATTCGTTCGATATTTTGATGCGTTGTATGTTGTTTTTGTTGGGTAACATAGCGTAAATTCAAAATTTTCCTACGCCATATTCAGATCTTCCTATGGAGAGACCAGCAATGAGATGTTGGGGACCGTTGCATGGGAAACAAAAAATTTCCTACACGCACGAAGACCTATCATGGTGATGTCCATCTACGAGAGGAGATTGGATCTACGTACCCTTGTAGATCGCACAGCAGGAAGCATTAAGAAACGCAGTTGATGTAGTGGAACGTCCTCGCGTCCCTCGATCCGCCCCGCGAACCGTCCCACGAACCGTCCCGCGATCCGTCCCACGATCCGCTCCGATCTAGTGCTGAACGGACGGCACTGATGTCCCACAAGCGTATGGGATCGCAACAGTTTTTTAGGGTAGAGTATTCAAACCAAATTTATTGATTCGCTCACAAGGGGAAGCTAAAGAATATTCTCAAGTATTAGCAGCTGAACGCGTCAGATTCAACCACAACTAAAAGATTAGTGTCTGCAAGCAAAGTATCAGTAGCAAGGTAGTATGATAACAACGGAGCTAGAAACAATCTGGTGACAAGGCAGACTATTCCTAACTGTTGTATCAATGGCGCCAGTAAAAGCTTTGACAATCCCCAGCAACGGCACGAGGAAAAGCCTAGTTGAAGGTATGTTAGCGCCAACAAAGTCTTGCAACAACTAACAGTGGAGTAGCAAGGAACAGTAGTAGCAGCAGCAAAGTAACAAGTAACAGCAGTAGCAACAGTAGCAGCAAAGTGACAACAGCAGCAAAGTGGCCCAATCCCTTTGGTGGCAAGGGACAAGCCTAGGCAAAGTAACATAGCGCGAACCAGTAGTAAGAGACTCGTAGGCAGTGGATCGGTGATGGATGAGTGTGACGGATGTGATTCATCATGTAACAGCTATAACACGGAGAGATATGTGGCTAGCTCCCGTTCTTCAATCTAATGTAGGCATGTATTCTGTATGTAGTCATACGTGCTTAGGGAAAAGAACTTGCAGGTCATCTATTGTCCATCCCTCCCGTGGCAGCGGGGTCCTAATGGAAACTACGGGATATTAAGGTTCTCCTTTTAATAAAGAACTGGACCAACACATTAACACGCGGTGAATACATGAACTCCTCATACTATGGTCATCTCCGGGAGTGGTTCCGGCTATTGTAACTCCGGGATTGCCGGGTCATAACACATAGTAGGTGACTAGAACTTGCAAGATAGGATCTAAAACACACATATATTGGCGACAACATAATAGGTTCAGATCTGAAATCATGGCACTCGGGCCGTAGTAACAAGCATTAAGCATAGCCAAGTAGTAGCAACATCAATCTAGAACATAGTGGATACTAGGGGTCAATCCCCGTCAAAAACTAACTCGATTACATGATAGATCTCATCCCACTCATCACCGTCCAGCAAGCCTACGATGAGATTACTCACGAACGGTGAAGAGCATCATGGAATTGTCGATGGAGAAAGGTTGATGATGACGATGGCGATGATCTGCCCTCCAGATGAAGAACATGATGTGGCGGCGCCTCCATATCGCAAAACGCGATGAAACCTTCTCTTTTGATTTTTTTTCCAGGCAAAACAGAATATATAGAACTGAGATTGGGGGCGGTGGTGCCACGTGGGCCCCACAAGAACTCATGGCCCGACCATAGGGGGTGACCACGGCCCAGGGGCTTGTGGCTCACTGGCACGCCCCCTCACGTGGATCTTTGCGCAGGTATTTTTCTTTTATTCCAGAAAAAATCTCCGTAAATTTTTACGACATTCCGAGAACTTTTATTTCTGCACAAAAACAACACCATGGCAATTCTGCTGAAAACAGCGTCAATCTTGGTTAGTTCCATTCAAATCATGCAAATTAGAGTCCAAAACAAGGGCAAAAGAGTTCGAACAAGTAGATACGACGGAGACATATCAGGCACCTTCGCGTTCAGCACACGTACAACTCGACAATGATCTCACCCTTCTTGATCTAGCAAGCAAGACGGAGAAGTAGATGAGTTCTCAGGCAGCGTGATGGTGCTCCGGTGGTGGTGAAGGATCTACTCCTGCAGGGCTCCGTGGTGTTTATGGTCGGGCTGCCATGGCAAAAGTTGTCTCAAATCAGCCCTAAAACTCCACTGTATATAGGAGGAGGGGAGGGGAGGCTTGCCTTGAGGGCCAAGGCCCCCTTGGTGCGCCGGATAGGGATAGGAGGAGTCCTCCTCCAATCATAGTCCAACTAGGATGGGAAGGTGGAGTCCTGCTCCTCCTTCCCACCTCCTTTTTTTTCTTTTTTCTCTTTGATTTCGTTTCCTTGGCGCATAGGGCCCTCTTGGGCTGTCCCACCAGCCCACCAAGGGCCGGTGTGCCACCCCTAGGGCCTATGGGCTTCCCCGGGTGGGCTGCCCCCCTCCAGGTGAACATCCGGAACCCATTCGTCACTCCCGGTACATTCCTGGTAATGCCCGAAAACATTGCGGTAATCAAATGAGGTCATACTATATATCAATCTTCGTCTCCGGACCATTCCGGAAACTCTCGTGACATCCGTGATCTCATCCAGGACTCCGAACAACATTCAGTAACCACACATATAACTCTACTATACTAAAACATCGCCGAACCTTAAGTGTGCAGACCCTGCGGGTTCGAGAACTATGCAGGCATGCCCCAAGGTACTCCTTGGTCAATATCCAATAGCGGGACCTGGATGCCCATATTGGATCCTACATATTCTCCAAATAACTTATCGGTTGAACCTCAGTGTCAAGGATTCAGGCAATCCCGTATGTCATTCCCTTTGTCCTTTGGTATGTTACTTGCCCGAGATTCGATCGTCGGTATCCGCATACCTATTTCAATCTCGTTACCGGCAAGTCTCTTTTCTCGTTCCGTAATACAAGATCCCGTGACTTACACTTAGTCACATAGCTTGCAAGGCTTGTGTGTGATGTTGTATTACCGAGTGGTCCCCGAGATACCTCCCCATCACACGAATGACAAATCCTAGTCTTGATCCATACTAACCCAACGGACACCAGATCTGCCCTCTAGATGAAGAACAGGATGTGGTGGCGCCTCCGTATCGCAAAACGCGATGAAACCTTCTCTTTTGATTTTTTTTCAGGCGAAACGGAAGATATAGAACTGAGATTGGGTGCGGTGGTGCCACGTGGGCCCCACAAGCCCTCATGGCCCGGCCATAGGGGGTGACCGCGGCCCAGGGGCTTGTGGCCCACTAGCACGCCCCCTCATGTGGATCTTTGCGCAAGTATTTTTCTTTTATTCCAGAAAAAATCTCCGTAAATTTTCAGGACATTCCGAGAACTTCTGTTTCTGCACAAAAACAACACCATGGCAATTCTGCTGAAAACAGCGTCAGTCCGGGTTAGTTCCATTCAAATCATGCAAATTAGAGTCCAAAACAAGGGCAAAAGAGTTCGGAAAAGTAGATACGACAGAGACGTATCAACTCCCCCAAGCTTAAAGCCTTGCTTGTCCTCAAGCAACTCAGTTGACAAACTGAGAGAGACAAAACAAAAACTTTGACGAACTCTGTTTGATCTTGTTGTTGCAACTATGTCTAACTCATATCCAGAGTTTCAGCAGGATCACAAGCAAACCACATAAACAAATGACATCTAGGTCTCACAAAAAACCCATATCAATGGCATAATCAACTAGCGAGCAAATAATAATAAGCCTCAAATGTCAACACTTCAATCAAAACAACATGAAGCAGTACGAATAGATGGTATCTCGCTAGCTCTTTCTGAGACCGCAAAACATAAATGCGGAGCACCTTAAAAGACCAAGGGCTGACTAAACATTGTAATTCATGGCAATGAAGATCCATTCATAGTCATACTCAACACAGTTAAAAGCAAAGCATAAAAATGACAGAGGTGCTCTCTGATTGGTGCTTTTGTAAGAGGAGTAGACAGGCCCTTCGCAGAGGGAAGCATTGATTTGTTGAGGTGCCAGAGCTCAAGCTTTGAAAACAGAGATAATAATTTTGGGTGGCATGCTTTCATTGTCAACGCAATGACTAAGAGTTCTCGACATCTTCCACGCTACACATGCTATAGGCGGTTCCCAAACAGATAAGTAAAGTTTTGACTCCCCCACCACCAATCAATCACACTCCGCAGCTAGCCGAATCCTCGGGTACCGTCCATACCAACATCAATCCTGGGGGAGTTTTGTTTGCAATTATCTTTTCGATTTGAGTATGGAACTGGGAATTCCAATTACCGGCCCCTTTCTCGTGAATGATAGTGAATAAACACATATCGAGGATAACACGCCTAGCATGGAAGATACCAATAGCCCCCTGTCACCACATGAGCGGTTCGGGCACGCAAAACAAATTATTTCTTGAGGATTTAGAGAGTGGCACATGAAAATTTACTTGGAACGGCAGGTAGATACCGCACATAGGTAGGTATGGTGGACCCATATGGCACAACTTTGGGTTTATGGGAGGTGGATGCACAAGCAGTATTCCCGCTTAGTACAAGTGAAGGCTAGCAAAAGACTGGGAAGCGACCAACTAGAGAGCGACAACAGTCATCAAAATGCATTGAGAGTAACTAACATTGAGTGCAAGCATGAGTAGGACATAAATCACCATGAACATGAAAATCATAGAGGCTATGTTGATTTTGTTTCAACTACATGCGTGAACATGCGCCAAGTCAAGCCACTTGAAACATTCAAAGGAGGATACCATCATATCATACTACATCATAGTCATCTCAACATTCATGTTGGCAACCAAGACAGACCATTATAAGCTCCTAACTAAGTAAGCATGGCATAAGCAACTATGATCTCTAAGTTGTCAATGCAAACATGTTTCTCTCACAACAAAGCTGAATCAGGCATGATGAGCTAGTCATATTTACAAAAAAAAATAGATCGAGTTCATACCATCTTTTCCAAGCTCAGCCACTTCATCATATATCGTCATTATTGCCTTCCACCTGCATGACCGAACGATGTGAACAATAATAAGAGTGCTCGTGCATTGGACTAAACCTGGAATCTGTAGGCAAACACAAAGGAGAAGACAAAGTAATATGGCTCTTTGAAAGCTAAACAGGTATGCATGCAAGAGCCACTAAACAGTGTAACCAATATCTTCTACCTTGTCCCAAAGAAAAATAAAACTATCTACACGGGGAAAACTCCCAACAAGCAAAAGAAGAAAACGAAAATCTTTTTGGTTTTTCTCAAACTAGATAGACACACGAAAAGAAAACGAGAAAAATAAAATAAACTAGCATGGATGATACAGTGGCAAAGTGTGAACATCGGCTAACAATGTGAAGGCATAAGCAAGAATGTAAAGTCGGTGAGAACACGTACTCCCCCAAGCTTAGGCTTTTGGCCTAGCTTGGTCTACTCCCAAGAAGGGAAATAACCAGCTCCTGGGTACTCCGGAGAGGACTGTGGATGCCACTGCTGTGTGAGCTGCTCCGGCTCCCACTGATAAACTGGCGTGTGGTACTCGACTGGCGGTTCGGGCACGGGCACCTGTGGTTGGGCTAAACCCCAATATGCATAGATGTCCGAGGGCATAATAGTGTACTTGTCTGCATGAAGATTGAACAAAGAAGGAACAGGCAAAGTAATAGTCTCATGACTACCCTGACTAAATACCAGGTTCTAAATCATCCTACCACCAATATCTCTATCAAGAAAGTCATGGCGAACCATGCTATCGTAATCTAGATATCTCTCGGGAAGAAGAACCTCTTCTTCTTCCTCTAGTCTAATAGGTACGTCAAAGTGTCTGGCAACACGAGTAGCATAGATACCTCCATGGACAACACCCTTAGAATGGTTCAGGTTCAACCGTTGAGCTACTATAGCGCCCAAGCTATAAGTCTTATCGTTATAAAGGGCTTCGCGCAAGACCGCAAGATCTGGGGAACTAAGTGACCCATCTTTCCCACGACCAATCAAACAATTTCCCACAAATAGTGAGAAGTACCGAAGCACGGGAAAATGAATGCTAGCAGCTCTAGCGCAAGACACTCCTCTCTCCTCTCCTACAACAATTGTACCGATGAAAGCTTCCAAGTCCCGTGGACGAGGTTCATGAATATCCCCAACATAAGGTAATTTGCAAACATTGCAAAAATCCTGGAGTGACATGCGCTGGGGGACATCATAAAGTTTAAACTCAACCATAGGAGGATTCTTCCTCGGATAGAAGTTAAAGCTTTGTACGAAGATATTAGTGAGGAGGAGGTATTGCGAACACTTATCTTCAACGAAGGCGGTAAGGCGTGCGTTCTCCACCAGGTGATAAAAGTCCTCATAAATTCCAGCGACGCGTAAGAACACGTCGCTTGGCCACTCGCACGCTCGAACTTCCGCGACTCGAGGGACTGGATACTTGGGCTTCTTCTCACTCCCATCATCCTTGGGGTCACGGCTTGACGAGCCTCTCAAGAACCTCCTCATCTTTTCCCTTTCTATCTCTGAAAATTTCTGAAATTTTTAGTGATTCTAAGGGAAGGTGAATAAGGCTCAACTAAACTTGTAGCAACTACTCCAACAAGTGCCTAGAGACCATATTATGCATCAAAACTACTTGGGACCAGCTAGAATCAGCACACAAAGCTCAAGAACATGGTCACCAAGGCAGCAAAAATACGCGGAGTATAAGGCACTAGAGCAAAAACTAATTGGACCAATGGAGGAGTCACTTACACAGGAGTAATTCCCCAAAACGGTTCGGAGAATGGTGATTTGAGCAAAGAGATCAAAAATCCCAGCAAGAGGAGCGAGAACACGGGTTTGAGCTGCGAAACGATTTTTTCTGGAGGTAGGAGAACTGGATGGGAGCAAGAATGAGTGGAGGTGCCTGGGTGGCCCGGCCAGGGGGGGTGCCCGCGCCCCTAGGGCTTGTTGCCCACTGGTGTGGCCTCTAGACAGACTCTTTGTCCCAGAATTTTTCAAATATTCCAGAAAAAATCATACTTGATTTTCAAAGCATTCAGAGAACTTTGATTTTCGGGGTGCTTTTCTACCGGACGCTAAAACAGAAAACAGGGAAAGCTAAACTAAACCTATCATTTTCCTTCTAAGCAACCTAAAGTGAAAGCTTGGAACACAGGTTTGTGGCTCCTTGATTCATCCATCTCATGGTCATCAAAAGAAATTCGTCAATGGGGTTGATCAAATCCCCTCGACAAAACTTTCTCGAATCGCAAAAGAGAACGGAGAATTTTCGAATAGTCACTAGATCACCTCAATGGGGATGTGTATCTCCCCAACCAGCAAGTCATACTTCATCTTGACACGAGGAATAGGGCATTCAAAGCTCCCAATAAGAATCGATGAAGTTTTTTCGATAGCATTGATGCAATGTACTCGATATTGTTTCTTCGGAAAGTGCACCGTGTGCTCATTATTGCTGACATGGAAATTGACATTGCCTTTGTTGCAATCTATAACAGCCCCTGCAGTGTTTAAAAAGGGTCTTCCAAGGATGACAGCCATGGCATCGTCCTCGGAAATATCCAAGATAACAAAGTCTATTAAGATAGTGGTGTTAGCAACCACAACAGGCACATCCTCGCAAATGCTGATAGGGAAAGCATTTGATTTGTCAGCCATTTGCAGAGATATTTTAGTGGGTGTCAACTTATCCAGTTCAAGCCTACGAAAAAGAGAGAGAGGCATAACACTAACACCGGCTCCAAGGTCGCATAACGCAGTTCTAATGTAGTTGTCTTTAATGGAGCAAGGTATAGTGGGCACACCGGGATCACCTAGTTTCTTTGGAGTTCCACCCTTGAAAGTGTAATTGGCAAGCATGGCGGAGATCTCAAGATCAGGTATCCTCCTCTTATTAGTCACAATATCTTTCATGTACTTAGCATACGGAGACATCTTGAGCATATCAGTGAAACGCATCTGCAGAAAGACAGGTCTGATCATTTCAACGAAGCGCTCAAAATCCTCATCATCCTTTTTCTTGGATGGTTTGGGAGGAAAGGGCATAGGTTTCTGAATCCACGGTTCCCTTTCTTTACCATGCTTCCTAGCAGCGAAGTCATTCTTATCACATCTCTTAGTCTTAGGCCGTGGGTTATCAAGATCAACACTAGGTTCAATCTCCACATCCTTTTCATTGCTAGGTTGAACATCATCATGAACATCACTATTGATATTATTATTAGGCTCATGTTCATCACCAGATTGTGTTTCAGCATCAGAGATAGAGGCATTGTTTGGACTCTCAGGTGTAGCAGCAACAGGGTTGCTAGCATGCAGGTTCCTATCATCTTTCTTCTTCTTTCTAGGATGACTAGGTGCATCAGTGCTAACTCCTTGAGAATCTTGTTCAATTCTCTTCGGATGACCCTCAGGATACAAAGGTTCCTGGGTCATTCTACCGCCTCTAGTGATGATCTGACGGAATTTTCATTCAACTCATTGATAAAGTCATTCTGAGCTTTAAGTACTTGTTCTACCTGAGTAGTAACCATAGAAGCATGTTTACTCAGAAGTTTAAGATCATTGACGTTTCTGTCCACACAAGCACTTAAATGACTAAGCATACGAGCATTCTTTTCCAATTGTCTGCTCACATAATCGTTGAAACTCTGTTGTTTGGCAACAAAGTTATCAAATTCATCCATGCATAAGCTAGCAGGTTTATCAAAAGGAATATCACTCTCATCAAACCTACGCAGAGAATTTACTTCTACTACCTGTATCGGGTTATCGAGACCATGGATCTCTTCGATAGGTGGTAGATTTTTGACATCTTCAGATTTAATGCCTTTCTCTCGCATAGATTTCTTGGCTTCTTGCATATCTTCAAGACTGAGGAATAGAATACCTCTTTTCTTCGGAGTTGGCTTAGGAGGTGGTTCGGGAATAGTCCAAGCATTCTCATTGCACAAGATGTTGTTCAACAGAATCTCAGCTTGTTCTATGGTTCGTTCCCTAAAAACACAACTGGCACAACTATCTAGGTGGTCTTTGGAAGCATCGGTAAGTCCATTATAGAAGATATCAAGTATTTCGTTCTTCTCAAGAGGGTGATCAGGCAAAGCATTCAGTAGCTGGATAATCCTCCCCCAAGCTCGTGGGAGACTCTCTTCTTCTGCTTGGGCAAAGTTGTATATTTCCTGCAAGGAATCTTGCTTCTTATGGGCAGGGAAATATTTTTCAGAGAAGTAGTAGACCATATCCTGGGGGCTACGCACACAACCAGGAGCAAGAGAAGTGAACCAGGTCTTAGCATCACCCTTTAGCGAGAAAGGAAACAACTTGAGCATATAGTAGTGGCGGATATTTTCCTCACTAGTGAATAGGGTGGCTATATCGTGCAGTTTGGTAAGATGGGCTACAACCGTTTCAGACTCATAACCGTGAAAGGGATCAGATTCGACCAGAGTGATTAACTCAGGGTCGACAGAGAATTTATAATCCTTATCGGTCAAAAATATAGGCGTAGTAGCAAACTTCGGGTCGTATTTCATCCTAGCATTCAGAGATTTTTCTTTCCACTTGCGCAGAAGTTTCTCAACATCATAGCTATCCTTACACACAAGAAAATCCTCAGCTATCTCTCCCTCCATAACATAGCGCGTATCAGGCATAACAGGCATATCAGGCATAGTAGCAGGTTCTACTTCAATAGTATCAGCAGTTTCAGAGGTATCATCACATCTAGAAGCAACTCTAACAATAAGTGCATCAAGGGCACCTAGTGGCAAAGCAATATCAGGCATAGCATCATCAGGCATAGTATCTAGCATAGCATCATCAGGCATAGTATCTAGCATAGCATCATCAGGCATATTATCTAGCATAGCATCATTAGGCATGGTATCAAGCATAGCATCATCAGGCATAGTATATAGCATAGCATCATCAGGCGTAGTATCAAGCATAGCATCATCAGGCATAGTATCAAGCATAGCATCATAAGGATCAAGGGCAGCAGAAGTAGCATCATCAAGCACAGGCGACATATCAAGATTTCTAGCAGGAGGCGAAGTCGCAAACTTACTCAAAACTGAAGGTGAATCAAGTGCAGAGCTAGATGGCAATTGCTTACCTCTCCTCCTAGTGGAAGGTAGGATTTTAGTTCTTGGATCTTTCGGGTTCCTCATAGTGATCAGCAGACGTCAATCCCAAGTGACTCAGAGAATATAGCTATGCCTCCCCGACAACGGCGCAAGAAAAAGCCTTTGTGTCCCACAAGCGTATGGGATCGCAACAGTTTTCGAGGGTAGAGTATTCAACCCAAATTTATTGATTCGCTCACAAGGGGAAGCTAAAGAATATTCTCAAGTATTAACAGCTGAATGCGTCAGATTCAACCACACCTGAAAGATTAGTGTCTGCAAGCAAAGTATCAGTAGCAAGGTAGTATGATAACAACGGAGCGAGAAATGATCTGGTGACAAGGCAGACTATTCCTAACTGTTGTATCAATGACGCCAGTAAAAGCTTTGACAATCCCCAGCAACAGCGCCAGGAAAAGCCTTGTTGATGGTATGTTAGTGCCAACGAAGTCTTGCAACAAGTAACAGCGGAGTAGCAAGGAACAGTAGTAGCAGCAACAGCAAAGTAACAAGTAACAGCAGTACCAACAGTAGCAGCAAAGTGACAGCAGCAGCAAAGTGGCCCAATCCCTTTGGTGGCGAGGGACAAGCCTAGGCAAAGTAACGTAGCGAGAACCAATAGTAAGAGACTCGTAGGCAGTGGATCGGTGATGGATGAGTGTGACGGATGTGATTCATCATGTAACAGCTATAACATGGAGAGATATGTGGCTAGCTCCCGTTCTTCAATCTAATGTAGGCATGTATTCCGTATGTAGTCATACGTGCTTAGGGAAAAGAACTTGCATGACATCTATTATCCATCCCTCCCATGGCAGCGGGGTCCTAATGGAAACAACGGGATATTAAGGTTCTCCTTTTAATGAAGAACCGGACCAACGCATTAACACGCGGTGAATACATGAACTCCTCATACTATGGTCATCTCCGGGAGTGGTTCCGGCTATTGTCACTCCGGGGTTGCCGAGTCATAACACATAGTAGGTGACTACAACTTACAAGATAGGATCTAAAACACACATATATTGGCGACAACATAATAGGTTCAGATCAGAAATCATGGCACTCGGGCCCTAGTGACAAGCATTAAGCATAGCCAAGTAGTAGCAACATCAATCTAGAACATAGTGGATACTAGGGATCAATCCCCGTCAAAAACTAACTCGATTACATGATAGATCTCATCCCACTCATCACCGTCCAGCAAGCCTATGATGAGATTACTCACGAACGATGAAGAGCATCATGGAATTGTCGATGGAGAAAGGTTGATGATGATGATGGCGATGATTTCCCCTCTCCGGAGCCCGAAACGGACTCCAGATCTACCCTCCAGATGAAGAACAGTATGTGGTAGCGCCTCTGTATCGCAAAACGCGATGAAACCTTCTCTTTTGATTTTTTTCCAGACGAAACGAAATATATAGAACTGAGATTGGGGGCGGTGGTGCCACGTGGGCCCCACAAGCCCTCATGGCCCGGCCATAGTGGGTGACCGCGGCCCAAGGGCTTGTGGCCCACTGGCACGCCCCCTCGCATGGATCTTTGCGCAGGTATTTTTATTTTATTCCAGAAAAAATCTCCATAAATTTTCAGGACATTCCGAGAACTTTTATTTCTGCACAAAAACAACACCATGGCAATTCTACTAATAACAGCGTCAATCCGGGTTAGTTCATTCAAATCATGCACATTAGAGTCCAAAACAAGGGCAAAAGAGTTCGGAAAAGTAGATACGACGGAGACGTATCACGCTCCTCCATGTTGAGCACAGGTACAGCTTGACGATGATCTCGGCCTTCTTGATCTAGCAAGCAAGACGGAGAAGTAGATGAGTTCTCTGGCAGCGTGACGGCGCTCCAGTGGTGGTGAAGGATCTACTCCTACAGGGCTCCGCCCGAGCTTCGCAGAAATACGATCTAGAGGAAAAACCGTGGTGTTTGTGGTCGGGCTGCCATGGCAAAAGTTGTCTCAAATCAGCCCTAAAACTCCACTATATATAGGAGGAGGGGAGGGGAGGCTTGCCTTGAGGGCCAAGGCCCCCTTGGTGCGCCAGCTAGGGATAGGAGGAGTCCTCCACCAATCCTAGTCCAACAAGGATTAGAAGGTGGAGTCCTTCTCCTCCTTCCCACCACCTTTTTTAATCTTTTTTCTCTTTGATTTCTTATCCTTGGCGCATAGGGCCCTCTTGGGCTGTCCCACCAGCCCACCAAGGGCTGGTGCGCCACCTCTAGGGCCTATGGGCTTCCCCGGGTGGGCTGGCCCCCTCCAGGTGAACATCCGGAACCCATTCGTCACTCCCGGTACATTCCCCGTAATGACCGAAAACCTTCCGGTAATCAAATGAGGTCATACTATATATCAATCCTCGTCTCCGGATCATTCCAGAAACCCTCGTGACGTCCGTGATGTCATCCCGGACTCCGAACAACATTCGGTAACCACACATATAACTCAACTATACTAAAACATCGCCGAACCTTAAGTGTGCAGACCCTGCGGGTTCGAGAAGTATGCAGACATGCCCCTAGGTACTCCTAAGTCAATATCCAATAGCAGGACCTGGATGCCCATATTGGATCCTACATATTCTCCGAATAACTTGTCGGTTGAACCTCAGTGTCAAGGATTCAGGCAATCCCGTATGTCATTCCCTTTGTCCTTTGGTATGTTACTTGCCCGAGATTCGATCGTCGGTATCAACATAACTATTTCAATCTCATTTAAGGGAAGTCTCTTTTCTCATTCCGTAATAGAAGATCCCATGACTTACACTTAGTCACATTGCTTGCAAGGCTTGTGTGTGATGTTGTATTACCGAGTGGGCGCCAAGATATCTCCCCGTCACACGGAGTGACAAATCCCAGTCTTGATCCATACTAACCCAACGGACACCATCGGAGATACCTGTAGAGCACCTTTATAGTCACCCAGTTACGTTGTGACGTTTGATACACACAAGGCATTCCTCCGGTGTCAGTGAGTTATATGATCTCATGGTCATAGGAACAAATACTTGACACGCAGAAAACTATAGAAATAAAATGACACGATCAATATGCTACGTTCATAGTTTGGGTCTTGTCCATCAAGTGATTCTCCTAATGATGTGATCCCGTTATCAAGTGACAACACTTGTCTATGGTTAGGAAACCTTGACCATCTTTGATCAACGAGCTAGTCAACTAGAGACTTACTAGGGACAGTGTTTTGTCTATGTATCCACACATGTACTTGTGTTTCCATACAATACAATTATAGCATGGATAATAAATGATTATCACGAACAAAGAAATACAATAATAACTAATTTATTATTGCCTCTAGGGCATATTTCCAACAGTCTCCCACTTGGACTAGAGTCAATAATCTAGTTCACATCACCATGTGATTTCAACGAATCCAACACCCATATAGTTCTGGGGTCTGATCACGTCTTTCTCGTGAGAGAGGTTTTAGTCAACGGTTCTGAAACTTTCAGATCCGTGTGTTCTTTACAAATCTTTATGTCATCTTATAGATGCCGCTACTATGTGCTATTCGGAAATACTCCAAATATCTACTCTACTATACGAATCCGTTTCACTACTCATAGTTATTTTGATTAGTGTCAAAGCTTCCATCGACGTAACCCTTTACGACGAACTCTTTAACCACCTCCATAATCGAGAAAAATTCCTTAGTCCATTAGTTACTAAGGATAACTATGACTGCTGCTCAGTGATTCAATCCTTGATTCACTCTTTGTACCTCTTAACATACTTGTGGCAAGGCACATATCAGGTGCGGTACACAGCATGGCATAGTGTAGAGTCTACGGCTAAGGCATAGGGGACGACCTTCGTCCTTTCTCTTTCTTCTGTTGTGGTCGGGCTTTTGAGTCTTACTCATATTCACACCTTACAATACAGCCAAGAACTCCTTCTTTGCTGATCTATTTTGAACTCCTTCAAAAAGTTGTCAAGGTATGCATTTCATTTGAAAGTTCTGTTTCAGCATTTTGATCTATCTCCATAGATCTTGATGCTTAATGTTTTAAGTAGCTCCATCCAGGTCTTCCTTTGAAAAACCCCTTTCAAACAACCTTTATGCTTTATAAGAAACACTATAGTGCTCCCACTCACTTCTTTGGAAATACAAGTTTCTCATAAACCTTGTACAAACCCAAAAGCTTTGATCATCTCATCGAAGCGTATATTCCAACTCCGAGTTGCTTGCACCAGTCCACAAAAGGATCGTTGGAGTTTGCATACTTGTTAGTATCCTTAGGATCGACAAAACCTTCTGATTGTATCACATACAATCTTTCCTCAAGGAAACCGTCGAGGAAACAATGTTTTGTCTTCCTATGTGCAATATTTCACAAATAATGCAGCAACTATTAACATAATTCCAATAGACTTTTAGCTTCGCTACGAGTGAGAAAGTCACATCATAGTCAACTCTTTGATCTTGTCGAAAACATCTTTGTGACAAGTCGAGATTTTCTTAATAGTGACTTATCACCATCATCATTTGTCTTCCTTTTAAAGATCCATCTTTACTTAATAGTCTTACTACCATCAAGTAGTTCTTCCAAAGTCCACACTTTGTTTTATACATGGATCCTCTCTCTCATTTCATGGCCTCCAACAATTTGTCGGAATCCGAGCCCAACATTACTTCTCCATAACTCGTAGGTTCATTGTTGCTCAACAACATGACCTCCAAGACAGGGTTCCCGTACCACTCTGCAATAGTATGCGACCTTTGTCGACCTATGAGGTTTGTAGTAACTTGATCCGAAGCTCTAATGATCACTATCGTCAGCTTCCACTTCAATTGGTGTAGGCGCCACAGGAACAACTTCCTGCACCCTGCTACACACTGGCTGAAGTGACGGTTCAATAACCTCATCAAGTTCCACCACTCTCCCACTCAATTCTTTCGAGAGAAACCTTTCCTCGAGAAAGGATCTGTTTCTAGAAACAAACACTTTGCTTCCGGATCTGAGATAGGAGATGTATCCAACTGTTTTGGATATCCTATGAAGATGCATTTATCCGCTTTGGGTTCGAGCTTATCAGACTGAAACCTTTTTCACATAAGCATCGCAGCCCCAAACTTTCAAGAAACGACATCTTAGGTTTCTCTAAACCATAACCTATACTGTGTCATCTCAACGGAAATGTGTGGTGCCCTATTTAAAGTGAATGCGGTTGTCTCTAATGCATAACCCATAAACGATAGTGGTAATTCGATAAGAGACATCACATTATGCACCATATCATAATAGGGCGTGGCTATGACGTTCAGACACATCATCACACTATGGTGTTCCAGGTGGCATGAACTGCGAAACAATTTTCACATTGTCTTAAGTGCGTTTCAAAAACTCGTAACTCAGATATTCATCTCTATGATCATATCGTAGACAGTTTATCCTCTTGTCATGGCGATCTTCACTCTGAAATAGCTTTGAACTTTTCAATATTTCAGACTTGTGATTCATCAAGTAAATACTCCTGTATCTACTCAGATCGTCAGTGAAGTAAGAACATAACGATATCCACTGCGTGCCTCAGCACTCATTGGATTGCACACATCAAAAATGTATTACTCCCAACAAGTTACTCTCTTGTTTCATGTAGCATGATCTGCATGTCTCAAGTGATTCAAAATAAAGTGAGTCCAAACGATCCATCCGCATGGAGTTTCTTCATGCATTTATACCAACAGGTATGGTTTGCATGTCTCAATCGTTTCAAAAACGAGTGAGTACAAAGATCCATCAGCATGGAGCTTCTTTATGCATTTTATACCAACATGACTCAAGTGGCAGTGCTACAACTAAGTGGTACTATCATTATAACTTTGTATCTTTTGGCACCAATATTATGAACATGTGTAACACTATGATCGAGATTCAATAAACCATTGAGGGTAATTATTCAAGCAAATAGAATAACTATTATTCTCTTTAAATGAATAATCGTATTGCAATAAACATGATCTAATCATGTCATGTTCAACGCAATCACCAAATAACAATTATTTAATATTTACCACCAATCCCGATGATAGAGGGAGCGTGAGATGTTTGATCACATCAACCTTGGAAACACTTCCAACACGTATCGCCACCTCGCCTTTAGCTAGTCTCCGTTTATACCGTAGCTTCATTTCGAGTTACTAATCACTTAGCAACCGAATCGGTATCCAATACCCTCATGCTACTAGGAGTACTAGTAAAGTTCACATCAATATCATGTATATCAAATATACTTCTATCGACTTTGCCAGCCTTCTTATCTACCAAATATCTAGGGTAGCTCCGCCTCAGTGACCGTTCCCCTCATAACAGAAGCACTTAGTCTCAGGTTTGGGTTCAATTTTGGGTTTCTTCATTACAGCAGCAATTGGTTTGCCGTTTCATGAAGTATCCCTTCTAGCCCTTACCCTTCTTGAAACTAGTGGTTTTACTAACCATCAACAATTGATGCTCCTTCTTGATTTCTATTTTCGGAGTGTCAAACATTGCGAATCACTCAAGGATCATCATATCTATCCTTCATTTGTTTATAGTTCGTCATGAAGCTCTAGCAGCTTAGTGGCAGTGACTTTGGATAACCATCACTATCTCATCTGGAAGATTAACTCCCACTTGATTCAAGCGATTGTTGTACTCAGACAATCTGAGAACATGCTCAACGATTTGAGATTTTCTCCTTTACTTTGTAGGCAAAGAATCTTGTCGGAGGTCTTATACCTCTCAACAAGGGCACGAGCATGAAATCTCAATTTCATCTCTTTGAACATCTCTTATGTTCTGCGACGTTTTCAAAACATCTTCGGTGCCTTGCTTCTAAGCCATTAAGTATTGCACACTGAACTATTATGTAGTCATCAAAGACATGTATGCCAGATGTTCGCAACATCCACAGACGACGCCCGAGGTGTAGCACACCGAGTGGTGCATTAAGGACATAAGCCTTCTGCACAGCAATGAGGACAATCCTCAATTTCACGGACTCAGTCCGCAAAGTTACTACTATCAACTTCCAATTAAATTTTCTCTAGGAACATATAAAAGCAGTAGAGCTATAGCGCAAGCTACATCGTAATTCGCAAAGACCATTAGACTATTTTCATGATAATTAGTTCAATTAATCATATTACTTAAGAACTCCCACTCGAAAAGTACATCTCTCTAGTCATTTGAGTGGTACATGATCCAAATCCACTATCTCAAATCCGATCATCACGTGAGTCGAGAATAGTTTCAGTGGTAAGCATCTCTATGCTAATCATATCAACTATATGATTCATGCTCGACCTTTCGGTCTCTTGTGTTCCGAGGCCATGTCTGCACATGCTAGGCTCGTCAAGTTTAACCCGAGTGTTCCGCGTGTGAAACTGTTTTGCACCCGTTGTATGTGAATGTTGAGTCTATCATACCCGATCATCACGTGGTATCTCGAAACGACGAACTGTAGCAACGGTGCATAGGGGATAACACAATTTCGTCTTGAAATTTTAGTGAGAGATCACCTCATAATGCTACTATTGTTCGAAGCAAAATAAGGTGCATAAAAGGATTAACATCACATTCAATTCATAAGTGACATGATATGGCCATCATCATGTGCTTCTTGATCTCCATCACCAAAGCACTGGCACGATCTTCTTGTCACCGGCGCCACACCATGATCTCCATTATCATGATCTCTATCATCGTGTCGCCATCGGGGTTGTCGTGCTACTTATGCTATTACTACTAAATTTACGTCCTAGCAATATAGTAAACACATCTGCAAACACAAATGTTAGTTTAAAGACAACCCTATGGCTCCTACCGGTTGTCGTACCATCGACGTGCATGTCGATATTAACTATTACAACAAGATCATCTCATACATCCAATAAATCACATCACGTCATTGGCCATATCATATCACAAGCATACCCTGCAAAAACAAGTTAGACATCCTCTATTTGTTGTTGCATGTTTTACGCGGCTGCTATGGGTATCTAGTAGATCGCATCTTACTTACGCAAAAACCGCAACGGAGATATGTAAATTGCTATTTAACCTCTCCAAGGACCGCCTCGGTCAAAACCAATTCAACTAAAGTTGAAGAAACCGACACCTGCCAGTCATCTTTATGCAACGAGATTGCATGTCAATCGATGAAACCAGTCTTTCGTAAGCGTACGAATAATGTCAGTCCGGGCCGCTTCAATCCAACAATACCGCCGAATCGAGAAAAGAATAAGGAGGGCAGAAAATCGAAAATCACCGTCCACAAAACCCTTTGTGTTCTACTCGAGATAACATCTACGCATGAACCTAGCTCATGATGCCATTGTTGGGGAACGTCGCATGGGAAACAAAAAATTTCCTATGCGAATGAAGACCTATCATGGTGATGTCCATCTACGAGAGGAGATTTGGATCTACGTACCCTTGTAGATCGCACAGTAGGAAGCGTTAAGGAACGTGGTTGATGTAGTGGAACGTCCTCACGTCCCTCGATCTGCCCCGCGAACCGTCCCACGAACCGTCTCGCGATCCCTCCCACGATCCGCTCCGATCTAGTGTCGAACGGACGGCACCTCCGCGTTCAGCACACGTACAACTTGACGATGATCTCAGCCTTCTTGATCCAGCAAGCAAGATGGAGAAGTAGATGAGTTCTCCGGCAGCGTGACTGTGCTCCATTGGTGGTGAAGGATCTACTCCTGCAGGGCTCCGCCCGAGCTCCGTAGAAATACGATCTAGAGGAAAAACCGTGGTGTTTGTGGTCGGGCTGCCGTGGCAAAAGTTGTCTCAAATGAGCCCTAAAGCTCCATTATATATAGGAGGAGGGGAGGGGAGGCCTTCCTTGAGGTCCAAGGCCCCTTCGTGCGGCGGCTAGGGATAGGAGGAGTCCTCCTCCAATCTTAGTCCAACTATGATTGGAAGGTGGAGTCCTTCTCCTCCTTCCCACCTCCATTTTTTCTTTTTCTCTTCGATTTCTTATCCTTGGCGCATAGGGCCCTCTTGGGCTGTCCCACCAGCCCACCAAGAGCTGGTGCGCCACCCCTAGGCCCTATGGCCTTCCCCGGGTGGGCTGGCCCCCTCCCGGTGAACATCCGGAACCCATTCGTCACTCCCGGTACATTCCCGGTAATGCCCGAAAACCTTCCGGTAATCGATTGAGGTCATCCTATATATCAATCTTCGTCTCCGGACCATTCCGGAAACCCTCGTGACGTCTGTGATCTTATCCGGGACTCTGAACAACATTCGGTAACCACAGATCTAACTCCACTATACTAAAACAACGCCGAACCTTAAGTGTTCAGACCCAACGAGTTCGAGAATTATGCAGATATTTGCCCCGAGGTACTCCTCGGTCAATATCCAATAGCAGGACCTGGATGCCCATATTGGACCCTACATATTCTCCGAATAACTTATCAGTTGAACCTCAGTGTCAAGGATTCAGGCAATCCCGTATGTCATTCCCTTTGTCCTTTGGTATGTTACTTCCCCGAGATTCGATCGTCGGTATCCGCACACCTATTTCAATCTCTTTACCGGCAAGTCTCTTTTCTCATTCCGTAATACAAGATCCTGTGACTTACACTTAGTCACATTGCTTGCAAGGCTTGCGTGTGATGTTGTATTACCGAGTGGGCCCCGAGATACCTCCCCGTCACACAGAGTGACAAATCCCAGTCTTGCTCCATACTAACCCAATGGACACCTTCGGAGATACCTATAGAGCACCTTTATAGTCACTCAGTTACGTTGTGAAGTTTGATACACACAAGGCATTCCTCTGGTGTTAGTGAGTTATATGATCTCATGGTCATAGGAACAAATACATGACACGCAGAAAACTATAGCAATAAAATGACACGATCAATATGCTACGTTCATAGTTTGGGTCTTGTCCATCACATGATTCTCCTAATGATGTGATCCCGTTATCAAGTGACAACACTTGTCTATGGTTAGGAAGCCTTGACCATCTCTGATCAACGAGCTAGTCAACTAGAAGCTTACTAGGGACAATGTTTTGTCTATGTATCCACACATGTATTTGTGTTTCCAATCAATACAATTATAGCATGGATAATAAACGATTATCATGAACAAAGAAATATAATAATAACTAATTTATTATTGCCTCTAGGGCATATTTCCAACACGAGAGAGGGGAGAGTGCATCTTCATACCTTTGAAGATCACTAAGCGGAAGCGTTGCTAGAACGCGGTTGATGGAGTCGTACTCGCGGCGATTCAGATCGCGGTGTTATTCCGATCTTGTGCTGAACCACAACACCTCCGCGTTCAACACACGTGCATCCCGGTGACGTCTCCTGCACCTTGATCCAGCAAGGAGGAGGGAGAAGTTGGGGAAGATCTCCGGCAGCACCATGGCGTGGTGTCGATGGACAGACGAGGTCTCCCGACAGGGCTTCGCCAAGCATCGTGGGAGAGGAGGAAGAAGAGGGACACGGCTGCGCCGACGGAGAGATCAACTTGTGTCTCCAACAGCTCGAAACCCCTCTCTATTTATAGGAGGAGAGGGGAGGGGTGCGCCACCTCTAGGGTTCCCACCCTATGGGTGGTGGCAGACCAGATGGGAGAGGGGGGCGGCGGCCAGGGCACGAGAGGGGGTGGCGCACCCCTAGGTGGGCCTTAGGCCCACCAACGCCTAGGGTTTCCCTCCCTCCCTCTCTGGTGTGCCTGGGCTGGGTGTGGGGAGTGCACCTGCCCACCTAGGGGATGGTTCCCTTCCGCACTTGGCCCATGTAGCCTTCCGGGGCTTGTGGACCCTCCACATGGGCCTGTGGAACCCTTCCGGTGGTCCCGGCACTTTGCCGGTGGTGCCCGACACATTTCCGGCGTCCAAACCCATCCATCCTATATATCAATCTTTACCTTCGGACCATTCCGGAGCTCCTCGTGACGTCCGGGATCTCATCCGGGACTCCGAACATCCTTCGGTAACCTCGTATAACAATTCCCTATAACCCTAGCGTCATCGAACCTTAAGTGTGTAGACCCTACGGGTTCGGGAGGCATGCAGACATGACCGAGACACTCTCTAGCCAATAACCATCAGCGGGATTTGGATACCCATGGTGGCTCCCACATGTTCCACGATGATCTCATTGGATGAACCACGATGTCAAGGATTCAATCAATCCCGTATACAATTCCCTTTGTCTATCGGTATAGAACTTGCCCGAGGTTCGATCGTCGGTATACATATACCTTGTTCAATCTCGTTACCGGTAAGTATCTTTACTCGTTCCATAGCACAACATCCCATGACTAACTCCATAGTCACACTGAGCTCATTATGATGATGTTCTACCGAGTGGGCCCAGATATACCTCTCCGTCACACGGAGTGACAAATCCCAATCTCGATTCGTGCCAACCCAACAGACACTTTCGGAGATACCGGTAATGCACCTTTATAGTCTCCCAGTTACGTTGTGACGTTTGATACACCCAAAGCACTCCTATGGTATTCGGGAGTTGGACAATCTCACCGTCGAAGGAAAAGATACTTGACTTTAGAAAAGCTTTAGCATATGAACAATGCGATCTAGTGCTATGCTTAGGTTTGGGTATTGTCCATCACATCATTCTCCCAATGATGTGATCCTGTCATCAATGACATCTAATGTCAATGACCAGGAAACCATGATCATCTATTGATTAACGAGCTAGCCAACTAGAGGCTTGCTAGGGACACATTGTTATCTATTTATTCACACATGTATTACTGTTTCCTGTTAATACAATTATAGCATGAACAATAGACGATTATCATGAACAAGGAAATATGATAATAACCATTTTATTTTTGCATCTAGGGCATATTTCCAACAGTCTCCCACTTGCACTAGAGTCAATAATCTTTTTTGGGACTAACTTATTAATCCAGTGCCAAGTGCTTGGTTTTGGGTTTATACCGTGTGGTGACCTTTCCCAGTGATAGAAGGGGCAGCAAGGCACACATCATGTTCTTACCATCAAGGGTAACAAGATGGCCTCTTATCGAAGATATGAGATTGTCCATCTACATCATGTCATCTTGCTTAAGGCGTTACTCTGTTCTTTTCGACTTAATACACTAGATGCATGCTGGATAGCGGTCGACGTGTGGAGTAATAGTAGTAGATGCAGAAAGTATCGGTCTACTTGTTTTGGACGTGATGCCTATAGATATAATCATTGCCTTAGATAACGTCATGACTTTGCACGGTTCTATCAATTGCTCGACAGTAATTCGTTCACCCACCGTCTACTTGCTTTCATGAGAGAAGCCACTAGTGAACACTACGGCCCCCAGGTCTATTCACACCTATCATTTCCACTTTCACTTTTACTTTGCTTTGTTTTCTTTATTGCTTTCAGTTCTCACTTTGCAAACAATCTATAAGGGATTGACAACCCTTTCATAGCGTTGGGTGCAAGCTTTTTGTGTTTGTGCAGGTACTTGTGACTTGACGCAATCATTTCTCTGGTCCGATACCTTGGTTCTCAAAACTGAGGGAAATACTTGCCGCCGTTGTGCTACATCACCCTTTCCGCTTCGAGGGAACACCAGCGCAAGGCTCCAAGGCCACGGGGGAATCCTTTGCATATTTGCCAAGGACGTCCCTAAAGGCGTAGCCGTAGCACAAGGATTCCTGGCGCCGTTGCTGAGGAGTATGAAGGCAAGAATAGTCTCCCATCAACACGCTTGTTTCTGGTGTTGTTGGAAGATCTTTTGTTGCAGTAGCAGAAGTATTTATGGCGCCGTTGCTGGGAAGGAGAGATCAAGACCTATCTAAGTAGGTGTCACAAACTCATCTCTTGCATTTACCTTTTTTGCCAGTTGCCTCTTGTTTTCCTCTCCCCCACTTCACATTTGCCGTTTTTATTTGCCTTTCTCCTTTGCCTTTTTTCGTTTTCCTTTTTTGTTCGCCCTTTTCTTTCTCTTGCTTTCTGTTCGCTTGTATGCTATGTGCCTTCAATATGCTTGCATCTTCGCTTGCTGAAAATCTATTGATATGGATCCTCATCCACTTGCTAATCTCTTTAAGAGATCCACTTATGTTGAACCAATTGCTAGTGAGTTGAGTGCACTTGACTTTCTCTATGGAGTTTTGCTTGAGATGCGTGAATCTGAAAATCATGATGAAGAAATTTATGAAGTGATTCACGAGGGCTCCTTGGATGAAAAGCATGATTTTAATGGTTTCACTATAAATTCTATTAGTGACAATCATGCTAAAAATATGCAAAACCCTAAGCTTGGGGATGCTAGTTTTGCTATGTCCACTACTTGTTGCAATGAACATGAGTGGGGCGATGATTTTTATTATGATCTTGAAAATTTGTTCAAGCCTCATGATGAATATGATATTTGCAATAATATTGAAAGTGGGTTTGGAGAAGTCATGACTTTCGTTGATGATAATCCCACCATTTTTTATGAGCGTCAACTTTGCATGCATGTGGATCATGAAAAGAATATCCTTTGTGATAGCTATATTGTTGAATTTGATTATGATCCCACATGTAATTGTTATGAGAGAGGAAAATATTGTGGTAGAAACTTTCATGTTACCAAATTACTTGTCGTCATGTTGAGATTGATATTGTCTCCTTCTTCTTCCTTGCATACGGCAGCTATTGGTTGTCTTGACATTTTGTTTTCCTTTAAAATGCCTACGCATAGGACGTATGTTAGACTTAGATGTGATTTTCACATGCTTTAGGATGCTCTCGTTGTGCTTCAATTCTTGTCTTTTGTGACAACATCATTGAATGCCTAGCTAAGGGCGTTAAACAATAGCGCTTGTTGGGAGGCAACCCAATGAATCTATCCTTTTTCTTTCTGTTTTCTGTTTTCCACACTTTCATAATTCTGTTATGATTGTGTTTTTTCTGTTTCTTTTTGCGTTTGTGCCAAGCAAAACCGTTATGATTACTCTTGGGGATGATCGTTTGGTCATGCTGGAAAAGAAAGAAACTTTCTGCTCACGAAAATAATTTTCATTTTTTTTCTGTAAGAGCTTTTGATTTGATTCTTTTTGCTGCTGATTTCTACGCATAGTTTTTAGACTTCCATAATTTTTCAGCATTTTTGAAGTACCATAAGTATACGAAGTATACAGATTGCTATAGACTGGTCTGTTGTTAACAGATTGTGTTTTTGTTGAGTTGGTTGCTTATTTTGATGAAACTATGGATAGTATCGGGGGGTATTAGCCATGGAATATTGAAAATACAGTAACCCAACATCAACATAATTAGAATTTAAGTTTGCTACAGTACCGAAGGAAGTGGTGGTTTGCTTTCTTATACTAATGTTATCACGAGTTTCTGTTTAAGTTTCGTGTTGTGAAGTTTTCATGTTTTGGGTGAAGTTCTTATGGACAAAAAGATAAAGAGTGGCAAGAGCTCAAGCTTGGGAATGCCCAAGGAACCACAAGTTGATTCAAGGATGACGTAAAAGCCTAAGCTTGGGGATGCCCCGGGAAGGCATCCCCTCTTTCGTCTTCAATCCATCGGTAACGTTACTTGGGGCTATATTTTTATTCACCACATGTTATGTGTTTTGCTTGGAGCATCTTGTATCTTTTGAGCTAGTTGATTTTGCTCTATGTGCTTCACCTATTTCTTTTAGAGCACAGAGGTGCGTGGCTTGGTAGTTGATCTATGCTTTGATAGTAGTCTCAAAAAGGGTAGTTATCTAAAGGGATATGAAAACTTCCACCTTCATGTGCATTGAGTAGTTGGAGAAGTTTGATTCATCTCAATTAGTTTTGTGTTGTGGTTATGGTAATATTGAAGTTATATTAGTGAGGTGTTGTGGATCTAGAAATACTTGCATTGAAGTTAATGATTCCCGTAGCATGCACGTATGGTGAACCGCTATGTGATGAAGTCTGAGCATGATTAATATATTGATTGTCATCCTTTGTGTGGCGGTCGGGATCGCGCGATGGTTTATACCTACCAACCCTTCCCCTAGGAGTATGCGTTGAATGCTTTGTTTTGATTAGTACGAAAACTTTTGCAACAAGTATATGAGTTCTTCATGACTAATGTTGAGTCCATGGTTTAGATGCACTTTCACCTTCCACCATCACTATCTTCTCTAGTGTCGTGCAACTTTCGCCGGTGCACAAAACCCACCAATAGCCTCCCTCAAAACAGCCACCATACCTACCTACTATGGCTTTTTCAAAGCCATTCCGAGATATATTGCCATACGACTACCACCATGACATGTGCCACCACTTTTTCATTGCCATTGCATGATTTTAAGATAGCTAGCATGATGTTTCCATTGATGTCTATGCCATGCTAGATCATTGTCACGGTACACTACCGAAGGCATTCCATATAGAGTCATTATCGCTCTAAGTTTTGAGTTGTAAGTGTGATGATCATCATTAATGGAGCATTGTCCCATGTGAGGAAATAAAAGAGGCCAGTGAAGCCCATATACAAAAATAGGCCAAAGATGCCCACCAAAAAAAAGAGGCCGAAGAGCCCACCAAAAAATGAGAGAAAAAGAGAGAAGGGACAATGCTACTATCCTTTCATTATATAACTTGGCTTGTATATTCCAATGATAGGCTTCCTCAAAATTGCCTTAGGTCTTCGTGAGCAAGCAAGTTGGATGCACACCCACTAGTTTTCTTTAAGAGCTTTCACATACTCTTAGCTCTAGTGCATCATTTGTGTGGCAATCCCTACTCATTCACGTTGATATCTATTGATGAGCATCTCCATAGCTCATTGATATGCCTAGTCAATGTGACCATCTTCTCCTTGTTTGTCTTGCAACCTCCACCACACTCCACACCATTTATAGTGCTAAAACCATGGCTCACGCTCATGTATTGCGTGAGAGTTGAAAAAGTTTGAGAAAGTTAAGGTGTGAAAACAATTACTTGGCCAAGACCGGGGTTGTGCATGATTTAAATTCTTTGTGCAAGGATGATAGAGCATAGCCACACTATATGATTTTGTAGGAGTAACTCTCTTTTGGCCTTGTTATTTCGAAAGTTCATGATTACCTTGCTAGTTTGCTTGAAGTATTATTGTCTCCACGTCAATAGCAAACTATTGTTTTGAATCTAACGGATCTGAACATTCACGTCACATAAGAGGAGTTACAAAGGACATCTATGTTAGATAGCATGAAAGCATCAAAAATTCATTCTTTATCACTTCCCTACTCGAGGACGAGCTGGAGTTAAGCTTGGGGATGCTTGATACGTCTCAAACGTATCTATAATTTTTTATGGTTTCACGCTGTTATCTTGTCAACTTTGGATGTTTTGTTTACCTTTTATATCTTTTTTGGGACTAACTTATTAATCCAGGGCCAAGTGTCAGTTCCTGTTTTTTCCGTGTTTTTGACTCTTTTCAGATCTGATTTTGGAACGGAGTCCAAACGGAATAAAATCCCCGAAATAAATTTTTCCAGAATGGAAGAATATCGGGAGGCCTGAGGGCCAAGGCAGTAAGCCCACGGGGAGCCCACAAGCCGTGTTCCCGCGGCTAGGGGCGCAGCAACCAGGCTTGTGGCCTCCCTGGCGCTCCCCTGCCCTAGCTCTTTGGCCTATAAATTCCCTAAAAATCCAGAAAAATCGGGGCATCCATAAAAACACTTTTCCGCCGCCGCAAGCTTCCGTTTCCGCGAGATCTCATTTGGAGACCATTCCCGGTGCCCTGTCGGAGGGGACTTTGGAGTTGGCGGGCTTCTGCATCAACATCATCGCCTCTCCAATGACTCGTGAGTAGTTCACTTCAGACCTTCGGGTCCGTAGTTAGTAGCTAGATGGCTTCTTCTCTCTCTTGGATCTTCAATACAAAGTTCTCCATGATATTCATGGAGATCTATCCGATGTAATCCTCTTTGGCGGTGTGTTTGTCGAGATCCGATGAATTGTGGATTTGTGATCAGATTATCTATGAATTATATTTGAGTCTTTGCTGATTTCTTATATGCATGATTTGATATCCTTGTAAGTCTCTCCGAGTCTTGGGTTTTGTTTGGCCATCTAGATCTATGATTCTTGCAATGGGAGAAGTGCTTGGTTTTGGGTTCATACCGTGTGGTGACCTTTCCCAGTGACAGAAGGGGCAGCAAGGAACACATCATGTTGTTGCCATCAAGGGTAACAAGATGGGCTTTTATCGTAGATATGAGATTTTCCATCTACGTCATGTCATCTTGCTTAAGGCGTTACTCTAGTCTTTTGGACTTAATACACTAGATGCATTCTGGATAGTCGTCGACGTGTGGAGCAATAGTAGTAGATACAGAAAGTATCGGTCTACTTGTTTTGGAAGTGACGCCTATAGATATAATCATTTCCTTAGATAACGTCACGACTTTGCGCGGTTCTATCAATAGCTCGAGAGTAATTCGTGCACCCACCGTTTACTTGCTTTCATGAGAGAAGCCACAAGTGAACACTACGGCCCCGGGTCTATTCACAACTATCGTTTCCACTTTCACTTTTACTTTGCTTTGTTTTCTTTCTTGCTTTCAGTTCTCACTTTGCAAACAATCTATAAGGGATTGACAACCCCTTCATAGCATTGGGTGCAAGCTCTTTTTGTTTGTTTAGATACTTGTCACTTGACGCAATCCTTTCTCTGGTTCGATACCTTTGTTCTCAAAACTGAGGGAAATACTTGCCGCCGCTGTGCTACATCACCCTTTCCGCTTCAAGGGAACACCAACGCAAGGCTCCAAGGCCACAGGGGAATCCTTCGCATATTTTCCAAGGAAGTCCCTGAAGGCGTAGCCGTAGTAGAAGGATTCCTGGCGCTGTTGCTGAGGAGTATCAAGACAAGAATAGTCTCCCGTCAACACGCTTGTTTCTGGCGCCGTTGGAAGATCTTTTGTTGCAGTAGCAGCTCCCACATGTTCCACGACGATCTCATCGGATGAAGCACGATGTCAAGGATTCAATCAATCCCGTATACAATTCCCTTTGTCTGTCGGTATAGAAGTTGCCCGAGATTCGATCGTCGGTATACCTATACCTTGTTCAATCTCGTTACCGGTAAGTCTCTTTACTCGTTCCGTAGCACATCATCCTGTGACTAACTCCATAGTCACACTGAGCTCATTATGATGATGTTCTACCAAGTGGGCCCATAGATACCTCTCCGTCACACGGACTGACAAATCCCGATCTCGATTCGTGCCAACCCAACAGACACTTTCAGAGATACCCGTAGTGCACCTTTATAGTCACCCATTTACGTTGTGATGTTTGATACACCCAAAGCACTCCTATGGTATCCGGGAGTTGCACAATCTCACGGTCGAAGGAAAAGACGCTTGACATTAGAAAAGCTTTAGCATACGAACAATACGATCTAGTGCTATGGTTAGGATTGGGTCTTGTCCATCACATCATTCTCCCAATGATGTGATCCCGTCATCAATGACATCTAATGTCCATGATCAGGAAACCATGATCATCTATTGATTAACGAGCTAGCCAACTATAGGCTTGCTAGGGACACATTGTGATCTATTTATTCACACATGAATTACTATTTCCTGTTAATACAATTAAAGCATGAACAATAGACGATTATCATGAACAAGGAAATATGATAATAACCATTTTATTATTGCCTCTAGGTCTTATTTCCAACAGCTTTTCCTCTAGTGGTGTTATGTGAACGTCGACTACATAACACTTCACCATTATTTGGGCCTAGTGGAAGGCATTGGGAAGTAGTAACTAGATGATGGGTTGCTAGAGTGACAGAAGCTTAAGCCCTAGTTTATGCGTTGCTTCGTAAGGGGCTGATTTGGATCCACTATTTAATGCTATGGTTAGACTTTGTCTTAATTCTTCTTTCGTAGTTGTGGATGCTTGCGAGAGGGGTTAATCATAAGTGGAAGGTTTGTCCAAGTAAGGGCAGCACCCAAGCACCGGTCCACCCACATATCAAACTATCAAAGTAGCGAACGCGAATCATATGAATATGATGAAAACTAGCTTGACAGAAATTCCCGTGTGTCCTTGGGAGCGCTTTACCTCCTATAGAGTTTGTCTAGGCTTGTCCCTTTCTACAAAAGGGATTGGGCCACTTTGCTGTACCATTTTTACTAGTTACTTGCTACTTGTTGTGAATCATCTTATCACACAATTATCTGTTACCGATAATTTGAGTGCTTGCACAGAATACCTTGTTGAAAACCACTTGTCAGATCCTTATGCTCCTCGTTGGGTTCGACACTCTTACTTATCGAAAGGACTACGATAGATCTCCTACACTTGTGGGTCATCAATCCCCATGGTGGGATGCTTGGGCGAATATACCCTTTTTGGAACAATTCGTCCAACTGCTTCTTTAGTTCTGCCAAGTGTGGACCTGGCATGCGGTAGTATTTCTTGTAAATTGGGGCAGTACCGGGAACTACTTCGATTGCAAACTCCAATTTCCGATCGGTGTCATTCCTCGTAATTCATTGGGGAATACATCCGGAAATTCGCATACCACTGAAATCAAGTTCATATCCATGATGTTAGCCTGGTATGCCATTCTTTTCCTTGACATCATCTTGTTGGCAAGAAATTGGATTGTTTGTCCTGTCAGGTTAACGAGTGTCACGATTCTGGTGGCACAGTTAACGCACACCTGATGGGGTGTCAACCAGTCCATCCCGAGTATTACATCCAATCCCGAGGATTCGATAGCAATGAGTGCAGCTAGAAACTTAACTCCATGTATCAAAATTTCCAGATCTCTGTATATGAGATTTGTTGTGAGCAGGGAGCTAGGGGATTGTACCACCATGATCTTGTACAAAATCGAAGGAGAGAACTTGTGCAAGGTGGCAAAACTCCACGAAATAAACGAGCGGGAAGCCCTAGAATCAAATAAAATTACAGCGGGTATGCCATTAATAGAGAACATACCGAGGACGACTTCTGGAGATTCGCAGGCTTCCTCGGCGGAGACATGATAGACGCGTCCTTGGCTAAAGTTGGGGTTATGGCGGTGTCCAATGGTGTTGACCTACGGCTTGACGTCCAAGGATGGCTTCCCGTTGGAGTAGTGTCCACTTTGGCCGCAAGTTTAGAAAGTGTTGTTGCGGCGGCAATCCTCTAGCACTGGCTGTTTGCCGAAGGTCTTGTTCTGGCTCACTGTCTTATTCTTGTTTTTTCCATTGCTCTAGGTAGGCTTGTATACAGATGGACCTGACTGCCATGTACGTGGCTTCTGCGCAATCTGTTCCTTGTTGTTCTTCTTGGGTTTAAATTTCCTCTTGCGGTCATCATACCCGGTCTTGTGCTCCCGTTCGGCTATGAAAGCCTTGTTCACTAGGGTCTGAAAGTCCGGAAAATCCAGCATACAGATCTGACAATGGAGAGTGTGATTCAGTCCTCCTAGGAACCGATCTATCTTCCTTTCCTTGGTGGATACGTCATAGGTAGAGTATCGTGCCAGATTATTGAACTTGTTCAGATACTCAGCCACTAACATACTTCCTTGTGTAAGAGCAAGGAACTCCCTTTGCTTCACCTTCATTATGCCTGTAGGGATATGATATTTGCGGAATGCCTCCTAGAACTTTTCCCAAGTAATCTCTTCTCCATAGGGCCATGTTGCCTTTGTGTTCTCCCACCATATATCTGCTGGCCCTTCTAGGTAGTGAGTGGCAAAGGGAAGCTTATCTGCTTCATCGCAACGGGCTATGTCTAGCTTCTTTTCAATGGTCCTCAGCCAATCATCTGCTTCTACAGGATCCACAGCTTGACCAAAGTTGGGTGGCTTAGTGCGCTGGAAGTCAGACAACTCGGAACGTGTTCCATTCTGGTTGTGGTTCTGACCCACCATAGCCTGCATGCTTCTTAGGAATTTCATAAGATCATGGTTCCTCTTTTCCTCAAACATCCTCATAATCTGATCAGTAGTCGGTGCTTAGGGTGGTGGAGGTGGTAAATCTTCTCGTTGTTGACCTGCCTGTCTGGCGGATCGATGGATGGGGGTTCCATCGCCGCCTTGGCTACATCTTATCTTCATCCTAAATTTTTGTTTCCATTGCAAAATACTTAATCGATGAGCAGCATCCATAAGGGAAGCATAGTCATAAGATACAAAAAGAGAGGAAACGAGAAAAGTGAATAAGCAAACACCATAATTATACAAGATGACCCAACATTATTTATGTCAAGCTAGTAGGGGAAATGTCATGACTAGACTGCTCATACGACAGTTTACATATGCAAAGATGCATGCTCAAAAAATCCAACCTCTACTCTAGTGGCGCGGATGGCACGAACACTGATAGACTGAAGACTCCTCGTCATCTGATCTTGAGTCGGAGTCGGAATTGATGATATGGATCTCATCCCCCGAATCAAAGGAAACACGACGACGCTGCTGGGACGATCCTCCTTCCGAGGAAGAAGGAGCACGACACCTCAGCATCGGAGTAGCAGGAGTGGCTGGGAGTGAGGCCCACTCAGAGGGAGTCTCACGGCGGCTGTCAGATGAAGAGCCTGGCGGCACTAAAGAGCTAGAAGGAATATCAAATCCGGGTGGGTGGAACTGGTGGTGGATATATAGGTGGAAGGATAGGCGCAAGTGAAGGTGGCACTAAAGTCGCGGCAACAAGTGTCGTCTGGACACGGGCAACTCCTCAGCGAGGGTCACAATCGTACGATAGCTGGCGTTCAGATAGCGAGACAGCACAACAGTCGCACGGTCCCATGCCGGGTCAACGGGAGAAAAAATGACTCGCCCTATCGAAGGCGATAGGGTGGGATAGTGGAAGAAACCTGGATGAGTGTGCATCTCGACCTCGTGGAAGCGCAAGTCAGTGAGAGCCTCCATCGCGGCAAACTAGATTGCCAAGTAAGGAGTAGAAGCCGTTCCACCCTTAGTAGAGCGAGAGTAGCTACCAATGTCTGAGCTAGCAACCAGGTAAGCCTCTGCATGGTACTCATACACGGACTCAGCAAGCTGCTGCCAAAACACCTGGTACAATGGATCTTCGCCGTGAGGGTACAGTCGTAGCCACACGTTCCGGAGCAGTACTGGAAAGGTGGATGGTGCAGTCTCAAACTGGAAATGGTATGGAACTGGTGCCATCTACACTCGCAAGGCCAAAGGTTAGTAAAACAATGAATCATGATGCATGCCATGCAGCAATCAAATGCAGCAAGCAAATGCATACTCAAGACCCTATACTACTCGTCGTGCTAATGCGGGCTAACTATGTTAGGGAACGTTGAATGGGAAACAAAAAAATTCCTACGCACACGAAGACCTATCATGGTGATGTTCATCTATGAGAGGGTGATCGGATCCACATACTCTTGTAGATCGCCAAGTGGTAAGCGTTAAGAAACGCGGTTTATGTAGTGGTACAGCTTCGTGATTCAAATCATCGTCGTCCCACGATCCGTTCCGATCTAGCGCCGAACGGACGACACCTCTGCGTCCAACACACGTACAGCTCGATGACGATCTCCGCCTTCTTGATCCAGCAAGAGAGACGGGGAAGTAGATGAGTTCTCCGGCAGCTTCACGGCGCACCGGTGATGGTGATGATCTATTCCTGCAGGCCTCCGCCTGAGCTCCGCAGAAAACCGATCTAGAGGAAGAACTACGAAGTAGAGGTTTGAGTTGCATGTGGGAAAGTTGTGTCTCAAAAACCCTAAAACCTCTAGTACATATAGGAGGAGGGGAGGGGCTAGCCTTGGGGCTGAAGAGAACCCGAAGGGCGCAGGCCGAAAGGAGGAGGTGGACTCCAACTCCAATTCGGTTCGGGGAAGGAGGAGTCCTCCTCTTCCTTCCCACCTCCCTCCTTTGTTTTCCTTTAGTTTTCTTCTCCTAGCGCCATATCCCTCTTGGGCTGGCCTCACCAGCCCACTAAGGGCTGGTGCCCCACCCTAGGACTATTGGGCTCACTCCCGGGTGGGTGGGCCCCTCCCGGTGAAAACCCGAAACCCATTCGTCACTCCCGGTTCACTGACGGTAATGCCCAAAATCTTTCCGGTGACCAAATGAAACAATCCTATATATCAATCTTCATTTTCGGACCATTCCAGAAACCCTCGTGACGTCCATGATCTCATCCGGGACTCCGAACAACCTTCGGTGACCAACACCTATAACTCAACTATACTGAAACGTCGCCGAACCATAAGTGTGCAGACCCTGCGGGTTCGAGAACTATGCAGACATGACCTGAGACACTTCCTTGGTCAATAACCAACAGCGTGACCTGGATGTCCATATTAGCTCCTACATATTCTACAAAGATCTCCATCGGTTGAACCTCTACGTCAAGGATTCATATAATACCGTATACTATTTCCTTTGTCCTTCGGTATGTTAGTTGCCCGAGATTCGATCGTTGGTATCACCATACCAAGTTCAATCTCGTTACCGGCAAGTCCCTTTACTCGTTCCATAATAAAAGATCCCGTAACTAACTCCTTAGTCACATTGCTTGCACGGCTTGTTGTGATGTTGTATTACGGAGTAGGCCCCGAGATACCTCTTCGTCACACGGAGTGAAAAATCCCAGTCTTGATCCATGCCAACCCAACATACACCTTTGGAGATACCTATAGAGCACCTTTATAGTCACCCAGTTACGTTGCGACGTTAGATACACATAAGGTATTCCTCCGGTGTCCGAATTGCATGATCTCGTGGTCATAGGAACAGATACATTGACATGCAGAAAATAGTAGCAATAAACTGACACGATCATATACTACGTTTATACTTTGGGTCTTGTCCATCACATCATTCTTCCAATGATGTGATCCTGTTATCAAGTGACAAGACTTGTCTATGGTCAGGTAACCTTGACCATCTTTGATCAACGAGCTAGTCAACTAGAGGCTTACTAGGAATAGTGTTTTGTCTATGTATCCAAACATGGATTTGTGTTTCCAATCAATACAATTATAGCATGGATAATAAACGATTATTATGAACAAGGAAAAATAATAATAACTATTTTATTATTGCCTCTAGAGCTTATTTCCAACAGTCTCCCACTTGCACTAGAGTCAGTAATCTAGTTCACATCACTATGTGATTGTAATGAATCTAACACCCATACAGTTCTGGGGTTCGATCATTCTTGCTTGTGAGAGAGGTTTTAGTCAACGGTTCTCAACCTTTCAGATCTGTGTGTGCTTTACAAATCTTTATGTCATCCTATAGATGTTGCTACTACGTGTTATTTGGAAATATTCCAAATGACTGCTCTATGATACGAATCCGGTTTACTACTCAGAGTTATTTGCATTAGTGTCAAAGCTTGCATCGACGTAACCCTTTACGACGAACTCTTTAATCACCTCCACAATCGAGAAAAATTCCTTAGTCCACTAGTTACTAAGGATAACTTTGACCATTGTTTAGTGATTCAATTTTGGATCACATTTTGTACCCCTTGACACAATCACGGCAAGGCACACATCAGGTGCGGTACACAGCTTGGCATACTTTAGATCCTACACCTAAGGCATAGGGGACGACCTTCGTTGTTTCTCTTTCTTCTTCCATGGTCGGGCTTTGAGTCTTACTCAAATTCACAACTTACAACATAGCCAAGAACTCCTTCTTTGCTGATCTATTTTGAACTCCTTCAAAAACATGTGAGGGCATGCATTTCATTGAAAGTTCGATTAAGCGTTTTGATCTATCTCTATAGATCTTGATGCTCAATGTTCAAGTAGCTCTTTCCAGGCTTTCCTTTGAAAAACTCCTTTCAAACAAGCCTTTATGCTTTACAGAAATTCTACATTACTTCTGATCAACAATATGCCAACCACATATACTTATCATAAATTCTATAGTGATCCCACTCACTTCTTTGGAATTACAAGTTTCTCATAAACCTTGTACAAACCCAAAATCTTTGATCATCTCATCAAAGCATATATTCCAACTCCGAGATGCTTGCACCAGTCCATAGAAGGATTGATGGATCTTGCATACTTGTTAGCATCTTTAGGATTGACAAAACCTTCTGGTTGTATCCCATACAACCTTTCCTCAAGGAAACCGTCGAGGAAACAATATTTTTACATGCTATGTGCAATATTTCATAAATAATGCAGCAACTGCTAACATAATTCCAACAGACTTTTAGCATCGCTATAAGTGAGAAAGTATCATCATAGTCAACTCTTTGAACTTGTCGGAAACATCTTTGCGATAAGTCGAGCTTTCTTAATGGTGACTTTTCACCATCATCGTCGGTCTTCCTTTTGAATATCCATCTGTACTTAATAGTCTTATGACCATCAAGTAGTTCTTCTAAAGTCTACACTTTGTTTTCATACATGGATCCTCTCTCGGATTTCATGGCCTCCAGTCATTTGCCGGAATCCTCGCCCACCATCACTTCTCCATAGCTCGAAGGTTCATTGTTGTTCAACAACATGACCTGCAAGACAGGGTTACCATACCACTCTGTAGTAGTAAGTGACCATGTCGACCTACGAGGTTTGTAGTAACTTGATCCAAATCTTAATGATCACCATCATCAGTTTCCACTTCAATTGGTGTAGGCGCCACAGGAACAACTTCTTGCGCCCTGCTACACACTGGTTGAAGTGATGGTTCAATAACCTTATCAAGTTCCACCACCCTCTCAATCAATTCTTTCGAGAGAAACCTTTCCTCGAGAAAGGACCCATTTCTAGAAACAAACACTTTGCTTCCGGATCTAAGATAGGAGATGTACCCAACTGATTTGGATATCCAATGAAGATGCATTTATCCGCTTTGGGTTCGAGCTTATCAGACTAAAACTTTTTCACATAAGCGTCTCAGCCCCAAACTTTCAAGAAACGAAAGCTTAGGTTTCTCCAATCCATAGTTTACACGGTGTCATCACAACGGAAATATGTGGTGCCCTATTTAAAGTGAATGCGGTTGTCTCTAATGCATAACCTGTAAACGATAGTGGTAATTCGATAAGAGACATCATAGTATGCACCATATCAAATAGCGCATGGTTATGACGTTCAGACACACCATCTCACTATGGTTTTCTAGGTGGCATGAATTGCGAAACAATTTCCACATTGTCTTAACTATGTACCAAAACTTGCAACTCAGATATTCATCTCTATGATCATATCGTAGACAGTTTATCCTCTTGTCACAACGATCTTCACTCTGAAATAGCCTTGAACTTTTCAATATTTCAGACTTGTGATTCATCAAGTAAATACTCATGTATCTGCTCAAATCGTCAGTGAAGTAAGAACATAATGATATCCTCTGCGTGCCTCGGCACTCACTTGACTGCACACATCAAAAATGTATTACTTCCAACAAGTTACTTTCTTGTTCCATGTGGTACGATTTGCATGTCTCAAGTGATTCAAAATAAAGTGAGTCCAAATGATCCATCTGCATGGAGTATCCTCATGCGTTTATACCAATAGGTATGGTTTGCATGTCTCAAACATTTCAAAAATGAGTGAGTACAAAGATCCATCAGCATGGAGCTTCTTCATGCAATTTTACACCAACATGACTCAAGTGGCAGTGCCACTAGTAGGTGGTACTATCATTATTACTTTGTATCTTTTGGCATCAATCTTATGAACATGTGTAGCACTACGATCGAGATTCAATAAACCATTGAAGGTAATTAATCAAGCAAATAGAATAACCATTATTTTATTTAAATGAATAATCGTATTGAAGTAAACACGATCCAATCATGTTCATGCTCAACGCAAACACCAAATAACAATTATTTAAGTTTAACACCAATACCGATGATAGAGGGAGCGTGCGATGTTTGATCGCATCAACCTTGGAAACACTTCCAACACGTATCGTCACCTCTCCTTTAGCTAGTCTCCGTTTATTCCGTAGCTTTTATTTTGATTTACTAATCACTTAGCAACCGAACTGGTATCTAATACCCTCGTGCTACTAGGAGTACTAGTAAAGTACACATCAATATCATGTATATCAAATATACTTCTGTCAACTTCGCTAGCCTTCTCATCTGCTAAGTATCTAGGGTAGCTCCGCCTGAGTGACTGTTCCCCTCATAATAGAAGCACTTAGTCGCGGGTTTGGGTTCAACCTTGGGTTTCTTCATTAGAGCAACAACTGGTTTGCCGTTTCATGAAGTATCTAGCCCTTTCCCTTCTTGAAACTAGTGGTTTTACTAACCATCAACAATTGATGCTCCTACTTGATTTCTACTTTCGAAGTGTCAAACATTGCGAATCGCTCAAGGATCATCATATCTATCCTTGATATGTTATAGTTCATCACCAAGCTCTAGCAGCTTGGTGGCAGTGACTTTGGAGAACCATCACTCTTCTCTTCTGGAAGATTAACTCCCACTTGATTCAAGCGACTGTTGCACTTAGACAATCTGAGCACATGCTCAACGATTGAGATTTTCTCCTTTTACTTTGTAGACAAAGAATCTTGTCGGAGGTCTCATACCTCTCAACAAGGGCACAAGCATGAAATCCTAATTTCATCTCTTAGAACATCTCATATGTTCCGTGACGTTTAAAAACGTTTTCAGCGCCTCAATTCTGAGCCGTTAAGTATTTCGCACTAACTATCACGTAGTCATCAAAAACGTGTATGTCAGATGTTCGCAAGATCCACACACAACGCTCCAGGTGCAGCACACCGAGCGGTGCATTAAGGACATAAGCCTTCTGTGCAGCAATGAGGACAATCATGAGTTCACAGACTCAGTCCGCAAAATTGCTACTATTATCTTTCAACAAAATTTTCTCGAGGAACATATAAAAAACATAAGAGCTACAATGCAAGCTACAACATAATTTGCAAAGACCTTTTTGAATATTTTCATGATAATTGAGTTTAGCTAATCATATTAATAATAAATCCCCCTCAAAATAACATCGCTCTAGTCATTTGAGTGGCGCATGATCCAAATCTACTAACTCAAATCCGATCATCACGTGAATTGAGTATAGTTTCAGTGGTGAACATCTCCATGTTGATCATATCAACTATATGATTCATGCTCGACCTTTCGGTCTCTTGTGTTCCGAGCCCATGTCTGTACATGCTAAGGTCGTCAAGTTTAACCCGAGTGTTCTGCGTGTGCAACTATTTTGCAGCCGTTGTATGTGAACGTTGAGTCTATCACACCCGATCATCACGTGGTGTCTCGAAACGACGAACTGTCGCAACGGTGCACAGTCGGGGAGAACACAATTTATCTTGAAATTTTAGTGAGGGATCACCTTATAGTGTTATCGTCATTCTAAGCAAGATAAGGTGCATAAAAGGATTAACATCACATGCAATTCATAAGTGACATGATATGGCCATGATTTTGTGCTTCTTGATCTCCATCACCAAAGCATCGGCATGATCTTCATCATCACCGACGCCACACCATGATCTCCATCATCGTGCCGCCATCGAGGTTGTCGTGCTATCTATGCTATTACTACTAAAGCTATAACCTAGCGATATAGTAAATGCATCTGCAAACACAAATGTTAGTTTAAAGACAACCCTATGGCTCCTGCCGGTTGCCGTAGCATCGACATGAAAGTCGGTATTAACTATTACAACATGATCATCTCATACATCCAATATATCACATCATGTCTTTGGCCATATCACATCACAAGTATACCCTGCAAAAACAAGTTAGACGTCCTCTAATTTGTTGTTGCATGTTTTACGTGGCTGCTATGGGTATCTAGTATGATCGCATCTTACTTATGCAAAAATCACAACGGAGAAGTGCAAATTGCTATTTAACTTCTCTCCAAGGACCACCTCGGTCAAATCCAATTCAACTAAAGTTGAAGAAACCGACACCCGCCAGTCATCTTTATGCAACGAGTTGCATGTTGGTCGATGAAATCGGTCTCTCGTAAGCATGCGAGTATTGTTGGTCCGGGCCGCTTCAATCCAACAATACCGCCGAATCAAAAAAAGACTAAGGAGGGAAGAAAATTGAACACCAACACCCACAAAATCTTTTGTGTTCTACTCGAGATATCATCTACGCATGAACCTAGCTCATGATGCCACTGTTGGGGAACGTTGCAAGGGAAACAAAAAATTACTACGCACAAGAAGACCTATCATGGTGATGTTGATCTACGAGAGGGAGATAGGATCCACATACCCTTGTAGATCTCTAAGCGGGAAGTGTTAAGAAACGCGGTTGATGTAGTGGTACAGCTTCATGATTCAAATCACCATCGTCCCATGATCTGTTCCGATCTAGCGCCGAATGGACGGCACCTCCGCGTTCAGCACACGTACAGCTCAATGACGATCTCCGCCTTCTTGATCCAGCAAGAGAGACGGGGAAGTAGATGATTTCTACGGCAGCGTGACGGCAAGCCGATGATGGTGGTGAACTATTCCTGCAGTGCTCCGCCCGAGCTCCACAAAAAACCGATCTAGAGGAAGAACTACGAAGTAGAGGTTTGAGTTGCACGGGGCAAAGTTGTGTCTCAGAGACCCTAAAACCTCTAGTATATATAGGAGGAGGGGAGGGGCTAGCCTTGGGGCTCAAGAGAGCCCCAAGGGTGCTGGCCAAAAGGAGGAGGAGGACTCCAACTCCAATTCGGTTTGGGGAAGGAGGAGTCCTCCTCTTCCTTCCCACCTCCCTCCTTTTTTTCTTTTCTTTGGTTTTGTTTCCTTGCGCCATAGCCCTCTTGGTCTGGCCTCACCAGCCCACGAAGGGCAGGTGCGCCATCCTAGAACTATTGGGCTCACTCCCGCGTGGGTGGGCCCCTCCCGATGAAAATCCGGAACCCATTCATCACTGCCGGTTCACTGCCGGTAATGCCCGAAATATTTCCGGTGACCAAATGAAACCATCCTATATATCAATCTTCGTTTCCGAACCATTCTAGAAACCCTCATGAAGTCCGTGATCTCATCCGAGACTTCGAACAACCTTCGGTCACCAACGCCTATAACTCAACTATACCGAAACATCACCGAACCTTAAGTGTGCAGACCCTGCGGGTTCGAGAACTATGCACACATGACCTGAGACACTACTCTGGTCAATAACCAACAGCGGGACCTGGATGTCCATATTGGCTTGTACGTATTCTACAAAGCTCTCTATCGGTTGAACCTCTATGTCAAGGATTCATATAATCTCGTATACTATTCCCTTTGTCCTTCAGTATGTTACTTGCCCGAGATTCGATCATCGGTATCACCATACCTAGTTCAATCTCGTTACCGGGAAGTCTCTTTACTCGTTCCGTAACACAAGATCCCGTAACTAACTCCTTAGTCACATTTCTTGCAAGGCTTGTTGTGATGTTGTATTACCGCGTGGGCCCCGAGATACCTCTCCGTCACACGGAGTGACAAATCCTAGTCTTGATCCATGCCAACCCAACAGACACCTTTGGAGATACCTGTAGATCCCCTTTATAGTCTCCCAGTTACGTTACGATGTTTGATACACACAAGGTATTCCTCCGGTGTCCGGGACTTGCATGATCTCATGGTCATAGGAACACATACATTGACATGCAGAAACAGTAGCAATAAACTGACACGATCATTTACTACGTTTATAGTTTGGGTCTTGTCCATCACATCATTCTCCCAATGATGTGATCCCGTTATCAAGTGACAACACTTGTCTATTATCAGGAAACCTTGACCATCTTTAATCAACGACCTAGTCAACTAGAGGCTTACTAGGCATTGTTTTGTCTATGCATCCACACATCTATTTGTGTTTCCAATCAATACAATTATAGCATGGATAATAAACAATTATTATGAACAAGGAAATATAATAATAACTATTAAATTATTATCTCTAGGGCATATTTCCAACAAACTAGGGTGTCCTACAGTCAGCGTGGCTCTAATACCAAGTGTTGTGGCACCCCGGCTCAGAGAACGGGATTACTAGTGTTTCCAGCCCACATATCATGTCTTCTGGAAACACACAACAACTTGGAACAGAATTGAACTGACTTTATTGATAACATATGGTTACAAGTACATATCTTACAAAGATAGCAAGGCCAAAGGCACCCTCGGTGCTGCGACAGTATCTACATTATTTATAAAACATGGTTGGGCCTCAAAACCACTAAGTACTTCTACGGCCTAGCGGAACATAGCGGCAACTCCATCCACAGGGACACTGTTGTGGACACATCCTAGTACGGACCATCAGGACCTCCATCGTCGGCTGCTCCTGCATCTGGCATCACACGCCAAGTGAGTTCTTTGAATGTACTCGCAAGCTCACAACAACCAAGTAATGCAGCAAACAATAGCATGGCAATCCGTATGACAACTACTAATGCAATATTGCTGACTGTACCAGTTACCAACTTACTCAGAATACTCATCGAGCATTTCCGATCATGCGAAGAGTTCTTCCATCATTACTGACACTGATATGGTTGACCACCTACAGATGTCTGGACGGGCTGTCCAATACCGTGGACGCGGCTATTCGAATAGATTTGACACTCTGCAGAGGTTGCACACTTTACCCACATCATGGAGCACTGACCTCGTGATCCCATTCGGGTGGACCAGTGTTGCTGCAACGAAACCTGCCTGGTCCGTGACTCTCCCATCGTAGCACCGACATTCATCCTCCCCCGGAGTCATGCCCTAGGTGGCCCATGTGTGCTCATGACACCTGCCACCATCGTGGCCAAACTAAAGTGTCCCAAACGGGACGAGCCCAAAACAACTCAACTGGGCTCACAGGGTTATCACCGCCTACCTGATCATGGTAGCACGCGTGCATAACCCTCCCTCTTTGGAGGTACCAGTGAAAGAGCACGTGATCAGCCCAAGTCACGGCCGTCCCATACCGGCAAATGTGGTTGCATGGTTAAGACCGGACAAGTGACTCTAGATCAACCACTAAGTCATTCCAATATAGTGGTTTATCACAATGAGCAACTAATTATTTTTAATTAATTTACTATGAATTTATCCTATAGCAAATAAATGAGCATAATGTATGAAAATATTCAATGCTACGGAAATATTACATAACATGGGTATCATGGCTTGCCTTGCTGTGTTGGGTTGTTCAAACACTCCTGGTCTTCAAATTCACCAAAGTTTCCTTTTGAAAACATTTTGAATTTGCAAAAATAAAATGTCACATAATGTATTTTTGTTAACCAGAAATTCTGTGAGTATGGAAAAAATAACAAAAATTATCAAAAATTAAAGGGGCTAAATACCAACTCAGTGCAAAAAGAATCAACTGATTTGGACTTATAAAAAAAGTTAGAAGGGGTCAAAGTTTCTAGTCAAACCTGGATTTAAAATATAATTTATAAAATGCAAAGAGAGGCCACGTCGAAAGCGTAAAGTGGATGGGCGCCTCCACTTATACCGCTTCGGCGCGGGCCTGGGTCGACGACAGGTGGGGCCTACTGTTGACACCAGATTTTGGCACAGAAGAAAATCTTATTAAGATGGATTCAAAGGAAGAAGTGCTCCACATGAAAGAGCTTTGTGGTGTTGACATGAATATTTTTGAAGTTTGTGCTGTCGCTGTTCAATCTGATATTGAAGACCGAAACTATGTTCGAAGTGCTGAGATTTCATATTCAGAGTACTGTTCGGCCTATTAAGCCAACAAGACAGCCTCATATGGAAACAATCTCAACATGAATTGTGTCCGCCTTGTCGAGACGATCAATTTCGATATATATTTTGTCTCAATCCGAGTTCAAGTGCGACTTGAAGGGACAAAACAAGATCATGCTGAAGTTTCACTCACGGATTCCGAGTGGAGTAAACCATCCGAGTGGAATTTGCCATCTGAGTGGAAAGTTTGCCATCCGAGGGGACTTGCCATCCGAGTGAAAAGTTCCTAAAAACGAGTGGAACTTGGGTGAGATACATGAATTCCGAGTGAAAGTATAGCTATCCGAGTGAAAGCTTGATGACCGAGTGAAAAGTTTCCAAATACGAGTGCAATTTTGGTCAAGGAGTCATGAATTTAGAGTGAAAATTGTTGTCCGAGTGAAAATTGCTGACCGAGTGAAAATCACTCGACCGACTAAAAGGGACTCCGAATTCGAGTGATTCAACCAGAAGATAGAGATTGTCATGTATGGTCATCTAGATGGCCTCGGATGGAAAAGTGTTCAACACGAAAGTTGTTTGTAACGTCGAAATGGTAAACTTTGCTTTTAAGGTCATTATCATATGAGGTAGTAGACGGCCTGCAGGGATGCTACAACACTCGGACGGTCCAGTCCGCTATATGACCGAGGCCGAGTCAAAGTTGAAGATGACTTCGTGGAGTATTCAAGATGACCTTATTTGGAAAAGTGATCAACATAAAAGTTGTTCGTATCGTCAAGAAGGTCGATTTTGATATATAAGTCGTCCCAATTGGAGGTCATATGAGGATTTCACAGCCCACATAAGGAACAAGACAGAAGATTGGGCCAGATTTGGGCTGAATCCGAATTAGACTAGAAGTAGGACTCTAAGACGTGACTTGCTATAGTTTTCTTCTAAGGAAAGACTAGATGAATCCTTTGCTTGTACGGGAAATCCAGCTGCCTCTTATATATGTTGGGGGTGACGGCGTATTGAACAACACAAAATCGAAACATCAATATACTACTTTTCATCTACGTTTTATCCTCCCATCGTTTTCATCTCTCGTTCTTCACTGTTCCTCGAATTTGAGAGCTGCGAATCCCGAGGCTCTAGGGGTCCCTCCCGGGCGTGTGAGGTTTAGGGTCTTCAAAAACATTTGTCAGTTGTCTTGTGTATCGCGCGCTCGGTCGGATCTCCATCGACGTGAACTGCGGTGCATCGCCCCCGGCGTCGAGGGTACACGTGACGTGTTCGTGTGTCAACACACTTTTTGGCAACTCCGTTGGGGATAAGAAATCAACCATCACGTCTGATCTTCCTAACCCATCTGAGGTAAGCGCCGATAACATCATTAAGCCCAAGCTTGATGAATTATAGGCCAATCATCACCAAGTTTATGAGGAGTACAAGAAGGCACGCGAGGAGAAGGAGCTGCAAGAATTCCTCGCAAACTTGAAGAAGTATGGCCAAGGCAATATCCCTCCGATTGGAGGAATCAAGTTCCCTCCTCTTCAAGCCGAGCAGGTTAAAACCCCTATAAGTGCTACCTTTTCTCGTGAGCAATGGGCTGAGATTGAGAGTCGTATTGCCGATGGTAACAATCTGGTTTATCTATCTTTCTTGGAAAATACTGCTGCTCAGAAGAATATGCCTCAATCATCTGCTCATAACATTGGTATGTCGAGTAGTGCAGAAAACCCTAATATGTCTTTACCTATTGCATCGGCACCTACCATACCAATGAATTATCATCCTGCTCAAACAAACCAGATCGTGGCTGCACCAATTAGTCCTATCATGAGCATACCAAGTTCGGTGGCAACACCGAACCAAGAGTTACCTATAGGTGCAAGCGTTGCTAGACCATTGCCGAACTATGGTTCCGCATATGTGCCACAGTTCCTACCTGCCGCTAGTAATCCTATTCCTCCAATACCACTACAGCAAGCTTCATTGTCCACTTCGGATGATGCTCTAGCTAATTTTAGAGAGGATATGGCTAACACGCTTTGAGAAAACTTTGGTGTTGAATTACCTACGAATCGGATTTATAAAAGAAACGTATCCTGAGTACTTCGATGCAATACAGTGCCCTCCTGGATATAAAATCCCAGATTTTGTTAAATTTAATGGAGAGGGCACAAAAACCACATGGGAGCATGTTAGTCAGTACTTAGCCCAGTTAGGTGAAGCATGTTCACTGAATGAGTTGAAAGTGCGTTTGTTTCCTTTGTCCTTAACTGGTAGTGCATTTTCATGGTTTTCTTCCTTACCACATGGCTCTATCCGTGTGTGGTCGCAGCTAGAGCAGAAATTTCATGATCATTTTTATAGCGGCGATAATGAACTTAAGTTATCGCATCTTACATCGGTTAAACAAAAGCATGATGAATCGGTCTCCGATTACGTCAAGAGATTTAGAGATACAAAAAACTGGTGTTATAGTTTGGTGATAACCGAGAGAGACTTGGCAGATCTTTTGCTTAATGGTTTGAAGACTCACATACAAGAAAAGCTAGAAGGCTATGAGTTTTTAAGTATCAACCAAGTTTTTGAAAAGGGCTTTGGCTCTGGAAATCCGAAGTAAAGATCTTAAAGAAATGCATAGATATAAAATTGATCGTCCGAAGGTAAATATGGTTGAATATGATAGTGATCACTCGGACGAAGAGGCTGACATCTATGCTACTGAATTTGTTTGGCCATCGAAGACCAAACCATTTACATGCAATGATCAGAAACTGATTCATAAGAATCACGATGAAGAGATGAAGTTCACCTTTAACATTGCTAAGTGTGAAAAAATTGATGCTTTGCTACAAGCTAACATTATCAGAATATCGCATACTTCACCGCCGGTTGAAGAGCTGAAACGATGTGCTTATTGCAAGTATCATAATTCTTTTTCTCATGCTACTAACGATTGCAATGTTTTTCGATGACAGATACAATCGGCCATTAATGATGGACGATTGAACTTTTCTGAGATGCAAGTTGATAAACATCCTTTTCCTATGAACACCATAGATTTGGAGGGGAAGAAGCTGCTCGTTCGGCTGGAAGTGGACGAATTTGCTAATAAGTCCAATGTTGTCATAGGTGAACCAAGGGAAAGCAAAGAAAGTGACAAGGTCTTGGGGAGACAAGTTGTGCTTGACAAACAGCCCGGTGGCAAGGAGATAATAAAGATCACCATTAGTAACCCTACACTCGGGGGGCAACCACAAGTATAAGGGAACACTCATTTCAAGTTTGTTAAGCCCAAGAGTCCAGAAGTTGGTAAGTGGAAGAAGAATGAAGGCAAGGTGCATCGTAAGTGGATCAAGCCAACTTTGGACATGTTGTTGTACAAATATGCCAATCAATCGGCTGGTTCTAACTCTGATTGGTCATCATACCTAAAGCGAGCAAGATCACCATCAGTTGATATGTTCAGTCGGTATGCAAAACCGACTGGATCGAGGTTACCGTTTCCACAAGAACGACGACAGCCTGTTTGGGATCGACTTGGCTCATATGAAAACCGACTAAATATTGGTGTTCATCACTCGGTTGGTCAAAATATGCCACCAAGTGGAAAATATCTGAGTGTAAGAATACGACCGAGTGGATTCTACTTAGTTGAACGTCTGAGTGGATTTCATCCAAATAAAAGGGTGCGCCCGAGTGAAAATTTCGTAGGCCAAAAAAGTCAACAAGAGTGGCGTGTCAAGTTGCCAAGTGTTGCAGTAGTGGAGTCAGGAAAAGGCAAGGAAAAAGTCAATACCAACTCACTTATCTTGGGAGACAAAACATTCACCATACAACAGCCTACTATGCACAGCAATCCGACCAAGCTGATACTCGCCATCGCGCTAAAGCATTCGACTAATGATCATGAGGCCAGTACTAGCCAAGACAAGCCACGAGATCCCAGATACACTCAACCGAAGTGGTGTCCACCAGGGCTAACGAAAACACAAAATAGGAAACTACAGAGGTTAAGGAATCAAGAGATGGCACAACGAGATGCCGAGAAACAAAGAGATGAATTGTTGAATAAAACTTGGCCCATGGTACCTACAAAACAAGTATGGAATCCTAAACCAATGCAAGATACATCGGCTTCTACACCTATCACAGCAACACCTACACCACTGACGGAGGACGATGCAGCCGCTACTACATTGTCCACTTCACCTTTTACTACTTCTTCACTTGGAGATATTTCAGAATTGGTGGACATGCTTGAGGATGGATATGATGTTTCGGACTATGAGCCTACACCGGTTCATGAAGGTATGGATATACATATGGTAAACTATCTACCCGCTGAGTTTCGTGTTGTGGATGAAGAAGGGGAGGTGGCTCAACTAGATTTTGGCCCTAAAAATGAAATATTCGAGAAGCCAAAAGAACCAGTGACGCACTTGAAACCATTGCACCTTAAAGGTCATATCAATGGATCACCACTCACTCAGATGCTTATTGATGGTGGTGCTGTGGTGAATCTCATGTCGTATTCGGTCTTCAGGAAATTGGTTTTTCCCGATGATGAATTAATCAAGACCAATATGGTGCTCAATGGGTTTTAAGGCAAAGAAAAAACTGAAGCCAAAGGTGTGATGTACGTGGAGCTTACAGTCGGAAGCAAAACTTTGGCTATTGCATTCTTTGTCGCCGAGGTGCAAGGTAATTACAACATGATTTTAGGCCACGATTGGGTTCATGCAAACCAGTGCATCCCATCTACTATGCACCAGTTATTAATTCAGTGGGTTGACGATGAAGTGGAAGTCATTCATGCGGATAACTCATCTTGTGTTGCTTTGGCCGATGCATCAGTAGATTGGCAACATCCCAATGCTACCTGCTTGACAGGGCGCGACTTATCAGAGTTTGATTTTCTCAGCGCTACAAAGAGTGGTTTTGTGCCAGTTTCTTTAAAGCCGGTTGGAGGCAATATGCTCCAAGGTATGATATGTTTAAATGGATTCTAATTCAGAGTGGTTATAGAAACGTCTTGCAAAATATCGGTCTAGTGAGAATGATATGTATGAGTCTATAGAGGAGTTAGATGACACGGATGAATTAGGACAAGGTTTTACGTCGGTTGGTCCATTAGAAGAGATAGATATAGAAGATGGTTCAGTCACTCGGTTGACTTCTGTAAACAAGAATTTGAGAGCCGATCGTAAAGCTGAGTTGATCGGGCTATTGAACGAATATGTTTTCTTTTTTGCATGGGAATATCATGAGATGACAGGTTTAAGCCGAGAGCTGGTGGAGCACCGATTACCTATAAAGCCCGGATTTAGACCTTACAAACAATCGCCTAGAAAGTTTAATCCAGAAACATACGACCGAATCAAGGAGGAGATCGGTCGATTACTGAAAGCTAATTTTATTAGACCTTGCAGGTATGCCGAGTGGATTTCTAACATTGTACCGGTAGAGAAAAAGGGGTATGGTAAGTTGAGAGTGTGCATTGATTTCAGAGATTTGAATAGAGCTGCACCCAAAGAGGAGTACCCCATGCCTATAGCTGGTATGCTTATTAATGATGCTTCAGGACATAAGGTCATTAGTTTTCTTGATGGTAATGCAGGATATAATCATATTTTTATGGCCGAAGAGGACATGTCCAAAACGGCTTTCCGTTGCCTCGTTTTCTTGGTTTATTCGAGTGGACACTAATGACCTTTGGATTGAGTAATGCTGGTGCCACGTATCAGAGGGCTATAAATTTGATTTTTCATGATTTACTTGATGTCATACTTGAGGTGTATATCGATGACATTGTTGTCAAATCGGATGCTTTTGAATCTCATCTAGCAGATTTGCGTTTAGCCTTTTAAAGAATGAATAAATATGAACTGAACATGAATCCTTTGAAATGTGCATTCGGTGTATCAGTTGGGAAGTTTTTGGGGTTCATCATTCATGAAAATGGTGTGGAGATTGATCCTAAGAAAAAAGAGGCTATACAGAAAGTAGAAGCTCCAACATGCAGGAGAGATATGCAAAAATTCCTTGGCAAGGTCAACTATTTGAGGAAATTCGTAGCCAACTTGTCAGGCAAGGTTGACGCATTCACTCACATCCTTCGGTTAAAGAATGATGCTGATTTTATTTGGGGGGAAAACAGCAAGAAGAATTTGATATGATCAAGGAATATCTGTGCACTCCTCCTATAATGAAAGAACCCAGACATGGGGGGTCATTCAAACTTTACATTGCACTGGAGGAAGGTGTTATTGGTGCTGTTTTGACCCAAGAGACCGAAGAAAAAGAGCATGCTATTACATATTTGAGTCGGCGATTGTTGGACGCTGAGACAAGGTACACATTTATTGAAAAATTATGCCTTTGTCTATATTACGCTTGCACCAAACTGAGCCATTACTTAGTACCGATTGCTTGCATAATAGCTTGTCAAACCGATGTCATTAAGTACATGCTCCATAGGCCAATTCTTAGTGGTAGCATTGGCAAGTGGGCTTGCTTTGATTGAATATGATTTGGCCTATGAATCTTTAAAATCCACGAAAGGCCTAATAGTTGTTGATTTCATTGTTGAGCATCGGATTAATGACAAACACGATATTGATGTAAACATTGTCTCGGTAGTACCATGGAGATTATATTTTGATGGTTCAGTTTGTAACAATGGACAAGGTGTTGGTATTGTTTATATATGTCCCCATGGTGCTGTTTTTGAAGCCTCATGTCGATTGGAATATTTTTGCAGAAATAATCAAGCCGAATATGAAGCACTCTTATTCGGCCTAGAGATGTTGATGGTTGTAGTCGCTACACATATTGAGGCTTTTGGTAATTCGTTATTAGTGGTACAACAAATATCCAAAGTTTTTTAGTATATTGACGAATCACTTAATATTTATCTGGACAAATGTCTAGATATAATTTCTGCTTTGGATTATTTTGGCATTGCTCATATATCTAGACATGACAATTGAAGAGCGAATGATTTGGCACAAGAAGCATCCAATTATCATGTTGATCGAGGCATGTTTCATATTTCTGAAAAGCCGATGTCCAGCTTTCCGAGTGTGAGGGAGGACGAACCAAAACACACAACTTCGGGCGCTAATGGAGAATCTGGAACATGTAAAACTCCAGAGTGGTGAAAGCCCATCATTGATTACTTATGTGATCCGAGTGAGAGGGTGGACAGGACTATTCAGCGTATGGCTTTCAAATATATGATGAGGGATGATGACCTTTATCGCCGAATAGTTGAGGATGTTCTTTTCAATTGTTTGGATGAAGATCAAGCCAAGATCGCTATGGGAGAGGTACATGAAGGTATTTGTGGAACTCGTCAGTCGGCTCCTAAGACAAAGTTGTTATTGCGACGTGCTAGATTTTATTGGCCGACAATGATTAATGATTGCTTCAGGTATTATAAAGGGTGTGAGGCTTGTCAAAAGTTTGGTGATATTCTAATGGCTCCTGCTGCTATGTTACATCCTATTATCAAGCCGTGTCCTTTTAGGGGCTGGGGTTTGGACTTCATTGGAGAAATTCACCCGTCTTCTTCAAAGGGGCATCGGTTCGTATTAGTAGCGACTGATTATTTCACTAAGTGGTCTGAAGCGGTACCGCTCAAGAACATGAGACATACGGAGGTGATTCAATTCATAACTGAGCACATCATTCACAGATTCGGCATTCCGCAAACTTTGACTACAGATCAAGGTTTGTATTTTATGTCACATTAAGTTAAAGAATTTGCCGAGTTTTATAAGATAAAGATGCTCAGTTCATCTCCGTATTATGCCCAAGCTAATGGACAAGCTGAATCTAGCAATAAAAGATTGATCAAGCTCATCAAAAAGAAAATTGAGGGTAATCCAAGGAGATGGCATGAGCTTCTATCTGAGGCTTTATGGGCACATCGAATATCAAAGCACGGTGCTACAAAGGTAACCCCTTTTGAGCTAGTATATGGTCAAGAGGTTGTTTTACCAATTGAAGTAAATTTGAGTGCTTTGCGGATAGCCAAACAAAATGATATATCGACCGTAGACTTTTATAATTTAATGATGGACAATATTGATGAAGTGGCCGATAAACGTTTAGTTGCTTTAAAGGCCATAGAAAAGGACAAGTTAAGAGTGGCGAGAGCTTATAATAAAAGAGTCAAATTGAAGAATTTACAAGTTGGCGATCTCGTGTGGAAAGTGATCTTACCGATTGGTTCAAGAGATAGAAAGTTCGGGAAGTGGTCTCCGAACTGGGAAGGCCCTTATAAGATTGCGAGAATAGTTCCTAGAAATTCATATTTGGTGGAAACAATTCAAGGGACGATGCTACCTCGAGCCCTCAATGGTAAATATCTGAAAAAATATCATCCGAGTGTACGGCAAGAAGCTTGAGTAGGCAATGGCCGATATATGATTATCGCCCTTAGCATAAATATGGCAGATACATAATTATCGCCCTCGAAAATGTAGATGGAGTGTTGACATCGTCCTGAGAATAGACGTGTGCCTGTTATTTTTCGGCACACAAGCTTTGCCCAAAAACACGGGGGCATGTATTGAAACCAGATTTTGGGACGGAAGAAAATCTTATTAAGATTGGTTCAAAGGAAGAAGTGCTCCACATGAAAGAGTTTTGTGGTGTTGACATGAATATTTTTGGAGTTTGGGGTATCGCTGTCCAATCTAATATTGAAGGCCGAAACTATGTTCGAAGTGCTGAGATTTCATATTCAGAGTACTGTTTTGCCTTTTAAGCCAATAAGACAGCCTCAAATGGAAAAATGTTCAACAGGAATTGTGTTCGCCTCGTTGCGTCGATCAATTTTGATATATATTTTGTCTCAATCCGAGTTAGTGTGTGACCAGAAGGGACAAAACAAGATCACGTTGAAGTTTCACTCAGGGATTCCGAGGGAGTTCACCATCCGAGTGGAATTTGCCATCCGAATGGAAAGTTTGCCATCCGAGGGGAGTTGCCATCCGAGTGGAATTTGCCATTCGAGTGAAAAGTTCCTAAAAACGAGTGGAACTTGGGTGAGATATATGAATTCCGAGGGAAAGTATAGCTATCCGAGTGAAAACTTGATGACCGAGTGAAAAGTTTCCGAATTTTGGTCAAGGTGTCATGAATTCAGAGTGAAAATTGTTGTCCGAGTAAAAATCGATGACCAAGTGAAAATCACTCGACCGACTAACAGGGGCTCCGAATCCGAGTGATTCAACCAGAAGGTCGAGATTGTCCTGTATGGTCATCTAGATGGCCTCGGATGGAAAAGTGTTCAACACGAAAGTTGTTTGTAACGTAGAAATGGTCAACTTTGCTTTTAAGGTCATTATCATCTGAGGTAATACACGGCCTACAGGGATGCTACAACACTCGGACAGTCGAGTCCACTATATGACCGAGGCCGAGTTAAAGTTGAAGATGACTTCGTGGAGTATTCAAGATGACCTTATTTGGAAACATTATCAACATAAGAGTTGTTTGTACCATCAAGGCGGTCTATTTTGATATATATATATATATCGTCCCAATTGGAGGTCATATGCGGGTTTCACAGCCCACGCAAGGAACAAGACAGAAGATTGGGCTAGATTTGGGCTGAATTCGAGTTAGACTAGAAGTAGGACTCTAGGACGTGATTTGCTTTAGTTTTCTTGTAGGGAAAGCCTAGATGAATCCTTTTCTTGTACGGGATGTCCACCTTCCTCTTATATATGTTGGGGTTGACAGCCGATTGAACAACACACAATCGAAACATCAATATACTACTTTTCATCTATGTTTTATCCTTGCATCGTTTTCATCTCTCGTTCTTCGATGTACCTCGAATTTGAGAGCTGTGAATCCCGAGGCTCTAGGGGCGAGCAAATCGACCTAGGGCAGCCCATAGCCGCTGGATTCCCTGACGGGGTCCTTCAAAAGCATCCGCCGGCTGTCTTGCGTATTGCGCTGCCGGTCGGATCTCCTTCGACGTGAGCTGCTGTGCATCACCCCCGGCGTTGAAGGTACACGTGACGTTTTCGTGTGTCAACACCTACGGTTTAAAACAGAGGGAGAGGCAGAGAGACACAGACGGGGAGGCTCTCCGGCGATGGTCGCCGGCGATAGAGACGACGGCAATGCTCGGAGAATGGAGGAATGGATCGGCCGCTCCGACACGATAAGACACGTACCCGCAGCGTGACAAGAGGTGGCCGAATATAGTCGTCCCCTTTCTCTCCGGCGGCGGCGAATTCGGGTGGTCGTCGGAGACGTCGATCCCGGCAATGATTGGCTTGTGCGAGAGGGCAGGGAGCACCAGAGGGATGCTGTGAATTCAAAGGCGGGGTCAATTGGGATCTGGGATGAGGGGTTGATGCTGGCGATGGGTGGCTATATGCGGCGGAGCTCCGATGAGCTTTCGAGGCCAGAGGGCCTCTCGGCCATGGTTCGCTACTCGGGAGGCAGATTGGAGGTGGTTGGGGCTGCTTGATGAGCTCGGAGAGGCCGGGCAAGCCTTTAAATAGGCCAGTGACGATCTCAACCAATCTCTCTCGAAGCAGCGAGGCTAGGGCCGGCCACTAGAATTGGGGAGCTGAGATGGCCGTCGCGGAGTGCTTTGAGGTGACGGGGGAGGGCAGAAGGACGACGAGACGTATACTATGCCATTAAGAGCTCACGAACGACAACAGTGCCTGAAGCCGACTGTTTTTCTCGTGGCGGAGCTTGGCTGGGACCGGCGGCGGCCTTCCCCGGCGACCGTGAGGTTTCGGAAGGTGCCATGTGGCTTCCAGGGACGCTGTCGGCACCAACAACAAGGGGGAGCAGCGAAAGACCGCTCGGGCGAGCAGATCTAACGTGGGTGCCATGCAGAGTGTGCACTCTAGCATGTCAGCACCATGCTCACCACGTGATGGGGTTATAGTCCCAGGGTAGGGTCATAGGTCTGCCCTATAGGTCCTACCCAAGGACTACCCTCCATAGAAGACAAGGCCCTTAGACAGTTCCGACTGAACTAAGGACGCCCCCATCATCCAGTCGGCGACGATCCACTCGGAGCATATCTAACGTGCCCACTGGAATCCACTCTGTACATCGTAACCTCCGAGAAGGACAACAGTCATACGTCTTCATACACCATAATTAGCATTTAAGGCTTACGTTACCTATAACGCCGGCGTTTACTCGCCACTATTCCACCCTTGTCCACCGGGCCATTATGAAGGGAAGCACACTCTATATAAGCCGCCCATCACCACTGGTACGGGGGTTGGCACTTGCTGTAATCCCACAATACACTCGACACAAAGCTCCCAAGAGCACTGAGATGTAGGGCTTTTACCTCCACCGTAGAGGGGCCTGAACTCATACATCCTCGCCGTAGCTAAGGCTCTGCCCATATACTTTCGTACCCCATACTTCTACTGTCAGACTTATACCCACGACAATTGGCGCCCACCGTGGGGAAGGCGTCTAAGCGACTTCCGGCGAGTTTGCGATTTCATCTTTTCGTCATGTCATCCGGCGGAGATCTGTGCATGGGTCATGAGATCCTCTTCGGTGCACTCTCCTTCATCGCCGAAGATTCGGCATGGCTTCAGGATGCGTCCCTCGACGTCGAGACGCTTCCGAGTCACGGGGCTACGCACTTCCGTGCCAGTTCCTGCGACGTTCTTCTTCTCCAGCCATCGACCCCGGTGTCGAGCTTCGCCCCCGTCACGTGCCGCAACAAGTGATCCGGTCGCTCGTCGCTCCAGCGTTGGGTGCGACGCGCCCTAGCGCGACAAAACATGTCCTCTCAAGTGGCGGTGCTCGAATCGGTTGTGGTCCCGCCCTCATCCCAGTGCTTGGAGTCAGTTTTGACTGAACTAGCTTCCGAGTATCAGGGTCACGGGCTTGCAGCCGAAGTACTCATGGCCGATTCCCAGGAAAGTCCCCTCGGGACTGATCGGAACGAGCGTGAGTTCGGAGAATCATCCGGCGCTCGTCGTCAGCACCATCGTTCTACCAGTCGACGCACTCGCTAGAGCAACGTCGAGGTGTTCCGCACACCCATCCTCAACTTGGCTGCAGCCGCCAGGATAGCCGATTCTCTCCACCCGACTGATTCGGAGGCTGGTAGAGGAATCGAGCAGATCCGTGCATTGTTACATACGGCGTAGCAACAAAACTCGGCGGTCTCCCAGTCGCACAACAAGATCGACAACTGTTTCGTTCAGGCGAACACACATCGGTCGGTTCTCAGTCCCGACTCTCACCAGCGACGCAGAGGGGGCAGCCGTTCCAGGGACCCGAGTCGGAATCCACTTTCCATTCGGTCTCATCCTGAAGATCGTCGTCGTTCGCATACTCCTCCGCGGAGTGGGCCTTACGGACCCCGGCATTACGATGATCGTCATTCGGGCGGTGGCGCACATGATCCAAGTCCTAATACAAGAGGGTACATCACTCAGAAGAAGGTCGATAGAAGTCGAGCCCACCGTGATGGTCACGATAGAGACTGTCTGAGTGGAAGCAGGACAGTTGTTTCTGGTCCCGAGTGCTTCAGTCGGGCCATCCGCTCGGCTGACATCCCTCCCAACTTCCGATTGGCGACGGGAATCAGCAAATTCACAGGAGAGTCCAAACCAGAAACTTGGTTAGATGACTACAGAGTGAAACATCTCCCACTGATGCTTGACGGTTTGGCTCGAGCTTGGCTAAACCAGTTAGCCCCTTCAAGCATTTACAGTTGGGCAGATCTGTCCCGAGTCTTCATGAGGACCTTCGAGGGTACGTGCAAACGCCCTGCTGGCCTCGTAGAGCTTCAGCACTGTGTCTAGAAGCAAAACGAGCCCTTGCGTGATTTCATCCAACGCTGGACGACCCTCTACCACACGGTGGAGAATGTTACAGAGCACCAAGCAGTCTGCGCCTTCAAGGCAGGCATTCGGTACAGAGATCTGTATCTGAAGTTTGGTCGAACAGGTGACATCTCCATGAGCAAGATGATGGAGATAGCCGCGCGCTATGCAAATGGCGAAGAGGAGGACCGCATACATAGCGGCAAGCATAAGTCAGTCGCCGATGGAGATGGGAACAACAGTCGGAAGCAGAAGCAGAAAGCTCAATCCACTCCGCAAGCAGAGGAGGCAGTGGTTACAAATGCCAAGTTCAAAGCAAGGGGAAAGCACAGTACACCCCCAAGAAGAGACAGTCAGAAAATTCCATCCTAGATCAACCGTGTCCAATCCACACGAAGACGGATGAAGAAGGCAATGTCGTATTGCCGAAGCATACCACTCGGCAGTGTCGCCTCCTGATCCAAGGATTCGGTGAAGGACAACCAAGTGAGAAGGACACCGAGCAAGATGACGAGGACAAGGAGGATCCGTTCCCTCAAGTCCATGCAACGTTAATGATTTTTGCTGATGTAGAAAGGAAAAGTCGACTGAAGCTGGTCAACAGGGAGGTAAACATGGCAACCCCATCCACTCCCCCGTTCCTCAAGTGGTCACAGACTGCAATCACCTTTGATCAGTCAGACCACCCAGCACACGTACCCACCCCAGGGGGGCAAGCTCTGGTCATCGACCCTGTGGTGGAAGGAGTTAGGCTGCGCAAAGTCCTCATGGACGGCGGCAGCGGCTTGAATATCATGTACGCCGATACTCTCAAGGGAATGGGCATTCCGATGTCTAGACTTAGAGAGAGCAGTATGCAGTTCCTTGGAGTCGTCCGAGGAAGAAAGGCCAAATCACTCGGCCAGATTGCGTTGGATGTCGTTTTCGGCTCTGACAAGAACTTTCGTAAAGAGAAGTTAACATTCGAGGTGGTAGACTTCCAGAGTGCATACCATGCGATTCTGGGTCGTCCGGCATATGCATGTTTCATGGCCCGTCCATGTTACGTCTATTTGAAGCTGAAGATGCCAGGTCCCAAGGGTGTGATTACTGTCACAAGCAATTGGCAGCGGGCCGAGGAGTGTCTGTAGCAGGGGTCGAGAATTGCAGATCATCAGATGGCTCTACTCGAGTTGGATGAGTACAAGAAGACTGTCGACCCCGCTGACTTGATGCGTTCAAAGAAGTCAGCTTCCGAGTCCGCATTCCAGTCGGCGGGAGGAACGAAGAAAGTAAGCATCCACCCGACGGATGCCACCGCCGCCCCAACAAACATCTCCACCACCCTAGATCCAAAATAGGAAGCCGAGCTCATCCAATTCCTCCGTGAGAACTAGGACATTTTTGCATGGAAGCCTGCTGACATGCCAGGTGTACCCAGGGAGTTGGCTGAGCACCGACTGCATGTGGATCCTGCCGCTCGACCCGTCCGAGAACGCCTGCGTCGGTCCTTCGCGCACAAGAGGAAAGCAATCAGAGAGGAGGTTTCTAAACTTTTGGCAGCCAACTTCATTTGCGAGGTACACCACTCCGAGTGGCTCGCTAATGTTGTCATGGTGCCCAAGAAGGACAAGTCTCTCCGTATGTGCATCAGTTTCAAGCATCTTAATAAGGTCTGTCCGAAAGACCACTTCCCGCTCCCCCACATTGATCAAATCGTTGATTCGACTGCGGGTTGCGAGCGCTTATCCTTCCTTGATGCCTATTCGGGCTATCATCAGATCCGTCTGTATGGTCCAGATGAATTAAAAACAGCCTTCATCACCCCATTCGGGTGCTTCTGTTACATCACTATGCCATTCGGTTTGAAGAATGCAGGAGCAACTTTTATGCGAATGATCCAAAAATGCCTCCTAGACCAGATCAGTCGAAATGTGGAGGCATATATGGACGATATCGTAGTCAAGTCACGCAAAGGTTCCGACCTGCTGACTGACTTGGCAGAAACATTCGCCAACCTACGTAGGTATGATATCAAGCTCAACCCAGCCAAGTGTTCATTCGGCGTTCCCAGCGGGAAGTTACTCGGTTTCTTCGTTTCCGAACGAGGGATCGATGTCAACCCCGAAACTATCGGGACCATTGTTTGAATGGAGCGGCCGGTAAGAGTACATGATGTTCAAAAGCTCACAGGTTGCCTAGCGGCTTTGAGCAGGATTATGGATCGACTCGGCGAGAAGGCGTTACCTCTGTACCGACTCATGAAGAACTTAGATACCTTCGAGTGGACAGACGAAGCCCAAATCGCATTCGACGACCACAATGTTGGAATTATGCCCTAGAGGCAATAATAAATATAGTTATTATTACAATTCCTGTATCAAGATAATCGTTTATTATCCATGCTATAATTGTATTGAATGAAGACTTATTTACATGTGTGGATACATAGACAAAACACCGTCCCTAGCAAGCCTCTAGTTGGCTAGCCAGTTGATCAAAGATAGTCAGTGTCTTCTGATTATGAACAAAGTGTTGTTGCTTGATAACTGGATCGCGTCATTAGGAGAATCACGTGATGGACTAGACCCAAACTAATAGACGTAGCATGTTGATCGTGTCATTTTGTTGCTACTGTTTTCTGCGTGTCAAGTATTTATTCCTATGACCATGAGATCATATAACTCACTGACACCGGAGGAATGCCTTGTGTGTATCAAACGTCGCAACGTAACTGGGTGACTATAAAGATGCTCTACAGGTATCTCCGAAGGTGTTAGTTGAGTTAGTATGGATCAAGACTGGGATTTGTCACTCCGTGTGACGGAGAGGTATCTCGGGGCCCACTCGGTAATACAACATCACACACAAGCCTTGCAAGCAATGTGACTTAGTGAAAGTTGCGGGATCTTGTATTACGGAACGAGTAAAGAGACTTGCCGGTGAACGAGATTGAAATAGGTATGCGGATACTGACGATCGAATCTCGGGCAAGTAACATACCGAAGGACAAAGGGAATGACATACGGGATTATATGAATCCTTGGCTCTGAGGTTCAAACGATAAGATCTTCGTAGAATATGTAGGATCCAATATGGGCATCCAGGTCCCGCTATTGGATATTGACGGAGGAGTCTCTCGGGTCATGTCTACATAGTTCTCGAACCCGCAGGGTCTGCACACTTAAGGTTCGACGTTGTTTTATGCGTATTTGAGATATATGGTTGGTTACGGAATGTTGTTCGGAGTCCCGGATGAGATCAGGGACGTGACGAGGGTTTCCAGAATGGTCCGGAAACAAAGATTGATATATAGGATGACCTCATTTGATTACCGGAAGGTTTTCGGAGTTACCGGGAATGTACCGGGAATGACGAATGGGTTCCGGGAGTTCACCGGGGGGGGGGGGGGGGCAACCCACCCCGGGGAAGCCCATAGGCCTTGAGGGTGGTACACCAGCCCTTAGTGGGCTGGTGGGACAGCCCAAAAGGGCCCTATGCGTCTAGGAAAGAAAATCAAAGAGAAAAGGAAAAAAAAGAGGAGGTGGGAAGGGAAGGAAGGACTCCCACCCACCAAACCAAGTCCAACTCGGTTTGGGGGGGGGGGAGCCTTCCCCCTTGGACTCGTCCGACCCCCTTGGGGCTCCTTAAGCCCCAAGGCAAGGTACCCTCCCTCCCACCTATATATACGGAGGTTTTAGGGCTGATATGAGACGACTTTTCCACGGCAGCCCGACCACATACCTCCACGGTTTTTCCTCTAGATCGCGTTTCTGCAGAGCTCGGGCGGAGCCCTGCTGAGACAAGGTCATCACCAACCTCCGGAGCGCCGTCACGCTGCCGGAGAACTCTTCTACCTCTCCGTCTCTCTTGCTGGATCAAGAAGGCCGAGATCATCGTCGAGCTATACGTGTGCTGAACGCGGAGGTGCCGTCCGTTCGGTACTAGATCGTGGGACTGATCGCGGGATTGTTCGCGGGGCGGATCGAGAGATGTGAGGACGTTCCACTACATCAACCGCGTTCACTAACGCTTCTGCTGTACGATCTACAAGGGTACGTAGATCACTCATCGCCTCTCATAGATGGACATCACCATGATAGGTCTTCGTGCGCGTAGGAAAATTTTTGTTTCCCATGCGACGTTCTCCAACAGTGGCATCATGAGCTAGGTTCATGCGTAGATGTCTTCTCGAGTAGAACACAAAAGTTTTTGTGGGCAGTGATGTGCGTTTTGCTGCCCTCCTTAGTCTTTTCTTGATTCCGCGGTATTGTTGGATTGAAGCGGCTTGGACCGACATTACTCGTACGCTTACAAGAGACTGGTTTCATCGCTACGAGTAACCCCGTTGCTCAAAGATGACTGGCAAGTGTCGGTTTCTCCAACTTTAGTTGAATCGGATTTGACCGAGGGGGTCCTTGGATGAGGTTAAATAGTAACTCATATATCTCCGTTGTGGTGTTTGCGTAAGTAAGATGCGATCCTACCAGATACCCATGGTCACCACATAAAACATGCAACAACAAAATTAGAGGACGTCTAACTTGTTTTTGCAGGGTATGCTTGTGATGTGATATGGCCAACTATGTGATGTGATATATTGGATGTATGAGATGATCATGTTGTAATAGTAAATATCGACTTGCACGTCGATGGTATGGCAACCGGCAGGAGCCATAGGGTTGTCTTTATACTAACGTTTGTGCTTGCAGATGCGTTTACTATTTTGCTAGGATGTAGCTTTAGTAGTAATAGCATGAGTAGCACAACAACCCCGATGGCAACACGTTGATGGAGATCATGGTGTGGCGCCGGTGACAAGAAGATCGTGCCGGTGCTTTGGTGATGGAGATCAAGAAGCACGTGATGATGGCCATATCATGTCACTTATGAATTGCATGTGATGTTAATCCTTTTATGCACCTTATTTTGCTTAGAACTACGGTAGCATTATGAGGTGATCTCTCACTAAAATTTCAAGACAAAATTGTGTTCTCCCCGACTGTGCACCGTTGCTACAGTTCGTCCTTTCGAGACACCATTTGATGATCTGGTGTGATAGACTCAACGTTCACATACAACGGGTGCAAAACAGTTGCGCACGCGGAACACTCGGGTTAAGCTTGACGAGCCTAGCATGTGCAGACATGGCCTCGGAACACATGAGACTGAAAGGTCGATCATGAATCATATAGATGATATGATTAGCATAGGGATGCTTACCACTGAAACTATACTCAACTCACGTGATGACCGGACTTGAGCTAGAATAAGTGGATCATGAACCACTCAAATGACTAGAGAGATGTACTTTTTGAGTGGGAGTTTAGCGAATAATTTGATTAAGTTAAACTCTAATTATCTTGAACATAGTCTAAGTCCACTTTGAATATATTTGTGTTGTAGATCATGGCTCACGCTACAGTCATCCTGAATTTTAATACGTTCCTAGAGAAAGCTAAGTTGAAAGATGATGGAAGCAACTTTGTAGACTGGGCTCGTAATCTTAAGCTAATCTTACAAGCTGGGAAGAAGGATTATGTCCTTAATGCTGCGCTAGGAGATGAACCACCCGCTACGGCTGATCAGGATGTTAAGAACGCTTGGTTAGCACGTAAGGAGGACTACTCAATAGTTCAATGTGCAGTCTTGTATGGCTTAGAACCGGGACTTCAACGTCGCTTTGAGCGTCATGGAGCATTTGAGATGTTCCAGGAGTTGAAGTTTATCTTTCAGAAGAACGCCCGGATCGGGAGGTATGAGACCTCCGATAAATTCTATGCTTGCAAGATGGAGGAAAACTCGTCTGTCGGTGAACATGTGCTCAAAATGTCTGGGTACTCAAACCGTCTAGCTGATCTGGGGATTGAACTCCCGCAAGAGGCTATCACAGACAGAATCCTTCAATCACTGCCGCCAAGCTATAAAGGCTTTGTGTTGAACTACAACATGCAAGGGATGAACAAGTCTCCTGGCGAGTTGTTTGCGATGCTGAAAGTCGCAGAGTCTGAACTCCGTAAAGAGCATCAAGTGTTGATGGTGAATAAGACCACTAGTTTCAAGAGAAACGGCAAAGGCAAGAAGGGTAATTCTAAGAAGAGCGGCAAGCCTGTTGCCAATCCGACGAAGAAACCCAAAGCTGGACCTAAGCCTGAAACGGAGTGTTACTATTGCAAGGGTATGGGTCACTGGAAGCGCAATTGCCCCAAGTATGTGGCAGATAAGAAGGCGGCCAAAGAAAAATCAGGTATATTTGATATACATGTTATTGATGTGTACTTAACCGGCTCTCGTAGTAGTGCCTGGGTATTCGATACCGGTTCTGTTGCTCATATTTGCAACTCGAAACAGGAACTGCGGAATAGACGAAGGCTGGCGAAAGATGAAGTGACGATGCGCGTAGGAAATGGTTCCAAGGTTGATGCAATCGCCGTCGGCACAGTTTCACTTCAGTTACCATCAGGATTAGTGATGAACTTAAATCATTGTGCCTGCGTTGAGCATGAACATTATATCTGGATCTTGTTTATTGTGAGACGGTTACTCTTTTAAGTCAGAGAATAATGGTTGTTCTATTTCTATGAGTAACATCTTTTATGGTCATGCACCTAATGTGAGAGGATTGTTCATATTGAATCTTGATAGCGATACACATATACATTGAGACCAAAAGAGTTAGAGTTAACAATGATAGCGCCATGTTTTTGTGGCACTGCCGCTTAGGTCATATTGGTGTAAAGCGCATGAAGAAACTCCATGCTGATGGACTTTTGGAGTCACTTGACTTTGATTCACTTGACACGTGCGAACCATGCCTCATGGACAAGATGACTAAAACTCCGTTCTCCGGAACAATGGAGCGTGCAAGTGACTTGTTGGAAATCATACATACCGATGTGTGTGGTCCGATGAGCGTGGAGGCACGCGGCGGATATCATTATTTTCTCACCTTCACTGACGATTTGAGTAGATATGGTTATGTCTACTTGATGAAGCACAAGTCTGAAACATTTGAAAAGTTCAAGCAATTTCAGAGTGAAGTGGAAAATCATCGTAACAAGAAGATCAAGTTCCTACGGTCTGATCGTGGGGGTGAATATCTGAGTTTCGAGTTTGGTACTCACTTAAGACAATGTGGAATTGTTTCACAGTTAACACCGCCTGGAACACCACAGCGTAATGGTGTGTCCGAACGTCGTAATCGTACTCTATTAGAAATGGTGCGATCTATGATGTCTCTTACTGATTTGCCATTATCGTTTTGGGGTTATGCATTAGAAACAGCTGCATTCACTTTAAATAGGGCACCATCAAAATCCGTTGAGACGACACCATACGAACTGTGGTATGGCAAAAGGCCAAAGTTGTCGTTTCTTAAAGTTTGGGGATGTGATGCTTATGTCAAAAAGCTTCAGCCTGAAAAGCTGGAACCCAAAGCAGAAAAATGCGTCTTCATAGGTTACCCAAAAGGAACAGTTGGGTACACCTTCTATCTCAAATCCGAGGGCAAAGTGTTTGTTGCTAAAAACGGAGCTTTTGTCGAGAAGGGGTTTCTCTCGAGAGAATTGAGTGGGAGGAAGATAGAACTTGACGAGGTTGTCGAACCTCTCATCCCTCTGGATGGTGGCGCAGGGCAAGGGGAAACCTCTATCGTTGCAACGCCGGTTGAGGAGGAAGTTAACGATGATGATCATGAAACTCCAGTTCAAGTTTCTGTCGAACCACGCAGGTCGACGAGACCATGTGCTGCTCCAGAGTGGTACGGTAATCCCGTCTTATGAATCATGTTGTTAGAGAACAATGAACCTGCAAATTATGAAGAAGCAATGGTGGGCCCAGATTCCAACAAATGGCTAGAAGCCATGAAGTCCGAGATAGGATCCATGTATGAGAACAAAGTGTGGACTTTGGAGGTACTACCTGAGGGCCGCAAGGCTATTCAGAACAAATGGATCTTTACGAGGAAGACGGACGCTGACGGCAATGTGACCGTTTATAAAGCTCGACTTGTGGCAAAGGGTTTTTCACAAGTTCAAGGAGTTGACTACAATGAGACATTCTCACCCGTAGCGATGCTTAAGTCCGTTAGAATCATGTTAGCAATAGCTGCATTTTTCGATTATGAAATGTGGCAGATGGATGTCAAGACGACGTTCCTTAACGGTTTTCTTAAGGAAGAGTTGTATATGATACAACCCGAAGGTTTTGTCGATCCTAAGAATGCTAACAAGGTGTGCAAGCTCCAGCGATCCATTTATGGACTGGTGCAAGCATCTCGGAGTTGGAACAAACGCTTTGATGAGGTGATCAAAGCATTTGGGTTTATATAAGTGGTTGGAGAATCTTGTATTTACAAGAAAGTGAGTGGGAGCTCTGTGGCGATTCTAATATTGTATGTGGATGACATATTGCTGATTGGAAACAACGTGGAGTTTTTAGAGAGCATAGAGGATTACTTGAATAAGAGTTTCTCTATGAAGGACCTAGGAGAAGCTGCTTACATTCTAGGCATTAAGATCTATAGGGATAGATCAAAACGCCTGATAGGACTTTCACAAAGCACATACCTTGATAAAGTTTTGAAGAGGTTCAAAATGGAACAGTCCAAGAAAGGGTTCTTGCCAGTTTTACAAGGTACGAGATTGAGTAAGACTCAGTGCCCAGCAACTGATGAAGATAGAGAGCATATGCGCTCCGTCCCCTATGCTTCAGCCATAGGTTCTATCATGTATGCAATGTTGTGCACTAGAACAGATGTTAGCCTGGCCATAAGTATGGCAGGTAGGTTCCAGAGTAATCCAGGAGTGGATCACTGGACAGCGGTCAAGAATATCCTGAAGTACCTGAAAAGGACTAAGGAGATGTTTCTCGTGTATGGAGGTGACGAAGAGCTCGCCGTAAAAGGTTACGTCGATGCAAGCTTTGACACAGATCCGGACGACTCTAAGTCGCAAACCGGATACATATTTATTCTTAATGGGGGTGCGGTAAGCTGGTGGAGTTCCAAGCAAAGCGTCGTAGCAGATTCTACATGTGAAGCGGAGTACATGGTTGCCTCGGAGGCGGCTAAGGAGGGTGTCTGGATGAAGCAGTTCATGACGGATCTTGGAGTGGTGCCAAGCGCACTGAATCCAATAACCTTGTTCTATGACAACACGGGTGCCATTGCCTTAGCAAAGGAACCACGGTTTCACAAGAAGACCAGACAAATCAAACGACACTTCAACCTCATCCGCGACTACGTCGAGGGAGAGGACGTAAATATATGCAAAGTGCACACGGATCTGAATGTAGCAGACCCGCTGACTAAACCTCTTCCACGGCAAAAGCATGATCAACACCAGAACTGTATGGGTGTTAGATTTATTACAATGTAATTCACATGATGATGTGAGGGCTAGATTATTGACTCTAGTGCAAGTGGGAGACTGTTGGAATTATGCCCTAGAGGCAATAATAAATATAGTTATTATTATAATTCCTGTATCAAGATAATCGTTTATTATCCATGCTATAATTGTATTGAATGAAGACTCATTTACATGTGTGGATACATAGACAAAACACCGTCCCTAGAAAGCCTCTAGTTGGCTAGCCAGTTGATCAAAGATAGTCAGTGTCTTCTGATTATGAACAAAGTGTTGTTGCTTGATAACTGGATCACGTCATTAGGAGAATCACGTGATGGACTAGACCCAAACTAATAGACGTAGCATGTTGATCGTGTCATTTTGTTGCTACTGTTTTCTGCGTGTCAAGTATTTATTCCTATGACCATGAGATCATATAACTCACTGACACCGGAGGAATGCCTTGTTTGTATCAAACGTCGCAACGTAACTGGGTGACTATAAAGATGCTCTACAGGTATCTACGAAGGTGTTAGCTGAGTTAGTATGGATCAAGACTGGGATTTGTCACTCCGTGTGACGGAGAGGTATCTCAGGGCCCACTCGGTAATACAACATCAGACACAAGCCTTGTAAGCAATGTGACTTAGTGAAAGTTGCGGGATCTTGTATTACGGAACGAGTAAAGAGACTTGCCGGTGAACGAGATAGAAATAGGTATGCGGATACTGACGATCGAATCTCGGGCAAGTAACATACCGAAGGACAAAGGGAATGACATACGGGATTATATGAATCCTTGGCACTGAGGTTCAAACGATAAGATCTTCGTAGAATATGTAGGATCCAATATGGGCATCCAGATCCCGCTATTGGATATTGACCGAGGAGTCTCTCGGGTCATGTCTACATAGTTCTCGAACCCGCAGGGTCTGCACACTTAAGGTTCGACGTTGTTTTATTCGTATTTGAGTTATATGGTTGGTTACTGAATGTTGTTGGGAGTCCCGGATGAGATCACGGACGTCACGAGGGTTTCTGGAATGGTCCGGAAATGAAGATTGATATATAGGATGACCTCATTTGATTACCGGAAGGTCTTCGGAGTTACCGGGAATGTACCGGGAATGACGAATGGGTTCCGGGAGTTCACCGGGGGGGCAACCCACCCCGGGGAAGCCCATAGGCCTTGAGGGTGGCACACCAGCCCTTAGTGGGCTGGTGGGACAGCCCAAAAGGGCCCTATGCGCCTAGGAAAGAAAATCAAAGAGAAAAGAAAAAAAAAGAGGAGGTGGGAAGGGAAGGAAGGACTCCCACCCACCAAACCAAGTCCAACTCGGTTTGGGGGGGAGCCTTCCCCCTTGGACTCGGCCGACCCCCTTGGGGCTCCTTGAGCCCCAAGGAAAGGTCCCCTCCTTCCCACCTATATATACGGAGGTTTTAGGGCTGATTTGAGACGACTTTTCCACGGCAGCCCGACCACATACCTCCACGGTTTTTCCTCTAGATCGCGTTTCTGCAGAGCTCAGGCGGAGCCCTACTGAGACAAGGTCATCACCAACCTCCGGAGCGCCGTCACGCTGCCGGAGAACTCTTCTACCTCTCCGTGTCTCTTGCTGGATCAAGAAGGCCGAGATCATCGTCGAGCTGTACGTGTGCTGAACGCGGAGGTGTCGTCCATTCGGTACTAGATCATGGGACTGATCGCGAGATTGTTCGCGGGGCGTATCGAGGGACGTGAGGACGTTCCACTACATCAACCGCGTTCACTAACGCTTCTGCTGTACGATCTACAAGGGTACGTAGATCACTCATCCCCTCTCGTAGATGGACATCACCATGATAGGTCTTCGTGCGCGTAGGAAAATTTTTGTTTCCCATGCGACGTTCTCCAACACACAAAGCCCTGCTTTCCACCCAGCCGGTTCTTACTACCCCGCTCAGTAAAGAACCCCTTCATCTGTACATCGCGGCTACAAATCAAGTCATCAGCACCGTTCTGACAGTCGAACGCGAAGAAGAAGGCAAAGCATACAAGGTTCAGCGGCCAGTATATTATGTTTCTGAAGTCCTAACTCCTTCCAAGCAGAGGTATCCCCATTATCAGAAGCTTATTTATGGGATCTACATGACTGCAAAGAAGGTGGTTCATTATTTCCAAGACCACTCGGTATCTGTCATATCTGATGCTCCGTTGTCGTAAATTCTCCACAATCGGGACGCATCAGGCCGAGTAGCAAAGTGGGCAATGGAGATGCTATACTGCGACATCAAGTTCGAAGCCAAGAAAGCTATAAAATCTCAAGCTCTTGCTGACTTCATAGCAGAATGGGTAGAACAGCAGCAACCGACTCACATCTACTTGGCTCATTGGACCATGTTCTTCGATTGGTCCAAGATGTTGAATGGCTCTGGCGCCGGCGTAGTGCTCATATCCCCGAAAGGTGATAAACTCAAGTATGTGTTGCAAATCCATTTTGATTCTTCCAACAACGAAGCAGAGTACGAAGCTCTCCTTTACGGGTTGCTCATGGCCATCACACTCGGCGTCCGTCGCCTGATGGTCTATGGCGACTCAGATCTAGTGATTAATCAAGTAATGAAGGAGTGGGATGTAAGGAACCCCACAATGACTGCATACTGCAACACAATAAGGAAGCTCGAGAAGAAGTTTGAAGGTCTGGAACTTCACCATGTTCCCCGACTGAAAAACCAAGCAGCATATGAATTGGCAAAACTTGGATCCACATGGAGACCGGTCCCGAGTGATGTCTGCCTTGAGCACCTACACCTCCCCTCGGTAAAAGAAGATCCTTTTATAGAGGAACCTATACAACCGAAGAGCTCAACAGATCAGACTGAAGTCGAGGTTCCCGCTGGGGTTGACTTGATCATGGAGATTCTAGCTGTCATTCCCGAATGGACTGTGCCATTCATTGCGTACATCATGAGGCAAGAGTTACCGGAAGACGAAGTCCAAGTTAGGCAGATCGTTCGGAGGTCGAAGTCCTTCACCGTCATTGATGACCAGTTATACAGGGAAAGTGTTTCAGGCGTCCTTCAGCGGTGTATCTCTCCTGAGGAGGGGCAGTTAATTTTAGAAGAAATTCACTCGGGAACCTGCGGCCATCATGCCTCCTCAAGGGCAATCGTCGCCAAAGCATTCAGAGCTGGTTTCTTCTGGTTGCAGGCGAATGAAATGGCAAAATATATAGTCGACCATTGCGAAGGTTGTCAGTTCTATTCAAACAAGTCCCACAAGCCAACGTCTGCTCTGAAGACAATTCCTCTTACTTTGCCATTCGTTGTGGGGGGATTAGATACAGTCGGACCTTTCAGAACAGGCCAAGGAGGATTCACCCATCTGCTGGTAGCAGTCGACAAATTTACCAAGTGGATTGAAGCCAAGCCTATCAAGAAGCTTGATGCCCTTACGGCCATCAAATTTATCAGAGACATCATCGCCAGAGACGGGGTTCCACACAGCATAATCACCGACAATGGCACAAACTTTGACTCAGACAGGTTCAAAGGTTTTTGTGCAGGCCAAGGTATCCGAGTGGATTTTGCATCCGTTGCACACCCCCAAACAAACGGGCAAGCGGAGCGGGCGAATGGACTTATTCTCCAAGGGTTGAAGCCTCGACTCCTGAGGGAAGTCGGGCATGCCGCCAGCGCATGGGTCACCGAGCTGCCTTCAGTGCCGTGGGGCCTCCGAACAACTCCGAATAGATCGACAGGGCGATCCCCGTTTTTCCTCGTTTATGGAGCAGAGGCAGTCCTTCCGAGTGACTTGCTTCACAACTCTACAGGAGTCGAACTCTTCTCCGAAGCTGAAGCAGAGCAAGTCAGGCAAGACGGAGTGGACCTTTTAGAAGAGGAGCGCGAGATGGCACTGATCCATTCAACAATTTATCAACAAGATCTGCGGCGATTTCATGCGCGGCACATTAGGAGCCGCACGTTCCAAGCAGGCGACTTCGTACTCCGAGTGGATCAACAGAGACCACACAAGTTGGCTCACGCCTGGGAAGGATCGTTCATCATTTCTAAGGTGTTGAACAACGGAGCATATCGACTCTACAACCTCGATAGGGAAACGGACGAGCCGCGAGCATGGAATGGAGATCTACTGAAGCGCTTCTACACATAACAGCCGACGGAGACAATGTAAAGAACAAGTATCATCGAAGTAATACAAAGCGGATTAATTTCTTGCCGATTCACAATTCTTCCACGTTTGCAGACTCCTGTCTAAAAAACTAACTCCGAGTGTGCGCTAAAAGTCCCACTCGGGGACTTAGCTGCGACCCAGAGTCGCCTAAGTAAACAACTCGCTCCGAGTCTGCACGAAAAGTCACACTCGGAGACTTAGCTGCAACCCAGAGTCGCCTAAGTAACAACTCGCTCCGAGTGTGCACGAAAAGTCACACTCGGAAACTTAGCTACGACCCAGAGTCGCCTAAGTAAAAGCTCGCTCCGAGTGTGCACTGAAAGTCACACTCGGGGACTTAGCTGCGACCCAGAGTCGCCTAAGTAAAAACACGCTCCGAGTGTGCACCAAAAGTCACACTCGGGGACTTAGCTGCGACCCAGAGTCGCCTAAGTAAAAACTCGCTCCGACTATGCACCAAAAGTCACACTCGGAGACTTAGCTGCGACCAAGAGTCGCTTAAGTAACAACTCGCTCCGAGTGTGCACGAAAAGTCACTCTCGGAGACTTAGCTGCGACCTAGAGTTGCCAAAGTAAAAGCTTGCTCCGAGTGTGCACTGAAAGTCACACTCGGGGACTTAGCTGCGACCCAGAGTCCCTAAGTAAAACCTCGCTCCGAGTGTGCACCAAAAGTCACACTCGGGGACATAGCTGCGACCCAGAGTCGCCTAAGTAAAAACTCACTCCGAGTGTGCACCAAAAGTCACACTCGGGGACTTAGCTACGACCCAGAGTCGCCTAACTAAAAAACTCGCTCCGAGTGTGCACCAAAAGTCACACTCGGAGACTTAGCTACGACCCAGAGTCTCCTAAGTAAACAACTCACTCCAAGTGCGCACGAAAAGTCACACACTCGGAGACTTAGGTGCGACCCAGAGTCATCTAAGTAACAACTCGCTCCGAGTGTGCACTAAAAGTCACACTCGGGGACTTAGCTGCGACTCAGAGTCTCCTAAATAAACAACTCGCTCTGAGTGTGCATTTCAAGTCACACTCGGAGACTTAGCTGCGAACCAGAGTCGCCTAAGTAAAAAGCTTCCTCCAAGTGGGCACTCGAGATACACTCAGAGGCTTAGCAGACCCTCATTGAGGCTCCTGTGGATGTGAAGACAACTGACAACTACATGCTCCGCATGTTTTCCATTGGCTTCACCAGGAGACACCCAAACAAAAACCACGAGCCAAAATCGTGTAAAAAAAACTCAGCGAAAGAAGAGCAAAAGATCCGGTTCGAATTCGAATTGGTTCTACAATCAGTCGGCTCGGTGTGAATCAAGTTTATCCACACTGAGCCAAGAATGTACCGGCCAACAGCAGTGGCCAAAGTTTAATACAGACTACACTCGGCATACCGAGGTAAATGCGCGTCCAACATAAAGTTTATCAAGCGTCGCCGGGGCTGGCAGGCTCGACAAAGGTGTCGAGGTCGATTCCATCTGCAATCTGAGTGGCCGTGTCGAGGAAGGTCTCCATGAAATCTTCAAATCGAAGCTTCTTGGTGTTGGCGACCTCCAACATCTTCAGCTTGTCTTCATGGGCTTCCTTGCAGTGCACTCGGACCAGGGACAGCGCCACGTCCGCGCCACGCCGAGCGGCAGACTTCTTCCATGCCTCCACTCTGCTTGGAACGTCCTCCAGTCGAGTCATCAACCCCTCTATCTCGTTCCGGGAGTCATCATCAGGCCACAACTCCTTGTCAATTCGGCCAACAACTCCTCTCAGGCGACCAATGAAAGGACCCACCTTGTTAAGGCGGGAATTCACTCGGAACATGTCCCGGTTAGCTTCATCACCGAGTGGAACATTTAGTTGCCCAAGCGACCGTTCAATTTCGGCAGTTTCGGCTTCAACGTCCCGACAGAAATCTACAAAGAAAAGACAGGGAGAAAATAAGCGCGGAGTGAACTCCAAAGTCAAAGAACACTCGGCAAGCACCTTACCACCAAGCAGTGCGACCATCTTCTTCGCCCAGTCACCGACGTAGTTCTCCTGCGCTCTGCACCGAGTGTTCATTAACTTCAGCTGGCCCATCCAGTCAGATCTCTCCTTCTTCATTTTTTCTACCTCGGCTACCAGTCCTTGTTAGTCTCCCGAGATTCCTCCAAAGATTTCTCTCGTTCAGCGAGAGCCTTCTTCATGCCAGTCAGATCATTCACAACCACCTCCAATTCCGCAGCAAGTTGAGTCTTCTCAGCCTTCAGAGCATTATAGGCCGATCCCATTTCACAAGTCTTCTGTCGAAGAGACACAAAAGGAGGATCAGCCGTATTCAACAAGGAAAAAGTCTCGACAGATATGACAAAACAATCAAAACTCAAAAATTCTTCAGACCCCTGCCGATGCAAGCAATCGACAATGGTCTCGGGGACTACACCCAGTGGGTTCACTGAGGGTGACCCCACTGGTATGAAGCTCGAACAGGTCGGTCCCATTGAGCTCCATAGCAAACCAACAACACTATGAGATTACTATTACTCGACCCGAGTGACACTACTCTTAGAGACTACACACAGTGGGTGCACTCGGCGTGCCCCCACTGGTACCATTCGGGCAGATCAGCTCTGATCTGTAGAGATTACGGAAAATACATATAAAGACAACTGCCGGTGCAAGCACTCGACAGAAGTCTCGGGGACTACACCCACTGGGTTCACTCGGAGTGAACCCACTGGAAAATCAACCTACTGTATCCGAGTATCTCGCTGAAACCCCCAGTGGGTACCAAGAGGAATGTAAACACTTACTAGCGCACTTACTCGGATATCATCCTGAAGCTCCAAGCTCTTCTTGTACAGGGACGCGATGGAGTCATATGCTCCCTTGGCGTCGCCCACCATCAGCTCCACTTGCACCATGGTGTCCTTGGCGGCTCCTACCTGATCTTCCGGGAGGCGTCGGGCATCATATTGAACAGCCGACGGACCCGGCGTGGCAGAAGGCTCCCTGGGCATCCCGAGCTCTGCTCCAGTCGGTTCCGCCGTGAGGGCCACTGTCTCAGTCGGCAGCACGTTCATGGCGGGATTGGCAGCAGGTTGGATAACCCCAGGGACAGGCGCCAAAGCTGGTTCCGACCTCCTTTGGTTGTCGTCGTCCAGATGGATCACCTCCGAAGGAAGCCCGACTGAACAAAAAAAACACAGAAAAAGGTCAAGATCAAAGACAGCACTCGCGAAACGGTAATACAGCTCTCGGAGTTGTGACAACGTACCTTGCTGGGACGTGGCAGCGTTATCAGTGTCCATGGGATCATCATCCTGACGTGGCAGAGAGGTGGCGGAGGTAGCAGCTGTGTTGAGTGGATTCCACTCGACGGGTAAACATGAATTCCCAGAAAGAAGAGTCCAATCGGATACTGAAGGAAGATGGAAGAGCAAAGATACTTACGCTGAGGCGACCGGAACAGCAATCCTCATCCGGGGCAAGGCTTTCCGAGGTTTAGACCCGCTAGGTTTAGCCACTTGGACGGCTGGTTCACGGGCTCGGTAGAAGCACCCCTGGTTCTCTTCACACTCCGAGCACTCAGGGCCACGGGAGGAGCCGGCGGAGCAGCGGGGTCATGACGGCGCTTGGTTCGGTGTTCTCGTGGTGAGGGTGACGAGCTCAGCTCTCGACTCTCCTCCTCCTCCTCTTCTGTCTCCTCCTCCGTCTCCCCACTGTCAGAGACATACTCGGCACTATCCGCGCTGCCCTCCATGCTGCCTTCCTCTTCCTCGACTGGATTCCCATTCGAGACTGTAGAATCCCAATTCGTCCACTCCTGCACAAAACACAGTCGGCAACGTCAGTCAGCGAGACAATAAAAGCGATAAAACTGAGAAGGTTAAAAGCACTCGACCACATGTACTCACCTCACTCAGAGGAGGATTTTCGGCGCGGAAGGCCTTCACCCGCCGAGCTCCCACGGGGTTATCACATGTGCCCGTGATGCTACGGACCCATGCACTCACGGTCTCCTCGCTCAAATCTTCGGGATGGGACCAAGTGGTATCTGAAGTCCCCGTGTAATGCCACATAGCGTGGTCTCTGACCTGCAGCGGCTGGATGCGTTGACCCAGAAAAGTCTCCAGCAGGTCCATGCCGGTGATTCCCCTCCAGACGACGGCTATCAGCGCGTCGACCCAAGGCTGGATCTGGGTCCTTTCTCCCTTAGAGAGCGCAAGCTTCCTGGGAGGGCCCGGACGGTCTAAACTGAAGGGTGGCAACCCATTTGAAGCATTCGGGCAGGCAATGTCCTGGCAATAGAACCAGGACGATTGCCAGTTCCTAACCGACTCGAATAGCTGAAGCGAGGGATAGCTACTCTTCGTTTTCTTCTGAAATCCTAAACCCCCGCAGAGCTGGAGGATGTGTGTCTTATCATCAGACTGTCTAAGCTTCTTAACAGTCTGAGATCTAGCGGAGAAAACATATTTGAAGAGCCCCCGGTGGGGAGGACATCCTATGAAGCACTCGCAGAGGGTGATGAATGTGGAAAGATAAGCTATCGCATTCGGAGGAAAGTGATGGAGCTGCGCCCCGAAGTAATTCATGATACCTCGGAAGAAAGGATGGGGAGGCAAGGAGAAACCTCTGGCCACGTGGCTGAGCAGCAGAACGCGCTCCCCCTCCTTTGGCACCGGCTCCGTCTCGCCTTCCGGCAGCCTTCAGGACTTGTTGACGACCATGCCGTGCTCCACCAGCTCCAACACGTCGTTCTCCGTCACCGAGGAGGGGAGGAAGTCCCCCTGGATCCAGCCCGCCTGGAAAGCCCGCTGCCGCCGCTGAGTGGAGGTCGCCCCCTTATTCTTCTTCTTCGCCTCGAGCTTGCTGGTCTGTCCCTTCGTCATGGCGAGGACGGCAGATCCGCAGAGGAGGAGAGGAAGGAGGTGGCTAGAGGTGCGCAAGGAGTTCCGGGAGAGGGCGAGATTAACGGGAGGAGGATGAGCAGCGTAACAGGAAGGTCCGCCGGGGAAGCTTTAATAGGCCTCCGACTGAATCACCTACAGGTGGGCCCAGGATCTTATCCCCCCCAACCGGCCGCTTCAAGATTAGTGGAGAAGATAACGGCATGGTAATCGAGGAGGCGAAACCTACTCGATGGCGATGTCGTCATCCCCGCTGAGCGCGCGACAACCGAAATTTGAGGATCCCGAAAAATCCGGCGCTGTCAGTATGACCAGTCACGTTGAAAGATTCCCCGGAAGCATTCGGTCCCTCACGGTTCGTTTCACTGGCATATTCACTCGGGTCACTAGCTGAAAAGATAAAATGGATCGAGGCAAACAACGCTAAAGTCACCTCAATACCAGTCGGTTCGAAACTCCAGACATCACTTCATCGTTCCAACCCCGATCCATTCGGGGACTAATGATGGGGTTATAGTCCCAGGGTAGGGTCATAGGTCTGCCCTATAGGTCCTACCCAAGGACTACCCTTCATAGAAGACAAGGCCCTTAGACAGTTCCGACTGAACTAAGGACGCCCCCATCATCCAGTCGGCGACGATCCACTCGGAGCATATCTAACGTGCCGACTAGAATCCACTCTGTACATCATAACCTCCAAGAAGGACAACGGTCATACATCTTCGTACACCATAATTAGCATTTAAGGCTTACGTTACCTGTAACACCGGCGTTTACTCGCCACTATTCCACCCCTGTCCACCGGGCCATTATGAACGGCATCGCACTCTATATAAGTCGCCCTTCACCACTGGTACGGGGGTTGGCACTTGTTGTAATCCCACAATACACTCGACACAAAGCTCCCAAGAGCACTAAGACGTAGGGCTTTTACCTCCACCGTAGAGGGGCCTGAACTCATACATCCTCGCCATAGCTAAGGCTCTGTCCATATACTTTCGTACCCCATACTTCTACTATCAGACTTATACCCACGACACCACGGTTGCGGCCACCAGGAGGCCACACACGCCTGGCAAACCTTGTCCATTGCGTCGACTAGCCTCCAATTAGTCACCCTAGAACACTGGCTCGACCAGGTTCACTCACCTGTGGAGTGTAGCTTCAACTACATCTTCTGCCTGCAAACTTGAGGAGCTTTTGGAGAGAAAATAGAATAGAGATGGAGCTAGATGAGGTGTCTGGGGTTATCAGCTTTGGAAGGACTTCAATCTGGCAAAGTTTGAGAAAGTTTGAAGAAGAAATGAGCATAGCTCCTTTGGAAACTACCATTCTGGTCCAGAATAGAGATGAGCTTGAGGTGCTCACATGCATGCTCTGCTGAGGGTGAAACTTGGTGGAGAGAAGTTATTTGGTAGTGCACACATGCCATAAAAATTGTAGATCATTTGTGCACCCCTAGCTGGCACTTCCTTCACAAAGGTTCAGAATCAGCAGAAACTTGACAAAATTTTTCTGCTCAAGATTTGTATTGGACCAGCTGATGTTTTTTCATATTGTGGCTTGATAGGATCCCTAGGAGCTTGGGGAATTTATTGGGAATTTTCTGGAATAGGAAAAATGGGGTTGCTTCACAATGGGGCAATTCTAGTCAGAAAAAAATTATTATTCTTACATTGGGCAATGGAATATTTTTAGAGATTTTGGAATCATATGCTGATGAGACAATGTGGAAAAAGTTTCGGGTTTTATAGATCATCCAAACTATAGGTTGCTTCACAACCCATGGTGATGCCATAATTCCCCAAATAAAGAAAAGAATTATTGAGAAGGATTAAATATTGAAAATTAATTCAAGAGAGGTGTAGAAAGGTCTTGGCAAGATGATGGAGGTTTTGCGTTGCTTGGAAAAAGGTTCAAAGATTCACAGATCCAAATCAGTTTGAAAAGATTTGAAAATCAACCAGGTTTGCAAGTAAAAACTTAAAAGGTTTTGGAAAGAAAAAGTTGCAATAATCAGGGTGTCACATTTTACTTCATGGGCTTTCTTTGGTTGACTAGACAACCCACTAAGAGCTATTGCGCCACCATCAAGTCCACGTGGCCCTCTTGGGGAGTGGTGGCACCACGTGGTGGGCTCCCGGTACCCATTCGTCACTCCCGGTACACTGCCAGCAATGCCCGAAATTCTTCCGGAATCCAAATACGAACTTCCTATATATCAATATTTGCTTCCGGACCATTTCGGAAACCCTCGTGACGTCCGGGATCTCATCCGGGACTCCGAACAAAACTTCATTCACCAGCACTTATAACTTAACTATACCGAAACGTCACCGAACCTTAAGTGTGCAGACCCTGCGGGTTCGAGAACTATGCACACATGACCTGAGACACTCCCCGGTCAATATCAAAAGCGGGACCTGGATTTACATATTGGATCCTACATATTCTACGAATATTTTATCGGTTGAACCTCTATGCCAATGATTCATATAACCCCGTATAACATTCCCTTTGTCCTTCGGTATGTTACTTGCCCGAGATTTGATCGTCGGTATCTCTATACCTATTTCAATCTCGTTACCTGCAAGTCTCTTTACTCATTCCATAATACAAGATCCCATGACTAACTCTTTAGTCACATTGCTTGCAAGGCTTATATGCAATGTTGTATTACCGAGTGGGCCCCGAGATACCTCTCCGTCACACGGAGTGACAAATCCCTGTCTTGATCCATGCTAACTCAAAGGACACCTTTTGATACACACAAGGTATTTCTCTGGTGTCAGTGAGTTAAATGATCTCATGGTCATAGGAATGAATACTTGACATGCAGAAAACAATAGCAACAAAATGACACGATCATATGCTATGTTCATAGTTTGGGTATTTTCCATCACATCATTCGCCTAATGATGTGATCCCGTCATCAAGTGACAACACTTGTCTATGGCCATGAAACCTTAACCATCCTTGATCAACAGGCTAGTCAACTAGAGACTCACTAGGGACACAGTTTTGTCTATATATCCACACAAGCATTTATGTTTCCATTCAATACAGTTATAGCATGGATAATAAACATCATTTTGAAACAGGAAATATAATAATAACTATTTTATCACTTATCTGTCGTGCCGCGACACTTCTCCCCGCGACGCTTGGGTCTTTCGCCGGGGCCTCAGATCCCCGGCAAGCAGGAGACTATAGTCTTCCGGCAACTTCCCCTCTAACAAGGTATTTTCCGACAGTTTTGAACTGTCGTATAGAAGGGGGAGGTTGCCGGAGCATAACTCATTTTCCTGTTTTGCCAAGCCGTGTTGACGGAGCACCCAAGCGCACCTTTGGCGAAGACGTGGTGCTTCCGGGAGGAAGCGTTCGGCAGAAGTGCGTTCCTGGGTTCCGGGACCCGTAGGCGCATTCTCGACGGCTATGCACCTCTCCGTGGAGGCGCATCAGCTGGAGTTTGCGCTGGAGCCCTCGTCGGAGCCCCCAGGCACACCCTTGACAGCAGTGCACTGTCCTAGAGCGGTGCTTCAGCCTGATGCCTTCGAGCTCGAGGTCTCCGCCCCCTAACCTGCGTTCACGCAGCAAGGCGCTCATGCAGGCGTCAGGAGGCCGTTGACGAAGTAGAGAGACCATCGTTGCGCCCTACTTCGAGGGACCATAGTTGTGTGCTCAATCTCCCAAGATCTAACATGGAACTTGCTTGAGTCCGCGAAGAAGCTCTCAACCATCTCTTCCCCCCCTACCTAGCGCGCCAAAGATGTCGAGGAAAACCAACACCTATGGGAAACTTGAGGAGACCCTTGATGGTTTGGCGAGGAGAGATAGGTATGCGCCGAGAGCGGAACTAGCGACCAACACCGACAAGGTTCTATTTTATACAGGTTTGGGCGCTTGGCGCGTAAAACCCTACTCCTCCTTAGTTTGTGGTTTCAGGGGCAGTAAATGCCTTGCCTGGCCCCTGACCTGCCGCAAGATGGTTGCGACACGTACCCAAGTGAATCAACACCTCGGCCTTGCGCTAGCACATGAGGGGTGTGCTGGAGCGGTCGGATTGTGGTAGAAACTGGTGGGGACACCTGGCGAGCGAACAGGGGATTGCTGACCTGGAGCCTCCTCCAGGCGAGTCGATCACCTCCTCGGCAAGGAAGGATTGCCGGGGGGCTTGAGCACTTTCCCGGCAAGGACGGCTTGCCGAGGGCCTCGCCAGTCTGTGCGAGTCTTCCCGGCAAGGGAAACTTGTCGTGGCCTTGCTAAACTTCTGTTAGTCTTCCCGGTGAAGTGGTCTTTCCGGGGCCTTGGGAATCTTACCGGCAAGGAGGGCTTGCCAGGGCCTTGCGTGTGGAGCCCTCGCATCCCATGCCTCACTTGGTGAGGGAAGGGCATGACCTTGTTGGGTCTTGGATTGCCTCCCTGGTGTTCTTCCTAGTACACTGATGTCGGGGGCATTGTCGATGCCCGTGCACAAGTCTGGGGCACAAGGGACCCCAGTCTCTAGTGCACCGATAGTAGCCTTGCCTCGCCTCGCACGCGTCTCCTTGTCTCGTGTCTCCCGTGCCTCAAGGGACGTAGCCTACCTTTTCTGCATCACGCATGGGACGCCAGGGTGTAGGAACCACCACCTCATCACGCGTGCAACGCCAGGGTGCAGGCGCCACCACGAACCGACATTTCCTTACCACGGACTGACATGCAGCCACAGATCTGCATCCACATGTGTCTCGTGTCTCCTCAGTTCAGAGCGTCATTTCAGAGCGGCAACATATCTAGGGCGCAAGTGTCTTGCCACACACAGCCATGTGTCGCTAGGCCACACGCAGCCATGCTAGGGCGTAGGCATCTGGCATCTCCTCAGTCCGCTTGTGTCGATGCAATGGTTGGCGTCTTAATTCAATGGCTGGCGTATATTCAGTGGCTCGCATTGAGTCAGTTTCCAATTAAATCCCATGGCATACCGAGCCTAGCCAGACTCTATTTAAACCACCCACCCGTCCTTCTCTTCTCGACAACTTCCACCTCCGTCGCTCCTTCTCTTCTTCATCCCCAAAGCAGTTTTTAAGCGAGGCGAGTAGAGAAGATGAAGTACAACGGCCCCACCTTCTGCTTCCCACCGACAGTACCGGAGAGGAGGTACCTCGCCGGCGTCATAATAGAGACCACAATGCGTGTGTGGGCGATCTAAAGATGGAGGGGATCTAGGGAGTTGTCCTAGGCGTTCCTCCGTGCGGGCTTTGACCAGCTCCCAGCGGGCTCGCCGGTGAAAGCGCAATTGCTCCCTAGGGTGGTTTTGATAATTGATCACAACGTAAGCATCATTGGACTAATGTGTTTTCCAAGTATATTTCCGAAAAGTTCAAAAGATGATAAGGCTTAAGGTTTATGTGGAGATGCCCCTCGATGCAAGAAAGGAATAATATTGGCTCAAGCTTCAAGCTAGAAGACTCTTCATTTTATACTTGTGAGAAATTACTTTTGAGTCCATAGGAAAGCCAATACTATTAAAAGGGGGTGAGGTAGTAAAATGAATTGATTGCTCAAATGCTCAAAGTTAGCCACCAAAACACTCAGTCATTTTTCCCACATATCCACTCAGTCAAGTTCCACATACAAAAATTCGGTGTCACAAACATTGCCACATCGGACTCATCGAGTTTGAACCTAAGACAGAACCCTAGCCATTCCCACCAAAACGGTGCAATCGAAACTCCATCGATGCTACCGAGTTTGGGTGACCAACATTCTGTTGCCAAGATACACAAAATCGGCATTTCCGAGTTTGAGTATCGGTGCCATTGAGTTTGTCCACCTGACCGTTAGTCACGTGTTTGGTGCCACAGAGTTCTATATATCGGTGTCACCGAGATTCAAAAGTTCACACTTCTGAGCTAATCGGTACCACCGAGTTGTCCACTTTGGTGCCACCGAGTTTGCACTTTTGTGTGTAATGGTTGGATTTTGGTTGTTGCCTATATATACCCCTTCACCCACCTCTCATTCTTGGGAGAAGCACTCAGAACACACGCTTCATTTCCAGATCCATTTTCTGAGAGAGAACCACCTACTCATGTGTTGAGACCAAGATATTCCAATCCAATCATTTGGAACTTGATCTCTAGCCTACCCAAACTGCTTTCCAGCAAATCAACCTCTCCTACCCACTCATATCCTGTGTGAGAGAGATTTGCGTTGAGGAGACTATCTTTAGAAGCACAAGAGCAAGGAGTTCATTGATCTACCCCATCTATTACCTTTTGGAGGGTGGTGCCTCCTAGATTTGTTAGGTGTCGCTTGGGAGCCTCCTACTTCGTGTTGTGGAGTTGAACTAAGACGTTTCTAAGGGCAAGGAGATCGCCTACTTCGTGAATATCTACTGTGAGTAAGGCTAGTCCTCCGTGGACGTAAGTCGTGGTGGGATAGACAGGGCCGCTTCTTTGTAGACCCTCCGTGGGTGGAATCCTCCATCGACTCTCGTAGCGGTTACCCTCCGTGGGTTGAAGTCTCCACTAAGATGGACGTACGATAGCGCCACCTATCGGAACCATGCCAATAATCTCCGTGTCAACCTCATGGGTTTGATCTCCCTTCCTTACTCCTCTACTTTACACTTGCATGTTTTTACTTTCCGTTGCAATACTATTAGAACTGCATGTGTGGGGTGTACTTGACTTGTGATAACTGCCTTAGCTGCCTCTCAAGAAAAATTGGTAAAAGGCAAAAAAAATATCTTGTCAAGTAGTCTAATCACCCCCCCCCCTCTAGACATACTTTCGATCCTACAAGTGGTATCAGAGCTTTGGCCTCCATTTCATTAGTTTAGCAACCTAGGAGAGTATGGCATCTAGTGGGGGAAATTATCATCATAGAGGTCCTTACTTCGATGGCACTAATTTTGCTAGTTGGAAGCATAACATGAAAATGCATATACCTGGCTTTAATCCTCATGTTTGTGCTATCATTCGTGTTTGTGTGCAAGGTAACTTCTTTGGAGAAGGGCATGAACCAGATCATGATGCGACAGCTGATGAACTGAAGATGTTGCAACTTAATGCTCAAGCCCGCCATATCATCTTCAACTGCCTTTGCCCCGAAGAATTCAACAAAATTAGTCGTCTTAAGAATGCAAAAGATATTTGGGATACTTTGGTTGATATGCACGAAGGTACTGATTCTGTCAGAGAATCTGAGTTGGATGTGCTCCAAAGTCAAATTGACAAGTTCATGATGAAGGATGGTGAAGGAGTCGCTCAAATGTACTCTAGGCTAGCCCTCATCACCAATGAGATTGTCGGCTTAGGAAGCAAAGAGATGTCCGACAAATTCATCATCAAGAAGATACTTAGAGATCTTGATGGCAAGTATGACACAGTGTGCACATTGATCGAAATGATGCCAAATTATAAAGATCTCAAGCCAACTGAAGTCATTGGTAGGATTGTTGCTCATGGGATGTCACTCAAAGACAAAGATAGGCTGCACAACAAGTCAAGCGGTGCTTATAAAGCTTCATGCTATGCTCCCGCTACTTCAAAAGACAATCTTGTCACTGATCAAGAGATAAGCCTCATGGTCAGAAAATTCAACAAGTTCTACAAGAGTAGAGGCAAAGATAGAAGCTCAAGTTCAAGACATGATGAGAAGCGTTTGTCCAGTCGTGATCGAAACTGCTAAAATTCTGGGAAGCCCGGACACTACTCAAATGAGTGCTCGGCTCCCTACAAAAGAAGAGAAGAGTCACCTCGAAGACGAAGCTCAAGAGATGAGTCACCTCGTAGAGAGAGAAGGAGTACAGAAGTTACTATGAACGAAGACACTCAAGGAGAGGCAAGGAATCGAAGAAGAAGGACAAATACACCAAGAGCGGTTCAAGAAGAAGACATCAAGCTCATTTTGTTGAATGGCTTTCTAGCTCTGAATCTGATTACCACACCGAGTGAAGCTATCACTCCCACTCCGAATATAGTCACGATGAAGGTGTTGCCGGCAATGCACTTGTTTCCACCAACTCCTACGACTTACTTTATTAACCAAATGAGGGAGTCGGAAACTGCTTCATGGCTAAAGGCCCCAAGGTATCACACCCCGAGCATCTTGATTTCAATAGTGATGAGGATGACTTGTTAGGAGAAGATGACTTGCTTCTAGATAAAACTAGTGAATGCACTGAAAATGAAATTGCTATTTATCATGGTAGTCAAGAGAAATCAAATGATGATGATACGGAAGAGATTGAACGACTAACTTAAGAATTAAAAACTCTTAAGTTAGCTCATGAGACTACTCTATAATATCATAGATAACTTGCAAGAACCCATGAGAAGCTACACTTCAAGAAGCTCAACTTGGAGCAAAAGCATGAGTTCTTAAAAGCAATCAATGATGACCTTTCAAAGAAGAGTTCTTCTTATCTAGACAAACGATTACTCTTGACTAATTTTGTTCCAAAATTAAGGCCTAAGAACACTAGTAACAAAGGCAAGAAGGTTTCTTCATCTAGTAACAACAATGCTAAAGCTAAATCTAATAATGTTGTTGCTAGTAACTCTATTGATTCCACTAACGATTCTCTTAGCCAAGTTACACTTGAACAAGAAAATGATTTATTGAAAGGGATTATAGAGAGAGGTGTCTTCAAGTGTCTTGCTGGAAATAAGCAATTCGAGGAAATTGTGCACAAGCAAGGAGGACATCGAAAGAAACAAGGTGTTGGTTATTTCAACGTTAATGGAGATGTTTGGGAAGAAGGTCTATATCCCACTCCCTAGCTTGTTCCCCGAGAGGAGAAGTACACTCCTCCCGAAGGAACAAGCTCATAAGATGACCTTCTACCACAAGAACACAAAGGCAAGGGAAAGCTTCAAGATGATATTGACCTATTTGAAGAAGAACCCCAAGCCAAGCTCAAGTGGGTTCCCAAGGATACTACTAGCTCTACCTCAACAAGTTTTCCAACAACTCCAAGGATCCCCATCAATTTGTTGTGTATTCCCAAGAGGAAGAACTAGAAGTTCTTGAGGGGTGACTCTACCAATGATATATGCAACAAACCTCAACCTCATGCATTAGTTCAAGGAGTCACACATTTCCTCAAAGGTAAGCAAGGAACAAGGTAATCAATTCATCTTTGTACATCATCCTATTTGTGCTTCACTCCATGTCCATAGATATACTTGCATGTGTTCCTTTTTGCATTGGGACTAACCCATGTAGGTGAGAAGAGTATGAAAACAACAAGGATTGCTCCCAACTCAAGATGATCTTCATCAACCTTGAGCATCGACCACTACTTCACCTACTTGAAGTCTTCTACGACAAACCCCAAGGTTAGTTGATCCCTCTTTGTGGAGATATCATATCAAGGGGGAGCTTCACTCTAAGACTTGAGTATAAGCATCTCTTAAGGATATGAACACATTAATGCTTATGTAGAAGTGGTAACCCCACTTGTGCTTAACGATGAGTATGACCTATGATCAAGTATTCTTGCTTGGCTCCTCTGTCAATATACTCATATATAGATGACCTAGTCATCGCCCAAGTGCTCTATAGATGCTAGAATGTTTGTGCATGTTCACCCTCTTTGTATCATCATTCTTTTTGTGTGAGCATGTTGGTCTGCGTGAGTTTAATCATTCCAGGACATCCAATTGTTGTTATATGTCTTTTGTTTTATCTTTTGCCAATTGGATGGACAAGAATGCCTAGGACCCTTCTCTAGATATTTATGCTATCTCATCTCAACTTCTATTCATGCTTCATCACAAAACTAGAACAAGCACTTGTCGATCCCTTTGTGTGAAGGTGCACTCCAAGTTCAGTATCGTCAAAGGTTGCCTTCCAAAACCTCTTTGAAAAACTCAGTGTGACCAATTCCACAAACTAAGAGCCACCAAAGTTCCAAATTCGATCAGGTTTTCTTATCTCGGTACTACCGGAATCGCCAACTTGGTTCCACCGATTTTCCCTGTCTATTGATAGTTGAGGAACTTGGTGACACCGATTTTGCCATCTCGGTGACACCGATAGTGCGCGGGTATATATATACCTGCGGACCAGACCTTTTGATTTCCCATCTTCAAAACAGTTCGTCCTCAAACACTCGCTGCCCTAGAGACCCTAGGTCATCGCCTTGACTCCCCGAGCGCCGCCGCCCCTGGGATTCACCGTCGTCGATGCAATATGCCCCGCCGTCGTTGCCGTAGCCGAACCGTTGCCAAGCTAGGGTACGGTTCGATCCCCTCTGCGTTACCCATATGATTCTTGCGCATTGGGATATATTATTCTTCTTTTCACCTTGTGCAAACCTCCTATCCACCAGATAAAATAAGTATATTAGGAGAAGTGGGAAATTCCGGATCTGGTCTGCCGCAGAATGAAACTCGGTGAGACCGAGTTTGCAAAATCGGTTCCATCGATTTCTGTTTTAGGATTCCTGAGAAGGAACTCGGTGAGACCGAGTAGATATTTTTGGTGCCACCGAAAATGACTGCCAAGTCTCTGTTAAGCGAGTTGTTTTCTCGGTGACTCCGAAAATGCCAACTCGGTGCCACCGATTTACATCCTGCAGAAGATCATACCCTGAGTTTCAAACTTCAACTTTTCAAAATTAACTGAATTTTGTGATGCTCATCCATTTTGTCTTTCCTACATCCACTTTATAGGTTCTTCTATTTGCTGCAATTCTTGTCAGTCAGTATGTTAGGATCAGATGACAGTCAGAATGATTTCAGAGAGCATAGTGTTGACTTGGAAGCTGGCACTAGTCCAGAGAGGACTGTTTTAGACCCTAGTTCTCCTAGTTCCCATGGCTTGCCCAAAGCAGCCACCAGGCAAAGGAGGAAGATAATTTCTGATGAGGAAGACTGTGAATTTGAGCCAGAAGAAACTTCAGCACCTCCTAAGGCTCCTCCAAGGAAAGTTGTCAGGAAGGTATATGCGAGTTCTGCTAAACAAAGAGCACTTGAGTATGTCAGGAAGGGCGAAGCTACTACCAAGGATGCACCTTCAAAGAAGGTTGTTGTAAAGTGGCCCACGAAGAGAACTGTCCTTCTTATTGGCACAAAGACTTCTATGTTTGAAGACCCAGAAGAAGCTGAGGAAGAAGCTAAGGAGATCCTAGTTCCTCCCAAGAAGAAGAAGCTAATGGGAGATGCAATGAAGTCTGCTCCAAAGCCTGCTGCAAAAGCAAAGAAGGTTGTAGCTTCCAGGAAGACCACCAGAGATGTATCTGTAGCTGCTAAGAGCAAAGGCTCTGCATCCAGTGCCCATGCTGCAGAAGAGGTAGAAGATGAGAATGTTCCAGTTCTCAGGAAGCTCAGACCATATGTACCACTCCACAATGATGCTCATCCTGTAGCAGAAGACATGAAGAATAGGAAAGATGGTGGATTGAGAAAGTGTAGAGTTGTTGATCCATACGCTGTCAGAAGAAGAACTAATGTTGATCCAAGGTTTCACACCAAGGAACAACAAGATTTTTATGAGACTGTCTTGTATGACAAGAGTCCTGCTCTCAGTGATATGAGGTATGTCTACTCGCATACATCAAGGAGAATGAAGATTACTTTCCGCATGTTCAAGAGAATTTCAGGCTTGTTGACATAGAAGATTTTGTTGGGAAGGAGATGACCCCATGGAATGAAGAGATGATCATGCAATTCTATGCAACATTGCACTTCTATGAAGACTCCCTAGTCTGGATGACAAATGGTTACAGATATGATGCTACAGTTGCTGAATGGGTTGCTATCGTTAGTGTTCCCAAGTAGGAAGAAGAAGATGTTGATGTATATGCAGATGCTAAGCAGAATCACAACTCTATGGCCGACATGTACAAGACCATTCCACATCAATACTTGGCCAGTCACAAGCTGGGCTCAGTATATTTTCTGCAAGCTGGTATTCCCGCTACAAACACTATACTGCGATACACTCTCATGCCTAAGTTAGGAGATGAGAAGATGATCAGAGGATACTCAGTCAACCTGCTGCACCTACTTGGTACCCATACCAGATTTAGAGTGATGGACTTGATAGTTGAGACTATCTGAAGGACTACTCCGGATCAAAAGAGATCTTGTGGATATGCACCCTATATTTAGTGCTCATCAATGACAAGGTAGCCAAGGAGGCATACCTACTTGATCGTCCCCATCGACCTCTTCAGCCTGAATTTGAAGATAATGAGGTTGTGATGGATGACAATGATCCCAACTTAGCTGCAGCAAGAATGGCAGCTGAGGCAGCAGGGGCTGAAGCTACTAGAAACAGGCCACCTCCAGTTCCACAGCTCAGAACTCAAGCTCAGCAAATGTCATTTCTAGTGAGCATTGTCCAAGGCATGGAGAAGAACATTCAGGAGATCATGCAAAATCAGAAGAGCCTTGAGAGCATTGTGGAGACAAAATTTCGCAACATGTATGTGAAGGTAACTGAGTTGACCACCATTGTCACACAGCTTCAACATGAAGTTGACTCTGTGGAGATTCCATGCTCAGAGGATGAAGATGAATATGAAGATGATGATGACGAGGATGAGTCTCCTCCTCCCACTACTACATAGTACAAAGCCAGGCCTCGGTAAGTTGATATTCCTGCTCTGGAGACAAGACAGACATATTCAACACAAGCTTCAACACCTTCAGCACCAGCTCCAGCTCAAGCTCCTTTAGTATCAACTCCTCCAGCTCGAAGGACGTCAGCACAAGCCTTCACCGACGTTGTTTTCTCGACTCCATCATCAGCTACCCAGAGAGAGAGAGTAGTTCTATACTTTTGAACTTTTTGGTAACTTGTTATCAACGGGGGAGAAATTTATAGGTCATAGACTTCGTGTGAGAGATAGAGAGCTTTTGACTTTATTTGCTCTCTTTTGGTTTTACATACTTTGGTTTGTTGTATTACTTTATCCTATCTGTGTGTGATCATATACTTTATCATGTGTGATGCTACTATATTATCTTTTAGTTATCCTTGTGATGATCATTCACTTATCTTGTTGGTGTCATGTGCATTTCTATTCCTTTTACGCACCACCAAGATGTATGTGACATGGAAGAGTAACCCATGATCCTAATTGATTGTGCATTTGCATTCAAACGCAAATTTTAAATAATGCACAAATTTAGGGGGATCTCTTGCTTTTCACATACTTCTCAAAGCGTTGATGCTAATCATTGATTATATCTTTTGTTAAAGCTTTGATCTATATGTTGTCATCAATTACCAAAAAGGGGGAGATTGAAAGCAAAATTACTCCCTAGGGTGATTTTGAGAATTGATGACAACATATGCTTCATTGGACTAATGTGTTTTCCAAGTATATTTCAGAAAAGTTCAAAAGATGTTATGGCTTAAGGTTTATGTGGAGATGCCCCTGGATGCAAGAAAGGAATAATATTGGCTCAATATTCAAGCTAGAAAACTCTTCATTTTATATTTGTGAGAAATCACTATTGAGTCCATAGGAAAGCCAATACTATTAAAAGGGGGTGAGGTAGTAAAATGAATTGATTGCTCAAATGCTCAAAGTTAGCCACCGAAACACTCAGTCATTTTTCTCACATATCCACTCTGTCAAGTTCCACATACACAAATTCGGTGTCACCAACATTGCCACATCGGACCCATCGAGTTTGAACCTAAGACAGAACCCTAGCCATTCCCACCAAACCGGTGCAACCAAAACTGCATCGGTGCTACCGAGTTTGGGTGACCAACATTTTGTTGCCAAAATAACAAAATCGGAATTTCCGAGCTTGAGTATCAGTGCCACCGAGTTTGGCCATGTGAACTTTAGTCACCTTTTCGGTGCCACCGACTTCTATATATCGGTCTCATTGATATTCAAAAGTTCACACCTTTGAGCTAATCGGTACCACCGAGTTGTCCACTTTGGTGCCACCGAGTTTGCACTTTTGTGTGTAATGGTTGGATTTTGGTTGTTGCCTATATATACCCCTTCACCCACCTCTCATTCTTGGGAGAAGCACTCAGAACACACGCTTCATTTCCAGATCCATTTTCTGAGAGAGAACCACCTACTCATGTGTTGAGACCAAGATATTCCAATCCAATCATTTGGAACTTGATCTCTAGCCTACCCAAACTGCTTTCCAGCAAATCAACCTCTCCTACCCACTCATATCCTGTGTGAGAGAGATTTGCGTTGAGGAGACTATCTTTAGAAGCACAAGAGCAAGGAGTTCATTGATCTACCCCATCTATTACCTTTTGGAGGGTGGTGCCTCCTAGATTTGTTAGGTGTCGCTTGGGAGCCTCCTACTTCGTGTTGTGGAGTTAAACCAAGATGTTTGTAAGGGCAAGGAGATCACCTACTTCGTGAAGATCTACCGTGATTAAGGCTAGTCCTCCGTGGACGTAAGCCGTGGTGGGATAGACAAGTCCACTTCTTTGTGGACCCTCCATGGGTGGAGCCCTCCATGGACTCTCGTAGCATCCACCCTCCGTGGGTTGAAGTCTCCACTAACATGGACGTACGATAACGCCACTTATCGGAACCATGCCAAAAATCTTCGTCTCAACCTCATGAGTTTGATCTCCCTACCTTACTCATCTACTTTACACTTGCATGTTTTTACTTTCCGCTGCAATACTATTAGAACTGCATGTGTAGGGTGTACTTGACTTTTGATAACTGTCGTAGCTGCCTCTCAAGTAAAATTGGGAAAAGGCAAAAGTACTATCTTGTCAAGTAGTCTAATCACCCCTGTCTATACATACTTTCGATCGTTCCACCTCGAAGAGATGCGTCTGATTGCATCCTCTCCACCGACCGCGCTGCTCGCAAACTTCACCAACCGCTTCGACGCTTTCAATCTTCTCGTGAAGGTGTCTTGGTGTGGCTGCGAGTTCATCACTTTCACAACCTACAATATCTTCACCGATATCAAGAGCATCTTCCCCACCCTCAATGCTATGCACAACCTCCCCTGCTACATCGACGAGAATGGCATGAAGGAGGATGTCGGGACCCCGATCCTAAGTCATAGGAATCCAGCCTATAACACATCGCATCTCTTTGCGGTCTCACGCACGGTTAACTCCACGGCTGCAGCCTTACCTTAGCCGGGACCGTTTGCGTCTTTTGACTCACGTATGCAATAGTGTCGCTAGCATTCCAATGTCAAAGAACCCGGATTGACAAGTCTAGTCACAAACCAAAGTGGCAGTACCGCACAAGGACAAGCATACATGACCCAACAAAGCAGGTGTCGGTCACCAGCGAGTGTCGACGAGTCGTAGCAAGCTACAAGGACTCCATTACATCGCGTGAGATTTCCCCAAAGGGGACAGACACAACAGCTAAGAAGGACACATGCCGGTCAACCAATGTGTCCGGAGCAGTAGCGAACTACCAAGGCTCGTTGGATCACAAAGGGGCATTTCCTTGTAAGGAGTTCTACTAAAGTTCACGACTAGGTAATCGAATCCCATACATATCAAGTACGACACATGTACGCATGGCATACTGATATGTATAGATACATCGATGGCATCACAACATAACCATAAACATACAAACTTTATTTAAGAGGCTCGGAAGAGCCACACACATAATATTACACATTAAGGGTCTCACGACCCATAATAGCAGTCATTCAGTTACAAGCCAACGGAAGAGTTTAAAACTGTCTGAGTACAAACAAGTGCAACTAAAAGGCACATGGCCTGACTATACTACAGACCCAACGTAGGGCCAGATCATAGCTGGGACACAAGCTACTCGTCGTCGTTGATGTCTACGAAGAACCCTCCATTAGGGTCATTAGCAACCTCTGCAACATTTGTTAAGCAAACATGAGTACGGAGGTACTCAGCAAGACTTTAGGATAGCTATCTACTCATGCAAGGTATCAATAAGGTATTGTGGGGTTTCATGCGGAAAGCCAGCATTTGACTCGTGGCTAGACAACTTGCATTTTGAAATTATTTTGACAACTTGATTTCTCACACACGAGTCCACTAACACCACAACAATACACCATCGTGGAATCATTCCGTCTCCATATGGAAATGCCGTCCACGACACTCACGCTTATCTTGACAATTTTATGAGTAGCCATTGAAGTTATCTATGAACAACATATGTCTCCAAGTAGTCCATATCCGCGGAAGCGACTATTCGAATAGATCATAACCCTGTAGGGGTGTACTTCGTCACACACGCTCTCGCCACTTATCGCCATGTGCACGTTATGCACCTCGGCAACCTTCAAGCGGAAGCCTAGCGAGGGAGTCGGCCACGACCGTTAACCATACTAGTACCTAGTCCAGGTTTATCGCCTATCTGAGAGTAACCCGTACGGAAGTCCGGCCGAGGTTTCCGCCACGGCCTCAAACGATGTGCGCAGGGTTCCCAAGCCCACCATCCGGGTGCCACTTGGTACACCGTGCCATTGCCTACCGCATCACAGCCCACCTCTCAGGTCAGCACCATGCACGGCCTCCAGCATGACTATAAACACCAGAAACTACTTGCAACTCCTGGACCGAGTACTAAGAGATTAATAAGTCGAGCAGGGTCATATTTCAGGGCCCAGCATGTGGTAGTATCAGGTCTTGGATTACATACACGGAACTCAGTTCCTAAGGACGGTTCCAATGAAACAACTCGCCATGTACTCCTACACAGCCTTTCACCGGTACCTTTACCAAATCAGGTTCAACACACAACCTTTGCTTACCGAACACATTCTCACAATTCTGTTCATCTCCCAGATGATAGACCTTACACAACTCTAAGCATAGCATGCATAGCAGGATAGGGCACATCATGGCTCAAGCAACTACCAGGTATGCTAGGTTGCAAGGTTCGGCTATTTATTGTGACAAGGTTAGGTCATGCAAAGGAGGTGGGTTCGACTAACGTGGCAAAAGCAGTTGAAGTATTTGATCCTAATGCAATAAGTAAGTGCAGGAGCAAGAACATGGGATTTATGGGGATGATCAAAATGGTTGCTTGCCTTGTTGCTCAGAGGAGGGACAATATCCGTCAGACGGATATTCGGTGGAATCCGAGGGAGCGGAGCCTACCAAAAGGGATGACAACAATCAATAACAAACATATGCAATCAAGATGATGCATGAGCATGGCATGAGAATGCAAGGTGATATACTATTATAACTAACATGTATTAGGTTTGAAGTTGATTTGAATCACATTCAAATATCACTTCAAACGAGGTATTCTCGGATACCGTTTTAATTGATTCGACCTGATGCTCAGATCAACTTGATGTTAACATGCATGGGATGACATGTTAAGTTGCTGGTTTGTAATTAGAACAGTGTTTGATCATGTCATTCACAAAGAAATTTAAATATTTTCCATATTCCATTTATAAAGTATTTATAAGAATTGACTTATTCATTAATCTACATGTTTTGGTTCTGTAACTTTTTCAAACATGATTGAAAATAGCATATTCAGATTCCTTGAATTTTTCTGATACTTTTTCATATATAAATTATTTTCATTGGAGTTACAGATTAATTTCTATGAATTTTTGAAGTTTTAAACATTTCTGGAATTATTCTTATACTGGAAAATCCCTTTATTGCGTCAGCCTGACATCAGCAGGTCAGCTGACCTGTTCAGGTCAAACCTGACAGGGGGACCCACTGGTCAGCCTCTTTGGGGTTAATCCCGCGCTAACCAGCCCCTTAACTGAGTTCACTTGGCCTTGGGCCCACTGTCAGCGAGAGATTAAGCATTTAAACTGCTGGATTAGGTTGGCCACGTCGGCCCCCACCGGAATATGGCCAGCGGCGACCACGGGCGTGGCGGAGGGCTCGCCGGAGAGAGCCAAACAGCGCTACGGCCGTCGGTTTTGGGCGCAGAATAGAGCTACAGGCAGCTAGTGAAACGCCGCATCTAAAGGGGTTGAGCTGGACCCGGTGGTCACCGGAATCCTTGACGGCGATGAGGTCAGCGGCGGCTGCGGCTCGGGCATCGACGGAAGTGCCGATGCAGGGGGCTAGCGAGCTGGGAGAGAGGCCCTACGCCATCTACAGAGCTCGAGGAGCTCATTCTTGAGCTCGGCCTCGCGAGATGAGTACCACAACGACGGCAATGACATGGCCGGCGACGAGGCCCTTCGGGCTCCGGCGGCTAACGTGGTTAAAGGAGGGGGAAGGCCTCGGGAAGAAGGGGAACAGGAAGAGGAGCTCACGGCGGATCTTGTGAGGCTGCCGGCAGGGTCGGGGAGGACCGGGAGACGACGGATCGACGGCGACCGGAGCTTCAGGGAGAGAGAGATCCGAGAGGGGAAGGGGATCGAGAGGCCTAGGGGAGAGGATAGAGCCGCGGGGAGGAGGAGAAGAAGGCACAGGCGTCGCGCTGGCGCTCCTGGAGGCCTCCAGCAGCGAGCAGGCATGCAGGAGGTGGCCGCCTCGGCCGCCGTGCTCATCTTCTCCCCTGCCTACTGGCAGGAGGAGGAAGATGACCGGGGAGCCCCTGGTGGGCTGGGCCGGCGACAAATAGAGGTAAACCCTTCCTTTCTCTTATTTCTTTTCTATTTTTTTCTGTTTTGCTAACTATTGTTTTGCTATTTATTTCAGCTCCAAAATAGTTTGTAAAAACTAATTTGAACACCCCAAAATATTTGTTGGAAAGTATCCAATCATTCCTAAAGTTTTCAACATTTTTGAAAACTTAAAGTTTCTGATTTCAAATTTAAAACTTGAGAACAGTAGCTTTTTGCATTAATTTAAAATGCTCAAAGTGTCAAGAAAAAGGTTTTCTTCATTGCTTATATACTTTCATGATTTATCAGAAAGTTTGAACTTTTCTTGAGGCCATTTTGGGTTCATTGATTTTAACTAGTTTGAGATTTCCTTTATTTAAAGAAGTGGCTAGGCTTTTGAGTTTTCCTTCACCACTTACTTTATTCTTGTTGAAAATTTCCTAGATGCAAAGCAAAGAAAACATGAGCACAAAGCTAACTTGCTTAAAGTGTCAGGGGTGTGACAGAGGAAAACTGAAGATGGCGCTGTAGGAAGGCCGGTTCGTCGTGAATATGGTATAGCCCTGGTGTTGCCCTAGTTTGTTAGGGCTTTTAATTTCTATTATTATTGTATCGTTTTAAAGTTGTATCTTGAACTTGGCGTACCCTTTATCCCTTATCGTTAAGGTGCACTTATCTTTATTGTTGTCTATGCCGTGTTATATTATGATATATGCATGTGTTATATTTGGATATTTTGGCTAGCATGTAAGGGCTTTTATTGATGTTGTGTTATAATTGGAATTTATTGGAACAACATAATCAAATCTGTCAAAAAAGGATACAAAAGGTATAGCAAAAAGAGCAAAAAAATCATGAAGCTTTTATTCACGTTGTGTTATATTTGGATTTTATTTTAAACAACATTATAAAATCTGTCAAAAAAGGATACAAAAGCTAGAGAAAAAAGAGCAAACAAATCATGAAGCTTTTATTCATGTTGTGTTATATTTGGATTTTATTAAAAACAACATAATCAAATCTTTCAAAAAAGGATACAAAATCTAGAGCAAAAAGAGAAAAAAAATATGACTCTTTTATTCATGTTGTGTTATATTTGCATTTTATTAGAAACAACATAATCAAATCTGTCAAAAAAGAATACAAAAGCTAGAGCAAAAAGAGACAAAAAATATGAAGCTTTTATTCATGTTGTGTTATATTTGGATTCTATTACAAACAACATAATCAAATATGTCAAAGAAGGATACAAAAGCTAGAGCAAAAGGAGCAAAAAAAATATGAAGCTTTTATTCATGTTGTGTTATATTTGGATTTTATTAGAAACAACATAATCAAATCTATCAAAAAAGGATACAAAATCTAGAGCAAAAAGAGCAAAAAATATGAAGCTTTTATTCATGTTGTGTTATATGTGAATTTTATTAAAAACAACATAATCAAATCTGTCAAAAAAGGATACAAAAGCTACACCAAAAAGAGCAAAAAAATCAAATATGTCAATAAAATATGTTGGTGCCTAATTTTTGAAATGTTGGTCGCCATAATGCATGAAAGAGCAATCAAATAAATGTTGGTGTATAATTTTTGAAATGTTGTATTGGAGATTAAATTTCAAATAAATGAAGCAGAAAAAAATAGAGCAATCACATGTACTATTTTTTTGTTTCTCTTTTAACTTTGAGGTTGGGGGGTTTCACAGCCCCCTTGCCACGGCCCAACAAAATATTGGTTTAGGTTTCGGCCCAACAAATCACGTTTTGTTTTCTTGCACTCGGTGTGTTCTAAAGAAATGAAATAGTCAAAAACTAAAACCTACACAGATTCAGAGATCGAGTAAGCAAGTCCAAATAGATTTAGAGATTCAGAGATTTAGAGACAGTTTAAGATTACACCACCATTACGCATATGATCCACACATTAAGCATTTAAGCAAGAGATGACCACAGTAATAACATCTCTTAACGAGAGATGACCATCAAGTAAGCAAGTCCTAGAGAAACTATAGAAAAATAAAGTCCTAAAGATATGAGATTGGCCTGCTTCTTCAATTCAATCATTTGCTTCAAATTCTTGTTCGTCTTCTTTAATTCCCCCTTCACATCCGCATCCACCACTGTCGGAGCAACACTGTGAGAGACCAAATTCTCCATGGCTAGTAGCAGATTGAGCTCCCGTGTTGCACCCCCCTTCAAATTAAGGAAGCCCTCCCACAGAATCCTCATAACATATTTATCTATCCATTCAAACTGATTGCATTTCTTCATGATCCGAAACGAAATCAGAGGAAAAATAAAAATAATTCACATCCAAAATGAAGGAGAATGAAGGAAATCAGAGCGAAATCATGAGATCTAACCTTTCCCTCTCGCTTGCTTTCACATTTCACGAAGTCACACCCACAGTTACCGTTCTTGATCTCCTTTGAGGTCCACCGTCTCAATGGCACGGTGCATGGGCATTCAGGACATGGATCCATGGGCACTGGACCATACACGGTCCAGGAGGGGTGGGAGGCTGAAGTGGAGCTGGACATCTCTCGTCGCCAAAAAAGAAGAAACAGATGAGTGGTTGTCTCGTTGATACGTCTCCATCGTATCTACTTTACCAAACTCTTTTGCCTTTGTTTTGGACTCTAATTTGCATGATTTGAAAGGAACTAACCTGGACTGACGCTGTTTTCAGCAGAATTGCCTTGGTGTTATTTTTTTGCAGAAATCAAAGTTCTCCAAACGTACTAAAAATTTACGGGGAGCAGTTTTGGGAAATATCAAAAATATCTACGCCAAGTTCCACCTCAGGGGCTGGGCCAGTGGGCCTAAAGCCCCTGCTCCGCCACCACCACCCTGGTGGCGGTGGGCAGGCTTGTGGGGCCCACAGGCACCTGCCGCCCCCCAACTCCATCTCTATAAGTTGCATTTCGTCCCAGAAAAAATAAAAAGAGAAGTTTTCGTCACGTTTTCGATACAGAGGCGCCGCCACCTCCTGTTCTTCATCTGGAGGGCAGATCTGGAGTCCGTCTTGGGCTCCGGAGAGGGGAAATCGTCGGCATTGTCATCATCAACCTTCTTCCCTCTCCAATTCCATGAAGCTCTTCGTCTTTCGTGAGTAATCTATTCGTAGGCTCGTTGGGCGGTGATGAGTAGGATGAGATCTATCATGTAATCGAGTTAGTTTTGATGGGGATTGATCCCTAGTATCCACTATGTTCTGAGATTGATGTTGCTACTACTTTGCCATGCTTAATGCTTGTCACTAGGGCCCGAGTGCCATGATTTCAGATCTGAAATTATTATGTTGTCACCAATATGTGTGTGTTTTAGATCCGATCTTGCAAGTTGTAGTTACCTACTATGTGTTATGATCTGGCAACCCCGGAGTGACAATAACCGGAACCACTCCCGGTGATGACCATAGTTTGAGGAGTTCATGTGTTCACCAAGTGCTAATGCGTTGGTCCAGTTCTTTATTAAAAGGAGAACCTTAATATCCCATAGTTTCCTTTTGGACCCCGCTGCCACGGGAGGGATGGACAATAGATGTCATGCAAGTTCGTTTCCCTAAGCACGTATGACGACACACGGAATGCATGCCTACATCACATTGACGAACGGGAGCTAGACACATATCTCTCTGTGTTATAGCTATTGCATGATGAGTATCATCCAAACAAATCACCGACCCATTGCCTATGTGTTTGTCCTACTACTGCTGTTACTTGTCTTGATCTTCTGTTGTTACTACTGTTGCTACCGTTGTTATTTCACTTGCTCTGCTGTTGCTGCTACTGTTGCTACTGCTGTTACTTGTCTTGCTCTGCTGCTATTGTTGCTATTACTGTCGCCTTCTACTAGTGCTACTTGCTACTGCTGTCACTACTACTGTTCCTTGCCGCTGCTATTGCTCGTTACACTGCCGTTACTCGTTACTTTGTTGTTACTACTGTGCTTGCAGATACTAATCTTTCAGGTGTGGTTGAATATGACAAATTCAGCTGCTAATACTCGAGAGTATTCTCTCACCTCCTTTAGGCGATCAACAAATTTGGGTCGAATACTCTACCCTCGAAAACTGCTGCGAACCCACGCGCTGGTGGGCCGTCAACAACATTCTTCTAGTTTCATTACTGGGGAGTGCTATCATCATTCTTCTGGTGCTGTTGCAGGAGAAGGTTTGTTGTCATAAGCATTTGTCTAGCTAACGCCAGAGATTGCAGATCAGCATTTTTCTAGTGCCGTTGCCGGGGAGGTATTGTTATATTCTCTGAGTCACTTGGGATTTATATCTGCTGATCACTATGAAGAATCTGAAGGATCTGAAGACCAAAGTCTTGCCCTCAACTATGAGGGGAGGTAAGGAATTGCCATATAGCTCTGCACTTGATTCACCTTCAGTTATGAGTAAATTTGCGACATCACCTCCTGCTAGAAATTTTGATATGTCGCCTGTGCTTGATGATGGTTATGATGCTACTGCTAGAGATGCTATGCTTGATAATATGCCTGATGCTATGCTTGATACTGCTAGAGATGCTATGCTTGATACTGCTTTGCCTGATGATGCTAGAGATGCTATTTTGCCTGATGATGCTATGCTTGATACTGCTAGAGATACTCCTTTGCCTGATGTTCCACTAGGAGTGTTCCTTGATGCTCATATTTCTAGAGTTACTGCCAATGCTCGTGATGCTTCTGAAACTGTCGATACTATTGAGATAGAACCTGCTTTTGCTCCTGCTAGATCTAGCTCTCCTCGATATGAATTGCCTGATATACCTGAGGGTTACGTTATGGAGGGAGAGATAGCTGAGGATTTTCTTGCGTGTAAGGATGCCTATGACGCTGAGAAATTACTTCTCAAGTGGAAGGAAAAATCTTGGGAAGCTAGGATGAAAATGACCCGAAGTTTGCCACTTCGCCTATCTTTGTCATCGATAAGGATTATGAATTCTCTGTCAACCCTGAGATAATCTCTTTAGTCGAATCTGATCCTTAACACGGTTATGAGTCTGAGACGGTCGTAGCCCATCTTGCCAAACTATCCGAAATAGCCAACCTTTTCACTAATGAGGAGAACATCCGCCACTACTATATCCTTAAGCTGTTTCCTTTCTCTCTAAAGGATGACGCTAAAGTCTGGTTCACCTCTCTTGCTCCTGGATGTGTGCATAGTCCCCAGGAGATGGTCTATTACTTCTATGAGAAATATTTCCCTGCCCATAGAAGCAAGCTGCCTTGCAGGAAATATACAACTTTGCTCAACTCCAAGAAGAGAGTCTCCCACAAGCTTGGGGGGGGGGGGCTCATCCAGCTACAAAATGCTTTGCCTGATCAGCCTCTTAAGAAGAACGAGATACTTGATATCCTCTATAACGGAATTACCGATGCCTCTAGAGACCACCTAGATAGTTGTGCCGGTTGTGTTTTTTGGGAACGAACTATAGAACAAGCTGAGACCCTACTGAATAACCTCTTGATCAACAATAATGCTTGGACTATTCCCGAACCACCTCCTAAGCCAACTCCTAAGAAAAGAGGTATTCTATTCCTCAGTCCCGAAGATATGCAAGAAGCTAAGAAGTCTATGCAAGAGAAAGGCATTAGATCTGAAGATGTCAAAAATCTACCACCTATCGAAGAGATCCATGGTCTCGATAACCCGATACGGGTAGTAGAAGTGAATTCTCCGCGTAGGTTTAACGAGAGTGATATTCCTTTTCATAAACCTGCTAGCCTATGCTTTGATGAATTTGACAACTTTGTTGCCAAACAATGGAGTTTTAATGATTATTTTAGCAGACATTTGGAACAAAGTACTCGTATGCTCAGCCATCTAAGTGCTTGTGTAGACAGAAATGTCAATGATGTGAAGCTTCTGAGTAAATACGCCCCTATGATTACTACTGAGGTAGAACAAGTACTTAAAGCTCAGAATGACTTGCTCAATGAATTAAATGACAACTCTGTCAGAGTCATTACTAGAGGAGGCAAAATGACCCAGGAACCTTTGTATCCTGAAGGTCATCCTAAGAGAATTGATCAAGATTCTCAAGGAATCAATGCTGATACACCTTGTCATCCTAAGGAGAAGAAGAAGGATGATAGAAACCTACATGCCAGTTCACCAAATACTATCACACTTGAAGAACCTAATGATATTTCTGCGTTTGATGCAGAAACACAATCAGGTGACGAACATGAACCTGGTGACAATATGGACAGTGATTTTCATAATAATGCTCAACCTAGCAATGTTGAGGATGTGGAGATTGAACCTACGGTTAATCCTGATAATCCACAACCTAAGAAATATGACAAGAATGACTTCACTGCTAGGAAGCATGGTAAAGAAAGAGAGCCATGGGTTCAAAGACCTATGCCCTTTCCTCCTAAGCCATCCAAGAAAAAGGATGATGAGGATTTTGAGCGCTTCATTGAGATGATAAGACACGTCTTTCTGCAGATGCGGTTAACTGATATGCTCAAGATGTCTCCGTATGCCAAGTACATTAAAGATATCGTGACTAATAAAAGGAAGATACGAGATCTTGAGATCTCCACCATGCTTGCCAACTACACTTTCAAAGGTGGAACTCCTAAGAAACTTGGTGATCCCGGAGTGCCCACTATACATTGCTCCATTAAAGGAAACTACGCAAGAACTGCCTTATGTGACCTTGGACCCGATGTTAGCGTTATGTCGCTTTCTCTTTATCGTAGACTTGAGTTGGATAAGTTGACACCCACTGAAATTTCTCTCCAAATGGCCAACAAATCAACTACTTTCCCTATCAGCATTTGCGAGGATGTGCCTGTTGCGGTTGCTAATACCACTATCTTAACAGACTTTGTTATCTTGGATATTCCCGAGGACGAAGCCATGGCTATCATCCTCGGAAGACCCTTTTTAAACACTGCATGGGGCTGTTACAGATTGCAACAGATGCAATGTCACTTTACACATCAACGGTAATGAGCACACAATGCACTTTCCGAAGAAACGATATCCAGTACATTGCATCAATGCTATCGAAAAGACTTCATCGATTCTCATTGGTAGCTTTGAATGCCCTATTTCTCGTGTCAAGATGAAGTATGATTTGCTTGTTGAGGAGATATGTATCCCCATTGAGGTGACTTAGTGGCTATACGAAAATTCTCGGTTCTCTCTTGCGATTCGAGAAGGTTTTGTCATAAGGACTTGATCAATCCCATTGACGGATTTCTTTCGATGACCATGAAACGGATAAATCCAAAAGTCACATACCTCTGTTTTGAGTTTTCCTTTTTTGTTTCTTAGAAGAAAAATGATGGAATTAGTTTAGCTTTTCCTGTTTTCTCTTTTAGCGTCCCGGAGAAAAATACCTCGAAAATAAAAGTTCTCCAATGGTCCTGAAAATTTAGTATGATTTTTTCTGGAATTTTTGAAAATTTCTGGGCCTGAGAGCTGGCCTGGGGGCCTGACGAGTGGGCCACAAGCCCCCCCACCGCGACCTACCCCCCTGGTGGCGGGGTGCAAGCTTGTGGGGCCCACAGGCACCCCCTCCACTCATTCGAGCTCCCAGCCTCTTCTTCCACCTCTAGGAAAAATTGTTTCGCAGCTCAAACTCGTGTTCTTGCTCATTTGGCTGTGATTTTCGGTCTCTTTGCTCAAAGCACCATTCTCCGAACCGTTTTGGGGAAATTACTCCTTGTTAAGTGACTCCTCCATTGGTCCAATTAGTTTTTGCTCTAGTGCTTTATCCTTCGCGTATTCTTGCTACCTTGGTGACCCTGTTCTTGAGCTTGAAAAGTTGATTTTAGCTGGTCCCAAGTAGTTTTAACGCGTGATACGGTCTCTAGGCACTAGTAGGAGTAGTTGCTACAAGGTATGGTTGGTCTTTATTCACTTTTCTCTTGAACTTCAAAAATTTCAGCATAAGGAAATTATGTTCACGAGGAAGTTTCATGGTGGTTCCTCAAGTAAGAAGGGTCCTCGTCTCTCCTTTCGGGAGCCCAAACCTTTTCAACTAAGGGACGCACCGGTGCAACCATGTGAATGGCTTTCTGATGAGTTCATGATCGAAGCAGGCTTCAAGGATGAGTTTGATGCACTTGTCCGCAATGCCGGGTTAGAAGAATTCCTCTGAGATAAATGTGAACAGTATGCTATGCTCACTGCCTCTTTCGTGCATGGATTTAAATTTTTAGTTGGCCGTGAATCATCCATACTGTTTGATCTGTACGATAAATCCTATACCGTGGATCTGGAGGATTTCAATAGGATATGCAAGATACCTGATGGGCGTAGTGTTAATGATCCTCCTAAGTCTTCGGTCAGAGACTTTGTCTCCAGTATAACTGTTGGAGAAACCAGAGATATCACGCAAGCCACCATAGGAAGCATCCATTTCCCTGCCTTGCACTAGCTTGCCCTCTTCATAGGTAGGTGCATTAACGGCAAGGGTGCACATTGTCACCTATGCGCTTCCGACCTGAGTATCCTTAAGAGCGCAGTAACACGTGACAGGAGCTTCAATATGGGAGCTATAATAGCAAGGAGGCTGAATAAAAATGCTAGTGAGGGGGATTTCTTTGGTGGAGTTTATGCTACACGCTTAGCAAATTTTCTTGGGGTATCCATCCGTCCAGAAGACCCTCCTCTCCGTACAGCCTACCTTGATCGTGTCACGCTAACACGCTACCAGTTCCTTGAGAGAGATCAGGGATCCCTCCTATTCCGCTTGATATTTAACCAGCAACGTGTTTTCCATATTACCCTTCCTGCTCCTACTTTCTTTGACTTTCAGGTAAAACGAAGATACTACATAACCATAGGAGAGGCAGAGGAGTATGAGAGGTAGGCAACTGCTGCTCGACTTCGTGAGGCAGCTATTCAGGCAGTGGCTGAAGCACTCCCGTATAACACCCATTATGACTTTGGGTTTCGCCAGGATCATCCATGGGAGTAGACCAAGCTAGGCCAAAAGCCTAAGCTTGGGGGAGTACGTGCTCTCACCGACTTTACATTCATGCTTATGCTTTCACCTTGTTAGCCGGTGTTTACACTTCGCCACTCTATTATCCATGCTAGTTTCTTTTCGTTTTCTTGTTTTCTTATTTTGTGTCCTTTTGAGAAAACCCAAAAAGATTTTTCTTTCTTCTTTTGCTTGTTGGGAGCTCTCCGGTGTAAATAGTTTTCTTTTTCTTTGTGTCAAGGTAGAAGATATTGGTTACAATGTTTAGTGGTTCTTACATGCTTACCTGTTTAGCTTTCAAAGAGCCATATTATTTTGTCTTCTCCTTTGTGTTTGCGTGCAGATTCAGCTTAGTCCAATGCACGAGCACGCTTATTATTGTTCACATCGTTCGATCGTACAAGTGAAAGGCAACAATGATGATATATGATGAAGGGACTGAGACTGAAAAGCTGGTATGAACTCTATCTATTTTGTTTTTGTAAATATGACTAGCTTGTCGACCCATATTTAGCTTTGTTGTGAGAGAACCATGTTTGCAATGACAACTTAGAGATCATAGTTTCTGATGCCATGTTTATTTAGCTGAGAGCTTATAATGGTTTGTCTTGATTGCCAACATAGATTATGAGATGACTGTGATGTAGTATGATAGGATGGTATTCTCCTTTGAATGTTTCAAGTGGCTTGACTTGGTGCATGTTCATGCATGTAGTTGAAACGAAATCAACGTAGCCTCTATGATGTTCGTGTTCATGGTGATTTATATCATGTTCATGCTTGCATTCAATGTTAGTCAAACTCATTGCATCTTGATGACTGTTGTCGCTCTCTACTTGGTCGCTTCCCAGTCTTTTGCTAGGCTTCACTTGTACTAAGCGGGAATACTGCTTGTGCATCCACTTCCATAAACCCAAAAGTTTTTCCATGAGAGTCCACCATACCTACCTATTTGCGGTATCTACCTGCCGTTCCAAGTAAATTTGCATGTGCCATTCTCTAAACCTTCAAGAAATAATCTGTTTTGCGTGCCCGAACCACTCATGTGGTGACAGAGGGCTATTGGTATCTTCCATGCTAGGAGTGTTATCCTTGACATGTGTTTATTCACAGTCATTCATGAGAAAGGGGCCGGTATTTGGGATGCCCAGTTCCACGCTTAAATCGAAAACATAAATTTGAAACAAGACTCCCCCCGGATTGATGTTAGTATGGACGGTACCCGAGGATTCAGCTAGCCGCGGAGTGTGATTGATTGGTGGTGGGGGAGTTAAAACTTTACTTTTCTGTTTGGGAACCGCCTATAGAATGAGTAGCATGGAAGATATTGAGAACTCTTGGTCATTGCGTTGACAATGAAAGCATGCCACCCAAAATTATTATCTCTGTTTTCAAAGCTTGAGCTCTGGCACCTCTGCAAATCAATGCTTCCCTCTGCGAAGGGCCTGTCTATTTATTATCCTGTCGAGTCATCCTCCTCTTATATAAGCACCAATTAGAGAGCACCTCTATCATTTTTATGCTTTGCTTTTGATTGATATTGAGTATCACTATGACTGGATCTTCGTTGCTATGAATTACAATGTCTAGTCAGCCCTTGATCTTTGAAAGTGCGCTGCATTTATGTTTTGCGGTCTCAGAAAGAGCTAGCGAGATACCACCTATTCATATTGCTTCATGCTTGTTTTGATTGAAGTGTTGGTATTTGAAACTCACTATTATTTACTCGTTAGCTGATTATGCCATTGATATTAGTTTACTGTGAGACCTTTGTGTCATTTTCTTATGTGGTTAACTTGTGATCTTGCTGAAATTCTGGTTATGAGTTAGACATAGTTGCAACAACAAGATCAAACAGAGTTTGTCAAACTTTTTCTTTCTCTCTCAGTTTGTCAACTAAGTTGCTTGAGGACAAGCAAGGTTTTAAGCTTGGGGGAGTTGATACGTCTCCGTCGTATCTACTTTTCCAAACTCTTTTGCCCTTGTTTTGGACTCTAATTTGCATGATTTGAATGGAACTAACCTGGACTGACGCTGTTTTCAGCAGAATTGCCTTGGTGTTATTTTTGTGCAGAAATCAAAGTTCTCCAAACGTCCTGAAAATTTACGGGGAGCAGTTTTGGAAAATATCAAAAATATATACGCCAAGTTCCACCTTAGGGGGTGAGCCAGTGGGCCACAAGCGCCTGCTCCGCCACCACCCCCTGGTGGCGGTGGGCAGGCTTGTGGGGCCCACAGGCACCAGCCGCCCCCAACTCCAGCTCTATAAGTTGCCTTTCGTCCCAGAAAAAATAAAAAGAGAAGTTTTCATCGCGTTTTCGATACGAAGGCGCCGCCACATCCTGTTCTTCATTTGGAGGGCAGATCTGGTGTCCGTCTTGGGCTCCGGAGAGGGGAAATCGTCGCCATCGTCATCATCAACCTTCTTCCCTCTCCAATTCCATGAAGCTCTTCGTCGTTCGTGAGTAATCTATTCGTAGGCTCGGTGGGCGGTGATGAGTAGGATGAGATCTATCATGTAATCAAGTTAGTTTTGATGGGGATTGATCCCTAGTATCCACTATGTTCTGAGATTGATGTTGCTACTACTTTGCCATGCTTAATGCTTGTCACTAGGGCCCGAGTGCCATGATTTCAGATCTGAAATTATTATGTTGTCACCAATATATGTGTGTTTTAGATCCGATCTTGCAAGTTGTAGTTACCTACTATGTGTTATGATCCGGCAACCCCGGAGTGACAATAACCGGAACCACTCCCGGTGATGACCATAGTTTGAGGAGTTCATGTGTTCACCAAGTGCTAATGCGTTGGTCCGGTTCTTTATTAAAAGGAGAACCTTAATATCTCGTAGTTTCCTTTTGGACCCCGCTACCACGGGAGGGATGGACAATAGATGTCATGCAAGTTCTTTTCCCTAAGCACGTATGACGACACACGGAATGCATGCCTACATCACATTGACGAACGGGAGCTAGCCACATATCTCTCCGTGTTATAGCTATTGCATGATGAATATCATCCAAACAAATCACCGACCCATTGCCTACGAGTTTGTCCTACTACTGCCGTTACTTGTCTTGCTCTGCTGCTACTACTACTGTTGCTACTGTTGTTACTTGTCTTGCTCTGATGCTGCTGCTACTGTTGCTATTGATGTTACTTGTCTTGCTCTACTGCTACTGTTGCTATTACTGTCGCTTGCTACTGTTGCTACTTGCTACTGCTGTCACTACTGTTGTTCCTTGCCGCTGCTATTGCTCGTTACACTGCCGTTACTCGTTACTTTGCTGTTACTACTGTGCTTGCAGATACTAATCTTTCAGGTGTGGTTGAATCTGACAAATTCAGCTGCTAATACTCGAGAGTATTCTCTCACCTCCTTTAGGTGATCAACAAATTTGGGTCGAATACTCTACCCTCGAAAACTGCTGCGAACCCATGCGCTGCTGGGCCGTCAACAACATTCTTCTAGTTTCATTGCTGGGGAGTGCTATCAGCATTCTTCTGGTGCCGTTGCAGGAGAAGGTTTGTTGTCATAAGCATTCATCTAGCTAACGCCAGAGATTGCAGATCAGTCGTCGAGGTAAAAGAAGGAGAAGAAGAAAGGGGAGGCTAACCGAGTGATGCGCATCGCCAACCGATCCAACGGCGAGAAGTGTGCCAACGAAATTCCTTCTAGAAGAACGTATCAGACGGCTGTAATTTGGTGTTAGCCTATGATCGGACGGCTCCAGTGAGACACTAGGGTTTAGAGAGATGTTGCGGGGTTTAGAGTTGGTCAGCTCGTTATCTTAGGTTTGACCAACGATAACTAATTCAAAAAACGAAAAAATATGACACCTTCACGGGTCCTTGTTTTATAAGACATAGTAACTATAAAAAAATATAAACTTGGTATACGGATAATTTTATGGAAATTCATTTTTGAATTGAGGCACCACAATCAACTTAAAATGGGCAGAACTAATTCAATATAAATCAAAAAATTGGAAAACATGTGCATAATGTCGTGTTATGTGACATGGCTTAGACAAAAAATAAGAATTTTTTTATTACATTTGAGTAAAAAAAACCTTCACAAAAATGAGGTATCACGTATGACGATGTACGTAGTTCAAGGATGAGAAGGAGAGAGGTTTAGGTTTACAAAAAATTCAAAACAAATCAGAAAAATCACGAAAGCTTCATCTTTGAGTGAATAAGAAGGATATGAACTTAGTTTTCCATTTTTCAAAATTTTAACTGTTTTTCTTATGGTTTTCTATTAAAGCACCTTTTAAAACATAAAATTTTAAAAATATGAAGTTTAATTCAGTAAATATCGAGACTTCGAATTAACACTCTATAGATTGAATAGCTCTTACTAAAAAATATATGACTCGTTTAGACAAGGTCAAAAAAATTGATTACAAATGGCGTCGTTTACCCTAGCTTTAGAGCTCATTTCTAACAAATTTTTCATTGCTACGAGTTTCACTACGAAAAAGAAACTTTAACTCAAATTTTGGTAAATAAAACCACTAGTGGAAATCAGTATTTTGCCATCTTCCTAGTCTTTGCCGTCTGTAGCTGATGGCAAAGATTGTCTTTGCCGTCAGCTTCAGCAAAACAGACGGCACAGTACTGGCTGATGGCATACAGTCTTTTTGCCATCTGTCACCTCTTTGCCGTCTGCTAGAGGACTACAAATAGTCCACAAGCAGACGACAAAGATGTAGATAGGCCCACCTGACCGCGGGGTGGCTAGGTCAAACAGGAGTCGGACCTTTGCCGTCCGCCGGCAGACGGCAAAGAGTCCGGAGGTAGACGGCAAAGAGTCTAGACTCTTTGCCGTCCGCCGGCAGATGGCAAAGCGCTAACTCCGTTAACGGCTCCTTCCCCCCCACCCCGCCCCTCTCTCTCTGTGTAACGGCTCATCCCCGCGCGCCCCTCGCTTTCTCTCCCCACCCCGCGCGCTCCTCTCTTTGTAACGGCCGCCAGGACCACTGTCGCGCCGCCGCCGCCGTCGAGTCGCCGCCCCTGCCGCCGCCCCTCTCGCGCCCCACTGCCGCTCCTGTCAGCCCTGTCGCCCCCGCCGCCGCCTCTCTCTCTCTCTCCCCCCAGCTCGCCCCCGCTGCCGCTGCCGCTGCCCCACCACCGTCGCGCCGCCGCACCTGGCGCCCCCGGCGCCGCCCCGGCACACCGGCCCCTCCACAGCCGCCCCTCTCGGTGAGCCCCCACACCCCCACCCCCACCCCCCACCCGCATTATTTTTACTAGTTTTATTATTTTTTAGTAGTTTTAGTAGTTGTTATTGTTAGTAGTTTTAGTGGTAGATTTAGTTAGGTTAGTACTTTTAGTTAGGTTAGTAGATTAAGTTAGGTTAGTAGTTTTAGTTAGGTTAGTAGATTTAGTTAGGAGGAGAAGAGGAGAAGAGGAGGAGGAGGAGGACAAGAAGAGGAGAAGAAGAAGAGGAGGAGGAGGAGAAGAAAAAGAAGAAGAAGAGGAGAAGAAAAAAATAAGAAGGAGAAGAAGAAGAAAAAGAAGAAGAGAAGAAAAAAATAAGAAGGAGAAGAAGTAAAGAAGAAGAGAAGAAGAAGAGAAGAAGAAGAGAAGAAGAGAATAAGAAAAAAATAAGAAGGAGAAGAAGACAAAAAAGAAGAAGTTGATTTTTTATTGTTTGGTATTTAGTGGTAGCTAGATTCTTTTTTAGTTACTTAGTGGTAGATTATGTTTTTGTTATAGTGGTAGATTTTGTTTTTGTTATTTTTTTGCTGTTTAGTGCTATCTAGGTTTAGCGATAGGTTTAGTTAGCTTGGTTAGTTAGGTTAGTTAGTTAGTTAGCTTACTAGAAAGAATAGGAAGAAGAAGAAGAGGAGGAGGAGGAGAAGAGGAGAAGAGGAGGAGGAGGAGAAGAAGAAGAAGAAGAATAGGAGGAGGAGAAGATAAAAAGAAGATCACATGTTTGGTATTTAGTTTTTTGGAATTAATTAGTAGTTTTAGTGGTAGATTTTGTTAGTTAATTAGTAGATTTAGTGGTAGATTCTGTTAGTTTATTCGCCCATCATTATTGCTTAGGTTCAAGACTACTTCAAAGAAGATCACATGTTCTTTTGTTGAAATTAAGTCTGTCAAAATAATGTATCGTCTATATTTATTGGTACCGGAGCAAAACAGGACAACTTAAATAGTATTGCCATCCTCAGATGTTGAAAATATCGAAAAGTTTTATATAAACTGAAAAGTAGTATAGGTAACCTGGAAAGTCCTCTGGACCAAAAGGGCAACTTCTGGACGTGCGAACTTTGTGTGGTAGGTGCATGTCCATGCAACAGGGTAATTTCCCCAACAATGACATAATTAGTCCACTTAGCTCCAAAATACCATAATAAACTCAAAATGGCATAAGAACCTTGGTGAGCTCATTAATATTATATATTTAGCTTGTTTTCCTCTAAAATGGGATAATTAGCCCATTTAGCTCAAAAAAGACATAATTAGGTAATTTAGCTCCAACTAGAGGAGAAGAGGAGAAGAAATAGGCAAAATGAAAAGAAAGAAGAAGAAGAAGAAGAAGAAGAAGAAGAGAAGAAGGAGAAGGAGGAGGAGGAGGAGGGGGAGGAGGAGGAGAAGGCCAAGGACCTTCTATCCTTCTCCTCCTCCTCCTCCTTCTTCTTGATTTCTTCTTCTTCTCCTCCTCCTCCTCTTTCTTCTCATCTTTCATATTATCCTTACTTTAATTAACCCAACAATGACATAATTAGCCCATTTAGCTCCAAAATACCATAATAAACTCAAAATGGCACAAGAACCTTGGTTAGCTCATGAATATTATATACTTAGCTTGTTTTCCTCTAAAATGACATAATTGGAATATTTGTGTTGATCGGGTGGATTTACATGTGATAGTTGTCTCGTCGCTGTGAGGTCTGCTGTGCGAAGACCTGCCCGTGCGTTGTACGAGCTCCGCCCCTGCATTCGTGGGTCAGTACAAATTTCATCTCCTCCCCACCCCTTCATTTACTGTGGCTCGGTTTCCGGATGAAACTTTCTAGATTTAGGTAATTCAATTAATTTATCAGTATGCGTGACCAGTATGCGTCTCCCGTTCGAAAGGGAGACATCTATAAATATGCATGTCTTTGCATATTTATAACCGCCATCCTTTCGAATTGTCCAACATTATCCATGGACAGCCCGAGTATGTCTAGATTGGGTTCGTTTTCCCGTATGTTGTGCTCTGGATCCGATGCGGAATTTCGTCAGTGCCTCCCTGTTGTTCTCCGGATGCACATCCTCTCTGTTTATTGCGGAGACGTGTATCAGGAGAACAGCGGGGAGGTGCTGCCAAAATTTTGCGTTGGATCCGGAGCAGAGCATGGGAAAACGAACCCAATCTACACATACTCGGGTGGGATTAGGACCTATCTTTACCTATTAGCGTGTAGGTTGCCTGGACGTAATAAAAATGGCGAACCTGATTAACCGATGAATATAAATGCTAAATTATATATAAATATATTTCTTCTGTCTTTAGTAGCTACGCAAGATGAGTGATCGTGCGTGGATGTATACCGGTCACCCTAGTCAGAAAGAGATGACGAAAGAATGGTTTTTAAAAACAAAGGAATTTGTGAAAGCCGCATTCGCAAATGGCCAGGAAAGAAACTATTGCTCCTGTCCTGGATGCGACAACTATAAAAAGACGACAGAGGCTGTAATGACTAAACACCTGTAGAGGAGGGGTTTTAAGCCTAATTATACGGTGTGGACATTTCATGGTGAGTCTATACAACGCACAAGAGTTGAGGTGGTCCATCGTCGCACGGACGAGCATGGTACTGGGATCGAAGACATGGTGCAAGACTTTGATGATGCTCGGGATTCGGAAGATGAGATGGAGGAATCTGCAAAGGCCTTTTATGAAATGTTGGAGTCTTCAAAACGTCCTCTCCATGAGCACACTGAGCTCTGTCAGCTGGATGCAATTGCACAAGTAATGGCTCTGAAGGCTGAGTTCAACTTGGGAAGAGAATGCTACGACGCGATGATGACACTATTTGGACGTTTCCTACCCAAAGGCATTGTCATGCCTGCAAACCTGTACCAGTCGGACAAAATACTTCGTGTACTTAAGATGCCTTATGAGAAGATAGATGCATGTGAGAAAGGATGTGTCTTATTTAGGAAGGAGTATGCACACTTGGACTATTGTCCCAATTGCGAGTCTTGCAGGTATCTTGTGGTAGACAACGGTATGGGTGAGAAGAGGCAGACCAAAATCGCAGTTAGTGTTCTTCGGTATATCCCAATCGTACCAAGACTTCAACGTCTTTTCATGGTCGAAGAGACAGCCAGACAGATGACATGGCACAAATTGGGCAAAAGAACCGAACTAGATGCGGATGGGAATAAGATGATGGTACACACATCGGATTGGGAAGCGTGGAAACATTTCGATGGATTGCATCAGGATAAAGCGGCAGATCCAAGGAATCCTCGAGTCTGCGCCGCCACGGATGGTTTTAATCCCTTCGGCATGACGGCAACCCAATACAGTTGTTGGCCTGTATTTGTCATTCCACTCAATCTCCCCCCCCCCCCCCGGGCAGATTATGCAAAGAAAGAACATATTTCTAATGTTGATAATTCTAGGGCCCAATTATCCGGGGAAGAATATGAATGTGTACCTGCAACCGCTTAAGGATGAATTGGAAGAAGCTTGGGAAAATGGGGTCAAGACATACGATGCCGCTAGAAAAGAAAACTTCAAAATGCATGTGTGGTACATGTACTCTATGCATGACTTGCCAGCGTATGCGCTATTCTCCGGATGGTGTGTGCATGGAAGGTTCCCGTGCCCCCAATGCAAGGCAGCTCTTCAGTTTCATTGGTTGCAGGAGGGTCGGAAGTATTCTTGCTTTGACTTGCATAGATAGTTCCTGGATCCTGACCATCAGTTCAGAAAAGACAAGAAGAACTTTACCAAAGGTAAAGTTGTCAAAAACTTGGCACCACCTGCGTTCACAGGCCAACAGATCCTGGATCAGTTAAATGCCCTCGAGCCTGATCCAGAGCGTCCACGGTATTTCAAGGGGTATAATTCAAAACATGCCTGGACTCACAAGCCATGCTTCTGGGATCTGCCTTACTTCAAAGACCTCCTTCTTCCACACAATATCGACATGATGCACACTGAAAAGAATATCAGAGAGGCTATTTTTGGTACATTGTTCGACATAGATGGGAAGACAAAGGATAATATTAACGCTAGAGTCGATCAACAGACACTATGTCATAGACCGTTACAAAACATGCGAGAAGGCAAAGGAAAGAAGAAGTGGTCGAAGCCAAAGGCCTGGTTCAATCTTGGAAGGCCAGCTACGAGGGAAATTATCTTGTGGGTCAAAATGTACTTGATGTTCCCCAATGGGTATGCAGCGAATCTAAAGAGGGGAGCGAGTCTTGAAAAATTAAAAATCTTTGGTCTCAAGAGTCATGATTGGCACATATGGCTAGAGCGGGTAATGTCAGTGATGTTACGTGGCTTTATTCCTGAGGATGAATAGCAAGTACTGGCGGAGCTGAGCTATTTCTTCCATGTTCTTTGTGCGAAAGAATTGTCGCCTGGCGTGGTAGAAGACATGGAGGAGTTTGCACCGGAGTTGTTGTGCATGTTAGAGAAGATCTTTCCACCGGGCTTCTTTAATCCAATGCAGCATTTGATTTTACATCTACCGACCGAGGCAAGATTGGATGGGCCCGTGCAAGATCGTTGGTGCTACGCAACTGAGAGGATGCAGAAGACCCTTCGAGCTAAATGTAAAAATAAGCGTAGAATTAAAGCATCGATGGCTGAGGCATTCATTACTGAGGAGGTGGCAAACTTTGTGAGAGCACACTACGAAGCCAAAAATCATCATTTGCATAATTCGAAGCCTCGGCACAATGATGGAGACCCTAAAAAAGGTGGGTCCAACCTCAGCCTATTCAAAGGGAAGCTCGCACCAGCCGGTGCTTCAAAACCAATAACGTTGGATATCGAAGAATGGCGGAACATTTCGTTGTATATCTTCAACAACCTAACAGAAGTGCGTCCGTACATCGAGTGAGTTCTCGGCACATTTTCCCGTAACTTCTAATTCATTTGAACTGCTCTTATTCCCGGATATTTCAAACAACCGTTACGTCGTCAAATTCTCGGATGGAGCGGTGATCGAAAATGATTCCGTCGAAGAGTATGAGCTTCTGTCAAAGACAGGAGGCGGCTATCCCGGTTTCATCTCTTGGTTCAAACAAACGGTAATTATCAATAATGGACCATTTCATTCTTGCTTTAACTTGCGGCTAATGCAACAACCGTTTCGTATTAAACTTGTAGGCTAATTCAGAGTCTATGGATGCCGAATTGAGACAAGTCGCTAATGGTTTTGACTATAAGGTCCGTTCATTTGAGAAATACAACATCAACGGGTATCTCTTTCGTACCTTTGGCAAAGTGCTATCTATGCCCGACCGGAAATCTACAAATTGTGGTGTCTCTGCTATCGGCAAAGGTGTTATCGAGTATTATGGAAGAGTTGAAGCAATTTATGAACTTCAATTCTATGGTGAAAACCCACCGAACGTCGTAGTCTTCAAATGTTATTGGTTCCAGCCGAAAAAGACTAGAAGGACTCATGAACATATAGGACTAGTCGAAATCAATCCAAACACCCATTTTGATGTTCCCGATGTCTATATTACGGCTCAACAGGCGACCCAAGTTTTCTATCTACCGTGGGCATGCCAAACAGATAAGAATTTGGAAGGTTGGTATGTTGTTTATGAAGTGCCGCCACATGTCAGACCACCTCTCCCAAATGAACAGGATTATGAACCTCACATTAACCCAGACACATATGATGGAGAATTCTTCCAAGAAGCACGTCTTTCCAAGAAACGTTTCAAGAACCGTCGTGCTTCATCCAAGAACATGGAAGTAGACAACGACAATGAATCCGACTCCATCCCTGAGCCGGAACCAGAAGACCTGGAACTCATAGAGGTTACTGATGCGGAAGACCTGTCAATGCTTCAACGATTAAAGGAAGGCCTTTCACAACTTCACGCCATTGAACCCGATGAGCACGTCATCCATGAAGACATGCATGATAGTGATGATGATGATGCATTTACTGATGATGATTATTAGTTTGTAAGATTCACAACTTAAATTATATATATTTGAATCTTTATTATTCATGTACATATTATTATTCATGTCAGTCATTCAATTTTTTTATGTTGTACTAATTTCTTTTAATCTTTATCATGGCAGGTGTTGAAAGATGGTGGGCGCGAGTCCAGAGCGCTCGACGGGTTCTTCCCAGGCGCCCCGCACGAGGGGTGGTACTTCCCTTCCACCCCTATCTCTCCGTAGAGCCTTGGCAGACAGTCTTTCGACACCAGCCGGGGGTTCTTCTTCGTCGGCGGCATTGCCCACTGGGAGAGGTGCTGGTCGGGTAGGGAGGAAGCAGAAGGGTACAGGGAGAGGTGGTGGCCGCGGAAGATCCAGGAGGACTGTTGAGCCGTCCTCGCCACCACCACCAGCTCATTCACCCGAGCATAGGACTAGTATGGTCGACCCGTTTGCGGAGGAGGCTACGGGGACTCCGGTCCAGGAGCCTGGTGTTCACGGGCATTCGTCCCATGAGACTCCGGTCCAGGAGCAGCCTCGGGTCGAGGTGCATTCGGCCCAGGAGCAGCCGGAGGAGACTACGGTTCCGGAGGCTTCACCCGACGTGGAGAGGCCCGGATGGGAGCCTTGGTCGGATCGTACCGAGTTGCCGGATTGGACCGAGGGTCCGGGTGGCTCAGGGGGCGAGGATGGCGGGGATGAGCTTACGGATAGTGAGGGTGATGTGCAGGTGGACGGGGCCACCGTGTACAAGCGTGGTAGTACACGTCTCTCGGTCGCCCCGGCTACCCGCGAGCAGAGGCCGGTGATTAAACCTGAAGGAGATAGGTAAGTACATTTACCCTTTTTTTAGCTTTTGCCTTCAAGTTTGTTCAAATATCTAATGTGCTGACCTTATCATACTGCAGGGGATGGGTACACCCTCTTGGAGTCCGCAGGCCGAACTCCGTCCTTGGTGTGCTTTGCCGGACAAATTTCCCGACGTTTGTCACGTTGCCTGGTGAGGGTCAAGTTCCTACACTAGGATTTACCTGGGAGCACTACCAGGCTGCGCAGGCCCCGCCGGAGGAGATTATAGATGGTGTCTTGTGCCACACGAGGGTCGAGATTGTGATCAAGAGATTTTGGGTAAATTATCCTTTTACGGAATCTAAAATTAACAATATACCTAATTATTGTACTAATCGGTGTTTTCACGTTTGATTGCAGACCTTCTATAGGTGTGAGGATGTATATGAGGAGGAGGCGGCCAGGGTTCTCGAGGTCGAGTGTAGGCGGTTACTACAGAACTTGCGCCACGAGGCTCGGCCGCAGGCTATTCGAGATTACTACGCCACGCGTGGTATTAAGAAGGAGAAGAAGGATTGCCGCGGAAAGTTTCTGAAGAAGGAGCAATACATGAAGGTAATTACCTATTCTTAAGTCCTTCTATGTAGTTTTCTTGATTTCATTCATAGGCGTAGCGCTGAAAATTCTTTCTAATAACTTACAGGTGCCCCCGAGATGGTGTGCGGATAAGATGGATTGTTGGGAGGCGTTGGTTGATGAGTGGTGCACAGGCCGCTGGCGAGCCGTCCACGAGAATGTGAAGGATCGGCGTAGCCAAATGGTTGGTGTGCCACACCATCAAGGCAGCGCCAACTTACTTCAGTTTGGACGAAACTGGGTATGTGATTTGCTTCATGATTCATGCAATTCATTCTTGATGCTAATATTTTGTTCCTCTCTTTTAGGCGCATCACAATAAGACTGAGATGCCACACTTGTACGACCTTTATGGCATGGCCCATACTGCCTCGTACAAGAAGGCGAAGGCATTCTTTGAGTCTGACCTGGATGATCCCAGTAACTTCACCAACATATCATCCCACCAGAAGCTCGTGGCATACAGGGACGCGGGGAAGGCTACGAAAGGGGATGACTTTAACCCTAGCGAGGAACCTTTGGATCCAGAGCTGGTGATGATATCTGGTGGCGGGAGGCCCCATGGCTTGATAGCCATTGGAGATGGGATAATACGTTGTCCACCCACTCTTCCGGAGATCAAGGCGCGCCAGTGGAGCAGATGTCCTGAGATAACGCCTCGTCCACGGCCAGTCGAACTTGCCATCGAGGTTAGTTGTACGGACTAAGAACACTTTCATCCATTTCATTATGTGTGTCACCATAGATCATTATTGTGGTAACGAGGAATGGTTTTTCAGGCTGCTCTTCAGAAAGAGAGAGCAGCAAACCAGGCTGCTCTTGAGAAAGAGAGATTGGCAAGCCAGGCTGCTCTTCAGGCTGCTCTTGATGAGAGGGACCAGACCACGGCACGATTGCTTGAGGAGGAGAGGGCCCGGAATGAGGCGGGTCAACGGGCCCTGTACGAGCTTTTTGTGGTATGTTTTTTTCACATTAGCCAAATCATGTGTGTAATGTCTATTTCAATACTAACTAATACGACCCACTCTTGAGGGTCTGTGCGAGAAGAGCGGTCAAGTCCCTCTGCCGATGCCCGTCTTTTCTTCGATTGGCACGGTGAGTTTCATTATAAACTAGTATTAATAATTCAGTGTCATCATGCTAACTGAGACATTGCAAAATATCTTTTCTGCAGAATAACTCCCGAGCGGCATCGCACGACCCTTCTCCAGGGCAACCATCTCCAAACGAAGCCGGCGCGAGCAACCGTGGTGTTTCTCCTCCTTGATGACCACTACGGTAAGTATCTACTCCAAACTTAGCTTGTTTTCCTCTAAAATGAGATAATTAGCCCATTTAGCTCCAAGAAGACATAATTAGGTAATTTAGATCCAACAAGAGGAGAAGAAATAGGAAAAATGAAAAGAAATACGAAGAAGAAGAAGAGAAGAAGGAGAAGGAGGAGAAGGAGGAGGAGGAGGAGGAGGAGAACGAGGAGAAGGCCGAGGACCTTCTAGTCCTTCTCCTCCTCCTCCTTCTCCTCCTTGATTTCTTCTTCTTCTCCTCCTCCTCCTCTTTCTTCTCCTCTTTCATATTATCCTTGCGGTAATTTCCCCAACAACGACATAATTAGTCCATTTAGCTCCAAAATACCATAATAAGCTCAAAATGGCATAAGAACCTTGGTTAGCTAATTAATATTATATACTTAGCTTGTTTTCCTATAAAATGGGATAATTAGCCCATTTAGCTCAAAAATACATAATTAGGTAATTTAGCTCCAACAAGAGGAGAAGAGGAGAAGAAATAGGCAAAATGAAAAGAAAGAAGAAGAAGAAGAAGAAGAAGAAGAAGAAGAGAACAAGGAGGAGGAGGAGGAGGAGAAGGCCAAGGAACTTCTATCCTTCTCCTCCTCCTCCTCCTTCTTCTTGATTTCTTCTTCTTCTCCTCCTCCTCCTCTTTCTTCTCCTCTTTCATATTATCCTTGCTTTAATTAACACAACAATGACATAATTAGCCCATTTAGCTCCAAAATACCATAATAAGCTCAAAATGGCACAAGAACCTTGGTTAGCTCATGAATATTATATACTTAGCTTGTTTTCCTCTAAAATGACATAATTAGCCCATTTAGCTCAAAAAGAAGGAGAAGGAAGAAGAAGAAGAAGAAGAGAAGAAGAAGAGAAGGAGAAGGAGAAGAAGAAGAAGGAGGAGGAGAAGAAGAAGAGAAGAAGAAGGAGAAGGAGGAGAAGAAGGAGAAGGAGCCCTCCTTCTTCTCCTTCTTCTTCTCTCCTTCTTCTCCTCCTTCTTCTCCTTCTTCTTCTATTCTTTTTTCTTCTTCTCCTCCTCCTTCTCCTTCTCCTTCCCCTTCCCCTCCTCCTCCTCCTCCTCCTCCTCCTCCTTCTTGTTTTTCTTCTCCTTGTTCTCTTCTTGCTTCTTCTCTTTCTTCTTCAATTTAGCTTATTTGTCATATATATGTTGTTGTTCTTCTTCTTCTGACTTTCTTATTCCCATTTTGCAGATTTGATGTACTACATGCATGGAAGCTGGCGTTGGAGTGCTTTAGTTTTCGTTTTTATTTGAGTTGATGAATAATGTGGAACTATATGTATATGTATATATGGATGAACAATATATGTGCAACTGTATGTATGTATATATGGATGAAACTTTGTATGTGTTGGTTGTTTTGATATATGGGATGTACGTTGATGAACAAATGGCATTGATGAGCTTTATATGTATATCATATATGTGTTGTGACCTATTTATGATATATGTGCTATGAATTATATGTGCTCTGAAATAAAAAAATAAATAAAAATGTGACAATATAGGCTCTTTGCCGTCTGCCAGCTGATGGCAAAGGCCTTTGCCGTGAGCTGACAGACGGCAAAGGTGCCACGTGGCGCCCAGCTGTGCAACCTGGGCAGTAGAAGCTGGCCATATAGTCTCTTTGCCGTCTGCTTCCTGGGGGCCAGACGGCAAAGAAGAGGGCACAGAGGAGGGGGGAGGAGGAGGCAGACGGCAAAGAGTGGAGAGAGGGGGGAGGGGAGGACCCGACAGACGGCAAAGATGGGCGGGGAGGCAGACGGCAAAGATGGAGGGGGAGGGGAGGGGAGGAGAAGGCAGACGGCAAAGATGGACGGGGAGGCGGACGGCAAAGATGGAGGGGGAGACAGACGGCAAAGCCTCCATTAACCCCTAACGGAGGTAACGCCTGTCGGCTGCCGTCTCAAGCGCTTTGCCGACTGCTCCTAAGGAAAGTTGATGGCAAAGAGCTTTGTCGTCCGCCTTGCACGGGCAGACGGCAAAGAAGGTCCTATGCCGTCGTAGGCTGACGCAGAAATTTTAACGGCCGTGACAATCTTTGCCGTCTGTGGTATTGTCTTTGCCGTCCGGGATATTGTCTTTGCCGTCTGTGATGGAAGACGGCAAAGAAGGTGATTCCTGTAGTGAACATAGCAACATCACACCACAACTTTTGCCTCGCTACCATTCAAAATTGACAAATTCCACATCGTCATATAGATAGCATTATTACACATTCAAAATAGCATTTATACATCATCATACAAACAGCATTATTACACATTCAAGTTAAAATTGACAACAGAACCTTAGCACAAATAGACAACAGAACATTTTCACACATTCAAAGTTTATGACTAGCATTCAAAATTCAAATTCAAATTCAAATTTTTGACTTGCTTCTTGTATGCCCGGATGGCTTCACCGTCTTGCTCCTAGTTTCCCTAAATGGGATAGGGCGCTGAATCAACTTCTTGTTCCTCTTCACTTGGGGTGGTGGGGTTGGAGATGCTGATGGAGCACTGCCCGAGCAAGTGATGATCATTTGTCGGTCATGTGCAGGCTCAACAAGAGCTTCTTCATCATCTCGTAAGGCTTCAAAATCTTCATAAGCCATGGCTTCAAATTCAGATAATGTTTCAACTGCATTCTCCTCGACAATTGTAAGCATTCAGACATTGGAAGCATAAGGAGCCCTAAACTTGGCAACAGATAAATATTCAGGTAGGTACTAATCTACTTCACCCTCTTCACCCCCGATAACAGTCATGAGATGTAGGGCATGTATGCATGGCTTCCCACGGATCTGCCATTGCCTAGAACTACCATTGGCCAAATAGGTCCTGTAGCCATCCAGAAACCCCTGCCAACAAGCCTTGAAACAAACAAAAGCCCTCGTGAAGCACTCCTTCTCATATGACTTTCCTTTTATTTTGTATTTAATTGTATGCTTATCAATCTCTACAACACTCCCTAGACAAGCAGCTTCCACTTCAGCTTTATATGTATAAAGTAAGTGAAATCTCTCATTTCATGAACCAATAATCATGTCAAGAGCTATTTCCCTAGCATAAAAAATCCTCATGTAAGGAATATCAATCTTGTACTTCTCAAATAGCTTTCCATGGAGTGCTATTGGACCAAATGTTGGTGTTTGTCTCAACCAATCCAAGATTGCATCTGCCACCCACCTAGTCTTTGCTAGCTTTGTTTTTGTTAGAGTATATATAATATAGCCATGTACCATTTTGTATTTATCCCAATATATAAGGGGATTCCTGCATATAGTCCATTACCTGTACATGTATATATACCGGCCTATGGCCTCATGGGAATACAAGTTGCTTATTCCTAACATGGTATTAGAGCATTAGGGTTTTTTCTCGCACGCGCAACTCATGCTCCGATCCAATCTCGTCTCCCCGCACTCGCCGTTCGTCTCGTCCGATGCTGCATCTGGTGTCTCCCGCTCCACCTGGCTCGATCTCGAGGGCGCTGCTGCCTGTCCCGCTCCGTCAACGCCCCCCTCCCGATCTGGTTCGGTCGCCGCCTGCTGGATCTTGCTCCCGACTCGGCTCTATCCTTGTGCTGCTGGATCTCGCCCCGCTCCTGATCCGGCTTCGTACCTAGCCGTTGGCTCCATCCCTCGTTGTTGGATCTAGCCCCGCTGCCGATCCGACTCGACTTCACTGCCCGCTGGATCTGGCTCCGTCTCTGGCCGTCAGCTCACCGATTTGTCACCAGCTCCCTGCTGGATCTCCGCCAGCTCAATAAACTGCTCACTGTTGGATCCCGTCGCCACCAGCTCCCGATCTCGTCGCCCCTGTTGCTGAATTCGTCGGATTTCGACGGATTCTCGTGTCTCAACGTGATCTCTAAAAAAAGAAAAAAAATGTCTACTGCATTGGGCTATGTTGTTGTCCCTCGTTGTCCGGTGATCTTCGATGGTACTAACTACATCATGTTCATTGGCTTCATGCGTATTCACATGTGTGGCATCCGTCTTTAGGGTGTTCTTTATGGCAAGGTCTGTTGTCCGCCACGTCCAGTTCCTCATGTGGCTCCCACTCCGCCGATCCCTCTGGCTCTTCCTACGGATGCTACTCATGCTGCGAAGGATGCAGCTAAGACTGCTTATGAGACCACTATACGTGTTTATGATGAGAAGGTTTTGTCTTATGAGGGCGCTCTACAGGTGTACCATGGTGCTTTGTCTATTTACACCCAGTGGCTTGATGAGAATGCTGGTGCTGCAGCTATTCTCAATGCTAGTGTGCTGCCTCAGTTTGCCTCTGAGTTTCTGGGCCTTCCTACTGTCTTTGAGATGTGGACTCACCTTCGTCAGCGCTACGAGCCCTCTGGTGATGCCTTATACCTCTCTGTGGTCCGTTAGGAGCATTCTCTTCAGCAGGATGACTCTACTGTTGATGACTTCTATGCACTGAGTTCTGCTATCTCGCGCCAGCTTGATTCTCTCCGCAGTGCTGGTTGTCGTACTTGCCCCTGTTGCCAGGCAATCCAGGCCGATTTGGAGTTTCATCGCGTCTACGAGTTCCTGTCTAGGCTCTGTAAGGAGTTTGAGCCTCGGCGTGCTCAGTTGTTTACTCGTGGTCGTATTTCTCTCATGGAGGCGCTTTCTGAGATTCGTGCTGAGGAGACTCGCTTACGTGGTGCTGGTTTGCTGGAGGTTCCCTCTGTGCTCGTTGCTCGGTCTCCTACGCCACCTGCTGCACCGACCACTTCTTGCTCGAGTGCTCCGCCGCTCTTGCCCACTCCTTCTGGAGGCTCAGGTCGCCCCCGTCCACATTGCGACTACTGCAACAATGATGGTCATATTGAGTCCCAATGCTACACGAAGAAGAAAAATCTGCGCAAGGCACGATCATCATCTTCAGGGACTTCATCCCCTACCTCGACAGCTTCAGCCATCGCTCGGACTGAGCAGGATATTCTATGACTTTAGCGTCTGCTCGCTGCTTCAGGTTCTTCCTCGACGATACTGTTGGCTCTGTGCCTGATGCTTCCCGCACTAAGCAACCACCTTCTACACAGTCAGGTACATCCCCATGGGTTCTGGACTCTTGAGCTTCTTTTCATATGTCTTCTCATTCTTCCACTCTGTCCTCTCTTCGATCGCTTGATTCTCCTGTTCATGTCCTCACTGCTGATGGTACTCCTCTTTCTGTCGTTAGTAGAGGCAATCTTACCACTACTTCATATTATGTTCCTGATGTTTCTCATGTTCCTCGACTTACCATGAATCTATTTTCTGCTGGTCAATTTACTGATTCCGGTTGTCGCGTCATCCTTGATGATGACTCTTGTTCTATCCAAGACTGTCGCACGCACACTCTGGTTGGGGCTGGCCCCCGCCACCGTGATTCTCATGGTTTTGAGGAGTTGGACTGGCTTCATGTTCCTTCTGCTGCCACCACTATCGCCAGTTCCTCCGCTTCGGTCGCCTTAGCTACTAGGTCCTTCCAGCAGTGGCATCATCGACTTGGTTATCTGTGTGGTTCTCGTTTGTCGTCTTTAGTTCGTTGAGGTCTTGCGGGATCCGTCTCTGGAGATGCCTCTTTAGAGTGTCAGGGTTGTCGTCTTGGCAAGCAGATTCAGTTACCATATTCACATAGTGAGTTAGTATCTAAGCGTCCTTTTGATTAAGTCCATTCTGATGTATGGGGTCCGGCTCCCTTCGGTTCGAAAGGGGGTCATAAATACTATATTATTTTCATAGATGCCTTCTCTCGTTACACATGGCTTTATTTCATGACTTCTCATAGTGAGGTGTCGTCTATTTATAAGCGTTTTTCTGCCATGGTTCATACTCAGTTCTCTTCACCCATTCGTGTGTTTCGTGTTGACTCCGCTAGCGAGTATATCTCTAAGATATTGCATGGTCTTCTTGCTGAGCAAGGAACTCTCTCTCAATTCTCTTGTCCTGGTGCTCACGCTCAGAATGGCGTGGCTGAGCGAAAGCATCGTCATCTTCTTGAGACGGCTCGTACATTAATGATAGATGCCTCTCTCCCGCCTCATTTTTGGGCTGATGCCGTCTCCACCTCCACCTATCTCATCAATCTACAGCCTTCCGCTGATCTACAGGGTGGTGTTCCCTTCGAGCGTCTTTTTGATCGTTCTCCCGATTATTCGATGCTTCACTTGTTTGGTTGTGTTTTCTATGTTCTTCTTGCCCCTCGCGAATGCACCAAACTGACCGCTCAATCTGTTGAGTGTGTCTTCTTAGGCTATAGTGATGAGCATAAGGGATATCATTGTTGGGATCCTATTGGTCGCCGGATGTGTATCTCTCGGGATGTGCCTTTCGATGAGTCTCGTCCCTTCTACCCACGCCCATTTTCCTCGACCTTTTCAGTGGATGATATCTCTTTCCTCACTTTTCCTGACCCACCTATCACCCCCATCGAGCCTTTGCCTATTCATTCCGCTCCTTCTTCTTCTCCACCTCTTGTCGATTTGCCGCCACCATCTTCCACGGTATCCTTGCCTAGCATGTCACCAGATTCCGCACCTTCATCTCCGGTGACTTGTTCGTCGCCACCCCTCGATTCTACATTGGCGAGTCCTTCTTGCATTGTTCCATCTTTTCCTTAGTGTTACACTCGTCGTTACCGTCCTGTGGATGCCTCTATGGATATGTCGACATCCTCGTCTCATCCTACTTATGGCTTGCATTCTCGTCCTCATCCGCCTGTTGATCGCTTTGGATTTCCCACCGCTGGTGCTGCTGTTCTTGAGCCGATTCTTATTGTCAGGCTGTTGTTCATCCCGAATGGCAGTTTGCGATGGCAGAGGAGATTGATGCTCTTGAACGCACTGGTACGTGGGATCTTGTTTCCCTTCCTCCCGGAGTTCGTCCCATCACTTCTAAGTGGGTCTACAAGGTTAAGACTCGCTCTAATGGTTCTCTTGAGCGTTATAAAGTTCATCTTGTGGCTCGTGGTTTTCAGCAGGAGCATGGTCGTGATTACGACGAGACTTTTGCTCTTGTGACCCATATGACCACTGTTCGTACACTTCTTGTCGTGGCCTCTGCCCACCACTGGTCTATATCTCAGCTGGATGTTACGAATGCTTTTCTTAATGGTGAGTTGCGTGAGGAGGTGTACATGCAGCCACCACCTGGGTATTCTGTTCCTGATGGCATGGTATGTCGTCTTCGTCGCTCTCTCTATGGCCTTAAGCAAGCCCCCCCCCCTGTGCCTGGTTTGAGCGTTTAGCCTCTGTGGTGACTGCTGTTGGTTTTTCAGCAAGTGCTCATGATCCAGCATTGTTTATTCACATTTCTCCTCATGGTTGGACTCTTCTTCTTCTCTATGTTGATGACATGATCATCACTGGGGATGACCCCGAGTATATTGCCTTTGTAAAGGCCCGTCTTAGCGAGCAGTTTCTTATGTTTGGTCTTGGACCTCTTTGCTACTTTCTTTTGATTGAAGTCTCTTCTACCTCTGATGGCTTTTTTATATCCCAGGAAAAGTATATCCAGGATCTTCTTGCTCGTGCTGCTCTTACTGACGAGCACACTGTTCAGACTCCCATGGAGCTCAATGTTCACCTTCGTGATACTCATGGCGATCCCCTGCCTGACCCGACGTGTCATCGTCATCTTGTTGGCAGTCTTGTCTATCTAGCTGTCACTCGTCCGGTTATCTCTTATCCGGTTCATATTCTGAGTCAGTTCGTGTCTGCTCCTGCCTTGGTTCACTAAAGTCATCTCCTTCGTGTTCTCCGATATCTTTGGGGCATGATCTCTCACCGTCTATTCTTTCCTTGGTCCAGATCTTTACAGCTTGAGGCCTATTCGGATGCTACGTGGGCTAGTGATCCTTCCGATCGCCGTTCACTTTCTGCTTACTGTGTTTTTCTTGGTGGTTCTCTCATTGCCTGGAAGACGAAGAAACAGCTTGCAGTTTCCCGTTCGAGTGCAGAGGCTGATTGTGAGCGATGGCTCTTTTGACGGCAGAGGTGACTTGGTTACGGTGGTTGCTTCAGGATTTTTGTGTTTCTGTCATTACATCGACTCTGCTCTTATCTGACAGTACAGGTGCTATTAGCATTGTGCGCGATCCTGTGAAGCATGAGCTCACCAAGCATATTGGTGTTGATGCTTTCCATGTGCGCGCAGGTGTGCAGGATCAGGTTATTGCTCTTCAGTATGTGCCTTCTGAGTTAGAGTTGGCGGATTTTCTGACGAAGGCCCAGATTAGAGCGCATCATGGCTTCTATCTCTCCAAACTCAGTGTTGTTCATCCACCATGAGTTTCAGGGGGGTGTTAGAGTATATATAATATAGACGTGTACCCTTTTGTATTTATCCAAATATATAAGGGGTTTCCTGCATATAGTCCTTTACCTGTACATGTATATATACCGGCCTATGGCCTCATGGGAATACAAGTTGCTTATTCCTAATAGTTTTAGCCTTTCCCCCTCCCCCACCAAGTGGACAAGTGTGTTGGTGTTCATTCTTTTTTATCTCATACAAATTAAAAAATGATGTAAAGTACAGTTACTAAAAGAACAACAACTATCTAAAAATAGAACCACACAAACCTGAATAACCGTGCCCCTCAACATTTTTTATGCATGCAACTTCCATCTACACCCGGTGTATGGGCATTTAATAGTAAACCTTTTCGGCTCACTCCTGATAACCACATAATCATTTTCATTGAGAATGCAGAATGTTGTCACTGCAGTACGACGGTCCACCATCGACTGGAATACGGTGCCGACAGCAAGCTGAGGATCTTCTGTGTTCCACTCTATTGTTGGCATGTCATCACCATCATATTCATTTACTAAGCTGTCAATGTTCTCCTCCCTCTCTTCATCGTCAGTATCATCAGATCTACCATCGATGATAGGTTCCTCCTGATATTCATCCTCCATTGCTTGTTGGCTGACTTTATCTACAAGTTCAGGGTACATCTTCCATCCTCATCATCAAGTCAGGGCACTTCCTCGTCTGGCTCTGCATCTTGTTCAACATTGGCCACATAAGTGATGATGACGAGTTGATGAATATACTTATCTCCCCTCCTTGTTTACCCCAAGTGGAAGGTGGAGATGTAGTCAGCAACAAGTTTCCCCTAGACGGAGACCGTAAGGTTTATCGAACCAGCAAGACTCCGGGGATCAACAAGTAGGTGTCCGCCGCCCTGTCGCTAGCAGAAGACGTTGACCTGCACACTCAACAAATAACTTTTCTCCCATCGAGTATAGAGAGGTTGTCAATCTCTACAGCCTTGTAGTTTGCAAAGGATCAAAACACAAGCAGGAATAGTGATAGTGACTGCAACGGAAAAGTAAATGAAAGTAGTAAATGATGGAGGTGTAAGCAATGGTGGTGATATGGACCTGAGTCACATGATGTTCACTAGTGATGTCTCTCTCCCAAAAGATGATAAATAACTATGCATGGGTAAACAAATTACAGTTGGGAAATTGAGAGAAAGATGAACGCACCGCAATGCTAATTATGCTACTTGAAAGTTAGAGGCTCAATAGTAATGGGCAGTACGCCAAGACAAGTAGACCGTTTATTCATCAGCATCTACTTACTAATCATCCACCTTGAGATATCTATCCAGAACATCTCGCTGGTATTAAGTTGCGAGCCCCACCCAAAGTGTAAACTCAAAGCAACGGACAACTGCATTAACGAATTATGCGTAAGGTAAACAATCCTTGCAACCGTGGTCACAAGCACTGTTGTTTTCTCCCTGGTGGCAACAACACGTCCCCTAGTCTCATGTTTCTGTCACTCAAGCTAGACATCAGGGGGCATGAACCCACAATCATGCATAACGCTCCCTCTTGGAATTACAATCTACTACTCGGCCAAAGCAATAAAGAGCAACGAAGAACATGCATGAATCACTAAAGAACATAATATAAAAGGATAATCAAATATATAACTCATAACAATATGAACATAATCTCATAATCCATCGGATCCCAACAAACCAAGCATAGCAATAGCATGAAAATTACATAGGTGCCTTGATCATGTAGGGAAGCTCACAAGGGCTAATTATTGAAGCACAAGATTGGAGAGAAGACATCACATAGAAACTTGTCATGCACTCATAGTCCAAGGAGGACTACTCACGGCATGTCCGGGAAGCGTCCATGGCGGTGGAGAAGCTCCCGGAGGTCAATCCTCCCTCCGGCAGTGTGCCAGGAAGAGGTCTCCAGACGCTCCAGATCTCAGAAGCGTTGCAGCGGCAGAACGATGGAGAAATTCGCAATTCTGGATATGCTTGAAGGGTTTGCGATTGGAGGGGTAAATATAGGCCAAAGGAGGGTGTCAGAGGAGGTGGGGCCCACCCAGGCGACCTGTGGGCGCAGCCAGGGGCCAGGCAGCGCACGGTGGCCGCCTGGGCAGCCCCTGGCTCCCCTCTGGCCCATCTTCGGTGATCTGGAAGCTTCCGTCACGCTGATTTTTATGTATTTTTCTTGGGATTTTGGGGCTCTCAAAATTTGTGTAAAAGCCCCTGCAAAAAAGACATCAGCAGACAGAAACTGGCACTAGGTGCACTAAGTTAGTAGGTTAGTCCAAATATGTGTAAAAACATAGAAAAGTGTAGCTAAACATATAGCAATGTCACCTAAAAGATCATGGAACAAGCAGAAATTATAGATACGTTTGGGACGTATCAACATCCCCAAGCTCGTCCTCGAGTAGGTAAATGATAACACCATAATTACTGCGGTGACATGCTAATACACATATAAGAACATCAAAGTAAAGCAAGTGAGATATGCAATTCAAGTCAATAAAATAACAAGCAATAGTCTATATTTAGTATTGAAATTAGCAAAGTAAGAACATAAAGGTGCAAGAGCTCTCGTTGTCCCTGACTCGAATGTCTCCAAATGGTGTTTGCGTGCAAGAAATGGGAGGTGGGTTTAGAGTATAAAACCTTTTTTTAATTCAGAACTCAATCTTCTAAACTTCATACTTGGTCTCCTTCGGAATCTTATTTTGACTCATCCCCAGACCACTAGTCAGGCACAAGTCAAGATGATCCTCTCTCTTTCCACTTTGAGCACTCATGCAATGGATGAGCGCAAGCAAGATATGTTGGCACTTAGGATGGCAAATAGAATAATGATGGGTAAGGAAGACAAAAAGGTGTGAAAGGCTCACATCAATAAGGACAACCATAGGCGAGAGAAAGCCAAATGATAGATATGATGTGAGGAGTAGGGATTGCCATGTAACAGATGCACATATGAGCTAAGGTAAGCTCTCCAATGGAACTAGTGGGGTGCATCCAACTTGCTTGCTCATGAAGACCTAGAGCTCATTTGAGGAGGCTCATCATTGGAATATACAAGCCAAGTTGTATAGTGTAAGGGTCCCCACATAGTTATGCATGAATGATAATGTCTATAGAGTACAAATATAACAATGGAGTACGAGTGTGGATCTTTCAAAAGGGATAGTAGTGTTGCCCCCTTCTCTCTTTTTTTGTGGCCTCTTTGGCTCTTTCTACTTATCTCTCATTTGTCCTCTTTGGGATCTTTTCCTCACTTAAGGTCAACACTCTACGTTTTACAAGAATAAAAAGAAGATCATCACACTTTATAAGAAGTACTCACACAAAGACGAATGAAAACTATCATGATGTATGCAAATGTATGCCTCTGCCAGTGTAGCAGGATATGCAATGACACTAGCGCGTCATGTAGCAATAATAAGGGCAAGGCCCAACTAGCATGCGGCTCCTTGATCAAGCAAAAGCATGTATGACATGAAGAGCAAGTCATGAGATGGTGGATGTTGCATGGCAATGTATCTCGGAAAGGCTATGGAAATGCCTTAATAGGTAGGTATGGTGGCTATTTTGAGGAAAGATATAATGAGGCTTATGATGACAGAGTGTATCATGACAAGGGTTTGGATGCACCGGAGAAGTTTGCACCAACTCTCAAGGTGAGAAAAAGCAATGCACGGTACCGAAGAGACTAGCAAAATATGGATGGTGGAAGTGCCAACAATCGAATACTCGCATTAGTCCGAACAACTCATACACTTATTATCGGTAACTCTCTATCTAGTTAGGAAATTCACAAAGAGACAAGTACCCCGAGGAGGAGTGTTTGGGGGTTTGATTATCCTTGCGCATCCTTGGCCCATGGTAACGTGAGGGTACTCTATATATTCCAACCCCTCCAGAGGTTAGCGATCAATCTAGTAGCTAGAGTTCCCAACTAATTTTTAGTTTTTGAAAAACACACGGATTTCCCAAAATACGACATCTATCACTAATAGGCTTAAGCTCTTGGCACCAATAGTCCAAACATTACTCAAATTTGTACCTCAAAACTATTGCAAGTTACTAATATACTTAAATAGCAACCTCAATTACCTACTCATGCAAGACACACAACTCAGTGCAACGAGCCAACTCTCTAAAGAAGATAAGCATGATAACTCAAGATAGTTCCAAAATCAACCTAAATAAAAGCTCTTAAAAACATATAGCATGAAAACTAAGAGCTAAGCATGACAACGGCTATGAAAAGATAAAGAACACACAAAAAGGATAAGCATGAAAACCTATGTTGTGTTCTAAAGTGGAATGGAGTGTGTTTCTCTCCCAAACAAGGAAGGCTAGATTCGGACTTGTTATTAACAGCAAAAAAAACTAAAACAAACTAAAAAGTAAAGAGCGGGACGCTCCAAGCATAGCACATAACATATGACGTGATAAAAATATAGCATGGAGATGGACGAAATGATGATTGTTGATAGAGAAGGGGATGCACGGGGGCATACCCAAGCTTAGACGCTTGAGTCTCCCTGAATATTTCTTGGGAGTTGCATGGGGGCATCCCCAAGCTTGAGCGCTTGACACTCCTGGATCTTTTTTCATCATCTTCCATCGCATACTTGAAAACTCCCTTCATACGAAACTCATCATAAGCTGATTAGAGTGGTTAGTACACATGATAAAATAATTCATTACCTACTGGAAATAAATATTTTCATGAAACTCTACTATTTCTCATGATTTCCAAAAGGTTTTTGCAAAGGAAAAGAAAGCTTAAGATTTGCAAAATGATGAAAACGCAAAACGTGGCAGAATCTGTGAAAAACAGAACAGCAGGTAGTAAATAATTTTTTCGGGGCCCTTCTGCAACTCACATCAAAAAACTCAGAAAAGATGCGATAAAGACAATTATATAGAGCATGGTGTCAAAAACATTCAGATCAAAAAGATGATCTGGTGATTTTTGGCAAATTTTTCCGTCAAGTAGACAGAATCTGTTTCTGGACAGCATGTCACTACTTTTGAACTTTCTTGCAATCGGAGGCTAAAACATGGCACAAAGCTTGAAAATAAAGATACAATGATGTTGATACAGTAGTAACAAGCATCAAGACCACTAAAACTGGAATTAAAAACAAATTGGGTTGCCTCCCACCACGCTCTTTCTTTAATGCCTTTGAGCTAGGCATGATGCAAAATATCAGGTTGTATCAATTGGACCATCACAAATATCATCAAAAAGCTCTTCAATAGTACAACTAATCTTAAGAGGACTCTCAAAGAGAGTCATAGTAGAAACACTTCTAGGAACAAAAGCAAAGGTAGTAAGACCAATTGGAATTTCATTTCTATTTCTATTTAAGAGAGGTATTTCTTCCAAGGTCTTCAAAGTTTCAACACCCCTAGCAATAGGTATACTTGTTGTGGGTTGAGGAACCTTGGGAACGTGAACGAACTTAGGTCCCTCACTTGCGGGGGTTTCTACCTTTTTAGTCTTGATGGAGGATAGAGTAGTTCCTAAAGTTTCAATAATATCCTCGATCTTATCAATCCTAGAAGGAACCACATCGTGGGATTTGAGGGTCTCCAAAGTTTTTTAAATTTTGTGCATGGAGCTATCAAGTCTATTTAAGTTCCCTTGAATCCTACGATCGACTTCATTTATTTTACTCATGCTTCGCATTTTTAGCTCTATATTCTCAAGTTTACTCATAATGTGAGCTAAAGTGATATCATCCTTTATGTCAACAATAGGTGGGATTCCGACAAGATTTTCCATAATGTTAAGAGCCTCCCCAACGGGAGCTTCCAAGAAATTCCCTCCTATTGTTGTGTCTAGAACAAACATATGCCAAGAAGTAATACCAACATAAAACTTTCTAAGCAAAATAGTGGTGGATTGCTTCTTGGTGGCTCTATCTTGAGAATTTTTAGTTCTATACCAAGCATCTTTCAAACTTTCTCCAACCCTTTGTTTGAAGTTGAGAATCTCTCCTTTGGGTGTGACACTAGAGGCAAAGGACTTAGGCATACTGACTAAACAAAGCAAAGTAACTAATTTTTTGTGGTTTTTCGTATAAGCCTCTAAAGCAAAAACTTCAAAGCAAACTAACAAAACTAAAAAGCAAAGGTAAAAGATAGCATGCAACTCCCCTATCTTGAAGACTGGAGTCCCCGGCAACGGTGCCAGAAATTTGCTTGATGACGAGTTGATGAATATACTTCTCTCCCCTCGTTGGTTACCCCAAGTGGAAGGTGGACATGTAGTCAGCAGCAAGTTTCACTTACACGGAGACTCTAAGGTTTATCGAACCAGGAGGACTCCGAGGATCAACAAGTAGGTGTCCGCTGCCCTGGCGCTAGCAGAACACGTGGACATGTACACACAACAAATAACTTTGCTCCCAACGAGTACAGAGTGGTTGTCAATCTCTCCGGACTTGTAGTTTGCAAAGGATGAAAACACAAGCGGGAATAGTGATAGTGATTGCAATGGAAAAGTAAATGAAAGCAGTAAATGATGGAGGTTTAAGCAATGGTGGTGATATGGACCAAAGTCACATGATGTTCACTAGTGATGTCTCTCTCCCAAAAGACGATAAACAACTAGGCATGGGTAAACAAATTACAGCTGGGCAATTGACAGAATTATGAATGCACCGCAATGCTAATTATGCTACTTGAAAGTTAGAGGCTCAATAGTAATGGGTAGTACGACAAGACAAGTAGACTATTTATTCATCGGCATCTACTTAGTAATCTTCCACCTTGAGATATCTATCCAGAACATCTCGCTGGTATTAAGTTGCGAGCCCCATCCAAAGTGTAGACTCAAAGCAACGGACAACTACATTAATGAACTATGCATAAGGTAAACAATCCTGGCAACCGTGGTCACAAGCACCATTGTTTTATCCCTGGTGGCAATGGCACATCCCCTAGTCTCATGTTTCTATCACTCAAGGTAGACATCAGGGGGCATGAACCCACAATCATGCATAACGTTCCCTCTTGGATTTACAATCTCCTACACGGGCAAAGCAATAAAGAGCAACGAAGAACATGCATGAATCACTAAAGAACATAATATAAAAGGATAATCAAATATATAAATCATAACAATCTGAACATAATCTCATAATCCATCGGATCCCAACAAACCAAGCATAGCAATAGCATGAAAATTACATAGGTGCCTTTACCATGTAGGGCAGATCATAAGGGCTAATCATTGAAGCACAAGATTGGAGAGAAGACATCACATAGCTACTCGTCATGGACTCATGGTCCAAGGAGGACTACTCATGTCACGTCCAGGAAGCGTCCATGGAGGTGGAGAAGCTCCCGGAGGTCAATCCTCCCTCTGGTAGCGTGTCGGGAAGAGGTCTCGTGACGCTCCCGATATCGGAAGCGTTACGGCAGCGGAACGATAGAGAAATTTGTGATTCTGGATATGCTTGAAGGGTTTTCAATCGAAGGGTAAATATAGGCCAAAGGAGGGCGTCAGAGGAGGTGGGGCCTACCTAGGCGGCCTGTGGGCGCGGCCAGGGGCTAGGCCGCGCAGGGTGGCCACCTGGGCAGCCCCTCGCTCCCTTGTGGCCCATCTTCGATGGTCTGGAAGCTTCCGTCACGCTGATTTTTATATATTTTTCTCGGGATTTTTGGGGCTCTCGAAATTTGGGTAAAAGCCCCTGCAAAAAAGACATCAGGAGACAGAAACTGGCACTTGGTGCACTGAGTTAGTAGGTTAGTCCAAATATGTGTAAAAAGATATAAAAGTGTAGCAAAACACATAGCAATGTCACCTACAAGATCATGGAACAAGTAGAAATTATAGATACGTTTGGGATATATCAAGCGACAATAGGAGAATTGGCATAAGAAGAGGCAGTAGTCATATTGTGACTTTCAGAACCACTAGTTCTGCTTGGTCTCGACCTACAAGGAGTGCCGAGGCGCTCGCTATTAGTAGAGACAGAAGATTTCCCAACACCCTTACCACTGTCCCGGTCATTGCCCCGTGGCTGAAGCACCTCGACAAGAATTTTACCAAAGCGGCTTTGAGCATTCAAAGTGAATAGCAATCCTAGATGCTCATTGCAGGTTAGTGGGAGAATTTTTTGCTCGATACTGTTGAAATATTATCCACTGCCGATTCTACCCAATCCTCTCCTATATCCATCCAAATGGGGGGTGCGGGTAAATCTGGTGGAGGGCAGGACGGTGGTGGGGGTGAACTAGGGTAGGTGCAGCGCACGACGACGGAAGAGGCGACACGACGGTTGCTGAGGCGGCACGACGACGGCGGAGGCTGCATGACGGTGGCGGAGTGACTCGGTCTGGTTTCAGTTCCAGTTCCAGCCCCGCACATCAGTAAGCAGCGGTCAAAGAAGTACCCTTCGACACGACCCCACCTGTCAGGTCCAACGGCCAGCCAACGGTCAAAGAAGCACCCTTCAACATGACCCCACTTGTCAGGTCCAATGGCCAGCCCCACTCGTCAGATTTAACAGTCAAAGCTTGACTACACGGCAAACGACCAGTTTGGGCTTTTGTGAGGGTTTCGGACAAGCGGGTGGGGAAAACTAAGCTAAATTTTAGAACGTGGGGATGGCTGAGTAAGGTTAAGGAACCAGGGGAACAAGAGTAATAATCCCTTTATTTTTCTATATCTAAATGAACAGAGAATAAACTTGGGGTATAGAGAGTTGTGAATACCCAATTCATCAATCAGATGTCTTTCGAAAAGGATCCATTAATAAGGTTGATCAAGTATTATTAATAGCCGTTTCCGATTAACATGAAACCGAACAATTTTTGTATATCACTAGGTTACCAAAATATGGATTTGCATATCCCCCATAATAAGATTATAGTATTTCTTTTTCTTGGCAGTAGGTAGAGGGATTGTTAAATCTCCAATGATGACCGTAGGAATAGGCTCAATGACATTAATATTGTTAACAAGAGTTTGCTTCTTAGGAAAATGCGTCGCATGTTGCTTGCCATTAACATGAAAAGTGACCTTGGTTTTGTTGCAATCAATAACTTCTCCTGTAGTATTTAGAAGAGGTATACCAAGGATGATCAACATATTGTCGTCCTCGGGCATAAAAAATAACAAAGTCTGTTAAGATAGTAACACTTGCAACCACAACGGGGACGTCCTCGCAAATTTCAATAGGTAAGGCACTGGATTTATCAGCCATTTACAAAGATATCTCAGTGGGTGTAACCTTATCCTATTCAAGTCCTTTATAAAGGGAGAAAGGCATAACACTAACACCAGCTCCTAAATCACGTAAAGCAGCTTTAACATAATTTCTTTTAATAGAGAAAGGTACTGTGGGTATACCCGGATCTCCCAACTTCTTCGTATACCATCATCAAAAGAGTAATTAGCAAGCATAGTAACAATTTCAGTTTCAGGTATATTTCTTTTATTGGTAATAATATCCTTCATGTTCTTAGCATACACATTCATTTTCAATATACCAGTCAAGCGAGTGCGCACAAATACAGGTCTAATCATTTCAGCAAAACTTTCAAAATCTTCATCATCCCTACTTTTAGAACACTTTTGAGGGAATGGAATGGGTTTTTGAACCCATGGATATCTTTCATTTCTATGTTTTCTAGCAATGAAGTCTCTCTTATCATAACGAATATTTTTAGGAGGTGGGTTATCCAGGCCTCAAAAGGTTCTATATCAACATCATTATTAGGTTCCTTATTACTACTTGGTGGATCTTTGCTACGGCAACAAAAAGTTCTTCCCTGGCAACGCCAGGAATTCTTCTTGCTACTTATCTTGTTTGCGTCGGTTTTTCCCTTGAAGAGGAAAGGGTGATGTAGCACAGGAGCAGTAAGTATTTCCCTCAGTTTGAGAACCAAGCTATCGATCAAGTAGGAGGGTCTCGTCAAGTCCAGAGTACCTGCGCAAACACAAACAAGCTTGCACCCAACGCTTCAAAGGGGTTGTCAATCCCATCAAGATTGTTTGCAAAGTGAGATCTAAGGGCGGAAAGTGCAACAAAGTAAAAAGTGTAAGGCTGAAAATACGGTGTGGAGTAGACTCGGGGGCCATAGTGTTCACTAGAGGCTTCTCTCAAAATAGCAAATATCACGGTGGGTGAACAAACTACTGTCGAGCAATTGATAGAACCACGCAAAGTCATGACGATATCTAAGGCAATGATCATACATATAGGCATCATGTCCGAGACAGGTAGACCGATACTTTTTGCATCTACTACTATTACTCCACACATCGACCGCTATCCACCATGCATCTAGTGTATTGAGTTCATGACGAACAGCGTAAGGCCTTAAGCAAGATGACATGATGTAGAGGGATAATCTCAAACCAATGATGAAAACCCCATCTTTTTACCCTTGATGGCAACAACATGATGTGTGCCTAGCTACCCCTTCTGTCACTGGGTGAGGTCACCGCACGGTATGAACCCAAAACCAAGCACTTATCCCACTGCAAGAATCATAGATCTAGTTGGCCAGACAAAACCCACAACTCGAAGAGAATTACAAGGATATGAAATCATGCATAAGAGAAATCAGAAGAAACTCAAATAAGATTCATAGATAATCTGATCATAAATCCACAATTCATCGGATCTCGACAAACACACCGTAAAACAAGATTACATCGGATAGATCTCCATGAAGATCATGGAGAACTTTGTATTGAAGATCCAAGAGAGAGAAGAAGCCATCTAGTTACTAGCTATGGACCCGTAGGTCTATGGTGAACTACTCACGCATCATCAGAGAGGTCATGGTGTTGATGAAGAAGCCCTCCGTATCCGAATCCCCCTCCGCCATGGCACCAGAACGTGCCCCAGATGGGATCTTGCGGAGACAGAACCTTGCGGATGCGGAAAAGTACTTTCGATGATCTCCTAATTTTTTGTGGAATTTTTGGGGTATATAGGCGCAAACCCTAGGGCAAAGGGTGTCCAGGGGGACCACAAGCCTGAGGGCCGCGCCCTCCCCCCTTGGCCACGGGGTGGGGGCTTGTGGGTCCCCTAGGGCCCCCTGCCTTGGCTCTCAAGTCTCCTGATCTTCTTCCGTTATGGAAAAAATCTTTTCGGGGATTTTATTCCGTTTGGACTCCGTTTCAAAATCTCCTCTGAAAGGGGTCAAAAACATGGAAAAAACAGAACTGGCACTTGGCACTTAGTTAATAAGTTAGTACCAAAAAATATATAAAAGGCATGCAAAACATCCAAAGTTTGACAAGATAATAGCATGAAATTATCAAAAATTATAGATACGTTGGAGACGTATCAAGCATCCCCAAGCTTAACTCATGCTCGTCCTCGAGTAGGGAAGTGATAAAGAATGAATTTTTGATGTGGAATGCTACCTAGAATAGTTGTCCTTTACAACTTCTTTCACGTGACATGAATGTTCAGATCTGTAAGATTCAAAACAATAGTTTCCTGTTGACACGAAAACAATAATACTTCAAGCAAACTTGCAAGGTAATCATGAACTTTCAAAATAACAAGGCCAAGGAAAGTTATCCCTACAAAATCATATAGTCTGGCTATGCTCCATCATCCTCACACAACTAATGTAAATCATGCACAACCCTCGTATTGGCCAAGTAATTGTTTTCGCACTCTTACTTTCTCAAACTTTTTGTAACTATCACGCAATACGTGAGCGTGAGCCATGGATATAGCACTATAAGTGGAATAGAGTGTGGTGGTGGTTGTGAGACAAAAAGGAGGAGATGGTCACATTGACTCGGCGTATCAAATGGCTATGGAGATGCCCATTGATAGATATCAATGCGAATGAGTAGGGATTTCCATACAAGAGATGCACTAGAGCTATAAGTACGTGAAAGCTCAAAAGGAAAACTAGTGGGTGTGCATCCAACTTGCTTGCTCACGAAGACCTAGGGCAATTTTGAGGAAGCCAAGTTATATAATGAAGGTTCCCACTAGCATATGGTAGTGACAAAGCAAGAAGCTCTCAATCATGAAGAACATGGTGCTGTTATGAAGCACAAGTGTGGAAAAGGATAGTAGCATTGTCCCTTTGTCACATCCCTGACACTTTAAGCAAGTTAGTTTGTGCTCATGTCTTCTTTGCATTGCATCTAAGAATTTTCCAACAAGAACAAGAAAGTGGTAAAGGAAAAACTCAAAACCCTAGCCACTACTTTAAATAAAGGAAATCTCAAACTAGTTAAAATCAATGAATCCAAAATGGCCTCAAGAAAAGTTCAAACTTTGTGATAAATCATGAAAGTAAATGAGCAATGAAGAAAACATTTTTCTTGACACTATAAGCATTTTAAATAAGTGCAAAAAGCTACTAGCTTCAAGTTTTAAATTTGAAATCAGAAACTTTAAACTTTCAAAAATGTTGAAAACTTTATGAATGGTTGGAAATATTCCAACAAATATTCTAGGGTGCTTAACATAGTTTTTAAAATTTATTTGGGAACTGAAATAAATAGTAAATCAATGTCAGAAATTAAAACAGAAATAAACAGAAAGAAAATGGGAAAGAAGTTACCTGTCGCCTAGCCGGCCCGGCCCAGCTGCCCCTGTCGTCTTCCTCCTCGCCAGTAGGAGCAGGAGGTGGCCGCCGCGCCGCCGCGCGCCTCCACGCAGCTCCCTGGCTGCCTGGCCGCTGTTTCGCGCTGGCAATCTCGGGGATAAGCTCCCCAAGCCCGTGGCTATCCATTCCCAGCGCCAGATCCCCCCTCCTCTCGGATCTCTCCTCCCTCCTTCTGCCGCCATTAGATCCCGAGCAAAGCTCGAGCTGCCCGTGCCCCTAGACATAGGATCCCCTCTCTGAGTGCGCCGTTAGCTCCGCCTCGTCGATCTGGTCCTCCCTGCAGAAGCCGAAGCTTCCCCGAGCCCTGCAACGCCCACGGCACCGTCGTCTTCAACCTTCGGCCGCCGGCGAGCTCTGCTCGATTCGTCGCCCTCAGCCCTTCCCCGAGCCGTCTAAGCTCTGCTCTGCACTCCCCGTGAGCATGCGGTCATTTCCCCTAAGATCTCCCCGTCGATCCCCTCCTCTAGGCCTAGTTCCACCGGAGCCCGACAAGAACCGCCGCTGCGGCTCGTCGCCGGTAGCCCTCCGGTGACGGGTTGGTCTGTCTGAGGCCACCAACAGCCTCAGGACATCATGTAGATGCGTTCAGTGCCTAGCCCCGCGCGTTTTGCCCCTGTATTCGATGCCTTCGACGATGGCCGAACCTGGTCGCTGCCAAGCTCGTCGCCGGCGTTGATTTCGGCCACCCCAGCCCCTGGGGCTTGTCCCATCATGCGCGCCATCGAGTGGTCGTTCCTCCCATGGTCTCAGCCGTGCGTTTGGCCCTCTGTGCGTCATTTCCGAGCCCCCCGACGTTCTGGTGCTCGCCGGAGGCTCCCCGCCGGCGAGGACAAGCTCGCCGCCGGTGGATCTCAGCTGGCCTGAGCCACTGACGTGTGGGGCCAGCCTCTGGGAGTTTAAGTTTAAAGAAAATAAATCTAATTAATCTGCTAAGTCACTGACATGTGGGTCCAGTGGGTTTAATTAACTAAATAAGATCAATCCTAATCTAAAAATTGCCAGAGAGACTGACCAGTGGGTCCCACTGGTCAGGTTTGACTTTCAACGGCCAGTTGGACCTGCTGATGTCATGCTGATGCAGTAAAAGGATTTTCCAGTATAAAAATAATTCCAGAAATGTTTAAAATGTCAAAAATTCATAGAAATTAATCTGTAACTCCAATGAAAATAATTTATATATGAAAAACTATCAGAGAAATTCAAGGAATCTGAATATGCTATTTTCATTCATGTTTGAAAAAGTTATAGAACCCAAACATGTAGATTAATGAATAAGTCAATTCTTATAAATATTTTATAAATGGAATTTGGAAAATATTCAAATTTCATTATGAATGACATGATCAAACATTGTTCTAATAACAAACCAGTACCTTAACATGACATCTCATGCATGCTAACATCAAGTTGATCTGAGCATCAGGTCGAATCAATTAAATCGGTATCCGAGAATACCTCGTTTGAAGTGATATTGAATTTGATTCAAATCAACTTCAAACCCAATACATGTTGATTATATTAGTATATCACCTTGCATTCTCATGCCATGCTCATGCATCATATTGTTTGCATATGATTGTTATTGATTGTTGCCCTTCATCTCGGTAGGCTCCGCACCCCCGGATTCCACCGAATATCCGTCTGACGGATATTGTCCCTCCTCTGAGAAACAAGGCAAGCAACCATTTTGATCATCCCGATAAATCCCATGTTCTTGCTCCTGCACTTATTTATTGCATTAGGATCAAATGCTTCAAATGCTTTTGCCACGTTAGTTGAACCCACTTCCTTTGCATGACCTAACCTTGTCACAGTAAATAGCCGAACCTTGCAACCTAGCATACCTGATAGTTGCTTGAGCTATGTTGTGCCTTATCCTGCTATGCATGCTATGCTTAGAGTTGTGTATGGTCTGTCATATGGGGGATGAACAGAATTGTGAGAATGTGTTCGGTAAGCAAAGGTTGTGTGTTGAACCTGATTTGGTAAAGGTACCGGTGAAAGGCTGTGTAGGAGTACATGGCGGGTTGATTCATTGGAACCGTCCTTAGGAACTGAGTTCCGTGTATCTAATCCAAGACTAGATACTACCACATGCTGGGCCCTGAAATATGACCCCGCTCGGCCTATTAATCGCTTAGTACTCGGTCCAGGAGTTGCAAGTAGTTTCTGGTGTTTATAGTAATGTTGGAGGCCGTGCATGGTGCTGACCTGAGAGGTGGGCCGTGATGCGGTAGGCAGTGGCACGGTGTACCAAGTGGCACCCGGATGGTGGGCTTGGGAACCCTGCGCACATCGTTTGAGGTCGTGGCGGAAACCTCGGCCGGACTTCCGTACGGGTTACTCTCAGATAGGCGATAAACCTGGACTAGGTACTAGTGTGGTTAACGGTCGTGGCCGACTCCCTCGCTGGGCTTCTGCTTGAAGGTAGCCGAGATGCATGACGTGCACATGGCGATAAGTGGCGAGAGCGTGTGTGACGAAGTACCCCCCTGCAGGGTTATGATCTATTCGAATAGCCGCGTCCCCGGATATGGACTACTTGGAGACATATGTTGTTCATAGATAACTTCAATGGCTACTCATAAAATTGTCAAGATAAGCGTGAGTGTCGTGGACGGCATTTCCGTATGGAGACGGAATGATTCCACGATGGTGTATTGTTGTGGTGTTAGTGGACTCGTGTGCGAGAAATCAAGTTGTCAAAATTATTTAAAAATGCAATTTGTCTAGCCACGAGTCAAATGCTGGCTTTCCGCATGAAACCCCACAATACCCTTTTGATACCTTGCATGAGTAGTTAGTTATCTTAAAGTCTTGTTGAGTACCTTCGTACTCATGTTTGCTTAATAAATGTTGCAGAGGTTTCTAATGACCCTAATGGAGAGTTCTTCGTAGACATCGACGACGACGAGTAGCTGGTGTCCCAGCTATGATCTGGCCCTACGTTGGATCTGTAGTATAGTCAAGCCATGTGCCCCTTTAGTTGCACCTGTCTGTACTCAGACAGTTTAAACTCTTCCGCTGGCTTGTAACCGAATGACTGCTATTATGGTTCGTGAGACCCTTAATGTGTAATATTATGTGTGTGGCTCTTCCGAGCCTCTTAAATAAAGCTTGTATGTTTATGGTTATGTTGTGATGCCATCGATGTATCTATACATATCGGTATGCCATGCGTACGTGTGTCGTACTTGATATGTATGGGGTTCGATTACCTAGTCGTGGACTTTAGTAGCACTCCTCACAAGGAAATGCCCCTTTGTGATCCAATGAGCCTTGGTAGTTCGCTACTGCTCCGGACACATTGGTTGACCGGATGTGTCCTTCTTAGCTGTTGTCTCTGTCCCCTTTGGGGAAATGTCACGCGATGTAATGGAGTCCTTGTAGCTTGCTACGACTCGTCTACATTCGTTGGTGACCGACACCTGCTTTGTTGGGTCATGTATGCTTGTCCTTGTGCAGTACTGCCACTTTGGTTTATGACTAGACATGTCGATCCGGGTTCTTTGACATTGGAATACTAGCGACACTATTGCATACGTGAGTCAAAATACGCAAACGGTCCCGGCTAAGGTAAGGTTGCAGCCGTGGAGTTAACCGTGCGTGAGACCGCAAAGGGATGCGATGTGTTACAGGCTGGATTCCTATGGCTTAGGATCGGGGTCCCGACACCCTTCTCTCTTTTTCTCTCTTTTTCCATTTGGGCTCTTAGGCCTCTTTTTTTTTCTTTTCTCCCTTTTTTATTGTTGGGATCTTTAGCCTCTATATTTTTTATTATTTCCTCACATGGGACAATGCTCTAATAATGATGATCATCACACTTTTATTTACTCACAGCTCAAAGCTTAGAACAATGATGACTCTATAGGAAATGCCTCCGGCAGTGTACCGGGATGTGCAACGATCTAGCATGGCGTATGACGATGAAACATCTCGCTAGCTATCTTACGATCATGCAATGGCAATATGAGAGTGACGGCACAAGTCATGAGACGGAACAGTGGGAGTTGCATGTCAATATATCTCGGAATGGCTATGAAATTGCCATAGTAGGTAGGTATGGTGGCTGTTTTGAGGAAGGCATATGGTGGGTTTGTGTACCGGCGAGAATTGCGCGGCACTAGAGAGGCTAGCAATGGTGGAAGGAGAAAGTGCATCTATACCATGGACTCACATTAGTCATGAAGAACTCACATACTTGTTGCATAAGTTTTTATTAGTAATCGAAACAAAGTGCTAAACGCATACTCCTAGGGGAAGAGCTGGTAGGTGTTAACCATCGCACGATCCCGACCTCAACACAAAGGATGACAATCAATAGATCAATTATGCTCCGACTTCCTAACATAGTGGTTCACCATACGTGCATGCTACGGGAATCACTAACTTCAACACAAGTATTTCTAGATTCACAACACCCTACTAGCATAGCTCTTAATATTACCAAATCCACGTCTCAAAACTAATTGAGAGGAATCCAAACTTCTCCTTCTATTCAATGCACATGAAGATGGAGGTTTTTGCATCCTCTTTGGGTACCTATCACATTTGGGACTACTTTCATAGCATAAGCCAACTACCTAGTCACGCACCACCGTGCTCTAAAAGATATAAGTGAAGCACATAGAGCAAAAGTATCTAGCTCAAAAGATATAAATGAAGCACTATGAGGATTCTAGCAAAATCACGATGAGTGCATGTCTCTCTCTCTCAAAAAGGTGTGCAACAAGGATAATTGTGACACAACAAAAACAAAAGACTCCTACGATACAAGACACTCCAAGCAAAACACATATCATGTGGTGAATAAAAATATAGCTCCAAGTAATGTTACCGATGGATTGAAGATGAAAGAGGGGATGCCTTCCCGGGGCATCCTGATACGTCTCAAACGTATCTATAATTTTTGATGGTTTCGCGCTGTTATCTTGTCTTCTTTGTATGTTTTATGTATCTTTTTATATATTTTTTGGGACTAACTTATTGATTCAGTGCCAAGTGTGAGTTCCTGTATTTCCGTGTTTTTGACTCTTTTCAGATCTAATTTTGGAACGGAGTCCAAACGGAAGAAAAACCCCGAAATGATTTTTTCCCGAACGGAAGAAGTCCAGGGGGCTTTTGGGCCAAGCCAGGTGGGCTCCAGGGAGCCCACAAGCCCCCACTCCGCCACCAGGGGGAGGCGGCGGTGGGCCGGCATGTGGCCTCCCTGGCCGCCCCCTGACCTAGGTCTTGCGCCTATATATTCCCAAATATTCCGCAAAAAATCAGGGGAGCCTCGAAAATACTTTTCCGCAACCGCAAGCTTCCGTTTCCGCGAGATCTCATTTGGAGACCCTTCCCGGCGCCCTACCGGAGGGGACTTTGGAGGTGGAGGGCTTCTTCATCATCATCATCGCCCCTCCAATGACTCGTGAGTAGTTCACTTCAGACCTACGGGTCCGTAGTTAGTAGCTAGATGGCTTCTTCTCTCTCTTGGATCTTCAATGCAAAGTTCTCCATGATCTTCATGGAGATCTATCTGATGTAATCTTCTTTGGCGGTGTGTTTGTCGAGATCCGATGAATTGTGGACTTGTGATCAGATTATCTATGATATATATTTGAGTCTTTGCTGATTTCTTATATGCATGATTTGATATCCTTGTAAGTCTCTTCGAGTCTTGGGTTTTGTTTGGCCAACTAGATCTATGATTCTTGCAATGGGAGAAGTGCTCGGTTTTGGGTTTTGCCATGTGGTGACCTTTCCGAGTGACAGTAGGGGCAGCCAGGCACACATCAAGCAGTTGCCATCAAGGGTAAAAAGATGGGGTTTTTATCATTGATTTGAGATTATCCCTCTACATCATGTCATCTTGCTTAAGGCGTTACTCTGTTCTTATGGACTTAATACACTAGATGCATGCTAGATAGCGGTCGACGTGTGGAGTAATAGTAGTAGATGCGGAAAGTATCGTCTACTTGTTTCGGACGTGATGCCTATAGAAATAATCATTGCATAGATATCGTCACGACTCTGCACAGTTCTATCAATTGCTTGACAGTAATTTGTTCACCCACCGTCTACTTGCTTTCATGAGAGAAGCCACTAGTAAACACTACGGCCCCCGGGTCTATTCACATCCATCGTTTAGAACTCCGCTTTTACTTTGCTTTGTTACTTTGTTGCTTTCAATTCTCACTTGGCAAACAATCTATAAGGGATTGACAACCCCTTCATAGCGTTGGGTGCAAGCTTTTGTGTTTGTGCAGGATCTTGAGATACTCTTCCGCCCGATTGATACTTTGGTTCTGAAACTGAGGGAAATACTTACCGTCGCTGTGCTACATCACCCTTTCCGCTTCAGGGAACACCAACGCAAGGCTCCAAGGCCACGGGGGAAATCCTTTGCATACTTTCCTAGGAAGTCCCTTAAGGCGTAGCCGCAGCTGAAGGATTTCTAGTGCCGTCGACACAACTATTTCTGGCGCCGTTGCAAGGGATACACAGCAGAACAATCAAAAGTATTTCTGGTGCCGTTGCCGGGGAGGAGAAATCAAGATCTATCCAAGTAGGTATCACAAACTCTTCTCTTGCATTTACTTTTGTTGCCAGTTGCCTCTCGTTCTCCTCTCCCCCACTTCACATTTGTCGTTTTCATTTGCCTTTCGCCTTCGCCATTTTCTTTTGCCTTTGACGGTTTTCTTGCTCACTTGTGTGCCATGTGCCCTCAATATGCTTGCATCTTCGCTTGCTGAAAAACTAGTGATATGGATCCTCATCCACTTGCTAGTCTCTTTAGGAGACCCACTCGTGTGGAACAAATTGCTATTGAGTTGAGGGCAATTGACTATTTCTTTGGAGTTTTGCGTAAGATGTGTGAATCTGAAAATTGTGAGGAAGAAATTCATGAAGTGATTCATGAGAGCTCCTTGGATGAAAAGCATGATTGCAATGGTTTCACTATAAATTCTATTAGTGACAATCATGCTAAAAATATGCAAAACCCTAAGCTTGGGGATGCTAGTTTTGCTTTGACCACTACTTGTTGCAATAATCATGATTTGGGTGATGATCTTTCTTATGATCTTGAAAATTTGTTCAAACCTCATGATGAATATGATATTTTCAACAACACTGAAAGTGGGATTGGAGAAGTCATGACTTTATTTGATGATAATCCCACTATTTTTGAAGAACGTCAACTTTGCATGCATGTGGATCATGAAAAGAATATCCTTTGTGATAGTTACATTGTTGAATTTGAATATGATCCCACATGTAATTGCTATGAGGGAGGAAAATATTCTGGTAGAAACTCTCATGTTACCCAATTACCTCTCGTGATGTTGAGATTGCTCTTGTCTTTTTCTTCTTCCTTGCATATGGCAACTATTGGTTGTCTTGACAATCTGTTTTCCTATAAAATGCATATGCATAGGAAGTATGTTAGACTTAGATGTGATTTTCACATGCTTTAGGATGCTCTCGTTGTGCTTCAATTCTTGTCTTTTGTGAGAGCATCATTGAATGCCTAGCTAAGGGCGTTAAACAAAAGCGCTTGTTGGGAGGCAACCCAACGAATCTATCCTTTTTCTTTCTGTTTTGTGTTTTCCACACTTTCATAATTCTGTTCTGATTGTGTTTTTGTGTTTCTTTTTTGCATTTATGCCAAACAAAACCGTTATGATTTGTCTTGGGGATGATCGTTTGGTCATGCTGGGAAAGACAGAAACTTTTTGCTCACGAAAAGATTTTTTTTTCTGTAAGAGCTTTTGAGTTGATTCTTCTTGCTTCTGATTGATACGCAAATTCTTAAGACTGTCGTAATTTTTCAGAATTTTTGAAGTACCAGGGGTATACGAAACATACAGATTGCTACAGACTGGTCTGCTGTTAACAGATCCTGTTTTTGTTGTGTTGGTTGCTTATTTTGATGAAACTATGGATAGTATCGGGGCGTATTAGCCATGGAAGATTGAAATTACAGTAACCCAACATCAGCACAAGTAGAATTTAAGTTTGCTACAGTACCTAAGGAAGTGGTGGTTTTCTTTCTTGTACTAATGTTATCACGAGTTTCTGTTTAAGTTTCGTGTTGTGAAGTTTTCAAGTTTTAGGTGAAGTTCTTATGGACAAAAAGATAAAGAGTGGTAAGAGCTCAACCTTGGGGATGCCCAAGGCACCCCAAGAGATTCAAGGATTCCGTAAAAGCCTAAGCTTGGGGATGTCCCGGGAAGGCATCCCCTCTCTCGTCTTCAATCCATCGGTAACGTTACTTGGGGCTATATTTTTATTCACCACATGTTATGTGTTTTTTCTTGGAGCGTCTTGTATCGTAGGAGTATTTTATTTTTGTTGTGTCACAATCATCCTTGCTGCACACCTAGAGAGAGAGACATGCACACACCGTGATTTTGTCGAGCTTCACTTATATCTTTCGGTAGACAATTCAGCTCATATGTACTTCACTTATATCTTTTGAGCTAGATACTTTTGCTCTATGTGCTTCACTTATATCTTTTAGAGCGCAGCGGTGCGTGGCTTGGTAGTTGATCTATGCTTTGAAAGTAGTCTCAAAAGGGGTAGTTATCCAAAGGGATACGAAAACTTCCACCTTCATGTGCATTGAATAGTTAGAGAAGTTTGATTCATCTCAATTAGTTTTGAGTTGTGGTTATGGTAACATTGAAGTCATGCTAGTAAGGTGTTGTGGATCTAGAAATACTTGTTTTGAAGTTAGTGATTCCTGTAGCATGCACGTATGGTGAACCGCTATTGATGAAATCTGAGCATGCTTAGTCTATTGATTGTCATCCTTTGCGTGGCAGTCGGGATCGCGCGATGGTTTATACCTACGAACCCTTCCCCTAGGAGTATGCGTTGAATGCTTTGTTTCGATTACTAATAAAACTTTTGCAACAAGTATATGAGTTCTTCATGACTAATGTTGAGTCCATGGTTTAGATGCACTTTCACCTTCCACCATCACTATCTTCTTAGTGCCGTGCAACTTTCGTCGGTGCACAAAACCCACCATTAGCCTTCCTCAAAACAGCCACCATACCTACCTACTATGGCTTTTTCAAAGTCATTCCGAGATATATTGCCATGCAACTACCACCATGACATGTGCCACCACGTCTACATTGCCTTTGCATGATCGTAAGATAGCTAGCATAATGTTTTCATTGATGTCTATGCCATGCTAGATCGTTGCCACGGTACACTACCGAAGGCATTCCATATAGAGTCATAATTGCTCTAAGTTTTGAGTTGAAAGTGTGATGATCATCATTATTGGAGCATTGTGCCATGTGAGGAAATAAAAGAGGCCAAAGAATCCCATAAAAAATAGGCCAAAGAGCCCACCAAAAAAATAAAAAAAATGAGAGAAAAAGAGAGAAGGGACAATGCTACCACTTTTTCCACTCTTGTGCATTTTGAGCACCATGATCTTCATGATTGAGAGTCTCTCGTTTTGTCACCACCATATAGCTAGTGGGAAATTCTCATTATATAACTTGGCTTGTATATTCCAATGATAGGCTTCCTCAAAATTGCCTTAGGTCTTCGTGAGCAAGCAAGTTGGATGCACACCCACTAGTTTTCTTTAAGAGCTTTCACATACTTGTAGCTCTAGTGAATCATTTGTATGGCAATCCCTACTCATTTACATTGATATCTATTGATGAGCATCTCCACAACTCATTGATATGCCTAGTAAATGTGACTATCTTCTTCTTTTTTGTCTTGCAACCCCCACCACATTCCACACCATCTATAGTGCTATAACCATGGCTCACGTTCATGTATTGCGTGAGAGTTGAAAATGTTTGAGAAAGTAAAGGTGTGAAACAATTACTTGGCCAATACCGGGGTTGTGCATGATTTAAATTCGTTGTGCAATGATGATAGAGCATAGCCAGACTATATGCTTTTGTAGGGATAACTTTCTTTTGGCCTTGTTATTTAGAAAGTTCATGATTACTTTGCTAGTTTGCTTGAATTATTATTGTCTCCACGTCAATAGCAAACTATTGTTTTGAATCTAATGGATCTGAACATTCACGTCACATAAGAGGAATTGCAAAGGACACCTATGCTAGGTAGCATGAAAGCATCAAAAATTCATTCTTATCACTTCCCTACTCGAGGACGAGCAGGAGTTAAGCTTGGGGATGCTTGATACGTCTCAAACGTATCTATAATTTTTTATGTTTTCACGCTGTTATCTTGTCTTCTTTGCATGTTTTATGTATCTTTTTATATATTTTTGGGACTAACTTATTGATTCAGTGCCAAGTGCCAATTCCTGTTTTTCCGTGTTTTTGACTCTTTTCATATCTGATTATGGAACGGAGTCCAAACGGAAGAAAAACCCCGAAATGATTTTTTCCCGAACGGAAGAAGTCCAGGGGGCTTTTGGGCCAAGCCAGGTGGGCTCCATGGAGCCCACAAGCCCCCACTCTGCCACCAGGGGGCAGGCGGCGGTGGGCAGGCTTGTGGACTCCATGGCCGCCCCCTGACCTAGGTCTTGCGCCTATATATTCCCAAATATTCCGCAAAAAATCAGGGGAGCCTCGAAAATACTTTTCCCCGCCGCAAGCTTCCGCTTCCGCGAGATCTCATATGGAGACCCTTCCCGGCGCACTGCCGAAGGGGACTTTGGAGGTGGAGGGCTTCTTCATCATCATCATCGCCCCTCCAATGACTCGTGAGTAGTTCACTTCAGACCTACGAGTCTATAGTTAGTAGCTAGATGGCTTCTTCTCTCTCTTGGATCTTCAATACAAAGTTCTCCATGATCTTCATGGAGATCTATCCGATGTAATCTTCTTTGGCGGTGTGTTTGTCGAGTTCCGATGAATTGTGCACTTGTGATCAGATTATCTATGATATATATTTGAGTCTTTGCTGATTTCTTATATGCATGATTTGATATCCTTGTAAGTCTCTCCGAGTCTTGGGTTTTGTTTGGCCAACTAGATCTATGATTCTTGCTATGGGGGAAGTGCTTGGTTTTGGGTTCTGCCATGTGGTGACCTTTCCCAGTGACAGTAGGGGCAGCAAGGCACACATCAAGCAGTTGCCATCAAGGGTAAAAAGATGGGGTTTTTATCATTGATTTGAGATTATCCATCTACATCATGTCATCTTGCTTAAGGCGTTACTCTGTTCTTATGGACTTAATACACTAGATGCATGCTGGATAGCGGTCGACGTGTGGAGTAATAGTAGTAGATGCAGAAAGTATCGGTCTACTTGTTTTGGACGTGATGCCTATAGAAATAATCATTGCATACATATCGTCACGACTCTGCACAGTTCTAGCATTGCATAGATATTGGTCTACTTGTTTTGGACGTGATGCCTATAGAAATAATCATTGCATAGATATCGTCATGACTCGATAGTAATTTGTTCACCCACTGTCTACTTGCTTTCATGAGAGAAGCCACTAGTAACACTACGGCCCCCGGGTCTATTCACATCCATCGTTTACAACTCCGCCTTTACTTTGCTTTGTTACTTTGTTTCTTTTAGTTCTCACTTGGCAAACAATCTATAAGGGATTGACAACCCCTTCATAGCGTTGGGTGCAAGCTTTTGTGTTTGTGCAGGATCTTGAGATACTCTTCCGCCGGATTGATACCTTGGTTCTCAAACTGAGGGAAATACTTACTATCGCTGTGCTACATCACCCTTTCCGCTTCGAGGGAACTCCAACGCAAGGCTCCAAGGCCACGGGGGAAATCCTTTGCATACTTGCCTAGGAAGTCCCTTAAGGCGTAGCCACAGTTGAAGGACTCCTAGTGCCGTCGACACAACTATTTCTGGCGTCGTTGCAAGGGATACACAGCGGAACAATCACATCCCCAAGCTTAGGATTTTTTGGTGTCCTTGAATTTGGCTTGGGATGCCTTGGGCATCCCCAAGCTTGAGCTCTTTCCACTCCTTATCTCTTTGTCCATGAGAACATCACCCAAAACTTGAAAACTTCACAACACAAAACTTAAATAGAAACTCGTGATAACATTAACACAAGAAAACAAACTACCACTTCTTTTGGTACTGTAGCAACTTGAATTATATCTATATTGGTGTTGGGCTACTATATTCTCACTTTTCCATGGCTAGTACCCCCCGATACTAACCATAGCTTCATCAATACAAGCAACCAACTCAACAGAAACAGAATCTGTCAAAAACAGACCAGTCTGAAGCAATCTGTATACTTTGTATACTTTTGGACCTCAAAAATTCTGAAACATTACGACGGCCTGGGAAAAAGGCATATCAACCAGCGGAAAAAGAAACAACTCAAAAGCTCTTTCTGAATAAAAATGAAAAATCATCTCGTGAGCGAAAAGTTTTTGTCTTTTTCCAGCACGATAAAACAACCATTACCATGACTAGTCCTAAAGCTTTTGCTTGGCTCAAACACAAAAAAAAACACAAAAAACACAATCACAATAGAATTGCGATGGTGTGGACGCAACAAAACAGGAAGAAAAAAGATAAATTCATTGGGTTGCCTCCCAGGAAGCGCTATTGTTTAACGCCCTTAGCTAGACATAAAAGCGATAGAATCATGTATCGTCGTCTTTTGTGCTCAAACCATAAGTGGCCCTCATCATGGATTCATAAGGCAATCTTATTTTCTTTCTAGGAAAGTGTTCCATGCCCTTCCTTAAAGGAAATTGAAATCTAATATTTCCTTCCTTCATATCGATGATAGGACCGATAGTCCTTAGGAAAGGTCTACCAAGAATAATAGGGCATGTAGGATTGCAATCAATGTCAAGCACAATGAAATCCACGGGTACATAGTTCCTATTTGCAATAATAAGAACATCATTGATCCTTCCCATGGATTTCTTGACAATAGAATCAGCAAGATGCAAATTAAGAGAACACTCTTCAATCTCATTAAAACCCAGAACATCACATAAAGACTTTGGAATCGCGGAAACACTAGCACCCAAATCACACAAAGCATTGCATTCATAGTTTTTTATTTTGATTTTGATGGTAGGTTCCCATTCATCATGAAGCTTTCTAGGGGTAGAGACTTCCAATTCAAGTTTCTCTTCAAGAGATTTCATCATAGCTTTGACGATATGATCGGTAAAGGCCTTGTTTTGGCTATAAGCGTGTGGAGAGTTTAACATGGATTGCATCAAAGAAATGCATTCAATCAAGGAGCAACTATCATAATTGAATTCCTTGAAATCCACGGTAGTAATTTCATTACTACTCAAAGTTTTAACATCTTTTACTCCACTTTCAATGCTTTTAGCATCAAGATAGATGGACTCCGAATCATTGGGGCACTTTTCAACCAAAGTGGATTCATATCTAGCCCCATAATCATTAGGTTTGACACAAGAAAACAAAGATTCAATGGGAGTCATACCAAGCACTTTAAGATCTTTGTGATTCTCATCACGAGAACACTCCTTTTTAAGCCATTCATGTCTAGCACGAATTTTGGCGGTTCTTTCTTGGCTCTCAATCATGGAAACACGCATAGCTTTCAAAGTTTCATCCATGTTGATTTTGGGAGGAGCACATCTAACTTTCAAAGCACCAACATCACTAGACATTCTATCAACGCTCTTAGCCAAATCGTCAATTTTGAGTAGCTTTTCCTCTATGGACGCATTGAAAATCTTTTGAGAGTTGATGAACTCTTTGATATTACTCTCTAGATCAGAGAGTAATCTATTGTAATTTCCATGAGTATTGTTGTAGGAGTTGCCAAAATTATTAGAGGAGTTACTAGGAAAAGGCCTAGGAACATAGTTTCCTCTAAAAGCATTGTTGTTGCCAAAGTTATTCCTACCAACAAAATTAACGTCCAAGCTAGCGTTGCTACTCTCAATCAAAGAAGACAAGGGCATATCAATAGGATCTAAAGGAGCACTTCTACTAGCAACCAAATTCATTAACTCATCAATCTTAGCACTCAACGAGTTAATTTCTTCTATAGCGTGTACCTTCTTACTAGTAGGTGACCTTTCAGTGTGCCACTGAGAGTAGCTCGTCATGATGTTGTCTAAGAGATTTGTGGCTTCCCCTAATGTGATTTCCATGAACGTTCTACCTGAGGCGGAGTCCAAGATATTTCTAGAAGCGAAATTAAAGCCAGCGTAAAAGATTTGAATAATCATCCCAAGACTCAAGCCATGAGCGGGACAATTTCTAATCATTAATTTCATTCTCTCCCAAGATTGTGCAACATGTTCATGATCAAGTTGCTTGAAATTCATGATATCATTACGGAGGGAGATGATCTTAGCCGGCGGAAAATACTTGGACATATAAGCATCTTTGCAGTTATCCCAAGAATCCATACTATTTTTGTGCAAAGAAGAAACCCAAGTTTTTGCGCGATCTCGCAACGAGAAAGGAAAAAAGCTTCAATTTAATCACGTCATTATCCACATCTCTCTTCTTTTGAATATCGCAAATCTCAATGAAGGTATTGAGATGGGATGCGGCATCTTCACTAGGAAGGCCGGAGAATTTCTCTTTCATAACAAGATTCAGCAAAGCGGCATTGATTTTGTATGACTCCGCACTAGTGACGGGAGCAATCGGAGTACTAATAAAATCATTATTATTAGTATTCAAGAAGTAACAAAGTTTGGTGTTTTCATTCATGGTGACTTTGGCAAGCAAGCAAGCACACGAGCGAACAAAGAGCAAGCGACAAAAAGGCAAACGAAAAAGGCAAATTGGTGAAGTGGGGGAGAGGAAAACAAGAGGAAATTCTTAAACAAAGTAAATGCAAGAGATGAGTTTGCGACACCTACTTGGATGAGTTCTTGACTTGATCTTCCTCCCTGGCAACAGCGCCAGAAATTCTTCTCCTACAGCAACAAAAAGTCCTTTCCCGGCAACGCCGGGAATTCTTTCTTGCCACTTCTGTTGTTTGCGTCGGTTTTCCATTGAAGAGGAAAGGGTGATGCAGCACAGGAGTAGTAAGTATTTCCCTCAGTTTGAGAACCAAGGTATCGATCCAGTACGAGGGTCTCGACAAGTCCAGAGTACCTGCGCAAACACAAACAAGCTTGCACCCAACGCTTCAAAGGGGTTGTCAATCCCTTCAAGATTGTTTGCAAAGTGAGATCTGAGGGCGGAAAGTCCAACGAAGTAAAAAGTGTAAGGCTGAAAATATGGTGTGGAGTAGACCCGGGGGCCATAGTGTTCACTAGAGGCTTCTCTCAAAATAGCATATATCACGGTGGGTGAACAAATTACTGTCGAGCAATTGATAGAACCGCGCAAAGTCATGACGATATCTAAGGCAATGATCGTACATATAGGCATCACGTCCGAGACAAGTAGACCGATACTTTCTGCATCTACTACTATTACTCCACACATCGATCGCTATCCAGCATGCATCTAGTGTATTGAGTTCATGACGAACAGAGTAACGCCTTAAGCAAGATGACATGATGTAGAGGGATAATCTCAAACCAATGATGAAAACCCCATCTTTTTACCCTTGATGGCAACAACACGATGCGTGCCTCGCTACCCCTAATGTCACTGGGTGAGGTCACGGAACGGTATGAACCCAAAACCAAGCACTTCTCCATTGCAAGAATCATAGATCTAGTTGGCCAGACAAAACCCACAACTCGAAGAGAATTACAAGGATATGAAATCATGCATAAGAGAGATCAGAAGAAACTCAAATAAGATTCACAAATAATCAGATCATAAATCCACAATTCATCGGATCTCGACAAACACACCGCAAAAGAAGATTACATCAGATAGATCTCCATGAAGATCATGGAGAACTTTATATTGAAGATCCAAGAGAGAGAAGAAGCCATCTAGTTACTAGCTATGGACCCGTAGGTCTATGGTGAACTACTCACGCATCATCGGAGAGGTGATGGTGTTGATGAAGAAGCCCTCTGTATCCGAATCCCCCCTCCGGCAGGGCACCAGAACGTGCCCCAGATGGGATCTTGCGGAGACAGAACCTTGCGGTGGCGAAAAAGTACTTTCGATGATCTCCTGATTTTTTGTGGAATTTTTGGGGATATATAGGCGCAAACCCTACGGCAAAGGGTGTCTAGGGGGCCCACAAGCCTGAGGGCCGCGGCCTCCCCCCTGGCCACGGGGCGGGGGCTTGTGGGGCCCCTGGGGACCCCCTGCCTTGGCTCTCAAGTCTCTTGATCTTCTTCCGTTACGAAAAAAATCTCTTTGGGGATTTTATTCCGTTTGGACTCCGTTTCAAATCTCCTCTGAAAGGGGTCAAAAACATGGAAAAAACAAGAACTGGCACTAGGCACTGAGTTAATAAGTTAGTCCCAAAAAATATATAGAAGGCATGCAAAACATCCAAAGTTTGACAAGATAATAGCATGAAACCATCAAAAATTATAGATATGTTGGAGACGTATCAATCTTCTCCCTGAAAATCATTTTACCATTATCATCATCATTAAGTTGATGTTCACTACTAGATTGTGTCTTAGCATCAGAAATAGAAACATCATTATGATTCTCAGCAGGTTTCTCAATATCAGGTTCACTAGGGGCATGCAAAGTCCTATCATTTTTCTTTTTCCTTTTCTTCTTAGTGGGACTAGGAGGTTCATCATTAATTCTCTAAGAATGTTGTTCCATTTTTTTAGGATGACCTTCAGGAAAAAGGGTTCCTGATTCATTCTACCTCCTCTAGTCATTACCCTAATGGCATGATCATTAATATTATTCATTTCAGCAAGCAAATCATTTTGCGACTTGGCTACTTGATCTAGTTGCGTGTGAACCATAGAAGCGTGCTTACCTAGACCTTTCACATCATTAGCAATTCTAAACATCAAGTCACTTAAGCGATCTATCACCATGCCATTATTATTCAATTGACCTTTAACATAATTATTGAAGTGTTCTTGTTTAACAATGTAGTTGTCAAATTCACCCATGCATTGATCAAGAATCTTAGCATAAGGTATATCATCTTCAGTAAAGGAAAGGAGAGAGTTTACCTCTACTACTTGTATCGGTGTATCAAGTCCATGTATTTCTTCAATCGGTGGTAATTTCTTGACATCCTCAATTCTAATACCTTTCTCTTTCATAGATCTTTTTGCTTCTTGCATATCTTCATGCGCTGAGGAATAGAATACCTCTCTTCTTTTTCATAGGTTCCGATGGTGGTTCACGGAGTGTCCAATCATCGACATTTTGCAATATATTATTTAATAACTCTTTAGCTTGTGCAATTGTTCTTTCCGTGAAAACACAACCAGCACAAATATCTAGGAAATCCCTAGAAGCATTGGTTAGTCCATTATGAAATATCAAGAATTTCATTCTTCTCGAGGGGATAATTAGGAAAAGCTCTAAACAGCTGGAGAAGCCTCCCCCAAGCTTGAGGGGGATTCTCTTCTTCAATTTGTAGAAAGTTAAATATTTCCTATAAGGCAACTTGTTTCTTGTGAGTAGCAAAATATTTTTTAGAGAAGTAGTAAAGCATGTCCTGGGGACTACGATTACAACCATGAGCAAGAGAAAGAAACCATTCCTTGGCCTCGCCTTTCAGCGAGAAAGGAAAAGGCTTAAGGATATAATAGTAGCGTATCTTTTCGTCATTGGTGAACAAAGTAGAAATATCATTCAGTTTCATAAGGTGTTTGACCACACTTTCATTTCATAACCATGAAAGGGATCAGACTCTACTATAAGAATTAATTCAGAGTCTATAGCAAATACATAGTCCTTATCGGTGACAAATATAGGAGAAGTAGCAAATTAGGTATCATGTTTCATCTTCTCCATCATAGATTTTTATTTTAGTTTTCAAAGTAACTTTTCAAATCATCTCTATCGTTGCAAGCAAGAAATTCCCTAGCTACCTCACCATCTATAACATAACCTTCAAGTACATAAGCTAATTCACATCTATTAGGAGGACGATGTGTAACACGTAATTCAAGATCTTCATCGGTTCCACCATTTTCAAGTTCGCTAACTATAGCAATATGAGCATAAACTAATTCACTCAGTGGCATAGTTTTATGTTTCAACATGTGTAGAAAAGTATCATGATCAATTTCAGGAGTAGGATCATCAAGTTCATGTGACATGTCACGACGATCAACGGGTGGTCGTGTAACAAGCTTATTGAAAACAGTAGGTGAATCAACAGCAGCGCTAGATGGGAGTTACTTACCTCCTCTTGTGCGAGAGGGGCTGATCTTAGTTCAATTCTCTTTCAGATTATTCATAGTGGCAATTGGATATCCTCAATTCAACACAACAAATAAAGCTATGCACCCACGCAATGACGCAAGAAAAAGGTATTGATAACCCACAAGTATAGGGGATCACAACAGTCTGCACGGGTAGTATTTCACCCTAATTTATTGATTTGACACAAGGGGAGCCAAAGAATATTTATTGGCCGTAATAGTTGAGTCGTCAATTCAACTGCACCTGCAATATCTCTTTGTAACAAGAATTTAGTAGCACAGCAAATGACAGTAGTAACAGTAACAGTAGTAAGGATAGTAACAGTAGCAATTGAGTAGCAGGTGTGACAGTAGAAGCAACAGTAATAACTTAGCAAGATTCAGTATATGTAAAGCATAGGCACATGGATTAGTGATGGATAATGATTTAGATGACACTGATCATGTAATAGTTACACACTGGGGAGACAGAGAACTAGCTCCAATTCATCAATATAATGTAGGCATGTATTCCGTGTATAGTCATACGTGTGTGCGATAAGAACTTGCATGACATCTTTTATCCTACCCTCCCGTGGCAGCGGGGTACTTTTGGAAATTAAGGGATATTAAGGTCTCCTTATTATAGAGAACCGGAACAAAGCATAAACACATGGTGAATAGATGAACTCCTCAAACTATGGCAATCACCGGAAAGAATCCCAATTATTATCACCTTTGGGTATGCGATCAACACACGTAGTAGGTAACTACGACTTGCAATATAGGATCCAAATCACTCTCATATTCAAGAAAAAATAATAGTTTCAGATCTGAAATCATGGCACTCAGGCCCAGTGACAAGCATTAAGCATAGCAAAGTTATAGTAACACCAATCTCAGAACATAGTGGATACTAGGGATCAAACCCTATCAAACTTAACTCGATTACATGATCAATCTCATCCAATCTCAATGGTGTCCAGCAATCCTACAAAGGAATTACTCACTCCCAGTGGTGAGCGTCATGGCGGTGTTGATGAAGAAGGGTTGGTGATGACGACGACGATGAATCCCCCTCTCCGGAGCCCCAAACGGACTCCAGGTAAGCCCTCCGGAGGAAGAACATGAGGTGGCTGCGAATCCGTCTTGTGAAACACGATGGAAACTTCTCTCTAATTTTTTTCTCCGAAGATGTGATTTTATAGGACTCGAATTAGGGTCGGAGGAGCCATGTGGGCCCCAAAAGCCGTGATGGCGCGACCAAGGGGGCACGTCTTGTTGGCTTGTGCCCCCCTGGAAATGTTTCTCCCACACGTCTTCGCTCCATAAATCCATATAAATGCCATAAATAATCCATAAAAGTGCATTATATCGACTAGAGGGGGGTGAATAAGATATTTTTAGAATTTCATCACTGAGGAAATTCCTCACTGATGACTAACTTGCAGCGGAAACAACAAAGGATCAGGGGTGCAAAGTATCACTACAGCAGTTTTCAAGATGAGGAATATGAAAAACAATTTGCACATTATGCAGGCACACAAAAAGCAGGTGAGGATTAACTCGTGTGAAGAATTTGAGGTTGAGGAAATTCAAAGAAAGTCTTCAACAAATTCTTCAAACAATGACAATGAAAATCTTCAACATACAATATTGAGGAATTGAAAGAGTTGAAGAAATAGAACCCGTATCACAGTGAAGATAATGGTTGATGACCCAGTTCCAACAGTTGTGACAGTTGTACGTCTGGTTTGGTGCGGCTCGGTATTGAAACCAAAGGACACACAGTCCCAGGACACACAGTCCCTACCGTATTCTCCTTGAGCTAAGGACACACAGTCCTCGCCCAACACTCGTGGTAAGTCTTCAGGGCAGACTTCCAAACCCTCACAAACTTGGTCACCCGGTGATCCACAATTGACTGCTGGATTGCTGTAGACCATGACGCCTGACCGGCTGGAGGATGCATAGTCCTCGAAGGTAAAAGGCTTCAGTTCCACACAGGAACAAATTCTTCAGTGATGCTCAATCACTTGGTTTTTGGTTTGTGGTTTGGTGTTTGGGGTATTTCCTCACTGATGATTTACTCTCGAAGACTCTGAGGAATTTGGGTTGCTGTCAATGACAAGTGTTGGTTTCTAGCGGAGCAGCCAACCAGCTAATGGTTGTGGGGCGGCTATTTATAGCCTCAGAGCATCCCGACATGATTTGACATTAATGCCCTTAAATAATATGACTATTGGGGTGGATAAGATCGGTGATGTGGCGTGAATTACGATAACGGTCGGGACCCGCAACTGTGAGAGTCCTCATGTCTCTCATATTCCTCACTTGAGGCTTTTGGTAGGATTAGGCTTGGGTTGAGCATCATGAGGAAATTCATTCTGTAGTGTTACCTCGACCCCCTTGAACAGTATGGTGTTCCTATGACTCAAGAGTGAGGAAAATGAAACATAAAGAATAAATCTTCAGGCTTCAAAGTCTTCAGATAGTTTTTCTTCAGGACACACCGAATTCCTCATCTTCAATATCTTCATGAGGAACATCAATTTCATCGCAATTTGTTTGCGATCAAAGTCTTCAGAAGAAGGCCAATTTCTTCAGTCAAAGATATACATTTTTAGGGGTTGATATTCATTGTATATTTCAAAGAGCTCAACGACTTATAGATCATGTGTACACTCATGAACACATTAGATACTTAACCTATAAGTCTTCAAACCACCAAAATCACTAAGGGGCACTAGATGCACTTACAATCTCCCCCTTTTTGGTGGTTGGTGATAATTAGGTTAAGTCTTTAACGGGGATAAAAATATGAAGTGTAAATACTCATTTGAGGAATCTGAAATCAAGATACAGAGAGACTCCCCCTGAAGATGTGCATATCTTGAGGATTTTTCTTTTCACTGCTAATTCACATTGATGATTTATATCATGGATATCTCCCCCTGAGTCTTGTAAATCATGCATACATATGACATATAACATGAGGAACTAGAAATGCATGATGAGAAATGGTATCGGACAAATTTCAGCATGCGTGCATTAATATTTTGAGGAATAAGCATGCGAAGAAAAACGTTCAAAAGCGTCAGAGTACCATCGGGCTTAAGTTACAACTCATTACATAAAACACTTCAGAAGAACCAAGAGTTTATAACTTAATAAAGTTAATAAGCCGCAAATTATATCCCGCATGAACACTAACTCTCATATTTCTCCTCCTTTGTCATCAAGTGACGAAAAGGGACAAAACTGAGGACTAACGCCCCATGAAGACTTTCACTTCTTGGCTGATGAAGAAGACACGTGAGGATTCTTGGCAACGGGCTTCCTCCTTGGGCCAGTGGCAGTGTCTTCTTGTTCTTCATCGGATTCTGCAGTGCGGAATGAAGAAAAGGAGTTGTCCTCAAGGTCAGGAACTGGAATTGGCTTGAATTTCTTCTTGGGAGGCCACGTCCAGTCGAAGTCCTGAGTAAACTCCAATTCATCAAGTTCTTCTTGAGTCTTCAAATGAGCCAGAGTGGCCCAAGTGCGATCAAAAACCTCATGAAGATAGTAGTGATTTTTCTTCACTGCATTATGGGTCTCGTTGAGGGTTTTCACAATGGCACTAAATTGACGTTTTACCCATTTGTGATTCCGATCGATCTTCTGATGAAAACTGAGGAGTAGTTCTTGATCAAGTGTTTTGAGGTGCTTGGCCTCTGATGATTCTGGGGTTAAAAAGCTTTTCTTTTCTTTGCTTCTTTCTCAGCAGCCTTGGTTTTCTTCACATCTGATGCAGACGGAACCATTTTCTTCACCTTTGAGGATTGAGGTGAAGGTATTTTCTCTTAAGGAGATGGTGTAGTATCAGTCCTGGCAGTTTCCTCAGCTGGAGCATTTTCTTCAGTTGGAGCAGATTCGTCAGCTAGAGTGCCTTGAGGTATTTCCTCAGTGAGAGGTTCATCACCTCGACTATCTTGAGGCATTTCCTCAGCAGGAGATTCTTCTTCTTCATCTTCCTTAGTGAGTTGAACGGAATAGTTGGGCTCAGGCTGCTTTGGTTTTACTGGAGGAGCAGCTTTCTTGTTATATTCATCAATAGCATTAGTTGGAAACTTGATGAAATTTGACTTGAGACTTTGACGATCAGATAGTTTGGTGTACTTGTCGGTCAAAGTCGTCAGTTCAGCCTGGGTTGACACAAGATCATCACGCGACAGGTTGAGGAGATTCTTCCTGAGGAATTTCTCCTTCTTCTGTTTTGCAGCCTTTGCTTGCCTGGCTTGTGTCTCTTTCCATTGGGCCTCATTGATGAAAGTGGCCACCATATGGCTGATACCTAGGGGAAGCTTCAAGTCATTAATGGGTGTGTTAGGATCATCATACCAGACATTGGTGTAGTCTAGCAGGACCTTTGGGTCCATGGCAAGAGGAATAGCACAGCGTGAGGCTTGTGCAACGCATTCCTGCTTGTTTCTGAAGATGGCTTGAAGAGTTTCATCATCAAATTCATCACTTCCTTCTGATGCAGAAGGGACTCTGATGACTTTGCTTGGGCTGGGTATGATGCCGCTTCCAGCAGTCATTTTTGTCTTCAATGGTGTTGGTGAAGACTTTGTCTCTGAGCTCGTGGGAGAAGGTACACAGCAGCTGGAGTGACCAGGTTGTTGCTTGACAATGTGCTTGTGTCCAGGCTTTGAAGCATGTGTAGCTGTTGAGGGTTTTGGCGTAGGCGCATCCTTCTGAAGAAATTGCTCTTTAGGCTTTGAAGCCTTTGGTTTCTGTGGCACAGTCTTCACTTGAGGAATAGTTGTACCAAAAGCTTCAGCAGCAGAAGAGGTGGCTGAAGTGGCAGCAGAAGATTCCTCATTGAATTTCCTCACTGCAGCTTCTAGTTTCTTATGAAGCTTAGACAAGTGTTTGTCTTTTTCCTCGGGATAATCATCAATAGTTTTGATGCTTGAAAGATGTTCTACTTGATGATCACCGAGAGGAGGCCTTTTGCAAGGTGGCTTGAGGGCGAATTTCTTCGCATACTTTGGAGTGACGAAGCAATATTCCTTCCACTCCTTAGCCCACCTGCGTTCTATCTTTTGAAGCCTGATTTTCCTTTTCACCATAGGTTCTTTCTCATCTGGCGTACAATAGTCAAGGTATATATCCTCAGGGATATCAATTACAGTGTTCTGTTCAAGTTTCTTGCCACCCTTTTGCTTTCTGTCATCTTCCATTTTCTTCAGCTGAGGCTTTTGCTGAGGAATTTGCACTCATGAGGATTCTGATGACACTAGCAAAGTTTCTTCGATGAACGCTACAAATGAGTTAAGTTGATGAGAACCTAGTGATTCATCACCTGACATTTTGTACGTGTGAACATAGTATAGGTGCGAGGAATTTCGAGAGGTCATATGCATTCTCAGATATGAAGAAATTGAAGTTTTAAAAGTTGAGGAATTTGACCAGTGGGTTGAGGAATTTGTCTAAGCACTCTGATCTTGGGTTCCAGAGTTGTGTAGATTCGAAAATTTGCATAATTGAGGAATCACGTGAAGAATTTTAGTGGCTTAGTGAAATTCATCAAGTGTTTGAGGAATAGAGTGTGCGAAGCAGATAGACACTGAGGAAAAACAGATTACTCGAATCTGAGGTAAAATAGTAGATCGAAAGGGACAATAAAAATAGGATTTTATTTACCAATATGGCAAGCACGAAGAACAGAGGCAGCAACAGTATATGCTCTTCGGTTCGAGTCCGTTGCGCCCTAACTTGGCGGCAGAAGACGGCTACGGCGGCGGCGAATGAAGATGTTCCGCTTCCGGCGTGAGCTCGGCGACGAAGAGGTCGAGGCAGTGAAGCTGTTCCTCGCCGGTGACAAGATTTCTAGCGGTGGCGCTAGGTTTTGCTTGTGGTGGAGAGAAGGTCGAGAGAGAACGAAGAGTTTGGACAGAAGGGGTAAGGGCGTATTTATAGCTCACATGAAAACTGTCCGGCCGATACTTTCGGACCGAACTGCCCTTGCCCATTCGTCTCTGCACGACACGTGTAACCAGAGTTTAAAGCGGTGGAGATCATGCTTATCTGATAGTGGAAAGTGGGGTTCAGTTACTGTGTAACAATACAAAAATCATTTTTGAAGATTTGAGGATTTCGTTGCAAAATCATCAGCTGACAAGGACAAGTGAGCATTTTGAACAAAGTTTCAAGTAGAACGCATATGAAGAATTGAATACACTGGGTGAGTATAGCATAGAGGGGAGTACGGTCCGATCACATTCACTTAGATGAAATATCAAGTTGAAGAAATAGCTATAAGTGAATGATGTTGAGGACTTTGAAATCAGAGTCTATATATATATATATATGTGTGTGTGTGTGTGTGTGTGTGTGTGTGTGTGTGTGTATAGGCAAATGAGAATCATCAAGTGTTTTGAAAATTTTGAAGATTTTGAAAAACTTGAGGATTTTGTGACAAAGCGTGAGGTTGATGAATTTCAACTTTGAGGAAAAACAACTTTGAAGAAAAAACAACTTGAAGAATTTCAAAGTTGGTTGGTGGCGTGACCCACCGTATAAGAATGATTATTTCAGGCGCCGCGTACAATTGTCGTAGGGCCCTGAGAACCAAATTCTTCATTAATTTCCTCACACTAAGAGTGATATTCTTCATTGATTGAAGAAAATCAATTATTCGTGTGTTGCACATCTAAGTCATCAATTTTGCATAAGTGTTTGGATGTGTGCATGTTTTTACAAAACATTTGAAGATTCTAAGATATTTAGCTCACACCGCAACTTGCAAAACCTTTTCTCATGCAAGGGCTTAGTGAAGATATCAGCTAGTTCATCGTCAGTCTTCACATGGTCGATGATGAAATCGCCCTTGAGGACATGGTCCCTAAGAAAATGATGACGAATCTGGATGTGCTTAGTCTTCGAGTGCTGTACTGCGTTGTATGCAATCTTGATTGGACTCTCATTGTCGCAATATAGAGGCACATTCTTCATGTTGATGTCGTAGTCCTTGAGGGTTTGTTTCATCCATAGAAATTGAGCACAGCATGATCCAGCAGTAATGTACTCAGCTTCGGCAGGGGAGAGAGAAACGTAGTTCTGCTTCTTTGAGGACCAGCTGACTAATGATCTTCCGAGGAAATGACAAGTGCCAAAAGTTGATTTGCGATCCACACGGTCACCAACATAGTCAGAATCAGAATATCCCACAAGATGAAGATTTGAGCCCTTGGGGTACCATAATCCTAGTGTTGGTGTGTGAGCTAAGTATTGAAGAATATGCTTCACAGCCTTATGGCGTGATTCCTTCGGTTTTGCTTGAAAACGTGCACACATGCTAACACTAAGAATTATATCTGGCCTAGATGCACATAAATACAGTAAAGAGCCAGCCATTGAGCGATATACGTGCTGATCGTATTCTTTACCATTTTCGTCAGTGCAGAGGTGGCCGTTGGTAGGTGCTACCTCTTGAGCTTGCGTTGGTTTTTCCCTTCAAGAGGAAAGGGTGATACAGCACATTAGCAGTAAGTATTTCCCTCAGTTTGAGAACCAAGGTATCAATCCAGTAGGAGTATCAAGGCAAGTCTCCAAAGTACATGCACAAAAACAAACAACCTTGCACCCAACGCTATAAAGGGGTTGTCAATCCCTTCACGATTAAATGCAAGGTGAGATCTGAAGGCGGAAAGTGCAACAAAGTGAAAGTGTAGAGCTGAAAATATGAAGTGAAGTAGACCCGGGGGCCATAGTGTTCACTAGAGGCTTCTCTCATGATAGCAAGTATTACGGTGGGTGAACGAATTACTGTCGAGCAATTGATAGAACCGCGCAAAGTCATGATGATATCGAAGGCAATGATCATACATATATGCATCACGTCCGAGACAAGTAGACCGATACTTTCTGCATCTACTACTATTACTCTACACATCGACCGCTATCCAGCATGCATCTAGTGTATTGAGTTCATAACAAACAGAGTAACGCTTTAAGAAAGATGACATGATGTAGAGGGATAAATTCATGCAATAGATATAAACCCCATCTTTTTACCCTTGATGGCAACAACACGATACGTTCCTCGCTACCCCTTATGTCACTTGGTGAGGTCACTACACGGTATGAACCCAAAACCAAGCACTTCTCCCATTGCAAGAATTATAGATCAAGTTGGCCAAACGAAACCCACAACTCGAAGGGAATTACAAGGATATGAAATCATGCATATAAGAGATCAGAGGAGACTCAAATAACATTCATAGATAATCTGATCATAAATCCACAATTCATCGGATCTCGACAAACACACCGCAAAAGAAGATTACATCGGATAGATCTCCATGAAGATCATGGAGAACTTTGTATTGAAGACCCAAGAGAGAGAAGAAGCAATCTAGCTACTAGCTATGGACCCAAAGGTCTATGGTGAACTACTCACGCATCATCGGAGAGGCAATGGTGTTGATGGAGAAGCCCTCCGTGTCCAAATCCCCCTCCGGCAGGGCACCAGAACGTGCCCCAGATGGGATCTTGTGGAGACAGAAGCTTGCGGCAGCGGAAAAGTATTTTCGTGGCTCTCTCTGGCGTTTTTAGATTTTTGGAGAATTTATAGGCGGAAGAACTAGGGCAGGGGAGCCATAGGGGGCCCACAAGCCTGCCAGCCCCCCCCCCCCCCCCGCTAGGCCAGGCCTGGGTGGCTTGTGACCTCCTCCGAGGTCCCCTACCTTGGTTCTCAAGTTTCCTGCGTGTCTTCTGTTATGGAAAAATCATTCCGCAGGTTTTATTCCGTTTGGACTCCGTTTAATATTCTCCTCTGAAAAAGGTCAAAAACACGGAAAAAACAGGAACTCGCACCTGGCACTGAGTTAATAGGTTAGTCCCAAAAAAGATAAAAAATGCATACAAAACATCCAAAGTTGACAAGATAATAGCATGGAACCATCAAAAATTATAGATACGTTGGAGACGTATCAAGCATCCCCAAGCTTAACTCCTGCTCGTCCCCGAGTAGGGAAGTGATAAAGACCGAATTTTTGATGTGGAATGCTACCTAACATATTTGTCCTTTGTAACTTCTTTCTTGTGGCATGAATGTTCAGATTCGTAAGATTCAAAACAATAGTTTACTATTGACATGAAAACAATAATACTTCAAGCAAACTAGAAAAGTAATCGTGAACTTTCAAAATAACAAGGCCAAAGAAAGTTGTCCCTACAAAATCATATAGTCTCGCTATGCTCCATCATCCCCACACAATGAATTTAAATCATGCACAACCCCGATATTGGCCAAGTAATTGTTTTCGCACTCTTACTTGCTCAAACCTTTTCAACTCTCACGCAATACATGAGCGTGAGCAATGGATATAGCACTATAGGTGGAATAGAGTGTGGTGGAGGTTGTGAGGCAAAAAAGAGGAGATGGTCACATCGACTCGGAGTATCAAAGGGCTATGGAGATGCCCATTAATAGATATCAATGTGAATGAGTAGGGATTACCATACAACGGATGCACGAGAGCTATAAGTGTGTGAAAGCTCAAAAGGAGAACTAGTGGGTGTGCACCGAACTTGCTTGCTCACGAAGACCTAGGGCAATTTTGAGGAAGCCCATCATTGGAATATACAAGCCAAGTTATATAATGAAGATTCCCACTAGTATATGTAAGTGTCAAAACAAGAGACTCTATAACATGAAGAACATGGTGCTATTTTGAAGCACAAGTGTGGAAAAAGATAGTAGCATTGTCCCTTCTCTCTTTTTCTCTCATTTTTTTTGTTTGGTCTCTTTTCATTTTTTGTGTGTGTGGGCAACTTTGGCCTCTTTTCATTTTTCCTCACATGGGACAATGCTCTAATAATGATGATCATCACACTTTTATTTACTCACAACTCAATACTTAGAGCAATGATGACTCTATAGGAAATGCCTCCGGCAGTGTACCGGGATATGCAAAGATCTAGCTTAGCGTATGACGTTGAAACATCTTGCTAGCTATCTTACGATCATGCAATGGCAATATGAAAGTGACGGCACATGTCATGAGACGGAACGGTGGGAGTTGCATGGCAATATATCTCGGAATGGCTATGAAAATGCCATAATAGGTAGGTATGGTGGCTGTTTTGAGGAAGGTATATGGTGGGTTTGTGCACCGGTGAAAGTTGCACGGCACTAGAGAGGCTAGCAATGGTGGAAGGTGAAAGTGCATCTATACCATGGACTCACATTAGTTATGAAGAACTCATATACTTATTGCAAAAGTTTTATTAGTAATCGAAACAAAGTGCTAAACGCATACTCCTAGGGGAAGGGTTGGTAGGTGTTAACCATCGCATGATCCCGACCGCCACACAAAGGATGACAATCAATAAATCAATTATGCTCCGACTTCCTAACATAGTGGTTCACCATACGTGCATGCTACGGGAATCACTAACTTCAACACAAGTATTTCTAGATTCACAACACGCTACTAACATAACTCTAATATTACCATATCCATGTCTCACAACTAATTGAGAGGGATCAAACTTCTCTTTACTTATCGATGCACAAGAATATGGAAGTTTATATTGTATCCTCTTTGGATGCCTATCATCTTTAGGACTACTTTCATAGCACAAGCCAACTACCAAGTTACTCAGAGAGAGCACTCTCAAAAAGATATAAGTGAAGATCGAGAGTTCTTATTTCTCCAAAATATAACACCGTCGTGCTCTAAAAAGATCTAAGTGAAGCACTAGAGCAAAGTTATCTAGCTCAAAAGATATAAGTGAAGCACATGCGAGCTAAAATGCCTAACTCAAAAGATATAAGCGAAGCTCAATGAGTATTCTAGCAAAACCACGATGAGTGCATGTATCTCTCAAAAAGGTGTGCATCAAGGATGATTGTGACATAACAAAAAGAAAATACTCCTATAATACACGGCGCTCCAAGCAAAACACATATCATGTGGTGAATAAAAATATAGATCCAAGTAACATTACCAATGGATTGAAGACGAAGAGGGGATGCCTTCCCGGGGCATCCCAAAGCTTAGGCTTTTTGGTGTCCTTGAATTTGGCTTGTGATGCCTTGGGCATCCCCAAGCTTGAGCTCTTTCCACTCTTTATCCCATTGTCCATGAGAACATCACCCAAAACTTGAAAACTTCACAACACAAAACTTTAAACAGAAACTCGTGATATCATTAGCATAAGAAAAGAAACCACCACCTCTTTAGGTACTGTAGCAAACTTTATTTCTATTCAAATTGGTGTTATATTACTATATTCTCACTTTTCCATGGCTAGTACCCCCCGATACTATCCATAGTTTTATCAAAATAAGCAATCAACACAACAAAAACATAATCTGTCAAAAACAGACCAGTCTGTAGCAATCTGTATACTTCGTATACTTATCCTATCTCAAAAATTCTGAATAATTATGACAATTAGGGTAATTGGCATATAAACCAGCAGCACGAATAATCAACTCAAAAGCTCTTTCTGGATAGGAACTAAAAATAATTTCGTGAGCGCAAAGTTTCTGTCTTTTTCAGCAAGATCAAACAACCATCACCAAAACTGATAATAAAGGTTTTACTTGGCACAAACACAAAGAGAAATGCAAAAAACACATTCATAACATAATTATGAAGGTCTAGACACAACAAAACAGAAAGAAAAAAGCAAAAACTTCATTGGGTTGCCTCCCAACAAGCGCTATTGTTTAACGCCCTTAGCTAGGCATAAGGAGATAGCATCAAGTATCGTCGTCTTTGGTGCTCAAACCATAAGTAGCCCTCATCATGGATTCATAAGGCAATCTTATTTTCTTTCTAGGAAAATGTTCCATGCCCTTCTTTAATGGAAATTGAAATCTAATATTCCCTTCCTTCATATCGATGACAGCACCAATAGTCCTTAGGAAAGGTCTACCAAGAATGATAGGACATGTTGGATTGCAATCAATATCAAGCACAATGAAATCTACGGGTACATAGTTCCTATTTGCAATAATAAGAACATCACTGATCCTTCCGATAGGTTTCTTAACAGTAGAATCCGCAAGATGAAAATTAAGAGAGCACTCGTCAATCTCATTGAAGCCTAGAACATCACATAAAGACTTTGGAATAGCGGAAACACTAGCACCCAAATCACACAAAGAATTGCATTCATAGTTTTTTATCTTGATTTTGATAATAGGTTCCCACTCATCATGAAGCTTTCTAGGAATAGAAACTTCCAACTCAAGTTTATCTTCAAGAGATTTCATCATAGCGTCGACGATATGATCGGTAAAGGCCTTGTTTTGGCTATAATGTGTGGAGAGTTTAACATGGATTGCATCAAGGAAATACATTCAATCAAAGAGCAACTATCATAGTTGAATTCCTTGAAAACCAAAGTAGTAATTTCATTACTACTCAAAGTTTTGATATCCTCTACTCCACTTTCAATGCTTTTAGCATCAAGATAGATAGACCCCGAATCATTGGGGCGTTTCTCAACCAAGGTGGATTCATATCCAGCCCCATCATCATTGGAAGTCACACCAAGCACTTTAAGATCTTCGTGATTCTCATCACATATTTTAGGTTTAGCAGCCATTTTATTGACTAAGGCAGCCTGTTTATCAGAAATCTGGCCTATCAATTTTTCAAGACGAGCAAACTGAGAATTTAGCGCAAGGAATTCTTTGGCCATATCATCAACTTCTTTATTCATAAAAGCCATAAAAGAATTATCCTCCTTTAGTTCTCTATGAAAGTAACTATTATAATCGAACTGTGTAGACATGAAGCCTTTAACACTAGTTTCAATCTCCTCCAACCTTTTATAGTAAGCATCGTAATCCTTTGGTTGGGCCATATACGTCTTAGCAGGCAGACAAACGCACAAGCGAACATAAAGCAAGCGAAAGAAAAGGGCGAACGAAAAAGGAAAATATTTTTGTAATTTTTTTGTTTTCAGAAGTGGGGGAGAGGAAAACGAGAGGCAAAAAAGTAAATGCAAGAGATGAGTTTGCGACAGTTACTTGGATAAGCTTCACTTAGAATAGTCCCCGGTGCCAGATATTGACACGTTGGAGGAAGACTATTCTTGACTTGATATTCCCCGTCAACGGCGCCACAAATTCTTCTTGCTACCTCTTGAGCTTGCGTTGGTTTTTCCCTTGAAGAGGAAAGGGTGATGCAGCACAGTACCAGTAAGTATTTCCCTCAGTTTGAGAACCAAGGTATCAATCCAGTAGGAGTATCAAGGCAAGTCTCCAAAGTACCTGCGCAAAAACAAATAACTTGCACCCAAAGATATAAAGGGGTTGTCAATCCCTTCACGATTAAATGCAAGGTGAGATATGAAGGCGGAAAGTGCAACAAAGTGAAAGTGTAGAGCTGAAAATATGAAGTGAAGTAGACCAAGGGGCCATAGTGTTCACTAGAGGCTTCTCTCATGATAGCAAGTATTACGGTGGGTGAACGAATTACTGCTGAGCAATTGATAGAACCGGGCAAAGTCATGACGATATCTAAGGCAATGATCATACATATAGGCATCACATCCGAGACAAGTAGACCGATACTTTCTGCATCTACTACTATTACTCCACACATCGACCGCTATCCAGCATGCATCTAGTGTATTGAGTTCGTAACAAACAGAGTAACGCTTTAAGCAAGATGACATGATGTAGAGGGATCAATTCATGCAATAGATATAAACCCCATCTTTTTACCCTTGATGGCAACAACACGATACGTGCCTCGCTACACCTTCTATCACTGGGTGAGGTCACCGCACGGTATTTACCCAAAACCAAGCACTTCTCCCATTGCAAGAATTATAGATCAAGTTGGCCAAACGAAACCCACACCTCGAAGACAATTACAAGGATATGAAATCATGCATATAAGAGATCATAGGAGACTCAAATAACATTTATAGATAATCTGATCATAAATCCACAATTCATAGGATCTCGACAAACACACCGCAAAAGAATATTACATCGGATAGATCTCCATGAAGATCATGGAGAACTTTGTATTGAACACCCAAGAGACAGAAGAAGCCATCTAGCTACTAGCTATGGACCCGAAGGTCTGTGGTGAACTACTCACGCATCATCAGAGAGGCAATGGTGTTGATGGAGAAGCCCTCAGTGTCCGAATCCCCCTCCGTTAGGGCACCAGAACGTGCCCCAGATGGGATCTTGCGGAGACAAGCTTGCGGCGGCGGAAAAGTATTTTTGTGGCTCTGTCTGGCGTTTTTAGATTTTTGGAGAATTTATAGGTGGAAGAACTAGGGCAGGGGAGCCACAGGGGGCCCACAACCCTGTCAGGCCCCCCTAGGTCGGGCCTGGGTGGCTTGTGACCTCCTCCGAGGTCCCGTGCCTTGGTTCTCAAGTTTCCTGCGTGTCTTCTATTATGGAAAAAAAATCATTCTGCAGGTTTTATTCTGTTTGGACTCCGTTTAATATTCTCCTCTGAAAAAGGTCAAAAACACGGAAAAAAATAGGAACTGGCACTTGGCACTGAGTTAATAGGTTAGTCCCAAAAAAGATATAAAATGCATACAAAACATCCAAAGTTGACAAGATAATAGCATGGAACCATCAAAAATTATAGATACGTTGGAGAGCGTATGAGTAGTCATGGGAGTCTTGGCGCCTTTGCATTCATGCATGTCGAATTTCCTCAGAACATCTTTGAGGTATTTCTCATGTGATATGAAGATGCCATTGCATTGTTGACGAATTTTACGACCTGAGAAGAATTTCAGCTCCCCCATCATAGACATCTGATATTCTTCACTCATCATGTAAGCAAATTTATCACTGTAACGTTTGTGAGTACAGCCAAATATGATGTCATCGACATATATTTGACACACAAATAGTTCATTGTCATAGGATTTTGTGAAAAGAGTTGGATCGAGTGAACCAGGTTTGAAGCCTTTCTTCATGAGGAATTCCGTCAATGTATCGTACCACGCCCGAGGGGCTTACTTGAGACCATAGAACGCCTTTTGAGTCTGAAGACTTTGTCTGGATTCTTCGGATCCTCAAAACCTGGGGGCTGAGCAACATATACTTCTTCCTCAAGCTTACCATTGAGGAATACACTTTTCACATCCATTTGATATAACGTGATGTTATGATGATTAGCATAAGCAAGTAGTATTTGAATAGCTTCAAGTCTAGCAACAGGTGCAAAAGTTTCAACGAAGTCAATTCCTTCAACCTGTGTGTAGCCTTGGGCTACAAGTCGTGCCTTATTCATCACCACTTGACCATCCTCATCTTGCTTGTTTTGGAAAATCTACTTGGTGCCGATGATATTGTGCTTGCGAGGATCTGGTCATTTGACGAGCTCCCACACGTCATTTAGCTTGAATTGAAGAAGTTCATCTTGCATGGGTTGAATCCACTCAGGTTCCATGAAAGCCTCAACAACTTTTGAAGGTTCTGTCATAGACACAAAAGAAGAATGCCCACAAAAGTTAACTAAGTGTGAAGCTTTTGAGCGAGTGAGACGACCTGGTGTGTTAATGTCATCGAGGATTTTGTCAAGCTCTACTTCATTTGCAATCCTCGGATGAGCTGGTTGAGGATTTCATCTCGGCTGAGGAATTTGTGTTGGGAAATGTAGCATAAATTCAAAATTTTCCTACGCCATATTCAGATCTTCCTATGGAGAGACCAGCAACGAGAGAGAGAGGGGTGAGTGCATCTTCATACCTTTGAAGATCGCTAAGCGGAAGTGTTGCCAGAACGCGATTGATGGAGTCGTACTCGCAGCGATTCAGATGGCGGTGTGATTATGATCTAGTGCCGAACTATGGCACCTCCGCGTTCAACACACGTGCAGCCCGGTGACGTCTCCCGCACCTTGATCCAGCAAGGAGGAGGGAGAGATTGGGGAAGATCTCCGGCAGCACGACGGCGTGATGTCGATGGAGAGATGAGGTCTCCCGGCAGGGCTTCGCCAAGCACCTGCAGAGAGGACGAGAAAGAAGAGCAGGGCTGCGCCGAGGGAGAAGGAAAACTGTGTCCCCAAAAGCCCAAAAGTGCCCACTATATATAGGGGGAGGGAGGGGCTGCACCCCCTTGAGGGTTTCCCTCTCCTGGGAGGGGCGGCAGCCCTAGATGGGGGGAGGTGCAGCGGCCAAAGGGGGGAGGAGGGGTGGCGCACCCTTCAGGTGGGCCTTAGGCCCACCTGCGCTAGGGTTCCCCCCCACCCCTCTCCCTTCTTCTTGCGCCATGGGCTGAGTGGGGGGCGCGCCAGCCTACCTAGGGGCTGGTTCCCTCCCGCACTTGGCCCATCTAGCCTCCCGGGGTCGTTGCCCCCTTCCGGTGGACCCCCGGGCCACCTCCGGTGGTCCCGGTACGTTACCGGTGACGCCCGAAACACTTTCGGTGTCCGAAACCATCCGTCTTATATATCAATCTTTACCTCTGGACCATTCCGGAGCCCCTCGTGACGTCCGAGATCTCATCCGGGACTCCGAACAACTTTTTATAACCTCGTATAACAATTCCCTATAACCCTAGCGTCATCGAACCTTAAGTGTGTAGACCCTACGGGTTCGGGAGACAGGTAGACATGACCGAGACACCTCTCCGGCCAATAACCATCAGCGGGGTCTGGATACCCATGGTGGATCCCACTTGCTCCACGATGATCTCATCGGATGAACCATGATGTCAAGGATTCAATCAATCCCGTATACAATTCCCTTTGTTTTTCGGCATAGAACTTGCCCGAGATTCGATCGTCGGTATACCTATACCTTGTTCAATCTCGTTACCGGTAAGTCTCTTTACTCGTTCCGTAGCACGTCATCGTGTGACTAACTCCTTAGTCACATTGAGCTCATGATGATGTTCTACCGAGTGGGCCCAGAGATACCTCTCCGTCACGCGGAGTGACGAATCCCGATCTCGATTCGTACCAACCCAACAGACACTTTCATAGGTACCCGTAGTGCACCTTTATAGTCACCCAGTTACGTTGTGACGTTTGATACACCCAAAGCACTCCTACCGTATCCGGGAGTTGCAGGATCTCACGGTCGAAGGAAAAGACACTTGACATTAGAAAAGCTTTAGCATACGAACAATACGATCTAGTGCTACGCTTAGGATTGGGTCTTGTCCATCACATCATTCTCCCAATGATGTGATCCCGTTATCAATGACATCTAATGCCCATGACCAAGAAACCATGATCATCTATTGACTAACGAGCTAGCCAACTAGAGGCTTGCTAGGGACACATTGTGATCTATTTATTCACACATGTATTACTGTTTCCTGTTAATACAATTATAGCATGAACAATAGACGATTATCATGAACAAGGAAATATGATAATAACCATTTTATTATTGCCTCTAGGGCATATTTCCAACAGTCTCCCACTTGCACTAGAGTCAATAATCTAGTTACATTGTGATGTATCGAACATCCATAGCATTATGGTGTTGATCATGTTTTGCTCGTGGAAAAGGTTTAGTCAACGGGTCTGCAACAATCAGATCCGTGTGTACTTTACAAATCTCTATTACTCCACTCTGGACATGGTCTTGGATGGAGTTGTAGCGGCGTTTGATGTGTTTCGTCTTACGGTGAAACCTGGGCTCCTTGGCTATGGCAATGGCCCCAGTGTTATCACATAAGAGTGTCATTGGACCCGACAAGCTTGGAACCACTCCAAGGTCGGTGATGAGCTCCTTCATCCAAATTCCTTCATGAGGTGCTTCTGAAGCAGCTATGTACTCCGCTTCACATGTAGATGCTGCCACGATTTCTTGCTTGCCGCTGCACCAGCTCACTGCCCCACCATTCAAAACATATATGTATCCGGTCTGTGACTTAGAGTCATCCGGATCTGTGTCGAAGCTAGCGTCGACGTAACCCTTTACGACGAGCTCTTCGTCACCTCCATAAATGAGAAACATTTCCTTAGTCCTTTTCAGGTACTTAAGGATATTCTTGACCGTTGTCCAGTGTTCCATATTGGGGTCACTTTGGTACCTCCCTACCAAACTTATGGCAAGGTTTATATCAGGTCTGGTACACAGCATGGCATACATAAGAGAGCCTATGGCTGAAGCGTAGGCGACAGAACTCATCTTCTCTCTATCTGCTGCCGTGGTCGGCGACTGAGTCTTACTCAATCTCATACCTTGTAAAACTGGCAAGAACCCTTTCCTTGAGTTTTCCATATTGAACTTCTTCAATATCTTGTCAAGGTATGTACTTTGCGAAAGACCTATGAGGCGTCTCGATCTATCTCTATAGATTTTGATGCCTAATATGTATGCAGCTTCTCCAAGGTCCTTCATTGAAAAACTCTTTTTCACATAGACCTTTATGCCCTCCAACATCTCTATGTTATTCCCCATCAATAATATGTCATCCACATACAGTATGAGGAAAGCTACAGAGCTCCCACTCACTTTCTTGTACAGACAGGGTTCTTCGTAAACCTGTATGAACCCAAACGATTTAATCACCTCATTAAAGCGAATGTTCCAACTCCGAGATGCTTGCACCAGCCCGTAGATGGAGCGCTAGAGCTTGCACACTTTGTTAGCACCCTTAGGGTCGACAAAACCTTTTGGTTGCATCATATACGACTCTTCCTTAAGGTTCCCGTTAAGGAACGTTGTTTTGACGTCCATTTGCCAGATTTCATAATCATAAAAGGCGGCAATTGCTAACATGATTCGGACTGATTTCAGCTTCGCTACGGGAGAGAAAGTCTCTTCATAGTCAATCCCTTGAATTTGTCGAAAACCCTTTGCGACAAGTCGAGCTTTATAAACGGTTACATTACCGTTTGCATCAGTCTTCTTCTTGAAGATCCATTTATTTTCTATGGCTCGCCGGTCATCGGGCAAGTCCACCAAAGTCCATACTTTGTTCTCATACATGGATCCTATCTCGGATTTCATAGCTTCAAGCCATTTGTTGGAATCCGGGCCCACCATCGCTTCTTCATAGTTCGAAGGTTCTCCGTTGTCTAACAACATGATTTCCATTACAGGGTTGCCGAACCACTCCGGTGCAGAGCGTACCCATGTGGACCTTCGCGGTTCAGTAGCAACTTGATCTGAAGCTTCATGATCACCATCATTAACTTCCTCTTCAGTTGGCGTTGGCGCCACAGGAACAATTTCCCACGCTGCGCTACTCTCCGGTTCGACAAGGGGTGTAATTACCTCATCAAGTTCTACTTTCCTCCCACTTACTTCTTTCGAGAGAAACTCTTTCTCTAGAAAGGATCCGTTCTTGGTAACAAAGGTTTTACCTTCGGATCTAAGATAGAAGGTATACCCAATAGTTTCCTTAGGGTATCCTATGAATACGCATTTCTCCGCTTTGGGTTCGAGCTTTTCTGGATGAAGTTTCTTCACATAAACATCGCAGCCCCGAACTTTAAGAAATGACAACTTAGGTGTCTTGCCAAACCATAGTTCATATGGTGTCGTCTCAACGAATTTAAACGGTGCCCTATTTAAAGTGAATGTTGTAGTTTCTAATGCGTATCCCCAAAATGATAGCGGTAATTCGGTAAGAGACATCATAGATCGTACCATATCTAATAAAGTGCGATTACGACGTTCAGACACTCGGTTGTGTTGCGGTGTGCCAGGCGGCGTTAGTTGTGAAACGATTCCACACTTCCTTAGGTGTGTGCCAAACTCGTGACTCAAATATTCTCCTCCACGATCAGATCGTAGACACTTAATTTTTCTACCACGTTTATTCTCGACCTCACTCTGAAATTCCTTGAACTTTTCAAACGTCTCAGATTTGTGCTTCATTAAGTAGATATACCCATACCTACTCAAATCATCGGTGAGAGTGAGAACATAATGATAGCCACCGCGAGCTTCAACGTTCATTGGACCACACACATCAGTATGTATTATTTCCAATAAGTCGGTTGCTCTCTCCATTATTCCTGAGAATGGAGTCTTAGTCATCTTGCCCATGAGGCACGGTTTGCATGTGTCAAATGATTCAAAGTCAAGAGACTCTAATAGTCCATCAGTATGGAGCTTCTTCATGCGCTTAACGCCAATATGACCAAGGCGGCAGTGCCACAAGTATGTGGGACTATCATTATCAACTTTACATCTTTTGGTACTCACACTATGAATATGCGTAACATCACGATCGAGATTCATCAAGAATAAACCATTCACCAGTGGAGCATGACCATAAAACATATCACTCATATAAATAGAACAACCATTATTCTCTAACTTAAATGAGTAGTCGTCTCGCATTAAGCAAGACCATGATACAATGTTCATGCTTAAAGTTGGTACTAAATAACAATTATTAAGGTTTAAAACTAATCCCGACGATAGATGTAGAGGTAGCGTGCCGACGGTGATCACATCGACCTTGGAGCCATTCCCGACGCGCATCGTCACCTCGTCCTTGGCCAGTCTCTGCTTATTCCGCAGTTCGTGCTTTGAGTTGCAAATGTGAGCAACAGCACCGGTATCAAATACCCAGGAGCTACTACGAGCGCTGGTAAGGTACACATCAATAACATGTATATCACATATACCTTTAACGTTGCCGGCCTTCTTGTCCGCTAAGTATTTGGGGCAGTTTCGCTTCCAGTGACCCTTTCCCTTGCAATAGAAGCGCTCAGTCTCAGGCTTGGTCCATTCTTTTTCTTCTTCCCGACATCTGGCTTACCGGGCGAGGCAACAGCTTTGTCGTCTTTCTTGAAGTTCTTCTTACCCTTTTCCTTCTTGAAACTAGTGGTCTTGTTGACCATCAACACTTGATGCTCTTTCTTGATTTCTACTTCTGCAGACTTGAGCATTGAGTACAACTCGGGAATGGTCTTCTCCATCCCTTGCATGTTGTAGTTCAGCACAAAACCTTTGTAGCTTGGTGGGAGAGATTGGAGGATTCTGTCAATTATAGCATCATCCGGAACTTCGACTCCAAGTGAAGTCAGATGACCGTGTAACCCAAACATTTTGAGTATGTGCTCACTGGCAGAACTGTTCTCCTCCATCTTACATCTAAAGAACTTGTCGGAGACTTCATATCTCTCGACACGGGCATGAGCTTGAAAAACTAGCTTCAGCTCTTGGAACATCTCATATGCACCGTGTTGCTCAAAACGCCTTTGGAGCCCCGTTTCTAAACTGTATAACATGCCACACCTAACCAGAGAGTAGTCATCACTCTGTGTTTGCCAGACGCTCAGAATGTCATGGGATGTTGCGGGAGCGAGAGGGTCACCTAGCGGCGCATCAAGGACATAAGCCTTTTTAGCTGCTTCAAGGATGAGCTTCAAGTTGCGAACCCAGTCTGCATAGTTGCTACCATCATCTTTCAGCTTGTTTTTGTCTAGGAATGCGTTGAAATTGAGGTTGATGTTGGCCATCTACAATATTTATAAAGACAACCTTTAGACTAAGTTCATGACAACTAAGTTCATTTAATCCAATTAAGTATGAACTCGCACTTAAATCGACATCCCTCTAGTCATCTAAGTGATACATGATCCATGTTGACTAACCCGTGTCCGATCATCACGTGAGACGGACTAGTCACCATGGTGAGCAACTTCGTGCTGATCGTATTCAACCATACGACTCATGTTTGACCTTTCGGTCACTTGTATTCAAGGTCATGTCTGTACATGCTAAGCTCGTCGAGTCAACCTAGGTGTTTCGCGTGTGTAAATCTAGCTTACACCCGTTGTATGCGAACGTTAGAATCTATCACACCCGATCATCATGTGGTGCTTCGAGACAACGATCCTTCACAACGGTGCACACTTAGGGGAATACGTTCTCGAAATTTTAAGAGGGGTCATCTTATTATGCTACCGTCGTTCTAAGCAATAAGATGAAAAACATGATAAACATCACAATGCAATCATATAGTGACATGATATGGACATTATCATCTTTGCTCTTTTGATCTCCATCTTCAGGCATCGCATGATCATCATCGTCACCGGCGTGACACCATGACCTCCATCATCATGATCTCCATCAACGTGTCTCCGTGAAGTCGTCACGCCAACTACTACTATCACTACTACTATAGCTAACCGTTAGCAATGAAGTAAAAGTAGTAAGCACATGGCGTTGCATCTCATACAATAAATTAAGACAACTCCTATGGCTCCTGCCGGTTGTCATACTCATCGACATTGAAGTCTTCAAACCTATTACAATAACATGATCATCTCATACATCATACATGCAAAATCACAACTTTGGCCATATCACATCACATGTCAACCCTGCAAAAACAAGTTAGACGTCCTCTAATTGTTGTTGCAAGTTTTACGTGGCTGATTTGGGTTTCTAGCAAGAACGCCTTCTTACCTACGTGACAGCCACAACGATGATATGCCAAAGCTATTTACCCTTCGTAAGGACCCTTTTCATCAAATCCAATCCGACTAGAGTGGGAGAGACAGACACCCGCTAGCCACCTTTATGCACGATGTGCATGTCTGTCGGTGGAACCAATCTCACGTAAGCGTACGTGTAAGGTCGGTCCGGGCCGCTTCATCCCACAATACCACCGGAGAAGAATAAGACTAGTAGCGGCAAGCAATTGACAAATCATCGCCCACAACCTTTTGTGTTCTACTCGTGCATAGAATCTACGCATAGAAAACCTGGCTCGGATGCCACTGTTGGGAAACGTAGAATAAATTCAAAAATTCCCTACGTCATATTCAGATCTTCCTATGGAGAGACCAGCAACGAGAGAGAGGGGTGAGTGCATCTTCATACCTTTGAAGATCGGTAAGCGGAAGCGTTGCTAGAACGCGGTTGATGGAGTCGTACTCGCGGCGATTCAGATGCCAGTGTGATTCCGATCTAGTGCCGAACTATGGCACCTCCGCGTTCAACACACGTGCAGCCCGGTGACGTCTCCCGCACCTTGATCCAGCAAGGAGGAGGGAGAGATTGGGGAAGATATCCAGCAGCACGACGGCGTTGTGTCGATGGAGAGACGAGGTCTCCCGGCAGGGCTTCGCCAAGCACCGGCAGAGAGGATGAGAAAGAAGAGCAGGGCTGCGCCGAGGGAGAGGGAAAACTGTGTACCCAAAAGCCCAAAAGTGCCCACTATATATAGGGGGAGGGAGGGGCTGCGCCCCTTGAGGGTTTCCCTCTCCTGGGAGGGGCGACAGCCCTAGATGGGGGGAGGTCCGGCGGCCAAAGGGGGGAGGAGGGGTGGTGCACCCTTCTGGTGGGCCTTAGGCCCACCTGCGCTAGGGTTCCCCCCCCCTCTCCCTTCTTCTTGCGCCATGGGCTGAGTGTGGGGGCGCACCAGCCGTCCTAGGGGCTGGTTCCCTCCCGCACTTGGCCCATCTAGCCTCCTGGGGTCGTTGCCCCTTTCCGGTAGACCCCCGGGGGCACCTCCGGTGGTCCCGGTACGTTACCGGTGACGCCTGAAACACTTCCGGTGTCTAAAACCATCCGTCCTATATATCAATCTTTACCTCCGGACCATTCCGGAGCTCCTCGTGACATACGGGATCTTATCCGGGACTCCGAACAACTTTTGATAACCTCGTATAACAATTCCCTATAACCCTAGCGTCATCGAACCTTAAGTGTGTAGACCCTACGGGTTCGGGAGAAAGGTAGACATGACCGAGACACCTCTCCGGCCAATAACCATCAGCGGGGTCTGGATACCCATGTCGGCTCCCACATGCTCCACGATGATCTCATCGGATGAACCACGATGTCAAGGATACAATTCCCTTTGTCTGTCGGTATAGAACTTGCCCGAGATTCGATCGTCGGTATACCTATACCTTGTTCAATCTCGTTACCGGTAAGTCTCTTTACTCGTTCCATAGCACGTCATCGTGTGACTAACTCCTTCGTCACATTGAGCTCATAATGATGTTCTGCCGAGTGGGCCCAGAGATAACTCTCCGTCACGCGGAGTGACTAATCCCGATCTCGATTAGTACCAACCCAACAGACACTTTCAGAGGTACCCGTAGTGCACCTTTATAGTCACCCAGCTACGTTGTGACGTTTGATACACCCAAATCACTCCTACGGTATCCGGGAGTTGCACAATCTCACGGTCGAAGGAAAATACACTTGACATTAGAAAAGCTTTAGCATACGAACAATATGATCTAGTGCTATGCTTAGGATTGGGTCTTGTCCATCACATCATTCTCCCAATGATGTGATCCCATTATCAATGACATCTAATGCCCATGACCAGGAAACCATGATCATCTATTGACTAACGAGCTAGCCAACTAGAGGCTTGCTAGGGACACATTGTGATCTATTTATTCACACATGTATTACTATTTCCTGTTAATACAATTATAGCATGAACAATAGACGATTATCATGAACAAGGAAATATGATAATAACCATTTTATTATTGCCTCTAGGGCATATTTCCAACAATTTGTTCTGGAGCAATTTCCTCAGGAGCATCTTCTTGATTTTCTTCAGTGTTGGGAGTGATTTCTTCAGCAATTTCCTCAGTAGGAACAATGTCTTTAGTAGATTTGTGCTTGATTGCTTCCTCAGCACACAATTTATCTGGACTAGGAGGCAATTGCTCTCTTTGCGAGGCATTAGTTTCATCGAACCGCACATCTATAGTTTCAACAACCTTGTTGTGATAGGTGTTGAACACTCTGTAGGTGTGCGAGTCCTTTCCGTAACCAGGCATAAAACCCTCATGTGCCTTAGGTGCAAACTTTGAGCTATGGTGAGGATCTCTAATCCAGCATTTTGCACCGAAGACTTTGAAATAACTTACATTGGGTTTCTTGTCAGTGAGGACTTCATATGAGGTTTTCTTGAGGAATTTGTGAAGATATACCCTATTGATGATATGGCAAGCAGTGTTGATTGCTTCAGGCCAGAAACGACGAGGAGTCTGATATTCTTCAAGCATGGTCCGTGCCATTTCAACCAAAGTCATGTTCTTTCTTTCGATGACGCCATTCTGCTGAGGAGTATAAGGAGCAAACATTTCGTGAGTAATATCAAGTTCATCAAGATAATCATCAAGACTAGTGGTTTTGAATTCTGTTCCATTAACACTCCTGATGTGTTTGATCTTGACGTCGAAGTTCGTCGAGGCCCTTGAGGAAAACCGTTTGAAGACTTCCTGCAATTCAGTTTTATACAGAATGATATGCAACCAAGTATATCTAGAGTAATCATCAACTATAACAAAGCCGTATAGAAATGCTCAATTTGTTTGAGTGGCGTAATGAGTAGGTCCAAATAAATCCATGTGAAGCAATTCAAATGGACGAGTAGTGGTCATGATAGTCTTTGAGGGGTGTTTGGATCTGGTCATTTTTTCAGATTCACAAGCACCGCAGAGGTGGTCCTTGAAGAATTTGACTAATTTGATGCTAATGACATGCTTCTTCTTTGCCAGCGTGTGCAAATTCCTCATGCCTGCATGGCCAAGTCTTCGATGCCATAGCCAGCCTTCTGAGGTTTTTTGCTAATAAGCATGTGGCTGGTTGAGGACCTGTAGAAAAATGAAAAATGTACAAATCTCCTCGTCTAACACCTTCGAAGACTTTGGATCTGTCAGATTCCATCATGACTACATATCTATATTTTCCAAAGATAACAACCATATCAAGATCACAAAGCATTGAGACTGACATGAGGTTAAACCCAAGGGATTCAACAAGCATCACTTTGTCCATATGCCTATCCTTGGAAATAGCCCCTTTGCCAAGTCCCGATACCTTGTTTTTACCTTTGTCAGCATAAGTGATTTGCTTCAGTGGTGATGGAGTCAGTGACATATCCATCAGCATGCTTTTGTCAGCAGTTATGTGGTGTGTGCAGCCACTATCTAGAACCCACTCAGTACTCTTGGGTTTGTCATCCTGCAGATGAATTAGTACAGCTTACCATCTCATATGCTTCAAACTTGAAGAATATGATATCAATTTCATCACATAGGAATTTCATTATAAACAGTAAATTTGAGGATGTGTGAAATGTTATCATTTCATCAATGTTAGCTTGCGTCTAATCAAGCATTTTCCTCAGGTCTCCAGCAAATTCTTCAGATGATGATTTTCATTTGGAGACCTGACCTGCAGAAGTGATTAGTTCAATTTATTTACCACCCACATCTGAAGGGCTGGTAAAGAGTTCATCATCATGCGAGCACCATATGAGAAAGGAGGCATTGAAGCTAATGCACTTCTCTTCACAGTAGGTGGGTTAGAGTACTCAAATGAATAGGCAGAGAAGTTCTTTGAGGATTTATGAACATAATGATTTGAGGAGTAATGCTCATATTCATATCCCTTGTAATTTCCATGCATATCAGTAGCATTAGCACGAGTACGAGCATAGTTTTGACCAGTTGAGGATTTTGATCCTCTTGAAGAATTTGGTCCTCCTGAGGAATTTGATCTGGGGTTCAGGTTCTTCATAGGTGGTGTCATGCGGACATTCACCTGAAGATTTTCAAGGCAACTTTTAGGGACCCAGATTTTCCTCAGGGTGGTCCATTCCTGCAGTTAGTTCCAACATATCGAGCAAATACTTCACCAGATTCATTTTTGAACAGTTTATAGGTGGAGTATTGAGTCTTTTGAGTATATCAGCAGGATCAAGCATCTTGTAGTCTGGTCTTTCTTGAATCATCAGAACTAAAGTATCAAATGAAGAATCTAAAGATCTTAGCAGTTTCTTCACAACTTCATGGTCAGTAATGTCTCGAGCTCCGAGTGCTTGCAGTTCATTTGATATGTCAGTGCGGCGATCAAAGATATCTTGGCAGCTTTCATTGTCAAGCCTTTTGAAACGATTGAAGAGATTGCGAAGAACATCAACACGAGAGTCGCGCTGAGTTGATACTCCTTTAATGACTTTGGACAGCCTTTCCGAGATTAGTTTTGCAGAGCCCAAAGAACTCACTCTGCCATACTGATCTTTTCTCAGATGGCCACAAATGATATTCTTCGCTTGAGAATCAAGTTGCTTGAATTTCTTCACATCAGCGGCAGAGACAGTAGTAGTGATGAGCGGAACACCATGTTCCACAATATACCAGAGATCATTGTCAATAGCTTGTAGATGCATCTGCATCTTGGTCTTCCAGAAGGGAAAGTCCTTTCCTTCGAAAGTAGGACATCCTGCAGTAACCTTGATCATGCCTGCAGTCAACATAACTAAAACTCCAGGTGGTTAAACCAAAAACACACAGAACAAGGGAGTACCTTGCTTTGATACCAATTGAAAGTGTGTTATATCGACTAGAGGGGGTGAATAGGAGATTTTTAGAATTTCATGACCGAGGAAATTCCTTTTGAGGAAATTCCTCACTGATGACTAACTTGAAACGGAAACAACAAAGGATTAGGGGTGCAAAGTATCACTACAACAGTTTTCAAGATGAGGTATATGAAAAACAGTTTGCACAGTACACACGCACAGAGAAAGCAGGTGAGGATTAACTCGCGTGAAGATTTTGAGGTTGAGGAAATTCAGAGAAAGTCTTCAGCAAATTCTTCAAACAGTGACAATGAAAATCTTCAACATACAATATTGAGGAATTGAAAGAGTTGAAGAAATAGAACCCGTATCACAGTGAAGACAGTGATTGATGACCCAGTTCCAACTGTTGTGACAGTTTTACATCTGGTTTGGTGCGGCTTGGTATTGAAACCAAAGGACACACAGTCCCTACCGTATTCTCCTTGAGCTAAGGACACACAGTCCTTGCCCAACACTCGTGGTAAGTCTTGAGGGCAGACTTCCAAACCCTCACAAACTAGGTCATCTGACGATCCACAGTTGACTGTTGGATTGCTCTAGACCATGACGCCTAACCGTCTGGAGGATCCATAGTCCTCAAAGGTAAAAGGATTCAGTTCCACACAAGAACAAATTCTACAGTGATGCTCAATCACTTGGTTTTCGGTTTGTGGTTTGGTGTTTGGGGTATTTCCTCACTGATGATTTACTCTCGAAGACTCTGAGGAATTTGGGTTGCTCTCAATGACAAGTGTGAGTTTCTAGCGGAGCAACCAACCAGCTAATGGTTGTGGGGGCGGCTATTTATAGCCTGAGAGCATCCCGGCGTGATTTGACATTAATGCCCTTAAATAATATGACTATTGGGGTGGATAAGATCGGTGATGTGGCGTGAATTACGATAACGGTCGGAACCCGCAACTGTGAGAGTCCTCATGTCTCTCATATTCCTCACTTGGGCTTTTGGTAGGATTAGGCTTGGGTTGAGCATCATGAGGAAATTCATTCCGTAGTGTTACCTCGACCCCCATTAACAGTATGGTGTTCCTATGACACAAGAGTGAAGAAAATGAAACAGAAAGAATAAATCTTCACGCTTCAAAGTCTTCGGATCATTTTTCTTCAGGACTCACAGAATTCCTCATCTTCAATGTATTTCATCGCAATTTCTTCGTGATCAAAGTCTTCAGAAAAAGACCAATTCCTTTAGCCGAAGATATACATTTTTAGGGGTTGATATTCATAGTATATTTCAAACTCCTCAACGACTTATAGATCCTGTGTACACTCATGAAGACATTAGATACTTAACCTATAAGTCTTCAAACAACCAAAATCACTAAGGGGCACTAGTGCACTTACAATTCACAAAACAATTCATATGATTTCGAGAACTTTTATTTCTGCACAAAAATAACACCAAGGTAGTTCTCGTAAAAACATCACGAGTCCGGGTTAGTTTCATTCAAATCATGCAAATTAGAGGTCAAAACCAAAGCAAAAGTGTTTTGAAAAGTAGATACGTTGGGGACGTATTCGACACATGTTTTTGGTATTTTAAAACTCTGCCACGGCCCGCAAACCTTCCTCTCTTCTTGGCCCAACCCCCTCTACACAGACCAACTATAGCCCAGCTAGCCCCTCCTCCGTTCGGCGTCATCCGATCGTGATCTGATAGTCGAAAAGCAGAGCAAAACCCTCACACCCTAGACCCCTCCTATGTAAGGATGCCTGACCCTACCATTTTTTGGACCCTAGCCTACCTCATCTCTAATTATGTGCCGCCTCCCTCCCTCCTTGCCACTTGGTAGATCTTCTTCCCACCAGTCGTTGCAAGCCCGTTGGGCCCATCCGAGGCCCGTCCAGGCCCAAACAGACACTCCCACCCGAACCACCTTAACCCTGTGCGCCATGGAGCCGCCCAAACCGCTCCCCGCCGCCCGAGCCACCTCAACCCGGCCGCCATGCCCGACCACCGGCAGCCACACCGGCAAGCCTCGTCGCTGAAGGAGCCCACGCCAGTCACCTCGCGCCCCTCCCCTTCTCTCGTTTCCTCTAGTTTCTATCCCTCACCCTGATCTCCTCTCTCTCTCTCTCTCACGAAGTCCACCACACCATGGTTGCCCTCATCCTATCTTCAGATCGAGGTTTCGTCGCCATGAATGGATGGATCTGGGAGGACCTATCACGGATCCGGCTTCCCTTGTCTCCCTCACCACGCCGGAGCCCCGCCTTGAAGCTCCCGTCACCGACCATGAACTTCCCTGCCGCTGTTGCTTCCTGTGCGAGCGGGAGGGCAAGGACGGCTGACCAAGCGCACACTCACACTAGTAGAAAATGGCCCATTTGTCCCGGTTCCAGAGGCCCATTAGCCCCGGTTCTCGAACCGGGACTAAAGGGTCGAGAGAAAAGCCCATGACCTTTAGTCTCGGTTCCCTTACTAACCAGGACCGAAGGGTCTCCACGTGTCCTATGCGGGTAGCCCGGGTAGGAGGTTCTTTAGTCCCGGTTGGTCACACCAACCGGGCCAACATGGCATCCACGCGTCATCATCTGGCCGGAGCTGGGGTTTTTGTTTTTCTTGAATGGGGGGTGGGTTTGGGGGGTTTTGGAGCGTTAATTTAGTGGTTTCATATTGTGTTAGCTAGCTAATAGAGAGAAGTGTCCTCTCTTTCTCCATGCTTGGTCGAACAACAAGTTTTTGTATATCTATCCGACGCTATTACATATATACAATATAACATCTTTTACAATTAATCCAAAACATCATCTAATTAAGATCCAATGACAAATTCACATGGCATTCTCCATTTTCCGGTATGACGTGGTCAACAAAGAATCCCGCCAATTCCTCTTGAATTGCTCGTATGCGATCATATGGTAGGAGTTCATCCCGCATCTGCGAGATCTAATTTATAGAAGGGGGTCAATACATGCATATATATGAATAAAACTCAACCCAATTGTGAATATTATTTACGTACTTGCAATTGTTTCTCACAGAAGACCAGCTCAGAGGTCGAGTGGCGAATGAACTCGCATACGTAGTATGCACATAAAGCAGTGCCTTCTTTCTGGTACATACACTTTACGAGAATAGAGTTCAATCAAACTGATAAGAAAGCATGGTAATGATATATTGATGAAAATTTGAATCAATTAGAGATGCGTGGAACTAGCTAGTACTACTTACTTTGGGGTGTGTAAATCACAACTCTTTGTTTAGACCGGGAACCTTATTGGCGAACTTCGTCCAAAACCTGCCAGGCAAAGAAAATGATTACTTGATATCAGGAAATTAACAAAAGTGGCATGCCGATATGGTCTCGGTATATTGACTGAACTTACTTCTTGAGCATTGCAATAATGTCCTCATAATCCTCTTCGGCTTTACATCTCGAGTCTAAGACATTTACTAGTGCCCTGCCAACGTCAATGGATAGCAGAAAAAAGTGGTCTCTGCGCACGCATATATAACTCATCAATTACATTACTTAATTAACCTCGAGTAAGAGAAACCGACTTTAGTTGAAGTTGTAAGGAAAGATTATTTCCCCTTTTTTGATGTATAAGGAACGAATTTAGCAAGTTCTCCTCGGTCTCTTTGATTGAGTTTCGTACCGTCAATTCATTTACAGCAACTGGGCTAATGAACCCAACATGTGAACCCAACGTCAACGATTCCTGCTTTTTTTAATTCGATGATCTTCAATCTGCATAATATATATAGTGAGGATAATTATATATACATGCAATGAACGAGCTGAGCTAGAGATTTAACTATAGAAGTAATACTTAAAGACAGTAGGAAGCCATGAGTTGTTTGTCGAGGGCCAGTTGATTGTATAACTCAAATGACTCCTCAAATTGAATAGTAATCACGGGAAGTCCAATGAATTCGCGCTCTGGTTTCACTGCCACATACATAGCGTTTTTCCCACACTCCCTGCAGGTTTTCATGTTTCACTCATGCAATATGTGCATCATCGTTGTTAGAGCAGGATGACCAGGTTTGACAAGTGGCTTCTCGTGCACGTATTTATATTGTTCTTTTGTTACATCATCCCCCAAGTAATCATCAGGATTGGTACCGGGCACCATCTCCGGATGATTAGCGACGACGATATCGAGCTTGGGAATTGTTTTCCCACTTGTTCGTTGTGCTAACCTTGCATCACTAGAAGTAGTTCCTGACCGCACCGCTTGTGCATATGTACTTTTAAGAATGCAGTCATAGTTGGAATCTGGCGGAGGCGCTGGTGAACGCTGCAGTTCATTGATAGTGCGCTACACTTTCACCGGATCTAGCTTCTCCTTCGGAGATGGAGTTTTCTTTGCAAAATGGGCCCTCAATTCGGCACGACATATCTCCTCGTTTTCCTCATTGGTCCTCTCATATGGTAACTTTTCTAGAGGCTTGAGAGATGGACCGTATCTAATTTGCCTCCCGCCTCTTCTTGTACTGCTAGCAACCGGAGAGAAGGAGGCGTCTCTCTTCCGCTTGAGAGAAGGAGGCGGACTGCTCTGACGTGCCGGACAAGCCGGAGCGGCGGTGTTTGTCTTTCGACGTTGCCGACAAGGCGGAGGAGGAGGCGGACTGCTCTGGCGCGCCGGAGTAGGCAAAGGAGGAGGCGAAGTGCCCTCATGCGTCGGATGAGCTGGAGAAGGAAGCGGAGTGCCCTGATCACTCGCCGGAGGAGGAGGAGGAGGGGGAGGAGGCGGAGTTCCCTGACTCGTCGAATGAGGAGGAGGCGGAGGCGGAGAGTTTGGAAGCTTGATGAACTCCTTCTGTCATAGACATGTACTCCCCACAGCACGAACCAGCTGAATCTCCCCTTCACCTGTAGGGTGGTCAAGCTCGAACTGCTCAAATTCCTCCATTATTGATCCACCATCACAACAGCATAGCCATGCTGAATCGAAAGGAAGTGAAAAGTTCCGTCGGGTTGAGGAGGTTCAACAAAGCCGACAGCCGCCTTGAAAGTGAGGTTTCGACATTTCATCATAAGCTCGCAACGTTGAGCCTCCGTGATAGTATCCACGGGGTAGCTAGGAGTCGTGAAGTCATGCTGAACGGGCTCCGTGGAAGCCACGCTGCTTCTCCACTGAGATAGTGGGGTACCTTCTAGGGTAGCTTCGTGCCGCTGAGATGGTTGGTCGGCAGCTCGCTGGCTCTCAAGTTCCTCTAGCTTTTGCAGTCTTGCCTTGACCTGCTACATTTCGCTCAGCTCCGCTTTCCTCTTTCTCTCCCGACTTCTGTAACCGCTTGCGTTAGGAAACTCAAACTCCCACTGAACGGAGCCTGGTGTGCCTCGTGTTCGTCCAGGGTGCTCAGCATTCCCTAGGGCCTCAGTCAGCTTGTCATTCTCTCTGTCTGGAATGAACGTCCCTTCCTGCGCTGTGGCGATACACTTCTGAAGCTTGATCATGGGTATTGCAAGTTGCTCGTCCGTCCAACGACACTTCCCTATTTTAGGGTCCAAAGTTCCCCCAACCTCGAAGAACCAAGTCCTTGAACGGTATGTCCAGTTCAATGTCTGTGGTCGGACCCCTTTAGTAATCAGGTCATTCTCAGCTTTGCCCCAGAACGGTCCGGCTTTGAGGTAGCCACCTGACCCCGTGTGATGGTGATACTGCTTCTTTGTGGCATTGTTCTTGTTTGTCTCTAACATTTTCTTACTCTTCTACGATGACTTGTAGGCCACAAATGCGGGCCAGTGATCTCTTATCTTCTCAAATTGGCCGACAAATTCTGGAGTCTTCCCTTTGTCGACAAACATTGATTTCAAATCATTCTTCCACTTCCCAAATAGATGTGCCATCTTATTAAGAGCACACGCCTTGACAAGTGGCTCTATAACTGGCTTATTCGGATCTTCCTCTGGCGGTAGGGTGAAATTTGCCTTCCGCGCGGTCCAAAGATCATCTTTCTAACTATCGGTGACATAATCAACTTCAGGGGCGTCATCGCCCTTAGGCTTTTTCCATTGCTTGACACTGATCAGGATGTTGTCCCTAACAATAGCTCCGCACTAAGCAGAAAATGCGTCCTTGGTCAGCTTGGGTTCAATCGGTAGGCCATCGGCCGCGAGTGTTGTGATTGTGAACTTTTCATCCATGTGCAACCTTCTCTTCGGGCCTCGTCTCTTTACCAAAGTTTGGCTCGATTCGGAGGGCTATAAAAGAAGAAAGAAGAGTTAATATGTGTACATACCTTCAGGCTTAATTAATAAATATACCTCGCCGGACTTTGCAACATCCCCCTCCTCCGTTCGGTCACCGGAGCCGCCATCATGGTCGCCTTCTTCCTCCGGCCTTCGATCACCAGAGCCATCATGTTCATGTCCTTCCTCCTCCATTGTTCAATCATCCGAGTCGTTATCCTCTCCTTCCAGACCATCGGTGTCGTTGAGATATGACAAATAATCATCGAGCATTATCTCCCCCAACAACTGTTCTCTTTGATCCATATAGTTTCTGCAAATATTTCAGCTCCTTGTATGAATAACCGAATTACACGAACTTCTATGTTTTAAACATGCACAAACTTTTTTATATTTCATTTCCAAATGTTGAATAGTTCATCGATGTATGTTCTGATATATAATGCATTAGATCTCAAGAGGCAAAAAGGTTTTCTTTCGGTTAGAACCAATAATCAACTTAATACATCTCAAATTTAATCTAGAATACAACTCTAGCATAAACTATATATGAACAAAATTTGTACGAACAACAATATGTAGGGGCTGCAGCGGTGACAAGCAGAGCACACAGAGGAGGAGCTCACCGGGGCCGACGGGCTCGGGGCGGCGACAACAACGGGCTCAGGGCGGCGGCGACGACGGGCTCGGGGCGATGGCGATGGGCTCGGGGGCGGCGACGGCGACATGCTCGGGGCGTCGACGGCAGCGAGGAGCACTGGATCGGGGGCGATGGTGATGGCGACGTGCTCGGGGCGATGGTGACGGGCTCGGGGACGGCGGCGACGATGAGGAGGACTGGATCGGGGGCGGCGACGACGAGGACTGGCTCGGGGGGCGGCGGCAAGCAATGGGATAGTTTTGGGGGAAATTTCAACAACTCCCGCCTATATGCAAAAAACTTCTGTCCCGGTTGGTGGCCGAACCGGCAGCAATAACACCCTTTCGTCCCGGTTGACTGAGCAAACCGGGACTACAGGTCAATTTTCAGCAGCCCAAATAGCGGGGAAGAAGATACATGTACTCCGGTTTGCGGAACCAACCGGGGCGAAAGGGGGTCATTTGTCCCGGTTTGTTTCACCAACCGACACTAAAGTCTGTCTCTGGTCCCGGTTTGTACCAGAAACCGACACGAAAGGCGTGTGCTTGGCACAGCCGCGATGCGGTTAGATGTTTAGTCCCACCTCGCCAGCCGAGGGAGAAGTTGAGTGGTTTATAAGCGCTTGTGTGAACACAGTTTCGAGCTCCTCTCATATGCAGGCTTTCGGGCCTAAACTGTCACTACGTGTTGGGCCTTCTGCGGGCCTGAATCCTCGCACAACTATCTAGTTGGGTTTCTAGTCGTATTCACGTCGTGGTGGCCCATTAGTTGACATTTTTTTTAAAGAATATAGTTTTTTCTTCCTACTTACTGTTTTTCTGCGATTCTTTATATTTTTTTGTTTCGTTTGTTACTTTATTTATTTTATTTTGTTCCGACTTACTGTTTTCTAGTGATTCTTTTTGCTTTTAGGTCACAAAAATTATTATCACGGTTTCATACGAAAACTCATGTGTTACAAAGGGATTTCATTTTTTTGGAATTATTTGAACTCCAGACTTTTTGTGTGTTCAAAATGCACCATTCAAAGCCACATCATCAATTTTCAACTATTTCTGACTTCATTTGGAATTTTTCATGCATTTATTGATTTTTTTAGCTAAATGACCCATAAATTGAAAAGCACTACAAATGAACTCTGATTAGGTTGAAAGTTGGCATGGTATCATCATTTCACCCACATAGCATGTGCTAAAAGTTGAGAGCGTTGCGGCAAAAACTGGACGCACTTCGTGTACAAATCGGACAATCTCTTTCGAAGTATCATGGTATCATACGAAAACTCATCTCTTACAAAGGGATTTCATTTTTTGGAATTATTTGAACTCTAGACTTCTTGTTTGTTCAAAATGCACCATTCAAAGCCACATCATCAATTTTCAACTATTTCTGACTTCATTTGGTATTTTTCATGCATTTATTGATTTTTTTGAGCTAAATGACCCAGAAATTGAAAAGCACTACAAATGAACTTTGAATAGGTTAAGCACACAGTTGGCATATTTTAATTAAGTTTACTTAAAGTTATCTAGAACCAGATGTTAACAAAGTTTCCAAGTTGCCACATAACCACGGGAATGGCTCTCCGAAAAATTTAACCCTGCAGGGGTGCTACAATTAGTCCATCAAAAACTACCACACGCTGCGTCGGAAACCTCGAATGCGGAAAACCCATGATCTCCTCGGATTCCTGGTGGAAAACATCAACCTCGAGATAGCCCAAAGTATCCTCGGAATCCCTCGAACTAGACAATCGAGAAAGGTAAAACAAATCCAGCAAGGCCGCCCGACGTGTCGACGATCCCGATAGGAGCCGCGTATCTCGTTCTCAGGACACGACGGACAATATAGTGTACAATGGCCTGATAGAAATCACCCAAGTGCCCTGGGTTGGCCACGCGCAGTGCTCTGTTTGGACTAGCACTCATGAAGAGCACTGGCTCGGGGGTTGATTAATTATCCGCGGGTGTTGGCGAGTCCCTATGCTTTTTATTAGTTATTAGGCCAATGTAGTACCAATGTTGGGCCTTGCCAAAAGAATTTTATCCCAAAACAAAAATCAAGGGGGTCCCCATAACAACCCCGAGCATGTTAGGAACGCTCAATATGGAACTTAACACCTATAGCCGAAACTAAGGCGGCAAAGATGGAACAAAACATCGGGATAGAGGGCCAATCCTTCCACCATTTACCAAGTATATAGGTGCATTAAATTAAATATAAATAATATGGTGATATAACAAGGAACCCATGTTTTCACATGGCAGCAACTACACCTGCAACTAGCAACACTATAAGAAGGTTGAGCGAGCCGTAATATAGCCAACAGTGGTTTGCTGGGTTGTGGAAAGTTTAGAGGCTTTTCATGGCAATGTTGAGAGGCTTATTAAACAGGTGGTAGGTGGCGAGACACGCTTGCGGAACTCTATCGAGAATAAACAATCAGGAAACAATAATCAACACGCAATAAACACCACAACATATGGATGACATGATGCACAAACAAATATGATGCATGTCCGGTTTAGTTATGCAAGGCATGGCAAATCACAACAATTTATTAGTACACATTAAATGAAGCTCAATTTGCAACGAGTTGCATATTGATGAAACTCCATATTTGGATTACTGAGATCACTCTCCTTTATTGATGAAACTACATTATCTAGGCATTTTAAATAAGGTTGGAAACAACATATAGCATTTCCGAAATGACCCCATATGTTAATTTTAAAATTGGCATAGATCTGAAATAAACTTATTTTATATTTATTAAACAGCAAAATAAAGTGGACCATGTTATTTTACACGTCATTCTAGTCGATTTACTTATATAGATCATTTAAAACGAAGATTACGGTTTAAAAGATATGAGCAACACAAAATGATATGAAATGGATGTAAAATGTATGCAAATGGTATCCACAAGCATGTTAAAAATGGAGGCAACAAGATATTATAAAACTACATGAAAATCTAGGCAAGTTTAAATGAGGTCGGCACAACGAATAACAATTCCAAAAAATCCCCACATGCAAATTAAGATACGGTACCGTTCTTCCTATACATGATTTTAGAGTTATTAAACAACAAAATAAATGTCTCCATGTTATTCTACGCATTTTTCTGGTCAATTTTAACATATCATTTATTTAATTCGGAACTACAGTTATTTATCTATGAATTAAATCGTTTTGACAAGGCATTTATGCAAATTTAACCAAGCAGCAAGTTTAAATATTTCAAACATGTGTGAAAGTTGGTTATTGTGAAAGTACACAAAATTCTAAGCACTTTTGCTATGAAATAAATCATTTTAATATGGCATCACGCAAAACAATGCAAACAACAAATTAAGCATTTTTTAAAACATGCATGAAAGTGAGATATTATTAATATACACAAAATTCTGGACGTTTTACATATCTATAGCTTTTACATACGATGCATGGTTAATTATTTATTAGCAATGCAAAAAAAGAGCTTTTTCTGCAAATCTATTATTCATTGGATAATTCGATAAATTCGCTAGACCAAAAAAATACAAATCGGGCCAAAACTACACATGGGGCTAACTAGTGCATGAGCATGGGTACTATACTACGCCTCACGCGGTTGGGAGGTCGAGACGGCTCGGCCGGCTCTGGCAGAGCTGCGGGCTGGCAGCCCATGCGGCTAGGAGGCGAGGGGGGGCTCGTCCCTGGCACGGTCAATGCGGAGGGGTTGGGGCTTCTTTCTCCCTCGTGCGTGCCCACGTGGTCACCCACACGAGGCAACAAATGGCAGCAAGGTCAGCAGCGGGTAGTCTGACTCTGGGCGGTAGCTACCCGATCTCATGAATGAGGCGGACGTCGGAACTCCGGCGAGATCTTAGTCTGGCTGCGGCTCGGGCTCCCATGGCATCCGGGGCTCGAGGCCATGGGCACACGACGTTGAGCGGCGCGACGCGTCTGCTCACGGCTCCAGTAGAGGCATGCTGCGCGAGGCACGGCGGCGAGCTCTGCAGCGGCGGCGCTGCAATGGATGCTACTTCTCAAACTGTAGCGTCAGAAATTGACACGTTGACGGAGACTTGCTTGCGTTGGTTTTTCCCTTGAAGAGGAAAGGGTGATGCAGCACAGGAGCAGTAAGTATTTCCATCAGTTTGAGAACCAAGGTATCAATCCAGTAGGAGAATCTCGTCAAGTCCAGAGTACGTGCACCCAACGCTATAAAGGGGTTGTCAATCCTTTCAAGATTGATTGCAAAGTGAGATCTGAAGGCGGAAAGTGCAATGAAGTAAAAGTGTAAGGCTGAAAATATGGTGTGAAGTAGACCCGGGGGCCATAGCGTTCACTAGAGGCTTCTCTCAAAATAGCAAATATTATAGTGGGTGAACAAATTACTGTCGAGCAATTGATAGAACCGCGCAAAGTCATGACGATATCTAAGGCAATGATCGTACATATAGGCATCACGTCCGAGACAAGTAGACCGATACTTTCTGCATCTACTACTATTACTCCACACATCGATCGCTACCCAGCATGCATCTAGTGTATGGAGTTCATGACGAACAGAGTAACGCCTTAAGCAAGATGACATGATGTAGAGGGATAAACTCAAACCAATGATGAAAACCCCATCTTTTTACCCTTGATGGCAACAACACGATGCGTGCCTCGCTACTCCTTCTGTCACTAGGTGAGGTCACCGCACGGTATGAACCCAAAACCAAGCACTTCTCCCATTGCAAGAATCATAGATCAAGTCGGCCAAAAAAACCCACAACTCGAAGAGAATTACAAGGATATGAAATCATGCATATAAGAGATCGGAAGAAACTCAAACAAGATTCATAGATAATCTGATCATAAATCCACAATTCATCGGATCTCGACAAACACACCGCAAAAGAAGATTACATCGAATAGATCTCCATCAAGACCATGGAGAACATTGTATTGAAGATCCAAGAGAGAGAAGAAGCCATCTAGCTACTAGCTTTGGACCCTTAGGTCTATGGTGAACTACTCACGCATCATCGGAGAGGTCATGGTGTTGATGAAGAAGCCCTCCGTATTCGAATCCCCCCTCCGGCGGGGCACCAGAACATGCCCCAGATGGGATCTTGCGGAGACAGAAGCTTGCGGCGGCGGAAAAGTGTTTTCGTGGCTCTCCTGATTTTTTTAGGGATTTTAGGAAATTTATAGGCGAAGGAGCTAGGGCAGGGGAGGCCTATGGAGCCCACAAGCCTGGGAGGCGTGGGCCCCCTGGCCGCGCCATGAGGGCTTGTGGCCTCCCCCGGGACTTCCTGCCTTGGTTCCCAAGCTTTCTGCGTATCTTCTGTTTCGGAAAAAAATCTTTTCGGAAGTTTTATTCCGTTTGGACTCCGTTTAAAATGCTCCTGTGAAAAGGGTCAAAAACACGGAAAAACAGGAACTGGCACTTGGCACTGAGTTAATAAGTTAGTCCCAAAAAAGATATAAAAGGCATACAAAACATCCAAAGTTTGACAAGATAATAGCATGAAACCACCAAAAATTATAGATACGTTGGAGACGTATCAAGCATCCCCAAGCTTAACTCCTGCTCGTCCTCGAGTAGGGAAGTGATAAAGACTGAATTTTTTATGTGGAATGCTACCTAGTATAGTTGTCCTTTGTACCTTTGTTCTGATCCGTAAGATTCAAAACAATAGTTTGCTATTGACATGAAAACAATAATACTTCAAGCAAAGTAGCAAGGTAATCATGAACTTTCAAAATAACAAGGCCAAAGAAAGTTATCCCTACAAAATCATATAGTCTGGCTATGATCCATCATCCCCACACAACTAATTTAAATCATGCACAACCCCGGTATTGCCAAGTAATTGTTTTTGTACTCTTACTTTCTCAAACCTTTTACAACTATCACGCAATACATGAGCGTGAGCAGTGGATATAGCACTATAGGTGGAATAGCGTGTGGTGGTGGTTGTGAGACAAAAAGGAGGAGATGATCACATTCAGTCGGCGTATCAAAGGGTTACGGAGATGCCCATTAATAGATATCAATGTGAATGAGTAGGGATTGCCATACAAAGGATGCACTAGAGCTATAAGTATGTGAAATCTCAGAAGGAGAACTAGTGGGTGTGCATCGAACTTGCTTGCTCACGAAGACCTAGGGCAATTTGACGAAGCCCATCATTGGAATATACAGGCCAAGTTATAAAATAAATATTCCCACTAGTATATGGTGGTGACAAAACGAGAGGCTCTCAATCATGAAGAACATGGTGCTATTATGAAGCACAAGTGTGAGAAAAGATAGTAGCATTGTCCCTTGTCTCTTTTTCTCTCTTTTTTTAATTTGGGCTCTTTGGCCTCTTTTTTATGTGGGCAACTTTGGCCTCTTTTTTTTATTTCCTCACTTCGTACAATGCTCTAATGATGATCATCACACTTTTATTTCACAGCTCAAAGCTCAGAACGATGATGACTCTATAGGAAATGCCTCCCGCAGTGTACCGGGATGTGCAACGATCTAGCTTGGCATATGATGTTGAAACATCTCGCTAGCTATCTTACGATCATGCAATGGCAATACGAGAGTGACGACACAAGTCATGAGACGGAACGGTGGGAGTTGCATGGCAATATATCTCGGAATGCCTATGAAAATGCCATAGTAGGTAGGTATGGTGGCTGTTTTGAGGAAGGCATATGGTGGGTTTGTGCACAGGCGAAAGTTGTGCGGCACTAGAGAGGCTAGCAATGGTGGAAGGTGAAAGTGCATCTATACCATGGACTCACATTAGTCATGAAGAACTCACATACTTGTTGCGAAAGTTTTTGTTAGTAATCGAAACAAAGTGCTAAACGCATACTCCTAGGGGAAGGGTTGGTAGGTGTAAACCATTGCGCGATCCCGACCGCAACACAAAGGATGACAATCAATAGATCAATTATGCTCTGACTTCCTAACATAGCGGTTCACCATACGTGCATGTTACGGGAATCACTAACTTCAACACAAGTATTTCTAGATTCACAACACCTTACTAACATAACTCTTAATATTACCAAATCCACGTCTCAAAACTAATTGAGAGGAATCAAACTTATCTTTCTACTCAATGCACATGAAAATGGAAGTTTTTCTATCCTCTTTGGGTACCTATCACCTTTGGGACTAATTTCATAGCACAAGCCAACTACCAAATTACGCACCGCCGTGCTCTAAAATATCTAAGTGAAGCACATAGAGCAAAATTATCTAGCTCAAAAGATATAAGTGAAGCACAATGAGCATTCTAGCAAAATCACAATGAGTGCATGTCTCTCTCAAAAGGTGTGCAGAAAGGATGACTGTGACACAACAAAAATAAAATACTCCTACGATACAAGACGCTCCAAAAAAACACATATCATGTGGTGAACAAAAATATAGCTCCAAGTAATGTTACCGATGGATTGAAGACGAAAGAGGGGATGCCTTCCCGGGGCATCCCCAAGCTTAGGATTTTTGGTGTCCTTGAATTTAGCTTGGTTTGCCTTGGTAATCCCCAAGCTTGAGCTCTTTCCACTCTTTATCCCTTTGTCCATGAGAACATCACCCAAAACTTGAAAACTTCACAACACAAAACTTAAACAGAAACTCGTGATATCATTAGCACAAGAAAACAAACTACCACCTCTTTAGGTACTGTAGCAATCTTGATTTCTATTTATATTGGTGTTATATTATTGTATTCTCACTTTTCCATGGCTAGTACCCCCCCCCCCCGATACTATCCATAATTTCATCAAAACAAGCAACCAACTCAACAAAAACAGAATCTGTCAAAAACAGACCAGTCTGTAGCAATCTGTATACTTCGTATACTTCTGGTACCTAAAAAATTCTGAAATATTACGACTGCCTGGGAAAAAGGGAGATCAACCAGCACCCAAAATAATCAACTCAAAAGCTCTTTCTGAATAAAAATGAAAAATAATCTCGTGACAGAAAAGTTTCTGTCTTTTTCCAGCAGGATCAAACAACCATCACCAAGACTAGTCATAAAGGTTTTGCTTGGCTCAAACACAAAAAGAAACACAAAAGACACAATCATAACAGAATTATGATGGTGTGGACACAACAAAACAGAAAGAAAAAACATAAATTCATTGGGTTTCCTCCCAACAAGCGCTATTGTTTAACGCCCTTAGCTAGGCATAAGGCGATAGAATCACGTATCGGCGTCCTTAGTGCTCAAACCATAAGTAGCCCTCATCATAGATTCATAAGGCAATCTTATTTTATTTCTAGGAAAATGCTCCATGCCCTTCTTTAAAGGAAATTGAAATCTAATATTCCCTTCCTTCATATCGATGATAGCACCGATAGTCCTTAGGAAAGGTCTACCAAGAATGCTAGGGCGTGTAGGATTGCAATCAATGTCAAGCACAATGAAATCCACGGGTACATAGTTCCTATTTGCAATAATAAGAACATCATTAATTCTTCCCATGGGTTTCTTGACAGTGGAATCCGCAAGATGCAAATTAAGAGAACATTCCTCAATCTCATTAAAACCCAGAACATCACATAAAGACTTTGGAATCGCGGAAACACTAGCACCCAAATCACACAAAGCATTGCATTCATAGTTTTTGATTTTAATTTTGATAGTAGGTTCCCACTCATCATGAAGCGTGTGGAGAGTTTAGCATGGATTGCATCAAGGAAATGCATTCAATCAAGGAGCAACTATCATAATTGAATTCCTTGAAATCCAAAGTAGTAATTTCATTACTACTCAAGGTTTTATTATCTTCTACTCCACTTTCAATGCTTTTAGCATCAAGAGAGGTGGCCTCCGAATCATTGGGGCGTTTTTCAACCAAAGTGGATTCATATCCAGCCCCATCATCACTAGGCTTGACACAAGAAAACAAAGATTCAATGGGAGTCACACCAAGCACTTTAAGATCTTCGTGATTCTTATCACGAGAACACGCCTTTTTAAGCCATTCATGTCTAGCACGAATTTGGGCGGTTCTTTCTTTGCTCTCACTCATAGAAACACGCATATCTTTCAAATTTTCATCCATATTGATCTTGGGAGGAGCACATCTAACTTTCAAAGCATCAATATCACTAGACATTCTATCAACGCTCCTAGCGAAATCGTCAATTTTGAGTAGTTTTTCCTCTATGGACGCATTGAAAATATTTTGCGAGTTGATAAACTCTTTGATATTACTCTCTAGATCAAAGGGTAATCTATTGTAATTTCCATGAGTATTGTTGTAGGAGTTGCCAAAGTTATTAGAGGGGTTACTAGGAAAAGGCCTAGGAATATAGTTTCCTCTAAAAGCATTGTTGTTGCCAAAATTATTCCTACCAACAAAATTAACGTCCAAGCTAGCATTGCTACTCTCAATCAAGGAAGACAAGGGCATATCATTAGGATCTAAAGGAGCACTTCTACTAGCAACCAAATTCATTAACTCATCCATCTTAGCACTCAACGAGTTAATTTCTTCTATAGCGTGTACCTTTTTACTAGTAGGTGACCTTTCAGTGTGCCACTGAGAGTAGTTCATCATGATATTGTCTAGGAGTTTTGTGGATTCTCCTAACGTGATTTCCAAGAACGTTCCACCTGAGGCGGAGTCCAAGATATTTCTAGAAACAAAATTCAAGCCAGCGTAGAAGATTTGTATAATCATCCAAAGACTCAAGCCATGAGCGGGACAATTTCTAATCATCAATTTCATTCTCTCCCAAGATTGTGCAACATGTTCATGATCAAGTTGCTTAAAATTCATGATATCATTACGGAGAGAGATAATCTTAGCCGGCGGAAAATACTTGGATATATAAGCATCTTTGCACTTGTTCCAAGAATCAATATTGTTTTTGGGCAAAGACGAAAACCAAGTTTTTGCTCAATCTCGCAACGAGAACAGAAAAAGCTTCAATTTTATCACATCATTATCCACATCTTCTTCTTTTGCATATCGCAAAGCTCAATAAAGGTATTAAGATGGGATGCGACATCTTCACTAGGAAGGCCGAAGAATTGCTCTTTCATAACAAGATTCGGCAAAGCAGCATTGATTTCGTATGATTCCGCACTAGTGGCGGGAGCAATCGGAGTACTAATAAAATCATTATTATTAGTATTCGAGAAGTCACAAAGTTTGGTGTTTCAGTCATGGTGACTTCAGCAAGCAAGCAAGCACACAAGCGGACAGAAAGAAGGCGAGAGAAAAGGGCGAACGCAAAAGGCAAACGAAAAAGGCAAATATTTTTGTAAATTTTTGTTTTTCAAAAGTGGGGGAGAGGAAAACGAGAGGCAAAAAAGGTAAATGCAAGAGATGAGTTTGCGACACTTACTTGGATGAGTTCTTGACTTGATCCTCCCCGGCAATGGCGCCAGAAATCCTTCCCCGGCAACGGCGCCAGAAATTCTTCTACTACTTCTCAAACAACAACGCCAGAAATTGACATGTTGATGGAGACTTTCCTGCGTTGGTTTTTCCATTGAAGAGGAAAGGGTGATGCAGCACAGGAGCAGTAAGTATTTGCCTCAGTTTGAGAACCAAGGTATCAATCCAGTAGGAGAATCTCGTCAAGTCCATAGTACATGCGCAAACACAAGAGAGCTTGCACCCAACGCTATAAAGGGGTTGTCAATCCCTTCAAGATTGGTTGCAAAGTGAGATCTTAAGGCGGAAATTGCAACAAAGTAAAAGTGTAAGGCTGAAAATATGGTGTGAAGTAGACCCGGGGGCCATAGTGTTCACTAGAGGCTTCTCTCAAAATAGCAAATATTACGGTGGGTGAACAAATTACTGTCGAGCAATGGATAGAACCGCGCAAAGTCATGATGATATCTAAGGCAATGATCATACATATAGGCATCACCTACGAGACAAGTAGACCGATACTTTCTGCATCTACTACTATTACTCCACACATCAACCGCTATCCAGCATGTATCTAGTGTATTGAGTTCATAACGAACAGAGTAACGCCTTAAGCAAGATGACATGATGTAGAGGGATAAACTCAAACCAATGATGAAAACCCCATCTTTTTACCCTTGATGGCAACAACATGATGCGTGCCTCGCTACCCCTTCTGTCACTGGGTGAGGTCACCGCACGGTATGAACCCAAAACCAAGCACTTCTCCCATTGCAAGAATCATAGATCAAGTTGGCCAAAAAAAACACAACTCGAAGAGAATTAAAAGGATATGAAATCATGCATATAAGAGATCAGAAGAAACTCAAATAAGATTCATAGATAATCTGATCATAAATCCGCAATTCATCATATCTCGGCAAACACACCGCAAAAGAAGATTACATCAGATAGATCTCCATGAAGATCATGTAGAACTTTGTATTGAAGATCCAAGAGAGAGAAGAAGTCATCTAGCTACTAGCTATGGACCCGTAGGTCTATGGTGAACTACTCACGCATCATCGGAGAGGTCATGGTGTTGATGAAGAAGCCCTCGTATCCGAATCCCCCCTCCGGCAGGGCACCAGAACGTGCCCCAGATGGGATCTTGCGGAGACAGAAGTTTGCGGCGGCGGAAAAGTGTTTTCGTGGCTCTCCTAATTTTTTAGGGATTTTAGGGAATTTATAGGCGAAGGAGCTAGGGCAGGGGAGGCCCAGGGAGCCCACAAGCCTGGGAGGCGCGGGCCCCCTGGTCGCACCATGAGGGCTTGTGGCCTCCCTAGGGACTTCCTGCCTTGGTTCCCAAGCTTTCTACGTATCTTCTGTTCCGGAAAAAATCTTTTCGGAAGTTTTGTTCCGTTTGGAGTCCGTTTTAAATCGTCCTCTGAAAAGGGTCAAAAACACGGAAAAAACAGGAACTGGCACTTGGCACTGAGTTAATAAGTTACTCCCGAAAAAGATATAAAAGGCATACAAAACATCCAAAGTTTGACAAGATAATAGCATGAAACCATCAAAAATTATAGACGTTGGAGACGTATCAATGGACGACTGAGCCAAGCACAGAGGCAAGGACGAACGCGAGTAGGGGGCTTGCAGTGGCGGGGCTCGGGCTGTGGTCGGCGATGGTGTGGCAGGTCGCTCGTGGAGCTTGGAGATGAGGCGCTACAGCTGCGGGCAGGCTGCGCTGCTGCTTGGGGCTAGCGTCGGGTCTCGCGGGAGGAGGAGCAAGGCATGGAGGAGCTCGGGGACGCAGCGGCTTGCGGGCGCGTGGTCCGGGAAGTGGAGGCGCGGGCCGCGCGGGCTGGAGGCGCGCAGCAGCGGAGGTCCATGGTCAATGGTGGTGGGGCAAGGCGGACATGCGCTTGCGGCGCTTGATGTGTCCTTGCGCAAGGGATCAAGGAGGCAAGTGATGGTGGTTGGACATGGAGGATCTAGCAGGGCCTTGGGATTTGTCCGATGGGGAAATCGAGGAAGAAGCTAGGGGGCAGCGCACTGATGGGATAAGGGGAGAATTTTTAGGGTTGTCCAAAATGGACTAGGGGTGGATTATATATAGAAATTGGGTTGGTTTTAGGGTCACATGGACCCTTCGATTAAATCGGATGGTGGAGAATAACTAGGTTAGGGAGTCCAATTGACAAACCAATGATGGTTTGGGGTACTACGGTCACGACCGCTTGTTTTGGGTTCCGGGAGGTCTTCGGGCTAGGTTGCACATAGGGCATGTGCGCTCTGTGGAGGGGCTAGGCATAGAAGAGAGGGAAAATGGGCAGCCCGACGACAAAGTTTTAAATACTAAAAACGTCTACGGTTTGACCGGCTATAGTGTCGTTATAGGTTTAAGGGTCCGTGTATCAAACGGACTCCGACTGCGACGAAATTTGACAAGCGGCCTACCTATAATAAAATAAGACCGCATGCCTAATTTCAACCCAATCCAAGAATGTTTTACACAAACTTTTAGAAACAATATTTAAATGATCCCGCACGCTTGTGCGGGTGTGGTTGGTCTCAAAACGGTCAACGACAAGACGGAGAGAACCGACAACTAATATTGGATGCAAGTTTTTGGAAAAAATGATAACAACGGAGTGCCTAAGCTATGTAGATGATGTGCATGATGTGATGATGAATGTGACACCCAAATAAATCACACGACGATAACGAAATAAAAGGGGAATCTTTTGGGGCGTCGGTTCCGGGTTGTTACATCCTCCTTTGGAGTTATTTGTAGTGCATCATGCCTACTACAATGCTCTAAATTTGCATGCCATTATAAGTCATGTAGCATATGTTTTTCTTGCTGCCAATATGTCTTCAGAATAAAACTGCTCTGTTTAAAACTGTTATTTTCACTAAGTCTGAAATTGTGTTCAAGTAGCCATCTTGCAAGCTCATTTCCTATTGATTCATGCTTCTAATCAATTTTCTTGTGTGAAATGAATTATTGTGCATCATGTAAACTATTGCCCTATGTCTTGTTTGTGCATTTTAGATCCTTGTAGCTTGTTGTTTTGATGTGTGCAAAATGGCATGTTGCAATTTTGGTCAGATTATGACCATAACTTGTATTGGTTGTATTTGTTGAACCGGTGCTTCATTTTGAACATACCATATATGAAACTAGCCTAGAATTTCATGTAGTTTAATAATATCTTACTGTATCCATGATTTGGATGTTTGTGTTTGTCATTTGCATACATTGTGCAGTCATAATATACTATCTTGTGTTGGTCATATCTTTTAGACCGTAACTCCGTTTTGAATGATCTATATATGTAAATAGCCTAGAATGATATGTAGAATGACATAGTGCATTTTGTTTTCATGTTTACTAAATATAAAATATGGTTTAGGCATATCTAGACCAATTTCGAAATTAACATGTGGGGTTGTTTTGGAAATACTAGAAGTTGTTTCCGACATCACTTCAAATGCCTACATAGATAGCTTATTTATCCTTCACCTCTTGCCATGTTAAGAAAAATTTAAACATGAGATATAAATAAATGAGAGTGAATTAAATGATTTGAGTGTGGAGTTTCGTCAATATACAACCTGTTACATATTGAGCTTTACTTAATGTGTAGAAGTTGATTGTTGTGCCTTGTCATGTCATGCATAATTAAATGGACGTGCATCATATTGTTTGCACATCATATCATGAATATGTTGTCGTGTTTATCATGTGTTGATTGTTGTTTACGCATTGCTTTTTTCCAGGTATAGTTTTGAAAGCATTCGGAGTATGAGGATTTGTTCGACTAGTAGGTTCGTCTTCCTCATGGATTCATTCTTCTTCCAAGCAGGATCTCAGGCAAGATGACCATTTCCCTGGATACCACTACTAGCATTGCTATGCTAGTTGTCTCGCTTCTACCGTTATGTCTCGTTACCTACCACCTGAATGTCAAGCCTCCCAATATTGCCTTGATGAGCCTCTAACCCCTCCACATCCTAGCAAACCATTGCTTGGCTATGTTATCGCTTGCTCAGCCCTTCTTATAGCATTGCTAGTTGTAGGTGCAGGTTGTTTCCATGTGACAACATGGGTATCTTGGGATATCACAATATTATTGGTATTTAATTTAATGCACATATATACTTGGTAAAGGGTGGAAGGCTTGGCCTTTTGCTCGGTGTTTTGTTCCACCTTTGCCCCCCTGGTTACTTGTGTGCTTGAAAGGACATGGATGTCGCCTAGAGGGGGGTGAATAGGTGCTATAAAATAATTATGGTTTAGGCTTGAACAAATGCAGAATAAAACTAACGTTTAATTTGTCAAGCACAAAACCTAAAACAACTAGGCTCATCTATGTGCACCAACAACTTATGCTAAGCAAGATAAACAACTAAGTGATAGCAAGATATATGACAAGAAACAATATGGCCATCACAAAGTAAAGTGCATAAGTAAAGGGTTCGCGTAAGAGATAACCGAGGCACGCGGAGACAAAGATGTATCCCGAAGTTCACACCCTTGTGGATGCTAATCTCTGTTTGCAGCGGTGTGGAGGCACAATGCTCCCCAAGATGCCACTAAGGCCACCGTAATCTCCTCAAGCCCTCGCAAAATGCAAGATGTCGTGATTCCACTAAGGGACCCTTGAGGGCGGTCTTCGAATCCGTACAAACAAGGTTGGGGCAATCTCCACAACTTAATTGAAGGCTCCCATCAACACCACGTAGCTTCACCACAATGGCATATGGCTTCGAGGTGACCATGCAAATGCTCGGGGCAATCTCCACAACTTAATTGAAGACCCCGACGCTTGCCCAGAGCTTTACACCACAATGATTAAGCTCTGAGGCACCACCAAGCTTCTAGGGGTACCAAGTACCCAAGGGTAATAAGCTTCTCAACTTCTCACTTCCACGTATCACCGTGGAGAACTCAAACCGATGCAACTAATGCAATGGAAAGAACACACGAAGTGGTCAAGTCCCTCACACTCAAATCCCTCCACAACAACAAAATCTATGGAGAAATATGAGAGGAAGAACAAGGAGCTCACAAAGAACCCCAAGATCAAGATCCAAGGGGTTCCCCTCACATAGAGGACAAAGTGATTGGTGGAGATGTGGACCTAGATCTCCTCTCTCTTTTCCCTCGAGAACTAGCAAGAATCATTAGAGGGATTGAGAGTTAGCAAGCTCTAAGAAGGTCAACAATGGGGGAAGAACACTAGCTCAACGAATAGATAAGTTCCAATGGGGAAGAAGACCTCCTTTATATAGTGGGGGGAAGAATCCAACTGTTACCCCCACTCACAGCCCGACCGGAGCGTTACTACCGCTGTTAGGAGGGGTACTACCGCTGCCAGAACGTCCGAGGGAGCGGTACTACCGCCGGGAGCGGTATTAAAAAACTACTACCGCTCCAGGAGTGGTACTACCGCTGGCACCAGGAGCGGTACTACCGCTGGATACTGGAACTGCCATCATTTACGCATACGAACTCCGAATCGAGCAAACTCAAGCTTGTCGAATTCACAACGACAAGAGCTATCCAACAGCGGCATAAAATATTAAGAACATGCAGTTATGAAAATGCCAATGGTATAGAGATGTGAGACCTCTCTGAATGAAGAAGCGACAAAAACTTCCAACATCGAAAACATCATAGAAGATGCATATGGACTCTGTTTTCGATGAACTCGAGATTGTCATGAAGATGACAATAATCTCTAAAAATCACAAGGAGAAACACCAGACAAGAACTAAGATGTGATGCAAGGTGCAAGTGGTTTGAGCTCTCAATGAACGATACGATCAAGCTACTCACTTGAGATCCCCCCTTGACAGTACGACAAACTATCCTACAATAGAAAAAACTATCAAGGGCAAACCTATACCTTGCACCTAGTCGTCTTGAGCTAGATGATGATGATCTTGGCTTCCTCAAGATGGACCACCTTTCTTGATTGCTCCCTCATACTCACTATGGGTGAGCCACTCTTCAGCACATTCTTCAGAAGTCCATTGCCACCACAGTGGACGGCAAGCTTCAAGCATGATATCTTCGTGATGCTCCATTTGAACTTGCACACCGCAATCTTGATGACGATCACCACTTCATGTCATCCTTCATAGGTTGAATGAGATCTTCCTCTTGACGCAAACCCATGGAAACACACCTAACCCCATATAGAACTCTCACGAAGACATGGGTTAGTACACAAAAGGGTTATGGACAATGCTTACCATACCATGAGATCACTTGATCCTTCTCGGTACATCTTGTATGCTTTGTGTGTTGATCATCTTGATTTACTCTCTGCTTAGTCTTGATCAACCTTGTGTCTTTATGACCAATCTTTGGATAATACTTTGAATACCACCTTGGTCATCATATAAACTCCTTGAAACCAACAGATGGACTTCAAGAAGTGCCTATGGACAAATCCTTCGAATATAACTTAAGGCAACCATTAGTCCATAGGGAATGTCATCAATTACCAAAACCACATATGGATAAATATGCTCTAATAGTAGTGGTGTTATGTTCCATATTGAGCGCTCCTAACATACTTGGGGTTGTTATGGGGAACCCCTTGATTTTTGTTTTGGGATAAAACTCTTCTGGCAAGGCCAAACATTGGTACTACATTTGCCTAATAACTAATAAAACTTGTGTATGAACTTTCTAGACCCCATGGATAATTAATCAATAACCAAGGCATGTGCTCCTCATGAGTGTTGGTCCAAAATGGGTTGCCTGCGGGGCTGCCTCAAGGAAACTTGGGGATTGGTTTTCCTCATAGCCAGTCCTATCTGATCGTGTCTTGAGAATGAGATACGTGGCTCTTATCGGGTTCGTCGACACGTCGGGCGTCCTTGCTGGATTTGTTTTACCTTTATCGACCGTCTTGTGCATGGGATTCAGAGGATACTTTGGGCTGTATCGAGGTTGAGGTTTCCACCGGGATTCCGAGGAGACTACATGTTTTCCGTGGTTGAGGTTTTCCATGCAGCTTGTGGCTAGTTTGTGATGGATGAGTTGGAGCATCCCTGCAGGGTTAAATCTTTTGTAAAGTCGTGTCCGCGGTTATGTGGCAACTTGGAAATTTGTTTATTACCCAGTCATAGCAAACCTAAAGGAAACTCAATTAAGATACACCAACTGTGTGCGTAGCCATGACCGTCTCTTCTTGTGAGGTTACCAAGAAGGGAACATGGTGGGGTTATGATTGACTCGTAGGCATGTGTTCAAGATCACTTCTTGATCATTAATAGTTCACATTCGTTTATGAGTAGAACACTTTTGTTATTCTTGTACTCGTAAGTTAGCCACTCAAATAGATGCTTAGTCCTTGGAGGAGGGATCTAGGATTAGTTGGTCCTATAAATACAGGATGGTGGGAGGGCAACCGCACACCAATCCTCCACCCCTTGGCGGGTGCCCTCTCTCCCTCCCGTTTCATCCTTCGTCCTGGTTCCACAGCGCTTGGCGACCTGCTGAAGTAGCTCCACCACCAGCGTCGCTACGCCATCCTGTTGTCGAAGAACTCATCTACTACTTCGCCCTTGCTCGCTGAATCGAGGAGGCAGAGACGTCATCGAGCTTCACATGTGCTGAACGCGGAGGTGTCGGTTGTTCGACGCTTGATCGGGACGGATCACGATTGGATTGTGAAGACGTACGAGTACATCAACCGCGTTTCTTAACGCTTCCGCTTAGCGATCTACAAGGGTGTGTAGATACACTCCCCCTCTCGTAGTTATGCATCTCCTTGGGTACATCTTGAGTGTGCGTAGGAAAATTTTTGCTTCCCATGCAACGTTCTCCAACATGTTGCCGGGCTACCTGTGGGTGAGCCATCCCCAATGTACTACAACGTCACCGACGGCGGGAGGCACGAAAGGTCGAGGCGGCGCTAATGGGGTCGGCGAGGGATGAAAACCGACGACCGGGGGCTACTTGTGCTCCATGTGGTCTATTGGTGACGCGATGAGGCGAGAAGGGGCGGGGCTGAGGAGACTAACGAAGGGACGGGGGGCAAGGAAGAAGCTGAAATGCCCCTACTGCCAAATCACGCGAGAGATGAAGGAACCAACAAATTGAGGGAGGGTCGAAGGGGAACTCGACATATGCGACATGAGGGCCGTTTCACGAGACCTGCACGTGACGACTTTCTCCCCCGTGCCGTAAACACAACAGTTATTAATGCTTAAGTGGGTTTTGTGGTTGCGGGATATGCTAGAGATGCTCTTACATACCTACACTTGATACCCTTATTTTGAGAAAGGAAAAAAAGAAAGACCTCCGCAACAGGGCAAGCAACGGTCAAATGTTATGAAGTAGTATACACCAGGTCCATACGCGGGAACGACTCTGCCCGTTTTCTACTCCAGCCAGACACACGACACAAGACGGTGCTCCCTGTCCATTTAAAACACGCATGTACACCGGCGACCACTTTGGCCCTCCTTATTTGAATCACGCCCAGAACCCGCTCCTCCTCTCCCCTTCCCGTTAGTTAGATTAGACCTCGAGAAACTTCTTCTAAAGAAGAGATTAGATAGAAACCCATAGCCACTTTGAAGCCCGAACCGTAGAAATCTACCCAGAACTAGGGGTCAAGTAGGGCCGTACCTTAGGAAGTAGCCGTTGCGAGGTTCGAATCGGCTGGAATCGGGCAAGCGCAGAGCAAATCGTGAGAAATTTTGCAGGTTTCTTTGGGAGGTTGTGTTCTTGCGCTTTCCCGAGCAATTCGTTGGTGCGTTTCTCTCGTTTATGGTCTCTCAGATCTGCGGATTGGCGTGCAGGATTCGGAGCGGAAGGAATCTGAGGTGAGTAGTCTGAAATCTGGGAAGATTTGGTTGGCTCGCGTCCGCCCAAACGGATTTCCTGCTTTTTCCTGATCCATATCTTGGGTTATTTTCGAAAACATTTCCTGGGTTCGTTGGTTGCGAAACTTTGAAAGTTCGAAAAATATATTCTGTTCTTTGGTTGCGAATCTCTGGAAGTTTTTACAGATTCTGAGCAAAAAGAGTTGGAGAATAGACGATTTCTTGATGGGTCCTCTTCGTGAGGTCTTAATCGTTGAGGCGTTCTTGCAGGTTCTTTAGATCCTTAGGGGAGCAACCGGGCAAGTACAAGAAATCCTAATAAGAGACGAGCAAAAGGTGTGTAAACTCTCTCCATTGACTCGTTATCCGCGCGTTCTCTGATTGTTTCTCTGGTCCATTTCACCTGAAAATCTGTTCAAATCTGCAGGAGTGTACCAGGAATTTGCCGCAGGAAACGTTAGAAGAAAGAAGAGGTGAGAGAGCAGAACAACTCGTGATTTCTAGGACCACGTATTCATCTTGGATGCATTTCTTGAGTTCTTGCGTTGCTGATCTGCTCCAATCTTCTCGCAGTAAAGATGGCTGAAGTGAGGATTGCCAGCAGGACGGCTGCAGCCGATCGCTCTGGCGGTGGCGGTGGATTCTTCGTCAGGAGGGTGGTGTCTCCCGGAGCTGTGGTGGACAAGGGCGCCGTCAAGCCGCTTGCTCGCCTGGTCCCGTCACCGTCCAGCAACAAGGAGAACGTGCCACCAGCGTGGGCTGCGTGGACTGCACCCAAGAGGAGAAGCTTCCTACCTGAGTGGTACCCAAGGACCCCACTCCGCGATATCACATCAATCATCAAGGTGATAAACATTTCCTCGTGTGGGTCTGCTCCTCCATGGATCATGACAGTTTTACATTGTATGGCCATCTGTATTTTAGCTGTACCTTGTTGTCTATGGCGTCCAGGAGTATACAGTAAGTATTCACAACAGTATCATCTAGCTTATGTTGGTTTTGTACCTTGCTGAGATTCATGCAACATCTGACCTGGTGTATCGAATTTGTACATCCATAATGTAGTTTTTGGGCCGTAATCTCAGTTTACTTTTCAAGTGTTCTCTTTCAGCAAGATATTTGTGTATCAAGTTTTACTCCACGTTCGGTCATATATCCATTATAAACTCACAGATTCTGGAACTACACTCCAGTTGCTCTGTAATATAGTGCTTACACAATGGATATATTGTTATTTAGATGATGCAATATTAGAAGAACTTTGATGTTTTCCTGTGTCAAGTTGTTGTCCATGTTCAGTTATCTGCCCATCTTTGTTTTAATTTTTTCAGAATTATACTCCAGTTTGTTCTGTAATATGTTGTTTACAGTGGATATAATCTTTTCTCTTCCCGGTTATGCTATATTATAACGGTATAACCTGGATGCTCTATTTCAGCAATGTGTTTGTGTGTCAAGTTTCAATCCCATGTTCAGTACCATTTTTTATTCTAATATTTTGGAATTATAAATTTGCTGCTTACAATGGATATAATCATAAACTTGCTGGAAGAACCATCAGTTAATGTAGACTTGACAACAAAATTTTGCTTCACTGCTTCCCTTGAGTAAAACATGCAACATTTCTCTGAAATAGTTACCTTTTCATGCCTTTTATTCCTGCTCACAGTTCCGTTTGCTTTAAGGGTTGAAATTCTGCTTGTAGACTGTGTCAACTTTAGCATGATGAAAATGGAAATGCAGTTTCACCCTTTCCATGGCAGTCTGGTGCTATACTAACTAAAATCTCTGCAGGCTGTTGAGAGGAAAAGTCGGCTGCAAGATGCTGCGGCTCGGCATCAGCTCCAGTGGGATGATGAAGAAGATTCCTCGGAACCTGATGATGAAGAATATTCCTCGGAGCCTGAGAATCCAGCACAAACAGATGAGGGTATTCATCGGAGCACAGCACCAACAAATGAAACCCTGTGTGTTGGCTCGGCTCAAGTTGTCGAAACCACCGCAGCATCAGCAACCTGCTTGGGTGAGGGCAAGTGCGCCACAGTGGTGAAGGCATCCGATGACTGCTCCTTGCAGTCTCCATCCAGACCAAGTGGAGAAGACGACGTGGAGAAGCAACTGGCTAACTCCATACACGAGATTGAGAAGATGGTGAGCCGGAACCTGAAGCGAACTGATCCCAAGGCTACTCGGACTTCCAAGACCCCGGCTGTCCAGAGGCGCACCCTGATGTCTATGCGCTGAGCATCACTTGTCTGCTGCTTTCCTAGCGGCTAGTCCTAACTAACCAACCACAGGGTCCTTCCATGGTGCTCGGTTCTCTGCTTGAGGATTTGGGTGGTGTTGTGCTCAGGGTTCTCTGCTTGAGGATTTGGGTGGTGTTGTGCTCAGGGTTCTCTGCTTGAGGATTTGGGTGGTGTTGTGCTCAGGGTGAGGACCTGGGGTGTGGTATCTGGCTCTCTGCTTGAGGGCATATGTAGAATTACTACACCACACTTGATTTGTATTACTGAGTATGGACTTATATAGCATGTCTGTGTTTTGCCATTCAGCTGAAGGGCACAGGAAGCACCGTTCTTTACAGGTCTCCCTGTTTGTTAAGATAATGTCTAGTAGAATCCTCAAATCCTAAAATCTAAAACTAATTTTAAGGGTTGAGAATTGGTCATTTTTGACACTTTTAAGGGTTGAAAAACAGGGGCAAAGACTAGAACCCTCAAACCCAACCCTTATAACGGAATATTCCTTAACCCCAACCCTTAAAACTGTCATTTCATATATCACATATTTCATCACATTTCATCATATGACATATCACAAATTCAATCACATTTGACATAAAACAATAATCATTCTAGTTATTATTACACCATCAAATAAAACAATAATCATTCAAATTATTACAACAATGTTTGAGCAAATTACAACAATTGTTCGAATCAAATAGAACATAGAAAAGTAAAACAAAGATACATCATGGGCCAATGCGCCGCCCATCCAAATGCCAGTGGTGCTCTACTAGATCATCCCGGAGCCGACCATGAGTGGTTGCATCCTCAATCTCACGATATGCTTAAAAAAAGTGTGTATGCGAGAAGGGTTTCTTTCCGGTTGCACACGGGTACCAACATTGTCATAGAAACAAGGGAGGTTTAACCCTCTCTCATCCTCTAGGATTATGTTGTGTAGAATCACACAACATTTCATGATGTTCACCAAGGTTTTTTTGTTCCAAAACCGAGCTGGACCCCGAACTATGGCAAACCTTGCTTGCAAAACACCGAAAGCTCTCTCAATATCTTTGCGGGCTGCCTCTTGTGCCTTGGTGAAATGAACATGTTTTCTTGTTAAGGGCACCCCATTTTTCTCCTTGATGGACTTCACAAGAGTTGCCCATTCGGGATAGATGCCATCGATGAGATAGTATCCCATTGAGTACTCATTGTTCATGATTTTATAGTTGCAAGCTGGAGCATCCTCAGAAATTAATCTTTTGAACAAAGGAGATCTATTGAGGACATTGATATCATTTCTCTTTGTATCTTTGTATCTTCCTCGTTTGGTGCCTGAAGATACTGCTCACCATACAACCGGATGACCAACTTGGCAAACCTACGGACGGACTCCGTGGTTGTATCTTGCCCAATGCGAAGATACTCGTCGGTATAATCCGCGAATATGCCATAAGCGAGTACCCACATTGCCGCCGATATCTTTTGATATGCACTAAACCCCATGATACCGGCGGCGGATCTACGACGTTTAAAATAATAGGAGGCGGCCTCACAATCGGTGACAATCTTCACAAACAAACTACGACGCATCTGGTACCTTCTGCGGAAGAGACGAGGAGGGTATGTAGGTACCTCCGCGAAGTAGTCTTGCATCAAATGCTCGTGTTCGAGAGCGCGGTTCCGATAGATGGTGAGTCGCCCCATCTTCGACCCTCTCCTCTGATCCATAAGCTTCACGCGGTCTTCAAACGCTTGCACGTCGACGAGGAGGCTCATCATCTCGACGTCGTCGTCTTGCAACAACTCGTCAATGTCCGAATCGTCGGATGACGACCAATCCGACGAATCGGACAACAAGTCCATGTCGTCGTTGTTCACCTCCATCTACATACCAAGTGGCTACAATTAGTGCCAATGAAGCAAAAATTAAAAACTAAAAAAGTAAAAAAAAAATCACCGGGGCGGGGCGGGGACGGCCGGCCGAGGCGGGGCGCGGGCGGGCGGCGACTGGGGCGGGGCGGGGACGCGGTCGGGCGTCTCAGGCCGGGGCGGGGCACGAAGGGGTGGCGGCGGGACGCGGAGGGGCGGCGACCGAGATGCGGAGCGGCGGGGCGCGGAGGGGCGGCGGCCGGGGCGCGGAGGGGCAGCGGGCTGGCGGCGGCGGCGGCGGATTCCTCTAGCGGGGAAGCAACTTCCTCCCGCGCGAAGGTGGAAATGGAGTGCGGGTTGGGGGGAGTTTTTCCTTCCAACCCTCACTTCTACAGGCTGGGAAGGCGTTTGAGGGTTGGACCTCTAAATTTTTTTACGGGTTTAAGGGTTTAAGGGTTCTAGTCTACGCCATTTTTTCAATGAAAACTGTAAAAAAAAGCGGTTTTTTTAAGGGTTTGAGGGTTTGAGGGCTCTACTGGACTTGCTCTAAGAATATGTACAACGATGTACACTCAGTTGTCTATAAGGAGCACCACCTAGGATTTTGTTGTTGAGGTGGAGAAAGAAAGAAAAGAGAGACAAGTCTGTCTGTAGAATTACGGTCGATCTATAACGCTAGAAAATCGGTTGTTATCGATGACCTATTCCCGTTGTATCAAGGGTGTCAATAATTTTGCATTTATCTTCTTACCCGTCTACCAATTCCAGCAGAACAAGCAGTTTCATATACTCCCTTCGTTTTTAAATATAAGACCTTTTAAAAAAATTATTATAAATTAGATATGGAACAAAATAAATGAATCTACATTCTAAAATATGATTATATACATATGTAAGTAGTTTATAATAAAATCTTTAAAAAGTCTTACATTTAAAAACGGGAAAGTAGATGATTAATAAGACAACCCATTAGAGCTCTTTTACGGTACCCTGGGTGAAATATCAGCCGTCCAATCTTACTTAACGAACGGTGAGAAGTGAGTTATACTGCTCAATTCGAGAGATGAAATCGTGAACGGTATAGCCTGTACTGCGCGGCTCGAGTCCTCCAGTATAGACGTGGCGAGGGCATTTTGGGAAGAAGAAAAAAACAGCCGCCCGCGAGGCCAGTTTGGCCCATTCCACCCCATCCTGTCCCTCCCAGTTCGTTCCCCACGACGCTCACACTCGCTAAGGTTCCGGCTGCCACCGTTGTGCGTTGCCCTTCCGCCCCCTACTCATCGTAGCCGCCGGCACCTCCCCCTCCTGCTCCCGCTCCTCGTCGTCGTCGCCACGCTGCGGGGAGTGGTGCCGGCCGCGGGCGTCGCGGAGTCGTGCGCTCACTAGGGTTTCGGCCACCACCGGCGTGTGTTGCCCTCCCTCCGCTGCACAGATAGGGATCCATGGCTCCTTTGCCTCGTCGCCGCCGGCACCTATCCCTCCTACTCCCGCTCCTCCTCCTCGCCGCCGCGCTGCGGGGAGCGGCGCCGGCCGCGGGCGCCGCGGAGTCCTTCCGAAAAGAGAAAGAGCGCATGGTGGACACTCATCGTAGTTTCGCGAACGGCAGCGGACAGGGAAAGGGCGGCGGGAAGCGCGCGCCGTCGTCGCCGCTGCAGCCCCCGTCCTCCGCCTCTCCCAACAAGCGCTCCAAGGTGACCCTGTCCGGGCTGGCCGCCTGTCCAACAAGCGCTCCAAGGTGACCTTGGCCGGGGTGACCCCAGGAGAAGGCGCCCGTCGCCGCGGCGGCGGAGGCGGAGCAGGGGCCGAGGACCTCGAGGTCGAGGCCTGCTAAGGCGGTGGGGAAGACGCTCGCGCCATCGACCGCGCGGAAAGCGCTGCCTACGGGGGCGAGGATAGGGTCGCAAGCGAGGCAGTCGCCGCACTAGGGGCCGTGGGCGAGGCTGCTGTCACAGTAGTTGCAGTGATTCATTTCAGCACCATCCCATCGGACCGGCGACTGCTTGGATCGTGGCCAGGACCTGCATTGATTCATTTCAGACAGTAACTGGAAGTTCGGTACACTTCAGAGGACTACATGTTGTTATCATAGTTTGCAGGGAGTTACCTGAATATTCCTGGGGCTGGGGGAGTTCAGAAACAGTTTCAGGAAGAGATGATGGATTGTGCAGTAGTATTTGATTGTGATGCATACATGTCAAATGGTTTGCGGCCAGTCAGGAGCTCTAACATGACGACTCCGAAGCTGTATACATCGCTCTTCGGTGAGTATTGGCCAGACATGGCTACCTCAGGTGCCCTATATCCTGAGTTTTCTTCTGATTCCTGGAATTGATGCTACGCAAGTAAGTAATTGTTGATATAAATGTTTGCTCCTAAATTATGGTCATTAGCATTTGCATTGTGAAATGTGCAGAACACCAAACTCAGTATCATCTCACTTGTTTGATCCGATACTATCTAGCCTTGCATCCAACAAACAAGAAGTAATAGTTATACGATCCTAGCTAACTTTATTATGTTACTTGAACAGCAACTCATGCTTGATTCACTAAAATTATCCTTGATTAAATTGACGTCGTGCTATTTGAATATTTAATTTTGGATATAATAGCATAAATAAAATAGTAATATGCAGCATTTTCGGTTGCAAAATGACAACTAATTCCAGCATTTTCCTTTGATGATGTTAATCTTAAATTATGTGATATTCCTGCAGGTTGTCAGGAAGACTGAGGATATTGTGCATGACATTACCTGGAATTCCTGGTTTGGAATAAAATCTCCATACCCAGAATCTGAAAGGTGGGGGTTCAGCTCACTATCCTGCAGAATTCACATGATTGAGGACCACAGATGGCGAACATGTTTCATGTAGGTACCTGCAGAATTCACATGATTGTTACTGACATGAATTTTATTTCTAGATTAACACGAAGGGTTAACGCTGGTGTCTACTGCTCGGCCATGGAACCGACGTCTACTGCTCGTCCACTACGTAGGTTGGTCGTTTTTGGCAGAGGAGGCCACGATGGCTGGCCGCCCTGCCTACCTTGTAGGATTCCAGTCGACGCCAACATTCATGGCATCTTGATTTCCATGTAAGTAGCTTCTCCCTAATCCATGCTGGTAAAGTCCCAGAGAACTAATTATTGTTTAAGTCGTGTACATTTCTGCAGCAGCAAAGGAAATGCACCCGAGAGGTTGTTGTTTCTTAAGCTTAGATTAGTGATACTAAGACCTGCCATGCTTGTGCTGGACTCGTTGACTAGGCAATCAGTAATTGACCCATTAAGTTTAGAAGTGTTTAAATCTTGGTGCTCCAAAGTCTAATGGTAGTGGGCCAACTGAATTGTTCTGACTGAGATCCAGGCAGGTTAAATTGAGCCTTATATTGATGGGAAGCTTATGTATTGGACCACCAAGCTGGTCAGAACTGAAATCCATTTCTGTTCCCCTCATAAATTTCCCCTAGAAGCATAGATTTTCATCTTCTAACGACAACTCTAAGAAACACAAGCATAAATACTATCTATATGCGTCCATGCAATTACACGTGTATTCGTTTGAACTGATTCACATAACAAACACAAAATTCATTGTAAAACTTTCTAAAGTTCAATCCCAACATAAAAAATACGAGCATAAAGTTTAAACAAATATTAATCCTAATTTTATTGTAGAAAAGCTAGCAAATTCTAACAACTTTCAACTCTCTTCATCCTTCATTAATGACTTTGACTATCTTCTACTCCTCGCCGTTTCGCCGTCCTTTTGAGTTGAATGTAGACTCCACTAGGAGGGCGCTGAGTTGTTTCCTGAACCTGGGGATGTCATCCTGCATAATAGGTTGAGTTAGTTTGACAGCTGTAAAATTGCGAATGATATGGTTAAAATAAGTGTGGACATCGTACTGCTGTGTAGGCTCCATCTAGATCATTGCCTGTAAACTTTTCCATGTTCTTTACCGAAAAAAGCCCACATGACATGCTGCAATCATATGGATTGTTATAACTATTTTTTAGTACCAAAACTAAATGTGTGGTTTTTAATGTTGTGTACAGTACCTGTCTTGCTGTTGTGGTATATTTTTGATAACTTTAACTGTCCAAGTGTTGATGTCAAAATCCTTCCAAGTATCAAGTTTTTCGCAACCATTCCGAAATGCCGCTTCCATATGGAGTTGCATGCCTTTGAGCTACATTAAGTTAAGAAATATAAGACATAATATGAAAATTATCTCTTGGTATGTATGTAAGCATTGAGAAAATGTACCATGTTTTCTAGTTCGGGTGAGCTTTCTTAAACTGATTTGTTCTTGATAGCTTTGAATCCAGAATTTGCACTGCCCTTTTTTGGCATTGACAACCGACACGTACCAGTGTGTATCCTTAACATTCATAGGAAAAGCAACCTGCAATTTACACATAATTAGTTTTGTACCATTTAGAAAATGACTTAGGGTAGTGCGACGTACCATATCATGGGAAATGTACATTTTGCCAAGATTGCTAGCACATGTTTTGTTCTGTAGATCATGGGTATAACTTGCAACGCTTCCGTCTCTGACTAGCACACCGCTAACTGATGCCCTCTCTAGGTAGATCTTTCCGTCGGCCCGAATATCTGGTTTGGGGCGCATGTGACGTACCCATGTTATGGCTGCATCCAAAATATGAATCACAAAGTAGTAAGGATTTGAAAAAGAAAAGAACAATTTGTTTATTATTTAAGAAGTTACCACATACCTTGCATTTTAGCCATCCATCCGTAAAACTTTTAAAGCGTGGAGCTATCAAGCATCTAAGATCAGCTCGATAGAGATGAATTTCGTCAATTTGTACCAACACTTTCGAAGACGGGGATGCATTGACATAGTCAATGACCTCTTCAATTATCTTCTCATCCGGAGCATCATCCGTTCCCATTCTGGGAGCACTCACATCTTTAGGATTTATCTTACATCTTTTAGTTCTCTTGGGTTCAACAAAATAAACAAAATCCTTGTTATTTGCAGAAGTGGATTTCCTTTGTCTCTTCTTTTGTCCCGTCACCGTAGAACGTCTTGTTGCCTGCGTGTTAGAGGGAGGAGTTCGTTAAAAAAATAGCTAGTCCCCTAATTAATGTATATACATACGTCTGATTTTAGGACATCGTCTTTGTCAAACTCTTTGTGCTCACTAGTGGTGTCATCGTGACCACCCTGCAAGTCTCTTTCAAACTCCTTGTGCTCCATAGTGGTGTCATCCTGAGCACCCTGCAAGTCACAGGAAGGAGCTTGTAAAATGTGAAAATTAACTAACATAATTAACATAGTTAGTAAACTACATCAAAGTCTGAAGCCAAGTCACGCCCACGAAGGGGCGAGGGAACAGATTTGTCGTCGGCCTTGTAATCATATTCTGGTCGGCCCCAATAGTCCTGCATAGGGGTCTGCTTGTCATTATTTTATACATAGGAATAAAAGAATGATTAAATGTGTGTTTCAATGGTAGGGTACTTACATTAGCGTTCAGGTTGGTGTATAGCAAGTTCCTCATATCTGAATTCTCCTTCTCTAGCTGTCTGAATTTGCGCAACATTTGTACACGTGTCTGAAGGTGTTGTTCCATCAAGTCTTTTCTCATTCTTAAAACCACGTAGCACCAGCTGTAGACCAAAAATAAATAAAATTAGTAACTCATTGGGTCATAAAGAAGTAGTACATAACTTAAGAATAAAAAAATTACCTTCGAATTTGTTGGTGGCAATTCATCAAACATCTCAGGTGTCGGTAACCTTGGTACGTCCCAAGGCTCCTTCAGGTCATGTACGGTCTGAAATAAATTGATACAGTTGGTTATAATTTTAATAATAAAAATATGGAAGAATAAATACAAATGCTGAACGTTACGTAATTTATGTACCTCTCCGAAGAATAAATACAAATGCTGAACGTTACGTAATTTATGTACCTCTCTGGCCTCAAGGCCGTGCTTATCAAAAATAGCACAGACTTTGCGCGCTTTCGGCTCATCCCAGTATTGGACAAGTGGTGTATCTCATTTGCTGTAATCAATTGTTCTGTCTAATCTATCTAGACGACGCTTCTCCCAGAACCAAGACTGCAAAATTTGGATGTTAGTCACTGTATCATATTGTGATACAATGGTACATCTACATGATTACTATGAGGGTTAACCTGGAGCAACGAAAGGTTCCCCTCAAGGTTAACTGTACCCTGGAGTGCTATTCTTTCTGGATCTTTTCGCGCTGCATTATACTTGATAATGCACTTCATTAGATGATCACGCGAGAGCTTTGCAAAGTCTGTGGCCTTAATACTTTCCATTGTCGCCACTTTCGGTAGATAAGTTGAGCTAACGTATCTTTGAGTTGTTGGGCATAGTAGGACCCCAATTGAATATAAAATGAAGGGTCGGAGAAAATATATCCCATGTTCGTTTGTCTTTATATGTGCTTTTAAGCTTTTCTGCAGCTGTGCAAAAGTTATTCTGTGCTCTCAATGTGCTTCTAACTCTCTGTATATCCGGCTAACATCTTTTCCTCCAGGTTCAAGCCATATGAATCCCCGTGCAGGAATACCAAATATTTGCTCCACGTCCCGAGTGGTCATGGTTAGTGGTTTTTGGACCAATTGAAGAAAGTGAAAAGAAACGTGCTAGGAGAGTCACCCTTTTGGCTTGTACCCGAACCCCTACCATGAACATGGTCAATTTTTGACCATGCATGAAATCACACAAAATTTGGCCAATAACTGTGCATGCCCATGCTGGTCGTATATGCAAAATTTAAACGAATTTCGACACCGTATGCACATTGCGTCACGTTCGACTTGTATTTTAGTGTTTTTACATAAAAAATAAATACAATGCCATAAAACAATGGAATTTGGCATCCATTCTTTCCACTATGATACAATGTATTAGATTTGTTTTTAGACCAATTGAAGAAAGTGAAAAGAAACGTGCTAGGAGAGTCACCCTTTCGGCTTGTACCCGAACCCCTACCATGAACATGGTCATTTTTTGGCCATGCATGAAATCACACAAAATTTGGCCAATAAATATGCATGCCCATGCTGGCCGTATATGCAAAATTTAAATGAATTATGACTCGACTTATCTGTACAAAAGAATTTTTTTTGTGACCCTAGTTAATATATTTTCCTAATTTTTAATTACAACCTCCGTGAAGTGAAGCAAATAATTATATACTTAAGAATTTACATCACAAGTATATGATCTGGTTTGGTTGGTGCACTAATATGCTCGAGGTCATAGGTTCGATTCCCCCCAATGAGCATTTTTAATGTTTTGTCTGTAATTATTTATTATTATCACCCTGTGTTACTTCTACTGGATTTTTTAATTACACACGCACTCTCCTGATGGTGGGCCATGACCAACACACCGGACACACATACTCTCCAACACATGGAACTTCGTCGTTGCGAATTCAGGGTTCTGAACCTGAACGTGCATTTCTTCGGTCCGAGGCTAGACAAACAGTTGTATTGTAACCTCAGTAATGGAAGCACCCGCTTTTTGCAGGAACATGTCACACAACTCACAAGTACACAACTTGCAGCCTACCAGGCAGAACAACATGCCATAGTTACACAAGGCAGAAAAAAATGTTAAATTCTGCTACACCTAATATGTTGTTCTGCCTCTTGAGTCTTTTCCTCTTCCTTTTTTAAATTGTGAAGGAACAGCTACAATCGTTTCGGAAATTGGATTCATACAGATAATTCTCGTTTGCATGGACCTAACTTCTGGCCTACAAAACAAGTGTCCTCGGAAGTGGTTGTAGTTACATGCTGATGCTGATGCGTGGTCGTGGCTTGGCGTTGTCCCTTGTCTCTTATCAGGTTGATGGCAATAGCTGCAGCGAAGAAGATGTAGCACAAAGTCATGCAGTTCGCTGGAAGCGTGTTGAAGCCATCCACACCCAATATCGCCATGTTTCGGTACACAATGGCATACGGTGCTGGGTATTCGGTGCCGCTTGTACCGATGTTATGTATATCGAATCTGATTAGTTATTATGGGCGAACAATGCATATTAGAGCCAATGTAAATTCAGTAAAAGCAAGTAGATTATAAGTACAATGAAATTTGTCACATGCTCATGCAATCAAATGGCAGAGCAACAACTAGTCCACTAATCACAAGTAATAGACATAACTTATTTAAAAAGGTTGCAACTTATTAACTAGTACTCCCTCTGTTTCATCATGTACTGTATATATATTTTCTGAAAAGTCATACCTGTTAAGCATACTAAATGTTCTGCCACACAATGTAACCAAAAAAAAGTTCCAGGAGATGCATCACTTGTGCTAAACATTTTTTTCTTTCCAAATCTCGTTAAACGGCTTCCACCTCTTGTTGGATGTCTTGGATGGAGCTCCTTTCGATTTTTTTTTGGATTCCGGACATTTCCTGGACATGCTTGGTTTGACCCTCAAAAATATGCTGGAAGAGGGCCCAGTGATGCCGCCTCATTTTTCCCATTGTCTTCCTCGCCTCCAGCTATAATACCCTTGAGAAAAGCCACCACCTTCTGTGACATCTCCGTGCTGTTTGAAGCTTTGAATAAATACATACTACAAATGTTGCGGAGTTCATGGTATCGATCCATCCGCTCAGACCAATCGTGCATATTACCATCCTCTCTGAGTCAAATGCGGACTTGCCGACCATCGTCCATGTTGTCGAGACACAACACCTAGGAATGTTGATTAAGCCAAGGTATTTTAGAACAGAAAAAGTGTGTGCACACGGGATCTCCTCCGAGTACATCTTCAGACAACGGCAATTCACACTCTGAAGCAACGGGCCTGTCATGTCAAACCTCACATCATACGTCACATGCATACTCTCTTTGCGAGCGACTGTATACAGAACAACCTCGTCATTCTTAGTCACTTCTGCTACTTCCCATTTTGACAACTGCTTGATTTGTTGTTTTACCTTCTTGAACATCACTGGAGTATAAATGAGAGCAGCACTTTTCTCAAGCGGTTCAGCTGCTAATTCAGTAAATGGTACTGTGTCCGAAGCTGTAGCATCCAACTCAGCCTCATTCTTGCGGACACGTGATAAACAGTGATCCGAGTGCTCTAGCAAATCAACAAGTGACATTCTCCTATCCAGATTCTTATGAAGCCTAGGGTTTAGCCTTTCGCTACGCTGATTGCTCTGCATGCCAAGGAAATATCTACCTTTCGTATAGGCCCTAGACCACTTCTTCCTCAGCTCGTACATCCTCATAATCCAAGCATGTTTTTCAGAGATATCATAATCTACCATAAACTCAACCCAACGTTTCTCAAACTCATCGACATCCCAGATGTGATAAACAAATTTCCTAAAGTCCTTGAGCTTTTGCTTCCGTAGGTTTCGTATCATGTTTTGCTCGATGTGCCAACTGCACAACCGATGATCTGTGTTTGGCAAAACCGCCGCTATTGCCTTCGCCATCGCATGGTCTCCATCGGTGATTACTGATCTAGGATGTTTCTGCTTCGTTGACTCCAAAAATGCTTCAAGCAACCACAGAAAAGATGCCTCGGTCTCATCCGAGACAATACCGAAGCCAAACACGGTTGTGCTGCGATGGTGATTCTCGTAGAGGCTAGGGTTCTACCAGGTCTCGGACGTAGGTTGTAGGGGTGGAAGTGCGGGCTGTGAGGTTGGGGACGCCGGCGCCGGCGGTTGGGCGCCGTCGCGGCGTGAGAGAGAGAGAGGCGGCTAGGGTTTGGGGCTCTCGTCTCCTGAGGGCGACGACAACAGAATATACTGTTTATTGTGTGCTTAATATCGAAGGGGTACATGTGTTTATATAGGAGGACAGCCTCCACTAAACCCTAGATAACTTGGACTCTAACTTGGACTCTAATATAACTTGGACTCTAATATAACTTGGACTCTAAGATAGGTAAGATAACATGGGCTAAGCCCGTAATTAACCCTGCCCATTGAGCCTCCTCCGTTGGTACGTTGTACCGGTCATAACATCTCTCCCCGCCTTCTCAAACATCTCGTCCTCGAGCTGAACATCTGGAAACTGCTGGCGGAAATCGTCGAGCTTCTCCCAAGTCGCTTCCTCCTCTGGTAGGTCGGTCCATTGTACCAAGACATGCGAGACGCCGCGACGCTGCTGCGCCTGTAGCACCTTCGCCACCTGTGCGGAAGCTGGAAGGAGGCGGCCATCCAAAGTAGGAGGAAGGGCCGGTGTCGCTGCAGGAGGGTCCCCGCGGTAGGCCTTCAGTAAGCCGACATGGAAGACGTCGTGGAGGCGAGAACCAGCTGGCAGCTCCAAGCGGTATGCGAGTGTGCCGACACGCTCCAGCACACGAAAGGGACTGGCGTAGCGAGGTCCCAATTTGCGCTTGGAGCGCGGGTCCAGAGACTGCGTGGTCCTGTGGAGGAGGCTCAGCCACACCCAATCGCCCACCGCGAACTCCGCCTCGCGATGTCGAGCATCGTAGTACTTCCGAGCCAGCTGCTGTGCTTGGAGAAGACGCTGGCGTGCCTCAGCCAGAATGTCGTCGCGGGTGCGGAGTAAGTCGCCCGCCGTCTCGGACCGAGCCGTCCCAGGCTCGTAAGGGAGCATCGCCGGAGGTGGGCGCCCGTAGACCACCTCGAAAGGCGTGGTGCGCATGGCGGAGTGATAGGAGGTGTTGTAGCAGTACTCCGCCCACGCCAAGCAGTCCACCCAAGCTCGTGGACGATCACCAGTAACACAGCGCATGTACATGGCGATCACCTTGTTGACCACCTCGGATTGGCCGTCTGTCTGAGGATGGAACGCCGTGCTCATGCGGAGCTTCACGCCCGCCAGTCGAAAGAGATCCCGCCAGACATGTCCCGTGAACACGGGATCACGATCGTTGACGATGGACGACGGAAAACCGTGGAGGCGGACGATGCCGTCGAAGAAGGCCCGCGCCATGGAGGCGGCTGTATATGGATGACCCAGGGTGATGAAGTGCCCGTACTTGGAGAAGCGGTCAACCACCGTGAGGATGACGGACTTGCCGCCCACCTTGGGAAGGCCCTCGATGAAGTCCATGGAAATATCCGCCCACACCTGGGAGGGTACGTCCAGCGGCTGCAGTAGACCCGCGGGTCGTAGTGTCTCCGTCTTGTTCCGCTGGCACGTCACGCACGACTGCACCTAGTCGCGGACCATCGCGCCATCACCGGGGATGTAAAAATCAGCACGGAGACGATGGAGAGTCTTCTGCACGCCCTCGTGCCCTGCAGAGTGCGCCAAGGTCAGAACCTGGTGGCGCAGGTCGCCATGGTCGGGCACGAAGATGCGGCGGCCATGTAGGAGTAGCCCCTCGTCCAAGCGCCAGGGCACGTCCAGCTCGCCGGCGTCAAGGCGCTGGCGCTGGCCTGGGCGTCCACGGCCGTCGAAGTTGCCCGGCGAATGTCGTTGATGAAGGCGAAAGATGGCCCGGAGCGAATGCACATGATAGTGCCAGCCATGGCGACGTCGTCCGCGACATCCTCAGTGTCGCGGCGGGACAAGGCGTCGGCGACCGTGTTGAGACGGCCGGGGCGGTACTCAATCGTGAAGTCGAAGCCAAAGAGCTTGCTGATCCACTGGTGTTGCGGAACTGTGGAGAGGCGCTGGTCCAACAAGAACTTGAGGCTGTAGTGGTCCGTGCGCACACGGAATGACCGGCCCCAAAGATAAGGCCGCCAGTGGCACACCGCCTGAACCAACCCAATAAGCTCGCGCTCGTAGGCGCGAGCTTGTGATGGCGAGCGGCGAAGGGGCGGCTGAAGAAGGCGAGCGGTCCCTCGCCCTGGTGAAGGACGGCGCCGAAGCCGATGACAGAGGCGTCGCAGTCCACGATGAACGGCATATCAAAGTCCGGCATCTGGAGGACGGGTCCCGCCGTGAGCGCCCGCTGGAGAGCCTCGAATGCCGTAGTCACCTCCTCGTCCCAGGAGAAGGCGTCGCGTCGAAGGAGACGCGTCAGTGGCGCGGCGATGAGGCCGAAGTCCCGGATGTACTTCCGGTAGTAGCCGGCGAGGCCCAAGAAGCCGCGGAGCGCCCGCGGTGACCGCGGGAATGAGATCCTGGACATCACGAGGAGCTCCGGAATGGTCCGTAGGTAAAGATTGATATATAGGTAGTCCTGTTTTTGTCACCGAAAAAGTTTTGGGCTCATCGGTAGTGTACCGAAGTGCCGGGAGGGTACCGGGGACCACCGGGAGGGGTGTGACGACCCAAGGGCTTCATGGGCTGTGAGAGGAGGCAGACCAGCCTCTGGTGGGCTGGCCGAAGCCTCCCCTAAGGGCCCATGCGGCTGGAGTGGAGGAATAAGGCAAAAAGCCAAAAGGTGGAAAGAGTTTCCAAGTGGAAGGAGTCCTAATCCTACTATGATTGGAGTAGGACTCCTACTCTCCTCCTTGCGGCCAAGGAAAAGGGAGAGCCCTAGGGCACAACCTCCTTCCTCCCTCCTCATATATATACTAGAGGTATTGCGGGTTTTTGGATATAGAAATCAGCCACGGCTGCCTCTCCCTCCCTCTAGATCTGTTTCTGCTCTAGTATAGTTCGGCAGTGCTTAGGCAAAGCCCTGCTGGATTAGTTCACCACCAGCACCACCACGCCGCCATGCTGGAGAACTCATCTACCTCTCTGCCCCTCTTGCTGGATCAAGAAGGCGGAGATCGTCATCAAGCTGTACGTTTGCTGAACGCGGAGGTGTCGTCCGTTCGGCACTAGATCGGCATGGATCATGATGGGATTGCGGGACGGATCGTGATGAAATCGCGGGACGAGCTACGATTTGGATCGCGAAGATTTTCCACTACATCAACCATGTTATATACGCTTCCGCTTAGCAATCTACATGAGTATGTAGATTCACTCTCCCCTCTCGTAGATGATCATCACCATGGATAGATATTGCCTGTGCGTATGATTTTTTTTGTGTCCCATGCAATGTTCCCCAACAGTGGCATCATGAGCTAGGTTCATGTGTAGATGATATCTCGAGTAGAACACAAAAGAGTTTGTGGGAGTTGATGTCCAATTTTCTACCCTCCTTAGTCTTTTCTTGATTCGGCGGTATCGTTGGATTCAAGCGGCCCGAACCAACATTACTCGTACGCTTACGAGAGACCGGTTTTATCGACTAACATGCAACTTGTTGCATAAAGATTACTAGAGGGTGCTTGTTTCTTCAACTTTAGTTGCATCGGATTTGACTGAGGCGGTCCTTGGAGAAGGTTAAATAGCAACTTGCATATTATCGTTGTGGTTTTGTGTAAGTAAGATGCGATCATACTAGATACCCATAGCAGCCACGTAAAACAGGCAACAACAAACTAGAGGACGTCTAAGTTGTTTTTGCAGGGTATGCATGTGATGTGATATGGCCAAAGACATGATATGATTTATTGGATGTATGAGATGATCATGTTGTAATAGCTAAATATCGACTTGCATGTCGATGCTACGACAACCGACACGAGCCATATGTTGTCTTTAATTATTTTGCGCTTCGTGATGCTTTTCTTTATCGCTAGTAGTAGCTTTAGTAGTAACAACATAGTTAGCGCGACAACCTCGATGGCAGCACAATGATGGAGATCATGATGATGGAGATCATGGTGTGGCGCCGGTGGCGATGGAGATCATGCCGGTGCTTTGATGATGGAGATCTAGAAGCACAAGTTCATGGCCATATCATGTCACTTATGATTTGCATGTGATGTTAATCCTTTTATGCACCTTGTTTTGCTTAGGATGAATGTAGCATTATAACGTGATCCCTCACTAAAATTTCAAGATAAAATTGTGTTCTCCCCGACTGTGCACCGTTGCGACAGTTTGTCGTTTTGAGACACCACGTGATGATCGGGTGTGATAGACTCAACGCTCACATACAACGGGTGCAAAACAGTTGCACACGCGGAACACTCGGGTTAAACTCCACGAGCCTAGCATGTAGAGACATGGCCGCAAAACACAAGAGACCGAAAGGTTGAGCATAAATCATATAGTTGATATGATCAACATGGAGATGTTCACCATTGAAACTAAACTCAACTCACGTGACGATCGGACTTGAGTTAGTGAACTTGGATCATGCGACACTCGAATGACTAGAGGGATGTCAATTTGAGTGGGAGTGCTTAAGTAATATGATTAATTGAACTCATTATCATGAACATAGTCAAAAGGTCTTTGGAAATTATGTTGTAGCTTGCGTTGTAGATCTACTGTTTTTGATATGTTCCTAGAGAAAACTTACTTGAAAGATGATAGTAGCAATTATGCAGACTCGGTCTGTAAAAACTGAGGATTGTCCTCATTGCTGCACAGACGGCTTATGTCCTTATGCACCGCTCGGTGTGTTGAACCCCGAACGTCGTGTGTGGATGTTGTGAACATCTGGCATACACGTTTTTGAGGACTACATGATAGTTTAGTGCGTAATACTTAACGACTTAGAATTGAGGCACCGAAGACGTTTTGAACGTCACAGAACATATGAGATGTTCCAGGAGCTGAAATTGGGATTTCAGGCTCGTGCCCACGTCAAGAGGTATGAGACCTCCGACAAGTTTTTGGCCTCCGAAGTAAGGGAGAAAAGATCAATTGTTGAGCATGTGCTCAGATTTTCAGAGTACTACAATCGCTTGAATCGAGTGGGAGTTGATCTTCCAAATAAGATAGTGCTTGACATAGTTCTCCAAAGTCACTGCCACCAAGCTACAGAGCTTGGTGATGAACCATAATATATCAGGGATAGATATGATGATCCTTGAGCTATTCGCGGTGTTTGACACCACGAAAGTAGAAATCAAGTAGGACCATCAATTGTTGATGGTTAGTAAAACCACTAGTTTCAAGAAGGGCAAGGGTAAGAAGGGATACTTCATGAAAGGCAAACCTATTGCCGCACTAGTTAAGAAACCCAAGGTCAAACCCAAACCCGAGACTAAGTGCTTCTATTATGAGGGGAACAATCACTGGAGCGGAACTACCCTAGTTACTTGCTAGATGAGAAGGCTGGCGAAGTCGACAAAAGTATATTGGATATACATGATATTGATGTGTACTTTAATAGTACTCCTAGTAGCACCGGGATATTAGATACCAGTTTGGTTTCTAAGTGTTAGTAACTCGAAATAAAAACTATGGAATAAACGAAGACTAGCTAAAAGTGAGGTGATGATGTGTGTTGGAAGAAATTTCAAGGTTGATGTGATCAAACATCACACGCTCCCTCTACCATCGGGATTAGTGTTGAACCTAAATAAATGTTATTTGGTGTTTGCGTTAAGCACGAACATGATTGGGTCGTGTTTATTGCAATACGATTATTTATTTAAAGAGAATAATGGTTATTCTATTTGCTTGAATAAATACCTTCAATGGTTTGTTGAATCTCGATCGTAGTGATACACATGTTCATAATATTGATGCCAAAAGATACAAAGTAGTAATGATAGTACCACTTACTTGTGGCACTGCCTCTCGAGTCATATTAGTGTAAAACACATGAAGAACCTTCATACTGATGGATCTTTGGACTCACTCATTTTTGAAACATTTGAGACATGCACACCATGTCTATTCGTGTAAACGCATGAAGAAACTCCATGCAGATGGATCGTTTGGACTCACTTGATTTTGAATCACTTGAGATCTGCAAATCATGCCACGTGGGCAAGATGACTGAAGGCCTCGTTTTCCAGTGAGATGGAACAAGATAGTAACTTGTTGGAAGAAATACATTTTGATGTATGCAGTCCAACGAGTGATGAGGCACGCAGTGGATATCGTTATGTTCTTACTTCACAAATGATTTGAGTAGATACTGGTATATTTACTTGATGAAACACGAGTCTAAATTATTTAAAGGTTCAAATAATTTCAGAGTGAAGTTGAAGATCATCGTGACAAGAGGATAAAATATCTACGATATGATCGTAGAGATGAATATGTGAGTTGCGAGTTTGGTACACAGTTAAGGCAATGTAGAAATTGTTTCACAACTATGCCACCTGAACACCATGGTGTGATGGTGTGTCCCGACATCATAGCCGCGCCCTATTGGATATGGTGCATACTATTTTGTCTCTTATCGAATTACCACTGTCGTTTTGGGTTAGCCATTAGAGACAACCGCATTCACTTTAAATAGGGCACCACGTAATTCCGTTGAGATGACACCATATGAACTCTGGTTTGGAGAAACCCAAGATGCCGTTTCTTAAAAGTTTGGGGCTGCGACACTTATGTGAAAAAATTTCAGCATGATAAGCTCGAACCCAAAGCGGATAAATGCATTTTCATAGGACACCCAAAACAGTTGGGTATACTTCCTATCTCACATATGGAATCAAAGTGTTTGTTTCTAGAAACGGGCCCTTTCTCGAGAAAATTTTCTCTCTAAAGAATTGAGTGGAAGGATGGTGGAACTTGATGAGGTTACTGAACCGTCAATTCAATCAATGTGTAGCAGGGCGCAGGAAGTTGTTCCTGTGGCGCCTACACCAATTGAAGTGGAAGCTGATGATAGTGATCATGAAGCTTCAGGGTCAAGTTACTACAAACCTCGTAGGTCAACAAGGTCACGTACTGCTCCAGAGTGGTACGATAACCCTGTCTTGGAGGTCATGTTGTTGGACAACAATGAACCTATGAGCTATGGAGAAGCGATGGTGGGCCTGGATTCCGACGAATGGATGGACACCATGAAATCTGAGGTAGGATCCATGTATGAAAACAAAGTGTAGACTTTGGAAGAACTACTTGATGGTCGTAAGGTTGTTGGGTACAAATGGAATTTTAAAAGGAAGACAAATGATGATGGTAAGTGTCACCATTAAGAAAGCTCGACTTGTCGCAAAGATGTTTCCGACAAGTTCAAGGAGTTGACTACAATGGGACTTTTCACTCATAGCGATGCTTAGAGTCTGTTGGAATTATGTTAGCAGTTGCTGCATTATTTATGAAATCTTGCAGATAGGATGTCAAAACATTGTTTCCTCGACGGTTTCCTTGAGGAAAGGTTGTATGAGATAGAACCATAAGGTTTTGTCGATCCTAAAGGATGGTGACAAGTATGCAAGCTCCACCGATCCTTCTATGGACTGGAGCAAGCATCTCGGAGTTGGAATATACACTTTGATGATATGATCAATGTTTTTGGTTTTATACAAAGTTTAGGAGAAACTTGTATTTACAAAGAAGTGAGTGGGACCACTATAGAATTTCTGATAAATGTATGTGGTTGACATATTTTGATCGGAAATAATTTAGAATTTTTGTAGAGCATAAAGGGTTGTTTGAAAGGAGTTTTTCAAAGGAAAACCTGGATTAAGCTACTTGAACATTAAGCATCAAGGTCTATGGAGATAGATCAAAGCGCTTAATAGAACTTTCAATGAAATGCATGCCTTGACAAGTTTTTGAAGGAGTTCAAAATAGATCGGCAAAGAAGGAGTTCTTGGCTATGTTGTAAGGTGTGAATTTGAGTAAGACTCAAAGCCCGACCATGGCAGAAGAAAGAGAAAGGACGAAGGTCGTCCCCTATGCCTTAGTCGTAGGCTCTAAAGTATGCCATGCTGTGTACCGCACCTGATGTGTGCCTTGCCATGATTGTGTCAAGGGGTACAAAGCGTGATCCAAGATTCGCTGAACAACGGTCAAAGTTATCCTTAGTAACTAGTGGACTAAGAATTTTTTTCTCTATTATGGAGGTGATTAAAGAGTTCGTCGTAAAGAGTTACGTCGATGCAAGCTTTGACAGTTGACACTAATCTGAATAACTCTGAGTAGTAAACCGGATTCGTATAGTGGAGCAGTCATTTGGAATAGTTCCAAATAGTGCGTGGTAGCAGCATCTATAGAATGACATAGAGATTTGTAAAGCACACACGGATCTGAAAGATTCAGACCCGTCGACTAAAAACCTCTCTCACAAGCAAGATATGATCAAACCCTATAACTGTATGGGTGTTAGATTCATTGCAATCACATAGTGATGTGAACTAGATTATTGACTCTAGTGCAAGTGGGAGACTGTTGGACATATGCCCTAAAGGCAATAATAAATTGGTTATTATTACATTTCCTTATTCATGATAATCGTTAATTATCCATGCTAGAATTGTATTGATTGGAAACTCAAATACATGTGTGGATACATAGACAATACACTGTTCCTATTGAGCCTCTAGTTGACTAGCTCATTGATCAAAGATGGTTAAGGTTTCTTGGCCATAAACAAGTGTTGTCACTTGATAATGGGATCACATCATTAGGAGAATGATGTGATGGACAAGACCCAACCTATGAACGTAGCATATGAATGTGTCAGTTTATCGCTACTGTTTTCTGCACGTCAATGTATCTGTTCCTATAACCATGAGATCATGCAACTCCCGGACACCGGAGGAATACCTTGTGTGTATCAAACGTCGCACCGTAACTGTGTGGCTATAATGGTGCTCTACAAGTGTCTCTGAAGGTGTCTGTTGGGTTGACATGGATCAAGACTCGGATTTGTCACTTCGTGTGACAAAGAGGTATCTCGGGGCCCACTCGGTAATACAACATCAAAACAAGCCTTGCAAGCAATGTGACTAAGGAGTTCGTCGCGGGATCTTGTATTACGGAACGAGTAAAGAGACTTGCCGGTAACGAGATTGAACTACGTATAGAGATACCGACGATCGAATCTCGGACAAGTAACATACTTACGGACAAAGGGAACAATATACGAGATTAACTGAATCCTTGAAATAGAGGTTTAATCGATAAAGATCTTCGTAGAATATGTAGGAGACAATATGGGCATCCAGGTCCCGCTATTGGTTATTGATCAGAGAGTGTCTCAGGTCATGTCTACATAGTTCTCGAACCCGTAGGGTCTGCGCACTTAAGGTTCGGTGACGTTTCGGTATAGTTGAGTTATAGGTGTTGGTGACCAAAGGTTGTTCGGAGTCCCGGATAAGATCCTGAACGTCACGAGGAGCTCCAGAATGCTTCGGAGGTAAAGATTGATATATAGGAAGTCCTGTTTTGGTCACCAGAAAAGTTTCGGGCTCATCGGTAGTGTACCGGGAGTGTTGGAAGGGTAACGGGGACCACCGGGAGGGGTGTGACGACCCAAGGGCTTTATGGGCTGTGAGAGGAGGCAGACCAGCCCGTGGTGGGCTGGCCGAAGCCTCCCCTAAGGTCCCATGCGGCTGGAGTGGTGGAATAAGGCAAAAAGGCAAAAGATGGAAAGAGTCCTAATCCAACTAGGATTGGAGGAGCACTACTCCTCTCCTCCTTGCAGCCAAGGCAAAGGGACAGCCCTAGAGCGCAGCCTCCTCCCTCCCTCCTCCTATATATACTAGAGGTATTGAGGGTTTTTGGATATAGAAATCAGCCACGGCTGCCTCTCTCCCCCTCTAGATCTGTTTCTCCTCTAGTCTACTTCGGCAGTGCTTAGGCAAAGCCATGGTGCATTAGTTCACCACCACCACCACCATGCCGCCGTGCTGGAGAACTCATCTACCTCTCTGCCCCTCTTGCTGGATCAAGAAGGCGGAGATCGTCATCGAGCTGTACGTGTGCTGAACACGGAGGTGCTGTCCATTCGGCACTAGATCGACATGGATCATGATGGGATCGCGGGACGGACTGCGATTTGGATCACGAAGATGTTACACTACATCAACCGCGTTATATACGTTTCCGCTTAGCGATCTACAAGGGTATGTAGATTCACTCTCCCCTCTCGTAGATGATCATCACAATGGATAGGTATTGCATGTGCGTAGGAATTTTTTTGTTTCTCATGCAACGTTCCCCAACAGAATGTTCTCTAAGTTTGGGCCATCGTCACGTGATTTATCTCAAAGGCCGAAATTGTGCTCAAAGTACATATAGTTCATATTCAGAGTACTAATCAGACGATTAAGCCCTCAAGACAACCTCGAATGAGAAAATGTTCTACAAGAATTGTCTTCGTCTCGTCGAAACACTCGATTTTGATATAAAGATCGTCTCAATCGAAGGTCGTATGCAACCCGTGGAGCCAAAACAAGTCCAGTAACACAAGCTGCACAGTCATTTTGGATCCACCGAGTTTTCTGACTCGGTGACACAGAGTTGACTCGGTAATTCTGAGAAAAGTCACTCGGAAATTCCAAGTGAGATACAGAAGATTACAGAAAGTTGATCATGTTAACTCGGTAGGACCGAGAAAAATCACTTGGTGGCTTCGAGTTGGTACGAAAATTGGTGAAGTTTCCTGTCCGTGTTAGGTTAGGGTTTTGGATGTTTTAGACGGGATTTTTAGTCCTTTTCTTGTACGGGAAATACAACCGCCTCATATATATGTCAGAGGTGCTGGCCGATTGAACAACACACAATCGAACAAATCAATCTACTATTTTACCCTAGTTTTTACATCTCTCCCTTGTTCTTTCTCTCTCGTTCTTCGCTTGTTCTTCGTGTTGGAGATCAGCGATCCTCGAGGCACTAGGGGCAGGCGAACCGACCTAGGGCAGTCCATAGCCGCCATGCGTCCATACGGGGTCCTTCCCGGGCGCTTGGGGGTTTCGGGTCTTCAAAAGCGCCAGCCGACTGTCTTGCGTACCGCGCTGCCGGTCGGGTCTACTTCGACATGAGCTGCGGTGCATCACGTCCGGAGTCGGGGGTACACGTGACGGGTTCGTGTGCGAACACACATGACTATGTCTACAGTAAAACATTGGTGACAACTTAAGTCAACAGCGTCCGCGTCGTCACTACTATCCACGCCACTCCCGCTATGACTGCAGGAGGGAATGAAGGAGAGACAAGGAAGGCATGAGAAGGGGATGTATTTACTGGCCTAGGTGCCGACCCATCACGGACACAACTCATGATGGTGCAACGAATAAGACGATGCAAGCGCAAGACTTCAAATTCAGTCACAATCTCATGCTTCACTCTCGCTATGACCGAGAAAAATGTTAGAAATATAATTATATTTAAGGTAAAGATTAGAAGTTAGAGATGGAATAGAATTAAATCATGTATGCCTTGCCCTCTACTTCAAGTTTCTCTCCCTTTTATTATACTCTATATGTACCCACACGTGAGTCAGATCAATACAAGAAGACAACTATAAACATTAGCCATCCTACAATTTCTACAACTAAAACGGTGATCGCTCTAGTTTCTTGGCACATTTGGATGGAGTGAAATAGCTGCACTTTCAGAAGCAAGCTGCCGAGTGGCAGAGATGTGATCGAGGCATGCACAAGGAACATGGAGCAATGACAGCTAGCCGGAGCAAAGTGCCTTCTCGGGATTTGACGTGAGAGATCATACCGTCCACGTGAGAGGTTCCTTCTCTTTTCTTTGTTGTACTGATCACTTGATGGCCAAATTCACTGTTATGATCCTTTGTCGTTATTTTAGCATGACTTGATCCTATATGTAAACTTGTTTCGAATTTAATCTTTTTTCTATCATTATTGTCTTTGACAATAGGGTAACACATCCTATAGTCAAGGCCTTTAACGATAAAACTTACCAACGCCGTCACGTCCGTTCAGTGCGAAAAAATCCTACCGTCATAGTCTTTGATGGTAGGACGTGTTATCCTACCTTCATAGTCTATGATGGTAGACACCTGCATGCAATTATTATTTTATTATAATTGCATGCTATGGCGGTAGGGTCTTTTTTTTGAATTAAACAAACATGATGGTGTAAGTAAGTCCTATCGTCAAAGGCCTCGGCGGTAGGGTAAGAGTCACATCCGAAAAACTTTTACATATAGGGTTAAATCATGCTAAACTAACCGAAAATAATCAAAGCGGTGAATTTGTCCTCACTTGATCACCATTTGTCATCACTCTACTGCTATGCTGCTAAGAGCATCTTGAGCCGTTCGCCCCCCACGGGCTTGAAATAGTGCCGTCTGGGGGCGTGTTGACGGAAAAATCGGCGGGGGAGGGTGGGGGGGGCTCGGGTTTCGAGCCGCTCCCCAAGGTCGCCCCAATCTTTTTTAATCAAACTCGGCCAAAAACGGCATAAATTTGAAGGAAATTTAGTGTCTTCATTGATATTTGTACAAAACTGAAATAAAAACATAATTTAAAAAGAAATTGAAACACTACTACGCTGCCGCCCGCCGTCGCTGCCTTTTACATACCGAAAAGCTTGTAGAAGTTGGTGTAGTCACCTCCGTCGCCGTCGTCGTTGTCGTCGTCGTTGTCCTGCACTCCACCACCGTCCTTGTTGCACCTCTGCCATGGGTCGTCGTGGCAGACGGGGTTGTACGGTCCAGGCGCCTCCTCGTTGTTGTGGTCGAGGATGACAACGCCGCCCTCCTCGCGGCCGCGGCGCCGGGCGGCGATCTCCTCAGGGGCGCAGTGCTGTCGCTCCATCTTCTCCCAGACATAGTCGCCCCACGCCCATTTGAGGGCGGTCTCGTCGGCGGCGGCCATGTCCAGGTGCTACCGCTATACGGGGAGGACCGCCTACTCGGTCTTCGGCTTAACGAGGCGGGAGGAGGAGCCACCCTCATTGGTGACGATGCGCCACTGCACGTGCCCCGCCCGAGCGGGGTCTCGAGCGACTCCGGCTTGACAGGGAGGAGCGACGGCGATTCGGAGGAGCGGGAGCGGGAGCCGGACGAGGAGGATGACGTGGTTTCCATGCCCCTCGGCGTCCAGGAACTACCGCGGCGGCGGGAAAAGGAGGGTGGTGCCGAGTATTCCAACCGCGGTGAGTTACCGCCCTCGATGTGCTCGAGGACGACCTACAACGTGTGGCCGGGGACGCCCCACCATAGGCGACGCTCCTCGGAGTTGAAGCGGTCGTGGGGGTCAGCACCGTTGGTGGCGGCGAGCTGGTCGGTGTGGCGGCATTCGAATAATGACGTCCACATTGTGTTGCTATCGGGCGCGTACCTCGGTAGGTTCCGCGAAGCCTCCGGCATGACAACCAGATGCGCGCGATCTCCGTGCGCCGATCACCTCGTTGGCAACGGTGGCACCGATACCCCGCCGACGCTCAGTCTCCACGAGCTCGACACCCGCATGTCTGGTGGCGCCACGTAGTCCGCCTCGTAGAGGAGGCGGGCTCGGGACTCGTGAGGTGGAGGCGGCCGAAGCCGTTGGCCGCCGCTCCTTCGTCGGGGGTAGCGTTTGACCATTGGAGGAGAGAGGATGTCACATCCCTGACCCCTTAAGCAAGTTAGTCTTGTGCTCATGTCTTCTTTGCATTGCATCTAAGAATTTGTCAACAAGAACAAGAAAGTGGCAAAGGAAAAACTCAAAACCCTAGCCACTACTTTAAATAAGGAAAATCTCAAACTAGTTAAAATCAATGAATCCAAAATGGCCTCAAGAAATGTTCAAACTTTCTGATAAATCATGAAAGTACATGAGCATTGGAGAAAACTATTTTCTTGACACTTTAAGCATTTTAAATAAATGCAAAAGCTACTAGTTTCAAGTTTTAAAATTTGAAATCAGAAACTTTAGATTTTCAAAAATGTTGAAAACTTTGGAAATAGTTGGAAATATTCCAACAAATATTCTAGGGTGCTTAACATAGCTTTTACAATTTATTTGGGAGTTGAAATAATTAGAAAATCAGTGAAATAGTAAAACAGAAACAAAAACAGAAAGAAAAAGGAAAAGAGGTTACTTAACGCTCACCTGGCCCGGCCCATCTAAGCCCCTGTCGTCTTCCTCCCCGCCAGTGTGCAGCAGGAGGTGGCCGCCGCGTTCTCCGGCGCGGCCACGCACCTGTGCGCCTGCCTGGCCGCCGCCTCGCGAGGGCAAGGCTGGGGATAAGCTCCTCGAGGCCACCCCTATCCAGTCCCAGCGCCAGTTCTCCCCCTCCTCTCGGATCTCTCCTCCCCCTTCTCCCGCCATTGGAGCCCGAGCAGAGCTCGAGCTCGTCGTCGTTCTAGCCGACCTCCCTTCCTTCTGAGCCGCGCGTTAGCTCCGCCGCAACCCCCTGAAGCTTCCTAGCCACGAGCCCGACGCCCAGATGCAGTGAATCAACGCGCAGCCGTCGTCTTCTTCCTCGGGTCACCGAAGATCGCCGCCGACGTTCTCCCTCTCCAGGCCGTCCCCGAGAAGACTAGCGCCACCACTGCACTCCCCGTGAGCATGCGGTCTTTTCCCCTAAGATCTCCCCGTCGATCCCCTCCTCTAGCTCTAGTTTCATCGGAGCCCGACGAGGACCGCTGCTGCAGCTCGTCGCCGGCAGCCCTCCGGTGAAGTGCTGGTCCATCTGAGGCTACCAACGGCCTCAGGACGTCATGTAGATGCGTTAGGTGCCTAGCCCCGAGCGTTTTGACCCCGTATCCGATGGCTTCGACGATGGCCGAACTTGGTCACCGCCAAGCTCGTCGCCGGCGTTGATCTCGGCCACCCCAGCCCCTGGGGCTTGTTCCATCGTGCGCGCCATCGAGTGGTCGTTCCTCCCATGGTCTCAGCCGTGCGTTTGGCCCTCTGTGCGCCATTTCCGAGCCCTCCTGACGTTCTGGTGCTCGCCGGAGGCTCCCCGCCGGCGAGGACGACCTCGCCGCCGGTGGACCTCGGCTGGCGTGAGCCACTCACTGGTGGGGTCAGCCTCTGGCAAGATTAGAAATAATAAAAATAAATCAGTAAAAATAATAAGACACTGGCATGTGGGTCCAGTGGGTTTAATTAACTAAATAAGATTAATCCTAATCTAAAATTGACCTGAGAGACTGACCAGTGGGTCCCACTGGTCAGGTTTAACTTTCAACGGCGAGTTGGACCTGCTGATGCAATAAAAGTATTTTCCATTATTAAAATAATTCCAGAAATGTTTAAAACTTCAAAAATTCATAGAAATTAATGTGTAACTCCAATGAAAATAATTTATATATGAAAAAGTATCAGAAAAATTCAAGGAATCTGAATATGCTCTTTTCAATCATGTTTGAAAAAGTTATAGAACCCAAACATGTAGATTAATGATTAAGCCAATTCCTATAAATACTTTATAAATGGAATTTGAAAAATATTCAAATTTCATTATGAATGACATGATCAAACATTGTTCTAATAACCAACCAGTACCTTAACATGACATCTCATGCATGTTAACATCAAGTTGATCTGAGCATCAGGTCGAATCAATTAAATCGGTATCCGAGAATACCTGGTTTGAATTGATATCCGAATATTATTCAAATCAATCTCAAACCTAATACATGTTGATCATAATAGTTTATCACCTTGCATTCTCATGCCATGCTCATGCATCATCTTTCTTGCATATGATTGTTATTGATTGTTGCCATTCGTCTCGGTAGGCTCCGCACCCCCGGATTCCACCGAATATCCGTCTGTCGGATATTGTCCCTCCTCTGAGCAACAAGGCAAGCAACCCTTTTGATCATCCTGATAATTCCCATGTTCTTGCTCCTGCACTTATTTATTGCATTAGGATCAAATGCTTCAACTGCTTTTGCCACGTTAGTTGAACCCACTTCCTTTGCATGACCTAACCTTGTCACAGTAAATAGACGAACCTTGCAACCTAGCATACCTGGTAGTTGCTTGAGCCATGATGTGCCTTATCCTGCTATGCATGCTATGCTTAGAGTTGTGTATGGTCTGTCATCTGGGAGATGAACAGAATTGTGAGAATGTGTTCGGTAAGCAAAGGTTGTGTGTGGAACCTGACTTGGTAAAGGTACCGGTGAAAGGCTATGTAGGAGTACATGGCGGGTTGTTTCATTGGAACCGTCCATAGGAACTGAGTTCCGTGTATGTAATCCAAGACTAGATACTACCACATGCTGGGCCCTGAAATATGACCCCGCTCGACCTATTAATCGCGTAGTACTCGGTCCAGGAGTTGCAAGTAGTTTCTGGTGTTTATAGTAATGCTGGAGGCCGTGCATGGTGCTGACCTAAGAGGTGGGCCATGATGCGGTAGGCAGTGGCACGGTGTACCAAGTGGCACCCGGATGGTGGGCTTGGGAACCCTGCGCACATCGTTTGAGGCCGTGGCGGAAACCTCGGCCGGACTTCCGTACGGGTTACTCTCAGATAGGCGATAAACCTGGACTAGGTACTAGTGTGGTTAACGGTCGTGGCCGACTCCCTCGCTGGGCTTCCGCTTGAAGGTTGCCGAGGTGCATGACGTGCACATGGCGATAAGTGGCGAGAGCGCGTGTGACGAAGTACACCCCTGCAGGGTTATGATCTATTCGAATAGCCACGTCCGCAGATATGGACTACTTGGAGACATATGTTGTTCATAGATAACTTCAATGGCTACTCATAAAATTGCCAAGATAAGCGTGAGTGTCGTGGACGGCATTTCCGTATGGAGACGGAATGATTCCACGATAGTGTATTGTTGTGGTGTTAGTGGACTCGTGTGCGAGAAATCAAGTTGTCAAAAATTATTTCAAAATGCAAGTGGTCTAGCCACGAGTCAAATGCTGGCTTTCCGCATGAAACCCCACAATACCCCTTTTGATACCTTGCATGAGTAGTTAGTTATCCTAAAGTCTTGCTGAGTACCTTCGTACTCATGTTTGCTTAATAAATGTTGCAGAGGTTGCTAATGACCCTAATGAAGGGTTCTTCGTAGACATCGACGACGACGAGTAGCTGGTGTCCCAGCTACGATCTGGCCCTACGTTGGATCTGTAGTATAGTCAGGACATGTGCCTTCTAGTTGCCCTGTCTGTACTTAGACAGTTTTAAACTCTTCCGCTGGCTTGTAACTGAATGACTGCTATTATGGGTCGTGAGACCCTTAATGTGTAATATTATGTGTGTGGCTCTTCCGAGCCTCTTAAATAAAGGTTGTATGTTTATGGTTATGTTGTGATGCCATCGATGTATCTATACATATCGGTATGCCATGCGTACGTGTGTTGTACTTGATAAGTATGGGGTTCGATTACCTAGTCGTGAGCTTTAGTAGCATTGCTTACAAGGAAATGCCCCTTTGTGATCCAACGAGCCTTGGTAGTTCGCTACTGCTCCGGACACATTGGTTGACCGGCATGTGTCCTTCATAGCTGTTGTGTCTGCCCTCTTTGGGGAAATGTCACGCGATGTAATGGAGTCCTTGTAGCTTGCTATGACTCGTCTACACTCGCTGGTGACCGACACCTGCTTTGTTGGGTCATGTATGTCTGTCCTTGTGCGGTACTGCCACTTTGGTTTATGACTAGACATGTCGATCCGGGTTCTTTGACATTGGAATGCTAGCGACACTATTGCATACGCGAGTCAAAAGACGCAAACGGTCCCGGCTAAGGTAAGGCTGCAGCCGTGGAGTTAACCGTGAGTGAGACCGCAAAGGGATGCGATGTGTTACAGGCTGGATTCCTATGGCTTAGGATCGGGGTTCCGACAACGTTGGTATCAGAGCCTGACTGACTGTAGGATTACTAAGCCAAACTGGTCGAAGTTGAGTCTAGAATTGCTTTATTTATATATAAGGGAATTGTTTGTGGAAGGGAACGTGAGACTCTTGTTCTCTTCTCAAGTTATTCTATTCTGATCATCCTCGTCTTTTCTGCGGGAATGAAGGACTAGGTTACTCATCTTCTTCTAGGCTCGTGTTTCTGATCGATAGATTATAGGACTACGGGTCAAGAGATATTTGGGTTTCTTTTATTCCTAGGGAAAAGGAAGTAAGTTCGATGATCAGAGAGTTGAACTTGATAGTTGAGTGGTTACGCCATTCCATTTTGGGTTGTCTCAAAATTTGTTTTTGAGCATTTACAGCCGTTATGCTGCCCAATTTTGCATTCGGAGCTCTAATGCTTTTGCATTACTCTCTATTTACAGATGCCTGGCCGTCCTTCTCGTCAGGTGGCACGTCTGACCAGGTGCATTGATGTACCGGGTCATACGGCCATGCTGGTCAGGGTGATGTTGGTGTGCGGTTACCGCTGGTACCCCGAGTACACAGTGGAGGAACAGTACCGAGACTTCAACCAGAGCCAGTACATCTGCACTGTTAGGGTATTTCCAGACTACCTTGGAGCTGAGAAGCCAATCCATTGGTTCTATGGGTTGGGGGTCAACGTTGACATGGCAGTACAGGATGCTGCCTATTCAATGCTGACCATTATGAGTGCGAGACATGCACTGCTGCAGAATTCAGAGTTCTGCTATGTTCCGGCCTCTCAGTCTGGTGAAGAGGGATACCTCAGTGGAGTCTATTTTGATTCTTCTATGGAGGATCCACTACTGCAGTCCACTATTGAGATGCTAGAGAACAGAGACAGGGATGCTCGTGCTCTCCGCATGGAGCTTTATGCTACCCGTGCCCGTTTGTGGACGGCTTTGACGCAGCTGGCACCGGTAGTCCAGACAGGGTATGGAGAGATGGAGATGCTGAACCCTGTTAGGACCCATCTTCCGGCCCACGTTGACTGGCCAGCTATTGGAGGAGCCACACCTCTTCAGGGACCCCTCTTACCACCAGTCAGGGGACCAAGGCCACATCCGTGTCCTTATGGATCCCAGGGATCTCAGGCTAGAGTGTTTCCTGATCCGCAGGTTGAGCTTCCAGGTCATGGAGGTAATCTCTATGGGATGTTCTATGCGGATGCCTGAGCTGTGAGCGGAAGGATAGTATGGTAGTAGCCGTACGTTCACAGTCCTGCGTGACTTGTGAATTATGCCTGTGATGTGAAATGAATTCCCGAGGCCTAGATAAATAATGTATAGGAAGCTTGTAAGCCTCTGATGAGTAGTTTCATAATTTCAGTAGTTTCTCTTCGGTTAAGGTTGTACTAAACTATGTAAGGGTGTGTATGAACCATGGTGTATATATAGCAGTTGCTTGTTACCATGCCGTTCGGATATTCATTTCCGCATTCCGTGTGTTCAGTACATTCTTAATCCATAGCTAGTATTGATATGATATTGGTCTAAGCTATGAGTTTGTTTGTCAGGATGGTGTTCACCAGGTTGAACCGTGCCCCTGCTCATGAGCAAGGCGAGGGTAGTCAAGCGTCGCAGGAAGACCTGCCTCACCCGCCTTCTCTGGTGGAAGTAATGCTTGAGGCAGAGAGAAATAAAAGGGAGACCAACCGATTGTTAGAGCGTATTGAGCAGAATACGGCTCGATAGCCTAGGAATGCCGCAGTGTCCCTCAATGACTTTGTGAAGCTGAATCCTCCAAAGTTTCATCATTCCGTCGATCCCCTCGACGCTGATGACTGGCTGTGCAGCATCTCACGGAAGATTCGCTCTGCGAATGTGTCTGAGGCCGACAAGGTGACCTTTGCGGCGTATTTCCTGGAAGGACCCGCCAATCTGTGGTGGGAGAACTTTGAAGCTATGCGTCCCGCTGAACCAGTGGCCACATGGGCAGACTTCAGTGCAGCTTTTCGTCTGCACCATATTCCAGAGGGCCTGATGGACAGAAAGAGAGAGGAGTTCTGTGCCTTCACTCAGGGCAAGTTGTCGGTGGATGCCTATAGCCGCGAGTTCGGTAATCTCGCCCGCTATGCAACAGAGGAGGTGTCTACTGACGCCAAGAAGCAAGCAAGATTCCGTAAGGGTCTGAGCCGTGAGCTTCATCGTGATCTGCGCCTCCATGAGTGTACAAGCTTTCAAGCCCTGGTCAACAAAGCGATCAGTGCCGAGTCTGGCCATACTGACTTCGAAGCCACAAGGAAGCACTCCCGTGACTTTGGCTCGTCTTCTGGTTCCGCGTTTCCAAAATGCAGGCTGTGGGTTCCAAACAGTTCTCTGCCGCCAAGATACACTCCGAGGCCATCCTACATGGCGCCTCAGACGAATCAGGCCAACCCTCCAGCAAAAGCTTATGGTGGTCCAGCTAGCAATGCTGCACCACGTGCCAACCAAGTGATATGCTATAAGTGTGGAGAACCAGGGCACTATTCCCGTGAGTGTCCTCAAAATGTGGGTGCCAAGCAACCCGGAAAGTCCGTCGGGCAGGCCAAGTCGGGCAAAGCTTACTATGTGAAGCCAACTCCTGCACGTGGCCGTGTGAACTATGTGTCAGCAGAAGAAGCTGCAGAGGATCCCGACGTCATGCTGGGTACGCTTCTTGTTAATCATCACCCAACGTCCGTTCTCTTTGACACTGGGTCTTCTCATTCCTTCATTTCAGAAAGTTATGCACAGTTGCATAACATGTCTTTTTGTGATATGCCAATCCCATTGGTTGTCCAAACCCCTGGTAGTAAATGGCAAACCTCTAGGATAACCTATGACAATGAAATTCTAGTAGACAGGCTAGTTTTTCTAGCCTCATTGATAGCCTCGAAATCTTCGGATATTAATATCATCTTCGGCATGGACTGGATGTCAGCTCACTATGCCAAGATTGATACTCATTCTAGAAATGTCCAGCTTACCCATCCCTCGGGTGAGATAGTAAATGTCTCTACTCGAGTTGCCAAATGCCAACTCTATTCCTTAAATGCCAACCCTCTTCCGGAACTTGAAGACATTCCGGTAGTTCGTGACTTCCCGGATGTCTTTCGAGAGGAACTGCCAGGAATTCCACCTGACAGAGATGTGGAGTTTGTGATAGATCTTGTTCCGGGAACTGTCCCAATAGCCAGAAGACCATATAAGATGGCACCCCTGGAGCTAGCCGAACTTAAGAAGCAATTAGATGAGGCCTTGAACAAAGGTTTCATTCATCCTAGCTCTTCTCCTTGGGCTTGCCCCATCCTCTTCGTCAAGAAGAAAGACGGAACGGATCAGATGGTTGTAGATTACCGACCAGTTAATCTGGTCACCATAAAGAACAAGTATCCGCTCCCCAGGATCAACGACCTGTACGATCAGCTCGTTGGATCCTCAGTCTTCTCCAAAATGGATTTGAGGTTGGGATACCATCAAATCAAGATTAAGAACGGGGACATTCCAAAAACGGCTTTCGTTACTCGTTATGGCCAATACGAGTACACCGTCATGTCCTTCGGTTTGACCAATGCCCCAGCCACCTTCTCTCGACTGATGAATTCAATCTTCATGGAGTATTTGGATAAATTCGTCGTGGTATACCTCGATGATATTCTCATCTACTCGAAGAACGAACAAGAACATGCCGAGCATCTAAGGCTGGTATTGATGAAACTTCGAGAGCATCGCCTTTATGCCAAATTTTCAAAATGTGAATTCTGGTTACGAGAAGTGACCTATCTAGGACACGTAATCTCTGGTAAGGGTATTGCTGTCAATCCCGAGAGAGTTCAAGCTGTCCTTGATTGGACTCAACCTGAATCGGTTAAGCAAGTTAGGAGTTTTCTTGGTCTAGCGAGCTATTGTCGCCGCTTCGTCGAGAATTTCTCCAAGGTTGCAAAGCCTCTAACCGAACTCCTCAAGAAGGATAAAAAGTTCGAGTGGACACCACAGTGCGAGCATAGTTTTCAGGAACTGAAAAGACGCCTGACTTCCGCACCTGTGTTGCTACCACCAGATTTTTCTAAGGACCTTGTTATCTACTGCGACGCCTCGCGACAAGGATTAGGTTGCATTCTCATGCAAGATCGTCATGTGATCGCATACGCGTCTCGACAGTTGCGTCCACATGAGGATAATTATCCCACACATGACCTTGAGCTTGCAGCTGTGGTCCATGCACTAAAAACCTGGCGACATTACCTTCTGGGTAATCGTTGCGAAATATTCACTGATCACCAAAGTCTGAAATATATCTTCACCCAGCCGGATTTGAACCTCAGGCAAAGACGGTGGGTTGAGTTGATCTCGGATTACGACTTAGGGATAACTTACACCCCGGGGAAGGCCAATGTTATGGCCGATGCACTAAGTTGTAAATCTTATTGTAACAATTTCATGCTACAACAAGGTCAACCACATCTCCATGAGGACTTTCGGAAGTTGAATCTTCATATTGTTCCTCAAGGATTCCTTTCTACACTGGTGGCGAGGCCTACTCTTAAGGATCAAATTATAGCTGGCCAAAAGCGTGACAAGGGTATATCACGGATCAAGGAGAATATTTTTAGCGGAAACGCTAAAGAATTCTCCATGAACAATCAAGGTGTTGTGTTCTTCCAGAATCGTCTAGTGGTTCCTAAGAACCCACATCTAAGGCAGTTAATCCTTAAGGAGGCTCATGATTCTCCTCTCACCATTCATCCCGGTAGTACTAAGATGTATCAGGACCTACGCCAGAGGTTCTGGTGGACTAGGATGAAGAGAGAAATTGTTGAGTTCGTTGCTAACTGCGACGTTTGTCGTTGAGTTAAGGCAGAACATCAAAGGCCTGCTGGCACCCTTCAACCTCTAGCTATTCCTGAATGGAAATGGGATAAAGTTAGCATGGATTTCATTACCGGATTTCCCAAGACCAAGAAAGGAAATAATGCTATCTTTGTGGTCATTGACCGTCTTTCCAAAGTGGCTCATTTTCTTCCTGTTCGTGAGAGTATAACAGCTGGCCAGCTAGCAGAGTTATATATCTCTCGAATAGTGTCTCTTCATGGTGTTCCCCTGGAGATTAACTCGGACCGTGGAAGTATCTTTACTTCTCTCTTCTGGGAAAGTTTTCAGAATGCCATGGGGACTCACCTATCTTTTAGCACTGCTTTCCATCCCCAATCAAGTAGTCAAGTAGAAAGAGTGAATCAAATCTTAGAAGATATGCTCCGAGCTTGTGTTATTTCGTTCGGTATGAATTGGGAGAAGTGCCTTCCATTCGCCGAATTCGCTTATAACAATAGTTATCAATCAAGCTTGGGCAAAGCCCCTTTTGAAGTTCTCTATGGACGAAGATGTCGAACACCTCTTAATTGGTCAGAAACCGGAGAGAGGCAACTCTTTGGCCCGGATATGATCCTGGATGCAGAAGAGCAGGTTCGCATTATTCGTGAAAAATTGAAAACAGCCCAGTCTCGTCAAAAGAGCCAATATGATCGTCATCATAAGGCTGTGACCTTTGAAGTTGACGAGAAGGCTTACCTTCGGGTTACACCTTTGAAGGGTACCCATCGATTCGGTATCAAGGGCAAGTTGGCTCCTCGTTACATTGGTCCTTTTCGCATTCTTGCCAAACGAGGAGAAGTTGCCTACCAGTTGGAACTTCCTCCGCATCTTTCCAAGGTTCATGATGTCTTCCACGTCTCGCAACTCAGGCATTGCTTTTCGGATTCTATCCGTGAAGTGGACCACGAAACGCTTGATCTCCAAGATAACCTTTCATACCGAGAATACCCCGTGCATATTCTAGATCAAGCTGAGCGTACCACTCGACGTCGAAACCTCAAGTTTCTTAAAGTTCAATGGTCAAATCATTCTGAAAAGGAGGCAACTTGGGAAAGAGAGGATCGTCTCCGACTTGAGTATCCTGCGTTATTCCCGACGACTTCTAAATCTCGGGACGAGATTCTTTTGAGTGGGGGTGAGTTGTCACATCCCTGACCCCTTAAGCAAGTTAGTCTTGTGCTCTTGTCTTCTTTGCATTGCATCTAAGAATTTGTCAACAAGAACAAGAAAGTGGCAAAGGAAAAACTCAAAACCCTAGCCACTACTTTAAATAAGGAAAATCTCAAACTAGTTAAAATCAATGAATCCAAAATTGCCTCAAGAAATGCTCAAACTTTCTGATAAATCATGAAAGTAAATGAGCATTGGAGAAAACTATTTTCTTGACACTTTAAGCATTTTAAATAAATACAAAAGCTACTGGTTTCAAGTTTTAAAATTTGAAATCAGAAACTTTAGATTTTCAAAAATGTTGAAAACTTTGGAAATAGTTGGAAATATTCCAACAAATATTCTAGGGTGCTTAACATAGCATTTACAATTTATTTGGGAGTTGAAATAATTAGAAAATCAGTGAAATAGCAAAACAGAAACAAAAACAGAAAGAAAAAGGAAAAGAGGTTACTTGACGCTCACCTGGCCCGGCCCATCTAAGCCCCTGTCGTCTTCCTCCCCGCCAGTGTGCAGCAGGAGGTGGCCGCCGCGTTCTCCGGCGCGGCCACGCACCTGTGCGCCTGCCTGGCCGCCGCCTCGCGCTGGCAAGGCCGGGGATAAGCTCCCCGAGGCCACCCCTATCCATTCCCAGCGCCAGTTCTCCCCCTTCTCTCGGATCTCTCCTCCCCCTTCTGCCGCCATTGGAGCCCGAGCAGAGCTCGAGCTCATCGTCGTTCTAGCCGACCTCCCTTCCTTCTGAGCCGCGCGTTAGCTCCGCCGCAACCCCGTGAAGCTTCCTAGCCACGAGCCCGACGCCCAGATGCAGTGAATCAACGCGCAGCCGTCGTCTTCTTCCTCGGGTCACCGAAGATCGCCGCCGACGTTCTCCCTCTCCAGGCCGTCCTCGAGCAGACTAGCGCCACCACTGCACTCCCCGTGAGCATGCGGTCTTTTCCCCTAAGATCTCCCCGTCGATCCCCTCCTCTAGCCCTAGTTCCATCGGAGCCCGACGAGGACCGCCGCTGCAGCTCGTCGCCGGCAGCCCTCCGGTGAAGTGCTGGTCCGTCTGAGGCTACCAACAGCCTCAGGACGTCGTGTAGATGCGTTAGGTGCCCAGCCCCGAGCGTTTTGACCCCGTATCCGATGGCTTCAACGATGGCCGAACTTGGTCGCCGCCAAGCTCGTCGCCGGCGTTGATCCCGGCCACCCCAGCCCCTGGGGCTTGTTCCATCGTGCGCGCCATCGAATGGCCGTTCCTCCCATGGTCTCAGCCGTGCGTTTGGCCCTCTGTGCGCCATTTCCGAGCCCTCCCGACGTTCTGGTGCTCGCCGGAGGCTCCCCGCCGGCGAGGACGACCTCGCCGCCGGTGGACCTCGGCTGGCCTGAGCCACTGACTGGTGGGGTCAGCCTCTGGCAAGATTAGAAATAATAAAAATAAATCAGTAAAAATAATAAGACACTGACATGTGGGTCCAGTGGGTTTAATTAACTAAATAAGATTAATCCTAATCTAAAATTGACCTGAGAGACTGACCAGTGGGTCCCACTGGTCAGGTTTAACTTTCAACGGCGAGTTGGACCTGCTGATGCAATAAAAGTATTTTCCATTATAAAAATAATTCCAGAAATGTTTAAAACTTCAAAAATTCATAGAAATTAATGTGTAACTCCAATGAAAATAATTTATATATGAAAAAGTATCAGAAAAATTCAAGGAATCTGAATATGCTCTTTTCAATCATGTTTGAAAAAGTTATAGAACCCAAACATGTAGATTAATGATTAAGCCAATTCCTATAAATACTTTATAAATGGAATTTGAAAAATATTCAAATTTCATTATGAATGACATGATCAAACATTGTTCTAATAACCAACCAGTACCTTAACATGACATCTCATGCATGTTAACATCAAGTTGATCTGAGCATCAGGTCGAATCAATTAAATCGGTATCCGAGAATACCTGGTTTGAATTGATATCCGAATATTATTCAAATCAATCTCAAACCTAATACATGTTGATCATAATAGTTTATCACCTTGCATTCTCATGCCATGCTCATGCATCATCTTTCTTGCATATGATTGTTATTGATTGTTGCCATTCGTCTCGGTAGGCTCCGCACCCCCGGATTCCACCGAATATCCGTCTGTCGGATATTGTCCCTCCTCTGAGCAACAAGGCAAGCAACCCTTTTGATCATCCTGATAATTCCCATGTTCTTGCTCCTGCACTTATTTATTGCATTAGGATCAAATGCTTCAACTGCTTTTGCCACGTTAGTTGAACCCACTTCCTTTGCATGACCTAACCTTGTCACAGTAAATAGACGAACCTTGCAACCTAGCATACCTGGTAGTTGCTTGAGCCATGATGTGCCTTATCCTGCTATGCATGCTATGCTTAGAGTTGTGTATGGTCTGTCATCTGGGAGATGAACAGAATTGTGAGAATGTGTTCGGTAAGAAAAGGTTGTGTGTGGAACCTGACTTGGTAAAGGTACCGGTGAAAGGCTATGTAGGAGTACATGGCGGGTTGTTTCATTGGAACCGTCCATAGGAACTGAGTTCCGTGTATGTAATCCAAGACTAGATACTACCACATGCTGGGCCCTGAAATATGACCCCGCTCGACCTATTAATCGCGTAGTACTCGGTCCAGGAGTTGCAAGTAGTTTCTGGTGTTTATAGTAATGCTGGAGGCCGTGCATGGTGCTGACCTGAGAGGTGGGCCATGATGCGGTAGGCAGTGGCACGGTGTACCAAGTGGCACCCGGATGGTGGGCTTGGGAACCCTGCGCACATCGTTTGAGGCCGTGGCGGAAACCTCGGCCGGACTTCCGTACGGGTTACTCTCAGATAGGCGATAAACCTGGACTAGGTACTAGTGTGGTTAACGGTCGTGGCCGACTCCCTCGCTGGGCTTCCGCTTGAAGGTTGCCGAGGTGCATGACGTGCACATGGCGATAAGTGGCGAGAGCGTGTGTGACGAAGTACACCCTTGTAGGGTTATGATCTATTCGAATAGCCGCGTCCGCGGATATGGACTACTTGGAGACATATGTTGTTCATAGATAACTTCAATGGCTACTCATAAAATTGCCAACATAAGCGTGAGTGTCGTGGACGGCATTTCCGTATGGAGACGGAATGATTCTACAATAGTGTATTGTTGTGGTGTTAGTGGACTCGTGTGCGAGAAATCAAGTTGTCAAAAATTATTTCAAAATGCAAGTGGTCTAGCCACGAGTCAAATGCTGGCTTTCCGCATGAAACCCCACAATACCCCTTTTGATACCTTGCATGAGTAGTTAGTTATCCTAAAGTCTTGCTGAGTACCTTCGTACTCATGTTTGCTTAATAAATGTTGCAGAGGTTGCTAATGACCCTAATGGAGGGTTCTTCGTAGACATCGACGACGACGAGTAGCTGGTGTCCCAGCTACGATCTGGCCCTACGTTGGATCTGTAGTATAGTCAGGCCATGTGCCTTCTAGTTGCCGTGTCTGTACTCAGACAGTTTTAAACTCTTCCGCTGGCTTGTAACTGAATGACTGCTATTATGGGTCGTGAGACCCTTAATGTGTAATATTATGTGTGTGGCTCTTCCGAGCCTCTTAAATAAAGGTTGTATGTTTATGGTTATGTTGTGATGCCATCGATGTATCTATACATATCGGTATGCCATGCGTACGTGTGTCGTACTTGATATGTATGGGGTTCGATTACCTAGTCGTGAGCTTTAGTAGCATTCCTTACAAGGAAATGCCCCTTTGTGATCCAACGAGCCTTGGTAGTTCGCTACTGCTCCGGACACATTGGTTGACCGGCATGTGTCCTTCTTAGCTGTTGTGTCTGTCCTCTTTGGGGAAATGTCACGCGATGTAATGGAGTCCTTGTAGCTTGCTACGACTCGTCTACACTCGCTGGTGACCAACACCTGCTTTGTTGGGTCATGTATGCCTGTCCTTGTGCGGTACTGCCACTTTGGTTTATGACTAGACATGTCGATCCGGGTTCTTTGACATTGGAATGCTAGCGACACTATTGCATACACGAGTCAAAAGACGCAAACGGTCCCGGCTAAGGTAAGGCTGCAGCCGTGGAGTTAACCGTGCGTGAGACCGCAAAGGGATGCGATGTGTTACAGGCTGGATTCCTATGGCTTAGGATCGGGGTCCCGACAGAGGAAGAGGAGGCGCATGTGATGAAAGGGACGAAAAAAGGAGAGGGACTCGACGGCAAGAGTGTAGCAAGAGGTGTGTGGTCACCGGTGAGGAGAGGGGCGGCTTATATATCCGCGGGCGGGCGGCACGCGGACAACAGTCGTGTGAACGCGTGGGAGGAGTGGACGGGACATGCGTCACCGGGAAGCGCGTCGCCACGCCTTCACTGCGCTGCCCATGAAGAATCAATGGAAGGCTGATCGGAGGCGCATCCTTCGCATTGATTCCCGCAGGAAACAACGCGATGAGGACGACGAACACGCCTAGTCGCTGACTCAGCGGGTCCACACACGTTTTGCTCCGTTTTCGCGCGAAAAACGTTTTCCGCGGCGCTCTTGGGTGCCACCCAGCGCGCTGGGTTCGGCCTCGGATCGCTTGGGCCAATTTCGGCCCTTACGGGCGAAAAACAGGCTCGTGGCGACGCGACTGCGCCGTTTTTTTTTGCGTCGGCGACAAAAAAGGACCTTGGAGGGGCCTCTTAGGGGCGCAGCTGGAGATACCCTAAGATTTACATATACTGAATCTTGTAAGTTACTACTATTGACGGTAGTGTCGCACCTGCTACTCAATTGCTACTATTCCTACCGTTAGTATTGTTACTAAAATTGCTGCTATCGCTATTACTGTTACTACTATCATTTGTTGTGCTACTAAATCCTTGCTGCATAGAGATATCCTAGGTGCGGTAGAATTGACAACTCAATTGTTACGGCCAATAAATATTCTTTGTCTCCCTTTGTGTCGAATCAATAAATTAGGACGGAATACTACTCGTAAACACTCTCGCGACCCCCTATACTTGTGGGTTATCAATACCTTTTTCTTACGGCAGCCATGTGAACGCGTGGCAGGAGTTGACGGGACGTGTGTCGTCGGGACGCGCGTCCCCGCGCCGCCCGTGAAGAATCAATGGAAAGCTGACCGGCGACGTAAGACTTCGCATTGATTCCCACGGAAAACGAGGCGATGAGGACGACGAACGCGCCTAGTCGCTGACTCGACGGGTCCACACATGTTTCGCGTTGTTTCGCGCCAAAACCCTTTTCCCTGGCGCTCCCGGGCGCCCACGAGCGCGCTGGGTTCGGCCTTGGATTGTCGGGACCAATTTCGACCCTCACCGACGAGAAACGGTTTTTGAGGACGCGACTGGGCCTTTTTTCGCGTGGCGACAAAAAAGGACCTTAGGGGACCTCTTGGGGGCGCGGGTGGAGATGCTCTAAGCCAACAAATGTCAGATCTTGAAAAAACAACAACAATAAATGGTTGTTTCCCTGCAACACATTCTGGAGACCAGAATGCAGTAGTGAAGAGGAGATCTCCAACAAAATATGAAAAACGAAGTGAGTCCATTCTGCCAGGACCTCGCTCCCCAACCTGAAAATCTTTTATATGGGAATTTAACATATTAAGGCATGTCTCATACTAAGAAGACACGGTATTCTTTTGCTCCAAAATGAAAGATGCACCATATCATTATTAGTTACTGTTACTTTACAATGGGGCATGTACAATAGTTTGGACGAGGCCTGTCCATAATCTCTCTCCATGTCATCTCTAGACGGCACTAGCGAGAGCTATCATAATGGGTGAGCTTTTTTACCGTACCGTGTACTGTTCAAAGGGGAGGCAGCAGTATAACATAATCAAACCGTCAATTTCCTAAGGGTACGATGGGTAGAAAAATATGTTAGTTAATTTACTAACTATGGAGTAGACTTCACGCCCACGAAGCGGTGCCCTGGTCCTTCGCGTCCTTATCCTTGCCGCGGCTCCTGCTCCTTCTCCCTGCCGTCGCCGCCGCCGCCACCCGTCGCGGCTGCCGCTGCCCGTCGCTCTAGCCCCGCCCTCGAGGACCTCTGCGGCTCCCTGCTCCTTCTCCCTGCCGTTGTCGCCGCCGCCACTCGCCGCCGTGGCCACCGCCGCTCGCGTCGTTCTCCCTGTCGCCGCGGCTCCCTGCTCCTTCTCCCTGGCGTCGCCGCCGCCGCCACTTGCCGCCGTGGCCACCGCCGCTCGCGTCGTTCTCCCTGTCGCCGCCGCGGCCGCCACCGCCACTCGACATAGTTGGCCCCGCCATCTTGGACCTCCGCGGCGCGTCCTCAACCTGGTAAGGTCTCTGTTATGTTCGAATCCCCTGTTGAATAAATCCTAGTGCATCTTCCTCTATCAGATAGCTAGTTTTCTGAAACTGTACTGTAGCGAATCGTGAGGTCTACTCTTGCTTTTGTAATTCAGAATAAGAGGAATAGAACTGCAGTAAGAAAAGTTGCAGCTTTCAGTCAACACAAACACACTGTCCACTTCTCTGTCAGTTCATTGCAATTGCGTTCTTCAATCTTCAGTGATAACATCCCCTCTGAACAGAGATCATCATAATCTGCGTGTTACTCCCCTATGGGTTTTGGTTAAATCACTCTTCTAGTTTGACCTTTGGACAAATCTGCATATTCCTACTAGTTTGGCCTTTGGACAAATCTGCATATTCCTATTAGTCTGCGGGTAGTACTAAATTGTTTCTGCTTAAATCACTCTTCTATGGTGCTGGTTCTGTTGGTGCAAATCAGGAAGTGCTTACTGGAGTATATCTAATGTTTCTGTTTGATTATGTACACAAGCATTGTTACTGATACGTGTTTTAGTTTCATGGGTGGAATTCAAATAACTTAGATTTGATTCTTTTTAATTGCAGGGTTTGACATGGAATATGGGAGTGCCACCCTTGAGAACATTGCAGAATATGACATGGTGATCAGTCAAATTTTTGGCAGCGAGGAAGAAGGTTACAATTACTATAATGCATATGCTCGGTCAAAGGGTTTTGGTGTTAGGAAGGAAGAACTGACCAGGAAGTCGGGCACGAACATAGCTTTTCGTCGCCTTTATGTCTGTTGTAAAGAAGGATATCGGGCGAGGAAGCACTTGAAAAAACAGAACGAGTGCGAACTCCTAGGCCGCTGTCACGTTGTGGATGTGGCGCCCGGATGGAGATCGAGCTTCGTATGGATAATGGTGAATGGTTTGTAAAAGATTTTGTGGACGAACATAACCATCCACTCACTAAGCCTGACCAGACAGCTTTCATAAGATCACATCACAGACTGAGTGATGTGCAAAAGGCTGATGTCATTGAGTATGGAATTGGTGGCCTTCGGACACATCAAATAATGGAATTAATGGAGAAGGATAGTGGTGGTTACAGCAAGGTAGGCTTTATTTCTCGGGACTTGTATAATTTTGTTGCCAAGTACAAGAAGGAAAGGATAGAAGGTCGTGATGCCGAATTTGTACTCTGTTATATGGCAGCCCGAAAAGACAGAGATGGCGAATTTTTTTCCAAGTACACCACTGATAGTGAAGGGCATCTGCTGAACATCTTTTGGGCAGACACACAGTCTCGGATTGACTATGATGTCTTTGGTGGCGTCGTGATCTTTGATAGCACTTACCGTGTGAACAAATACAACCTGCCATTTGTCCCCTTCATAGGAGTGAATCTGTTATGACCGGTACAACGTACCAACGGAGGAGGCCCAATGGGCAGGGTTAATTATGGGGTTAGCCCAAGTTATCTTACCTATCTTAGAGTCCAAGTTATATTAGAGTCCAAGTTATATTAGAGTCCAAGTTAGAGTCCAAGTTATCTAGGGTTTAGTGGAGGCTGTCCTCCTATATAAACACATGTACCCCTTCGATATTAAGCACACAATAAACAGTATATTCTGTTGTCGTCGCCCTCAGGAGACGAGAGCTCCAAACCCTAGCCGCCTCTCTCTCTCTCACGCCGCGACGGCGCCCAACCGCCGGCGCCGGCGTCCCCAACCTCGCAGCCTGCACTTCCACCCCTACAACCTACGTTCGAGACCTGGTAGAACCCTAGCCTCTACCAATTTGGTATCAGGTAGCTTGGGTTCGATGAGTTTGTCGGACCTTCCCACCACCACCGTCGCCGCCACCACCGCCTTCCCCGCCACCTCACAGCAGTCGCCGCCGCCGCACCACTCGTCGCCGCCGGCCACCTCAGGTCCGGCCGCCTCCGGTCCCGCGGCCCTGGCGGCCAAACCCGCCCCCATCCTCTCCCCGGCGGAGATGTCCTTGGCAATCCGCGACCTCAACCTGGCGGTCTCGAACCTCCGGACTTTCCTCCAGGCTTCGTACGCAACCCCGCCACCACCGCCTCCGCCGGCGACGCCCTTCGCGCCACCGCCCCCGGCGACTGTCGTGCCCCAGGGCCTGCCGATCACCCAGGTCCGGTGGCCGTCGTCGCCGTCCCCGCTACCGACGTGGATTGACACGCCGACCTACACGGCGGCGCCACTACAGCCGATGGTGTTGCAGCCACCCGCCCCCACCTTCGGGGGGTTCGGCGGGTACACTGATCCGTACGCCGGGAGCCCCGTGGTGCCGCAGCACTCTCCTTCCGCCGCGCTGGGTCGTCACGAGGGCACCTACGCGGCCTCGCCACACGTGCAGCAGCCACCCCGCTTCACCAAGCTGGAGTTCGCCACCTACGACGGCACCGTCGACCCCCTGAACTGGCTCAATCAGTGCGACGAGTTTTTCAGGGGGCAGCGGACCATGGCGTCCGACCGCACATGGATCGCCTCCAACCACCTCCGTGGTGCCGCCCAGACTTGGTACTACACCCTCAAGCAGGACGAGGGAGGGATGCCTTCGTGGCAGCACTTTCGTGACCCGTGTCTCCTTCGGTTCGGCCCCCCCATACGTGGGAGCCGCTTGGCCGAGCTCGGTCGCCTTCCCTTCACCACCTCGGTGCAGGACTTCGCCGACCGCTTCCAGACGTTGGCCTGCCATGCGTCTGACGTCACGGCTCGCCAACGCGTCGAGCTCTTCGTTGGCGGCCTTCCCGACCACATCCGCATCGACGTCAAGATGCGCGACCCCCAGGACCTGCAGACGACCATGTATTACGCACGCGCGTACGAGCAGCGCGCCAACGCCCTGCAGCACGTGTTCCCGGGCCGCGGCACGCGTCCCCTGACCCGCCCCGCCCCGGCGGCTGCCACCCCGACACGCCCCGCCCTGCCGGCCGCTACTGCGGCTGCCCCCGCGCCGACACGCACCTTCCGGCGCTTGACGTCGGCCGAGCAGCTCGAGCGGCGCCGCAAGGGCCTGTGCTTCAACTGCGACGAGCCGTATGCGTCGGGTCATACGTGCGCCCGCCTGTACTACTTGGAGACCGTCGACGACACGGAGGTGGAGGCCCTCACCATGGAGCTCGACGCCACCACACTCTCCGCGGCCTCACGACCTACGGGTCGGTCGACGCGACCGCCTTCGTCGTCTCCCTTCATGCCATGGCTGGCATCAAGACGACAAAGACGATGCTGCTTCCGGTGACGATCAACGGGGAGCGTCTCACCGCGCTCATGGACACGGGTTCGACGCACAACTTCCTGTCCGGGGACGCCATGTGCCGCCTTGCACTCCAACCGGCGAGCTCGGAGAAGTTCAGCGTCACCGTCGCCAACGGGGACTGCCTTGCTTGCCAGGGGGTGGCGCGGCAGGTTCCCGTCCTCATCGGCGACGAGCCGTTCTCCATCGACTGCGTCGGCATCGACCTGGGCTGCTACGACTTCATCCTCGGCATCCACTTCCTGTCCACTCTCAGCCCCATCCTTTGGGACCTCGATGTGCTGTCCCTCATCTTCTGGCGCGAGGGCGGCAGTCGCGTTCAGTGGACAGGCATCGGTGGCTCCGGCGCCGTGACTCCACAGCTCCAGTTGATGGCGTCCGCACTGGACGAGGCGCATCCCCTCCTGGCCGACCTCCTGCAGCAGCACAACGACATCTTCGACGAGCCACAGGGCCTCCCTCCCGTACGGCCCTGTGGCCACCGCATCCACCTGCTGCCGGACATGGCACCTGTAGCCGTGCGTCCGTACCGGTACTCTCAACTGCAGAAAGACGAGCTCGAGCGTCAGGTGGCGGTCATGCTCGCGCAGGGCATCATCCGGATTTCGACATCCCGTTCTCCGCCCCGGTGCTCCTTGTGCGCAAGCCCGACGACACATGGCGCTTCTGCATCGACTACCGCGCCCTCAACGCCCTGACGTCCAAGGACAAGTTCCCCATCCCCGTCGTGGATGAGCTCTTGGACGAGCTACACGGAGCGCGCTTCTTCACTAAGCTCGACCTTCGCTCGGGCTACCATTAGGTGCACATGCACCCTGACGACATCGAGAAGACGGCATTCCGCACTCACCATGGCCACTTCGAGTTCCTGGTGATGCCGTTCGGCCTCTCCAACACGCCGGCGACCTTCCATGCCCTGATGAACGACGTGCTCAGCCCATACTTGCGCCGCTTTGTGCTTGTTTTCTTTGATGACATTATCATCTACAGTGCATCTTGGGCGGAGCATCTACAACATGTGGCCATCATCTTCAACGAGCTTCGAGCGCATCGTCTTCACCTCAAGCGCTCGAAGTGCTCGTTCGGCACGACCTCCGTCGCGTACCTGGGGCACGTCATCTCGGCGGACGAGGTAGCGATGGACGCGGACAAGGTAGCCGCCATCGCTGCGTGGCCAAATGGGACTCCGAACAACCTTCGGTCACCAACACCTATAACTCAACTATACTGAAACGTCACCGAAGCTTAAGTGTGCATACCCTGCGGGTTTGAGAACTATGTAGACATGACCCGAGACACTCTTTGATCAATAACTAATAGCGGGACCTGTATGCCTACATTGGCTCCTACATATTCTACGAAGATCTTTATCGGTTGAATATCGATGTCAAGGATTCGGTTAAACCCGTATAATGTTCCCTTTGTCCTTCAATATGTTACTTGCCCGAGATTCGATCGTCAGTATATCTATACCTACTTCAATCCCGTTACCGGCAAGTCCCTTTACTCATTCGGTAATACAAGATCCCAAAACTAACTCCTTAGTCACATTACTTGCAAGGCTTGTTGTGATGTTGTATTACCGACTAGGCCCCGGGATACCTCTCCGTCACATGGAGTGACAAATCCCAGTCTTGATCCACGTCAACCAAACAGACACCTTCGGAGACACCTGTAGAGCACCTTTATAGTCACCCAGTTACGTTGCGACGTTTGATACACACAAGGTATTCCTCCGGTGTCCGGGAGTTGCATGATCTCATGGTCACAGGAACAGATACATTGACATGCAAAAAAAGTAGCATTAAACTGACACGATCATATGCTACGTTCATAGTTTGGGTCTTGTCCGTCACATCATTCTCCTAATGATGTGATCCCGTTATCAAGTGACAACACTTGTCTATGGTGAGGAAACCTTGACCATCTTTGATCAATGAGCTAGTCAACTACAGACTCGCTAGGGACAGTGTGTTGTCTATGTATCCACACATGTATTTGAGTTTCCAATCAATAGAATTCTAGCATGGATAATAAACGATTATCATGAACAAGAAAATATAATAATAACCAATTTATTATTGCCTTTAGGGCATATTTCCAACATGTTCATGTCAACACTAAGGAACTTTTTCATGTAGAACACTTCCTTATTTGAAGCCACCTTAATTATGTTTTCTCGCATGCCAAAATCTCGTGTCAACACATGCCCCCTGTTTTTGGGCAAAGCTTGTGTGCCGAAAAATAACTTCTTTAGAGTTTGTTCTAAAGACGATGGAAACACTCCATCAGCCATTTATATGTGCTTAGGGTGATAAATCTATATCGGCCACGTTCATGCTTGGGGCGATAATTGTATATCGGCCATTGATTTTAACTTCTTATTTACATCATACCTTGGAATCGATTACCACCAATCGGTTTTAAAGAGATGGGAATTAACCCGTTCCTTGTGGCACTAAGGAAATCAAACTCCGAGAGGTCACGCCCTGTTAAGCAAGTAATATCGGGATGATTTCAATCCACCGATGCATCGGCCAAAGCAACACAAGCCGAATTATCAGTGTGAATGACTTCTACTTCATCATCGACCCATTGTATTAAGAATTGGTGCATGGTAGATGGCACGCACTGGTTAGCATGAACCCAGTCACGACCTAATATAATATTATAGTTACCTTGCACCTCGGCGATGAAGAATGTGGTAGCCAAAGTTTTGCTTCCCATAGTGAGTTCCATGCACATCACACCTTTGGTCTCTGTCTTTTCTTTACCCTCAAATCCGTTAAGTACCATATCGGTCTTCATCAATGCATCTTCATGTAACCCAAACTTCTTGAAGACCAAATAGGGCATGATATTTACCACAAGACCACCATTAACGAGCATCCTAGCAACCGGCGATCCGTTAATATGACCTTTGAGGTACAATGGCTTCAAGTGTTTTACCTGTTCTTTCGGCTTCGCAAAGATAGCGTTCTTAGGACCAAAATCCAACTTGGGCACCTCCTCTTCTCCACCTATAGCACAAAACTCGGTAGGTAAGTAATATAACATATTAATATCCATACCTTCCCAAACCGGTGTAGATTCGTAATCCACCATCTCATCTTCATATCACAACGTGTATATTGGGATTAAAGTTTCCTCAACTAAAGGGGATGTTTCAGGTGGCGTGGACGATGTAATAGGGGTCATATCATCCTATTTTGGTGGTGAAGGTTTTTTGTAGCTAATGTAGAAGCATCTGTGTTTTCTTTTTGTTTAGGCCTCCACACTAGTTTTGTGAGTGCCATGGGCCAAATTCAATGGAACAATTCGTCCATTTGCTTCTCTTCTTTGCACTCTACATGTCGTGGGTATAAGCCTGACAGTAGATGTGTAGGGTACGAAAGTATGGACAGAGCCTTAGCTACGGCGAGGTTGTATGAGTTCAGGCCCCTCTGCGGTGGAGGTAATAGCCCTATGTCTCAGTGCTCTAGGAGCTTGTTGTCGAGTGGAATATAGAATACAGTGAATTGCTAACCCCTGCACCAGTGGGGGAGTGTGGCTTATATAGAGTGCGCTACCCTCCACAACGGTTCGGTGCACAGGAGTGGAGTAGTGGCGAATAAATGCCTACGTTACAGGTAACGTACGTCTTAAATGCTAATAAAGGCACGTGGAAACGTATGACCATTTCCCTCCACGGGGGTTACGATGCTCAGAGTGGAATCCAGTCGGTTAGTTTGATACGCTCCGAATGCTAGTCTCCGACTGGATGGTCGAGGACCTGTTACCGACTGGATGATGGGAACTCCTTAGTTCAGTCGGAACTGACTAAGGGCCTTGTCCCTTATGAGGGGTAGTCCTTGGGTAGGACCCACAGGGCAGGCCTATGACCCTACCCTTGGACTATAACCCCACACTACCTTCTCATGGTTCCTCATACGTTGTAATCTCCTTTTCATGGTCTTAGTTAAACCGGGAGGACACCACTTAGGTTGGGTATATTTGGGATCCCTAGGTTTGGCCTTGCTTTTGCTAGCCTCATGATCATTAACCATGGAACCCTGCTGAACAACAACAATATCACCATTTGAATTAGCCAGATTAGCAACAATCGTCTTTTTGACCTCCTTTAGCTTGTCGCATTCTGAAATTTCCGCATTAGGTGACTTAATACGCCACACATTTATATTGTCCTTGCTAGGAGAATTTTTTGTTGGCTGATTAGCACCATAGCTCAAACGGCCTTGTGTGGGATGATAAAGCCCCTTGCGAGCAGGCCGTCTAGGTGTTGCACACCCCATATGGAAAGCATAATGAGCCATTGGGGGATGCCCCATCCTCCAGTGAAGTCTCCCATGTAATATGGCACATATGGGGTTGTGACATCCATGGTGTCGGTGCTCATGACCCATATGGCCTTGCATAGCGTCGAAACTCTTGCTCTGGAGGCGATCTTGAATGCTTTGAATGTGATGGACGATTAAATGTAGAACCGGTTGCTTGACTTGCATATTCGAATAGCAGCATATCAAAAGTTGGCTCGATTCGCTTGCGCTTAGACTCTTTTCCCACTTGACAACTTCTGAATTCTTGGGATTGATAAATTTAACATGAGCATCTTCTTGTACTTGTGGTTGCCCCCGAGTGCAGGATCTTTTATGGTGATCTTCAATACTTCCTTGCCATCGGGTTTCTTATCAAGCACAACCTCTCTTCCCAAGACTTTGTCGCCCTCCTCGACTTTCTTGGGTTCACCAATAACAACATTATCTTTATTAGCAGATTCGACTACGCTTGGCCGAATTAACATTTTCTTCCCTTCCCAGTCCATGATATTTATAGGGAAGGGGTGCTTATCAACTTGCATCTCAGCAAAATTCAATCGTCCATCATTAATGGTCGATTGTATTTGTTGTCGAAAAACATTGCAATCGTTAGTAGCATGAGAAAATGAATTATGATACTTACAATAAGCACGCCATTTTAGCTCGTCAAACGGCGGTATGGTGTGTGATATTTTAATCATCTTATCTTGCAAGAGAGCATCAAATATTTTATCACACTTAGATATATCAAAAGTAAACTTCATCTCCTCATCACGATTCGTGCGAATCGCCTTAAGAGCATTGCAAGTATAGGGTTTGGCCTTTGAGGACCAAAAAAACTCAGTAGCATATACATCAACCTCATCGTCCGAATTATCATCATTGTATTCAACCATATGCATTCTAGGACGATCGGTTGTAGACCTATGAACCTCTTTACTTTGACTCTCTTGAGACAAAGCTTTTTGCAAGAGCTGGTTAATATTCAAAACTCATAACTTTCTAGTATCTCTTTAATGTGAGTTTTTAAACCATTAAGAACAAGATCTGCCATGTCTCTCTCAGTTATCACTAAGCTATAACATCGGTTCTTTATATCTCTAAATCTCTTGACATAATCGGTGACCGAATCATCATGTTTTTGCCTAACAGATGTAAGATGTGACAGCTTAAGCTCATTATCGCCACTATAAAAGTGATCATGAAACTTTTGCTCTAATTGCGACCATAAGAGAATTGAACCATGTGGTAAAGCAGCAAACCATGAAAATGGGATACCAGTTAAAGATAATGGAAATAAACGCACTTTCAGTTCTTCTATGGAACCTGCTTCACCCAACTACGCTAGATACTGACTAACATGCTTCCAAGTTGTTTTCGTGCCCTCTCCACTAAATTTGATAAAATCAGGAACCTTATAGCCTTGAGGGTACAAAATTGCATCAAAGTGTTTAGGGTAAGGCTTTTGGTCCACACGACTCTTTACTTTCGGCTCGTTTCCAAAAGTTTCTAGAAACATCTTATGCAAATACTCCCTTAATTTAGCTAAAATTGGATCCGAGGTAGATGAATATGTTTGTGGCAATGATATAGGATTAACCTGAGTACTAGCTAGTGGTGCAACTTGTGGGATGGGCGCCGAGCCATAATTCGGCGGAAAACCAAACATGCTTGCTTCTATGGGTGGTGTGACAAAGTGATTCGGCGTTGATGCCGAATTGGGCACACTCATAATTGGATTAGGATATACAGGTGCAGCCACAAGCTGGTTGGTTTGACTAGGGTAAAAATTCAACGGTATACTATATTGTTGTTGTATAGGAGGTGCCGATGAAATAGGTAAAGTTTGTCTAGGATTTTCAAATACACCAATAGTACCACTAGATGACGGAGGCATATTTTTTTGAGCATTAGTATTTGCCACAAAAGAATTGTACATCATTACATTACCCTTACTAACAAGATTTTAAATCACATCCACTTGCTTTGGAGAAAAAACTTTACTCACACTGATTACATCTTGTTCATCAATGGGGGGAGGAAAATTGACGTTTTCAACCAGAGTGATGTTGCCTTGACGGTCCTTCTTGAAACTTGAAAGAAATGCCACAAAATCCTCCTCCTCGTGCTTCTTCTTGAGCGCTTGAAAAGCCTCTTCACGCTTCTTCTTCTGTGTTTCATAGGCTTGGCGATGTTCCTCCGATAGTTCATCAAGACTGGGCTTAATGATGCTATGGGCGTCAACTTCTGAAGGCTTGGGGAGATTAGACATTGTTGATGATGATCTTGATCTTTCATCCCCAGCGGAGTCGACAAAAAGTGTGTTTGCACATGAACACATCACGTGTGCCCTCGACGCCGGGGGTGATGCACCGTAGCTCACGTCGAAGGAGACCCGACCGACAGCGCGGTACGCAAGACAGTCGACGAGCGTTTTTCAAGACTCGAAACCCCAAGCGCTCGGGAGGGACCCCTTATGGACGCACGACGGCTATGGGCTGCCCTAGGTCAGTTCGCCCACCCCTAGAGCCTCGAGGATCGCTGCTCTCCAACACGAAGAACAATCGAAGAACGAGAGAGAAAGAACAAGGGAGAGATGTAAAAACTAGGGTAAAAAGTAGTAAAATTATTTGTTCGATTGTGTGTTGTTCAATCGGCCATAACCTCTAACATATATATGAGGCAGCTGGACTTCCCGTACCAGAAAAGGACTAAAAATCCCGTCCAGAACATCCAAAATGTTAACCTAACTCGGACAGGAACGTCACCAATTTTCCGGACCAACTCGGAGCCACCAAGTGATTTTTCTCGGTCCCACCGAGTTAACATGACCAACTTTCTGTAATCTTATGCATCTCATCCGGAATTTTCAAGTGACTTTTCTAGGAATTACCGAGTCAACTCGGTGTCACCGAGTTAGAAAACTCGGTGTCACCGAGTTAGAAAACTCGGTGGATCCGAAATGACTCTCTAGCTTCTATTACTGGTCTTGTTTTGGCTCCACGGGTTGCATACGACCTCCAACTGAGACGATCTTTATGTCAAAACTGATCGTTTTGGCGAGACGAAGACAAATCATGTAGAACATTTTCTCATTAGAGGTCGTCTTGAGGGCTTAATCGTCCGAAAAGTACTCTGAATATGAACTATCTATACTTTGAGCACGGTTTCGGCCTTTGAGATGAAATCAGCTGACAATGGCTCAAACTTAGAGAACTTTCAAGTCAACACTAAGGAACTTTTTCATGTATAACACTTCCTTATTTGAAGCCACCTTAATTATGTTTTCTCGCATGCCAAAATCTGGTGTCAACAATGTGGTTGATGTCGAGGTCGTTGGCCTTGAGGTAGTCATGATCAAAGTAGTCGTAGTCGATGTAGAATTTATAGTTGGTCTAGCCACAATCGGCATGGGTGGAAAAAATTACACGGTGTATATGACGAAGCTGCAATCGTGTAGCCGATGTTTTGCTCCTACAGAGGTACTGTCGGAGGCGACGTTTTGCACCTTCAGAGGTACCGTTGCGAGCGTCTTGCGGATGTCAGAGGATGCAGTTGTAGGTGAAACCACCAGTTTTGCCAAGACTTGAGAAAGCCCACCGAGCACACAACGGTTTTGCCAGGACCGTGTGTGCGATTGTAATGGCTTTCACAAAAGTGATGCCGGTGCGTCGATGCAATCTTAGTCATTGAATGTGGTCAATGTCTTCGTTGATATCATGCGCATCTTGGAGTAGTATTGTCAGAGGACACGTGTCCATCCTTATGAAGGAGGCTGTAGAGGCGGCAGCAATGTGTTGACGAGGTTGTTGATGAATACCAGTTGATGAAGTGTTGAAAGGACGTGGATGTTGCCTAGAGGGGGTGGATAGGTGCTTTAAAGTAATTATGGTTCAGGCTTGAAAAAATGCAGAATAAAAGTAGCCTTTAATTTGTCAAGCACAAAACCAAAAACAACTAGGCTCACCTATGTGCACCAACAACTCATGCTAAGCAAGGTAAACAACTAAGTGATAGCAATATATATAACATGAAACAATATGGCTATCACAAAGTAAAGTGCATAAGTAAAGGGCTCGGGTAAGAGATAACTGAGGCACACAAAGACGACGATTTATCCTGAAGTTCACACCCTTGCGGGTGCTAATCTTTGTTTGGAGCTGTGTGGAGGCACAATGCTCCCCAAGAAGCCACTAGGGCCACTGTAATTTTCTCACGCAATTGTGCAATGCAAGATGTCGTGATTCCACTAAGGGACCCTTGAGGATGGTCACCGAACCCGTACAAATGGCAGCCCTTGAAGGCGTTCATCGAACCGGTACACTTTGGCAACCCTTGGGGGTGGTCGCCGGAACCCATACAAATCGCTCGGGGCAATATCCACAACTTAATTGGAGACCCTGAAGCTTGTCGCGGAGCTTTCCACCATACTGATTGAGCTCCATAATACCACCAACCGTCTAGGTCACCCAAGCACCCAAGAGAAACAAGCTCTAGGGTAGCAAGCACCCAAGAGTAATAATCTACTCAAACTTCACTTCCACGTATCACCGTGGAGAACTCAAACGTGTGCACCAAATGCAATGGCAAGGGCGCACAGAGTGCCAAAGTCCTTCTCTCCAAAATCCCACCACGGTAACTCATGCTATGGAGGAAAATGGGAGCGAGAACAAAGGTGAGAACACAAAGAACTCCAAGATCTACATCTGACGCGTTCCCCTCACATAGAGGAGACAGTTATTGGTGGAAATGTGGATCTAGATCTCCTCTCCCTTTTCTCTCAAGAATTAGCAAGAATCATTCAAGGGATCGAGAGATAGCAAGTCCAAAGAAGGTCAGCAATGGGGGGAAACAAGAGATCAAAGGATAAGGACCATTGGGGAAGAAGACCCCCTTAAATAGGCCCTCCCAAATCCGACTATTATGCTCACGCCCCGTACATAAGTGGTACTACCGCTCCAGAGAGCGGTACTACTGCTCGTACAGTAGAACCCACAAAGAAGTGCAATGGCGAGGAGCCACGAGGCGGTAATGCCGCTAGAACGGTACTACTGCTCCCCCTAGTGGTACTACTCGGGTTGCACCTCACGGGACTATGAAGATAGGGCAGGCCAATGGAGTGCGGAAGTACCTCAACAGCGTTACTACTGCCTAGTGTGGGCCGTACTACCGCTTATAAGTTGTAGTGTCGTGCAACCACTGCCGCCCTACTACCGCTGAGAGCGCAAAGGATACAAAAGCAACTGGATAATCGGAAGTGGAGTGGTAGTGTGTGGGCGGTACTACCGCTTGTAAGAGGTACTACCGCTCGTACTACCATTCCACTACCGTGCAAACCCGACATGAAAAGTCATGTCCCCAGAGGCAACAGTAGTACATGCAGTACTGCATAGTGGAAATACCACTTATAAGTGGTACTACAGCTTCCCGGAGCAGTACTACCGCGGGAGTGCTACAAAGAAGCCCAAGAAAAACATATGCATACAGCAAACCTAAACTGCCATAACTTCCGCATACAAGCTTTATATTAAGAAGTGGCAGTAGAAAAATGACAATGATTTAGAAATGTTAAACCTCTATGAATGAATAACCGACAAAAACTCTAACATCAAAAACATCATAGAAGATCCACATGGACTCCGTTTTTTATGAACTCGAATTGTCATGAAGATGAACATAAGCTCTAAAACCCACATAGGAAAAGTCAAATAAGAACCAAAAAGGATGATGCAAGGATGCATTGGTTTGTGCTCTCTACTAACGATATGATCAAGCTACTTACTTGAGCGTCCCCCTTGATAGTACGATAATCAATCCTATAACCGGGTGTCCCGACTATCACCATGAGACCAGTAAAATAGAAAACCTATCAAGGGCAAACCTTTGCCTTGCGCATAGTCCACTTGAGCTAGATGATGATGATCTAGTCCTCCGCAAGATGGACCGCCTTTCTTGATTGTGCCAACTCAGTTAAGACTAGTAGATTGTTACCCCGTATTGCACTATGGGTGAGCCTCTCTTCGACACATCTTCACATGTCTATTATCACCATAATGGATGGAAAGCTTCAAGCATGTGATCTCTTCATGATGCTTCACTTGAACTTGTACACCGCAACCTTGATGACGATCATCACTTGATGTCATCCTCCATGCATTGTATGGGATCTTCCTTTTGATGCACACCCATGGAAACATACCTAACCCCACAAAGACCACTCACAAAGATCATGGGTTAGTACACAAAGCATAATGGACAATACTTACCGTACCATGAGATCACTTGATCCTACTTGGTACATCTTCTACGCTTTGTGTGTTAATCAACTTGAATCACTCTTTGCTTTAGTCTTGATCAACCAGGTATATTATATTCTCTCTTCGTAAAGATGATGCCTTGAAGGTAACCATGAATGTTCACACAATCTTATTCTTCAAGACATGCTTATAATAAGCTCAACGCTCACATGACCAATCTTTGAAAAATCCTTGAATACCGCCTTGATTATCACATAAACTCCTTAAAACCAACAAATGGACTTCAAGAAATGCCTATGGACAAATACTTGAAGTAAAACTCAAAACAACCATTAGTCCATAGGGATTGTCATCAATTTCTAAAACCACACATGGAGAAATAGGCTCTAACAAGTGTCAGCATTGGCACTATAGCTTCGTGTCAATGATGATGTGACGCTTGAATGTGTCCCTTGTGGCGATGAAGTGTCGATGTCGTGTCTTTCCGAAGAAGTCGACAAAAAAATTGGATCTCTATCACGTGGATGATGCATATTGTAGTGCTTCCCTTAGATATACTCGAGGAAGTTTCTTTTTCTTTTCTTGGCGACGTAGTCATATAGCTTGGTCGCAGGCCGCGCCCAGAAGATCGATGGAGTCGGCTTGGTAAGATCAGGTATGTGTGCATGCCTCATAGTAGAAGATGAAAGGATCGATATGGTTGACTAGAGGGGGTGAATAGGCAACTAAAAAAATTAAACTTTTATTTAAACAAATTAGATTTAGCAACAAATAGGTTCTCTAGATATGCAACTAAGTGAGCAATCTATATGATGCTAACAACAACAATAATAAGCAAGAATTAAATACAAGTCAAGGTAAGAAATAACCACAAGTGGACCCGATGAATACGAGGATGTCTTTCCGAAGTTCCTTCCCTTTGAGGGGAAGTATGTCTCTGTTGGAGTGGTGTGGAGGCACAATGCTCCCCAAGATGCCACTAAGGCCACCGTATTCTCCTCATGCCCTCACATAATGCGAGGTGTCGTGATTCCACTAAGTGGTGCCCTTGAAGGCGGTGACCGAACCTTTACAAACAAGGTTGGGGCAATCTCCACAACTTAATTGGAGGCTCCCACCAAGACCACGAAACTTCACGACAATGGAATGTGGCTTCAAGGTGACCTCTTCCGTCTAGCATTCTCAAACACCCAAGAGTAACAAGATTCGCGAGGGATTAATGGCGGTAACAACTTTTCTCTTGGTGGAAGTGTTGAGGAAGGCCTTCTCCTCCACACAATAGAGAATCAACAAGAGTTTATGGCTAGGGAGGGCGACCGGGAAAGTTTGAGCTTTTGCAGCAACAATGGACCTGGAGAGGAAAAGGTAAGATCTCCTCGGGGAAGAAGACCCCTATTTATAGTGGGGTGGAATCTGGCCTTTACCATCCCCTACTGGCCCAACTAAGCGGTTGTACCGTGCACTAGGGCGGTACTACCATCCAATAGGGGTGGTACTTCCGCTCAGCCAGGTCGAGGGAGGTAGGATACCAGAAAAATAACTGGGCGAAAGAGGGCGCGATAGAAGGGGGCGACAGTACTGGTGAAGTGGCACTACCGCTCCCCCTGGGCGGTACTTTCGCCCAAACAAATAAAAATGCCCCCCAACACCAGAGAAATAAAACAAGCGGAAGAGAGCCCGACTCTGGTGGGCCGCAATACCGCTGGAGTGGTACTATCGCTCACCAGGGCGGTACTACTGCTTCTGCAATTTCCTGGGCACTATTTCAGGGCAGCTGCTTTCCTTTGGAAAATGGATGGGGCGCAAGAATGAGAGATAGTGTTCCACCCAACTTTTCCAAGCGCGGATCCCCTCTTGATAGTACAGGATTATCTATGACTCGAGTCCACCAACCCTAAATCAATAGCTAGGCACCGTCTTCACTTTCACTTACTGAGGGGAATATAATCGTCTCGTGCCACCTGATAATTCTACGAAAAGCATATCGCACACGATTAGTCCGCTAAGGCTATCATCATCAACCACCAAAATTACTTAGGAGAAATTGTTCTCTTACAATCTCCTCTTTCTGGTGGGTTGATGACAATATGAGATTGGCCAAAAAATGAACTAAGCAGACTTAGGCATTCCCCAAACCTACAAAATATAGATGGGCTCCCCTAGATACGTGCTCTATTTGAATATGCTTTTGGAAGGCAAAGAGCACACACTAGGATCAATACTCCCCCTATATTTTGTAGACAAGGCTATATACTTGCATGAACAGAATATAGTAAAATATTTAAGCAAGCATATCATAAAGGTAAAGACATAACAGGATAGATGGGGTAGCATATGTCTTACACCATATATAAGTTCACACAAATCTTGGACAAACGCAAACCAAAGCAAGCAATAAATGAGTTCACGAGATAGGGAAAACAAATGCAAATAAACACACTCGTGATTTAGCAAGGCAAATCCATCTTAAACTAAGATACTTTCTCCCCCTTTGGCATCGAGACACCAAAAAGAGGAGATAGGAGAAGCTCAGTAGTCCTCGTCATCATCTCCCTCAAACTCATCTGAAGCAGCAGACGCCTCCTCAGCAGACACCTCCTCCTCAGCAGCCACCTCCTTCTCAGACTCCATCCACCAGCAGTTGGCCTTTATCGAGTCCTCCTCATCAGTGATCTTGTCCTTTGAACCGCTCTGGACATCAAGGCCAATCTTCCGCATGATCATCTTGTCACGGTTGCACGCCTTCTTGGCATCGACATGTGCCTTGTACTGACCCTTCTCCTAGAAGCAGAAAAGAGCCTTCACCTTTTTCCTGAGCTTGGAGGCCCAACAAGGTTCAGTCTCAGATCTGGGAACAAACTCATAGTCGGTCTCATGCTCGTCATCTGATTCAGTAGCAGCAATCTCTGGAACAGCACATGAAATACCCCAATTATCCTTCACACGGAGCTTGAGCACACCGTGAGTGACCATGTGATCAGTCACCGATAGCTCACTAGGAAAGGTAGCATACCAGGTGTCCTCATTCAACTTGAATAGATACATAGCATAGATGGGCACCTTCTTCTTGTCAAACACAACAGACCTCAACTCCATCCATATAATGTGGGAAACATCCAAGGTGTATTGGCGGTATTGCTCCTTCTGGCAGAAAAGAAGGAGGTTGACAAGATAGGAGTGCACGTGGTCCTTGTTCCCAACACGAGGAAACAGAGAGTTGAAAAAGACCGTGTGCATGATGTCCACAAAAGGAACGAGCTCGGTATGGTCACCCTTGGCAGTCTTCACAATCCTTGAGTAACGAATGGGATCGGACTTGTGAATAGCAGGAATACCCTCAGTGTGAGGCCTCGGGCCAATAGGAACATCCAGACCCCTATCAGCAATGCCTAGAGAGTTCATAAATGTCTTCCAATTGGAGTGTAGCACACGTGCACCAGTCATTCAGGTCAAGCACCTTTCATCACCATCATGGAAGTGAACAGTGGCATAGAATTGAGCCACGATCTCACTGTCAAAGTCCTTGTTGAAGCGGATGACAGGACCAAGACCCCACTTCTTGCAGAGAGCATAAGCTTCAGCAAAATAAGCAGTATGGCGATTAGAGGTCATGTGCCCCATATCAATGCTCTTGACACCCACAAAGAGATTGGTCCTTGTCTTCGTGATCTTGGAATAGATAAGAGATTGAGTCTTGTTCCAAAACAGATGCCCTGCACGAGCATCATCCTGAGGCAAACAATAGGGATTCTTCTTGCGAAGCACTGCAAACCCTTCTTGAGGAAAATCTGGGGGCTCTTTGGGGGCCTTCTTCTTCTGACTATCCTCCTCACGGGCTGCTTTTGTGGCTGAGCACTGGAACTAGCAGCTCCCTCCTGAGATGCACGTGGGCGCTTGGATCCACGCTTGGAGTTCATGCGATGAGTCATAGGACCAGAGCCATCACCTGGAACTCACAAGAAGAATGGCAAGAAAACATGTGTAAATAGACTGCAATAGTCAAATAGGAAACCAAAACAGAGATGGGCAGATGCAGGAAAGAAAGTGGGTGCTCGTGCCAGGGCGGTAGTACCAATGTGCAAGAGTGGTACTTCCGCTGCAGCGGTAGTACCGCTGTGCAGGAGCACTAAGCGGTAGTACTGGTCATGCACGGGCAGTAGCATTGTCCTGGAATAGACAACTGATGTCAATGGAGGCGGCAATGCCGGATCTCTCCATCCCCAAAATCTCTAATGCAAGTACCAAGATTATTGCAACAAAAGATCATCCACACATCCTACGCATGCCATGGAAAAATAAACTAAACAGGGAATCCACACGCATTGCCCTAGATCAAGATCCAACAAAATACCATGAGAGAGACGGGGATTGAGGGCAGTACCGGGTTCCATGGCATGAGGGATATGGGGGGAGAGATCCCTCCGAATGAAAAAAGTGGAGGGCGGCACGAATAGAGGGATCCGGAGTCGGCCTCCGGTGATGTTCTTGGTCACCACAGAGAGGGAGAACCATGGGGAGAGGGAGGGGACGGGTATGGGGGAGTTAGAACTCCCCCTGCCCTAATCTTAACTCCCCGCAAATTCCCCGAGGCGGTAGTACCGCCCATCAGCACGGTAGTACCGTTGGAGCGGTAGTACCGTCGTGGGAGCATTAGTACCGCCTCTGACCCAAGTAATAGCCAACTTAAAAGATGGAGAGAATGAAGGCACAAAATTGGGATCTATTTGACTACGCAGAGGAGATAATAAAGGCACAAAATCAAGATGGTACTCCACCTTAAAAGAATGCAAAACGAGAAGTAGAACGCATTGTGGAGTGACCATTCATGCAATTAACGAAAATAACTTGTGTGGAAGAGGGGCGGTGGTCGAGGCCACGTGTGTTTGAGTGAGTTGGTATGGCACCGTGAAGATTTTAACCTTGGGCCCATGACCAAAACTCGTCTTTGAAGCACACGTATCACCATCAGTGACTAATGTGAAAGACTTGATCGATTTATGCATAATAGGGGGTGGGAGAGTTCATTGAGAGAACAACACTCCCCCTAAATTCATGCCTACATCTAAAAAAAAGAATGATGACAGTGGTGGGTGTGCCTAATTTCAATCCACATTGCTCAAATCAATGATACTTATCTCATGCCTTAACTCGCGAAATCTTGCTTCATTCAAAGGCTTCGTGAAGATATCTGCAAGCTGATCATTAGCATTGAGGTAAATGAGGTCAATATCCCCGCGCTTGATATGCTCCCGGATGAAGTGGTGACGAATATGGATGTGCTTCGTCTTGCAATGTTGAACTGGTTTGTTAGAGATTGAGATAGCACTAATATTATGACAATAAAGAGGCACTTTGTCACAAGCGACATAGTAATCCTTTAAAGTTTGCCTCATCCAAAGCAACTGAGCATAGCAATTTGCAGCAACTACATATTCAGCCTCGATGGATGAGATAGAAACACAATTTTGTTTATTGGAAGACCAACTTACCAGAGAGCGAACAAGGAATTGGTAACCTCCGGAAGTTGACTTCCTATACACACAGTCTGCCGCCCAATCTGAATCCGAATATCCTATGAGATCAAATGAAGCACCTTTGGGATACCATAAGCCAAAGTTTGGGGTATGAGCCAAATATCGAAAGATTCGCTTGACCGCCACATAGTGGCTTTCCTTAGGTGCGGATTGAAATCATGCACAAATTCCCACACTCAACATAATATCCGGTCTAGATGCACAAAGGTAAAGAACAAAGCCGGTCATAGAGCGATATACCTTTTGATCCACAACTTTACCATTGGGATCGAGGTCAAGATGGCAGTTGAGAGGCATGGGAGTGTTGGCCTTGGATGGTTTGAGATCTTCCATCTGGAACCTTTTGAGCATGTCTTGAGTGTATTTTGCTTGATTTATGAAGGTTCCTTGACTTTGTTGCTTGACTTCGAATCCAAGGAAAAACTTCAACTCTCCCATCATAGACATCTCAAACTCTTTAGTCATTAGTGCAACAAATTCTTCATTAAAATCTTTGTTAGGAGAACCAAGGATAATATCATCAACATATAGCTGGCGTATTAACAAGCTCCCCTTGACATTCTTAGTAAAAAGAGTGGGGTCAATTTTACCAACTTCATATTCATGGTCATATAACATCTCGATAAGTTGCTCATACCATGCACATGGGGATTGTTTAAGGCCATAGAGTGCCTTATCGAGAACATACACGTGAGTAGGGAACTTGGGATCCTCGAACCCCGGGGGTTGCTTGAAATAAACCAACTCCTTAAGGGGGGCATTAAGAAATGCACTCTTCACATCCGTTTGGTATAATTTGAAGTTATGATGAGAAGAAAATGCAAGAAACATGTGAATAGATTCAAGGCGTGCGAGAGGAGCAAAGGTTTCGCCATAGTCAATACCCTCAACTTGGGAGTAGCCTTGTGCTACCAATCTTGCCTTGTTATGAGTGACAACACCGTTCTCCTCTTGCTTGTTCTTAAAGATCCACTTTCTCTGAATGACACTGTGGTTCACCTTTGGTCTTGGCACGAGTCACCACACTTTGTTGCGCTCGAAGTTGTTGAGTTCTTCATGCATGGCTTCAACCCAATCCATGTCTTCGAGAGCCTCTTGTACCTTTAGTGGTTCAATGCAAGAAACAAACGCATGATGGGAACTAAAGTTTGATAATTGACGACGAGTGGTTACCCCTCTCTGTAAGCTGTCATAGATATTCTCCAGTACATGAGAATTATTTCTGAGCGTCTTGGTGTTCTTGGCTGCAGTTCATTCTTGAATTTCCTAGGGTGTAAGTTGAGGAGCCTGTTTGAGACTTTTCCCGCCTTTTTGAGTTTACCCTTGATCTTGAGCTTTATTATGTTCTCGTGCTTGCTCTTAATCTTGAACTTGGCCTTAATCTTGAGCTTGGTCTTGATCTTGAGCATCCTTAGAGGGGTGAGCTAGATCAAGGACATCACTTGGTGCAGGACCATCCTGAGGTTGATCTTCTCCTTGATCGGGATCATGGGGATGAGGGCCTTCAGAGTTTTCTTCGGAAGTGTGTGGGTCTTGCGTCACTGATGGTTCCACATCAGTGAAATATTGTCCTTCTCCTTCAGCCACAAGGGGTTCCTCAATGGGCACGAAGTGTCCCACACACATTCTTCTTATGGCCTGGGGAGGAATTTCATCACCTACATCACAAAGACCACTTTGCTCCACTTGGGAGCCATTATTCTCATCAAACTCCACGTTACACGTCTCCTCAATGAGTACTCACGACTTGTTGAGGACATGATTGATACGTCTCCAACGTATCTATAATTTTTTATGGTTCCGTGCTATTATCTTGTCAAACTTTGGATGTTTTGTATGCCTTTTATATCTTTTTTGGGACTAACTTATTAACTCAGTGCCAAGTGCCAGTTCCTGTTTTTTCCGTGTTTTTGACCCTTTTCAGAGGAGGATTTTAAACGGAGTCCAAACGGAACGAAACTTCCAAAAAGATTTTTTCTGAAACAGAAGAAGATCGGGGAACCTGAGAACCAGGGCAGCGGGCCACCAGGGACCCCACAAGCCCCCTAGCCGCGGCCAGGGGGGCGCGCCTCCCGGGCTTGTGGGCTCCCTAGGCCACCTCTTCCCTAGGTCTTTCGCCTATATATTCCCAAAAATTCGAGAAAAAATCAGGAGATCATCGAAAGTACTTTTTTGCCGCCACAAGCTTCTGTCTCCGCAAGATCCCATCTGGGGCACGTTCTGGTGCCGTGTCGGAGGGGGGATTCGGATACGGAGGGCTTCTTCATCAACACCATGACCTCTCTGATGATGCGTGAGTAGTTCACCATAGACCTACGGGTCCATAGCTAGTAGCTAGATGGCTTCTTCTCTCTCTTGGATCTTCAATACAAATTTCTCCATGATCTTCATGGAGATCTATCATATGTAATCTTGTTTTGCGGTGTGTTCGTCGAGATCCGATGAATTGTGGATTTATGATCAGATTATCTATGAATCTTATTTCAGTTTCTTCTGATCTCTTATATGCATGATTTCATATCCTTGTAATTCTTTTCGAGTCGTGGGTTTTGTTTGGCCAGCTTGATCTATGATTATTGCAATGGGAGAAGTGTTTGGTTTTGGGTTCATACCGTGCGGTGACCTCACCCAGTGACAGAAGGGGTAGCGAGCCATGCATTGTGTTGTTGCCATCAAGGGTAAAAAGATGGGGGTTTCATCATTGGTTTGAGATTATCCCTCTACATCATGTCATCTTGCTTAAGGCGTTACTCTGTTCGTCATGAACTCAATACACTAGATGCATGCTGGATAGCGGTCGATGTGTGGAGTAATAGTAGTAGATGCAGAGAGTATCGGTCTACTTGTCTCGGACGTGATGCATATATGTATGATCATTGCCTTAGATGTCGTCATGACTTTGCGCGGTTCTATCAATTGCTCGACAGTAATTTGTTCTCCCACCGTAATATTTGCTATTTTGAGAGAAGCCTCTAGTGAACACTATGGCCCCCTGGTCTACTCCACACCATATTTTCAGCCTTACTCTTTTACTTCGTTGCATTTTCCGCCTTCAGATCTCACTTTGCAATCAATCTTAAAGGGATTGACAACCCCTTTATAACATTGGGTGCAAGCTCTTTGTGTTTGCGCAGGTACTCTGGACTTGACGAGATTCTCCTACTTGATTGATACCTTGGTTCTCAAATTGAGGGAAATACTTACTGCTCCTGTGTTGCATCACCCTTTCCTATTCAAGAGGAAAACTAACGCAAGCCCAGTCTCCGTCAACGTGTCAATCTCTGGCACTGTTGTTTAAGAAGTAGCAATGGTAAGCGCGAGAGTTTGTAGCATAACTAACAAATATGCCCTCTTGAGCTCTAGATTCAAGTTTGGACAATCGAGCGCCTTTCTTAAGAATGAAACACTTACAGCCAAACACCCGGAAGTACTTGAGGTTGGGCTTGTTGCATGTAAGAATTTCATATGGAGTCTTGTTCAAGCCTTTGCGAAGGTAGAGCCCATTGGATGGATGACATGCAATGTTGATGTCTTCGGCCCAAAAGTTATACGGAGATTTAAACTCTGCCATCATGGTTCTTGCTGCATCCATCAACATCTGATTCTTCCTTTCCGCCACACCATTTTTTTGAGGAGTGTAAGGTGAAGAGTACTAATGCTTGATTCCTTCATCACTCAGAAATTCATTTAGGGTGTAATTCTTGAACTCGGTGCCATTGTCACTTCTAATCATCAATATCTTTGCATTATGTTGGTGTTGAGCTTCATTAGCAAAGTCGATGATGGTTTGTTGAGTCTCACTCTTTCTCTTGAAAAACTATACCCAGGTATATCTTCAGTAATCATCTACTATCACCAAGCAATACTTTCTCGCCCCAAAGACTATGATAGGATGGAGGACCAAAGATATCCATGTGGAGGAGCTCCAAGGTCCTTTTTGTGTAGATGATAGTCATGGGGTGGTGAGGTGTATCATGAATCTTTCCTTCAATACACGCACTGCAAGCACGATCTCTAGTGAAACTCACATTTGTTAGTCCAAGAATGTGATCCCCTTTGAGGAGACTTTGCAAAGATCTCATATTGACATGGGCTACCCGGCGATGCCAAAGCCATCCAACATCAACTTTAGCCATTAGGCAAGTCGCTGTCTTAGTGGGTCGCTTCGAAAAGTTAACCACATACAGACCATTCTCGACATGCCAAACAAAGGATACTTTAAGATTTTTGCTCCACAAAAGTGCCAGAGAGTCGATGCCAAAGAAGGTACTAAAGCCCATAAGTGCAAGTTGATGAACGGAAAGTAAATTGTATGCGAGGGTCTCAACAAGTATAACCTTTTCAATGGTAAGTTCCAGAGAAATTACCACCTTGTCGAGATCCAATACCTTTGAATTGCATCATCACCAAAGGAGACTTGGGTGGCAATGGAGGGGTCGGGATGAATGTCCACCACCAAGTCCTTGCTTCCGGTCGTATGATTTGTTGCTCCACTATCAAGCAACCAGGACACCCCACCGCAAGCAAACTCCTACATAAGATCAATGCTTGTATTTAGGTACCCATCCTTTAATGGGTCCTCTTAGGTTAGTAACATGGGTCTTAGGAACCAAAAGATACCATTCAATTTACTCACAATAAGAACCAACAAACTTAGCAAAAACATTCCCATCACTCGCGCGACACAAAACATAAGAGGGTTTAAAGTCGCCGGCTGTGTTGGGGAGAGGGGTATTGCCCTTCATGGCATTACCACCCTTATCTTGGTCCTTTTTCTTCTCATGAGTACCCTCCCCAGATTTAACAAAGGTTTCCATAAGCTGGGGAGGTTGCTTGGTCTTCTTCTTGTTGTTGTTCTTCTTGGACTTGGGTGCAAACCCAACTCCTTCCTTTGCAACCACTTCCTTTTGACTGCTCAAAAGGTCATTATGATTCTTTTCACCTTGGATGCATGTCACAAGGCCTATCGCAAGCTGCTCTTTTAATTTGGAGTTCTCCTCCACAAGATGTGCATGCTCACAACAGGGGTTAGTAGCATGGACATTATCAATTAAAACAAATGGAGAGCAAGTGGCTATTTCCCTAGTGAGTTTTACTTGGAGTTTAGCATGATACCCTTTTAAAGAGACATGAGCACTCTTCAAGGACTTGTGAGCCTTGTCAAGTGTTGCAAGCTCTTCCTTGAGTCTAACATGATCAAGCCCAAGTGCACTCTTTTCGGATTGAAGCACACGGGTAAGAACAAGAGCATGAACATGATCTTTCTTTAACTTAGCAAGGTCATTGTTATGTGACTCCTCAAGAGTCAAACGAAGTCCTTGCTCTTTTTCAAGAGCAATAGAAAGATCTGCAATCTCATCGATATAGTCACGACTATGACCTTGCAATGTAGAGATAGTTTCTTCATGAGATTAATTGAGGTCATTAGCCTCTTTGAGTTGTTCCAAGAGAGCAACAAAATGTTTCTTGGATTTACCCTTGAGTTTTTTCATGAATTTACCAAAGGATTTTTCCTCCTCTACCTTTTCCTTTTCATCTCCACTATCTGTGGTAGTATAAATGGTAGCTTTTATGTTGGTAGTTTGATCATTAGAGGTTACCTTTTTGGATGCCTTGGCCATCAGGCAATTGGCAATGCGATTCTCGTTGGGGGCCTCGAAGAGAGACACCTTGCTTGGAGAAGAGGATGCAATGGCCACTGTGGCCATTCCCATCACTTCACCACTTGTCTCACCGTCATCATACTCATCGGATAGGTATTCTTCTTGACCCACCAACACCTTCTGGGGCATCTTCTTGGGGAATTTGTTCTTGTTTGGCAAGGACTTGGTGTTGTCTTTGATAATGAGATTGCCACCATTGTCTTCCCTCTACTCATAGGGACAATCTGCCACAAAGTGACTCACATTGCCACAATTGTAGCAAGTTCTCACGCGTTACTTTCCCTTAGACCCATTTGAGTTGTTCTTGGAGAAATTGGGCCTTGAGTTTTTCTTCTTGCACCAAAACTGCCATGATGCAAAAGCCATGTGCTCGTGGTAAGCATACTTGGTGTATTTAGGACAAGTTTCTTCTTCTTCTTCCCCATCTTCCTCCAAAGCAGCCTTGGCCTTCAAATCAAGGTTGGCGGAGTCTTTTCTTGACCGTTGAACCCGGGCTAGAGCAATGTCAGCGGTCTTGTTCAAAATGGTCATGGCAATAAACTCATCCAACACATCACTTGAGGACAAGGAATGAAAATCCGGCCTTGGACAGATGATGGAGGACATGGAGTTGTTGAAAGACATAATGGCCTTGAGAAACTTACGCTTAATCCAAGTGTCATCCACATCTTTGCTTCCATGATCCCGAAGAGCAACATCAAGAGTTGTAACTCTTCGATATAGTTCACGAGGGTCCTCATCCTTGATCATAGCAAATTCATCGGCCTCATCAAGAACCACTTCATAGTTGGACCGTTTAATTCTAGAGCTTCCCTTGTACATGGAGATGATGTGCTCCCAACAATCTTTGGCACGAATGAAGGGACGCAAGTGAGGAAGGTATTCAATAGGTACTCTCCTTGAACAATGAACAAGGCGGAGTGATTGAGCTGATTGTCGGCCTCTTCTCTTTGCGTGAGGTTTCTTGGATCATGTGGGTAGTACCCGTGCTCAATGATTCTCCAAAGTTGTGTTGAGTTGTGGTTCAAATGATAATTAATACGGAAAACCCAATTAGCAAAATCATTCTTAGCAAGCTTAGGTGGAGGAACGATGTTAATAATATGCGGTAGGTGGACCGGTCCTCCATAGACCATGGGAGGAGGAACTGAGGCAAAAGCATTTGCCCCACTCGTTCCTTGAGGCGTTTTATCTTTTTCACTACTAGCATTTTCCTTTTTAGAATTGGCCCCCGTATCTGAAGTTGTGGGATTAGCCACCAACAACGGATCGGTCGGCGGTTTGTAAATATCAATGAAATCCTTAAGCATGTTCTTGACTTCGGTAGCCACGAAAGATTTAAATGTGGACATGACCTCATTTATTTCCTCTCGGGTGACCGAGTTCGCAGCAGCTCCCTCGGGCACCTCCCCAACTAGGTCCTCGTGGTCAGCCATACTATTTGAGTGGTGAAACCCATTATAAAGAGACAAGGCTCTCATACCAACTGAATGGATCAATATGGTTGACTAGAGGAGGGTGAATAGGCAACTAATAAATTTTAAACTTTTCTTTAAACAAATTAGATCTAGAAACAAATAGGTTGTCTAGATATGCAACTAAGTGAGCAACATATATGATGCTAACAACAACAATAATAAGCAAGAAGTAAATACAAGTATAGGTAAGAAATAACCACAAGTGGAACCGATGAAGACGAGGATGTGTTTCCGAAGTTCCTTCCCTTTGAGGGGAAGTACATCTCCATTGGAGCGGTGCAGAGGCACAAGGCTCCCCAAGATGCCAATAAGGCCACTGTATTCTCCTCACGCCCTCACACAACGCGAGGTGTCGTGATTCCACTAAGTGGTGCCCTTGAAGTCAGCGACCGAACCTTTACAGACAAGGTTGGGGCAATCTCCACAACTTAATTTGAGGCTCCCAACAAGACCACGAAGCTTCACCAAAATGGAATGTGGCTTCGAGGTGACCTCTTCCGTCTAGGTTGCTCAAACACGCAAGAGTAACAAAATATGTGAGGGATTAATAGGGGGAACAACTTTTCTCTTGGTGGAAGTGTGGGGTAAGGCCTTCTCGTCCAAACCCTAGAGAATCAACAAGAGTTGATGGCTAGGAAGGGAGATCAGGCAAGTTTGAGCTTTTGCAGCAACAATGGAGCTGGAGAGGAAGAAAGTAAGATCTCCTCGGGGAAGAAGACCCCTATTTATAGTGGGGGGATCCGGCCGTTACCATCCCTACTGGCCCACCTAAGAGGTAGTGCTATGCACTAGGGCGGTACTTTCGCTGGGGCGGTACTTCCGCTCAGCGAGGTCGAGGGGAGGTAGGATACTAGAGAAAAATAGTAAGCGGAAGTGGGCGCGGCAGAAGGGGGCGATAGTACCACTGGAGTGGTACTACCGCTCCCCCTGGGCGGTATTTCCGCCCAAACAAATAAAAATGCCCCCCGATACGAGAGAAATAAGACAAGTGGAAGAGAGCCCGGCTCTGGTGGGCAGCAGTACCGCTGGAGCGGTACTACCGTTCACGAGGGCAGTACTATCGGTGGAGCCGTACTACTGCTCACCAAGGCGGTACTGCCGCTTCTGCAACTTCTTGGGCACTATTTCAGGGCAGCTCCTTTGCTCCGGAAAAGGGATGGGGAGCAAGAATGAGAGATAGTGTTCCACCCAACTTTTCCAAACGCGGCTCCCCTCTTGATAGTACGGGATTATCTATGACTCAAGTCCACCAACCCTAAATCAATAGCTAAGCACCATCTTCACTTTCACTTACTGAGGGGAATATAACCGTCTCGTGACACCTGATTATTCTCTAAAAAGCATATCGCACACGATTAGTCCGCTAAGGGTATCGTCATCAACCACCAAAATTACTTAGAAGAAATTGTGCTCTTATAGAAGACATGTGGGCCCTCTCGGTGTTCCGCGCTGCGGGTCGGCTCACTGAAGTTGTTGACGATGTGTGGCGGTGTAGGACATGCGAATAGCTGATGCGATCGAGATATCATTATGTGATCTGGGCGTCTTGCCCTATGGATATGATGCATCTAGGGGCACCACAAATCGGAACCGCATCTCATCAGAGAAGCCAACTACTATGCTTAGCGTGCATGGTGCGTGTACTTGGAAGCCTGCATGGCTTCGTAGGCATGTGTGATTGCCAACAACATGACTTTGTTGATGGATGTATGGATGTAGTAGATGGCCGCGCGCGATGATGATGTGTTGACGGTGATTCTAGTTGATGACGAGTGATGTAGACAGTCGGCGCATATGCAATGCTCAATGAAACGATAAGAGTCACCTTGGTGTGTGGGTGACGGTGCGGAGGACACGAGAAGTCTGTCCACGCGAGATCCATGTACGATGGTGTAAGGTTCCGCCCTCCCGAACATACGCACGATGCACCATGGATGTACTGGACCGACTTGAAGCAGATCTAGTTGTTGAATTATGCTGATTTTTCTTGTTGGATGAAGGATCATGGAATTTATTGGTGGTTAAAATAAATAAATCTACTAGAATTTCAAAAATTGGAAACATATGTAATTTGTTTTAATACCTAAACTATAGATCGATCTGCTTCGACCAGATCGGATGTCGCGCCCCCAGGGAGAGAAGATTAATCTCCCCTTCTCACCCCGAGGGCAGCGTGATGCAGAAGTGGTGGAAGGTCCTAGGCTTAGGATCATTAGATAACCTACTCTTATACCATGTAGAAGTTGTAGGATGGCTAATGTTTGTAGTTCTATTGTTGTATTGATCAGACCTAGGTGTGGGTATATATAGAGTACAATATGAGGGGGAGAGACTTGGAGTAAAGGGCAAGTCATACATGATTTAATCATATTCTATCTCTAACTTGAACATAATTATATTTCTAACACTCGTCTTGTTCCCAGTGCTCGGCGTGGCATCGTTGATCATCTTCATCACTATTTCCGTTGAGATGATCCCTTGCAACCAAACCACCATCTCTAGTGCGTTGCAACCCTTACATGACCTCGCCGTAGATCAAATCCTCCTGGAGATCGGACACTCCTAGAGAAGATGAACAGATGACTCGAGATTTCTGTTCTAGAGCCAGAAAAAGTAGTTGTTCACCCACCCCCTTGTGTGAATATGATCATTGCACCACAACCTATCATGGTGGAGGATCCAATAGAACATCTTAATTTTGTTGGTGCCCAAACTTTCCAGATCATGGACATGAACGTGCAACACGCACATAGCATGTCATAGGTGGAGTGTGTAGAGTACATGCCCTAGCCGCCAAACGACCACATGATTTCATCTTCCGCTCCATCAACCAAGATGATGCTAGTGTTTTGGATGGTATGTACAAAGGGGATGAACGGTGGCAGGATCACATTGCTGTTGATGTGGCGCACCATCGTGCAATGCAACAATGTTGACTTGTTCTTCCTGGTCGAGTGATTAAACAAGGATGGGAATGCTAACAAGAGAGGCTGGGCACCCAACCATGAGCGGTGCTAGTGTTGGGGAACATCGCATGGGAAACAAAAAAATTCCTACATTCACGAAGATCAATCTATGGAGTCTAACCTCTACGAGAGGGGGTGCATCTACATACCGTTGTAGATCGCTAAGTGAAAGCATATATAATGCGGTTTATGTAGTCGAATGTCTTCGTGTTCCAATCACGATCCGTCCCGCGGTCTCATCACGATCCGTCCCATGGTCCCATCACGATGCATCCTGATCTAGTGCCGAACGGACGACACCTCCGCGTTCAACACACGTACAACTCGATGACATTCTCTACCTTCTTGATCCGCCAAGAGGAGGCAGAGAGGTAGATGAGTTCTCCGATAGCATGACATTGTGGCGGTGGTGTTGGTGGAGCTGATCCGGTAGGGCTTCGTCGTGCACTGTCGAACCAATCTAGAGGAGACACGAACTAGAGGGAGGGAGAGGGTGTTGCGCCTTGGATTGTGGTGTTGCTGACCTCTCTCCCCTCCACTATATATACGAGGGAGGGGGAAGGGGTGGCTCCCTAGGGTTGTCCAGCCGCCCCAAGGTGGAGGAGTCCACCTCCAACTAGGAGGTGGGTGTGGGGGTCCTCCTCCAATTAGGTCGCCTCCCCTCTCTTCCCTCTTGGCACATAGGCCCATAGAGGCTGGCTGCCCAGCCCACCATGGGCTGGTGCGCCACCTCCTAGGCCCATGTGGCCCCACGGGGTGGTCCCCCCCCCCACTGGTGGACCTCCCGAACCCATTCGTCACTCCCGGTACACTACCGGTAATGCCCGAAACTTTTACGGAACCCGTATATCTCTTTCCTATATATGAATCTTCGTCTCTGGACCATTCCGAAGTTCCTCATGACGTACGGGATCTCATCTCGAACTTCGAACAACCTTCGGTCACCAACATACATAACTCAACTATACCAAATTGTCACCGAACCTTAAGTGTGCAGGTCGTGCGGGTTTGAGAACTATGTAGTGATGTCTACTACGCAACCTTCTCCTTGTAAACGTTGTTGGGCCTCCAAGTGCGGTGGTTTGTAGGACAGTAGAAATTTTCCCTCAAGTGGGTGACCTAAGGTTTATCAATCCGCGGGAGGCGTAGGATGAAGATGGTCTCTCTCAAGCAACCCTGCAACCAAATAACAAAGAGTCTCTTGTGTCCCCAACACACCCAATACAATGGTAAGTTGTATAGGTGCACTAGTTCGGCGAAGCGATGGTGATACAAGTGCAATATGGATAGTAGATATAGGTTTTTGTAATCTGAAAATATAAAAACAGCAAGGTAAGTAATAATAAAAGTGAGCACGAACGGTATTGCAATGCGTAGAAACAAGGCCTAGGGTTCATAGTTTCACTACTGAAGTTCTCTCAACAATGATAACATAATTGGATCATATAACTAGCCCTCAACATGCAACAAAGAGTCACTCCAAAGTCACTAATAGCGAAGAATAAACAAAGAGATTATTGTCGGGTACGAAACCACCACAAAGTTATTCTTTCTGATCGATCTATTCAAGAGTCCGTAGTAAAATAACATGAAGCTACTCTTTCCGTTCAATCTATCCTAGAGTTCGTACTAGAATAACACCTTAAGACACACATCAACCAAGACCCTAATGTCACCTAGATACTCCATTGTCACCTCAAGTATCTGTGGGCATGATTATATGATATGCATCACACAATCTTAGAATCATCGATTCAACCAACACATAGAACTTCAAAGAGTGCCCCAAAGCTTCTACCGGAGAGTCAAAACGTGTGCCAACCCATATGCATAGGTTCCCGATGTCACGAAACCCGCAAGTTGATCACAAAAACATACATCAAGTACTCACATGAATATCCCATTGTCACCATAGATAGACACGTGCAATACATACATCAAGTGTGCTTAAAGACTCAATCCGATAAGATAACTTCAAAGGGGAAACTCAATTCATTACAAGAAGGGAGAGGGGGAAGAGCATCATAGGATCCAACTATAGTAGCAAAGCCCACGGTACATCGAGATCATGACATCTGAAGAACACGAGAGAGAGAGAGATCAAACACATAGCTACTGGTACATACCCTCAGCCCCGAGGGAGAACTACTCCCTCCTCGTCATGGAGATCGTCGGGATGATGAAGAAGGCCACCGGAGATGGATTCCCCCTCCGGCAGGGTGCTTGAACGGGCTCCCGATTGGTTTTTGGTGGCTACAAAGGCTTGCGGCGGCAGAACTCCCGATCTAGGTTTATTTCTGGAGGTTTCTATATTTATAAGACCATATGGCATCGAGAACAAGTCAGGGGGACCCACGAGGGAGTCACGAGCCCCCCAGGCGCGCCCAGGGGGTTGGTCGTGCCTCCCTGGCTCATGGCTTCCTCGGGACTCCTCTCTGGTATCTTTTTCTTCTGGTATTTTTGATATTTTCCATAAAAAATCACGGCGAAAGTTTTATTCCATTTGGACTCCGTTTGATATTCATATCTGAAAAAGGTCAAAAACAAGGAAAAAACAGAAACTGGCACTAGGCTCTAGGTCAATAGGTTAGTCCCAAAAATAATATAAAATAGTATATTCATGCATATAAAACATCCAGAGTTGATAATATAATAGCATGGAACGATCAAAAATTATAGATACGTTGGAGACGTATCAAGCATCCCCAAGCTTAATTCCTGCTCGTCCTCGAGTAGGTAAATGATAAAAACAGAATTTTTGATGTGGAATGCTACCTAACATATATTGTGGCATGAATATTCAGATCCATATCATTCAAGACAAAAAAATTAATATTGACATAAGAACAATAATACTTCAAGCATACTAACAAAGCAATCATGTCTTTTCAAAATAACATGGCCAAAGAAAGTTATCCCTACAATATCATATAGTCTGGCTATGCTCCATGTTCCCCACACAACGTATTTAAATCATGCACAACCCCGGTCTTAGTCAAGCAATTGTTTTCACACTTTTACTTTCTCAAACTTTTTCAACTCTCACGCAATACAAGAGCGTGAGCCATGGATATAGCACTATAGGTGAAATAGAATATGGTGGAGGTTGTGAGGCAAAAAGGAGGAGATGGTCACATCGACTCGGCATATCAACGGGCTATGGTGATGCCCATTAATAGATATCAATGTGAATGAGTAGGGATTGCCATGCAAGAGATGCACAAGAGCTATAAGTTTATGAAAGCTCAAAAAGAAACTAAGTGGGTGTGCATCCAACTCGCTTGCTCACGAAGACCTAGGGCAATTGAGGATGCCCATCATTGGAATATACAAGCCAAGTTCTATAACAAAAATTCCCACTAGTATATGAAAGTGACAATATATGATACTCTCTATCATGAAGATCATGGTGCTACTTTCAAGCACACGTGTGGTAAAGGATAGTAGCATTCTCCCTTCTCTCTTTTTCTCTCATTTTTTTGTTTGGGCTCTTTGGCCTCTCTTTTTTCCTTTTTTTCATTTTCGTTTTTTTTGTGGGCTCTTTGGCCTCTTTTATTTTATTTTTATAGTCCGGAGTCTCATCCCAACTTGTGAGGGAATCATAGCTTCCTTCCTTTCCTCACATGGTACAATGCTCTAATAATAATGATCATCACACTTTTATTTACTTACGACTCGATTCTTAGAACAAAAGATATGACTCTATATGAATGCCTCCGGCGGTGTACCGGGATGTGCAATGACTCGTGTGTGACATGTATGAAAGATATGAACGTGGCTTTGCCACAAATACGACGTTAACTACATGATCATGCAAAGCAATATGGCAATGATGGTCCGCTCATAATAAACTGAACGGTGGAAGTTGCATGGCAATATATCTCGGAATGGCTATAAAAATGCCATGATGGGTAGGTATGGCGGCTGTTTTGAGGAAGGATATATGGTGGGTGTAATGCACCGGCAAAAGTTGCGCGGTACTAGAGAGGCTAGCAATGGTGGAAGGGTGAGAGTGCGTATAATCGATGGACTCAGCATTAGTCATAAAGAACTCACATATTTATTGCAAAAGTTTTATTAGTAATCGAAACAAAGTATTAGACACATGCTCCTAGGGGAAGGGTTGGTAGGACTTAACCGTCGCGCGATCCCGACCTCCACACAAAGGATGACACTCAGTAAAAACATCATGCTCTGACTTCCTAACATAGAGGTTCACCATATGTGCATGCTATGGGAATCAGAAACTCTAACACAAGTATTTCTACCAATCCATAATTACTAACTAGCATGACTCTAATATCACCATCCTTATGTCTCAAAACTATATGCAAAGAATCAAACTTCTCATAGTACTCGATGCACTCTATATGAAAGTTTTTATTATATCCCTCTTGGATGCCCATCATATTAGGACTATTCATAACCTAAGCAAATTACCATGTTGTTTAAGACTCTCAAAATGATATAAGTGGAGCATGAGAGTAAAAGAAAAACTACTCCAAAAGATATAAGTGAAAATCAATGAATAGTTGAATAATTATTTGGCTATGTGAAGACTCTCCCATCTAATAATTTCAGATCCTAAGTACCTTATTCAAAAAAAATGACACTCCAAAGATAGCACGAATCATGTGAAGAAGCAAAAACTTAGGTTCAACCGATACTAACCGATAATTGTTGAAGAAGAAAGGTGGGATGCCAACCGGGGCATCCCCAAGCTTAGATGCTTGAGACTTCTTGAAATATGGGTTGGGGGTGTCTTGGGCATCCCCAAGCTTGAGCTTTTGTGTCTCCTTAATTCCTCTCATATGGTGGTTTCCAAAATCTTAAAAACTCCACCCACACAAAACTCAACAAGAACTCGTGAGATAGGTTAGTATAAATCAATGTAAAACTATATCATCCTCTACTGTAGCAAATCACTAAAATTATTATTTTACATTGCATACTAAATGCCTCTACATATTTAAAACTCCCATCCTCAAATGGAATCATTAAACAAGCAAACATATGCAAACAATGCAAACAAACAGCAATCTGCCTAAACAGAATAGTATGTAAAGAATGCAGCAAGATATATACTTAATTAACTCCACCAAATATGAAAAACTTAAATTATGTAGATAATTTATAATAGCATATTGTGTCCAAATTTCAAGCTATTCCGGCGTATAGAAAATTCTAGGGAATTTTTTCACTACAAGCAAACTTTCTGTTTTGGAACAGCAACTCCTATACTTGCAAATTAAGCATGGTAAAGGCTATCCTTGACATTTTTATTGAACTAAATGATGCAAAAAATTAATATAAATAACAGAAAGCAAGTATTAATAAAATAAAATGACGCTACAAGCAAAACACATATCATGTGGTGAATAAAAATATAGCCCCAAGTAAAGTTACCGATGGTTTGAAGACGAAAGAGGGGATGCCTTCACGGGGCATCCCCAAGCTTAGGCTCTTTGGTGTCCTTGAATATGGCTTTGGATTCCTTGCACATCCCCAAGCTTAGGCTCTTGCCACTCCTTGTTCCATGGTCCATCGAAACTCTACCCAAAACTTGAAAACTTGACAACACAAAACTTAACGGAAATTCATGAGATGGGTTAGTATGATAACGAGCAAATCAATCACTTGGGTACTGTCAAAACAAGACTCATAATTATTTTCACACAATGCCTACTGTATCTTACTATTTCCACAATTTATATTACTCAATATAATCTATGGAAACACCAAAAAAAGCAAACTATGCATTGAAAACAGAATCTGTCAAAAACAGAACACTCTGTAATGATCTGAATGATAATCATACTTCTGCACTTCCAAAAATTCTGAAATAATTATTAAAATTAAGTAAATTTTTATATAAATCAGTAGAAAAAATAATCAACCTAAAATCACTCTCTGGATATAAATTATAAATGATTTCGCGAGCGCAAAGTTTCTGTCTTTTTCAGCATGATCAAACAACTATCACCCAAACTAATCGTAAAGGCTTTATTTGGCACTTTATTGAAACTAAGGCAATAAAAAATGATTAATACAGTATCTTAATCATGTGAACACAAAAATAGTAAGGATACATATTGGGTATTCTCCCAACAAGTACTTTTCTTTAATGCATTTCAAGCTAGGCATGATGATTTCAATGATGCTCACATAAAAGATAAGGATTGAAACATAATGGAAGCATCATGGAGCATATGAATAGCACATTTAAGTCTAACCCACTTCCTATGCATAGGGATTTTGTGATCAAACAATTTATTGGAGCAAGAATCAACTAGCATAGGAAGATAAAACAAGCATGACTTCAAAAATTTCAACACATGGAGAGGAAGCTTGATATTATTGCAATATGTAGAAGCATATGATCCTCTCTCATAATAATTTTCAGTAGCATCATGAATGAATTCAACAATATAACCAGCACCTAAAGCATTATTTTCATGATCTACAAGCATAGAAACTTTACTACTCTCCACATAAGGAAATTTATTCTCATCAATAGTAGTGGGAGTATCGTAAAAGACTTGAACACTACGAATTGTTTCCACATTAAAAGAGTAATGTTTAGTAAGAGGGTACTCATAATTGTGACAAGTTTTATTATCATTCTTATTTATAGCATAAGTATCATCACAATAATCATCATAGATAGGGGGCATGCTTTCATCATAATAATTTTGATCATTCAAAGAATTCATACTAACAACATTGCAATCATGCTCATCATTCACATATTTTATGCCAATCATTCTATGTAATTCTTCTTTTAGCACTTGAGCACAATTTTCATTTCCATCATTTTCACGAAAGACATTAAAAAGATGAAGCATATGAGGCAACCTTAATTCCATTTTTTTGGTTTGTAGTTTTATTTTAATAAACTAAACTAGTGATAAAACAAGAGACTAAAAGATTCGATTGCAAGATCTAAAGATATACCTTCAAGCGCTAACCTCCCCGGCAACGGCGCCAGAAAAGAGCTTGATGTCTACTACGCAACCTTCTCCTTGTAGACGTTGTTGGGCCTCCAAGTGCAGAGGTTTGTAGGACAGTGGAAATTTTCCCTCAAGTGGGTGACCTAAGGTTTATCAATCCGCAGAAGGCGTAGGATGAAGATGGTCTCTCTCAAGCAACCCTGCAACCAAATAACAAAGAGTCTCTTGTGTCCCCAACACACCCAATACAATGGTAAGTTGTATAGGTGCACTAGTTCGGCGAAGCGATGGTGATACAAGTGCAATATGGATAGTAGATATAGGTTTTTGTAATCTGAAAATATAAAAACAGCAAGGTAATTAATAATAAAAGTGAGCATGAACGGTATTGCAATGCGTAGAAACAAGGCCTAGGGTTCATAGTTTCACTACTGAAGTTCTCTCAACAATGATAACATAATTGGATCATATAACTAGCCCTCAACATGCAACAAAGAGTCACTCCAAAGTCACTAATAGCGAAGAATAAACGAAGAGATTATTGTCGGGTACGAAACCACCACAAAGTTATTCTTTCTGATCGATCTATTCAAGAGTCCGTAGTAAAATAACATGAAGCTACTCTTTCCGTTCAATCTATCCTAGAGTTCGTACTAGAATAACACCTTAAGACACACATCAACCAAGACCCTAATGTCACCTAGATACTCCATTGTCACCTCAAGTATCTGTGGGCATGATTATATGATATGCATCACACAATCTCAGAATCATCGATTCAACCAACACATAGAACTTCAAAGAGTGCCCCAAAGCTTCTACCGGAGAGTCAAAACGTGTGCCAACCCATATGCATAGGTTCCCGATGTCACGAAACCCGCAAGTTGATCACAAAAACATACATCAAGTACTCACATGAATATCCCATTGTCACCATAGATAGACACGTGCAAGACATACATCAAGTGTTCTTAAAGACTCAATCCGATAAGATAACTTCAAAGGGGAAACTCAATTCATTACAAGAAGGGAGAGGGGGAAGAACATCATAGGATCCAACTATAGTAGCAAAGCCCGCGGTACATCGAGATCATGACATCTCAAGAACACGAGAGAGAGAGATCAAACACATAGCTACTGGTTCATACCCTCAGCCCCGAGGGAGAACTACTCCCTCCTCGTCATGGAGATCGTTGGGATGATGAAGAAGGCCATCGGAGATGGATTCCCCCTCCGGCAGGGTGCCGGAACGGGCTCCCATTGGTTTTTGGTGGCTACAGAGGCTTGCGGCGGCGGAACTCCCGATCTAGGTTTATTTCTGGAGGTTTCTATATTTATAAGACCAGATGGAATCAAGAACAAGTTAGGGGGACCCACGAGGGAGTCAGGAGCCCCCAGGCACGCCCAGGGGGGTGGGCGCGCCTCCCTGGCTCGTGGCTTCCTTGGGGATCCTCTCCGGTATCTTTTCTTCTGGTATTTTTGATATCTTCCATAAAAAATCACGTCGAAAGTTTTATTCCGTTTGGACTCCTTTTGATATTCCTATCTGAAAAAGGTCAAAAACAAGGAAAAAACAGAAACTGGCACTGGGCTCTAGGTCAATAGGTTAGTCCCAAAAATAATATAAAATAGCATATTCATGCATATAAAACATCCAAAGTTGATAATATAATAGCATGGAACGATCAAAAATTATAGATACGTTGGAGACGTATCATGTAGACATGACCGGGACACTCTTCGATCAATAACAAATGGCGGGACCTAGATGCCCACATTGACTCCTACATATTCTACAAAGATCTTTATCGGTCAAACCACGATGTCAAGGATTCAATCAATCCCGTATATTGTTCCCTTTGTCCATTGGTATGTTACTCGCCCGAGATTCGATCATCGGTATCTCCAGACCTAGTTCAATATCGTTACCGGCAAGTCTCTTTACTCGTTCCATAATACAAGATCCAGTGACTAACTCCTTAGTCACATTGCTTGCAAGGTCATTGTGATGTTGTATTACCGAGTGGGCCCTAGAGATACCTCTCCGTCATACGGAGTGACAAATCGCAGTCTCGATTCACGCCAACCCAATAGACACCTTCGGAGATACCTGTAGAGCACCTTTATAGTCACCCAGTTACATTGTGATGTTTGATACACACAAGGCATTCCTCCGGTGCCCGGGAGCTGCATGATCTCATGGTCATAGAAACAGGTACTTGACATGCAGAAAACAGTAGCAATAAAGTGACACGATCGCATGCTATGTTCATAGTTTGGGTCTTGTCCATCACATCATTCTCCTAATGATGTTAATCCATTATCAAATGACAACTCATGTCTATGGCCAGGAAACCTTGACCATCTTTGATCAACGAGCTAGTCCTTAGAGGCTCACTAGGGACAGTGTGTTGTCTATGTACCCACACATGTATTTTAGTTTCCAATCAATACAATTATAGCATGGATAATAAACAATTATCATGAACAAGGAAATGTAATAGTAACTAATTTATTATTTCCTCTAGGGCATATTTCCAACAGTCTCCCACTTGCACTAGAGTCAATAATCTAGTTCACATCACTATGTGATTCACACCCAATGAGTTTTGGGGTTTAATTGTGTTTTTGCTTGTAAGAGAGGTTTTTAGTTAACGGGTCTGAACCTTTCAGATCCGTGTGTGCTTTACAAATCTCTATGTCATCCTGTAGATGTTACTACCACGCTTCATTTCGAACTATTCCAAATGATTGCTCCCCTATACCAATCCGGTTTGCTACTCACAGTCATCCGGATTGGTGTCAAAGCTTGCATTGACGTAACCCTTTACGACGACCTTTTTTATCACCTCCATCCTCGAGAAACATTTCCTTAGTCCTCAAGTTACTAAGGATAATTTTGACCGCTGTCCGCTGATCCATTCCTCGATCACTCTTGTACCCCTTGACAGACTCATGGCAAGGCACACATCAGGTGCGGTACAAAGCATGGCATACTATAGAGCCTACAACTAAGGCATAGGGGACGACCTTCGTCCTTTCTCTTTCTTCTGTTGTGGTTGATCTTTGAGTCTTACTCAGATTCACACCTTACAACACAGCCAAGAACTCCTTCTTTGACTGATCTATTTTGAACTCCTTCAAAATCTTGTCACAGTATGTATTCATTGAAAGCTTAATCAATAGTTTTGATCTATCTCTATAGATCTTGATGCTTAGATTCAAATAGCTTAATCCAGGTTTTCCTTTGAAAAACTCCTTTCAAATAACCCTATATGCTTACAGAAATCTACATCATTTCCGATCAATAATATGTCAATCACATATACTTATCAGAAATTCTATAGTGCTCCCACTCACTTTCTTGGAAACACAAGTTTCTCATAAACTTTGTATAAACCAAAAAGCTTTGATCATTTCATCAAAGCATATATTCCAACTCCGAGATGCTTGCTCCAGTCCATAGAAGGATCGTTGGAGCTTGCATACTTGTTAGCATCCTTAGGATCGACAAAACCTTCTAGTTGTATCACATACAACCTTTCCTCAAGTAAACCATCGAGGAAACAATGTTTTGACATCCATCTGCAAGATTCATAACTGAAAAATGCATCAATTGCTCATCTAATTCCAACAAACTTTAGCATCACTATGGGTGAGAAAATCTCATCATAGTCAACTCCTTGAACTTGTCAGAAACCTCTTTGCGACAAGCTGAGCTTTTCTAAATGGTGACATTTACCATCATCGTTTGTCTTCCTTTTAAAGATCCATTTGTACTTAATAGCCTTACGACCATCAAGTACTTCTTTCAAAGTCCACACTTTGTTTTCATACATGGATCCTACCTCGGATTTCATGGCCTCCATCCATTTGTCGGAATCCAGGCCCACCATAGCTTCTCCATAGATCGCAGGTTCATTGTTATCCAGCAACATGACCTCCAAGACAGGATTACCGTACCACTCTCGAGCAGTACGTGTCCTTGTCGACCTACAGGTTTGGTAGTGACTTGATCTGAAGCTTCATGGTCACCATCATCAGCTTCCACTTCAACTGGTGTAGGCGCCACAGGAACAATTTCATGTGATCTTCTACTCTCTGGTTGAAGTGAGGGTTCGAAAAACCTCATTGAGTTCCACCATCCTCCCACTCAATTCTTTCGAGAGAAACTCTTTCTCGAGAAAGGACCCGTTTTCATCAATAAACACTTTGCTTTCGGATCTGAGATAGGAGGTATACTCAACTAATTCCTTTGGGTATCCTATGAAGATGCAATTATCCACTTTGGGTTTGAGCTTATCAGGCTAAAGCCTTTTGACATAAATATCATAGCTCCAAACTTTAAGAAACGACGGCTTAGGTTTCTCTAAACCATAGTTCATACGATGTCATCTCAATGGAATTTAAATGGTGCCCTATACAAGGTGAATGTGGTTATCTCTAATGCATAACCCCAAAACGATAGTGGTAATTCGATAAGACATCATAGTATGCACCATGTCCAATAGGGCACGGCTACCATGTTCGGACACACCATCACACTATGGTGTTCGAGGCGGAATGAGTTGTGAAACAATTTCCATGTTGTCTTAAATGTATACCAAGCTCGCAACTCGGATATTCACCTCCACGATCACATCGTAGACATATCATCCTCTTGTCACGACGGTCTTCAACTTCACTCTGAAATTTCTTGAACTTTTCAACACTTCAGACTCGTGATTCATCAAGTAAATACATGTGTATCTACTCAAATCATTAGTGAAGTAAGAACATAATGATATATACTACGTGCTTCAACACTCATTGGACTGCATACATCAAAATTTATTATTTCCAATAAGTCACCTGCTCGTTCCATCTCACTGGAAAACGAAGCCTTTATTCATCTTGCCCATGTGGCATGATTTGCATGTCTCAAGTGATTCAAAATTAAGTGAGTCCAAAAGATCCATCTGAATGGAGTTTCTTCATGTGTTTTACACCAATAGGCATGGTTCGCATGTCTCAAACTATTCAAAAACGAGTGACTCCAAAGATCCATCAGGATGGAGCTTCTTCATGCATTTTATACCAATATGACTTAAGCGGCAGTGCCACAAGTTAGTGGTACTATCATTACTACTTTGTATCTTTTGGCATCAATATTATGAACATGTGTATCACTACGATCGAGATTTAATAAACCATTCATATTAGGTGCATGACCATTGAAGCTATTATTCAAGTAAACAGAGTAACCATTATTCTCTTTAAATGAATAATCATATTGCAATAAACACGATCGAATCATGTTCATGCTCAACGCAAACACCAAACAACATTTAGGCTTAACACTAATCCCTAAGGTAGAGGGAGTGTGCAATGGTGATCACATCAACCTTGAAAACACTTCCAACACACATTGTCACCTCGCCTTTAGCTAGTCTTCGTCTATTTTGCAGCTTTTATTTCGAGTTGCTAACATTTAGCAACTAAACCGATATCTAAAACCCATGTGCTACTAGTAGTACTAGTAAAGTACACATCAATAACACATATATCTAATATACATCTGTTGACGTTGCCAGCCTTCTTATCTACCAAGTGTCTAGGGCAGTTCTGCCTCAGTGATCATTCCACTCATCATGGAAGCACCTAGTCTCGGGTTTGGGTTCAACCTTGGGTTTGTTCATTGGAGTGAAAACTGACTTGTCATTCTCGAAGTTTCCCTTCTTTCCCTTGCCCTTCTTGAAGCTAGTGGTTTTACTAACCGTCAACACTTGATGCTCCTTCTTGATTTCTACCTTCGCGATATCAAACATAGCGAAGAGCTCAAGGATCATCTTCTCCATCCCTGGTATGTTATAGTTCATCACGAAGCTCAGTAGCTTGGTGGCAGTGACTTTTGAGAACTATGCCAATCACTATCTCATTTGGAAGATCAACTCGCACTTGATTCAAGTGATTGTAGTACCTAGACAATCTGAGCACATGCTTAACGATTGAGCTTTTCTCTTTTACTTTCCGGGCAAAGAATCTTGTCGTAGGTCTCACACCTCTCAACACGGGCATGAGTTTGAAATCCTAATTTTAGCTCTTCGAACATATCATATGTTCCGTGATGTTCAAAACGTCTTGGGTGCCTCAATTCTAAGACGTGAAGCATGACGCACTCAACTATCATGTAGTCATAAAAACGTGTATGTCAAATGTTTGCAACATCCACAAATGACGCTTGGGGTAGCTCACCAAGCAGTGCATTAAGGACATAAGCCTTCTCAGCAGCAATGAGGACAATCCTCAATTTACGGACCCAGTATGCATAATTGCTACTCTCATCCTTCAACTTAATTTTCTCTAGGAATATATCAAAAACAAGGGATCTACAGCACAATTTGCAAAGACAAGGGAGCTACACCACAAGCTAATCATCTACAACATAATTTGCAAAGACAATTTTGACTATGTTCATGATAATGAGTTCAATTAATCATATTACTTAAGAATTCCCACTCAAATTGACATCCCTCTGGTCATTCGAATGGTACATGATACAAATTCACCAACCCAAATCCGATCATCACGTGAGATGAGTTGGTTTCAATTGTGAACATCTTCATGTTGATTATATGAACTATATGACTCATGTTTGACCTTTCGGTCTCTTGTGTTCCGAGGCCATGTCTATACATGCTAGGATCGTCAAATTTAACCCAAGTGTTTCGCGTGTGCAAAACTGTCTTGCACCCGTTGTATGTGAACATAGAGTATATCCCCCTCGATCATCACGTGGTGTCTTGAAATGACGAACTGTCGCGACGATGCACACTCGGGGAGAACACAATTGTATCTTGAAATTTTAGTGAGGGATCACCTTATAATGCTACCTTCATCCTAGGCAAAACAAGGTGCATAAAAGGATTAACATCACATGCAAATCATAAGTGACATGATATGGACATGAACTTGTGCTTTTGATATCCATCTTCAAAGCACAAGCATGATCTCCATCGTCACCGGCGCCACACCATGATCTTCATCATCATGGTCTCCATCATCGTGTTGCCATCGCGCCAACCATGCTTGTACTACTATTGCTACCGTTTCGCTATAAAGTAAAGCATTACCTAGAGCTTAATGAGTGACACAAAGGTCATACAATAATTAAACACAACCCTATGGCTCCTGCCGGTTGCCGTAGCATCGACATGCAAGTCGATATTAACTATTATAACATGACCATCTCATACATCAAATATATATCATCATGTCTTTGGCCATATCTTATCACAACATACCCTACAAAAACAAGTTAGACGTCCTCTAATTTGTTCTTGCATGTTTTACGTGGCTGCTACGGGTATCTAGCAAGAACGCTTCTTACCAACGCAAAAACCACAACGTGATATGCAATTTGCTATTTGACCTTCTACAAGGACCGCCACTGTTGAATCCGATTCAACTAAAGTAGGAGAGACAAACACCCGCCAGCCATCTTTATGCAACAAGTTGCATGTTAGTCGAGGGAACCGGTCTCTCGTACGTGGATGAGTAAAGTTGGTATGGGCCTCTTCATCCCATAGTACCGCTGAACCAAGAAAATACTAAGGAGGGAAGCAATCTCAATATCAATGCCCACAAACTCCTTTCTGTTCTACTCGTGATTTCATCTACGCATAGACTAGCTCATGATGCCACTGTTGGGGAACGTCACATGGGAAACAAAAAAATTCCTACGCTCACCAAGATCAATCTATGGAGGCTAACATCTATGAGAGGGGGAGTGTATCTACATACCCTTGTAGATTGCGAAGGAAGCGTATATAACACGGTTGATATAGTCAAATGTCTTCGCGATCCAATCACGATCCGTCCCACGATCTCATCACTATCCGTCTCGCGATCCCATCACGGTCCATCATGATCTAGTGCCGAACAAATGACACCTCCACGTTCAGTACACGTACAGCTTGATGACATTCTCTGCCTTCTTGATCCAGCAAGAGGGGGCAGAGAGGTAGATGAGTTCTCTGACAGCGTGACGTCATGGCGGCGGTGTTGGTTGAGCTGATCCGGCAGGTTCTCGTGCACTTCAAAACCAATCTAGAGGAGAAATGAACTAGAGGGAGGGAGATGGGGTTGCGCCTTGGATTGTGGTGTTGCTGCCCTCTCTCCCCTCCACTATATATAGGAGGGAGGGGGAAGGGGTGGCGCCCTAGGGTTGGTCGGCCGCCCCAAGGTGGAGGAGTCCACCTCCAACTAGGAGGTGGGGCATGGGGGGGTCCTCCTCCAATTAGGACTCCTCCCCTCTCTTCCCTCTTGGCGCATAGGCCCATAGAGGCGGGCTGTCCAGCCCACCAGGGGCTGGTGTGCCACCTCCTAGTCCCATGTGGCCCCGCGAGGTGGGTGCCCCCCCCCCCCTGGTGGACCCCGAGAACCCGTTCGTCACTCCCGGTACACTATGGGTAATGCCCGAAACTTTTCCGGAACCCGTATACCTCTTTCTTATATATGAATCTTCGCCTCCGGACGATTCCGGGGCTCCTTGTGGCATTCGCAATCTCATCCGGGACTCCGAACAACCTTCGGTCACCAACATACATAACTCAACTATACCGAATTGTCACCGAACCTGAAGTGTGCAGACCCTGCGGGTTTGAGAGCTATGTAGACATGACCGAGACACTCTCCGGTCAATAACCAATAGCGGGACATGGATGCCCATATTGGCTCCTACATATTCTACGAAGATCTTTATCGGTTGAACCACGATGTCAAGGATTTAATCAATCCCGTATACTGTTCCCTTTGTCCATTGGTATGTTACTTGCCCGAGATTCGATCGTTGGTATCTCCATACCTAGCTCAATCACGTTACCGGAAAGTCTCTTTACTCATTCTGTAATACAAGATCCCATGACTAACTCCTTGGTCACATTGCTTGCAAGCTCATTTTGATGTTGTATTGCCGAGTGGGCCCTAGAGATAACTCTCCGTCATACGGAGTGAAAAATCTTAGTCTCGATTCACGCCAACCCAACAGACACCTTCGGAGATACCTGTAGAGCACCTTTATAGTCACCCAGTTACGTTGTGACGTTGGATACACACAAGGCATTCCACCGGTGCTAGGGAGTTGCATGATCTCATGGTCATAGAAACAGATACTTGACATGCAGAAAACAGTAGCAATAAACTGACATTATCACATGCTACGTTCATAGTTTGGGTCTTGTCCATCACATCATTCTCCTAATGATGTGATCTCGTTATCAAATGACAACTCATATCTATGGCCAGGAAACCTTGACCATCTTTGATCAACGAGCTAGTCCTTAGAGGCTCACTAGGAACAGTGTGTTGTCTATGTATCCACACATGTATTTGAGTTTCCAATCAATACAGTTACACCATGGATAATAAATGATTATCATGAGCAAGGAAATATAATAATAACTGATTTATTATTGCCTCTAGGGCATATTTCCAACAGCTAGATGTTGCATATATGCTCAGCAAGGGCAACATCAGAGCCATTATAAGAAGCAAGCTCATCATCATTCTTGAGACAGCTGCATCATAAGACCTTTCAATTTGGCACCCTTTTTTGGATGCTCGGGTATCATAATGACATTAATGTGTTGCAGCGGTCTCCATTGTTTACAAGGTTGTGTGTGATAGAACTTCCTTCGTGCAACTGTAACATTAATTGTCATGACTACAACATGGGCTATTATCTTTGTGACGGTATCTATCCTGGGTGAGCGACCTTCGTCTAGACCATCTCTGAGCCAAGGGGTGAGAAAAGATATCACTTTTACTAAAAGACATGAGGGAGCTAGATAAGATGTACCAAAACAGGGTCGTACATTTGATGCACCGGGTTGGATGGCCACCCCTATCCACCCTTCGTGTACATGTTTGGACGTGTTCGTAGACTGGTGTATATTTTGGCGTTGGAATTTGCCCTAAGGGTCCTACATTGAAGGAAAGAAAATATCCACTATATTGGAAATTTTGGCCTCTCCCAATAAGTGCCACTTCAACGCACCGTCGTCACAGACAACTTTACCGCCATCGTCGTCGCCCAACCGTTGTCCGTCGCATGTCCACCATCGCCATCGGTCACCGCAACCTGTCTGCCCGCCATCACAAACCATCGACGCCATTGTCCACCGTCACTGCCCATCGCCACACCATTGTCAAAGCATGTCGTGGTGGTGTCGAAGAGAGAGAAGGACATCACATTGACAAATAGGACTCTAGGACACATTGGATGATGGGAAAAAGATTATTGGATTCTAAAAAATACATAAATTGTCCTAATTATTAAAAGAGCTCAATAACCATTTTTTGGAGGAATTATTTGAGGAGTCTCTTGGAGATGTCCTCCCCTCTATCCTGGTTTTTAAGCCCAGCTAACCCTCAATCTCAATCCGGTTTTGCAAGGCCGCTGGCATGTGTCGTCGCTTTACTCCCGATCTCCCGCTGCAGGCTGCACACTCAACTAGCTGCATGCAAACAGATAAATGAAAACGCTAAACTGAATGCAAGCAACAACTGTCCGCTAACTTCTTTTCTTGAGTCCGCTTCGGTACACCCCCCCCCCCCCTCAAATAGTATAAAGGACAATATAGACCTTTCACTAGTTGTATTCATTTTGATATATATACGATAGGTCACGCATACGCTGTTGCTGAACGGGCGGCTCATTCAGGAAAATAAATGTCAGTAAAAACAAAGTGCATGCAAACAGATAAATGAAAACGCTAAACTGAATGCAAGCAACAACTGCCCGCTAACTTCTTTTCTTGGGTCCGCTTCGGTACACCCACCCCCCCCCCCCCCCCACACACACACACACAAATAGTATAAAGGGCAATATAGACCTTTCACTAGATGTATTCATTTTGGTATATATACGATGGGTCACGCATACGCTATTGCTGAATGGGCCGGCTCATTCAGGAAAATGAATGTTAGTAAAAACAAAGTGTCTTTAAGGGGAGTTGAACTCCAGACCTCTTGTTAGTTTGCAGCCTTTATCGCGAGTTGAGCTAACAACTATTGGTGGCTAAATCAAATCATATTCGTAAAATACTAAGTAAATCAGAAGATACGATTTTTTTCAAAACCTTTGACATTTGCTGAAAAAGATGTTTACAAATTTCAAGAAAGAATGCAAGTAATCTTTGAAAATCGTGAACAAAGTATAAACTGAAAAAACCTTTTAGAACATGAACATTTTTTGTGAAGGGAAAAAAATGAAAAAAGCCTGTACAGTTTTGAAATTCTTATTTTTTCATATATGATGAATATTTCTTAATATACAATAAAATTCCCGTAATATACATTACACAGTATTTAAATACACATTGAACATTTCTGTAATATATGCGGAGCGATATTTAAATACACATTGAACATTTTTTTTCTATACGTCAAACAATATTTAAATACACATTGAACACTTCTGTGACAAACGGTACGCTGAACATTTTTAACTATGCATGAACACTTAAAAATATAGTATACATTTTCTTAATATGCGGCGATTTTTGTTAGAATGTATGATAAACATCTTACTAATACACGCGTAAATTCTTTGTATAAATAAACAATAAGATTAGAAAAACACAAAAACTCAGTAATGCGGAACAAAGTCTCAAATAAATGTACACCGAACGAATTTCTTCAACACGGTGATTTTATTAACACATGAACAAAACTGGAATTTATAACATTTATTGGAATATGGAATTCTGAACTTTCTTGAAACGTGAATAAATTTGGAATATGAAATAATTAGGAATTCAAAGAACTGCACATTAAAATTCAGAAAGATCAGTAGATTTGAAAAGAAAATGTAAACTATGTTATCAGTTTTGAAAAAAAGTTCAAAAATTCGAAAAAACATTCATCGCAAATTTGGGAAAAGTTCACAAAATATTAAAAAAAATCATCCATTTGTAAAAAAAGTTTCTTAATTGTAAATAAATTTGATCAATTTCCTAAAAAGTTCGTAGATTTTCAAAGAAGTTCGCGAATTTGAGAAATAGTTCATAAATTTAGAAAAAACCTTCATCAATTTTGGATAAAAGCTCACGGATTTTGAATAATAGTTAACGATTTTTTTTTAAAAATAAGAGTTTTAAAAATCGCAAGCATCTTGAAAGGGAAAAAAACAGAGAATAGTGCGCTTCTGCATGCCTTATCAGAATAAACAAAAACGTACAAAGCATGTTAGGTCTTGTTGTCCAGTTGGTTAGCGTAGCTTTGTTAATTCATGAACGATCGCGGCTTGAATCCTGCCGGACGCGTGCTTTTTTTGACGTATTATAAAGTAAATAATGTAAGAATGGACCGGTCCAATATAGGAGGGTGTACGCGTTCATTGACAAAAAAAATAACATATACGTGAATATGACCAGCATACCCTTTCTAACGAAGAGGTATCGGCTAATCTGGACCGTTCTTGTGTTTAGGGGGTGTACCGAAACAGAAATGTTTCTTTGGTAGTCTCTCTGTAAATAAATATAAGAGCATTTAGATCACTTCGCTACACTAAAAAATCACAGCCTTCAAATCTGGAAAGAGAAAGTACATATGTGTCAATTTTCTAGCACCGACAAACACACACACAATGCAGTTTGTCACACACGAGCCGTCAGCTGTTTCTCGATCACTGGCAAGTTTTCAGCACTGCAGGACAACTCCTTCTCGATGACCATGGTCTACGGGCCAATGGATGACACGCGCAACGATGCTTTCCTGGCAGAGATTGTGCACGCTGCACCACCGCAAGGAGAGCCATGGCTGATAAATGGTGATTTCAACATCATCTATGAGGCTCGCGACAAAAATAACTTGAATCTGAACAGGAGGATCATGGGAAGGCTTTGAGCGGCAATTGACAACGCTGGGCTGCAGGAGATCAAGTGCAAAAACAGAAGATATACTTGGACAAATGAACGCGAAGATCCAACAATGGTCAGTATTGATAAAGTGTTTTGCAATCTCGGATGGGACACCCTCTTCCCAGGGCCGGCCCTGAGGGGGGGCGAGAGGGGCGGCCGCCCCAGGCCCCCCAAAGCAAGGAGGGCCCGCCCAGGTATGTGTGAGCACTTCTATAATTCTATAAGATCGGGAACTGCTCGCTGGGGACGCCATGAAGCTGTCGAAACTGTTTGATCTGTCTTCAGGAAGAAGAAGAGTGAAACGTTATTTTTGTGTAGAGGCTGGGCCTTGGGGCTTTTTCTTTCTTCTGGATGTTTAATCCGTCTTGTGGTAGCATGGTGGGTCAGCTTTAAGAAAACTGGGTGTGGTCCGTGGGTCACACCAGGCTAGTTGTAACAATTACGCTAAAAGGGCTAGTAACTGATTTAAAAACAATTATGTTGGAGCAACCCCCTTTGTCTAAAAAAAACAAGCCCGCATACTTAGTTGGAAAATGGTCGTGGGTCACATCGTCAGCTCTAGTTCAAAAATAGCCGTGGGACACACAATCAACTCCAATTCAAAATTACCTATTCAGCAGAATTAGCAATCCCCTTTTTTAGTTCGAGTAAATCCTTTTTTCTGGAAGATGGAATTAGCGATCAACTGATCCTAAAAAGATATATACTAATTCATACCCTCTCCGTCCAAAATTACTTGTCATAAAAATTCATAGAAATGAATGTATGTAGAACTAAAAAAAGTCTAAATACATCCATTCTTACGACAAGTAATTTCTGACGGAGGGAGTATAATTTCAATAGATGATTTCATATGAAAAATTGATGGTAGATTACAACTTATTTAGTGAGGAACTTGTCATATCCAACCTTGGCCTTAACATGTCCATATTGGCCCATTATATATTTTTTAATCTAGTGCTACTTCTGAACTTGACATTTCTAAGGCCTTCGATAATGTGTCTTGAAAATACATCATGGAGCTGCTGCAAAAGCTTGGTTTTCCTTTGTGATCGAGGAACTGGATTGCGCTGCTTTTGTCATCGGCTTCGTCTTCCTGCCTTGTTAATGGTGCACCGAGCCAATGAATCGAGCACCAGCAAGGGCTTCGGCAGGGGGATCCACTCTCCCCTCTGCTCTTCAATCCGTGCATCGACCCACTTCACAGGCTGCTGGAGGCGGCCACTAGGACTGGCCGGCTGTCGGTCATGACCGTGCGCAGCTAGGATGCGCACGAGCCTGTACGCTGATGACGTGGTAATCTTCATCAACCCTATGCGCGAGGAAATAGACATGCTCTTAAATCTTCTTGAGTGCTTCAACGACGCCACGGACCTACGCGCCAACCTCTCTAAATCATCGGCAATCCCCATCAGATGCAATGACATCGACCTACGCGCCAACCTCTCTAAATCATCGGCAATCCCCATCAGATGCAATGACATCGACCTGGATAGTATTCTACAAAACTTCGGAGGTAGAATGGTGGCGCTCCCAATCACATGTTTAGGATTATCTATCAGGATCGTGAGACTTACATTAGTACACCTCCAATTCATCCTCGGCGGAATTATAGCTAGGATTGCGGGTTGGAAGGGCAGGTTCATGCCAATGGCAGGTCGCCACGTCCTTGTGCGCTGTGTCCTATCATCCCTGCTCACCTTTGCGATCACGGCGTTACAAGCACCTAAGAATTTTTTCCAAGACATCGACAAATCACGGGGGGCAAGTGCAAGGTTCAATGGAAGACGGTCACCTTGCGAGAGGCTTACGGTGGCCTTGGTATCCACGATCTCGCGAATTCATGCGCGCGCTGTAGCTAGGTGGTTGTGGCTCAGCTGGTTGCAACCGCACAGACCCTAGGACGGCACTGGCACACCGTGTGACGGTGCTGATCGGGCTCTGTTCGCGGCCTCCACCGGCGTGACCATTGGCGATGGGGCAACGACCTCGTTTTGGTTCTGCTCCTATCTTGGGGACAGGCAGCTGTGTCTGGCATATCCAACGGTCTTCGCCATGTCCATCAAGAAAAACAGAATAGTAAGAGAAGCTATGCATGATGATCAATGGATTCTTGACCTACGACATGGAAACTACATAGGCATCGTGCACCAAGTTATTCAGCTAGCAAGGGAGATCAGACAAGCGGGCATCATGATGGAGCACGGATCACCGGACTCCATCAAATGGACTCTGTGCAGCTCTGGGCAATACTCTGCACGATCGGCTTACATGGCCCACTTTGAAAACTATCAACCAAGCAACTTCAGAGAGCTAATCTGGAAGATTTGGGTGCCGGGAAAGATCAAGATGTTTCTTTGGCTGCTTCACCAAGACAGGCTTTGGTGAAATGACCAACTGCAAAGGAGGGGTTGGGAAAATGGCTACTTCTGACCTCTTTGTCTCAAAAACCTGGAGACCTCCGTTCATCTGCTATGGAGTGCTCGGTCATATTGTGGGTATGGAACATGGCGGCAACCTGGGCTCGCTGTAGCGCTCTCAGCCTAGAAGTATGGAACGGGGGAGGCCCGACAACCGATCATGCCAAACTAATCAGAGTCGCCGCAACCACAAACGTCAGGAAGGGCACAAAGTCAATGATCACGCTCATTGGCTGGCATATTTGGCTCGAACAAAATGCATGTGTGTTCATAGGAAAGCATGCAAATAGGCGTCACATAATCGAGGCATGTCTTAGGGACATGGAGCAATGGAGGATGGCCGGTTCAAAATGCATAGAGGAGCCCTTTGGGATATGGACATGAGGAGTTAGCATATGAAAAAGGATCCTCCGTGCCGGAAACAAAGTTTTCCTCGCAATGTTGTAATTTTCTTTCACCCCACCGATCACTTGATCAACATTTTGTCATCCCCCCTGCTAAATCAGTGGAATGCCAGCAATTGTTGGGTCTTTCAAACACACACACACACACACATTGCTCTTGCACTTTTTTGGAAAAGGAGGAACATAGAGTCCAGCCTCTGCATCAATTGATGCATGCAGTTATATTATTAATAGAAGTACAAGAACAAAGTCTTAGATCCACAATATGCTCACAAGTTGAGCATAAATACAAGTGTGCAAGTAAATGAAAACTGCCACAACTGGCGAAACCAAATGTAGACTACAATGCCTATACACCTAGCCTATTATTAGCTTGCCATCCAAATCAGTTGAAGATAGCCCGTGCGACCGTCTCCCACCGGTTGCACCCAGTAACCATAAGCTCCCTATAGTCCGCGGGTGTGAGTAAAAACCACGTACGGATCCGAGTCGTGGCTCTCTAGATAACCTCCAAAAAATGTTGAAGTTCTTGCCACTAAAAATCATATCATTTCTAGTGTTCCATGTAGCCCAAAATAATGCATTTATTCCGATCCGGATATGATTTGCTATAGTTACGTCTACTCCATTGAGTCACGTCCCAAATAGTGTGTTTATGTTCATTGGTGGATCAATATTGAATGCTATGTGAACAGTGCGTCATAATAATTTTGCTAGTGGGCAATCGAGAAAGAGGTGTTTTATTGTTTCAGTTTGATCACAATAGCAATATGTAGAACTACCAACCCATCTCATTCTTATAAAATTATCTTTGGTTAGTACTACACCCTTGTGTACAAACCACATGAAAATTTTAATTCTAAGCGGCATTTTAATCTTCCAAATGTGTAATGATCTCAAAATTGTCCCAGAGTTAATTAGAAAATTTTAATTCTAAGCGGCATTTTAATCTTCCAAATGTGTAATGATCTCAAAATTGTCCCAGAGTTAATTAGATACATGTACATCGACTTCATAAAAAAAGTACCATTCGTAGCTAATTTCGAGTGGATAATATCAGACTGGTCAAAGAGGTGAATCTCCATCAATCCTCTGACCAAGTGCAGGCAGGCGTTCCATCGTTCTCCCACTAGAGATCCCTTGAATTGAATATTAAGAGGTACTGACTATAATACCGTGGCAACATAATCTTCCTTCCATTGTACAATATTATATAGGGTAGTGTCGGTGCACTAGAGACTGGGGTCCCTTGTGCCCCAGACCTGTGCACGGGCATCAGCAACGCTCCCGACAGCAGTGTACCAGAAAGAGCAGCACGAAGGCAATCCAAGACCCACCAAGGCCACGCCCTTCCCTCACCAAGTGGGGCGTGGGATACAAGGGCTCCAGACGCAAGGCCCCGACAAGCCCTCCTCATCGGGAAGATTCCCAAGGCCCCGGCAAGATCGCTTCGTCGGGAAGACTACCCGAAGAATAACAAGACCCCGGCAAGCTTCCCTTGCCGGGAAGGCTCGCACAGACTGGCGAGGACCCCCGGCAAGCCCTCCTTACCGGGAAAGTGTTCAAGCCCACGGCAAGCCTTCCTTGTCGGGGAGGTGACAGAGTCACCCGAAGGAGGCTCCAAGCCAGCAAGCCCTAGTTCGCTCGCCATGTGTCCCCATCAGTTTCTACCATAATCCGACCGCTCCAGCACACCCCACGTGTGCGAGCGCAAGGCCCAGGTATCGATTCACCTGGGTACGTGTCGCAACCATATTGCGGCAGGTCAGGGGTCAGACAAGGCATTTACTGCCCCTGACACCACCGAAGAAGTAGAGCGGTGAACAATGTTCACTGTACATCCCGTGAGCACACTGTTGGTTACCCCTTTGCCTATAAAAGGAGGCCCAAAGCTCATTCTTAGGGAGGGGACTTTTTGGGGATCAGAGACTCCCTAATCACCCACTAAGTTACTGTAGCAAAACCACCCTATAGTAAGCACGCAATACAAACTAAGCAGGAGTAGGGTTTTACGCGCCAAGCGGCCCGAACCTGGGTAAAAAGAACCTTGCCGGTGTTGATCGCTAGTTCTGCTCTCGGCGCATACCTCTCTCTCCCCGCCAAACGATCAAGGGACTCCTCGAGCTTCCCATAGGTGTTCGTTTTCCACGACAGGTAGGATATTACAAAGCTAGAGGCATATCCCATAGCCATGTGCCCTCCGAGAATCTGGTGGTGGTACCATTGTGAATCAAAAACTTCACCCGTTGGAAGAAGGTTAATTTTGTCTTCATCAACCCCTTCCAAAAAGGTGAGTCATTAGGTCTAGCAGTAACCTCGACCAATGTCTTGGATTGTAGGTATTTATTCCTCAATATCTGTATCCACATCCCTTCGGTCTCGGTAGACAACCTTTATAGCCATTTGCTAAGCACGCATTTATTCTTCACTTCTATATTCTCAATTCCTAGACCCCTTTGGTCTTTGGGTCTGCAAATAATATCCTATCTTGCCAATCTGTATTTCTTCTTAGCCTCGTCACATTGCCAGAAGAAGCGAGATCGATAAAAGTCAAGTCTTTTTCGTACACCTACCGGTACTTCAAAGAAGGATAAAAGGAACATCGACAAGCTTGTCAAAACCGAGTTTATCAACACAAGCCGGCCTCCATAAAACATAAGCTTGCCCTTCCAACAACTCGTTCTTTTTTCGAATATGTCTTCAATGCATTTCCATTCCCTATTCGTAAACCGTCTATGATGAATGGGAATTCCAAGGTAACTAAACAACAATGGTCCCATTTCACAACCGAATAGTTGTGTGTAAGCATCTTGTTCTTCCTTTGCTCTCCCAAAGCAGAACAATTCGCTTTGTTAAAAATTATTTTTAGTCCAGATAATTGTTCAAATAGGCAAAGTACAAGCTTCATATTCCTAGCTTTCGCGATATCGTGTTCCATGAAGATGATTGTGTCATCAGCGTATTGTAGTATGGACGCTCCCCCCTCTACGAGGTGTGGGACAAGTTCTCCTACTTGGCCATTCTGTTTCGTTCGACCAATAAGGACTGCCAACATATCTGCTATTATGTTGAACAACATGGGAGACATAGAATCTCCCTGTCTCAAGCCCTTATGTGTTTGAAAATAATAACCTAAGTCATCATTAACTTTAATCCCGACATTACCTTTTTTTATGAAGGGATCCACCTGAAACCCTTCATACACAAGGCTTATTGAAGGAATGGCCATTTGACCTTATCATATGCCTTCTCAAAATCCACATTAGAGATAACCCCATCAAGTTTCTTTGTATGGATTTCGTGCAACGTTTCATGCAAGACAACGACCCCTTCTATGATGTGTCTTCCAGGCATGAAAGATGTCTGAGTTGGTTGTACTACCGAATGGGCTATCTGCGTCAACCTATTTGTGCCAACTTTTGTAAAAAAAAATGAAGTTGACATTGAGCAGGCATATCGGACTGAACTGCTCAATGTGAATAGCCTCCGCCTTCTTTGGCAACATCGTTATTGTTCCAACGGTAAGGTGGAATAACTGTAACTGACCATTAAATAAATCATGGAACATAGGCAAAAGATCATCCTTTATAATATACCAGCACTTTTATAAAATTCCGCCAGAAATCCATCCGGTCCCGGTGCCTTATGTTGTTTCGTTTGTGCTATTGCGTCAAACACCCCTTTCTCAGTAAACCGAGCTGGCAATAAATCATTCTCATGTGGACTGAGCTGAGGTATGTCGCATGTGGTGCTCTCATCCAGAGAAACGAAATTCTCTTCAGGTGCACGAAAAAGTTTTTTATAGTACTCGGAGATGTATAATTTGAGGTTCTCATGTCCTGCAATTGTACCCTCATCCTGTTCAAGTTGAATTATTTTCTTCTTTCTATGCTTGCCATTTGCAATCGTATGAAAGAATTGTGTGTTATCATCCCCATGGACCATCTTCGACACCTTTGCCTGAAGGGCCCATTTCATCTCTTCCTTTCTCAGAAGGGTTTGCCATTTTTCTCAGCATCAATCTTAATATTTCGATGTGACATATTAAGAAGTGTAGACTCTGCTTTCACATCCAACTCATTAATGAGCTGAATAAGCCTCTCTCTTTCCACTTTGTAAATGCCACTTTGATTCTTGACCCAGACTCTCAAGAACTGGTGCAAGTGTTTAATTTTGTTTTGCTACCTATCCATACTAGATGACCTGTCAGATTCCCTGGCCCATTGTGTAGTAATGAGATCCATGAATCCTTCTCTCTCAAACCAGCTTAATTCGAGAGAGAAAATATTCTTGTTGCCCACACGAGTCGCTTCACCAGAATCGACCAATAATGGTGTGTGATCTAAAATGGCCCTCTGTAATACTTGAACTGTGACTAACGGATATTTTTGCTCCCACTCTACATTAGTGAGAAGCCGGTCCAACTTCTCATAAGTTGGCACCTGCAATGCATTAGCCCACGTAAATTGTCTACCAGTGAGCTCAACCGCCCTCAAGTCTAGACTCTCGATGATCATATTAAACATAAATGACCATCTTCCATCAAAGTTGTCATTATTTTTCTCGTCCCGCCTTCTTATGATGTTAAAATCTCCCCCAGCTAGAATCGATAACCTTTCATCCCCACAAATTCTCACCAAATATGTGAGAAAGTCCGATTTAAGCTTCGGTTGAGTCGCACCATATACAGCCACCAGAGCGCATCTGAAACCATCAACTTTCGACCTTACACGAAATTTGACGACATAATCTCCATACACCATGTTCGACTCACGAAATTTGACGACATAATCTCCATACACCATGTTCAACTCGCACTTTACCCCATGTAAGATCCCTCCGAACAACCCCTTGGAGGTAACCAATGCCGATCATTATCTATCCAACTGAAATAGTGTTTAGAAATTGCGATGTGTAATTGTCTCTACCCGTCTCCAGTAGAGCCATAATATCCAGTTTATATTCTATCGATGTTTCTCAGCCATAATATCCAGTTTATATTCTATCGATGTTTCTCTAAGGAATCTCCTTTTAGCCAAGTCCGCAAAAGCTCGGCTATTCCAAAAGATCCCTTTCATATGTCATCATGGAAAAAAAATTCTTTTTGTTTAACCCTCGCACTCCTATGCACTGTGGATGTAGGATAACTCTTCCTCTTTCAAGATCTTTTTGGTTTATCCTTCATCGCATCTGCGTCCTCAGGACCGATGGCAGTGGTAAAAGTGTCATTTGGTTGCAAAGGAGCCACATACCCCTCTGCCACCTCATCCTCATCCTCATTTAGTAAGTCCTCTGTGGGAACCAGATCTGACATTGCTCTTGCTCTGAAAGCGCTCACGGCTGTGATGCCTGCTCAACTCAACTTGTAGAAATCTCGCCATCTTAAGCATGACAAATCATCTACACAACACAAATTAAACTGATTCCAAATAGTTCATGTACAGACCACGACATATACAGAGGACAGCACTTTCTGAAACAACAAACAGTAAATTACAAGCGAACAATCCTCCTGCGCCCCCGTAAGCATGCCTTCAAGTCCAACACTTGAAAGGACAAGTGCGACGACCATGTCCATTGGTTGGTCTTCTGGCCGCAAGCTGAATCTTGTGACGAACTACACAACTTCCCAGCTAGAGCGACCTGCCAGCCAAATTCAACAAAGTCCCATGCTGCACATCGCTATTACGTGCAGGACGTCCATGAGATAATAAGCAGCATTGTGAATGCCTGACGCAATCGATCGAAGATATTGCTTGTGCTTGGAGCAAGCTCCTGATGCGCTACGGCCCTACTCTGGATCTCTGACGGTCTCATGCTTTTGTGATACCATGAGTAACGATGAAAACTGAAGACAATAATTAATGACTGGTTATACTTTTGCCACCTGACTCGAATTTTATTAGTAAATCTGGTGTTTGTCCTATATGTTCATATGCTGTATCTAAGATATATCCTATATAGGGAAAGCTTAACCAGAATGTAAGCAAACTAACCTCGGTACCACAAACTATGGTGTGACTGAGTGGATGGGCTGCACAGGAAAGCACCCTTTCAGATAAGGGAATAAACTTGTTTTCTGCAGGTTGATTTTCCTCGCAGCCTTTTGTTTCCTCGCTGAAACGTGGAAAGCCAGGTGAGGAAACAAGAATGAACATCATGCATAAACTGACCTGAATCCAGAGTTATTTTCAAGGGAACTTTTTTATTTTTGTTCAACGGAGCCAAGAAAAAACGATAAGTTGCTGAAATTGTGGAACTTCTCCGCATACGTCCCAGCAAACAACTAAGAAGATTAGATTGCTCAGTACTGCCAAAACCAAAACAAACTGGAAATGAAAGACCAGCTCACTTGTAGTCGACGTGGCATGCGGAGCTTGTATCTGGATGAAAATCCAGTGCATACATTCCATTATTGGAGGAAGATCCGACTGCATAAATCTGCACAATGTAAACATATGACATGCATCATATGCCTTAATGTGCTTCACTATGTTTTATGTCATGAAATGAAAATAACAAACATTATGGCTAGCGTGGTTAGCAAGACTGCATCTGTTAGCATTCATGAAAATTTATTCGCTTCAATCTGATGTCTTAAAGGGTCCAATTATAAGAAAAATGTTGCATGTGTTTAAGATTTGAGGATGCCCTATTTTTTCCTTACTGAAGATGTCGACAGCCAGGTCCCTTTCCGCTTATGCAACACAGAGTCCACACCCTCCCTAATATAACAAACAGCAGAGAACCACAAAACAATTTGGTCATATTCCTTGGGAGAATTTTTTTTGACAAATTTGTAAAGCTTACTAAGACATATTCGTAATGGAGTTCAAATTTGTAAAGCTTACTAAGACATAGATCAACACTTACAACCAAGCAGGAGGAGGGCAGTGCAGATGACTAACACTGAAAGTGTTGACATTCAGTACCCCAGACCTAACATGGGATGCAGATGAATGAGAAATCACTAGTAAGCACGCGCCACTGAGATTTATACTAGAAGCGTAAAAATCTCTAATAAGAACAAAGTAACCATTGATTATGATTGTATAATGATAATAAGTGAGAGATCTGAGATACTTACCACCCATCATCAAGATGGAAGGCCAACTGATATGAGCAACTGGGGTTAAAGTCTATCGACAGAACTTCACTTGAAACAATGTTTGATTGTTCCTGAAAATAGTTAGCAAGGTGAAAACAATGTTAAGCTAAGAAATATGTTTTATAGCCTTAATATTTTAGCATTATAAGTTATCTAACGATACTCTGAATTAATTATTGTTATTCCTTTGTCTCAAAACTTCAAAGGAAAATATCTAGCTTCAAAGAGAAAAACAGTTCTAATCAGATGGATGAATTATAAATTTATTAAATATGTTTTGAAACATCCAAAAGCATTTTGCACCCTCCAATTGAGATGCATTATTGTATGTTTGAATGGATGCTGTATAATAATAGATATGGGTTTAGATTGTTAGGTTGATCTCTCCCACCGGACCCTTGATCCATGCGCCCTGATCGGGGGCGCCCAACCCATTATGGTTGGTGGGCCCCTGTGACCTGCGCTATAAATAAAGAGGTGGGGGCCGGGGCACACGGTACGAGGTTCACCGCGCCGCCAGACACCCCACCGACATCCCTACCGATCTAGGGTTAGCGCAATGCTCACGGGAAGCACCGCCGCCACCACACCTCTCTCTGTTGCTGCCGCCGTCAACACCTCATCGATGGACGCCGACGAGAGCACCTCAAGTGCAGGACAAGGTAATCTCCATCCCTACTACCGGATTCTGCTAGCCCAGGCGATCTAGTGGATTTAACAATGGTATCAGATGCCACTGGGTTCTAGTAGTTTTTTCGGTACAAAGAAAGAAACAGAGATAGAAACACCCTCCCGCATGAAAGAACCCTAACCCTAAACAGAAAACAAAAAGGGAAAAGGGCAAAGAGCGCCGCCGCAAGGCCGCGCTGACCCTCTCGATCTCGACGCGCATCGGCAAGCCGAGGTGTCGGAAGAAGGTATAACCCCTCACAAGGCAAAGACATAGTTCAACGGGCGCCGCCGCTGGGGCCACTTGACGGTGACGCGCTCACCTGAAGGTGGACGCGCACGCGGGCAAGCGGGCCAAGGGGGCGCCGCCGTCCGTCCGCCGCCTCTGCTCACTGTAGGCTGACGGTGGTTGGAGGGAGAAAGAGAACCGAAGGGGAGAGAGAGCCGGGCTCGCGCGCGCGGCAGTTCGCCGCCGTCGCCTGCGGCCGGAGCTTCCCCTGCCCTCGAGCTGCTCGAGAACGTGTGCAGCTACGCGCGAGAAAGAGACAGCGGCGCAGGGGCTCGCCGACGGCACGCAGGGGCTCGCCGGCAGAGAGACAGAGAGGAGGAGAGCAGCGCGGTGGGAGGAGAAAAGTGAGCGCTAGGGCTCTCTTCTCGACGGGCTGGACCATTTTGATCCAGCGAGATGGGTGGCTGGCAGTCCGATCTGATGGACAGCCAGGATGCGCTGGCAGGGGTAAACCCTAGCCCTGGCAGGCGCTTGGGCCAAAACAAGGCGGTGCGACCCAGGCTGAGGCCGGCGGCCCAGCAGGCCGAGGCGGGGCAGGCCCGCGTGGCGCGGTTCGCCGAGCAGGCCTGGGGCTGCGCGGGAGCACTCCTCGGGCCAGCACTGACAGTTTTGTTTTTGTTTTTAGCTTTTTTCTATTCAGTTTTTTGGGCAGATTTAAACAGTTTTAAATTTCGTTTTCTATTCACCCCGGTCAAACGGGGTTGCCGAACGAAAAAATCGTACTCTAACTGATTTGGTTAACGCCATGTTAGATACATCGGGTTTATCCAAGGCATGGTGGGGGAGGCTATATCCTATATTGACCGTGTGTCATGTCCTGAATAAGGTTCCTACAAAAGATAATGAGGTCACTCCCTATGAGGAGTGGTCGAAGAGAAGGACGACGCTCGGCTGCTTGGCGAAAGTCAATGTGCCGATCCCCAAGAAGCGTAAGCTTGGACCAAAGACTGTGGACTGCGTTAATTTGGGATACGCTAAGAATAGCGTAGGCTATAGATTTCTAGTAGTGAAATCTGAGGTACCTGACTTGAAGGTCGGTACAATTATGGAGTCAAGGGATGCTACATTCTTTGAGGATATTTTTCCCATGAGAGATATGCAAAGCACTTCTAGACAGGAATCTGAGGTAACTCCTGAGCCTGCCATTCCTATGGAATATTATGAACAAATACATGATGATAATCCTGAGGAAGATGACGAGGAAACCCTTGGTAGGGGCAAGAGACAAAGGACTGCAAAGACCTTTGGTGATGATTTCTTCGTATACCTCGTGGATGATAATCCCACTTCTATTTCAGAAGCGTATGCTTCTCCAGATGCTGATTACTGGAAAGTTGCGGTCCGTAGCGAGATGGATTCCATCATGGCTAATGGGACATGGGAAATTACTGATCGTCCCTATGGTTGTAAACCACTGGGATGCAAGTGAGTGTTCAAAAGAAAGCTTAGGCCCGATGGTACAATCGAAAAGTACAAGGCTAGGCTTGTAGCTAAGGGCTATGCCCAGAAAGAAGAAGAAGATTTCTTTGACACTTATTCACCTGTGGCCAGACTAACCACCATTCGAGTACTACTCTCGTTGGCAGCCTCGCATGGTCTTCTTGTTCATCAAATGGACGTTAAGACGGCTTTCTTGAACGGAGAGCTAGACGAGGAAATCTATATGCAACAGCCAGATGGCTTTGTGATAGATGGTCGGGAAGGAAAAGTGTGTAAGTTGTTGAAATCTTTATATGGCCTGAAGCAAGCACCTAAGCAATGGCATGATAAGTTCAATACAACTCTGACATCTGTTGGCTTCGCTGTTAAAGAAGCTGACAAATGTGTATACTATCGCCATGGTGGGGGCGAAGGAGTTATAATGTGCTTGTATGTTGATGACATACTGATATTTGGAACCAACTTCAAGGTGATTGAGGAGGTTAAGTCCTTTCTGTCTCAAAACTTTGAGATGAAGGACCTTGGAGTGGCTGATGTTATCTTGAACATCAAGCTCTTGAGAGATGATGAGTGTGGGATTACACTTCTGCAATCCCACTATGTTGAGAAGATTTTGAGTCGCTTTGGATATCCAGACTGCAAAATTTCTCAAACACCATATGATCCTAGTGTGCTGATTCGAAAGTTCAAAGGCACAGCTATAGATCAATTGAGATTCTCTCAAATTATCGGTTCGCTTATGTATCTAACTAGCGCAACGAGGCCTGACATCGCGTTTGCTGTGAGCAAACTTAGCCGGTTTGTTGCAAACCCGGGTGATGTTCATTGGCGTGTTGTTGAAAGATTTATGCGCTACCTGAAAGGTACTGTCAACCACGGACTTCACTATATGGGATACCCATCGGTACTTGAAGGGTATAGTGATGCGAATTGGATCTCTGATGCTGATGAGATGAAGGCCACTATTAGGTATATATTTACTCTTGGAGGTGGTATTGTTTCCTGGAAGTCTTGCAAGCAAACGATCTTAACGAGATCGACAATGGAAGCAGAATTAACAGCATTAGACACTTCTGGTGTCGAAGCAGAATTTCTTCCGAAATCTTTTGATGGACTTACCTGTTGTTGAGAAGCCGGTTCCGGCTATCCTTATGAACTGCGATAATCAGACAGTTATTGTCAAAGTGAAGAGTTCAAAGGACAATATGAAGTCCAACAAACATATAGGAATGAGATTGAAGTTTGTCAGACGTTTGAGAAACTCCGGAGTGATAGCGTTGGATTACATCCAAACGGCTATGAATCTGGCAGATCCCTTTACTAAAGGGCTATCACGTGTTGTGATAGATAGTGCATCGAGGGAGATGGCTATGAGACCCACATGAGTTGCCATGGCAGTAACCCAACCTATATTATCGGAGATCCCGTGAAGTAGGACCTGGGAAAACAAACCAGTGGTGAACTGAGTAGAGTAACTTTACTAACCCACTCCGTTGGAGATGCAATGCTATCGGATACTGTATGATAGGATGACTACTGTCTTAATGTGTTCTAAAGCTTATGTGTAAGCAAGATGTTGTCGTACAGAGCGATCTTTGGAGGAACACGCCTATATGAGCCTGACTGCTGGTCACAGTTTATGAGATTGGGGTGATCTCTAGTAAACTCATGAATAGGCCTGGAGTGTGACTTATATGCTCCACCTGAGGGGTCAGCCTTCGGTAGTCTAGTACTAGCAAGACTTGTGGTGAAGCTTTCTTTATGCCAGACTGACAATTAAAGGCATAGTCCATTGTTCAGTTGTAAAGGGGTGTAGCTACTTGTTCTAGGTGAAGCTCAACCTTAACAGGTCTTCACTGAAATGTTGGTATATTAAAACATTGATTGGAACGAGGGAAAACGATGTGCCCTTGAGATCTGGTGGGGGATTGTTGAAATTAGTGGTGGGCTTTAGGCCCATAAGAGAATTTCAGAAATCTCCAAGGACCCATGTAGGTGGTGGCAGACAAAGTGGTGGTGGGAAGTTTAGTCCCACCCCGCTAGTGGAGAAGAAGTTGGACCCCTTTATAAGGGTCTCTCTTCTACATGCTATTGGAGAGTGAGAAGAGAAGAGGCCCTCGCGCACTCCTCCTCCGCCGCCCGCCTCGCCACACCACGCCTCGTCACGACGCGTCGCGGGAATGAGCCGAGCCGAGCTCATACCTACGCGCTTATTTTTGCCGGTCAGGAACGGAGAATACGTAACGGATGCGCCACGATCTGAGACGTCGGATCGTGGGCTGTTACCGACTCGGACGTGGGTTCGACCCACGTCTCCCCACCCGGCCGCCTATATAAGCAGGGCTAATGCCAACCCTAGCCGTCACGAGAATCAGATCACATCTGCCTCACGCGCTCGTTCCTTTGCTGCTGCTGCCGCCGGCGACTCCGTCCCGTTCACCGCGTACACGGTCGACGGGAGAACAGGCCTTCGAAACTCCGCCTCTCCGGTTCCTGTACGGGAGAGGGGCGATTAGGTTTTTGGGGAGCGATCACGCGACTGCTCGCCTCCGTCCGTTTGCTTCGTCTACGTTCACGTCGTCCTCGTCATCGCCATGGCTGAACCATCCGAGACCGATCGTCTCGCCCTTGAAGCTGAGAAGAAGAGGGCAGAGGATGATGCTGCTACAGCTGCGTCCGCCGCCAACGCCGCTGCTACGGCCAACTGGACTACTGGAGGGTATAACTCGTTCATCCCACTCCTGTTCGTTTCAATCCTAGTAGTACTACTTGCATGCATAGATGTATCAACTATATGCGTAGTATGTGCTAGATTAGTTCATGATCAGTATGTCATTAGTCTAGTCAATGCCATGCTAGTTATTATCTCGTGGATTAATCTACTCAGAAAATTGCCTATTTACTTAACAAAATGCCCTTGCAGTAAGTCTTTATCTTTCAAATACCTTCAGCGATGCAATTTTTCCCAACAACGTTGATATCTTCACTGATGATAAAGGTTGGACCTGGATAAAAAAATCGTCAGCCCAGGACCAAGGCAAGAAACAATGGTCCTCATGTTGCCAAGACAGCTATGGCATTGCTGCGTAAAAAGGTTCAAAATGAAGGACTGTTCTTTCTCTACTGCTTTCTCTGTTATAAAAATGGTACTAGTACTGTCACGGCCATGGCATGAAATACAAAATAAATTGGAAATTAGATGGATTATTCCTCGCAATTGCACTTCATAGTCTAGTGCACTAAACCACTACCTATTTTTAACCTTCCACAACTCACATTTAACATGATATCTTAACAAGAGTTGTTTCTGTAATTTAGGGTTCTTTAACATATTGTAAGTTTTGATAGGTTTCAGATTGAGTCCCGCGGTTGTGATTTATCATTGGAGGTTGGTCGATGACAGGCACATGTTTCCTGAAAATTTGTTCATTTTTAGTTTTCTTGGCACCTGGAAACCACTTATCATCAGTTTATATAAAAATGGAATAAACAGAAGCAACTTTGGGATGTCATTTTAAAAAGGGTGTATTTCATCAAATAGAACTAACTTGCACTAACTAGCTGACTAACTCTGTCAGATAGTGCACGTGTAGATAAGTAGAAAGTTGTATGTGCATGCTCAATTGGTACAGCACTACTGCATACATAAAGTTCACAAATAGAAGTTTGCTTTTCTGATTCTCAGAACACTGAAATCATCATGCAGAATATCAAGTTGGAGACCTTAGATCCTATGAAAAAAAAGCAGAACTAGCCAGAATGTTTATCTGCAGAATGTACCTCATTATGGCTTTGAAAAGCAGCTGATGCTCTCCCTCCACGCGTATCCCAAGCATGAATAGTGCCATTTCTAGTTGCGCCAAACACTGTCTGAAAAAAAATTATCATTCCCCATACACGAGTGGCCCAATGTTTAGGGCTAGATTAAATTAATTGCTGAAGTTAACAGAAAAGCTGTAAATTAGATGAACTATAAACTGTTCAAATCAACAGAAAATGCAAACAGCGTGAAAAAGAAAAATAGCAAGATTAGACTCTTGTTTACCATTAAGTTTGGACAAAGCGTGCTTTGATGATCATACAGTAGATATATAGACATATCAGCAGACAGTACCTTATTACTAACTCTGTTCATCATATTAGGTGGTATTAGAAAAGCAACACAGAATCTGAAACATAGGTAGTGTCCAGAAGGACAGCTTTAACAAAGCTACACAAATACTTAACATGACAATCAGCATACCCGATTATCCATATTTAGCTTGACATTGGTAAATTGAGATTCTGGGAGTGCTGTAAGCTCAAGACAGTGTGTCTTACTTAGCCGCCTGTCCCACATGTAGACTGCACCATCAAGGCCAGAAGCAAATAACCTACATATAGTTAGCAATAAGTGCAAAATTTAAGCATAATTTCCAGCGAAAGAAGTCCCATTAAGAATATTGGTATTTGGTGCATATATACATAGCTTATTCCTCCCACATACTAATATATTGTAAGGTGGTAACAATGTTGACAGTACACTTGTTAATTAACAATGATAACTTGTCTTCACCTGATGAATCAACATCCACCATTCCACCATTAGCAGAATCTAAACTCTCACAGTACAGATCGACACCGACGATAAGCAGAATCTACATACTCTGTTCTTTGGGAACACAACTCGCCCCCATCCAGAAAAGTAGAAACTAAAAAGGTATATCGCTGGGGTGATGAAAAATATAGCATAACTCCATTATTTAGCTTCACAACTGCTAATATTTATTTGCTTTATCTTTAAGGGGCTACAGAGGGTTGAACCATATTCCCTTTTCTATGAGAAGAAGAAAAAACATGATGTGCAGTCAGTTATTTATACAAAGCTTCACATTAGTTACTAAATAGAAATATTTTATGAATGGCCTTATCGCAAGTGACATGGCAATGAATAAGCACAAAACTGTCACATACCGTGACTTATCATCTGACATAAAAGCTAGATCAGTAAGACCCTTCCGGGATTCAGAGCAGAGACCGTGAAATTTGGTCTTCCCTTTCTGTAAAACCTAAAGTACAATAATTTAAAAATCAGAACAGTAATGGGGACGTTGTGTAATACATTGAGCTACTACAACAAATTTCCTTATAATGGACTAAGATGTTCAGCATCTGGAAGTATATTTTCTTGAAATATTATCCATAAACTTTGTCTACATTGTTATATGATAGTTAGACCAAGGGTGAGTGCAGCTTTTAAAAATGAGTGTACCATTAGCGGATTGGATATTTGTACTGTATCCAAAAAAAATACGTAGTATGCTACTTAACACATGGGTTAAAATTCCATGGCCATATGTGGGTGCTGTTTGGCAGAAACAGAACACTGTAACAATAAATATATTTTATTGGCATGATTATTAAAGAATTGAAGGACAAAGAAAAGACTGCATGCTTTTTGAAATTATGATGTAAGTCAACATGGAGAAAATATATTCACAGTATCCTTGAGTAACATGTGAAGCATTTCTTAAGGGCAATGCAAAAGAGGCACTTACTTCTGTCGGAGCAGATGAGACGTACCCAATATCGAACACTAAAACTTTGTCACTTTGGCTAGATGAGCAAACAATCTGCATCAGGCATGCTCAGAGCTCAATAATAAAATAGACAGAAGACATATGAATTCATAAGCGCTTCGTTAGATTTATAAAATAAACACAATTGTAGTCCCTAACTGCCAGTTACACTTAGCATTCCTCATCAATGCCAGATAAAGTGAGAAAAGAAAATCACACATGAAAATCAATGCTGATACCAACCTCGTCTTGATTTCCTGGATTCCATCGGACAGCGCATAGGGGTAATGAGTTTGATATATGGAGCACATAGTTTGATGAGTCATCTGGTAAACCTACCAAGGAAACAGTAATAGCAGCAAAGTTATGATGAGGCCTGAAACAATAAACTAGGAATAATCATCTTGAGTGTGACTTTTCCTTGAATGTTATATAAGGATGTTTCATTTCATAAATATATAGTGTAGAAACACAATACAATTTCATTTCAACAATTTGGTTAGCTATCTAGATATTTAGAATGGTTTAACAAGGCCAATTCATATCAACAGATGCAGCAACAGAAGGCCTTGGCTCAATGGTTGGGCATGCGGTTGTGGAGCACAACGACCCGAGTTCAATTCCTAGAATTGACAGGTGATGCACAGGGGGTTTTCTCCCATTTATTGAGGATCAAGTTTGGTGTGTGGTGAAACCACTCATCAAAAAATATCTTGATACTCATCTAAAAAAATTCTGAGGACCATGTTTATCTTGGTACTCATACTAAGATGGCCGTATGCATCCCTAGTTGTGCAAAGACCGGGAAGTGAAAATCTCTCCAGTTTTTTTCGGTTCGGAGGGGTATATGGCCCCTTTGCAACCTATTGCTTGCGCACAGTCTGAGACCGGTTATATGGACCGGATGGCTCAACAGGATAAGCCAAAACGCCCCTGAAAGAGGAAGGTTTATCCTGAATCTGCAGTTCGCAGAAGCGCAAGGCTTAAGACTGCAAAAAAAAAATATGATGAAAGATGAAAGGAATCTTTTGGAACAGCAGTGATCTAGCAGACTTGGCTAAAAGAAGATTTCTAGCGGAAGCAACACTTGAACATAAACTAGATTTTATTGCACTAATGGAAACCGGTAGAGATAATTTTACGTCACAATTTCTTGGTGCTCTCTCTGGTGGTATTGAGTTTGATTGGCACTGTCTACCACCAAAAGGAAGGTCCGGTGGGATCTTACTTGGGGTAAGGTGCGAGACGCTCGAAGTCCGAAACGTTGTGTTCGGGGACTTCACCATAAAATTTAGGGTGCGCTCCAAGGAGGATGGGTTCCTTTGGGCACTTGTGGCAGTGTACGGGGCCGCCCAGCCCGAGTTGAAGATGGACTTCTTGGCTGACCTCATCCGAATTTGTGGGAATGAGTGGTTACCAATTTTAGTTGGGGGCAACTTTAATATCATTAGGCGTAGGGATGAAAAAAATAACGACAACTTTGATGGCAGATGGTCATTCATGTTTAATACAATAATCGAAAGCCTAGATCTGCGAGAGATTGAGCTATCGGGCAGAAAATTTACTTGGGCAAACACTTTGCCCAATCCAACCTTTGAGAAGTTGGATCGGATTCTCACTAGTGTGGATTGGGAGCAGAAATTCCCTCTCGTAACAGTGCGAGCGATGCCGAGAGCGATTTCTGATCATACTCCTTTGCTTGTTGACTCGGGTGACGCAACACATGCGGGTAACAAGAACACTTTCTCTTCCGAGTTAGCATGGTTTGAGAGAGAAAGCTTCGTGGACCTAATAGCTAGAGAATGGGCAAAGGCCACTGGATAGATGGCAAAATAAAATTAGACACCTGAGGCAGTTCCTAAGGGGCTGGGCTAAACATGAGGGCGGCAGATATAACAAGGAGAAAGAAAGACTTCTCAATCTTATAAATGAGCTAGACGTAAAGGCCGAACCCGCGTTGTTAGATGACAATGAGAGGACATCTAGAGCGGAGGCTGAACAAAATCTTAGGCAGCTCCTTAGAGAAGAGGAGTTGAAGTGGGCACTTAGAGCGAAAGTGCGACATGTTGTTCAAGGTGATGACAACACACAGTATTTCCATCTGATTGCGAATGGAAAACACAGAAAGAAAGAAAATCCAACTTGAGCAAGATGAAGGTACAATTGTTGGTCACGAAAACATGAAGTTGTATATCTCTGAATATTATAAGCAACTATTTGGGGAGCCTGATGACACTTTTGTGTTGTTGGATGAGCAGAGGGTCGGTGATATTCCTCAGCTCGGGACATACGAGAATGAGATATTAACCGCACCATTCATAGAGAAAGAGGTGTTTGAGGCAATTTCACAAATGAAGAATAATAAGGCACTAGGTCCAAATGGATTTCCGGCTGAGTTCTATAAGAGATGTTGGCACATTATTAAAGGTGATTTACTTCCGATGTTTCAAGACTTGTTTAATGGCCACTTGCAACTTTTCCACCTAAACTTTGGGACAATCACGTTGTTGTCAAAGGAGGGGGCGGTGCGCATTGAACAATTACGGCCTATTTGCCTGCTTAATGTAAGCTTCAAAATATTTACAAAGGTAGGGACGAATAGATTGACGCGGATTGCGCATGCAGTGGTGCAACCTAGTCAGACGGCTTTCATGCCGGACAAAAACATACTAGAGGGTGTGGTTGTCCTACATGAAACCCTGCATGAAATTCACTCGAAGAAACTAGATGGGGTTATCTTCAAGGTGGGTTTTGAGAAAGCTTATGATAAGGTTAAATGGCCTTTCCTACAACAAGCCTTCCGTATGAAGGGATTTGACGAGGTTTGGAGGAAACACGTTGAATCCTTTGTACAAAAAGGAAGAGTTGGAATAAAAGTCAATGATGATATTGGTCATTACTTTCAAACGCACAAAGGTCTTCGACAGGGAAACCCAATGTCCCTCATCCTATTCAATGTAGTTGCGGATATGTTGGCAATTCTAATAGGGAAGGCTAAAGAGGAAGGCCAGGTAGGTGGACTCGTACCACATCTAATGGATGATGGTGTGTCTATTCTACGGTACGCCGATGACACTCTTGTTTATGGAACACGATATTGCAAAGGCCAGGAACATGAAACTTATACTCTGCCTTATCGAACAATTGTCGGGCTTGAAAATTAATTTTCACAAGAGTGAATTGTTCTGTTTTGGGAGAGACAAAGATGAACAAGATATATATAAACAACTGTTCGGATGTGAATTGGGAAGTTTACCGTTCAGTTATCTCGAAATACCAATTCACCATCGTAAGTTGTCAAACAAAGAGTGGAAGTGTAAGGATCGTTTTGGGAAAAAAACTAAGCTGCTGGAAAGGTAAGCTTTTGTCTTATGGAGGACGGCTAATACTGATTAACTCGGTTCTGACGAGTATGCCTATGTTCCTTCTTTCCTTCTTTGAGGTACCGGTAGGGGTACGCAAAAGGTTGGACTTTTATCGATCCCGCTTCTTCTGGCATAGTGATGAAGTTAAGAGGAAATACAAACTTATTAGGTGGGATATTATTTGCAGACCCAAGGACCAGGGAGGACTGGGGATTGAGAATTTAGAGGTGAAGAACAAGTGTCTGCTCAGTAAATGGCTGTTCAAATTATCTGTGGAGAGAGAAGGTATGTGGGTACAAATTTTGCATAATAAGTACTTACAATCTAAAACCTTGGTCTAGGTCACAGTGAGACCCAATGATTCACCGCTTGATGAAAATGAAAGTGGCCTTCTTCCATAGAGCTAAATTTACCATTGGGGATGGAGAGTCCACGAGATTCTGGGAGGATACGTGGTTTGGGGAGACGCCTCTAACCATACAATATCCATCTATAATATTGTTCAACATAAGGAGGCGTACATTGCCACATATTACAGTATAATCCTCTAAATATGCAATTCCGGCGACCTCTAATAGGTCATACATGGGAGGCTTGGTTACACTTAGTAGAAGGCTCATGGATGTCCAGTTATCGGATGAGTCTGATAGGCTTCTTTGGAAGCTAACACCTAGTGGCATCTTTACTGTGAAATTGATGTATTTGAACCTTATTGACACAACACCAATCTCCAAGTCGATTCATATCTGGAATGTCAAAGTACCCTTACGAAACAAAGTCTTCATGTGGTTTGTTCACAAGAAGGTGATTCTCACTAAGGATAATTTGGCAAAGCGTAATTGGCAGGGAAGTAAACGATGTAGCTTTTGTGATCATGATGAATCTATCAAACACTTTTTTCTCCAATGTCCGCTTGCAATTCTATGGCAAACAATCCGTATAGCCTTTAATATCTTACCTCCGGGTAGCATTGAAACATTGTTTGGGACGTGGCTAAATGGAGTGGACATAACTATTGCTAGACATATTCGTATAGGAGTATGTGCGTTGCTTTGGGCTATATGGAACTGCAGGAATGACATGACTTTTAACAAACAAACACATATAAATTTTTTGCAGGTACTTTACAGGGCATCGGCGTTGATCCGTACATGGTCGTTACTCACTCCTGCCGAAACCAGGGAGCCTTTGGTTACTGGATCTATACAACCGGTTTGGATGGCGGTCCAGTAATAGGATAGATGGTTAGGCATCTAGGCCTATGTTAGCCGGTTGTGGCATCCTTTGGTTTATTTTGGATGATTTTGCTGCTCCATTAGAGCTTGTTCGGAACCGCTGAATTTTTTATTGATTTCGTTAATAAAGTGGTTGCATGCATCTTATTGATGCAGAGGCCGGAGGGAATCCCCCTTCTCGAAAAAAAAAACATAAGGCACAAAAGCATATCACATCCATATTATGGAAACCTTAATCTGGCATCCAAATCACATGCACGTGGCAAACTAGATTTATTTTCTCGAAGAGGATGATTTCAACGAGAATATCAGGGTTTTAAAACAATACCATCATTCTTAGGGGAGTCCTTGATACTTATTTCGTAGTAAGAATTACCAAATGCCTGATGTACATTAAAGCAAAGTTGCCAAAGCAGCAGCTATTACAATGTACGATCCTATGTTCCTGTTGGACCATTCCAATCCTGATGCTCTGCAGGATCACAGTGATAAACTAATGGCCCTGATCTTATAATCTACAGAGTATCAAACTTTAAGGTGTTATATCCTATAATTACAATATGATACACAGATATGAATCTACTAGGATCATCATACAGATAATATTATTTGCAAGGCATCTGCTTTCAGCACTTTTCTAGCAAACTGAGTTGGGTAAGCTTAACTTACTACATGATGGGCCATACAAGGAACAGTATAAGGTCTCAAAGTCATGCACTGTTAAACATCCTGAGATTGTCACTGATGCGAGGTATACTCCCTGCACAATTAAAAACATAAGGAAGGTGCTTAAACATTCATGTACCACAGTCTGCTTCCAAAAAAGAACTCCCTCAAGAGCGTTTTTGATTCTAGTGTAGTGTCAAAACGCTCTTATATTATGGGACGGAGGGAGTAATCAATAGGAGACGGTTATACTTGTCAATCCCAGTCAAATGGTCATTTTGTTTTGCTTATTGAAATGGTTACAGTATGTGATAATCTACTATTTATAAGTACAAAAGGTAAATCACACAACTCCAAATTTTCATCCTATGCATATGCTTTGTGCAAAATACAAAACAAAAATAATATTTCTAGTCAAACATAGAGTAACAGGAAAGAGATGTAGATCTACAATTGAATTCATAATAAACAACTGGTACCAGTAGAACAGCACAGAACGTTCTGGCCACATACTGGGCGGAGAGCAGAATGGAGTTGAAATATGGAAGTATTAGTGGAATCTGAATGGAAGTGTCAGTTGTTCCAGACAGAATGTACTGAATTTCATACACCTCGGGTAGTGAGGCTAAACTGGGAAAATTAAAATTTTGATGCATTTCAATGGTACCTTTTTATCAAATTCCATTGCCGAAACCCCCTCCCTGTTCAAATTAAACGAAATAAGTTTGTTAGCCTATCTAACAAGGACAAGGTGAGCAATTGAACTGTACAAGCTGGTCGTAACACTAGAGATTTTGCAATGAAACACTCCAAGGAAACATAAAAGATAAATGCTGACCTCGCTGGATGGTAACACCCAGCAAAAGTTGAAGCATTAATCATGCGATTCACCTAAAAGGAGCAGAAGTGGTGAACAGATTAGCCAGATAATACACATTGACTCAGCACTACAAAATACAAACCAGCGTACTTATCAGCATTACATATGTCTGGCACCGTTCCTCGCCATGCGTGTAGTACTTGTGTTCAAAGATCCTAGTCTTCTCAGCATAGAAAAAGAAAATTTCACAACATTATTTCCAAAGTTAACACACAACTAAGATACTTGCCCATTTAAAAATCGTAAACTCTGAAACCCAAAGAGGATTCTGCACGGTGTTAGGTATGATTTATCTGAACTAGTCTCTCAACAATATTTCCCCAGTGTCCAGGATGCTATGATAAGCATCTATAAAGGTCGGGAAGTCATCAGCACAAATTCCGAAATTCCTGTAGATAAAGAAAACAGAAGCTGGCAACATCCTGAAAGCATAAAGTCCCAAACCATCTCAATGTTCCAATCTACCATAACCCACCAGAACTCGCTATGAAATGAAAAATGTGCTGAAATTTAAAACAGCAGCTGTAAGTCAGTAACGCTCAAATTACAAGAAAAGTTTAAGCTTTTCATCCCATTAACCTACTCCAACATTGTCCCGTTAGATTTCCTAAGAATGAAATGAAATGTGGATAACTCCATTTCCTATTTCCGACCCCCTACGCCATAATTCCAGTCGGAAACGCGACAACCTGAAATAAAACATCACTCTTTCGAAATTTCTATAACCTCAGCAAGGGAATCTAGGAGGAGGCGGGATTGCCGGTGTCGAAATCTGGCGTCGATGCGGCCGTCCAGCTCCACGGCGATGCGGCTCCACCTGTGCCACCTACGGACCGGAAGGGAGGTCAGAACACCGAGGGGGCGGAACAGGTGGTTGGGAGGGTCCGAGGCGGAGCACCTCCGAGGCGGCGGTTGTAGCGCTTCGGGGCCCTCGTCGGCGGAAGGCGGCGGTGCGACGAGGAACTTGTCCATAGAGCCGCCTGGTTAGGGTTCGAGTTCGACAGCAGAGTGTGGCCTCAAAAAGAGGCCTAACCATCAGCGAGCAAGCACGCTTCGCGCTTTGTGTGTGTCCTAGGAACTGGAGTATTAGAGCATCTCCCGTCGCGCCCCCAAACACTCCCCCACGGTCGCTTCCCGTCCGGACGGGCCCGAGCGCGTCCAGTCGCGCCCCATAGAGCCCTCAAACCCTCAAATCTTAAAAATAACCGCTTTTTTACAGTTTTCGTTCAAAAAACGGCGTAGACTAGAACTCTTAAACCCTTAAACCCGTAAATATTTTTAGAGATCCGACCCTCAAACGTCATCGCAGCCTGTAGAAGTGAGGGTTGGGGGGAGTTTCTCCCCCCAACCTGCACTCCATTTCCTCGCGAGCGCGGGAGGAAGTTTCAGCTTCCTTCCCTCCCTCCGCAGCGCCGCCGCCGCTCCGCTCCGCCGCCCCTCCCTCGATCCGCCGCCGCCGCCCCGCCCTCCGTCGCCTGCGCCCCGCCCTTCGTCGACTGCCCCGTCGGCATCGCGCGGCCGTCCCTCCGCCGCCACGCCCCGCCCCGGCCGCCCTCTGCCGCCGCCGCCCCGGCCGTCCCTCCGCCGCCACGCCCCGGCCGTCCCGCCGCCGCCCCGCCCTCCGCAGCCCGTCCACGCCGGCCCTCCGCAGCGCCTCCGCCTCGGCCGGCCCTCCGCTCCGCCGCCCCGTGCCGGCCGCCCCTCCCAGCGCCGCCGCCCCGTGCCGGCCGCCCCTCCCAGCGCCGCCGCCCCGTCCCGGCCGGCCCTCTGCAGGTTCGAATTTTTGCTTTTTTCTTCATTTTTATATTTTTGCTTTTTTCTTCATTTTTACATTTTTTTCCTTTTTTCTTCATTTTTACATTTTGGCACTCATATTGTAGATGGAGTTGAACAACGCCGACATGGACTCGTTGTCCGATGCGTTGGATTGGTCGTCATCCGACGATTCGGACATTGACGAGTTGTTGCAAGACGACGACGTTGAGATGATGAGCCTCCTCGTCGACGTGCAAGCGTTTGAAGACCGTGTGAAACTTATGGATCAGAGGAGAGGGTCGACGATGGGGCGACTCACCATCTACCGAAACCGTGCTCTCGGACACGAGCATTTGATGCAAGACTACTTCGCGGAGGTACCTACATACCCTGCTCGTCTCTTTCGCAGAAGGTACCGAATGCGTCGTAGTTTGTTTGTGAAGATTGTCAACGATTGTGAGGCTGCCTCCTATTACTTTAAACGTCGTAGATCCGCCGCCGGTATCATGGGGTTTAGTGCATATCAAAAGATATCGGCGGCAATGCGGGTACTCGCTTATGGCATACCCGCGGATTATACCGACGAGTATCTTCGCATTGGAGAAGATACAACCACGGAGTCCGTCCGTAGGTTTGCCAAGTTGGTCATCCGGTTGTATGGTGAGAAGTATCTTCGGGCACCAAACGAGGAAGATACAAAGATATTAATGGAAATGAATGAAAAAAGGGGATGGCCGGGGATGCTTGGTAGTCTTGATTGCATGCATTGGAGGTGGAAAAATTGCCCAAAGGCATGGCATGGAATGTATTGCGGTAAAAGCCGTGATGCTACCATTGTGCTTGAGGTCGTAGCATCGGAGGACACATGGATTTGGCATGCATTCTTTGGGTTGCCGGGAACACTCAATGATATCAATGTCCTCAATAGATCTCCATTGTTCAAAAGATTAATTTCTGGGGATGCTCTAGCTTGCAACTACAAAATCATGAACAATGAGTATTCAATGGGATATTATCTCACCGATGGCATCTATCCCGAATGGGCAACTCTTGTGAAGTCCATCAAGGAGAAAAATGGGGTGCCCTTAACAAGAAAAGAGGCTCATTTCACCAAGGCACAAGAGGCAGCCCGCAAAGATATTAAGAGAGCTTTTGGTGTTTTACAAGCAAGGTTTGCCATAGTTCGGGGTCCAGCTCGGTTTTGGGACAAGAAAACCTTGGTGAACATCATGAAATGTTGTGTGATTCTACACAACATGATCCTAGAGGATGAGAGAGGGTTAAACCTCCCTTGTTTCTATGACAATGTTGGTACGCGTGTGCAACCGGAAAGAAACCCTTCTCGCATACACGCCTTTCTTGAAGCACATCGTGAGATTGAGGATGCAACCACTCATGGTCGTCTCCGGGATGATCTAGTAGAGCACCACTCGCAGTTGGATGGGCGGCGTATTGGCCCATGATGTATCTTTGTTTTACTTTTCTATGTCCTATTTGATTCGAACAATTGTTGTAATTTGCTCAAACATTGTTTTATGTTGTAATTTGCTCAAACATTGTTGTAATAATTTGAATGATTATTGTTTTATTCGGTGCTGTAATAATAACTAGAATGATTATTGTTTTATGTCAAATGTGATTGAATTTGTGATATGTCATATGATGAAATGTGATGAAATGTGTGATATATGAAATGACAGTTTTAAGGTTTGGGGTTGGGGCAAAGAGTAGAACCCTCAAACCCAACCCTTATAATGGAATATTCCGTTATAAGGGTTGGGTTTGAGGGTTCTAGTCTTTGCCCCTATTTTTCAACCCTTAAAAGTGTCAAAAATGGGCAATTCTCAACCCTTAAAACTGATTTTACATTTAAGGGTTTGAGGGTTCTACTAGAGATGCTCTTAGAGCATCTCTAGTAGAGCCCTTAAATCCTTAAACCTTTAAAAATAACTGTTTTTTTATAGTTTTCGTCGGAAAAACGGCGTACACTAGAACCCTTAAACCCTTAAACCCGTAAAAAAAATAGAGGTCTAACCTCAAACCCCTTCCCAGCCTGTAGAAGTGAGGGTTGCGAGGGAAAACTCTCCCCAACCCGCACTCCACTTCACACATCGCGCGGGAGGGAAAAACCGCCCCGCCTTCCAGCTCCTCCCGCGTCCGACCGCCGCCATGGAGGCCCCGGCCGCCGCCGCGCCCCCGCCCGCCGCCGCGCCAGCCGCCCCGCCCGCCCCGCCCGCCCCGGCCGCAGCCGCACCCGCCCCGGCCGCCCCCGCCCCCGCCCCGCACGCCCCCGCCACCGTGGCCGACGTGGTGGCGGCGACCCAGGTCGGGGCCAAGCGGCGGCGGGCGGGCCTCGCACCGCCTTCTCCCGCCCCGGCCGCTGCCGCGCCCGGCCCGGCCACCGTCCCGCCCGCCCCCGTCAAGAAGAGCCGGCCGAAGGTCTCCTCCCGTGGCCGCGAGGGGCTTCCTCCAAGGCCGCCGGCGCATCCCCGAAGCGGAAGAAGGTCGCGGCACGGAAGAAGACCGCGGCCCCGGCCGCCGCCATCGCCGAACCTCCTCCCACCGCGCACGAGGTGTTCGAGGAAATGGCAACCCCAACCTCGTTCATGGACCTCCTTCAAGACGCGGAGGTGGACCTCGGGGCTCCGCCTCTAGAACCCTTTGGTGAGGAGGTTGAGGAAGATGAGGAGGATGAAGGGGATGACAAGGAGGAGGTGGCCGAGATAGGGGAGGAGGCATTCACCGCCGCTTCCCGCCCACACGCGCGGTCGACAAACTACACTGAAGCGAAAGATATCCTCTTGGTTTGTGCTTGGGCATCTGTGGGGATGGATGCAATCACCGGCATGAGGTACAAGGAGATGGCCGCTTCCAAGGGCAAGCCATTCCCATTTAAGCATGCTTGGGCAATTCTTCAAACCTTTGACAAGTGGAAGTTGAGGGATCAAGAGACCGCACCCAAGAAGTCGGCAATGCTTAGGATGGATGATAGTGAAGATGAGGAGAAGGAGAGGAAATTGGCAAGCCCGAGGGAACCAAGAAGGGCAAGCAAAGGGTGAAGATGGAAGGAGAGGCATCAAGCCTAAGGGAGAAGATGGAGAAAATGATGAAGGCAAGAGAGGAATTGACAATGAAGACATTGGAGACGAAGATTCTTATCACCGAGAAGAAGAAAGAGGTCAAGCTTGCACAAGTTGAAGCAAAACGTGAAGAAGCAAAGCGCAAGGCCGACTTGGAGGAGAGGATGATCAAGGTAAAAGAGGCAAAGGTGTGGAAAAAAAACTCATGGTGGAAGAGAAGGAGCACATGATGATGTCCAAGAAGGACATGGATCAAGAACAATTGCAATGGTGGAAGGACTACAAGGAGGACATCGCAGAGAGGAAGAGGATATTCCGTGGTGCGTCCTCTACTCTTTGAGGTGACACTCCGATGAGTGGTGGTGGCGATGGCGGTGTGGATGACTCCACCACCGGCGACAATGGAGGTGCTTGATGGACGTGCAAGTGGTCTAGGAAATGGCGCCAAGTGCAACTTTTTGGTGATGGTGCCGATGAGAGGGGGAAGATGATGATTGTGTGATGTAAAAACTATTAAACCATGCATCAATGGTCTTTATTTCCGTGTTTGTTTGAAGGTTTATTATGTTTGTCTAGTGAAAATTATGCAATGCCAAATGACAGTTGTAAGGGTTGGGGTTGGGGCAAAGACTAGAACCCTCAAACCCAACCCTTATAACGGAATATTCTCTAATAGATGCATCTCTAATAGAACCTCAAACCCTTAAATCTAAAATCAGTTTTAAGGGTTGAGAATTGACCATTTTTGACACTTTTAAGGATTGAAAAACAGGGGCAAAGACTAGAACCCTCAAACCCAACACCCTTAAAACTGTCATTTCATATATCACACATTTCATCATATGACATATCGCAAATTCAATCATATTTGACATAAAACAATAATCATTCTAGTTATTATTACACCACCGAATAAAACAATAATCATTCAAATCATTACAACTATGTTTGAGCAAATTACAACAATTGTTCGAATCAAATAGGACATAAAAAAGTAAAACAAAGATACATCATGGGCCAATGCGTCGCACGTCCAAATGCCAGTGGTGCTCTACTAGATCATCCCGGAGCCGACCATGAGTGGTTCCAACCTCAATCTCACATGTGCTTGAAGAAAAGCTTGTATGCGAGAAGGGTTTCTTTCCGGTTGCACACGGGTACCAACATTGTCATAGAAACAAGGGAGGTTTAACCCTCTCTCGTCCTCTAGGATCATGTTGTGTAGAATCACACAACATTTCATGATGCTCATCAATGTTTTTTGTCCCAAAACCGAGTTGGACCCCGAACTATCACACAACATTTCATGATGTTCATCTCGACGTCGTCGTCTTGCAACAACTCGTCAATGTCCGAATCGTCGGATGACGACCAATCCGACGAATCCGACAACGAGACCATCTACATACCAAGTGGCTACAATTAGTGCCAATGAAGCAAAAATTAAAAAATTAAAAAGTAAAAAAAATCTCACCGGGGCGGGGCGGGGACGGCCAGCCGAGGCGGGGCGCGGGCGGGCGGCGTCCGAGGCGGGGCGGGGACGCGGCCGGGGAGCGGAGGGGCGGCGGGGCGGCGGCCAGGGCGCGGTGAGCCGGCTGGGCGGCGGCCAGGGCGCGGAGGGCGGCGGTCGAGATGCGGAGGGCGGCGGGGCGCGGAGGGCAGCGGCGGGGCGCGGAGGGGTGGCGGGGCGCGGAGGGGCGGTGGCCGGGGCGCGGAGGGGCGGCGGGGAGGTGGCCGGGGCACGGAGGGGCGGCGAGGAGGTGGCCGGGGCACGGAGGGGCGGCGACCGGAGCGCGGGAGACGGCAGGGCGACAGCCGAGATGCGGAGGGCGGCGGGGCGCGGAGGGGCGGCGGCCGGGGTGCTGAGGGGCGGCGGGGCGGCGGCGCGGCGGCCGAGGCAGATTCCTCCCGCGCGGGGGAACCAACTGCCTCCCGCGCGAGGTGGGAAAATGAGTGCGGGTTGGGGGCAGTTTTCCCTCCCAACCCTCACTTCTACAGGCTCGGAAGGGGTTTGAGGGTTGGACCTCTATTTTTTTACGGGTTTAAGGGTTCTAGTCTACGCCGTTTTTCCGATGAAAACTGTAAAAAAGCGGTTATTTTTAAGGGTTTGAGGGTTTGAGGGTTTGAGGGCTCTACTAGAGATGCTCTTAGGCCTTCCCGTCCGGACTCCCCCTTGTTCCCGTCCGGCAAACCCAGCCCAACCCCTCCCCCCAGGGGCTCCCGTGGGGGCGCCGGACGAGTCGAAATGCGTCGCGGGCCCGTCTTGCCAGCGACAGCGCCCACCAAAAACCCTTTCCGCCACAGACGCCTGCAATTTCCCCTCCCCGCCGCCACTCGTCTTTCCCGCCCCTCCCGCCTCCTCTCCCGCCATGGCTCCGAAAGGGCCGCCGAGACATGCGGCGAAGAACGCGAAGGCCGGCACGCTCAGCGTCAAGCGCCGCGTGCTGCAGCCGCGCCCACCGAAGGAACGGCCGGAAGGCATGACCGACGTCGAGTGGGCGGCGAACCAGCTGCGGCGCGATGCCTCCTCGTCGGAGCGCCGGTTTCGTCGCGAGAGGTCGCTGGCTCGAACCGCGGCGGCGACCCTGGAGACGCTTGTGTGCGCTACCGCGACCGGAGGAGAAAGCCCGGGAGGCGCATCAAGCTCGTCGACTTCGGCGTCGTCGTTCCGCTTGGACGCCACCAGCTCGCAGTCGAGGCTTGGGCCCAGTCAGGGCCTCTCCCCGAACTTCAATGAGCCCGGCGGCTATGCCGGCTACGCTTTCGGCTACGGCAACTTCGGCGGCGGCAACCTCGGCAGCTTCGACCCCAACCAACTGCACTCATTCGGCGGCGCGCCCACTGGAGCCGGGATGGGGCTCGATCTGAACGAGGCATACGAGTCCCCGGGACTGCGCCGGGGCGGCGCGGCTGTCGGGCTGGCCCAGTCCGGGCGCACGCTGATGTTCGAGGACGGCGCCCACAACCTGTTCGACACCGGTCCCCAGGCCTCCTTCGGCACCCAGGCGCCCTCCGGCGGCTACGACTTCGGCACCCAGGCCTCCTTCGGCACACAAGATGGTGGCGGGAGCGCCGTTGTCGACGAGGAGCGAGACATCGACAACGCCGACGAGGAAGAGGAAGATGTGGAAGCCGATGATGGGAAGAAGAAGAAGAAGGGTGGATGTCGTGGCATAGCTTGGACGACGAAAGAGGACGAGTGCTTGATCGAGTCCTGGAGTTCCATCACCCAAGACGTCATCACGGGTTCAAACCAAACGAGCGATTCCTATTGGAAGAGGATTCTCTCCGAGTTTGACGAGCGCAAGTATCAAGCGCCATACATACAGGTCGTCATGGATCGCAACCAGAGTGCGCTAGCTCATCGATGGGCAACGATACAAAAGTCCGTGAACAAATTCCAAGGGGCCTTTGAAAACATCACGGCGAGGCCGGAGAGTGGCAAGACCGTGAAAGACCAAGTGAGAGCATCTCCATTGTCATCTTCTCGTATGCAATCACAACATTCATGCATCTCCTAATCTTTGACTTCGCTTGTTGCTAGCTCGTTGATGCCCTCGAGTTGTACAAGACTCTCTACGAGAAGGACTTTGTGCTTCTACATTGTTTCAACAAGTTGCAAAAGAATGAGAAGTGGAAGAAGCATAGGCTCTGACTCAACAAGAATCCCGGTGATGCTCAAATCGAGGAGGTGGCGCTCAACTCGGAGAGGCCCATGGGAAACAAAAAGGCCAAGGCCAAGGTGGCGGCGGTGGCGAGCTCGGAGCGAGTGCACGCCGCAATTGACAAGGTCATGGAGAATGTTGCGAAGAGCTCGGCCGAGATCACTACTGAAATTCAGAAATTTGCCGTCTGCCAAGGCGGACGGCAAAGGGTGCAACCACGGACGGCAAAGGCTTTGCCGTCGGTCAGCTGACGGCAAAGTAGACGGCAAAAAAAATCCGGTGAAGAGGTTCTTTGCCGTCTGCTTTCTCAAAGCGGACGGCAAAGAATCTTTGCCATGAGGGGGCAGACGGCAAAATAAATGGGACGACACATATTGCAACGTCCCCGTTAAGTGTTAACGGCAGGCCTCCTCTCTTTGCCGTCTGCCTTCCCCCCTTTGCCATGTGGGGGCAGACGACAAAGAGGGGAGAGAGAGGGGGCAGATTCCCCCCTTTGCCGTCTGCCTTCCCCCCTTTGCCATGTGGGGGCAGACGGCAAAGGGGGGAATCTACCCCCTCTCTCCCCCTTTGTCGTCTGCCTTCCCCCCTTTGCCATGTGGGGCTGACGGCAAAGAGGGGAGAGAGAGGGGGCAGATTCCCCCCTTTGTCGTCTGCCTTCCCCCCTTTGCCATGTGGGGGCAGACGGCAAAGAGGGGAACCAGCCCCTTTTTTATTTATTTTTTGTTATATCCAGCATTTTTTACAATAATAAGGATATATATATATATATATATATATATATATATATTTGACATAAATAAATTTCTTTCCGTACTCATAACCATATTAAAATAACCTCTTATATCCAGCTTTCAAGTTGCATCCGTACCAAACCATATATTACACCAATTTCATCCACGTGCATACAAAGTTTCATATATTCATATACTACAATAGTTTCAATACAACCCATGGTACAAGAAATCATCTTCAAGCATTCCATCAATATTTTCCAAGCTTCCCGTGAAGTGAAGGTAATCTGCAAAATGACAAATAAGAAAGTTAGAAGAATAATACTAGATGAAGTAGTGTATATATAGGTTATTTCGGAGAGAAATTAGCTAAGTATAGATCATTTAGGAGCTAACTAAGCTAATTATGTCATTTAGGTGGAACCCTAGCTAACTATAGGTTGTTTCGGAGCTAACTTGGGTAAAATAGGTCATTCCGGAGCAAACTATGCTTATTAAGCCATTTTTGATCTAGCTAGGCTAATTATAGGCCATTTAATACCTAAGTTAGGGGGAATAGGTCATGTTGCAGCTATGTAAGCCTTATTATGTCATTTAGGAGAGAACTTGGCTAACTATAGGTCATGTTTTATTAAATAGACCATTTTGGAGCTAACTAAGCTAATTATGTCATTTCGTAGGATAATTAGCCAATTTAGCCTTTCTTGGATGAGTCTAAGCTACGTAGAAGAAGAGAAAGAGAAGAAGAAGTAAAATAAGGAGGAGGAGGAGGAGGAGAAGGAGAAGGAAGAGGAGAAGAAGAAGAAAAGAAGCAGGAGAAGGAGAAGGAGAAGGAGAAGGAGGAACAAGGAGGAAGAAGGAGAAGGAGGAGCTCCTTCTCCTTCTTCTCCTCCTTCTCCTTCTTCTTATCCTCCTCCCTCTCCTTCTTCTTCTCCTCTTCTTCTTCTTCCTTCCTTTCATTTTTCCTCTTTCTTCTCCTCTTGTCCCCTTCTTCGGGCTAAATTGGCTAAAAATGCCTTTTTGGAGCTAATTATGTCATTCCAAGGATAATTAGCTAAGTATAGGTCATGTTTTATTAAATAGACCATTTAGGAGCTAACTAAGCTAATTATGTCATTTAGATGGATAATTAGCCAATTTAGCCTTTCTTGGATGAGTCTAAGCTACGTAGAAGAAGAGAAACAGAAGAAGAAGTAAAAGAAGGAGGAGGAGGAGGAGGAGGAGGAGAAGGAGAAGGAAGAGGAGAATAAGAACAAAAGAAGAAGGAGAAGGAGAAGGAGGAAGAAGGAGGAAGAAGAAGGAGAAGGAGGAGCTCCTTCTCCTCCTTCTTCTCCTTCTCCTTCTTCTTATCCTCCTCCCTCTCCTTCTTCTTCTTCTCCTCTTCTTCTTCTCCTCTTCTTCTTCATCCTTCCCTTCATTTTTCCTCTTTCTTCTCCTCTTGTCCCCTTCTTCGGGCTAAATTGGCTAAGAATGCCTTTTTGGAGCTAATTATGTCATTCCAAGGATAATTAGCTAAGTATGGGTCATTTTTTATTAAATAGGTCATTTTGGAGCTAACTAAGCTAATTATGTCATCTAGATGGATAATTAGCCAATTTAGCCTTTCTTGGATGAGTCTAAGCTACGTAGAAGAAGAGAAAGAGAAGAAGAAGTAAAAGAAGGAGGAGGAGGAGGAGGAGAAGGAGAAGGAAGAGGAGAAGAAGAAGAAAAGAAGAAGGAGAAGGAGAAGGAGGAAGAAGGAGGAAGAAGAAGGAGAAGGAGGAGCTCCTTCTCCTTCTTCTCCTCTTTCTTCTCCTTCTTCTTATCCTCCTCCCTCTCCTTCTTCTTCTTCTCCTCTTCTTCTTCTTCCTTCCTTTCATTTTTCCTCTTTCTTCTCGTCTTGTCCCCTTCTTCGGGCTAAATTGGCTAAGAATGCCTTTTTGGAGCTAATTATGTCATTTCGAGGATAATTAGCTAAGTATAGGTCATTTTTTATTAAATAGGTCATTTTCGAGCTAACTAAGCTAATTATGTCATTTAGATGTATAATTAGCCAATTTAGCCTTTCTTGGATGAGTCTAAGCTACGTAGAAGAAGAGAAAGAGAAGAAGAAGTAAAAGAAGGAGGAGGAGGAGGAGGAGGAGAAGGAGAAGGAGAGGAGAAGAAGAAGAAAAGAAGAAGGAGAAGGAGAAGGACGAAGAAGAAGGAGAAGGAGGAGCTCCTTCTCCTTCTTCTCATCCTTCTCCTTCTTCTTATCCTCCTCCCTCTCCTTCTTCTTCTTCTCCTCTTCTTTTCTTCCTTCCTTTCATTTTTCCTCGTTCTTCTCCTCTTGTCCCCTTCTTCGGGCTAAATTGGCTAAGAATGCCTTTTTGGAGCTAATTATGTCATTTCGAGGATAATTAGCTAAGTATAGGTCATTTTTTATTAAATAGGTCATTTTGGAGCTAACTAAGCTAATTATGTCATTTAGATGGATAATTATCCAATTTAGCCTTTCTTGGATGAGTCTAAGCTACGTAGAAGAAGAGAAAGAGAAGAAGAAGTAAAAGAAGGAGGAGGAGGAGGAGGAGAAGGAGAAGGAAGAGGAGAAGAAGAAGAAAAGAAGAAGGAGAAGGAGAAGGAGGAAGAAGGAGGAAGAAGAAGGAGAAGGAGGAGCTCCTTCTCCTTCTTCTCCTCCTTCTTCTTATCCTCCTCCCTCTCCTTCTTCTTCTTCTCCTTCTTCTTCTTCTTCCTTCCTTTCATTTTTCCTCTTTCTTCTCGTCTTGTCCCCTTCTTCGGGCTAAATTGGCTAAGAATGCCTTTTTGGAGCTAATTATGTCATTTCGAGGATACTTAGCTAAGTATAGGTCATTTTTTATTAAATAGGTCATTTTGGAGCTAACTAAGCTAATTATGTCATTTAGATGGATAATTAGCCAATTTAGCCTTTCTTGGATGAGTCTAAGCTACGTAGAAGAAGAGAAAGAGAAGAAGAAGTAAAATAAGGAGGAGGAGGAGGAGGAGGAGGAGAAGAAGGAGAAGGAGAGGAGAAGAAGAAGAAAAGAAGAAGGAGAAGGAGAAGGAGGAATAAGGAGGAAGAAGAAGGAGAAGGAGGAGCTCCTTCTCCTTCTTCTCCTCCTTCTCCTTCTTCTTATCCTCCTCCCTCTCCTTCTTCTTCTTCTCCTCTTCTTCTTCTTCCTTCCTTTCATTTTCCTCTTTCTTCTCCTCTTGTCCCCTTCTTCGGGCTAAATTGGCTAAGAATGCCTTTTTGGAGCTAATTATGTCATTTCGAGGATAATTAGCTAAGTATAGGTCATTTTTTATTAAATAGGTCATTTTGGAGCTAACTAAGCTAATCATGTCATTTAGATGGATAACTAGCCAATTTAGCCTTTCTTGGATGAGTCTAAGCTACGTAGAAGAAGAGAAAGGGAAGAAGAAGTAAAAGAAGGAGGAGGAGGAGGAGGAGAAGGAGAAGGAAGAGGAGAAGAAGAAGAAAAGAAGAAGGAGAAGGAGAAGGAGGAAGAAGGAGGAAGAAGAAGGAGAAGGAGGAGCTCCTTCTCCTTCTCCTCCTCCTTCTTCTCCTTCTTCTTATCCTCCTCCCTCTCCTTCTTCTTCTTCTCCTCTTCTTCTTCTTCCTTCCCTTCTTCGGGCTAAATTGGCTAAGCTAATTATGTCATTTAGATGGAAGTCTAGCTATCTTTTATTAAAACACTAGAAATAACATACCTAAGTTAGGGTGAAGCACGGTGGCTGTGGCTTGTTTCACCTGGAGAAGGCTGCCCTGGAGAAGGCTCGACTGTAGAAGGGTCGTGCGATGCGTTTCGGGAGATATTCTGCACCAAACATCATTTGCAAGGTGTAGTTAGCATGAGGACTCTCTTAAGATCACTGCACCGAAATGAAACTCACCATCCCCGCCATGTTAATGACTAGCATCGGTGGAGGGACTTGGCCGCTCTTCTCGCACATAGACTGTACATTTGATTTCGACAAGTCAAACTTTTTACTTATTAATGAAACAGACATTAAAATGCAAGATTTGAAATAACATTAAGAAGAAACTTACCACGAAGAGCTCGTATATGGCCCTGTTAGACGCATCATTCTGTGCCCTCTCCGCCTCCACCAATGCAGTCGTCCTCTCCTCCAGCTCCCTAATTTCCTTATCCTTCTCCGCCATAGCCGCCTGGATTGCCTCTCTCTCTTTCTGAATAGCAGCCTACAACACAACTCATTGTTAGCAATGTAATCATATTGGTTCCAATGCACAACATAAAGCGGAAAGATAGTTGAGTCCATTAAACTAACCTCGATGGCGAGCTCGACTGGCCGTGGACGACGTGTTATCTCCGGACAAGAGCTCGTTTGGCGTGCCTTTATCTGCCGAAGAGTGCTAGGACAACGTATAAGGCCGTCTCCAATGGCGATCGAGCCATGGGGCCTCCCGTTGCCAGCTATCATCACGAGCTCTGGATCAATAGGCCCCTCGCTCGGGTTAAAGTCCTCCCCTTTCCTCGCCTTCCCGTGATCTCTGTACTTCACGAGCTTGTCGTGGGAGGAGATGTTGGTGAAGTTTTCTGGATGCTCGAGGTCAGACTCAAAGAATGCCTTGACCTTCTTGTACGAGGCAGTATGGGCCATCGCATACAGGTCGTACATCTGTGGCGCCTCCGTCTTATTGTGACGCGCCTAAAAGAGAGAGGAAAATTGTATTGGTAAAGGGCTCAAGATAACATTAAGAATGAATTGCATGAGGCATGAAGCAAACCACATACCCAGTTCTTGCCAAATTGGATTAAGTTGACGCTCCCTTGATGGTGTGGCACGCCAACCATTTTGCCACGCCTCTCCTTGGCGTTGTTGTGGCTGGCCTCCCACGTTTTGGAGCACCACTGATCCACCAAGGCCTCCCAACAATCCATCTTATCCACACACCATCTCGGGGGCACCTAAGTTAATAAAGAGAAATTTGAGTGCGTAAGAACCAAATCAAGGAAACTAACTACAAAGCCTTAATAATATGTAATTACCTTCATGTAATGCTCCTTCTCCATCTTAGCATCACGACACTTCGCCTTGTCAATCCTAATACGCTGTGTGGCATAGTAGTCTCGAACAGCCTGCACCCGAGCCTCGTGCCGAAAGTTTTGAAGTAGGCGGCGACATTCGGTTTCAATAACCTTTGTCGCGTCCTCCTCGTATCCCTCGTCACACCTGTAGAAGGTCTGCAAACGAGACAACACCGATTAGTACAATAAATAGCTATGGTTGATTTATAATTGTGTGAAAGAGAAATTACCCAGAACTTTCGGATCACCATGTCCGCCCTCGTGTCACACAAAACACCATCGATCTCCACCTCCGGCGGGGCCGGGGCACCCAAGTAGTGCTCCCAGGTCATTCCTACCTCTCGCTCCCGACCGGGCAACATAACAAACCCTGGGAAGTTTTGACGGCAAAGAACACCAAGGATGCTGTTGGGCTTGCGGACACCCTTGGCAACAATCCAACCCCTACAGTATGACAAATTAAAGCCAAAACATTAGATATTTGAGAAAACACGAAGGCAAAAGGTTAAATAAGAGTAAATTAACTTACTTGTCCCCATTTGGCCGAATTGACCACCTCTGCTCGGGGGTCGCTGGCACGAGCGGGAGCCCCGAACTACCACGCTGGTAGCCGGTAGCCCCCTCACCCAGCTCCTCGTCGCTACCAGCATGGCCACTTGGCTCAGGCCAGGTATCCCACTGGGTCTCTTGGGACGTACCCTCATCCCTGCTTTGCTCCGGAGTCGCCTGGAAGGAAGTCTCTGGGACACGAGTCTCGTGGGTCGAAGGCTCGTCGACCCGAGGCTCGTGAACCGGAGACCGTGTAGCCTCCACCTCAGACGAATCCACCCTAGAAGTCCTGTGCTCAGGTGAATCAGCTTGGGGTGGTGGCGGAGACCGTGTAGCCCTACCTCTCCCGCGGCCACGTGTACCTTTAGTACAACATAAATACCAACATGAGTAATAAAATGTATATAAATACCAATATGCATACGACATGAGTACAACAAAAATACCAACATGAATACAACGTGTACCTTTAGTGCCTCTCGGCTTCGCGGGGGGTCGACCTCCTCTCACGGGGGGCGCTCCTTGCAGAGTAGAGAGCAACACTCTCCGAAGAGGCGAGGCAGGAATGGAAGTACCCATCCCATCACCCGCCGACGAAGAAGCAGCCACGGAGTGCTTTCGACCCTTTCCCACCATCTTTCAACACCTGTCATGACAAAGAATAAATGAAATTAGTACAACATAAATACCAACAGGAGTAATAAAATGTATATAATTTAAGTGTATCATCGTCATAAATACCAACATGACTAATAAAAATTGAATACCTAACATGAACTCAAAATTTATATATAGTATAATAGTTGAATACCTGACATGAACTAATAACAATCGTCGGGGGTCGAGGATCACTGGCGTCGGGGGTTAGTTGTGTCGGTGGTCGGGGGTTAGTGTTGTCGGGGGTCGAGGATCACTGGCGTCGGGGGTTGGGGTCTCTTTGGTCAACAAGAAGCCGAAGAGGTGTCGGGGGTCGGGGGTTGGGGGTCAATGGTGTCGGGGGTCGGGGGTAGGGGGTCGGGGGTCGAGGGTCAGGGGCGTCGGGGGTCGGGGGTCGAGGGTCAGTGGCGTCTGGAGTCGAGGGTCAGTGGCGTCGGGCGTCGGGGGTCGAGGGTCAGTGGCTTCTGGAGTCCAGGGTCAATGGCGTCGGGCATCGGGGGTCGGGGGTTAGTGGAGTCGGTGGTCGGAGTCGGGGGTCGGGGGTCAGTGGTGTCGGGCGTTGGGGGTCGGGAGTCGGGTCTCAGTGGCGTCGGAGGTCGGGGGTCGAGGGTCGGGGGTTGGTGGCGTCGGGCGTCGGGGGTCGTGGGCCGAGGGTCGGGGGTCGGGGTCCTTTTCTTTCTTCTTCTCCTCTCTAGAGTGTAGTTTATTATTCTCTTATTTTCGTAAGTTATATACACACACACATCCGTATGTAGTTCGTAATGGAATCTCTAGAAAGACTTATATTTAGGAACGAAGACAGTACATGACTTACAGGCTACTGCATGTAATCACCCAGAAATAATTAGCTTTGGAGGAGGGTGCATGGGTAAGGAGTGTGGATTGTTGCTGTTGGGTCCAAAGTGGAGAATCTTATGAGCTCGTGGAAAGCATCTGATATCTCTGTTAGTAATCCTTTCCACTGATACGTTTGAGGCATTATATACTTTTCTGCATGCAAGTCACCTACTCTAGATGCTCTTAAGGAATGGAATTTAGGTTGCATGAGTAGTTTCAAGCGTTGAAACTAATCGTAAATATGGTTCATCCATAAGATCTATATTTTTCAGTCACATTATTATCTAATATATGTGCTTTCGACATCCTTAAATTGGTTTGGGGCATGTGTTATGTATTGTGATTTATTATTTTCGAATCAATAGAAACTTGGTTAATAATCAAATATTTTCACACTTTGTGCTTGTTCTAAACTTGTAATCCAATGATTATAGAAGAACAAGGACAAGGTAGCAAAAAATCACTTCTGGGAGCTAGATTGTGATATGCAAAATGATAATTATCATAATGACAACACTGAAGTTAAATTAAGAATGGAATGAATGCACATATTCAAAAGAAAAACTGGCGAACCTTGGATATTCCATCGTACAAACTAAATATAGGTAGTTTATTTGTTCGAGTTAGTATTTTCATTCTCTAACCGATGAGGTATAGATGGCGAGTGATCGACTTAGGATATATATCTATCATGAAGGGTGAGCGGACCTTATTTTTCTCCCTTTGCACGCAATACCAAGATATGAGGGGGTAAAATACATGGCAAGTTTAGTGGGCAAGATACAGCTCCATGGGCCAGAAGTTAAACAGATGTTGGTTCGGACGATGAGATGATACTTGTTTGTTATAATACCATATGCATGCTAGAATAAGTATAACGCTTTCTTGCGCTTTGGTGATGCTGTTATGGGGGTAAAATATAAGCCTTTCTAGCCTTTCTTCTTCTTCCTTTTTCTTCTAGTTTATTACTCTCTTATTTTCTTCTAAGTTTTTTTTCTATCTATTTTTTTCTTCTCTATCTACTTTTTCTACCTAATAAACTAACTATCTAATTTCACATAAAAAACGGAAAAAAACTAACTATCCAATTTAACAGAAAAAATAGAAAATAAACTAACTATCTAAATTTACTATGGAATTTAAAAGAAAAAACAGGAAATAAAGACAAAAAGAAAAAAAAACTTACCTGCAGTGGGAGGAGGGGAGGGCGAGCTCCGGCCCTGGGCGGCGGGGAGGAGGGGCGTGGGGAGGAGGTGCGCGGGGAGGAGGGGAGGGCGAGCTCCGGCCATGGGCGGCGGTGGTGGGCCGGAGCGGTTCCGGTGGTTATGGTGGCGGCGCTTGGGTGGGTAGAGCGCGAGGAGGAGGGCCACAGGGAGGAGGGACGCGGGGAGGAGGGGAGCGGGGAGCTCCGGTCGTGGGCGGCGACGGTGGGCCGGAGCAGCTCAGGTGGTGGTGGCGGCGGCGCTGGAGTGGGCAGGGGCGCGCGTGAGAGAGGCAGGAGATCGAGGGGAGCGGGGGTGGAGTGTGCCGTTAGGGGAGTGGGGGTGGGGGCTGGGTGCCGTTAGGGGGAGCGCCCCTTTGCCGTCTGCAGAAGCTGGGAGGCAGACGACAAAGGGGTGGGTGGGGTGGGGCGGGCTTCGGCCGTTAGGGTGGCGCCCCTTTGCCGTCTGCGTGCTCTTTGCCGTCCGCCTCTGGGGCCTTTGCCATGCGTCAGCAGACGGCAAAGAGGTGGCCGACGGCAAATAAAACCTTTGCCATCAGCAACCTCTTTGCCGTCCGCTTTGTACCAGCTGACGGCAAAGAGGATCTTTGCCATGCGTCAGCAGACGGCAAAGGCATGGCAGACGACAAATTTCTCAATTCCAGTAGTGGATACGTCTCTCATCCGAGGCCAAGTGGGCGGAGTTCGCCAAGAAGACGGACAAGAAGCTCGAGATCAAGGCTGGCAAGGCGACGGCTAAGAAGAGGCAGGGGGATTTCATGATCCTCACGATGGACACATCGAACCTCGATCCGCAGACGAGGGCGGCGTGTGATGCGATGCGTTCTACCATCCTCGCTAAGATGGACCTTGGTCCGGCGTCCACGACGGCGGCCACGACAACCAACGGCGCGGCGTCCTCGACGGCCACGGCAACCAACAGCGCGGCGTCCTCGGCGGCCACGGCAACCAACGGTGCGGCAGCCCCGAGCACTGACCCGAGCGGCGGCAGCAACGAGACGCCAGGAGAGACCCAGGGCGGCGACGACGAGTTCCACAGCTACACTCCCGACCCCAGCTTCCTCGGCTCCAACGAGGTCGTGAACGTCGATTGACAAACGCCGAGCGCACCGGCGACGAATTCGAATGGTTTTGTAAAGCCAAACTGTTAAATTATGGCTAAAAAACATAATTATGTAAGACTTTATTTATTTTTTCATTTGAACAATTCAAAAACTTGGGGAAAATGATTTGGGGGTTTTGAATTGGGGGCTGCGAGTGGGCAGCAGGGCCCCCCGCTGGCGCCTTCCCGTCCGGACGAGCCCCCAAAGGGCCTCTCCGGGCGCCCATCCGGACGCCTATTGGGGGCCTCGACTCGAGATGCTCTTATAGGTTTGCTTATGGTTGCTGGCCGGGACTGAGATCCAGTGCCGAGCCAAGCCACCGGTGAACAGTGTGGTGCCTTGTCCTTCATTTTTGTCCATTAGATAGAGAATTGAATGAACATGAACAGTGCCATTGCTATAGGATTCATGCACAATACTTCCTTCGTTTCTAAATATAAGTCTTTTAAGAGGTTTCACTAGAAGCACTACATACGGATGTATATAGACATATTTTAAAGTATAGATTTACTCATTTTGCTCTGTATGTAGCTCTCTAATGAAATTTTTAAAAGACTTATATTTAGGAACGGAGGGGGTACATTGCTACAACATTTATTCTACAGTGCATGTGCTACCGGACCATCTGTAGTACATGAGCTAGAGTGTGTGATCTTGTGTGTCCATTTTCAATCCAACGGCCAAGTTGACAAGGCACTACACTATTCATCGATGCCTTGGCTCTGTCAAGGCACTGGATCTCAGTCTGACTGGCCGGTGGTTGGCATCTTACCATAAGATTATAGTACTCCCTCCGTTCCAAAAGTATTGTCTTATATTTGTCTAGATATGAATGTACCTAGTCATGTTTAGTATTTAGATACATCAATTTCTAGACAAACATAAGACAAAAAAAATTGAGACGGAGGGAGTAGTATTCTTCTTTTTAGTTTTTTGTTTTATTTTTCATTTTCTTTTGATTCCCTTTACAATTGGCATGCTTTCGTCCTTCTTCCATCTATGAAAACATATTTTTCTATGTATTTTCTATGTTGCTTTTATGTATATTTGTTTCTGTTAGAGAGAGTTTTTGTGTTAGTGAGAAAGACAGAACTGCCTAATGGAATTATAATTGATCATTCAAAGTCGCATGATAAATCAAAATAAGCTCATCTCGTAACAATTGTTGGTGATTTTTTATAATATATGCAGTAAAGTACTGAAACAGGCTTTTGCGCTCTTTTAAAGCAACGGACATCAATAATCCACTGCAAACGCACGCCACCGCAACAAACACACATCCAAGGCAAGATACATAGACGCTGAGCACATCAACACCACCTTAGCACTACAAGAGCAACCGGGAGCTTCAATCGTAAACACATCATCGTGAAAACATGAAGCCACATACAACAAACAGTGGACCCCAGACGGTGTCTTCAGAAAGGATATGACACGGAGCGCCTCCATGGCCCGATCCGAGGATGAGAGTTTCCCTTGAAGCAACAAGACGGACAACGAAAGCCGTTACGACGCATTCAAGAAACAAACGAGCTTTGTTGCCATCGTTCCGTTTAAAGATAGAACATGTTTTCACCCTGGTCAACACTCAATGTCACCGTCAGTACCACAAGCAACTACACGGGCCTAACAATCCCACACCATCAATAAACTTAATAGAACTCCATTCCCATGTATCTTTCAGAATCCACATCATTCATATATGTTCCAAAAAGCAACATAGCAAACCTATATTTGGTGCATTTTTATTTTCTTTAGTGCTCCCTAAATAGAATTGTCTATACGTGAGACATTGGTGTCGCTTGATAACACATATCCTCTAATTAAATATCATGATGAGAAATGTCATCCAATAGCATTTAGCATTCTACAAAGGCAGAAAAAGGTAGAATTAAGTATTAGCTATTTAAGTAATCATATCTTTATTTAAATTTTAGATGAGCACACACACTCTCGTGATATATTTCAGGGATATGAATGTCGATCTTTTATTCACCGTTAGCACCTAAATCATCTAGATCTAGGTAGAAACTAAATCGTGCAATAAGTTTTAGAGTTCTCAAACTATATGGCCAGATCATCTATCCTGGTTTCTAGCTACGCACCTCGGTATTAAGGAATCTGTTTTGCTCTTCTATGTACACATGTGCTAGATCTAAACCACGGACCACAAAATTGCAGGTATCAACAATTAAATTCTTCAAGGTACGAATCTAAGAAGGATTGCATAAAGCAGTAACTCAATGATCTAGAAACCAAAGTATGACTAGGTAATTGGGGTGAGGAATTGGTTTGTTGCCTTCCGTTCATGTCAACAATCTTGTGGTCCAAGTAGAACACCAGGCATGCAACCACAACCTACACACACTACCTTCATGAGGATGTCATCTCATCGTTATGGAGCTTCTTCTAAAGTTGATCCTCACCTCTTGATCCTCACCTCCTGCCCTATCATGTTCACCCAGGTCCAAACAACACTGTCTACCACCACTCGCAAACAACCTAACCCATTTTTTCAAGTAACCAAATGATCAATTAGCGAAAGGGTAAATAACTTTAGGGATCTTTAAAAATATGCATTAGTATAACTTACAAAACCATAATTGCATGTCCTCTGCCAATATTATTCTTATATTAAACCATAATTCTTGACACATCATACAACTCTGAAATTTTCTCTTAAAGGTAAACTGTTGTTCTGGGGTGCCAATACCCCTTTCGCTTAATTAGCCTAACAATAAAGTATAGTAATGTTCTAGGTACGATACAAAACGAAAATCAAGAAAATGCACATGTTGTCTATTTATTTGGAAGTTTAGATAGGACTATACTAAACTACAAATCTATTTGGCATATGACCCCGTAGTAATCATTCTTTGCTGCCAATCCAAGAACCCATGGCAACTTCTCATATTTCCCATCCGCACCATCATCTCTACCTAGACCCCCGTGGCCTCAACCCGGTGAATGAATTGCCAAACTGCATCTCTACCTGGACCCTCAAGGCCTCAACCCACTAAGTAAGTTCCCAAACTACATATAGAGAGAAGCAAAGTAGCAATCACTCTACCATGTAAGCACATGCAACAAACATCATACGTCGAGCGAGTAGTGTCAAGAGAAGATCACAACGAGGAGATCCTGTTCGAGGTATCTTTGTGAGGGTATAGAATCGAGTACTTGTCGGCGTCGACACATCCAAAACTGGTATACACCACCTTGCATTGCAAAATGGGCATACATATTTTAAAGGTTTAACATAAATCTTGTCAAACATATTGCCTTAGGATCTAACTATGTTCATGCCACACAGATGTCATATACTTCCCTAGACAGACAATGTCTTTCCTTCAGTTTTGTAAGTTAACAAGAAGGAGAGACCAACGAAGAATATATACTTGTGCCTTCGCCGAACATAGTATTGTTATTTTGTGCAATTCTCGAGCCCTTTGTAAATTGGAAAGCACCCTAGTTAGTCCCATTCCACTGCGTGCAAACAAAAAATCACATTTCGTTGCCCATCAGTTAACCCATTCTTTGTAGTAGCAACCCATAACTATGCAGGTATAGTCTCATTTATTTGACATGGAATGTTAAAGAGAAAACCACGTCCATATATTTTTTAATAAAACGAATTCGTGCTTCTATTTACACCTCAAGATTATGAATCTTGCTAGAAGACTTACAATCATCGGCAACCTTCTATTGATATTTGGCGCAAGCATAGATTTTGTTTGTTTCAGCTATTTTTCGGTATATGTCAAGTACATGAAAACTTGGACATGAGTGCATGCCTTGAATCATCTTTGAATGGCTTGAGTGTGTGCTTTGTTAAATCAATATTATCCAGTGAACATTGATAGATAAAAAAATACATCACATGCCTTCTAATAATAGATTCATGTAATAAACATTATCCTAAAACTAATGTTGATACATCAATTTAAACTTCTGCAACAAAAGTTTTGAATCATCTTAAATTAAAATAAGCAAGTACACTATTTGGTGGTACTATAGTTAGTAAAAAGTTAATGTGAGAAAGGCATCTTCAATGCAATTGGAATTTTTTCAAAAAACTACACAAATATCATGGGTATAAAACATGCTATTAATATCAATGTATATTTCAGAAAAGAAAGGAACATCATTACCTAGCGAACACTCCACTTAACATAATCCGTAGACAAAGTTGATGGTTGAGCATCACCAACGTATTACGAAGTTGATAGAACGTCATGTGTCCATATGTAAAGTCATTATCCCTTGGCCAAGAGTGTGATGCCAATTAAGCCAAAAAACAGAACACATCTTGTGATGAAGCATTTGATGGAAACATATGTAGATATGTAAGTCATTAATAGGCCAGTATTGTTGTTGCAAATAAATGTGGTGAAGATAGAAGAATATGCTAGGAAGGCAAGGTATCTTCAGACTAATTATATTACTGCAATACTTGGATAGAAGCCAAGGTATCTTCAGCCTAACTATCTTACTTCAATAATTCCGTGTCAACTTCTGCAAAGCAAAAGAACTATTTAGAAGGCAGGTTAACTCATTTTCTCCAATATGAACACCAAACAACTCAGACTGATTCAAAGTTGTTAAACCATGCCTGACTATTGGAGATAACACACCATGAAGGTTCAGATAACAAATCGAGTTTTCACCTTCAGATATAACTGACCATGTGGGGTGAAAAAAAATTAGCTGAGACAATATCTTGCATTGGCATCAGGAAATGCGTTATGACACTAGATGTCGAGCATACACATAGTCTCATTAGTGATTTTACATAACAAAGACAGTGGACTTGTAGCAACCTGTACAAATTCACTTTGAGTAAAACCACTCATCTCACATACAAAACAAAATAATGTACAAATTTGTTTACAACAAAGTACATGGACGTGCATCAAACTGAGAAAAGTATCCCACTTATGCCTTGGATGGATCATTTTGCAAGGAAACACATCCAACATATGTGTAGAGAGTGTGATTGATCTAAGAGAGAGTCGGTGGCGGCTTACTATGGGCTCGCATTTGCATGCGACATTATTTCGGCTACATGTTGACGAATCGCTTCGACCCTAGGAACCCCTTGATCAGTACACATATGACGACCACGACGCCGTGCTTGGCAGAGACACACAATCTTTTTTCTCTCTCTTCCTTTGCATCTCTCAATCGTGAAATTTGTTTTCATGGTGAAAAAAATATGCTAGGATTTGAACCTCGATCTGAATCCAAGGTGATTAGAACGAGAAAAACATAACATTGCTCTAGGAGGGGGGGCGTAGTGCATACATATCAGAAGTACTCACTGACGATCGTGGTGTAATGTTCATCAGCTAATCCATCTTTGCATGACCCTAGTGGCTTGCGTGCCGAGGGCCAACCTGAACCCGGTCATGGTGCGACTGCTCCTCTTGACGCCACATACCCACATCGCCAGCATCCTCGCTTGGCTAGCTGACTTGCCCCGCACCCAAAGTTATCCATTTCATCATCTATGGCTGAGCAAAGAGGGGTAGGAGGTTAATATGTGTATCTTGGTGGCGGTGATGACTAGGAGAAATCAGGGTGGGAGGACGAGAGGAGTCCAGCGACTTTGATGATAGTGCGACCAGACTCGACGATGACGAAGTTGCAAGGAGGTGCCTATCCCTGAAAGGAAATAGACCGAGGGAGTATTCATGATGGCGGCGACAGCATCGTCCCACGAAGATCCCACGATGGCGGTGTCAGCGGAAGCGTCGTGTAATGCCGAAGATGCGGTCCTATCCTTATTTTGGTGCGAGGGCCTCGACAGGGATAGAAACGCATCTCGTCATTTTGCAAGAATGGATATCATTACAAGTACATGTACTCAAAATATGAGTATAAGGAGTTGGCTTACACTCGCCACAAGCTACATCAGAGTCACCTCCCTACAATGCATACAATCACCATGAAGAAGAGTAGGGTCCGACTACGGACGAAAACAAACGATAAAAGAACGACGTCTATCCTTGCTATCCCAGGCTGCCGGCCTGGAACCCATCCTAGATCGATGATGATGAAGAAGAAGAAACTCCAAATGAACAATCAACGCGCTCGCGTCAAGTAACCCTTTACACGTACCTACAACTGGTGTTGTAGTAATCTGTGAACCATAGAGGACTCAGCAATATCATTTCCAAAGGTATCAAGACTAGCAAAGCTTAATGGATGAGGTATGGTTAAGTGATGAGGCTGCAACAAGTGACTAAGCATTTATTTGAGGTGGCTAACTTACGAGTACAATAATAAGAGGGGGAAGATCTACGCATAGCGGACGTGAACTACTGATGATCAAATGAATGATCCTGAACACCTACTTACGTCAGACATAACCCCACCGTGTCTTCGATCGGAGAAGGAGCTCACGAAAGTGACAGTCACGGTTACACACTCAGTTGGCATATTTTAGTTAAGCTTACTTAAAGTTATCTAGAACCGTATTTTAAACAAAGTTTCCATGTTGCCACATAACCGCGGGCACGGCTTTCCGAAAGATTTAACCGTGTAGGGGTGCTCCAACTAGTCCATCACAAACTACCATACGATGTGACGGAATTACCTCGATCAGGGAAACCCGTGATATCCTCGGTTCCTATTGGAAAACCTCAACCTCGAGATTGCCCAAAGCATCCCCGGAATCCCTCGCACAAGACTCTCCAGAAAGGTAAAACAAGTCCAGCAAGGCCGCCCGGCGTGTCGACGATCCCGATAGGAACCGCGTATCTCGTTTTCAGGAGACGGCGGATGAGCACTACGTACGGTGGCCGGATAGACATCCCTCGAGTTGCCCTGGATGGCCCCGCAAGTGGCTCTGTTTTGGACCAACACCATCAGTATCGGCCCTCCCTGTATTATGTTGAATTACTCCTCGGGTTCATGACGCCCTATATATTTTCAGTATTAACATAACTATTATGTTGGCTAAATATAGTACAAATGTTGGGCCTTGCCAGACAAGCTTTATCCCAAAATGAGAATCTAGGGGGTCCCCATAACAACCCCAAGCATATTAGGAGTGCTCATTTATGGAACATAACACCGATAGCCGAAACTAAGGTGGCAAAGATGGAACAAAACACCAGGCTAGAAATCCAAGCCTTCCACCTTTTACCGAGTATATAGGTGCATTAAATTAATTAGCAATAATATGGTGATATAACAAGGAACCCATGTTAACACATGGAAAGCAACTTCACCTGCAACTAGCAATGCTAACACATGGTTAAGCAAGCGGTAACAAAGCCAAATCAGTGGTTTGGTAGGTTGTTTAAAGGTTGAAGGTTTTCATGGCAATGTTGGGAGGCTGATATTTAACAGGTGGTAGGCAGCGAGACATAATGATAGAAACGAAACAACTAGCATGGCAATGATAGTAATGGTATATAGGGAAATGATCATCTTGCCTGAGATCTTGCTTGGAAGAAGAACGACTCCGTGAAGTAGACGAACCGACGTAGTCGAATGAGTCCTCACATTCCGACACGCTTGTGAAACTATATCGAGACGAAGCGAACCGGAAACAAGAATCAACACACGGTATTCACCACGGCACATGCACGACATAATGCAAATCACATATGATGCATGATCAATTTCAAATATGTGAGGCATGGCATGGCAATTCAAAACAACCAAACACTACACGTTAAGTGAAGCTCAATATGCAATGAGTTGCATATTGACGAAACCCCACGTTTAATTATTTAGTTCACTCTCGTGTATTAACGCGGTAACATTAAAATGTTGTTAACACGGCAAGGGGGTGAAGCACAAATAACCTACCTATCTAGGCATTTTAAATGAGGCCGGAGACGGCATATAGCATCCCTGAAACGACCCCATGTGTTACTTTCTAAATCGGTCTAGATTTGTCCTAATCACATTTTATGTTTGTTAAAAGGCAAAGCAAAGTGGTTCACGTGAAACTACACGCCATTCTAGACCATTTACATATATGGCTCGTCTCCACGAGCTACGGTCAAATAACTATGGGCTAAGCCGTTTCTAACATGTCGACACGCAAACTGATGCAAACAACACATTTAAGTGTTTTTATCATGCATGAAAGTTGGAAATTATTAATCTATGTGAAATTCTAGTCAAGTTACATACCTAACTTGTCACAATACGACGTGCGAATTAAAATCTCCGGGCGTTTGAAAATCTAGCGTTTTCCTGAAAATGATAATTCGCGGAAAATTACCTAAAATCTATTCGGGCCGAAACTATCCTATCGGGCCTAACAAAGGCATGGGCGCAACTTAACTACACAATGCTCATGCGCGATTTAGAGGGGCCGACAGGAGGGCTCAACTCACGACCTCTTGGGCCGAACGAAGTGGAGGCCGAGCTGGGCCTTGGGGCGAAGGAGAGACCGCAGTGGAGCGGCTCGGCCTTGGCCTGATGCACGTTGGGAGGCGGCCCACGCATGCGCTGGCTCCAGCCCACGCGAGGGAGCAGTCACGTGCACGGGATAGAGCAGCTCCTGCGCTCGCAGGAACACCCATGGCGGCGGGCGCGCGATCTCCGACGAGGGAACAGTGATGGGGGCGCACGGAAAGGGGAACCAGCGGATCCGGAGGTGGGGATTCCAGATCTGGTCCTCCAAGGGCGGAGGGGCTCACGAACGCGGCGGCGCGAGCTTCGGCCGGCCATGGCCCGAACCTGTAGAACAGGGAGAGGGAGATTAGAGGTGCACTCGGAAGAAGAAGAGAGGGAGAAGAAGGGAGAGGGAAGAGGCGCTCCGGCCTTGTGACAGCCCGATGCCGGCGTTCCACAAGATTCCCCCTTTATTCTGTTTTCGTCGTGTGTTTGTTTTCTTTGTCGCATCATCATCGCATCATGCGCATCATCAGCATTGCATTGGCATCCCGTTGCCGCCTGTTTTTCAAACTTGCATCCGCTAGTAGTTGCCGGTTCTCGTCGTTGTCCGTTGTGAGTCCGACCGCACACGCACGCGCCCACGGCACCGTCGAAACCCTGTTTTTAAAGTGTGCGTAAAACTTTCTCCGATTGAGCTCAAATTTGTCGTGCGGTATTATTTATATATAGGTAGGCCGCCTGTCGAATTTCATCGCGATCGGAGTTCGTCTGGTACCCGAACGGTCGACCATAGCGGCACCGTAATCGGTCTACCGTCGGACGTCTGTCGGTGTTTTAAAATTCGTTGCCGCGCCGCCCGTTCTCCCTCTCGTCTCCAGTAAACCACCCTACACGGCCACGTACCCATTCCCGCGTGCGGAATCGCCCGAATCCGACCCCGTGGTTGGATCCGGAACACGATTCCGGTTAACCGAGCCCCTCTTTCTCTATAAATACCCCCCTCCAGCATATTTTTAGACAACCCCCTCTCCCCCTACCGCGTTTCCCATGCCAAACCTAACCCTAGCGCAGCCAACCCTCCTCCTCTCCCCTCCCTGGCGCCGCCGGCCCGCCAGGCACAGATCGGGCCTGGGCGAGGCCCATCCGCCGCCGCCGCCTCCCGTGCTCCTTGGCTCCCCCGTGCCCCGTGCTCCCCGTGCCCGCGCAGCCGCACCTCCCTCGCCGGCCAGCAGCCGCCGCTGCCGGAGCGCGCCGCCTCAGCGCCGCCCTCGGCCCCGGCCACCTCCACGCCTCCTGCCGCCTCGCCCTCTTCCGCCAGATCCCGCACAGCCCGAAGCCTCTTCGCCGCCGGAGCCCGCCCTGCCCGCCGGTGCGTCACCTCCTTGCCGTGCCGCGCCTCGCCGGCCGGATCTACCCCCGCCGCGAGTTCCTCGTCTTCCTCCGGCGCCTCACCGCCGCCATGCATCGCCGGCAGCTGCCGCTGCCGCCAGGGGATCCCGCTCGGGAGGACGAGGAGATCCCCCCCGTGACCGCTCGTGCACGCCCCCAGCTGGGCCTCGCCAGCGCGCTGGCCCATCGCCCCGTCGCCCCGCGGCCCACCTTCTCTAGCAGCCACCGGGCTAAGCCCACAAGGTGAGCAGCCCCTGCCAGCTAATTCCCTCGCCCTGAGCGTCTTTTGTTATATCGCGCCCAGCTCGGCCCGTTAGTTAATTTAGGTCATTTTCGGAATTGTTTTAATTCCAGAAAAATGTTAGATATTAAAACGCTCGTAGATTCTTAACCTTAAGTCGGATCGAGGCAAGTTATATATGTTTTTCGTGTAGTTTCTCGTGTATAACACGTTGGCGCTACTTGCATGTTTGTTTGACATCGTTTAGCGTGCCGTATGCCTAGAAACACATGCTGTCCTATTATGTTTCCGACCCGTATAATTTCTCGTGCGTGTCCGGACTGCCCGTATACCGTAGATTAAATGTCCATGTTTTATGAATCATCTTTACTTGTATTTTAGAGCGCTCATTTATATTTTTACGTATAGGGATTTGCTGGTAATTTATTTTCCAGCGTATAGGTTATTTTCTCGCATTTATGTGCGGCATTATTTTGTGTTGCAAACCCCACATATTTTATATGTTTCCGGGGTAGAAAAATCCCATGGATTTTTCTGTGCAATTTGTTTTAGATTTTGAGTAAGTTAGTTCGCGAGATATTTTGCCATGTTGCCCTCTTGTTTATTTCGTAGGATTTATTCCGTGCGTCGTGTGACGGAGTTGTCAACTAGGGAGTTGTTCTTGGGTGTTTAGACTAGCCCCTGGTATTTTTTAGTTGCAATAGAAATGCATGTTTAGGTGTGTTTTGACTGCCCTCAAGTTGCTAGAAATAGTGCTGATTCGGAGGTGCTGAAATATTTCTAAGTCTGGAATCTGTTATATTTTGTTGCTGTTTTGTTTAGCTTCTATCTTTTGTTCTGTAGTTCTTTTGAGGTTGGTCCAATGGAGTTAGTTGTGCCCCTTGTGTTTCTATAGCATGCTGTAAATTTTCATGCCATTTGGAGTCCTGTAGCTACAGGTTTTGCTACTCTCAATATTTCTTCAGATCGAAAACTGCAGTTTCATGAGGTGTAATTTTCACTAAGTCTGAAATAGTATGTGAGATGCCATTTTGTGTCTTATTTTCCTAGTGTTCCATGATGCCATGCTAGGTGTTGTTAGTTGTTTGTAGTGGTGCTTCTCGCCCTCTTTCGTGCCATGCCTTGCTTGAGTTTATCGGAGTTGTGTAGCCCGTAGTTGTGTGGCGTAGAAAATGCTATGTGGCTGATTTTGGCAGATTGTAGTGTTTTCTTGTTTTGCCCGTAGATGTTAAACCGTAGCTGTGTTTTGATCGTGTCCTACATGAAACTTGCTTAGAATCTCGTGTAGTTTCATTTCCTCCTTCTGGTTGCATGTGTTGAAGTGCTCGTGAGCGTCGTTGCACACATATTGCATTCAAGCCATCATATGTTGCGATGCTTGTATCTTTTGAACCGTAGCTCCGTTGGAGATGTTCCTTATGTGTAGATTGCTTGAAATGACGCGTAGAATCACGTGAACCTATTTGTTTTGCTGTTTAACAACTAATTAAATATGTTAACTCAGACCTGGACAGAATTGTAAATTAACATGTGAGGTCGTCTCGGAGGTGCTATATGTCATTTCCGACCTTATTTAAAATGCTTAGATAGGTAGTTTAATTACGCTTCACCTCTTGCCATGTTTAACCACATCTAATATTGCCGTGTACCTAATCGGGATAGAACTAAATAAATAAACATGGAGTTTCGTCAATATGCAAATGTGTAGTGATTGTTTGTCGTGAATTGTCATGCCGTGTCTTGCATGTATTCAGCTGCTCATGCATCATACGTGTTGTGCATCGTGTGGTGAATTCCGTGTGTTGATGCTTGTTTCCGGTTTTCCCCGTCTCGATAGAGTTCCGCAAGGTGTCGGATGTGAGGACCCGTTCGACTACGTCGGTTCGTCTGCTTCACGGAGTCATTCTTCTTCCAAGCGGGATCTCAGGCAAGATGACCATTTCCCCAGATACCATTACTATCATTGCCATGCTAGTTATTTCGATGCTATTGATTATGTCTCGTTGCCTACCACATGTTAAATATCAGCCTCTCAACAATGCCATGAAAACCTTCAACCTGTTCAACCTAGCAAACCACTGATTGGCTATGTTACCGCTTGCTTAACCCTGTTGATAGCGTTGCTAGTTGCAAGTGCAAATGCTTCCATGCGAAAGCATGGGTTCCTTGTTATATCACCATATTAATGCTATTTAATTTAATGGACCTATATACTTGGTAAAAGGTGGAAGGCTCGGCCTTTCTAGCCTGGTGTTTTGTTCCACCTTTGCCCCCTTAGTTTCCGACTACCGGTGTTATGTTCCATAAATGAGCGCTCCTAACACGATTGGGGTTGTTATGGGGACCCCCTTGATAATTCGTTTTAGATTAAAGCTGGTCTGGCAAGGCCCAACTTTGGTACTACATTTGCCTAATAACCTAATAATAATGCATAAGGACCCGGCGGCACCCGAAAAATTTAATCAACCCCCGGGCTAGTGCTCCTCATGAGTGTTGGTCCAAATTGGCAGACTACGGGGCCACCGCGGGGCAACCCGAGGTTTGGTATCTCCTAGTGTGACCCATCCGTCGTGTCCTGAGAACGAGGTACGCGACTCCTATCGGGATCGTCGACACGTCGGGCGGCCTTGCTGGATTAGTTTTACCTTTGACGAAATATCTTGTGCATCGGGATTCCGGTGATGCTTTGGGTAATTTCAGAGTTGAGGTTTTCCACTAGGGAATCTGACGAGATCGCGAGCTTCGTGATTGAGGATTTCTATGCGGCTTGTGGTAATTTGTGATGGACTAGTTGGAGCACCCCTGCAGGGTTAAATCTTTCGGAAAGCCGTGCCCGCGGTTATGTGGCAACATGGAAACTTTGTTTAACAGTGGTTCTAGATAACTTGAAGTTAACTTAATTAAAAAATGCCAACTGTGTGCGTAACCGTGACTGTCTCTTTCGTGAGTTCCTTCTCCGATCGAGGACATGGTGGGGTTATGTCTGACGTAGGTAGGTGTTCAGGATCATTCATTTGATCATCAGTAGTTCACGTCCGTTATGCGTAGATCTTCCCCCTCATGTTTCTTGTACTCGTAAGTTTAACCACCAAATATATGCTTAGCCGCTGCTGCAACCTCACCACTTAACCTTACCGCACCCATTAAGCTTTGCTAGTCTTGATACCTTTGGAAATGAGATTGCTGAGTCCCCTGTGGCTCACAGATTACTACAACACCAGTTGCAGGTACATGTAAAGGTTACTTGACGCGAGCGCGTTGATTGTACATTTGGAGTTGCTTCTTCTTCTTCTTCTTCTTCATCGATCTAGGATGGGTTCCAGGCCGGCAGCCTGGGGTAGCAAGGATGGACGTCGTTCTTCTTTTGTCGTTTGTTTTCGTCCGTAGTCGGACCCTGCTCTTACTCTTGATGATTATGTAATGTACTGATGTGACTCTGATGTAGCATGTGGCGAGTGTAGGATGTAGCATGTGGCGAGTGTAAGCCAATTCTTTATATATATCTCTTCTTTTGAGTACATGTACTTGTAACGATATCCATTCTTGCGACACGACGAGATGCGCTTCTATCCGTGACGAGGCCCTCGTGCCAAATTGAGGATAGGGTCGCATCTTGGGTGTGACAAGTTGGTATCAGAGCCGTACCGACCTAGGAGCCCCCTTGATTGATCGAACTTGGCCGAGTCGAGTCTAGTTAAAAACTGCTTTGAGTCTAGTTATATATCGGAGAGTAGGATTCTTTTTTCTCCTCTTCTATGCTCTGGTGAGGAATCTTGACGTAATAATTTACTCTACTACTCTTCCCACTCAATTTTTTTAGGATCACGCAGATATTCTTGCGATCTATATGATGCCGATGTGACGGAGTTCTGTCTTGGAGCCTCCTATCTGCTCTAAGTCTCAGGGGAGTTGAGCTTCAGGGGATTCTCGAGCACATCGTTATCATTCAGATTTCTTAGTATCTCGGAATGAAGGATGTTCGTAATTGCTTCAATACTAGTAGTGGCGAGATAACCCTGATGTCCCCACTACTGGTGCAGATTGTTTGGGAGTACTGCCATACTTTGTATCGTTGTGATCACGAGGGTCTATTGTAGATGAAGGTCCGAGATTCTGGTTGTGTGTTGAAGGATGTGATACAGGTGACGGATTAGTATAGGAGTTGTGTGAAATACTCCTTGTATTCGTGTACGAGATTGCATGACCAGATATTTCGGGAATTCATAGGTGGGAATTCAAGTAGTTGCTTATAGGACAATCTTCCAACAAACGCATGATGTTAGGTTGGGGTTTGACATCTAGTGGATTCCTGTCCACGAAAATATCGGACGAAATCTTTCTCACGAGTTTGTTCTGGCTTGTTTCATAAGCCTCTCCCTTTGTTTTGTTGGAGTTTGGTAATTCGAGTTGCTTCGATGTCAAATGGTGATTTCATATCTTTCCAAGAGCGGTTCTCATATTTCTATGGGAATGCTAATTAATTCTTTGCTCAATCAGATCGTCTTGTCAATTCCTTTTCAACCAGAGTCATCGTATCAATTCTTTCCAACCGGTGTGCTTCTCTGCAACTGAATTCAATCTTCTCCAGTTATTGCAGATCATTCTCTCTTTATTCTGGAGTTCATCTCATCTGCCCCAAGCTGTCTTTGTTTTTCCCCGCCCTCCCACCCTTTTCTTCACTGTTTGGATTTCGTCCAAGTGCCTTCTTATTCAGTGATGCTTCCGCTATCTCTTCTTCCTTTTTGTAGCCGGTGATTCATTGTGAACATTCTCTGGAGTCGAGTTCATCATTTCTTCATTTTGTTCCTCCCCGGTGAATTTAATTCAGTTGTCCGTGTTCATCATATCCTTTTCATCCTTGTAATTCTTTCCCATGTTGGAAATTCTTTTCAGACTATCTTGTTATTCATTCTTCTCTTTTCTATCCGGTGCGTTGAAGATATTTCAGAAGTTCTGCTTTTCAATCCTTCAGTTATTTCGAGGGTCTCATCTAATCTAGTTTTCATTGTACCGGTGCAATATCTCTCTTTCTAGCATTCCTTTCAACGGTGGTTTCTTTGAGTGGGCCCATAACCCACAGGTTCTTTCCCAGGATCTTTCCTCGCTCTTGTAATCCTTCCGGAGATCTTTAATTCTTTTCAACTATGACGTAAGTATGATTTTCATGAGTCATATCCCTTCGCCAAGATCTATTTGAATTAATTCTCATATTGGCTCAACCTTTCATTCTTCTTTATTCCGGAGTGTCTCAGCTATTCTTGGTGTTGTTCCTCGTCTTCATTCTCAGCTTGCAGATTCGAAGGAGTGTTTCTCTCAAATCCTTGTCATTCTCTTGCAGATTCATCATTTCAGCCTTGTGCCATCATCTTAACTGTTGTCAATCATGAGTATTTCCCTTTCTTGCGATCCGGTGCATTTCTGTGTTGTTTTCATTCTCGTTCCTCCGAAGGCCATCATCTCAGAAGATTCTTCGTTCTCAGCTTTCAGCTTTCACCCTCAATTCTTCTCAATTGTTGTCTCTTCGTTCGTCTCTCAATTATTCCGGTGCCTTGTTCTAGTTTTCTCTTAGGTGGCTCATGATCTCTTCATTCTCTTGTATCTCGAGTCATTCATGGTTGCCACGTTCATTTCAATTCTCGCCGGCGTTTCTTGCAACAATTCTTCTAGTTTGTGCTCATATCTCTCCTCAATCTTTTCAAGAAGAATAAGTCATATGCTAAATCCGTTGCTTGTCATCAATTTAACTTGATGAAGGATAAGCATAACATAATTCTTATTCTTGTTCTTCCTTCTTTCAAGGGATTTCAATTCTTCTTCCGGAGTGGCTCATGATATCGATTCTTTTCTCAGGTGCTTATCTTTCTCTTCCGGAGTTCCAAGTTCTTTTAAGTATCTCTCTGTGAGGCTTCATCTTAATTTTGGCAAGGTCATAATCTTATTCTTTCATTCTTCATATCTTTGCATCATTTATTTATATACGGAGGTCCTTCATGGTGATTCATCAAGGTTTCAATTCATTCTCAAGTGTTCTTAAAAGATTCTTGTTGGAGAACCTCAAATATCCTTTCTCTCGCATTTATATGTGCAATTGTTCTTCCTTTATCCTTTGAGGTGGTATTATAGCATTCTTGTTAGTGTAGGAGCCTCGAAGAGTTTTCCTCTCAAGAATGAGATAATTAAACCCACCAATTCTATGATTATGAGATATTTCAACCCATGATTTCTTCATTGAGCTATCTTGGTTTGCATTTCACCTAAAGCTTTTCCTATGGATTATGCTATCATGGTGCTTGTTATTAATCCCAGTTCTCAGTGCACCCTCTTGGTGTAAGAAGTTTTGATATCTTTGCTTTCATCTATCCTTGGTTCTTGTAGTGGTTGGTTGTCACCTCATATTTGCTGAGATGATTTTCATAAGCCTACTACTATCTTGTTCTTTTCGTTGTTGGTTTTCCAACTACTATGTCAATTCTTTGTCGAGAGGCTCTTCAATTCTATTGTGATGATAGTTGTCATTCTTTTCTTCATTCTCTTCTTCCGCTTGAGCTAGTTCCTATTCTATTATTCTGGAGGCTTTGTGTTATTGCTCTTTTGGGTCAATCTTGTTGTTCTACCAAGATCATGGTGTTCCCTTGCTCTACTTAGTTGTTTGTTATAAATATTGTCTATTTCTTCCACCTTTTCGAATTTTTTGTCCCATTTTCCTACCGAAGTGCTGCCGAAATTTTCCCTGAATTCTTGCTTGTTTCTCATATCTGTCATCATCTCTTTCCAACCTTCAAGGATTGTTGGTTTCACTCGTTGGTCAAAGAAGCGACTAAGTTTTACCTCTTGTTCTTTCTCATCCTCTCCCCCTTTCATTCTTGGATCTCGGGGCGAGATCCTCTTGTAGTGTAGGAGAGTTGTGACAGCCCGATGCCGGCGTTCCAGAAGATTCCCCCTTTATTCTGTTTTCGTCGTGTGTCTGTTTTCTTTGTCGCATCATCATCGCATCATCCGCATCATCAGCATTGCATCGGCATCCCGTTGCCGCCTGTTTTTCAAACTTGCATCCGCTAGTAGTTGCCGGTTCTCGTCGTTGTCCGTTGTGAGTCCGACCGCACACGCACGCGCCCGCGGCACCGTCGAAACCCTGTTTTTAAAGTGTGCGTAAAACTTTCTCCGATTGACCTGGAATTTGTCGTGCGGTATTATTTATATATAGATAGGCCGCGTGTCGAATTTCGTCGCGATCGGAGTTCGTCTGGTACCCGAACGGTCGACCGTAGCGGCACCGTAATCGGTCTACCGTCGGACGTCTGTCGGTGTTTTAAAATTCGTTGCCGCGCCGCCCGTTCTCCCTCTCGTCTCTGGTAAACCACCCTACACGGCCACTTACCCATTCCCGCGTGCGGAATCGCCCGAATCCGACCCCGCGGTTGGATCCGGAACGCGATTCCGGTTAACTGAGCCCCTCTTTCTCTATAAATACCCCCTCCAGCATATTTTTAGACAACCCCCTCTCCCCCTACGTGGTTTCCCGTGCCAAACCTAACCCTAGCTCAGCCAACCCTCCTCCTCTCTCCTCCCTGGCGCCGCCGGCCCGCCAGGCCCTGATCGGGCCCGGGCGAGGCCCATCTGCCGCCGCCGCCGCTTCCCTTGCTCCCCGGCTCCCCCGTGCCCCGTGCTCCCCGTGCCCGCGTCGCCGCACCTCCCTCGCTGGCCAGCAGCCGCCGCTGCCGGAGGGCGCTGCCTCAGCGCCGCCCTCGGCCCCGGCCACCTCCGACCACCTCTGCGCCTCCTGCCGCCTCGCCATCTTCCGCCAGATCCCGCACAGCCCGAAGCCTCTTCGTCGCTGGAGCTTGCCGTGCCGCACCTCGCCGGCCGGATCTACCCCCGCCGCCAGTTCCTCGTCTTCCTCCGGCGCCTCACCGCCGCCATGCATCACCGGCAGCCGCCGCCGCCTCCAGGGGATCCCGCTCGGGAGGACGAGGAGATCCCCCCCGTGACCGCTCGTGCACGCCCCCAGCTGGGCCTCGCCAGCGCGCTGGCCTATCGCCCCGTCGCCCCACGGCCCACCTCCTCCAGCAACCACCGGGCTAAGCCCACAAGGTGAGCAGCCCCTGCCAGCTAATTCCCTCGCCCTGACCGTCTTTTGTTATATCGCGCCCAGCTCGGCCCGTTAGTTAATTTAGGTCATTTCCCGAAGTGTTTTAATTCCAGAAAAATGTTAGATATTAAAACGCTCGTAGATTCTTAACCGTAAGTCGGATCGAGTTAAGTTATATATGTTTTTCGTGTAGTTTCTCGTGTAGAACACGTTGGCGCTACTTGCATGTTTGTTTGACATCGTTTAGCATGCCGTATGCCTAGAAACACATGCTGTCCTATTATGTTTCCGACCCGTATAATTTCTCGTGCGTGTCTGGACTGCATGTATACCGTAGATTAAATGTCCATGTTTTAGGAATCATTTTTGCTTGTATTTTAGAGCGGTCATTTGTATTTTTATGTGTAGGGATTTGCCGGTAATTTATTTTCCCGCGTATAGGTTATTTTCTCGCATTTATGTGCGGCATTATTTTGTGTTGCAAACCCCACATATTTTATATGTTTCCGGGGTAGAAAAATCCCATGGATTTTTCTGTGCAATTTGTTTTAGCTTTTTAGTAAGTTAGTTCGCGAGATATTTTGCCATGTTGCCCTCTTGTTTATTTCGTAGGATTTATTCCGTGCGTCGTGTGACGGAGTTGTCAACTAGGGAGTTGTTCTTGGGTGTTTAGACTAGCCCCTGGTATTTTGTAGTTGCAATAGAAATGCATGTTTAGGTGTATTTTGACTGCCCTCAAGTTGCTAGAAATAGTGCTGATTTGGAGGTGCTAAAATATTTTTAAGTCTGGAATCTGTTATATTTTGTTGCTGTTTTGTTTAGCTTCAATCTTTTGTTCTGTAGCTCTTTTGAGGTTGGTCCAATGGAGTTAGTTGTGCCCCTTGTGTTTCTCTAGCATGCTGTAAATTTTCATGCCATTTGGAGTCCTGTAGCTATAGGTTTTGCTGCTGTCAATATTGCTTCAGATCGAAAACTGCACTTTCATGAGGTGTAATTTTCACTAAGTCTGAAATAGTATGTGAGATGCCATTTTGTGTCTTATTTTCCTAGTGTTCCATGATGCCATGCTAGTTGTTGTTAGTTTTTTGTATTAGTGCTTCTTGCCATCTTTCGTGCCATGTCTTGCTTGAGTTTATCGGAGTTGTGTAGCCCGTAGTTGTGTGGCGTAGAACATGCTATGTGGCTGATTTTGGCAGATTGTAGTGTTTTCTTGTTTTGCTCGTAGATGTTAAACCGTAGCTCCGTTTTGATCGTGTCCTACATGAAACTTGCTTAGAATCTCGTGTAGTTTCATTTCCTCTTGCTGGTTGCATGTGTTGAAGTGCTCGTGACCGTCGTTGCACACATATTGCATTCATGCCATCATATGTTTTGATGCTTATATCTTTTGAACCGTAGCTCCGTTGGAGATGTTCCTTATGTGTAGATTGCTTGAAATGACACGTAGAATCACGTGAACCTATTTGTTTTACTGTTTAACAACTAATTAAATGTGTTAACTCTGATCTGGACAGAATTGTAAATTAACATGTGAGGTCGTCTCGGAGGTGCTAGATGTTATTTCCGACCTCATTTAAAATGCCTAGATAGGTAGTTTAATTACGCTTCACCTCTTGCCATGTTTAACCACATCTAATATTGCCGTGTACCTAATTGAGATAGAACTAAATAAATAAACATGGAGTTTCGTCAATATGCAACTGGTTGCATATTGAACTTCACTTAATGTGTAGTGATTGTTTGTCGTGAATTGTCATGCTGTGTCTTGCATGTATTCAGCTGCTCATGCATCATACGTGTTGTGCATTATGTGGTGAATTCCGTGTGTTGATGCTTGTTTCCGGTTTTCCCCGTCTCGATAGAGTTCCGCAAGGTGTCGGATGTGAGGACCTGTTCGACTACGTCGGTTCGTCTGCTTCACGGAGTCATTCTTCTTCCAAGCGGGATCTCAGGCAAGATGACCATTTCCCCAGATACCATTACTATCATTGCCATGCTAGTTATTTCGATGCTATCGATTATGTCTCGTTGCCTATCACATGTTAAATATCAGCCTCTCAACAATGCCATGAAAACCTTCAACCTGTTCAACCTAGCAAACCACTGATTGGCTATGTTACCGCTTGCTTAACCCTGTTGATAGCGTTGCTAGCTCCAAGTGCAGATGCTTCCATGCGAAAGCATGGGTTCCTTGTTATATCACCATATTAATGCTATTTAATTTAATGGACCTATATACTTGGTAAAAGGTGGAAGGCTCGGCCTTTCTAGCCTGGTGTTTTGTTCCACCTTTGCCCCCTTAGTTTCCGACTACCGGTGTTATGTTCCATAAATGAGCGCTCCTAACACGATCGGGGTTGTTATGGGGACCCCCTTGATAATTCATTTTAGATTAAAGCTGGTCTGGCAAGGCCCAACTTTGGTACTACATTTGCCTAATAACCTAATAATAATGCATAGGGACCCGCCGGCACCCGAGGAATTTAATCAACCCCCGGGCCAGCGCTCCTCATGAGTGTTGGTCCAAATTGGCAGACTACGGGGCCACCACGGGGCAACCCGAGGTTTGGTATCTCCTAGTATGACCCATCCGTCGTGTCCTGAGAACGAGGTACGCGACTCCTATCGGGATCGTCGACACGTCGGGCGGCCTTGCTGGATTAGTTTTACCTTTGACGAAATATCTTGTGCATCGGGATTCCGGTGATGCTTTGGGTAATCTCAGAGTTGAGGTTTTCCACTAGGGAATCCGACGAGATCGCGAGCTTCGTGATTGAGGATTTCTATGCGGCTTGTGGTAATTTGTGATGGACTAGTTGGAGCACCCCTGCAGGGTTAAATCTTTCAGAAAGTCGTGCCCGCGGTTATGTGGCAACGTGAAAACTTTGTTTAACACTGGTTCTAGATAACTTGAAGTTAACTTAATTAAAACTTGCCAACTGTGTGCGTAACTGTGACTGTCTCTTTCGTGAGTTCCTTCTCCGATCGAGGAGACACTGGGGTTATGTCTGACGTAGGTAGGTGTTCAGGATCATTCATTTGATCATCAGTAGTTCATGTCCGTTATGCGTAGATCTTCCCCTCATGTTTCTTGTACTCGTAAGTTTAGCCACCAAATATATGCTTAGCCGCTGCTGCAACCTCACCACTTAACCTTACCGCACCCATTAAGCTTTGCTAGTCTTGATACCTTTGGAAATGAGATTGCTGAGTCCCCTGTGGCTCACAGATTACTACAACACCAGTTGCAGGTACAGGTAAAGGTTACTTGACGCGAGCGCGTTGATTGTACATTTGGAGTTGCTTCTTCTTCTTCTTCTTCATCGATCTAGGATGGGTTCCAGGCCGGCAGCCTGGGGTAGCACGGATGGAGGTCATTCTTCTTTTGTCGTTTGTTTTCGTCCGTAGTCGGACCCTGCTCTTACTCTTGATGATTATGTAATGTACTGATGTGACTCTGATGTAGCATGTGGCGAGTGTAAGCCAATTCTTTATATATATCTCTTCGTTTCAGTACATGTACTTGTAACGATATCCATTCTTGCAACACGACGAGATGCGCTTCTATCCTGACGAGGCCCTCGTGCCAAATTGAGGATAGGGTCGCATCTTGGGCATGACAGGCCTGGCGCGTGCTGGGCCTGGCGGGGCGGCGGCGCGGCATGCGTGCGATAGCCGATGTGAGATGGCGGCTGGCTCGGGGCTCCTCCCCTCGGGAACGAGCTGTAGCATCTCGGGAGCTCGGGCGGCGGTGTTAGCGATTCGGGCCCCTGATGGGCTCGGACGGGCTTGATCCAGGCCCGGGCGGGCCTGGTGCGAGGTGGGAGAGGTAGAGGCGGCTGGTGCTACGGCAACAAAAGACCTTCCCTGGCGCGTAGGAATTCTTCTTGTTACTTCTCTGGTTTGCGTTGGTTTTTCCCTTGAAGAGGAAAGGGTGATGCAGCACAGGAGCAGTAAGTATTTCCCTTAGTTTGAGAACCAAGGTATCGATCTAGAAGGAGGGCCTCGTAAAGTCCAAAGTACCTGCGCAAACACAAACAAGCTTGCACCCAACGCTTCAAAGGGGTTGTCAATCCCTTCAAGATTGTTTGCAAAGTGAGATCTGACGGCGGAAAGAGCAACGAAGTAAAAAGTGTAAGGTTGAAAATATGGTGTGGAGTAGACCTTGGAGCCATAGTGTTCACTAGAGGCTTCTCTCATAATAGCAAATATCATGGTGGGTGAACAAATTACTGTCGAGCAATTGATAGAACTACGCAAAGTCATGACGATATCTAAGGCAATGATCATGCATATAGGCATCACGTCCGAGACAAGTAGACCGATACTTTCTGCATCTACTACTATTACTCCACACATCGACCGCTATCCAGCATGCATCTAGTGTATTGAGTTCATGACGAACAGAGTAACACTTTAAGCAAGATGACATGATGTAGAGGGATAATCTCAAACCAATGATGAAAGCCCCATCTTTTTACCCTTGATGGCAACAACACGATGCGTGCCTCGCTACCCCTTCTGTCATTGGGTGAGGTCACCGCATGGTATGAACCCAAAACCAAGCACTTCTCCCATTGGAAGAATCATAGATCTAGTTGGCCAGACAAAACCCACAACTCGAAGAGAATTACAAGGATATGAAATCATGCATAAGAGAGATTAGAAGAAACTCAAATAAGATTCATAGATAATCTGATCATAAATCCACAATTCATCGTATCTCAACAAACACATCACAAAAGAAGATTACATCGGATAGATCTCCATGAAGATCATGGAGAACTTTGTATTGAAGATCCAAGAGAGAGAAGAAGCCATCTAGTTACTAGCTATGGACCCGTAGGTCTATGGTGAACTACTCACGCATCATCGGAGAGGTCATGGTGTTGATGGAGAAGCCCTCCGTGTCCGAATCCCCCCTCCGGCAGGGCACCATGACGTGCCCCATATGGGATCTTGCGGAGACAGAAGCTTGCGGCGGTAGAAAAGTGATTGCGATCGTCTCTTGATTTTTTGGGAATATATAGGCGCAAGATCTAGGTCACGGGACCTCCAGGGGGGGGGGCACAAGCCTGGATGGCGTGCCCACCTGGCCGCGGGGTGTGGGCTTGTGGGGCCTCTGGCGCTCCTCTGGCTTGGCTCCCAAGTTATCCGATCTTCTTCCGTTCCAAAAAAAAATCTTTTCGGGGATTTTCTTCCGTTTGGACTCCGTTTCAAAATCTCCTCTAAAAGGGGTAAAAAACATGGAAAAAATAGGAACTGGCACTTGGCACTGAGTTAATAAGTTAGTCCCAGAAAATAAATAAAAAGCATGCAAAACATCCAAAGTTTGACAAGATAATAGCATGAAACCATCAAAAATTATAGATACGTTGGAGACGTATCAGCTGGCTGAGGATTGGAGGGGCACGAAAATTGAGGGTGGCTAGGGTTTGGCCAAAAAAGGAAGGGGGTGTCTATTTCTAGACAAAGGCTAGGGTTTGCTACTTCGGGCGTTTTCGGACCCTCTAATGTCAGCTGTGCTTCCCTTGCAATGGCGCCAGAAATTGTCGTGTTGACGACACCAGTAATCCTTCAGCTGCGGCTACGCCTTAAGGGACTTCCTAGGCAAGTATGCAAAGGATTTCCCCGTGGCCTTGGAGCCTTGCGTTGGTGTTCCCTCGAAGCGGAAAGGGTGATGTAGCACAACTGTGGTAAGTATTTCTCTCAGTTTGAGAACCAAGGTATCAATCCAGTGGAGGAGTATCACAAGATCCTGCACAAACACAAAAGCTTGCTCCCAACGCTGTGAAGGGGTTGTCAATCCCTTATAGATTGTTTGCCAAGTGAGAACTGAAAGCAACAAAGTAACAAAGCAAAGTAAAAGCGGAGATGTAAACGATGGATGTGAATAGACCCCGGGGCCGTAGTGTTTACTAGTGGCTTCTCTCATGAAAGCAAGTAGACGGTGGGTGAACGAATTACTGTCGAGCAATTGATAGAACCACACAAAGTCGTGACGATATCTATGCAATGATTATTTCTATAGGCATCATGTCCAAAACAAGTAGACCGATACTGTCTGGATCTACTACTATTACTCCACACGTCGACTGCTATCCAGCATGCATCTAGTGTATTAAGTCCATAAGAACAGAGTAATACCTTAAGCAAGATGACAATATGTAGAGGGATAATCTCAAACCAATGATAAAAACCCCATCTTTTTACCCTTGATGGCAACTACTTGATGTGTGCCTTGCTGCCCCTACTATCACTAGGAAAGGTCACCACATGGCAGAACCCAAAACCAAGCACTTCACCCATTGCAAGAATCATAGATCTAGTTGGCCAAACAAAACCGAAGACTTGGAGAGACTTACAAGGATATCAAATCATGGATATAAGAAATCAGCAAAGACTCAAATATATATCATAGATAATTTGATCACAAATCCACAATTCATCGGATCTCAACAAACACACCGCCAAAGAAGATTACATCGAATAGATCTCCATGAAGATCATGGAGAACTTTGTATTGAAGATGCAAGAGAGAGAAGAAGCCATCTAGCTACTAACTACGGACCCGTAGGTCTGAAGTGAACTACTCACGAGTCATTGGAGGGGCGATGATGATGATGAAGAAGCCCTCCAAATCCAGAGTTCCCTCCGTCAGGGTGCCGGGAAGGGTCTCCAGATGAGATCTCGCGAAAACGGAAGCTTGCGGCGGCGGAAAAGTATTTTCGAGGCTCCCCTATTTTTTTGCGGAATATTTGGGAATTTATAGGCCAAAGATCTAGGTCAGGGGGCGGCCAGGGAGGCCACAAGCCTCCCCACCGCCGCCTCCCCCTGGTGGCGGAGTGGGGGCTTGTGGGCTCCTTGGAGCCCACCTGGCTTGGCCCAAAAGCCCCTGGTCTTCTTCCATTCGGGAAAAAATCATTTCGGTGTTTTTCTTCCGTTTGGACTCCGTTCCAAAATCAGATCTGAAAAGAGTCAAAAACCCGAAAAAAACAGGAACTAGCACTTGGCACTGAATTAATAAGTTAGTCCCAAAAAAATATATAAAAGGTACATAAAACAACCAAAGAAGACAAGATAAAAGCGTGAAACCATCAAAAATTATAGATACGTTTGAGACGTATCACCCTCCGATCTCGATCAGACGCTCCGAAAACGTCCTAGGGTTAGGTGGGCTAGGTTAGGCCGTGTAGAGGGGTGTTGGCTAAGATGAGAGGGAAGTGGTGCGTCCCGGCAACGCGATTTAAAACATCGAAAAACGTACAATAAATAATCGACAACTGTGCCGCTACGGTCGACCGTTCGGGTATCAACGGATTCCGATTGCGACGAAATTTGGCAGGCGGCCTACCTATATTAAAATAAGACCGCACGTCAAGTTTCAACCGAATCCAAGAATATTTTATACACACTTTAAAAATAAGAATTTTAACGGTGCCGCGGGCGCGTGCGTGTGTGGTTGGTCTCGAAACGCTCAACGACGATAAAAGGAGAGAACCGACAACTAATAACGGATTGATGTTTTGAAAACTAGCGGTAACGGAGTGTCGTTGCAATGCGGATGATGCCAATGATGCGATGATGAGTGCGACACACAAATAAGTCCCACGACGAAAACAGAATAATAGGGGAATCTTCTGGAGCTTCGGTCTCGGGCTGTCACAACTCTCCTACACTACAAGAGGATCTCGACCCGAGATCCAAGAATTTAACGGGAAGAGGAAGAGAAAGAGCAAGAGGTAAAACTTAATTGCTTCTTTGACAAATGAGTGAAACCAATGATCCTTGAAGGTTGGAAAGAGATGAAGAATCATATGAGGAACAAGGAAGAATTCACACAAAATTTTGGCAGCACTTCGGTAGGAAAAGGGGACAAAAATTCGATAATATGGGAAGAACTTGAGAAGATTCACAACAAACCAACTAAATTGAGAAAGCAAGGAGAGAACATGATCTAGATAGAATAAGATGATTGATATAAAAAAAAGCAACATCACCACAACTCCGGAATAATAGAATAGAAACTACATCTTTGGGAGAAGGAATGAAGAAGAAAATGAAAACTTCTACCATAATTGAATAGAAGATACTCCCAACAAGAAGAATTGAATGGAGTTGTTGGCAAACCGAAAACGAAAGAACAAGGTTGTTGTGGGCTTATGGGAACCATTTCAAAATAATGAGGTGACAACCAGCCACTAACAGAAACAAGGAGTGCTTGGAAGCAACAAGATATGAAAACTTCTATCACCAAAAGGATACATTGAGAACTTGGATCAACGATAATAACCATAATAGCAACAATCTTTAGGAAAAGCTTTAGGTGAAATCTAATCCAAGATAACTCAATGAAGAAACCATGTTAAAATATCTCATGATCAAAGGGTTTGGTGGGTTTACATATTTAATTCTGGAAACAACTTCTTTCCAAGGCTCCTCCACTAACAAGAATGTTATAACACCACCTCAAAGGATAAAGGAGGACGAATGCACTTTGAAATGCAAAACAAAGAATACTTTAGGTTCTCCAACAAGAATCTTGAAGAACACCTTGAAAATGAATGAAATCTTAAAGAACCAGTAAGACAAACCTCCGTCTACAAGAGAATGATGCAAAGATATGAAGGATTAAAAGAATAAGATTATGGCCTTGCAAACATTTAGATGAAGCTTCACGAAGAGATACTTGAGAAAACTTGGAACTTCAGAAAAAAAGATGAACAACATAGAATAGAAATTGATATCATGAGCCACTCCGGAAGAAGAATTGAAATCACCTTAATGAATAAGAATAAGTATTATGTTATGCTTATCCTTCATCAAGTTAAATTGATGACAAGCAACGGATTTAGCATACCACTTATTCTTCTTGAAAAGATTACGGAGAGATATGAGCACAAACTTGAAGAAGTCTTGAAGGAGACACGAGTAAGAATTGGAATGAATGGAGATACATGAGAATGAAAAGATCACGAGCCACCTGAGAAAAAAAACTTGAACGAGTCACCGAAATAATTGAGAGACGAACGAAGAGACAACAAGTGAGAAGAATTTGAGGATGAAAGCTGAAAGCTGAGAACGAAGAAATCTTATGAAATGATGGCCTTCGGAGGATCGAGAACAAAAATAACTCTCAAATGCACCGGATAGATATGGATGGAAAACTCATGATTGGAACAACTAAGAAGATAACACGAAGCTGAAATGACAATCTCACGAGAATGAAGCAAAATTTGAGAAAAACACCTCTTCGGTCTTCCAAGCTGAAAATGATGAGGAGAAAACCACCAATAATAACTGAGACACTCCGGAATATGAATATGGAAAGTTGAGCCAATGATGGGAATTAATTCGAATAGATCTTTGAGAAGGGATATGACTGATGAAATTCATACTTACGTCACACTTGTAAAGAATGAGAGATCTCCGAAAAAGATTAGAATAGCCAGATAAGATCCTGGGAAAACCTGTGGGTTATGGGCCCACTAAAAGAAAACACCGCTGAAAGGATTGCTTAGGAAGAGAGATATTGCACTTGTACAAAGAAAACTTGATGGGGGTGGAGCAACTTAAAATAATTGAAATGATTAAAAACAAGAAACTTTGAGATATCTCCAGCACTCCGGATAGAACAAAGATGGATGAATAACAAGAGAAGCTTGATAAGAATTTCCAACATGGGAAAGAATTGAAAGGATGAAAATGATATGAAGGACACGAGAGCTTGAATTGAACCACTGGAGAAGAAAAACAAGAATGAAGAATGGTGAACTAGCAAATCCTGAGAATCTTCACAAGAATCGCCAGAAACAATACGGAGGAAAAGAGAGCGGAAGCATTGATGAAAAGAAATGCACTTGGATGAGAATTGAATCACTGAAGACAAAGGGCGGGAGGGCGGGGAAAACAAAGACAACTTGGGACAGATGAGATGAACTCCAGAAATAAATGAGAGATTGATCTTGCAAAATTGGAGAGGATAGAATTACTTGAAGAAAAGCACACCGGTTGAAAGGAATCGATATGACGACTCGGGTTGAGAAGAATTGAAAAGACAACTTGATTGAGCAAAAGAATTTGCATTCCCATAAAAATATGAGAACATCTCTTGGAAAAGATATGAAATCACCATTTGACATCGAAGCAACTTAAATTACCATACTTCCAACAAAACAAAGGATGAGGCTTACAACACAAGCCAGAACAAATTCATGACAGAGATTTCATACAATATTTTCGTGGATAGGATCGCATGGGCTCAATCCTACAGTAGCCATCATGTACAAGGCAGTGCACATGACATATGAAGCGTCCCTGAGTCGTAGCAAGCTACAAGGACTCTTTAAGACACAACGAGAACCATTGTAAGACGACCGTGAACAAACGAATCCACTAGATGTCGAACCCCAACCTCACATCATGCATCTGTTGGAAGATTGTCCTATAAGTAACTACTTGAATTCCCACCTAAGAACTCTTGAAATTTCTGGTCATGCAATCTAGTCCACGGATACAAGGAGTAAAATGCATCACTCAACTTCTAGCAATAACACCAACCCGTCCAGTGTATCACATTCGTCAATACATAACCAGAGATCTCGGAAACTCATCCATCTCAGATCCTCGAAAACACCACGATACTAAGTATGGTAGTACCGCCGAACTCTGTGCACTAGTACTGGGGATGTCGGGGTTATCTCGCCATTACGAGTATTGAAGCAATTTCGAACATCCTCTGTCCTGAGATACTAAGAAATATGAATGATAACGATGTGCTCAAGAATTCCCTAGAGCTCAACTCTACGGAATAAAATCAACACGGCAGGAGGCACCAAGTTAGAACTCCGTCACATCGGCATCATATAGATTCCAAAAATATCCGCGTGATCCTAATTTTTTTCAGTGAGAAGAGGAGTAGAATTAAAATTATTACGTCAAGATTCCTCACGAGAGCATAGAAGAGGAGAAAAAAGAATCCTACTCTCCGATATATAACAAGACTTAAAGTATATTTTCACTAGACTCGACTCGGCCAAGTTCGAGAAATGTTCAAAAGCGTCAGAGTACCATCGGGCTTAAGTTACAACTCATTGCATAAAACACTTCAGCAGAACCAAGAGTTTGTAACTTAATAAAGTTTATGAGCCCCAAAATTTATCCCGCATGAAGACTAACTCAAATTCCCCCCCCCTTTGTTATCAAGTGACGAAAAGGGACAAAGCTGAGGACTAACGCCCCATGAAGACTTTCACTTCTTGGCTGATGAAGAAGAGGCATGAGGATTCTTCGCGACGGGCTTCTTCCTTGAGCCAGTAGCAATGTCTTATTGTTCTTCATCAGATTCTGTAGTGCGGAATGAAGAAAAGGAATTGTCGTCAAGGTCTGGAAACTGGAATTGGCTTGAATTTCTTCTTGGGAGGCCACGACCAGTCGAAGTCCTGAGTAAACTCCAATTCATCAGGTTCTTCTTGAGTCTTCAGATGAGCCAGGATGGCCCAGGTTCGATCAAACACCTCATGAATATAGCAGTGATTTTTCTTTACTGCATTCTGAGTCTCGTTGAGGGTTTTCACAATGGCACTGAATTGACGTTTTACCCATTTGTGATTGTGATTGATCTTCTGATGAAGACTGAGGAGTAGTTCTCTGCTAGGCATTATCCTTGGGGCAACAGGGCTAGGCGGATCCTGGGTAGCACTGTCATCATATGAAGAATATGATTTTGCTGCACGAAGCTGGCCATCAAGGGGCCGACTTCCTTCATCGATGACAGATTTTCATTTTCCTTCAACGGGCTCAAATGTCTTCTTGATGGCTCTGATAGGAGGCAGGTATCCAATGTGATTGTTGAAATCAGCATGATAGTTGATGTCTGACCTACGTCTAATGAATCTCATGATCCACGGAGCATAAATCCTCATGTCAAATGGAGACATTGCATTATTAGCCAAAGTACTCAGGAAGAAATCATGAAGATTTATAAGTATGCAATGGATGATGTTGAAGAGGATATTCTTCATGATGCCTACTACATCTTCCTCATCATCATGGCCTTTGATAGGTGCAAGGGTATTGGCCAAGATTCTGTAAATGGTTCGTGGTTCATACTTCAAGTCTTGAACCAGAAAGCAAGTCCTTGGAGGTTGATTCTTGGCCAAAGGCAACATGAGGACTTCCATCAGTTTGTTGGGCAGCTCCCGTCCATCCTACATCAGCACAACTTGTTCTGAGGGAATTGAGACTAGAAGCACTCGCAACATTTCAGTGGCACGAGTTTTGCAGTGAGTGTGCTAAGTCATCCAGTCTAGCACCCAAGTGTTAATATCATTCGGGTCTCCTGAGATGTGCAAAGTAGCATAGAACTGCAGAATTATATCACTGTTCCAATCACCTATATCAGCGCAGAGAGGCAGCAGTCCAGCTTCATGAAGAACATTGAGGACTGGGGCGAAGCAAGGAATTCCTTCCATCTCAACATGAGGAATATGCTTGTGCTGAAATATTTTGTTCCTCCCACAGAGCACAAAGGCATAGTACTTCAGCCGAGTCCTTGTCCAAAACTTCCAGTGCCTAATGCGAAGCTTGTCATATGGATTGTCGCCGATGAAATACATCTATTCTTCATAGAACGCTTCCTTTTGAAACTTTGGCCTCTTTGAAAAAGGTTGATTTTGCTTTGGTTGAAGATTATGCTCCTGTTCTTGAGGAGACACTATCATTGTTGTTTCAGTGTTGACCACAACAATAGCAGTTTCGATATTGGGTGCATGAGCATTTTCTTCAGCCTTTTCCTCAGGTTGAGGATTTTCTTCAGGTTGAGGATTTTCCTCAGCTTGAGGAATTTGCTTGGTGGAGGAGGCAAAGTCTTTAGATGTCTTGTGAGGAATGAAGGACTGAGGAATATCATCAATTTGTATTTCCTCATCCATGGACTCTTTAGATTCAACATCTTTCATTTCCTCATCTTCTTCAGGATTGACATCGTCAATTCCGAAGGGAATACGTGCATGTGATGGAGCTACTTTCAGAGGCATAGCATCCACTAGAGCAGCCGAGGACTCTGTATGAGTTAACTTGGGGCGCTTGACCTCTGATGATTCTGAGGTCATTGAAGATTTTCTTTTCTTGGTTTTCTTCACGTCTGATGCACAAGGAACCATCTTCTTCACCTTTGAGGGTTGAGGTGAAGGAATTTTCTCTTCAAGAGCTGGTGCAGTATCAGTCCTGGCAGTTTCCTCAGCTGAAGCGGTTTCTTCAACTGGAGCATGTTCATCAGTTGGAGCAGATTCATCAGCTAGAGTATCTTGAGGCATTTCCTCAACAACAGGTTCATCAGCTTCATCTTCTTCAATGAGCTAAACAGAATAGCTGGACTCAGGCAGCTTTTGTTTCACTGGAGGAGCAACCTTCTTGTTATATTCATCAACTGCATCAGTTGCGAACTTGATGAAATTTACCTTGAGACTTTGACGATCAGATAGATTCTTGTACTTGTCAGTCAAAGTCTTCAATTCAGCCTTGTTGGGCACAAGAGCTTCAGGTGTCAGATTGAGGAGATTCTGCCTGAGGAATTTCTCCTTCTTCAGTTTTGCAGCCTTTGCTTGCTTGGCTTGCGCCTCTTTCCATTTAGCCTCATTGATGAATGTGTCAACCATATAACTGAGACCTCAAGGAAGCTTCAAATCATCAATGGGGGTGCTTGGATCTTCATACCACACATTGATGAAGTCCAACAGAACCTTGGGGTCCATGGCAAGAGGAATAGAGCTGCATGAGGCTTGTGCAACTCGTTCCTGCTTGTTTCTGATGACGGCTTGAAGAGTTTCATCATCGAATTCATCACTTCCTTTTGATGCAGAAGGGATGTTGATGAATTTGCTTGGGCTGGGCCTAATGCCCCTTCCAGCAGTCATTTTAGTCTTTGATACGTCTCCAGTGTATCTACTTTTCCAAACTCTTTTGCCCTTGTTTTGGACTCTAATTTGCATGATTTGAATGGAACTAACCCGGACTAACGCTGTTTTCAGTAGAATTGCCATGGTGTTGTTTTTGCACAGAAATAAAAGTTCTCAGAATGACCTGGAAATTTACGAGGATTTTTTGTGAAATATAAAAAAATACTGGCGCAAGAATCAAAGTGAGACGTGGAGCGAGGAGTCCACAAGCCCAGGAGGCGCGCCCCCCTGGCCGCGCGTGGCAGGCTTGTGGGGCCCTCGGGGCTCTGTCGCCTCCAACTCCAGCTCTATTTAGTCCCTTCCGCCCAGAAAAAAAATCAAGGAGAAGAGTTCATCGCGTTTTACGATACGGAGGCGCCGTCAGCACCTGTTCTTCCTCTGGAGGGCAGATCTGGAGTCCGTTCTGGGCTCCGAAGAGGGGAGATCGTCGTCGTCGTCATCACCAACCTTCCTTCATCGCCAATTCCATGATGCTCTTCATCGTTCGTGAGTAATCTCATCGTAGGCTTGCTGGACGGTGATGGGTTGGATGAGATCTATCATGTAATCGAGTTAGTTTTGATGGGGATTGATCCCTAGTATCCACTATGTTCTGAGATTGATGTTGCTACTACTTGGCTATGCTTAATGCTTGTCACTAGGGCCCGAGTGCCATGATTTCAGATGTGAACCTATTATGTTCTCGTCAATATATGTGTGTTCTTGATCCTATCTTGCAAGTTGTAGTCACCTACTATGTGTTATGACCCGACAACCCTGGAGTGACAATAGCCGGAACCACTCCCGGAGATGACCATAGTATGAGAAGTTCATGTATTCACTATGTGCTAATGCTTTGTTCCGGTTCTCTATTAAAAGGAGAACCTTAATATCCCTTAGTTTCCATTAGGACCCCGCAGCCACGGGAGGGATGGACAATAGATGTCATGCAAGTTCTTTTCATAAGCACGTATGACTATATACGGAATACATGCCTACATTACACTGACGAACTGGAGTTGCATGATGAATGTCATCCGGCATAATTATCCATCACTGATCAAATGCCTATGAGTTTTTCCTACTGGTCCTTGCTACATTACTTTGCTGCTACTGCTGTTACTGTTACCACTGCTGTTGTCACTACTGCTACTGTTACCGCTGCTACTGTTGCTATCACACTACTTTGCTACTGAAACTTTGCTGCAGATACTAAGTCTTTCCGGTGTGGTTGAATTGACAACTCAACTGCTAATACTCGAGAATATTCTTTGGCTTCCCCTTGTGTCGAATCAACAAATTTGGGTTGAATACTCTACCCTCGAAAACTGTTGCGACCCCCTATACTTGTGGGTTATCAAGACTATTTTCTGGCGCCGTTGCCGGGGATGTATAGCTCTATTCTCTTAGTCACTTGGGATTTACGTCTGTTGATCACTATGAGGAATCCGAGAGATCCAAAAACTAAAGTCTTGTCCTCAACTACGAGGACAGGTAAGGAACTACCATCTAGCTCTGCACTTGATTCACCTTCAGTTATGAGTAAGTTTGTGACACCACCTCTTTCTAGAAATTTTGATGTGTCGCCTGTGCTTGATGATGCTACTTCTTATATCCATGATGCTTGTGATGATGCTTTTCTTGATACTGCTTTGCCACTAGGTGCGTTCCTAGATGCACAAATTGCTAGAGTTGCTGCTGAATGTGATGATACTTCTGAAACTGTTGAGATTATTGAAGTAGAACCTGCTATTTCATGTGTTAGAACTAGCTCTCCTAGATATGAATTGCCTGATATACCTGAGGGTTATGTTATGGAGGGAGAGGTAGCTGACGACTTTCTTGCTTGTAAGGATAATTATGATCTTGAGAAATTACTGCGCAAGTGGAAAGAAAAATCTCTTAACGCTAGGATGAAATACGACCCGAAGTTTGCTACTTCGCCTATCTTTGTGACCGATAAGGATTATGAATTCTCTGTCGACCCTGATTTAATCACTTTGGTCGAATCTGATCCTTTTCACAGTTATGAGTCTAAAACGGTTGTAGCACATCTTACTAAGGTGCACGATATAGCCACCCTATTCACGAGTGAGGAAAAGATCCACCACTACTATATCCTTAAGATGTTTCCTTTGTCGCTAAAGGATGATGCTAAGACTTGGTTCACTTCTCTTGCTCCTGGTTGTGTGCGTAGCCCCCAGGATATGATCTACTACTTCTCTGAAAAATATTTTCCTGCCCATAAGAAACAAGCTGCCTTGCAATAAATATATAACTTTGTGCAAGTTGAAGAAGAGAGTCTCCCACAAGCTTGGGGGAGGCTTATCCAGCTACTGAATTCTTTGCCCGTTCACCCTCTTGAGAAGAATGAAATACTTGATATATTCTATAATGGACTAACCGATGCTTCTAGGGACCACCTAGATAGTTGTGGTGGTTGTGTTTTGAGGGAACGAACTATGGAACAAGCTGAGATTCTATTGAATAATATCTTGTGTAATGAGAATGCTTGGACTATTCCTGAACCACCTCCGAAGCCAACTCCAAATAAAAGAGATATTCTATTCCTTAGTCCTGAAGATATGCAAGAAGCTAAGAAATCTATGTAAGAGAAAGGCATTAAATCTGAAGATGTCAAGAATCTACCACCTATCGAAGAGATCCATGGTCTTGATAACCCGACACAGGTAGTAGAGGTAAATTATCTTCGTGGATTCAATGAGAGTGATATTCCTTTTGATAAACCTGCTAGCTTGTGCTTAGATGATTTTGATAACTTTGTTGTCAAACAAAAAATGCTCGTATGCTTAGTCAATTAAGTGCTTGTGTGGATAGAAATATCAATGATCTTAAGCTTTTGAGTAAACATGCCTCTATGGTCACTACTCAAGTAGAACAAGTACTTAAGGCTCAAAATGACTTGCTCAATGAGTTGAATGAAAATTCTGTTAGAGTCGTCACTAGAGGCGGTAGAATGACCCAGGAACCTTTGTATCCTGAGGGTCATCCTAAGAGAATTGAGCAAGATTCTCAAGAAGTTAGCACTGAGGCACCTAGTCATCATGGTGATAGGAAGAAAAAGAAAGATGATAGGAACTTGCATGCTAGAAAACCTATTGTTGTTGCACCTGAGAATCCAAATGATATCTCTGTTTCTGATGCCGAAACACAATCTGGTGATGAACATGAGCCTAGTGATAATATCGATAGTGGTGTTCATGATGATGCTCAACCTAGAAATGACAAGGATGTGGAGATTGAACCTGTTGAGCTTGATAACCCACAACCTAAGAATAGGAGATGTGATAAGAATGACTTCATTGCTAGGAATCATGGTAAAGAAAGAGAACCATGGGTTCAGAAACCCATGCCCTTTCCTCCCAAACCATCCAAGAAAAAGGATGATGAGGATTTTGAGCGATTTGTTGAAATGATTAGACCTGTCTTTCTGCAAATGCGTTTGACAGATATGCTCAAAATGTCTCCTTATGCTAAGTACATGAAGGATATTGTGACTAATAAGAGGAGGATACCTGAGGTTGAGATTTCCACCATGCTCGCTAATTACACCTTGAAGGGTGGAACTCCTAAGAAACTAGGTGATCTCGGAGTGCCCACTATACCTTGCTCCATTAAAGGCAACTACGTTAGAACTGCTTTATGCGATCTTGGAGCTGGTGTTAGTGTTACGCCTCTCTCTCTTTACCGTAGACTTGAATTGGATAAGTTGACACCCACTGAAATCTCCTTGCAAATGGCCGGCAAATCAACTGCTTTCCCTATCGACATTTGCGAGGATGTGCCTGTTGTGGTTGCTAATGTTACTATCTTAACGAACTTTGTTATTTTGGATATTCCCGAGGACGATGCCATGGCGGTCATCCTTGGAAGACCCTTTTTAAACATTGCAGGGGCTGTTATTGATTACAACAAAGGCAATGTCACTTTCCATGTCAATGGTAATGAGCATACGGTGCACTTCCCAAAGAAACAATATCGAGTACATTGCATCAATGCTATTGAAAAAACTTCATCAATTCTTATTGGGAGCTTTGAATGCCCTATACCTACTGTCAAGATGAAGTATGATTTACTTGTTGGGGATATGCACATCCCCATTGAGGTAACCTAGCGACTATTCAAAAATTCTCCGGTTTTATGCGAATTGAAACAAGTTTGTCAAGGAGACTTCATCAACCTCACTGACAGATTTCTTTTGATGACCATGAGATGGATGAATCTAAGAGTCACAAACCTGTGTTCTGAACTTTTACCTTCGGTCGTTTAGAAGAAAAATGATAGATTTAGCTTTAGTTTTTCCTGTTTTCTGCTTTTGCATCCCTTAGAAAAGTGTCCCGAAAATAAAAGTTCTTCAAATGCCCTGAAAATCAAGTATGATTTTTCTGGAATTTTTGAAAAATTTGAGATGAAGAGCTAGTCAAGGGGATGCACGAGTGGACCACAAGCCCAGGAGACACGGGCACCCCCTGGCCGCGCCTACCAGGTTTGTGGGGCCCACGTGCCCCCCTCCACTTATTTCAGCTCCCATCTCCTTCTCCTACCTCCAGAAAAAATCATTCCACAACTCAAACCCGTGTTCTTGCTCTTCTTGGTGCGATTTTCGATCTCCTTGTGCAAGGCCCAATTCACCAAACTGTTTTGGGGGAATTGTTCCTTGGTATGTGACTCCTCCATTGGTCCATTTAGTTTATGCTCTAGTGCCTTATTCGTTGCATATTTTTGCTGCCTTGGTGACCCTGTTCTTGAGCTTTGCATGCTAATTTTAGCTGGTCCCAAGTAGTTTTGATGCATGATATGGCCTCTAGGAACTTGTTGGAGTAGTTGCTATGAGTTTTGTTGAGCCTTGTTCACTTTTCCTTTGAGTCACTAAAAGTTTCAGAAATTTCTAGAGAAAGAAAAAGGAAAAGATGAGGAGGTTCCTAAGAGGCTCTTCAAGCCGTGACCCCAAGGAAGATGAAAATGAGAAGAAGAAACCGAAGTATCCGGTCCCCCGAGTTGCAGAAGTTCGAGCATGCGAGTGGCCAAGCGATGTGTTCTTACGTGCCGCCGGTCTTTATGAGGATTTTCATTACTTGGTGGAGAACGCAAGCCTTACCGCATTTGTTGAAGATAAGTGTCCACAATACCTCCTCCTCACTAATATTTTCGTGCAAAGCATTAACTTCTATCCGAGGAAGAGTCCTCCTATGGTTGAGTTCAAGTTATATGATATTCCCCAGCGCATGTCACTTCAGGATTTTTGCAATGCTTGCAAATTACCTTATATTGGGGATATTCATGAACCTCGTCCACGGGACTTGGAGTCTTTCATTGATACTATTGCTGTAGGAGAGGAGAGAGGAGTGTCTTGTGCTAGAGTTGCTAGCATACATTGTCCCGTGCTTCGATATTTCTCTTTATTCGTGGGAAAATGTTTGATTGGCCGCGGGAAAGCTGGGGCTCTTAGCTCCCCAGATCTTGCGGTTTTGTGCGAAGCTCTTTATAATGATAAAACTTATAGCTTGGGTGCTATAGTGGCTCTAGGGTTGAACATGAACCGTACTAAAGGCGTTGTTTATGGAGGTATCTATGCTACCCGTCTTGCCAAACATTTTGAGATACCTATTAGACTGTACGAGGAAGAAGAGTTGCTTCTTCCTGAGAGATATCTAGATTATGATAGCATGGTTCGCAATGACTTTCTTGATAAAGATATAAATAAGAGAATGATTTATAACTTGGTATTTAGTCAGGGTACTCGTGAGACGATTACTTTGCCTGCTCCTTCTTTGTTCAATCTTCATCTAGGCAGGTACATTATTATGCCCTCGGACATCTACGCATATTGGGGCATAGCGCCACCACAGGCGCCCGTGCCCGAGCTACTAGTCGAGTACGAGACGCCAGTTTATCAGTGGGAGCCAGAGGAGCTCACCCAGCAGTGGCACCCTCAGTCCACTCCGGAGTACCCCGGAGACGGTTACTTCCCTCCTTGGGAGTACACCAACTTAGGCCAAAAGCCCAAGCTTGGGGGAGTACGTGTTTCTCACCGACCTTTTACTCACACTTTCACTTTGTTAGTCGGTGTTCACACTTTGCCAATGTATCATCCATGCTACTTTATTTCTTTTTCTCGCTTTCTTCTCGTGTGTTTGTTTAGATTGAGAAAACCCAAAAAGATTTCCCTTTCTTCTTTTGCTTGTTGGGAGTTTTCCCGTGTAAATAGTTTTCTTTATCTTTGGGTCAAGGTAGAAGACCATGGTTACAATGTTTAGTGGCTCTCGCATGCATATGTGTTTATCTGTCAAAGAGCCATATTACATTGTCTTATCCTCTGTGTTTGCTTGCAGATTCCAGCGTAGGCCAATGCACAAGCACTCCCATTATTACTCACATCATTCGATTGTGCAAGTGAAAGGCAATAATGACGATATACGATGAAGTGACTGAGCCTGGAAAAGCTGGTATGAACTCGATCTATTTTGTTTTTGTAAATATGACTAGCTCATTGTTACGGATTTAGTTTTGTTCTGAGAGAAACATGTTTGCAATGACAACTTAGAGATCATAGTTTCTGATGCCATGCTTAATTAGCTAGGAGCTTATAATGGTTTGTCTTGGATGCCAACATGAATTTTAAGATGATTATGATGTAGTATGATAGGATGGTATCCTCCTTTGAATGATTCAAGTGGCTTGACTTGGCACATGTTCAAGCATGTAGTTGAAACAAAATCAACATAGCCTCTATGATATTCATGTTTATAGTGATTTATGTCCTACTCATGCTTGCACTCAATGTTGGTTAATTTCAATGCATTTTGATGACTATTGTCGCTCTCTAGTTGGTCGCTTCCCAGTCTTTTGCTAGCCTTCACTTGTACTAAGCGGGAATACTGCTTGTGCATCCACTTCCATAAACCCAAAGTTGTTCCATATGAGTCCACCATACCTACCTATATGCGGTATCTACATGTCGTTCCAAGTAAATTTGCATGTGCCACTCTCTAAATCTTCATGTAATAATCTATTTTACATGCCCGAACCGCTCATGTGGTGACAAGGGGCGATCAGTATCTTCCATGCTAGGCGTGTTATCCTCGATACGTGTTTATTCACTATCATTCACGAGAAAGGGGCCAGTAATTGGAATGCCCAGTTCCATGCTCAAATCGAAAAGATAATTTCAAACAAAACTCCCCCTGGATTGTTGTTGGTATGGACGGCACCCGAGTATTCGGCTAGTCGTGGAGTGTGATTGATCGGTGGTGGGGGAGTCAAAACTTTACTTTCCTATTTGGGAACCGCCTATAGTATGTGTAGCATGAAAGATGGTGAAAACTCTTGGTCATCGCGTTGACAATGAAGCATGCCACCCAAAATTATTTGTCTTTGTCTTCAAAGCTTGAGCTCTGGCACCTCTGCAAATCAATGCTTCCCTCTGCGAAGGGCCTATCTATTTATGTTTCTGTTGAGTCATCCTCTTCTTATCAAAAGGCACCAATTAGAGAGCACCTCTGTCATTTTTATGCTTTGCTTTTAATTGTTATTGAGTATGACTCTGACTGGATCTTCTTTGCCATGAATTACAATGTTCAGTCAGCCCTTGGTCTTTGAAGGTGCTCTGCATTTATGTTTTGCAGTCTCAAAAAGAGTTAGCGAGATACCATCTATTCATATCGCTTCATGATTGTTTTGATTAAAGTGTTGACGTTTGAAACTTATTATTATTGCTCGCTAGTTGATTATGCCATTGATATGAGTTTGCCATTGTTAGGGCATAGTTTATGCCTAAGTAATTTTGGTGATTGATGACAGTACCGCAAAGGACTAACCGTGTGTGTTAAGATTTCAGATAACACACGTCAACGGCACAAGACGACTTGCCCCCTCTTTCATGGAACAGAAGCACGGTGTACTCTACGATTCTCTTTATTTGAGTCATAGGAAAGCCGTACTATTAAGAGGGGAACCGTAGTGGAAAGGTTTGGGTGGAATCAATCTTGCACACGCACACTTCGCCTCTTTTCCCCCTTGCCGGCAACTTTGGAGTGGCTCCCGCCTTTGTGTTTCTCTCTTCTTTGCAAATGGTCCCTCAGCGGTAGTACCTCTAGCCCTAGCGGTAGTACCGCTGGAGTGCTAGCGGTGGTACCGCTACAGCCAGCGGTAGTACCGCTAGCTGGTGGTAGTACCGCCCCTGGTCAGCGGTAGTACCGTTCCAGGAGCTTAGTACCGCCTTCCTAGCGATTGTACTTGGACGGACCTTTTTGCGAAGACTTTCTTGGCGGTGCTAGTGCTTATGCACTACCATGGGCCCAGCAGTAGTACCGCTGCAGCCAGCGGTAGTACCACAAGGCACGGGCTGTGAATGGGAAAACGACAGGATTCCCCCCCCCACTATATAAGGGGTTCTTCTAGCTGTGGAACCTTATCTTTTACCCTCCCAAGCTCCATTATTGCTCCCTAAGCTCAAAAGTGCCCGATCTCTCTCCCTAGCCAATCAAACTTGTTGATTCTTTAGGGATTGGTTGAGAAGGCCTAGATCTACACTTCCACCAAGAGAAAGTTGATTCCCCCACCAATCCCTTGCGGATCTTGTTACTCTTGGGTGTTTCAGCATCCTAGACGGTTGAGGTCACCTCGAAGCCACATTCCATTGTGGTCATGCTTCGTGGTCTTGTTGGGAGCCTCCAAGCTTTGTGTGGAGTTTGCCCCAACCTCGTTTGTAAAGGTTCGGTCGCCGCCTTCAAGGGCACCTATAGTGGAATCACGGTACCTTGCATTGTGCGAGGGCGTGAGGAGAATACGGTGGCCTTAGTGGCTTATTGGGGAGCATTGTGCCTCCACACCGCTCCAACGGAGACGTACTTCCTGTCAAAGGGAAGGAACTTCGGTAACACATCCTCGTCTTCATTGGTTCCACTTGTGGTTATCTATAACCTTTACTTTGTGAATGCTTATGTTGTTGTCTATCTCTTACTTGTCTTAGTAGCTCTCGTTGTTAGCCTCATTACGGTTCACCCCATTGTTGTTATATTTGTGAACCCATATGTTGTTTACCCTAACTTGCTAAGATTAATTAAAAAGTGGTTGTTGCCTATTCACCCCCCTCTAGTCAACCATATCGATCCTTTCAATTGGTATCAGATCCACGTCTCTTTATTAAGGGTTTCACCACCCGAAGAGTATGGAAGGCGAAGAGGGAATTACCCATGGGCAACCCGAGGCCATGGACTTGACTTCAGTCACAAGGGACGACTTGAATATGGCTATGGCCGCCCTCAAGACGTCCTTGACGAACGAAGTCAAGACCATGCTTAAAGAGTTAATTGAAGGATTTAAAAGTCCACCCGAACCAACGTTAGTGGTTATACCCACCATCACCGATTCAGAGGCCGATTCCTCTAAGGAAGCAGCTAAAGGTATGCGACCTTCCTCATCTCACGAAAAGGATGGGACTGGAACCTATGCCTCAGTTCCACCCCCCAGGTCTATGGAGGATCCGTTCCCACACCGCGTCTTAATCCTATTGGTCCTCCTCCTAAGCTTGTGAAAGGTGACTTTGCTAACTGGGTATTTTCTATTAAGTCTCATTTGAATCACAGCTCAACAAGTTTGTGGAGAATCATCGAGCAAGGATATTATCCCCATGATCCAAGCAACCTCACTCCAAGAGAAGATGCAGACAATCAATACAATCACTCTGCTTTGTTTATTCTCCAGTCCGCAGTGCCACCTGAAGATCTTCCTCACTTGCGTCCCTTCACTTTGGCCAAGGATTGTTGGGAGCATATTATGGTGTTGTACAAGGGAAGCTCAAGCATTCAACGATCCAACTATGAAGTGATACTTGATAAGGCCAATGAGTTTGTGATGAAGGAAGACGAGGATCCTCGTGATCTCTATCGGAGGGTGACTGCTATTGTTGTGGCACTCAAGGATCATGGGAGCAAGGATGTGGATGATACATGGGTCAAGCGCAATTTTCTCAAAGCCATCATGCCTTTCAACAAAGCCATGTCATCTGTCATTCGTCAGCTTCCAGACTTCCACTCCTTGTCTTCCAGTGAGGTGTTGGATGAATTTATTGCAATGTCAATCATGAACGAAACAACTGACAATGCACTTGCTCGTGTTCGTTCAAAGACAACTTCACCCAACCTTGCGTTAAAAGCAAAAGCAATGTTTGGAGAAGAAGAAGAGGATGAGGAAGAGGAGAGCCGCCCTGAAGACACAAAGTATGCCTATCATGAGCACAACTCAAGAGGAACTCAAGCATTCAACGATCCAACTATGAAGTGATACTTGATAAGGCCAATGAGTTTGTGATGAAGGAAGACGAGGATCCTCGTGATCTCTATCGGAGGGTGACTGCTATTGTTGTGGCACTCAAGGATCATGGGAGCAAGGATGTGGATGATACATGGGTCAAGCGCAATTTTCTCAAAGCCATCATGCCTTTCAACAAAGCCATGTCATCTGTCATTCGTCAGCTTCCAGACTTCCACTCCTTGTCTTCCAGTGAGGTGTTGGATGAATTTATTGCAATGTCAATCATGAACGAAACAACTGACAATGCACTTGCTCGTGTTCGTTCAAAGACAACTTCACCCAACCTTGCGTTAAAAGCAAAAGCAATGTTTGGAGAAGAAGAAGAGGATGAGGAAGAGGAGAGCCGCCCTGAAGACACAAAGTATGCCTATCATGAGCACATGGCTCTTGCGTCAAGGCAATTCTGGGGCAACAAGAGGAACTCAAGACCCACCTTCACCAAGAACAACTCGAGTGGGTTCAAACCCAAGCAACGAGTGAGGACATGTTATAACTGTGGTAACGTGAGCCACTTCGTGGCCGAATGTCCCTATGAGAAAAGGGAAGACAACGGGGGCAAGCTCATTCGCAAAGACAAAATCAAATCATTTCCAATCAAGAACAACTTTGTGAAGAAACCCCACCCAAAAGGGATGGTGGCCCTTGAAGAGTACCCTTCCGATGATGATGATGATGATGATACCGTGGCAACGACAACTGTTGCTATTGCCACTTCCCCTCCCCAGAAGGTGTCTCTCTTCAACGCCCCCAGCGAGAACCACATCACCAAGTGCCTCATGGCAAAAGGTATCAATCAGATAACCCCCATCATTAAGACCAACATCGCTACTGCTCCTTCATTGTTAAATTGTGTTGATGATAGTGATGTTGGGGAACTTAATGAGCATGATATTGACAAGTTTATGTGCACTATTAAGGGAGAATCCAAGAAGCACTTTGTTGCTCTCTTGGAACAACTGGGTGAGGCCAATGATCTCATTGAGTCTCATGAGGAGACCATCTCCGAGCTTCAAAGACACAGTCGTGACTATGCCGATGAAATTGCTGAATTATCTATTGCTCTAGAAAAGGAGCACACTCTTCGTTTGGCTCTTGAGGAGTCATATAACGATGACTGCGCTAAAATGAAAAAGAAACTAGATCATGATATTGTTCTTACTCGTATGCTTAAGTCTGAGAAGTATGCTCTTGGGGTTGGCCATGACAGACTCAAAGTGGAGTTTGACACACTTGACAAGGCGCACAAGGTCTTGAAAGGTGCTCATTTCTCTCTGAAAGAGTCTCATGATCAACTCCAAGCAAAGCTTACCAAGGAGATCTCTACTTGTCCTCCCTTTGTGTTAATTGATAATGCTTGTGCAACTAATCCCTGTTGTGAGCATGTACATCTTGTGGAGGAAAATGCCAAGTTAAAGGAGAAACTTGAGAAGGGCCTTGTGACATGCATACAAGGTGAGAAGAGCCTGAACGACCTCTTGAGCACTCAAAAGGGTGTTGTAGGAAAGGAGGGACTTGGACTTACCTCCAAGTGAAAAGGTAAAAGGAGGAACAGGAACAAACGATCTTCTACCCTCATGGACATCTTTGTAAAAGAGGGTGAGGGGACTCAGGAGGTGAACAGGAATAAGGTGGACGATGGAAACGTCAAGAAGGGCAATACCATTCCTACTAACACAGCCGACAAACTCAATTCTTCTTATGTCTTATGTCGTGCTAGTGATGGGCATGTTTATGCCAGATTTGTTGGTTCCTACTATGAGTACATTGAATGGGCCATCTGGGTTCCTAAGACCCTTGTCTCTAACATGAAAGGGCCCATTAAAAAATGGGTACCTAAAACCAAGCCTTGATGTATTGCAGGAGTTTGCTTCTGGTGGGGTGTCATGGTTGCTCGATAGTGGAGCAACAAATCATATGACCGGAAGCAAGGACTTAGTGGTGGATGTGCATCCTTCTCCATCTATGCCCACCCATGTCCAATTCGCCGATGCATCCTCGTCAAAGGTATTGGGATTTGGTAAGGTGGTCGTCTCTCAAGAGTTATCTATTGAGAAGGTCATGCTTGTTGAGTCACTTGCCTACAATTTACTTTCGGTTCGTCAACTTGCAATTATGGGTTTTCCACATTCTTTAATCTTGATACCGTGGTCCTCGTGTGGAGCAAGACTCTTAAAGTAGCCTATGTTGGATATGTCGAAAATGGTCTTTATGTGGTGAACTTCTCAAAGCGACCCACTAAGACCGCGACGTGTTTAATGGCTAAAGTTGATGTGGGATGGCTTTGGCATCGCCGATTAGCTCATGTCAATATGAGATCTTTGCAAAGTCTTCTAACAGGGGACCATATTCGTGGACTAACAAATGTGAGTTTTGCTAAAGATCGTGCTTGCAGTGCCTGCATTGAAGGAAAGATTCATGAAACTGCTCATCGTCCAACGACTCTCATCTACACTAAGAGGCCATTGGAGCTCCTCCATATGGATCTTTTCGGCCCTCCATCATTTGATAGTCTTGGAGGCAGGAAGTACTGCTTGGTGATTGTTGACGACTACTCAAGATACACCTGGGTATATTTCTTCAAAAGGAAGAGTGAAACTCAACAAACTGTCATCAACTTTGCTAATGAAGCTCAACGTCAACATGAAGCAAAGATCTTGATGATTAGAAGTGACAACGGCACCGAGTTCAAGAACTACACCTTGGATGAGTTTCTATGTGATGAGGGAATAAAACATCAATATTCAGCACCATATACCCCTCAACAAAGCGGCGTGGCAGAAAGGAAGAACCGGACCTTGATAGACGCTGCAAGAACAATGATGGCGGAATTCAAATCTCCATATAACTTTTGGGCAGAGGCCATCAACACAGCATGTCATGCGTCCAATCGGCTCTATATCCGCGAAGGCTTGAACAAGACACCATATGAGATTCTAACTGGAAACAAACCCAATCTCGAGTACTTCCGGGTATTCGGTTGTAAGTGTTTCATTCTCAAGAAAGGTGCACGTTTAGCTAAATTTGATTCTAGAGCACATGAGGGCATCTTTGTTGGTTATGCTACAAACTCTCATACTTACCGTGTCCTCAACAAGTCCACCGGACTCATTGAGGAGACGTGTAACGTGGAGTTTGATGAAAATAATGGCTCCCAAGTGGAGCAAAGTGGTCTTTGTGATGTAGGTGATGAAATTCCTCCCCAAGCCATAAGAAGAATGGGGATTGGTCAAATACTCCCCATTGAGGAACCCCTTGTGTCCGAAGGAGAGGGACAATGCTCTACTCAAATAGAGCCATCACCCCCACAAGCCCCACATGCTTTCGATGAACAAAGAGAAGACTCTCAACAAAATGAACAAGCTCAAGGTCAAGATAAATTGCCCAACAATGATGATGTGTCCCATGATATTCAAGCACTCACCCAAGGCTCTGAACCTGCTCATGATCAAGATCAAGTGCAACCACGAGATCCAGACCAAGTAGAAGCACAAGATCGAGATCAAGATCAACCACAAGTACAAGGACAAACAAGTGAACCTGCTCAAGTCGAAAGTCAAGATGATCAGGATACTGTCTCACAATTCCCTTCTGCAGCACCAACAGCCGGTGCCAAGGGAGGCTCAAGACGCAAGGGCAAGCAAAGTAAACAAGTCGATGCTCCCGAGTTATCCAATGAAGAAATCTTGGAGCGTCGAGCAACCAAGATTGCGAACAAGCTGAGTGTCAAGTCACATCTTATGAAGAATGTACTTGGCAGTTTAAAAAGGGGAGTATCCACCCGTCAACAGATTTGGAATTATTGTGAGCATCACGCGTTTGTTTTGTATTGTGAACCTCAACAGGTACAGGAAGCGCTCGATGATGAGGATTGGCTTATGGCCATGCATGAAGAACTTAACAACTTCGAGCATAACCAAGTCTGGGATTTAGTGCCAAGGCCAACGGAGGAACATAATGTCATCGGGACCAAATGGATATTCAAGAACAAGCAAGATGCCAATGGGATTGTGATTCGAAACAAGGCAAGATTGGTGGCTCAAGGCTACTCCCAAGTCGAGGGTATCGACTACGGTGAAACCTTTGCCCCAGTTGCTCGTCTAGAATCTATTCGCATGTTGCTTGCATTTGCTTCTCATCATAACTTCAAATTACAACAAATGGATGTGAAAAGTTCCTTTCTTAATGGCCTTTAAATGAGTTGGTCTATGTCAAACAACCCCCGGGATTCGAACATCCCAAGCTCCCCAATCATGTGTACAAACTTAATAAGGCACTCTATGGCCTTAAACAAGCCCCACGTGTGTGGTATGAGTATCTTACTGAGTTGTTACAAGATCGTGGGTTTGAAATTGGGAAGATAGATCCCACTCTTTTTACTAAGAGGGTTAAAGGGGATTTGTTCATATGCCAACTATATGTTGATGATATTATCTTTGGCTCTCCTAACATTTCCTTCAATGAAGAATTTGCTGCACTAATGACTGAGAAATGTGAGATGTCCATGATGGGAGAGTTGAAGTTCTTACTCGGGTTCGAGATTAAACAAGGCCTAGAAGGGACCTTCATCAAACAAGCCAAGTACACTCAAGACATGCTCAAACGGTTCGAGCTTGAAGATGTCAAACCGGTCAAGTTCCCCATGCCAACAAGATGCAAGCTTGACAGTGATCCCAATGGTAAAGCAGTGGATCAAAAGGTATATCACTCCATGATTGGATCCCTCCTTTACCTTTGTGCATCTAGACCAGATATTATGTTGAGTGTAGGGATATGTGCACGGTTTCAATCCGCACCAAAAGAAAGTCATTATATGGCTGTTAAGTGAATCTTTCGATATTTGGCTCATACCCCAAACTTTGGCCTATGGTATCCCAAAGGAGCAAACTTCAACCTAGTAGGCTATTCTGACTCAGATTGGGCGGGAGATTGTTTGGAAAGGAAGTCAACTTCTGGAGGATGCCAATTCCTTGGTCGCTCACTGGTAAGTTGGTCTTCAAAGAAGCAGAATTGTGTCTCTCTATCATCCACCGAAGCTGAGTATGTGGCAGCTGCAAGTTGTTGTGCACAATTGCTATGGATGAGGCAAACTTTAAAGGATTACGGTGTCACTTGTGACAAAGTGCCTCTTCTATGTGACAATCAAAGTGCTATCAAGATTTCCCTCAACCCAGTGCAACATAGCAAAACCAAGCATATTGATATTCGCCATCACTTCATTCGTGAACATATCAAGCTAGGTGATATTGAGGTTCACTTCATCCACACTGAAGAGCAACTTGCAGATATTTTCACTAAGCCCCTAAATGAAGCAAGGTTCCGGGAGTTAAGGCATGAGCTAAATATCATTGATTCAAGTAATGTGGATTGAAGCTAGGCACGTTGCACCTTACTATGCATTCTATCTTGTTCTAGATGTAGGCATGGTCATAGGGGGAGTGTTGTTCTCTCAATGAACTCTTCCTCCCCCATTATGCATAAATCGATCTAGTCTTTCACTTTAGCCATTGCCAAATGGCACTTGTGCTTCAAAGATGAGCATTGGTCATGAACCCAAGGATAATTCTTCGCGGTGTCATACCTTTGTCTCAAACATAGGTGGCCTAGGCCACCGCCACCCCACCTTTCTCTCATATGGAAGAAAGGATACGAAATGACAAGTCAGTATATCTTGCTGGTGCTATCTTCTTATTTTCACTAACTTGTCATTTGCCCACGTTCTTCTCATCTCCTAGGTCCCGTTGTGACATTTGTAGCGCTACTACCGCTAGGGGTAGCGGTATTACCGCCAGGACCCCAGCGGTACTACCGCCAGGGGTAGCGGTACTACCGCTAGGACCCCAGCGGTACTACTGCTAGGGATAGCGGTACTACCGCCAGGACCCCAATCTACCACGACCTAACTAGGACATTTTTAGGGCTGTCTCAAGGGGGAGCGGTACTACCGCCAGGGGGAGCGGTACTACCGCCAGGACCCGAGTGGTACTACCGCTGCAACCAGCGGTACTACCGCCAGATAGCGGTACTACCGCCAGGACCACAGCGGTACTACCGCTGGCCCGTACCCCTTGGGCTATATAAAGGAGGGGGAGCCTGTTTTTCCTGCCTCTGTCTTCTTCCTCGTGGCTCCTCCCTCCCCAACCCCGAACTCCCCCTATTTGGATCTCTATCCGTGGAGCCCCTTCTCTCTGTTGAGTTGGAGGGTTTGCTCCACTTCTCCTTCCTCCTCCAAGTGCCATGGACCCCGGTAAAGCTCCTCCCTTCCTTCTCTTGGTTGATGTTTTCGTGTTCTAGGGTTAGGAGCATTGGTGGTTTGGATCCATGTCTTTGATATTGTGCCTTGTTCTTGGATGGCATGAAGGAGATATTCGAGGGGAGTGTAGGTCCTATGAATCTTTGCTTTTATATTGCCATGCCCTAGGATTTTCATGTTTTAGATCAAGCACTTCTTCTATTTTTAGATTAGATCTAAAACTTGCATTCTCTTGACTAGGCATGTCCTTATTTAGATGGTACTTGTGATCCTCATGTGGTTAGGGCTTTGGTGGAGTTCTTAGTGATTATACACAGCCCATGGCCCTCGTAAATTCCATGTAGCCATCTCTATGGGTTCTTTTCATATTCATATATGAAAATCAAACCCCAGCGGTACTACCGCCAGGGGTAGCGGTACTACCGATAGGAACCCAGTGGTACTACCGCCAGGGGTAGCGGTACTACCACCAGGACCCCAGCGGTACTACCGCCAGGGGTAGCGGTACTACCACCAGGACCCCAGCGGTACTACCGCCAGGGGTAGCGGTACTACCACCAGGAGGATTCTCTCTTTCTTCTTTTTATTTTCTTGGCAATGAATGTTTACTTTTATGCCTCTTCTTGTTCATTGCCTTGACTCCTTTTGTTGCTCTTTTTTCGGTGTGTGTTTTGTGTCACAGGTGGTGCTCGCTGCTCGAACCCCCCACGGGACACACAGTCAAAGCATTATCGCAATCCAGAGGCTCCAGAAGGCTCCGCCACTTCAGGTCTGCAACCCAAAAAGAAGGCCTTCAAGAAGGCCGCTCACAAGGACAAGGGGGTCAACGTTCGCACTATGCCTCCTAAGGATTTTGTGCGGTTCCGTAACCAAAATCACTATCTCCAAGAGAGGGCTGTGATCAGGAATGTCGAGCATGTTTGGGCAACGGATCACTGCAGGATCTATCATGACATCATCAAGCATTTCAAGAAGAGTTTTGTTCTCGTTCAGTGGATTGACTTGGCTCACCTTCAGCGGAACCTGGATTACTTTGGTGACGCTCTCTCTATGATTGACAAGCTGGGCATTAAGGAGATCATCTCCTTCAAGAAAGACTTTGATCCAGATGTTGTTGCCTAGTTCTATGTCACGGTTCACTTCTCGCCTGATGACGACCGCTCCCTGGTTTGGATGACTGGGACTCAGAAGATGACAGGTTCCTGGCGTGAATTCATGGAATTTCTCAAGATTGATTTTCAGGGAGCTGACACTCCACTTGGGTCGCGTCCTCATGCTGCAGCTCCCACTGATGGGGCCACCGCCAAGGACAGGTTGCAGCAACTCTATGTGAAGAAAGGTGTCCTCCCCAGGCATCTGGATATCATGCATAGGATCTTCCGCAACACCCTCTTTCCTCGCATTGGCAACTTCGACAAGGTACACGGCTCTCTGGCTGAGATGCTTCTGCTTTGTGAGGAGGCTATGACTAAGGAGTCTGCCCCTCTTGATATTTCTGATGTGATGTTCACTGAGCTCTGGAACTGCATCATGATGCGCAAGGTTCCCATCTACGGGCCCTAATTGTTTGCCTATATCCGTCAAAAGTGGAAAGACACCTATCCGCTTGACGAGTTCCACCTTCAGGCTGATTACTTTGTGCACGATCCTATCAAGCTCCGCATCAAGGATAAATGGGCCTACCCATCAACTTCATCTCAGCACATGGACACTGACACAGAGACTGCTGCTGACAGAGGAATCGCTTCTCAGTCCCGCTCTTCTCCCATGCCATCTTGGGCCGTCAAACTACAGGATAAGATGAAGAATCTCTTCTGTATGCAGGCTAAGGGACAGTATTAGACGCACGTGGCCTAGAAGGAGAACCGTCAGCGGCACAAGCTTGTCCTAAGGACACTTGATGTTGACATCTCCAGCGGATCAGAGGACGACATCACTCCAGAGTCTGCTTGGATGCGGGCTCAAGGTTACCAGTGGTCTGACGCATAGGAGGAGGAGGACAATGAAGAGGAGCAGGACGATCCGAATGCTACGGACGAGTCTGGGGATGATGAGGATGAGGAGTGACCACCTGTGGCGTTAGGTGTGCCCGTTTTTGGTGTCTTGTGCCAAAGGGGGAGAGAGTCTAGGAGCTGGATTTGATTTGAGAGTTGAACTTTGCTTAGCTTTGCTTATCTTTCATGTTTGCTTCGAACTTGGTTTGCTTCTATTTTGCTATCTTTGCTTTGTGTGACATGAGACATGAACTAGTGTGAGATTTATTTCCATCATATGATGTGAGTCATATGCTCCTTATTTTCGTATATCTCTATCTTTTTGTTCACATGTTATTCACTGTGCAAATCCGGTATTGTCATCAATCCACCAAAAAGGGGGAGATTGTTAGGGCATAGTTTATGCCTAAGTAATTTTGGTGATTGATGACAGTACCGCAAGGACTAACCGTGTGTGTTAAGATTTCAGATAACACACATCAACGGCACAAGACGACTCGCCCCCTCTTTCATGGAACAGAAGCACGGTGTACTCTACGATTCTCTTTATTTGAGTCATAGGAAAGTCGTACTGTTAAGAGGGGAACCGTAGTGGAAATGTTTGGGTGGAATCAATCTTGCATGCGCACACTTCACCTCTTTTCCCCCTTGCCGGCAACTTTGGAGTGGCTCCCGCCTTTGTGTTTCTCTCTTCTTTGCAAATGGTCCCTCAGCGGTAGTACCGCTAGCCCTAGCGGTAGTACCGCTGGAGTGCTAGCGGTGGTACCACTGCAGCCAGCGGTAGTACCGCTCCAGGAGCTTAGTACCGCCTTCCTAGCGGTTGTACTTGGACGGACCTTTTTGCGAAGACTTTCTTGGCGGTGCTAGTGCTTATGCACTACCATGGGCCCAGCGGTAGTACCGCTGCAGCCAGCGGTACTACCACTGGAGTGCTAGCGGTAGTACCGCTGCATCCAGCGGTAGTACCGCTAGGCACGGGCTGTGAGTGGGAAAACGGTTGGATTTCCCCCCCACTATATAAGGGGTTCTTCTAGCTGTGGAACCTTATCTTTTACCCTCCCAAGCTCCATTGTTGCTCCCTAAGCTCAAAAGTGCCCGATCTCTCTCCCTAGCCAATCAAACTTGTTGATTCTTTAGGGATTGGTTGAGAAGGCCTAGATCTACACTTCCACCAAGAGAAAATTTGATTCCCCACCAATCCCTTGCGGATCTTGTTACTATTGGGTGTTTGAGCATCCTAGACGGTTGAGGTCACCTCGAAGCCACATTCCATTATGGTGAAGCTTCGTGGTCTTGTTGGGAGCCTCCAAGCTTTATGTGGAGTTTGCCCCAACCTCGTTTGTAAAGGTTCGGTCGCCGCCTTCAAGGGCACATATAGTGGAATCAGGGTACCTTGCATCGTGCGAGGGCGTGAGGAGAATACGGTGGCCTTAGTGGCTTATTGGGGGAGCATTGTGCCTCCACACCGCTCCAACGGAGATGTACTTCCTGTCAAAGGGAAGGAACTTCGGTAACACATCCTCGTCTTCATTGGTTCCACTTGTGGTTATTTCTAACCTTTACTTTGTGAATGCTTATGTTGTTGTCTATCTCTTACTTGTCTTAGTAGCTCTCGTTGTTAGACTCATTATGGTTCACCCCATTGTTGTTATATTTGTGAACCCATATGTTGTTTACCCTAACTTGCTAAGATTAATTAAAAAGTGGTTGTTGCCTATTCACCCCCCCTCTAGTCAACCATATCGATCCTTTCAGCCATGAGACCTAGATGTCATTGCTTTTGTGGTGAGCTTATGATCTTGCTGAAAATCTGAATATGAGTTAGACATAATTGCAATAACAAGATCAATAGAGTTCGTAAAAGTTTTTCTTTTGTCTCTTTCAGGTTGTCAACTGAATTGCTTGAGGACAAGCAAGGCTTTAAGCTTGGGGGAGTTGATACGTCTCGGTCATTCTACTTTTCCAAACTCTTTTGCCCTTGTTTTGGACTCTAATTTGCATGATTTGAATGGAACTAACCCGGACTAACGTTGTTTTCAGCAGAATTGCCATGGTGTTGTTTTTACGTAGAAATAGAAGTTCTCGGAATGACTTGGAAATTTACGAGAATTTTTTGTGGAATATATAAAAAATACTGGCGCAAGAATCAACCGGAGACGTGGAGCGAGGAGCCAACAAGCCCAGGAGGCGCGGGGCCCCCTGGCCGCGCCTGGCAGGCTTGTGGGGCCCTCGGGGCTCCGCCGCCTCCAACTCCAGCTCTATTTAGTCCCTTCTGCCCAGAAAAAAACAAGGAGAACAGTTCATCACGTTTTACGATACAGAGGCGCCGCCACCACCTGTTCTTCCTCTGGAGGGCAGATCTGGAGTCCGTTCTGGGCTCCGGAGAGGGGAGATCGTCGCCGTTGTCATCACCAACCTTCCTTCATCGCCAGTTCCATGATGCTCTTCATCGTTCGTGAGTAATCTCATCGTAGGCTTGCTGGACGGTGATGGATTGGATGAGATCTATCATGTAGTCGAGTTAGTTTTGATGTGGATTGATCCCTAGTATCCACTATGTTCTGAGATTGATGTTGCTACTACTTTGCTATGCTTAATGCTTGTCACTAGGGCCCGAGTGCCATGATTTCAGATCTGAACCTATTATGTTCTCGTCAATATATGTGTGTTCTTGATCCTATCTTGCAAGTTGTAGTCACCTACTATGTGTTATGACCCGGCAACCCCGGAGTGACAATAGCCGGAACCACTTTCGGAGATGACCATAGTATGAGGAGTTCATGTATTTACTATGTGCTAATGCTTTGTTCCGGTTCTCTATTAAAAGGAGAACCTTAATATCCCTTAGTTTCCATTAGGACCCCGCTGCCACGGGAGGGATGGACAATAGATGTCATGCAAGTTCTTTTCATAAGCACGTATGACTATATACGGAATACATGCCTACATTACATTGACGAACTGGAACTAGTTACATATCTCTCCATGTTATAACTTTTGCATGATGAATGTCATCCGGCATAATTATCCATCACCGATCCAATGCCTACGAGTTTTTCCTACTGGTCCTTGCTACGTTACTTTGCCGCTACTGCTGTTACTGCTGCTACTGTTACCACTACTGCTGTCACTACTTCTACTGTTACCGCTGCTACTGTTGCTATCACACTACTTTGCTACTGAAACTTTGCTGCAGATACGAAGTCTTTCAGGTGTGGTTGAATTGACAACTCAACTGCTAATACTTGAGAATATTCTTTGGCTTCCCCTTGTGTCGAATCAACAAATTTGGGTTGAATACTCTACCCTCGAAAACTATTGCGACCCCCTATACTTGTGGGTTATCAGTCTTCAAGGGTGTTGGTGAAGACTTTGTCTCCGAGCTCATGGTAGATGGTACACAGGAGCTGGAGTGAGCAGGCTGATGCTTGACAATCTGCTTTTGTTCGCGCTTGGAGGCCTGTGTTGCTGATGAAGGTTTTGGCACAGGTGCAGCCTTCTGAGGCAATTGCTCTTTAGGCTTTGAGGCCTTTGGTTTCTTTGGAACAGACTTCACTTGAGGAATAGCTATACGAGAAGCTTCAGCAGCAGAAGTGGTGGCTGGAGTGGCAGCAGCAGATTCCTCATTGTATTTCTTCACTGCAGCTTCTGCTTTCTTCGGAAGTTTAGACAAGTGTTTGTCTTTCTCCTCACGGTAACCCTCAACTGTTTTGATGCTTGAGGGATGTGCAACCTGATGGTCACCAAGAGGAGTCCTTTTGCAAGGTGGCCTGAGTGCGAATTTCTTCGCATACTTTGGAGTGACGAAGTGATATTCCTTCCACTCCTTAGTCCACCCGCGTTCTATTTTCTGAAGCCTTATTTTCCGCTTAGCCATAGGTTCTTTTCCATGTGTTTCCTCATCTGGCATGCAGTAATCAAGGTATATATCCTCAGGGATATCAACTGCAGTGTTCTATTCAAGTTTCTTTCCACCCTTTTGCTTTCTGTCATCTTCCATTTTCTTCAACCGATGCTTTTGCTGAGGAATTTGCACTCTTGAAGATTCTGATGACACTGGCAAACTTTCTTCGAGGAACGCTGCAAATGAGTTAAGTTGATGATAACCTAGAGATTCATCAACTGACATTTTGTACCTGTGAACAGAGTATAGGTGCGAGGAATTTGGAGAGGTCATATGTGTTCTCAGATTTGAAGAAATTGAAATTTTAAAAGTTGAGGAATTTGACCAGTGGGTTGAGGAATTTGACTAGTGGGTTGAGGAATTTGACTAAGCATTCTGATCTTGGGTTCCAGAGTTGTGTAGATTCAATAATTTGCACAATTGAGAAATCACATGAGGAATTGTAGTGGCTTAGTGAAAGTGTTTGAGGAATTGAGTGTGCGAAGCTGACAGACACTGAGGAAAACAGTTTTTTCGAATCTAAGTAGATCAAAAGGGGAAGTAAAAAATATTTTAATTACCCTGTGTGATGAACATGAAGAACAAAGGCAGTAACAGTAAGAAGCTCTTCGGTTCGAGTCTGTTGCACCCTAACTTGGCGGCAGAAGACAGCTTCGGCGACGGCAGATGTAGATGTTCCGCTTCCAACGTGAGTTCGGCGATGGAGAGGTCGAGGCAGTGAAGTTGTTCCTCACCGGTGACGAGATTGCTAGCGGTGGCGCTAGGTTTGAGCTCGAGCGAAGAGAAGGATGAGAGGACGAAGAGTTTTGACAGAGGGGGGGGGTAAGGACCTATTTATATCTCAGGTGAAAATGGTCCGGCCGAAACTTTCGGACCGAACAGCCCTTGCCCATTCGTCTCCGCATGACATGTGTAGCCCACGATAGAAGTGGTGGAGATTGTTCTTATCCTAGCGTGGGAAGTGGGTTCAGTTACTGTGTAACGTCATAAAATTCATTTTTGAAGATTTGAGGATTTCGTTGCAAAATCCTAAGCTGACAAGGACACAGTGAGGATTTTGAACAAAGTTTCAAGTAGAACGCATATGAAGAATTGAATAGACTGGGTTGAGTATAGCATAGAGGGGAGTAGGGTCTGATCACATTCACTTAGATGAAATATCAAATTGAACAAATAGCTATAAGTGAATGTTGTTGAGGACTTTAAAATCTTAGTCTATATATATATATCTATGCAAATGAAAAACATCAAGTGTTTTGAAGATTTTGAAAAACTTGAGGATTTTGTGACAAAGCTTGAGGTTGATGAATTTCAACTTTGAAGAAAAACAGCTTGAAGGTTTTCTAAGTTGGGTGGTGGCGTGACCCACCGTATAAGAATGATTATTTGAGGCGCCACGTACAATTCTCGTAGGGCCCTGAAAACAAAATTCTTCATTAATTTCCTCACACTAAGAGTGATTGTTCTTCATCAATTGAAGAAAATCGATTTTTCGTGTGTTGCACATCTAAGTCATCAATTTTGCATAAGTGTTAGGATGTGTGCATGCTTTTACAAAACATTTGAAGACTCTAAGATATTTAGCTCACACCTCAACTTGCAAAACCTTTTCTCAATCAAGGGCTTAGTGAAAATATCTGCTAGTTGATTGTCAGTCTTCACATGGTCGATGAGGATATTGACCTTGAGGACATGGTCCCAAAGAAAATGATGACGAATCTGGATGTGCTTAGTCTTCGAATGTTGTACTGGGTTGTATGCAATCTTGATTGCACTCTCATTGTCGCAGTAGAGAGGCACATTCTTCATATTGATGTCGTAGTCCTTGAGGGTTTGCTTCATCCATAACAATTGAGCACAGCAGGATCCAGCAGCAATGTACTCAGCTTCAGCAGTGGATAGAGAAACACGGTTCTACTTCTTTGAGGACCAGCAGACTAATGATCTTTCGAAGAAATGACAAGTGCCAGAAGTTGACTTGCGATCCACACGGTCACCAGCATAGTCAGAATCACAATATCCCACGAGATGAAGATTTGAGCCCTTGGGGTACCATAATCCTAGTGTTTGTGTGTGAGCTAAGTATCGAAGAATATGTTTGACAGCCTTATGGTGTTATTCCTTCGGTTTTGCTTGAAAACAAGCACACATGCAAACACTAAGCATTATATCTGGCCTAAATGCACATAGATACAATAAAGAGCCAATCATCGAGCGATATACCTGCTGATCAAATTCTCTACCATTTTCGTCAGTGCAGAGGTGGCCGTTGGTAGGATGGGAGTCTTGGCGCCTTTGCATTCATGCATGTTGAATTTCCTCAGAACATCCTTGAGGTATTTCTCCTATGATATGAAGATGCCATTGCGTTGTTGACGTATTTGAAGACCTAAGAAGAATTTCAGCTCTCCCATCATAGACATCTGATATTCTTCACTCATCATGTAAGCAAATTCATCACTCTAACGTTTGTCAGTACATCCAAATATGATGTCATTGACATATATTTGACACACAAATAGTTCATTGTCATAGGATTTTGTGAAAAGAGTTGGATCGAGTGAACCAGGTTTGAAGCCTTTCTTCATGAGGAATTCCTTCAATGTGTCATACCACGCCCGAGGGGCTTGCTTGAGCACATAGAGTGGCTTTTTGAGTCTGAAGACTTTGTGTGGATTCTTCGGATCCTCAAAACCTGGGGGCTGAGCAACATATACTTCTTCCTCAAGCTTACCATCGAGGAATGCACTTTTCACATCCATTTGATATAAGGTAATGTTATGATTATTAGCATAAGAAAGTAGTATTTGAATAGCTTCAAGTCTAGCAACGGGTGCAAAAGTTTCAACGAAATCAATTCCTTCAACCTGTGTGTAGCCTTGGGCTACAAGTCATGCCTTATTCCTCACCACTTGACCATCCTCATCTTGCTTGTTTCGGAAAATCCACTTAGTGCCGATGATATTGTGCTTGCGAGGATCTGGTCCTTTGACAAGCTCCCACACGTCATTTAGCTTGAATTGAAGAAGTTCATCTTGCATGGCTTGAATCCACTCAGGTTCCATGAAGGCCTCAACAACTTTTGAAGGTTCCGTGATAGACACAAAAGAAGAATTCCCACAAAAGTTAACTAAGTGTGAAGCTTCTGAGCGAGTGAAAGGACCTGGCGCGTTGATGTCATTGAGGATTTTGTCAAGTTCTACTTCACTTGCAATCCTCGGATGAGCTGGTTGAGGATTTCGTCTGGGCTGAGGAATTTGTTCTGGAGCAATTTCCTCAGGAGAATCTTCTTGATTTTCATCAGTGTTGGGAATGATTTCTTCAGCAATTTCCTCAGTAGGAACAATGTCTTCAGTAGCTTTGAACTTGATTGCTTCCTCAGGATATAATTTATCTGGTTCAGGAGGCAATTGCTCTCTTTGCGAGCCATTAGTTTCATCGAACCGAACATCTACAGTTTCAACAACCTTGTTGTGATAGTTGTTGAAGACTCTGTAGGTGTGCGAGTCTTTTCCATAACCGAGCATAAAACTCTCATGTGCTTTAGGTGCAAATTTGAGCTATGATGAGGATCTCTAATCCAGCATTTTGCAACAAAGACTTTGTAGTAACTTACATTGGTTTTCTTGTCACTGAGGAGTTCGTATGAAGTTTTCTTGAGGAATTTGTGAAGATTTACCCTGTTGATGATATGACAAGCAGTGTTTTATTGCTTCAGGCCAGAAACGACAAGGAGTCTGATATTCTTCAAGCATAGTTCATGCCATCTCAATCAGAGTCCTGTTCTTTCTTTTGACGATGCCATTCTGTTGAGGAGTATAAGGAGCACACAATTCGTGAGTAATACCAAGTTCATCAAGATATCATCAAGACCTGTGTTTTTGAATTCTGTCCCATTTTCATTCCTGATGTGTTTGATCTTGACGCAGAAGTTTGCCGAGGCCCTTGAGGAAAATCGTTTGAAGACTTCGTGCACTTCAGTTTTATAGAGAATGATATGCACCCAAGTATATCTAGAATAAGCATCGACTATGAAAAAGCCGTATAAAGATGCTGCATTTGTTAGAGTGGCATAATGAGTAGGTCCAAACAGATCCATGTGAAGCAATTTAAATGGACGAGTAGTAGTCATGATAGTTTTCGAGTGGTGCTTGGATCTGGTCATTTTTTCAGACTCACAAGCACCGCAGAGGTGGTCCTTGAGGAATTTGACCGATTCGATGCCAATGACATGCTTCTTCTTCGTCAGTGTGTGCAGATTCCTCATGCGTGCATGACCAAGTCTTCGATGCCATAGCCAACCTTCTCAGGTTTTTGCTAGTAGGCATGTGGCTGGTTGAGGACCCGTGGAAAAATCAACAATGTACAAATCTCCTCTCCTTACACCTTCGAAGACTTTGGATCTGTCAGATTCCATGATGACAACACATCTATATTTTCCAAAGATAACAACCATATCAAGATCACGAAGCATTGAGACTGACATGAGGTTAAACCCAAGGGATTCAACACGCATCACTTTGTCCATGTGCCTATCCTTGGAGATAGCCACTTTGCCAAGTCCCAATACCTTGCTTTTACCTTTGTCATCATAAGTGATTTGCTTCAGTGGTGATGGAGTCAGTGGCATATTCATCATCAAGATTTTGTCACCAGTCATGTGGTGTGTGCAGCCACTATCAAGAACCCACTCAGTACTCTTGGGTTTGTCATCCTGCAGATGAATTAGTACATCTTACCATCTCATATGCTTCAGACTTGAATAATATGATATCAATTTCATGAGATAGGAATTTCATCATAAACAGTAAATTTGAGGACGTGTGAAATGTTATCATTTCATCAATGTTATCTTGCGTCCAATCAAGCATTTTCCTCAGGTCTCCAGCAAATTCTTCAGATGATGATTTTCATCTGGAGACCTGACCTGCAGAAGTGATTAGTTCAATTTCTTCACCACCCAAACCTGAAGGGGTGGTAAAGAGTTCATCATATTGCGAGCACCATATGAGAAAGGGGGCATTGAAGCTAATTCACTTCTCTTCATGGTAGGGGGGTTAGAGTACTCAAATGAATAGACACAGAAGTTCTTTGAGGATTTATGAACATAATGATTTGAGGAATAATGCTCATATTCATATCCCATGTAATTTCCGTGCATATCAGAAGCATTAGCACGAGTACGAGCATAGTTTTGACCACTTAAGGATTTGGATCCTCTTGAAGACTTCGGTCCACCCGAGGAATTTGATCTGTGGTTCAGATTCTTCACGGGTAGTGTCATGAGGACATTCATGTGAAGATTTTCCAAATAGCTTTTGGGGACCCAGATTTTCCTCAGGGGTGGTCCATTCGTGCAGTTAGTTCCAACATATCGAGCAAATACTTCACCAGATTGATTTTGGAACAGTTTATAGTTGGAGTCAAATGACTCATCTGAGGAATAGGATAATTCACATGCAAAGCCTGTTAGATTGGATGGATCAACAAGAGGTCCTTTAGCAGCAACCCATGAGGTTTTGGAATACTGCTCATGTTTCCAGTATGATCCATCAGCATCCAGTTTCCTTTCAAAAGCAATTCCTTATTTCCTCGGGTTCCTGTTCAAAATCTTCTTTTTGAGCACATCACAAAGGGTTTGATGCCCTTTGAGACTTTTGTACATGCCTGTCACATACAATTCCTTTAGCCCTGCATATTCGTTAGTGACATTTGTGGTTTCCTCAAGTGAGGGATTTGATACCACATGAGCAGTTGAAGAATTTGTAGCAATAGAAGCATTTGATAATTCTTGTGAAGAATTGGCAGTTTCACGTTCGATGCATTTAAGACATGGTGGAATGAATTCAACCTGAGCGGCACTAATCTGTTGAGCAAGTAATGAATCATTTTTCATTCGAAGATCATCATGAGACATCCTCAACTTCTCAAGATCAATTTTCCTTTGAAGAAATTCATAGGAAAGTTTCTCATGATCAACCAAGAGTGTGCCATGACGATCTTCAAGATTATCAAATCTAGACTGAAGACTTTTCATATCTTCAGTGAGGATTTGGGTAAGATTCATTTCATCATTCAATAGGTCATCGCTTCTGTCTAACAATTTGTGAAGCTTTTCAAGGGCAGTTTGTTGTTTAGTTGCAATATTCGCAAGTTTACTGTAACTGGGTTTCTTATAATCATCAGGTTCACAGTCACTAGAATCAGAGGAGGAAGTATCATTCGGTACCTTTGAACCTTTTGCCATGAAGCAGTAGGTTGGAGCGAAGTCATCAGCACAGTCATCGGTGTAGATGGCATTGTCGTTTTCTTCAAGGTTGAAGATTGACTTGCTGACGAATGTGGTAGCCAGTGCAAGACTTTCCACACCAGAATCTGAGTCTTCTTCAGATCCTTCCTCTTCATTACATTCCTCATATTCTTCCTCAGAATCCATTTCCTTGCCAATGAGTGCCCGAGCCTTTCCGAAACTAGTCTTCATGTGCGATGATGACTTTGAGGATGAGGAATTTGAAGATTTCTTCTTCCTCTTTGAGTCATGAGAACTTTCATCCTTCTATTTCTTCTTCTTTGATTCTTTCACCCATCGAGGACAATCAACAATATAGTGACCTGATTTCTTGCATTTGTGGCATGTTCTTTTCTTGTAGTCCTGAGATGAAGATTCTGATTTCCTCATATCTCTTCTTGAAGTTTTACCAAACTGGCCACTGATGACCCACAAAAGTAGGGGATCTATCGTAGTCCTTTCGATAAGTAAGAGTGTCGAACCCAACGAGGAGCAGAAGGATCTGACAAGTGGTTTTCAGCAAGGTATTCTCTGCAAGCACTGAAATTATAACAGATGGTTGTGTGGTAAGATGATTCGTAGCAAGTAGCAAGTAACAATAGTAACAAAGGTGCAGCAAGATGGCCCAATCCCTTTTGTAGCAAGGGACAAGCCTGGACAAACTCTTATAGGAGGTAAAGCGCTCCCGAGGACACGTGGGAATTTCTGTCAAGCTAGTTTTCATCATGTTCATATGATTCGCGTTCGCTACTTTGATAGTTTGATATGTGGGTGGATCGGTGTTTGGGTGCTGCCCTTACTTGGAGAAACATACCACTTATGATTAACCCCTCTCGCAAGCATCCGCAACTACGAAAGAAGAATTAATCCAAAGTCTAACCATAACATTAAACTAGTGGGTCCAAATCAGCCCCTCACGAAGCAACACATAAACTAGGGTTTAAGCTTCTGTCACTCTAGCAAACCATCATCTACTTATTACTTCCCAATGCCTTCAACTAGTGTTATATAGTCGACGTTCACATAACACCACTAGAGGAGAGACAACATACAACACATCAAAATATCGAACGAATACCAAATTCACATGACTACTTATAGCAAGACTTATCCCATGTCCTCACGAACAGAAGTGACTACTCACAAATCATAATTATATTCATGACCGGAGAGGTATTGAATAGCATCAAGGATCTGAACATATAATCTTCCACCGAGTAATCCAACTAGCATCAACTACAAAGAGTAATCAACACTACTAGCAACCTTACAAGTACCAATCGGAGTCGCGAGACGGAGATTGGTTACAAGAGATGAACTAGGGTTTGGAGATGAGAAGGTGCTGATGAAGATGTTGATGGTGATGAGTCCCCTCCAATGACACGAGTGTTGGTGATGACGATGGCAATGATTTCCCCCTCCGGGAGGGAAGTTTCCCCGGCAGGACGACCCTGCCGGAGCTCTAGATTGGTTCTGCTCAAGTTCCGCCTCGTGGCGGCGGCGATCCATCCCGAAAGCCTCCTCTTGATTTTTTCTGGAACGAAACCCTCCTTATAGCAAAAGAGGGGAGCCATATGGCCAACAGGGAGCCCACAAGCCCCCTAGGCGCGGCTAGGGGGGTAGGCCGCGCCTAGCAGGCTTGTGGCCTCCTGGTGGCTCCCCTCTGGTACTTCTTCCACCCAGTATTTTTTATAAATTCCAAAATAATCCCTCGTTGATTTTCACGGCTTTTGGAGTTGCGCAGAATAGGCATCTCAAACTTGCTCCTTTTTCAGGCCAGAATTCCAGATGCCGGCATTCTCCCTCTTCATGTAAACCTTGTAAAATAAGAGAGAAAAGGCATAAGTATTGTACCATGAAGTGTAATAACAACCCATAAAGCGATAAATATCAACATGAAAGCATGATGCAAAATGGACGTATCAACTCCCCCAATCTTAGACCTCGCTTGTCCTCAAGAGGAAGTCGAGATCAATAAATATGCCCATATGTTTAGAGATAGAGGTGTCGACAAAACAAGATACGAACATGCAGGCATCATGATCATAATTAGAACATCAATATCATCATATAATCTCTCATGCTAAAGTGATAATTCCTTCAGAAAGTAAAGTATAGATCAAGAACCTTATTGAGAATTACCAACCAATAGCCTTTAGTCATTGAAGCAATTACAATTTATCCTAACATCGGAAAGAGTCAAGTAAGAGCTTGCAAAGCAAATCCACACACTCAATCATCCTCTCGTCTTCTACAATTGCTAAAACTCACGTGGTACTCATGAGATCAAAGTTTCAGTTGGACACAAAGAAAGATAGGGGCTTATAGTTTCGCCTCCCAACTACTTACCTCAAGGGTAATGTCAACAATACTAATTTATGAATACTTACTTCCAAGTTGACATATGAATATAGATCTTTCCCTAGCATATGACGTTAGCCAAGATAAAGGCGAGATCAGGAATTGGTGTCGATCACCATGACACTCTTAAGGACAAAAAGTAAAGGTACAAGATAGGCCCTTCGCAGAGGGAAGGAGAGGTTGTCATGCGCTTTTGAGGTTTGGATGTCCGACCTCTTAGTGTGAAGGAACGTCACTTTATATTGCCTCTCGTGATAAAGAACTTTATTATGTAGTCTGTCGCTTTTATGTCTTCCTCATCACAGGTTCGTACAAAGCTTATTTTCCACATACTAATAGATCATACATAATTAGGGAGCAATTTTTATTGCTTGCACCGAGGACAACTTACTTGAGGGATCTTATTCAATCCATAGGTAGGTATGGTGGACTCTCATGGCAAAACTGGGTTGAAGGTTTATGGATGCACAAGTAGTATCTCTACTTAGTGCGGAAGTTTTGGCTGATATGAGGTGGAAGCAATCATCACATGCTAATGGATCTCTAGTAATATAACATTGTTCGGAACCAAGCAAACATAATTCATTATGTTGTCTTCCTTGTCCAACATCTACTTCTAAGCATGTAATAGTTTAATGAGTGTTCACAATCATAGATGGTGTCCAAGATGATATATTTATATGTGAACCTCTCTTTCTTTATCACTTCCTATTAATTGCAGCAATGACCAAGGTCTACGTTTGTCCACCCACAACAAGTTTCAATCATCATTCTTTTTATATGTGAAGTCATCACTTCCCATAAGATCATTACATGATCTTTCATGCTTTTGTTATTTTATTATTCTTTTCTTTAGATCATGGCATGAGGCAAGGCCCTTAACTAAAACACTCTTTATTATATGACTCACGAGCTCGAATACATTGGGGGTGACACAAAGCAAAACTCAAGCCTAGACCATACTAGGAACTTTTATTCTATTAGAGAAAGATAAAACCAAAAAGGATCGAACTAAGAAAAAGGTAAAGGCAAAAGATGTGATGGTGATACGATACCGGGGCAACTCCCCCGAGCTTGGCACAAACCAAGAGGATTGCCCATACCCGTGCTTAATTGTCTTCCTTTGATGGTGATGGTGGTGGAGTTGTTGCAACTTGGGTTTGATCCTCCGTCTTCCAAGGTATAGGTGCTCCATCATGGAAAGATGATTGAGTCTCCAGAATCCTCAAATCTGTAGCCAACCATATTGATTTCAATCTATACTCATACTCACAGTTTTGGTTCTGCAGGTTATAGATCTGGGCTTGGAGGTGATCAATTCTATCATAGAGCCTGGAGAGGTGCTTCCCGATGTCATTGGCATCGATCTTGTGCTTGTTGGTGAACTCCGTGATCATCATGTGGTTCGCTTTGAGTCCGCGTTCCACCATCCCTTGGCACTTGAAGACTTGTTGATCCATTGCTTCGAGCCTCGCCTCCACGCTTCCGGTCTTCTTGGGCCCCTCAACATCACGGATGTGCAACACCCCCTCACACATCTCGGTAGATTGAGGGTGTTGCAGCACTCCCGCGAGGTAGGGATTGATGACCTTCTCGAAGAACTTGTCCTTCGGAGCTTTTGGGATGCCATAGTGATCTAGATCTGTCTGCACAACAGCTCGAAATGAAAACAGAGGATAATTGCGTGATACGAGGGTCAGACCTTTCGGGAGAATATATAATGAATTTTTACCGACCAGAAGGAATACTCCGCAAGAAAACGGAGTCCGAGAGGCACACGAGGTGGCCACAAGCCCCCTAGGCGTGGCCAGGGGGGTAGGCTGCGCCTAGCAGGCTTGTCGCCTCCTCGTGCGCTTTCCGTACTACTTTCAAATTTTCTATTTTTCTTAAAAATTCCAAAACGAAGAAAAATTCCTACTGGAAAAGTTTTGGAGTCGATTTACTTACCGAATCACATACCTCTTCGTTTTCGGAGTCTGAAAGAGGCTGATAAATATCCCTTATGTACTCCTCCGGAGTTATGGTATTGATAATATTGCTTTCAACATTTATGGGAGTACCTGAGATATAATGCTTGATTCTTTGCCCATTTACCACTCTCGGAAAATTACCTTCCGTGTTGTTGATCTTGATGGCACCGGAAAGATATACTTCCTCAACAATGTAAGGACCTTCCCATTTAGAGAGAAGCTTGCGTGCAAAAAATCTTAAACGAGAATTGTATAGCAAGACATAATCACCTACATTGAACTCACGTTTTTGTATCCGTTTATCATGCCACCTCTTAACCTTTTCTTTGAACAACTTGGCATTTTCATATGCCTGAGCTCTCCATTCATCAAGTGAGCTAATATCAAATAACCTCTTCTAACGAGCAAGTTTGAAATCAAAGTTGAGCTCTTTGATTGCCCAATAAGCCTTATGCTCTAGCTCAAGAGGTAAATGGCATCCTTTACCGTAAACCATTTTGTACGGCGACATGCCCATGGGATTCTTATAAGCAGTTCTCTAAGCCCACACTGCATCATCAAGCCTCTTAGACCAATTTTTCCTAGACCTGTTGACAGCCTTTTGCAGAATTAGTTTAATCTCTCTATTACTTAGCTCTACTTGACCACTAGACTGAGGATGATAAGGAGATGCAACTCTATACTTAGCAAGCATTTTACGGAAAGCACCATGAATGAAATGTGAACCACCATCAGTCATTAGATATCTAGGGACTCCAAATCTAGGGAAAATAACTTCTTTAAGCATCCTCATAGAGGTGTTGTGATCAGCACTACTAGTTGGGATAGCTTCTACCCATTTAGTAACGTAATCAACAACAACTAGGATATGAGTATGCCCGTTGGACTTTGGAAAAGGTCCCATATAATCAAAACCCCAAACATCAAATGGTTCAATGAAAAGTGAATAATTCATAGGCATTTCCCGACGTTTACTGATATTACCTATTCTTTGACATTCGTCACAAGAGAAGACAAACTTACGGGCATCCTTGAAGAGAGTGGGCCAATAGAAACATGATTGCAATACCTTGTGTGCACTTCTATCTCTCGCATGGTGTCCTCCGTAAGCCTCGGAGTGACACTTCTGTAGGATCTGTCCCTGTTCATGCTCAGGTACACAACGTCTAATGACACCTTCTACTCCTTCTTTATAAAGGCGAGGATCATCCCAAAAGTAATGTCTCAAATCAAAGAAGAATTTCTTCTTTTGCTGGTATGTGAAACTAGGTGGTATATATTTGGCAACGATATAATTTGCATAATCAGCATACCACGGTGTACTAAGTGAAGCATTGATGACATTCAGTTGCTCATCAGGAAAGCTATCATCAATAGGTTGTGGGTCATCAAGAACATTCTCCAACCTAGACAAGTTATTTGCTACGGGGTTCTCACCACCCTTCCTATCAACAACATGCAAATCAAATTCTTGTAGCAACAGAACCCATATGATAAGTCTAGGTTTAGCATCTTTCTTTTCCATGAGGTACTTAATAGCAGCATGATCAGTGTGAATAGTAACCTTGGAATCAACAATGTAACATCTGAACTTTTCACATGCAAACACGACTTCTAAAAATTCCTTTTCCGTAGTAGCATAGTTTCTTTGGGCACTGTCTAGAGTTTTACTAGCATAGTGAATAACATTCAACTTCTTATCAACTCTTTGTCCTAGAACAGCACCAAAGGCATAATAACTAGCATCACACATGATTTCAAAAGGTAAGTTCCAATCAGGTGGTTGAATAATAGGCGCAGTTATCAAAGCCTTCTTAAGTATTTCAAAGGCTTCCTCACAATCATCGTCAAAAACAAAAGGAATATCCTTTTGCAAGATATTGGTAAGAGGCCTTGATGACCCACAAGTATAGGGGATCTATCGTAGTCCTTTCGATAAGTAAGAGTGTCGAACCCAACGAGGAGCAGAAGGATTTGACAAGTGGTTTTCAGCAAGGTAATATCTGCAAGCACAGAAATTATCGGTAACAAGTAGTTGTGTGGCAAGATGATTCGTAGCAAGTAGCAAGTAAAAAAAGTAGCAACGGTGCAGCAAAGTGGCCCAATCCCTTTTGTAGCAAGGGACAAGCCTGGACAAAGTCTTATAGGAGGAAAAACGCTCCCAAGGACACACGGGAATTTATGTCATGCTAGTTTTCATCATGTTCATATGATTAGCGTTCGTTACTTTGATAGTTTGATATGTGGGTGGACCGGCGCTTGGGTACTGCCCTTACTTGGACAAGTATCCCACTTATGATTAACCCCTCTCGCAAGCATCCGCAACTACGAAAGAAGAATTAAGACAAAGTCTAACCATAGCATTAAATTAGTGGATCCAAATCAGCCCCTTACCAAGCAATGCATAAACTAGGGTTTAAGCTTCTGTCACTCTAGCAACCCAACATCTACTTACCAGTTCCCAATGCCTTCCTTTAGGCCCAAATAATGGTGAAGTGTTATGTAGTCGACGTTCACATAACACCTCTAGAGGAAAAACAACATAAAACACATCAAAATATTGAACGAATACCAAATTCACATGACTACTATTAGCATGACTTATCCTATGTCCTCAGGAACAAAAGTAACTACTCACAAAGCATAATCATATTCATGACCAGAGAGGTAATGAGTAGCATCAAGGATCTGAACATAAACTCTTCCACCAAGTAATCTAACTAGCATCAACTACAAAGAGTAATGAACACTACTAGTAACCTTACAAGTACCAATCAGAGTCGCGAGACGGAGATTGGTTACAAGAGATGAACTAGGGTTTGAAGATGACATGGGGCTGATGAAGATGTTGACGGTGAAGAGTCCCCTCCGACGAGAGGAGTGTTGGTGATGACGATGGCGACAATTTCCCCCTCCGGGAGGGAAGTTTCCCCGGCAGGATCGTTCTGCCGGAGCTCTAGATTGGTTCTGCTCAAGTTCCGCCTCGTGGCGGCAGCGAATCCTCCGAAAAGCCTCCTCTTGATTTTTTTCCAGACCGAAACCCTTCTTGTAGCAAAAGAGGGGGGCAATGACCCCTTTCAGAGAAGATTTTGAAACGGAGTCCAAACGGAAGGAAATCCTTGAAAAGATTTTTTTCTTAACGGAAGAAGATCGGGAAGCTTGGGACCAAGGCAGGGGAGCCTCAGGGGCCCCACAAGCCCCCACCCTGCGGCCAGGGGGGTAGGCCATGGCCCACAGGCTTGTGGGCCCCCTGGGCGCCCTCTGCCCTAGGGGTTGCGCCTATATATTCCCTAAATATCCCAAAAAAATCAGGAGATCATCGAAATCACTTTTCCACCGCCGCAAGCTTCTGTCTCCGCAAGATCCTATATGGGGCACGTTCTGGTGCCCTGCCCGAGGGGGGATTCAGACACGGAGGGCTTCTTAATCCACACCATGACCTCTCCGATGATGCGTGAGTAGTTCACCATAGACCTACGGGTCCATAGTTAGTATCTAGATGGCTTCTTCTCTCTCTTGGATCTTCAATACAAAGTTCTCCATGATCTTCATGGAGACCTATCCGATGTAATCTTCTTTTGCGCTGTATGTAGAGATCCGATGAATTGTGGATTTATGATCAGCTTATCTATGAATCTTATTTGAGTTTCTTCTGATCTCTCTTATGCATGATTTCATATCCTTGTATTTCTCTTTGAGTTGTGGGTTTTGTTTGGCCAACTAGATCTATGATTCTTGCAATGGGAGAAGTGCTTGGTTTTGGGTTCATACCGTGCAGTGACCTCACCCAGTGACAGAAGGGGTAGCGAGGCACACATCGTGTTGTTGCCATCAAGGGTAAAAAGATGGGGTTTTCATCATTGGTTTGAGACTATCCCTCTACATCATGTCATCTTGCTTAAGGCGTTACTCTGTTCGTCATGAACTCAATACACTAGATGCATGCTAGATAGCGGTCGATGTGTGGAGTAATAGTAGTAGATGCAGAAAAGTATCGGTCTACTTGTCTCGGACGTGATGCCTATATGTATGATCATTGCCTTAGATATCGTCATGACTTTGCGCGGTTCTATCAATTGCTCGACAATAATTTGTTTACCCACCGTGATATTTGCTATTTTGAGAGAAGCCTCTAGTGAACACTATAGCCCCCAGGTCTACTCCACGCCATATTTTCAGCCTTACACTTTGTACTTCGTTGCACTTTCCGCCTTCAGATCTCACTTTGCAAACAATCTTGAAGGGATTGACAACCCCTTTGAAGCGTTGGGTGCAAGCTCGTTTGTGTTTGCGCAGGTACTCTAGACTTGATGAGACCCTCCTTCTAGATCGATACCTTGGTTCTCAAACTGAGGGAAATACTTATTGCTCCTGTGCTGCATCACCCTTTCCTCTTTAAGGGAAAAACCAACGCAAACAAGAGAAGTAGCAAGAAGAATTCCTGGCGTTGCCGGGGAAGGACTTTTGTTGCCGTAGCAATCATCAACTGGTTTGGAACCAGGATCGGTTATAATCTTGTGCTGGCATAGAGTGTGACTAATGCCCTTGAGATCATCAAGAGTATATCCAATAGTAGCACGGTGCTTCCTGAGAGTTCTTAGTAACTTATTTTCGTCATGCTCTGAGAGGCTAGCACTAATTATGATAGGATATATCTCTTTTTCATCAAGATAAGCATACTTAAGAGTATCAGGCAACTGTTTAAGCTCGAACACAGGATCACCCTTTGGTGGGGGTGGCTCCTCAAGCAATTCAACGGGCAAGTTATTCTTAAGGATAGGATATTGTTCTAAGACAACTCTATCTATCTCATCCCTTTCATCCATATGCATATCATTTTCATGCTCAAGCAAGTATTGCTCTAAGGGATCAGTAGGAGGCACGACAATAGAAGCTAAGGCAATAGTTTCATCCTTACTAGGAAACTCTTTTTCATGAGGTTGTCTACCAAACTTGCAGAAATTGAACTCATGTGTCACACCTTACAAGCCAACGGTGACAGTTTGCTTCTCACAATCAATATGAGCATTGACGGAATTGAGGAAGGGTGTGCCAAATTACCTCTCGTTATGTGGAGATTGCTATTGTCTCTTTCTTCTTCCTTGCATATGGCAACTATTGGTTATCTTGACAATCTATTTTCCTATAAAATGCCTATGCATAGGAAGCATGTTAGACTTAGATGTGATTTTCACATGTTTCATGATGCTCTCTTCGTGTCCGATTGCTATCTTTTATGTGAGCATCATTAAAATCCTTATGCCTAGCTAAGGGCGTTAAACAAGAGCGCTTGTTGGGAGGCAACCCAATGAATTTATCTTTTTTTCTTTCTGTTTTGTTGCGTCCACACCATCACAATTCTGTTGTGATTGTGTTTTTTGTGTTTCTTTTTTGTGTTTGAGCCAAGCAAAACCTTTATGGCTAGTCTTGGTAATGGTTGTTTGATCTTGCTGGAAATAGACAGAAACTTTTCGCTCACAAGATGATTTTTCATTTTTATTCAGAAAGCGCTTTTGAGTTGATTCTTTTTGTTGCTGGTTGATATGCTTTTTGCCCAGGCCGTCGTAAGTTTTCAGATTTTTTGAGGTGCCAAAAGTATACAACGTATACAGATTGCTACAGACTGGTCTGTTTTTGACAGATTCTGTTTTTGTTGAGTTGGTTGCTTGTTTTGATGAAACTATGGTTAGTATCGGGGGGTACTCGCCATGGAAAAGTGAGAATAGAGTAGCCCAACACCAATATAGATGGATTAGTAGGAGGCACGACAATAGAAGCTAAGGCAATAATTTCATCCTTACTAGGCAACTCTTTTTCATGAGGTTGTCTACCAAACTTGGAGAAATTGAACTCATGTGACACACCTTCAAAGCCAACGGTGACAGTTTGCTTCTCACAATCAATATGAGCATTGACGGTATTGAGGAAGTTTCTGCCAAATATGATGGGACAAAAGCTATCTTGGGTGGTAGCAAGAACGAGGAAATTAGCAGGATACTTCGTTTTACCACACAAGACTTCAACATCCCTAACAATTCCCACATGGCAGATAGTATCTCTATTGGCAAGCTGAATAGTGACATCAATAGGCTCTATCTACACAGGTGCAATCTCATCTTTGATTTCATAAACCATGATAACAATGATCTCCTATCTTAACAGAAACAACAGGTGTGCCAACAACATGCCTATGTTTGTCTCTAGAGTGTGGTTTAGCAATTCTAGCAGCATCTTCACAGAAGTGAATATTATGGCCATCAACATTGTCGGACATGAGATCTTTGATAATAGCAATGCTAGGTTCAACTCTAATTTTCTCAGCGGGTGTAGGTGTTCTAATGTAGCCTCTACCTATCACAGTTGAAGCTTTATAATGATCCTTTATCCTAACAGGGAAAGGTGGTTTCTCAATGTAAGCACTCGGAACAATATGATCATTATAGACAATGACTTTCTCTTCAACTGGATTGGGTTTAACTACATTGACTTCTAAAGGAGGAGGATATTTAAACCACTTCTCTTTGGGGAGATGAATATGAGCAGCAAAAGATTCACACAATGAAGCTACTATCTCAGAGTCAAGTCCATACTTAGCGCTAAAGTCACAAAAAGTTTTTGTTTCAACAAAAGATTTAACGCAATCAAACTTGAAATTCATACCTGACTCCTTACCTTCACCAAACTCCCAATCTTCAGAGTTGTGTTTAATTCTCTCCAATAAATTCCATTTGAAGTCAATATCTCTCTTCATAAAAGAACCGGTACAAGAAGTGTCAAGCATGGTGCGATCATCATGAGAAAGTCGAGCATATAAGTTCTGAATGATAATTTCTCTCGAGAGCTCATGCTTGGGGCATGAATATAACATTGATTTAAGCCTCCCCCAAGCTTGAGCGATACTTTTTCTATCACGAGGCCAAAAATTATAAATATAATTCCGATCACGATGTACTAAATGCATAGGATAAATCTTTTGATGAAATTCCAATTTCAACCGATTGTAGTTCCATGATCCAGTATCATAACATAGCCTATACCATGTCAACGCCTTATCCCTCAAAGATAAGGGAAATACCTTCTTCTTGACCTCATCCTCGGGCAAACCTACAAGCTTAAATAAACCACAGACTTCGTCTACATAGATTTGATGCAAGTCTGGATGTGATGTTCCATCTCCTGTAAAAGGATTAGCCAGCAGTTTCTCAAGCATACCCAAAGGAAATTCAAAGCAAATATTTTCAGTAGGTGCAGCAGGTTGAGGAGCAACTCTTTGTGCTTCCGTTCGAGGTGAAGATGCCCCGAACAAGCCCCTCAAAGGATTAGTTTCCATAGTGACAAATGACAATAAATTTCAGCACACTATATGAATGTTTCCTTACCAATTTCCACTTACCAAAGGCGCTTCACTCCCTGCCAACGGCGCCAGAAAAGATTCTTGATGACCCACAAGTATAGGGGATATATCGTAGACCTTTTTATAAGTAAGAGTGTCGAACCCAACGAGGAGCAGAAGGATCTGACAAGTGGTTTTCAGCAAGGTAATATCTGCAAGCACTGAAATTATCGGTAACAAGTAGTTGTGTGGCAAGATGATTCGTAGCAAGTAAAAAAAGTATAAACAGTGCAGCAAAGTGGCCCAATCCCTTTTGTAGCAAGGGACAAGCCTGGACAAAGTCTTATAGGAGGAAAAACGCTCCCGAGGACACACGGGAGTTTCTGTCATGCTAGTTTTCATCATGTTCATACGATTCACGTTCGTTACTTTGATAGTTTGATATGTGGCTGGACCGCCGCTTGGGTACTGCCCTTACTTCGACCAGCATCCCACTTATGATTAACCCCTCTCGCAAGCATCCGCAACTACGAAAGAAAAATTAAGACAAAGTCTAACCATAGCATTAAACTAGTGGATCCAAATCAGCCCCTTACGAAGCAACGCATAAACTAGGGTTTAAGCTTCTGTCACTCTAGCAACCCATCATCTACTTACTACTTCGCAATGCCTTCCTATAGGCCCAAATAATGGTGAAGTGTTATGTAGTCGACGTTCACATAACACCACTAGAGGAAAAACAACATGCAACGCATCAAAATATCGAATGAATACCAAATTCACATGACTACTATTAGCATGACTTATCCCATGTCCTCAGGAACAAAAGTAACTACTCACAAAGCATATTTATATTCATGACCAGAGAGGTAATGAGTAGCATTAAGGATCTGAACATAAACTCTTCCACCAAGTAATCCAACTAGCATCAACTACAAAGAGTAATTAACACTACTAGCAACCTTACAAGTACCAATCGGAGTCGCGAGACGGAGATTGGTTACAAGAGATGAACTAGGGTTTGGAGATGAGATGGTGCTGATGAAGATGTTGATGGTGACGAGTTCCCTCCGATGAGAGGAGTGTTGGTGATGACGATGGCGACGATTTCCCCCTCCGGGAGGGAAGTTTCCCCGGCAGGATCGTCCTGCCGGAGCTCTAGATTGGTTCTGCTCAAATTCCACCTCGTGGCGGCGACAAATCCTCTGAAAAGCCTCCTCTTGATTTTTTCCAGACCGAAACCCTTCTTGTAGCAAAAGAGGGGGGGTCAGTGGTCCAGCAGGGAGCTCACAAGCCCCCTAGGCGCGGCTAGGGGTGGTGGTCGCGCCTAGCAGGCTTGTGGCCACCTGCTGGCGCCCCTCTGGCACTTCTTTGGCCCAATATTTTTTATAAATCCTAAAAAAATCATCGTTTATTTTCACGGCTTTTGGAGTTGCGCAGAATAGGCATCTCAAACTTGCTCCTTTTTCAGGCCAGAATTCCAGCTGTCGGCATTCTCCCTCTTCATGTAAACCTTGCAAAATAAGAGAAAAAGGCATAAGTATTGTACCGTGAAGTGAAATAACAGCCCAAGAAGCGATAAATATCAACATGAAAACATGATGCAAAATGGACGTATGAGGCCTAGAAATCTTAGAGAAGTCTTTAATGAACCTTCTATAGAAACCAGCATGACCAAGGAAACTTCTTATACCTTTGATATCTGTGGGGCGTGGCATTTTCTCGATCGCATCAACTTTAGCCTTATCGACTTCAATACCTCTTTCAGAAATTTTATGTCCTAAGACAATGCCTTCATTAACCATAAAGTGGCAGTTCTCCCAATTCAAGACAAGATTGGTATCTCTACATCTGTGCAAAACTCGATCAAGGTTGCTGAGGCAATCATCAAAAGAAGACCCGTAAACGGAGAAGTCATCCGTGAAAATCTCAACAATATTTTCACAAAAGTCAGTGAATATAGCCATCATACATCTTTGACAGGTAGCAGGTGCATTACATAAGCCAAAAGGCATACGTCTGTAAGCAAAGGTACCGAAAGGGCGGGTGAAAGTGGTTTTCTCGTGATCAGATTGTGCACCGGGTATTTGGGAGAAACCAGAATAACCATCTAGAAAGCAGAAGTGTGTGTGTTTGGACAATCTTTCTAGCATTTGGTCAATAAAAGGCAAGGGGTAATGATCTTTCCTGGTGGCTTTATTCAATTTCCTAAAATCAATCACCATCCTATAGCGAGTAATAATCCTCTGTGGGATCAATTCATCCTTATCATTAGGGACAACGGTAATACCTCCCTTCTTAGGGACGCAATGCACGGGACTTACCCAATCACTATGAGCAACAAGATAGATAATACCTGCTTCCAGGATCTTTAGTATTTCTTTTCTTACTACCTCTTTCATCTTAGTATTTAATCTCCGTTGATGATCAGCAACTGGTTTGGAATCAGGATCGGTTTTAATTTTGTGCTGGCATAGAATGGGACTAATGCCCTTAAGATCATCAAGAGTATATCCAATAGCAGCACGGTGCTTCCTTAGAGTTTTTAGTAACTTCTTTTCTTCATGCTCTGAGAGGCTAGCACTAATAATAACATGATATATCACTTTTTCATCGAGATAAGCATACTTAAGAGTATGAGGTAACTGTTTAAGCTCAAACATAGGATCACCCTTTGGTGGGGGTGGATCTCCAAGCAGTTCAACAGGCAAATTATTCTTAAGGATAGGATGTTGTTCAAAGATAACTCTATCTATCTCATTTCTTTCATCCATATGCATATCATTTTCATGCTCAAGCAAGTATTGATCTAAAGGATCAGTAGGAGGCACAACAATAGAAGCTAGGGAAATAATTTCATCCTTACAAGGCAACTCTTTTTCATGAGGTTGTCTACCAAACTTGGAGAAATTGAACTCATGTGATACACCTTCAAAGCCAATAGTGACAGTTTGCTTCTCACAGTCAATATGAGCATTGACAGTATTGAGAAAAGGTCTGCCAAATATGATGGGACAAAAGTTATCTTGTGTGGTAGCAAGAACGAGAAAATCAGCAGGATACTTAGTTTTACCACACAAGACTTCAACATCTCTAACAATTCCCAAAGGGCAGATAGTATCTCTATTGGGAAGCTGAATAGTGACATCAATAGGTTCCATCTCGACACATGCAATCTCGTCTTTAATTTCATCATATAAAGATTGAGGTATTGCACTAACACTAGAACCCACGTCACATGAACCATGATAACAATGATCTCCTATCTTATCAGAAACAACAGGCGTACCAACAACAGGCCTATGTTTCTCTCTAGCATGAGGTTTAGCAATTCTAGCAGCATCTTCACAGAAGTGAATATCATGGCCCTCAACATTGTCAGACAAAAGATCTTTGATAATAGCAATGCTGGGTTCAACTCTAATTTGCTCAGGGGGTGTATGTGTTCTAATGTAGCCCCTACGTATCACAGTTGAAACTTTAGAATGATCATTTATCCTACCAGGGAAAGGTGGTTTCTCAATGTAAGCACTCGGAACAATAGGATCATTATAAGCAATGACTTTCTCTTCAACTGGATTGGGTTTAACTACATTGACTTCTAAGGGAGGGTGATATTTAAACCACTTCTCTTTAGGGAGATCAATATGAGCAGCAAATGATTCACACAATGAAGCTACTATCACAGAGTCAAGTCCATATTTAGCGCTAAAATCACAAAAAGTATTTGTTTCGACAAAGGATTTAACGCAATCAAACTTGAGATTCATACCGGACTCCTTACCTTCATCAAACTCCCAATCTTCAGAGTTGCATTTAATTCTTTCCAATAAATTCCATTTGAAGTCAATATCTCTCTTCATAAAAGAACCGGTACAAGAAGTGTCAAGCATGGTGTGATTATCATGAGAAAGCCGAGCATAAAACTTCTGAATAATAATTTCTCTCGAGAGCTCATGGTTGGGGCATGAATATAACATTGACTTAAGCCTCCCCCAAGCTTGAGCGATACTTTCTCTATCACGAGGCCAAAAGTTATAGATATAATTTCGATCACGATGTACCAAATGCATAGGATAAAACTTTTGATGAAATTCCAATTTCAATCGGTAGTAGTTCCATGATCCAGTATCATCACATAGCCTATACCATGTCAATGCTTTATCCCTCAAAGATAAGGGAAAGACCTTCTTCTTGACCTCATCCTCGGGCAAACCTGCAAGCTTAAATAAACCAAAAACTTCATCTACATAGATTAGATGCAAGTCGGGATGTGATGTTCCATCTCGTGTAAAAGGATTAGCCAACAATTTCTCTAGCATACCCGAAGGAATTTCATAACAAATATTTTCAGTAGGTGTAGCAGGTTGAGGAGCAACTCCTTGTGCTTCCGCTCGAGGTGAAGATATCCCAAACAAGCTCCTCAAAGGATTAGTTTCCATAGTGACAGGTGACAATCAATTTCAGCACACTATATCAATGTTTCCTTACCAAATTCCATTTACCAAAGGCGCTTCACTCCCCGGCAACGGCGCCAGAACAGAGTCTTGATGACCCACAAATGTAGGGGATCTATCGTAGTCCTTTTGATAAGTAAGAATGTCGAACCCAACAAGGAGCAGAAGGATCTGACAAGTGGTTTCCAGCAAGGTATTCTGTGCAAGCACTGAAATTATCGGTAAGAGATAGTTGTGTGGTAAGATGATTCATAGCAAGTAGCAAGTAACAATAGTAACAAAGGTGCGGCAAGATGGCCCAATCCCTTTTGTAGCAAGGGACAAGCCTGAACAAACTCTTATAGGAGGTAAAGCGCTCCCGAGGACACGTGGGAATTTCTGTCAAGCTAGTTTTCATCATGTTCATATGATTCGCGTTCGCTACTTTGATAGTTTGATATGTGGGTGGACCGGTGCTTGGGTGCTTCCCTTACTTGGACAAACATCCCACTTATGAATGACCCCTCTCGCAAGCATCCGCAACTACGAAAGAAGATTTAAGACAAAGTCTAACCATAGAATTAAACTAGTGGGCCCATATCAGCCCCTTACGAAGCAACACATAAACTAGGGTTTAAGCTTCTGTCACTCTAGCAACCCATCATCTACTTAATACTTCCCAATGCCTTCCTCTAGTCCCAAATAAGGGTGAAGTGTTATGTAGTCGACGTTCACATAACACCACTAGAGGAGAGACAACATACAACGCATCAAAATATCGAACGAATACCAAATTCACATGACTACTTATAGCAAGACTTATCCCATGTCCTCAGGAACAAAAGTGACTACTCACAAAGCATAATTATATTCATAACCAGAGAGGTATTTAATAGCATCAAGGATCTGAACATATAATCTTCCACCGAGTAATCCAACTAGCATCAACTACAAAGAGTAATCAACACTACTAGCAACCTTACAAGTACCAATCGGAGTCGCAAGATGGAGATTGGTTACAAGAGATGAACTAGGGTTTGGAGATGAGATGGTGCTGATGAATATGTTGATGGTGATGAGTCCCCTCCGATGACAGGAGTGTTGGTGATGACGATGGCGACGATTTCTTACTCTGGGAGGGAAGTTTCCCCGGCAGGACGACCCTGCCGGAGCTCTAGATTGGTTCTGCTCAAGTTCCGCCTCGTGGCCGCGGAAATTCCTCTCGAAAGCCTCCTCTTGATTTTTTTGGAAGGAAACCCTCCTTATAGCAAAATAGGGGAGCCAGAGGGCCAACAGGGAGCCCACAAGCCCCCTAGGCGCGACCAGGGGGTAGGTCGCGCCTAGCAGGCTTGTGGCCTCCTGGTGGTTCCCCTCTGGTACTTCTTCCGCCCAGTATTTTTTATAAATTGCAAAATAGTTCCGCGTTGATTTTCACGGCTTTTGGAGTTGCGCAGAATAGGTATCTCAAACTTGCTCCTTTTTCAGGCCAGAATTCCAGCTATCGGCATTCTCCCTCTTCATGTAAACCTTGTAAAATAAGAGAGAAAAGGCATAAGTATTGTACCGTGAAGTGTAATAACAGCCCATAAAGCGATAAATATCAACATGAAAGCATGATGCAAAATGGACGTATCAGCCACGTCTTGTAAACTTCTGGAATTTCCTCACGAGCATTGCAAGCTCCTATCCAAGTTCTTCAAGATCACCAATGCTGCAATCCGAGTCTTCTTCTTCAAATGAGGAAATTGCTTTGGCCTTTAGGTCACCAGGTCTAGAATAGCTTGGTCCATACAGACCTCTCTTTTCTTCCTGTTGGAATTCATGAGTATTGAGTCTTTCGAGTATATCAGCAGGATCAAGCATCTTATAGTCTGATCTTTCTTGAATCATCAGAACAAAAGTGTCAAATGATGAATACAAAGATCTTAGCAGTTTCTTCACAACTTCATGGTCAGTGATGTCTCGAGCTCCCAGTGCTTGTAGTTCATTTGAGATGTCAGTGAGGCGATCAAAGGTATCTTGGCATCTTTCATTGTCAAGCCTCTTGAAGCGATTGAAGAGATTGCGAAGAACATCAATACGAGAGTCACGCTGAGTTGATATTCCTTCATTGACTTTGGACAGCCTTTCCCAGATTTGTTTTGCTGAGCCCAAAGCACTCACTCTGCCATGCTGACCTTTGCTCACATGGCCACAGATGATATTGTTCGCTTGAGAATCAAGTTGCTTGAATTTCTTCACATCAGCAGCAGAGACAGTAGCAGTAATGGAGGGAACACCATGTTCCACAATATACCAGAGATCATTGTCAATTGCTTGAAGATGCATTTGCATCTTGGTCTTCCGGTAGGGGAAGTCCTTTCCTTCGAAAGTAGGACATCCTGCAGTAACCTTCGTCATGCCTGCAGTCGACATAACTAAAACTCCAGGTGGTTAAACCAAAATCACACAGAACAAGGGAGTACCTTGCTCTGGTATCAACTGAAAGTGCGTTATATCTACTAGAGGGGGGTGAATAGGAGATTTTTAGAATTTCATCGCTCTGGAAATTCCTTATGAGGAAATTCCTCACTGATGAATAACTTGCAGCGGAAACAGCAAATGATCACGAGTGCAAAGTATTACAACAACAGTTTTCTCAATGAGGATTATGAAAAACAGTTTGCACAGTACGCACGCACAAAGTAAGCAGGTGAGGATTAACTAGTGTTAAGAATTTGAGGTTGAGGAAATTCAGAGAAAGTCTTCAAGAAATTATTCAATCAGAGGCAATGTAAATCTTCGACATACAATATTGAGGAATTGAAAGAGTTGAAGAGATAGAACCCGTATCACACTGAAGACAGTTGTTGATGACCCAGTTCCAACTACTGTGACAGTCGTACGTCTGGTTTGGAGCGGCTTGGTATTGAAACCAAATGACACACAATCCCGGGACACACAGTCCCTACCGTATTCTCTTTGAGCTAAGGACACACATTCCTCGCCCAACACTCGTGGTAAGTCTTCACGGCAGACTTCCAAACCCTCACAAACTCGATCACCCAGTGATCCACAATTGACTGCTGGATTGCTCTAGACCATGATGCCTAACCGTCTGGAGGATGCACAATCCTCAAAGGTAAAAGGCTTCAGTTCCACACAGGAACAAATTCTTCAGTGATGCTCAATCACTTGGTTTTTGGTTTGTGGTTTGGTGTTTGGGGTATTTCCTCACTAATGATTTACTCTCGAAGACTCTGAGGAATTTGGGTTGCTCTAAATGACAAGTGTCAGTTTCTCGCGGAGCAGCCAACCAGCTAATGGTTGTGGGGGGCGGCTATTTATAGCCTAGGAGCATCCCGACATGATTTGACATTAATGCCCTTAAATATTATGACCGTTGGTGTGGATAAGATCGGTGAGGTGGCGCGAATCGTGGCAACGGTCGGGACTCTCAACTGTGAGAGTCCTCATGTCTCTCATATTCCTCACTTGAGGCTTTTGTAGGATTAGGCTTGGGTTGAGCATCATGAGGAAATTCATTCCATAGTGTTACCTTGACCCCCTTTAACAGTACGGTGTTCCTATGACTCAAGAGTGAAGAAAAATAAAACAGAAAGAATAAATCTTCACGCTTCAAAGTCTTTGGACTGATTTTCTTCAGGACACACCGAGTAACTCATCTTCAGTATCTTCATGAGGAATATCAATTTCATTGCAATTTCTTCGTGATTCAAATCTTTAGCATAAGACCAATTTCTTCAGCCGAAGATATACATTTTTAGGGGTCGATATTCATCGAATAACTACAACTCTTCACCTACTTATAGATCATGTGTACACTCATGAACACATTAGATACTTAACCTATAAGTCTTCAAACCACCAAAATCACTATGGGCACTAGATGCACTTACATGTAGCCTTGGGCTACAAGCCGTGCCTTATTCCTCACCACTTGACCATCCTCATCTTGCTTGTTTCGGAAAATCCACTTGGTGCCGATGATATTGTGCTTGCGAGGATCTGGTCGTCTGACGAGTTCCCACACATCATTTAGCTTGAACTGAAGAAGTTCATCTTGCATGGCTTGAATCCACTCAGGTTCCATGAAGGCTTCACCAACTTTTGAGGGTTCTGTGATAGACACAAAAGAGGAATGCCCACAAAAGTTAACTAAATGTGAAGCTTTTGATCGAGCGAGAGGACCTGGCGCATTGATGTCATCGATGATTTTGTCGAGTTCCACTTCATTTGCAATCCTTGGATGGGCTGGTTGAAGATTTTGTCTGGGCCGAGGAATTTGATCTGGAGCAATTTCCTCAGGTGCACCTGCTTGAATTTCATTGGTGTTGGGGACGATTTCTTCAGCAATTTCCTTAGTAGGAATGATATCTTCAGTAGCTTTGAGGTTGATAGCTTCCTCAAGAGATAATTTGTCTCGCACGGGAGGCAATTGCTCTCTTTGCAGACCATTAGTTTCATCGAACCGCACATCTAAAGTTTCAACAACCTTATTGTGATAGGTGTTGAAGACTCTGTAGGTGTGCGAGTCTTTTCCATAACCAAGCATAAAACCCTCATGTGCTTTAGGTGCAAATTTTGAGCTATGGTGAGGATCTCTAATCCAGCATCTTGCACCGAAGACTTTGAAATAACTTACATTGGGTTTCTTGCCAGTGAGGAGTTCATATGAGGTTTTCTTGAGGAATTTGTGAAGATATACCCTGTTGATGATGTGGCAAGCAGTGTTGATTGCTTCGAGCCAGAAACGACGAGGAGTCTGATATTCTTCAAGCATAGTTCGTGTCATTTCAATGAGAGTCTTGTTCTTGCGCTCAACGACGCCATTCGGTTGAGGAGTATGAGGAGCAGATAATTCGTGAGTAATACCAAGTTCATCAAGATAATCATCAAGACCAGTGTTTTTGAATTTTGTCCCATTGTCACTCCTGATGTGTTTGATCTTCACGCCAAAGTTTGTCAAGGCCCTTGAGGAAAATCGTTTGAAGACTTCCTGCACTTCGATTTTATATAGAATGATATGTACCCAAGTATAGCAAGAATAGTCATTAACGATGACAAAGCCATATAAAGATGCTGCATTGGTTAGATTGGCATAATGAGTAGGTCCAAACAGATCCATGTGAAGCAATTCAAACGGGCGAGTGGTAGTCATGATAGTCTTCGAGGGGTGTTTGGATCTCGTCATTTTTCTAGACTCACAAGCACCGCAGAGGTGGTCCTTGAGGAATTTGACGGATTCGATGCCTATCACATGCTTCTTCTTCGCCAGTGTGTGCAAATTCCTCATGCATGCATGACCTAGACGTCGATGTCATAGCCAGCCTTCTGAGGTTTTTGCTAGTAAGCATGTGGATGGTTGAGGACATGTGAAAAAAATCAACAATGTACAAATCTCCTCTCCTAAAGCCTTCAAAGACTTTATATTTGTTAGATTCCATGATGACTACGCATCTGTATTTTCTAAAGATAACAACCATATCAAGATCACAAAGCATTGAGACTCACATGAGCTTAAACCCAAGGGATTCGACAAGCATGACTTTGTCCATGTGCCTGTCCTTGGAAATAGCCACTTTGCCAAGTCCCAATACCTTGCTTTTACCTTTATCAACATAAGTGATTTGCTTCAGTGGTGATGGAGTCAGTGGCATATTCATCAACAAGCTTTTATGACCATTCATGTGGTTTGTGCAACCACTGTAAAGAACCCACTCTGTATTCTTGGGTTTGTCATCTCGCAGATGAATTAGTACAGCTTACCATCTCATATGCTTCAGACTTGAAGATTATGATTTCAATGTCATCAGATAGGAATTTCACCATAAACAGTAAATTTGAGGACGTGTGAAATGTCATCATTTCATCAATTTTAGCTTGCGTCCAATCAAGCATTTTCCTCAGGTCTCCAGCAAATTCTTCAGATGATGATTTTCATCTGGAGTCCTGACCTGCACAAGTGATTAGTTCAATTTCTTCACCACCCACATCTGAAGGGGTGGCAAAGAGTTCATCATCCTTGAGCACCATCTGATAAAGGGGGCATTGAAGCTAATGCACTTCTTTTCATAGTAGGGGGATTTGAGTACTCTAATGAATAGCAGAGAAGTTCTTTGAGGATTTATGAACATAATGATTTGAGGAATAATGCTCATATTCATATCCCTTGTAATTTCCGTGCATATCAGAAGCATTAGCACAAGTACGAGTATAGTATTGTCCATTTGAGGATTTTGATCCTCTTGAAGACTTTGGTCCACCTAAGGAATTTGATCTAGGGTTCAGGTTCTTCATAGGTGGTGTCATGAGGACATTCACTTGAAGATTTTCCAAGCAACTTTTGGGGACCCAGATTTTCCTCAGGGGTGGTCCATTCTCACAGTTAGTTCCAATATATCGAGCAAATACTTCACCAGATTGATTTTTGAAAAGTTTAGTTGGAGTCAAATGACTCATCTTAGGAATAGGATAATTCACATGCAAAGCCTGTTAGAGTGGATGGATCGACGAGAGGAGCTTTAGCAGCAACCCATGAGGTATTGGGGTACTGCTCAGGTTTCCAGTATGATCCATCAGCATTCAATTTCCTCTCGAAGGCTATTCCTTATTTCCTTGGGTTCCTGTTCAAAATCTGCCTTTTGAGCACGTCACAAAGGGTTTGATGCGCTTTGAGACTTTTGTATATGTTTGTCACATACAATTCCTTCAACCCCGCATTTTCGTGAGTATCATTTGTGGTTTCCTTAAGTGATGAATTTGATACCACAAGAATAGTTGAAGAATTTGTAGCGATAGAAGCATTTGATGATTCTGGTGAAGAATTGGCAGTTTCACACTTGATGCATTTGAGACATGGTGGAGTGAATTCAACCTGAGCGGCGCCGATCTGTTGAGCAAGCAATGAATCATTTTCCATTTGAAGATCATCATGAGACATTTTCAACTTCTCAATATCAATTTTCCTTTGAAGAAATTCATAGGAAAGTTTCTCATGATCAGCCAAGAGTGTGCCATAACGATTTTGAAGACTATCAAATCTAGAGTGAAGACTTTTCACATCTTCAGTGAGGACTTGACTGTGATTCATTTCATCATTCAACAGATCATCGCTTCCATCTAGCAGTTTTTGAAGCTTTTCAATGGCACTTTGACATTTAGAGCAACCCAAATTCCTGAGAGTCTTCAAGAAAAAATCATCAAGTGAGGAAATACCCCAAACACTAAACCCCAAACCCAAAAAATAAGTGATTGAGCATCACTTAAGAATTTGTTCGTGTGTGGAACTGAGGCCTTTTACCTTTGAGGACTGTGCATCCTCCAGGCGTTTAGGCGTCATGGTCTAGAGCATCCAACAGTCAATTGTGGATCGTCGGGTGACCGAGTTTGTGAGGGTTTGGAAGTCTGCCCTGAAGACTTACCACGAGTGTTGGGCGAGGACTATGTGTCCTTAGCTCAAGGAGAATATGGTAGGGACTGTGTGTCCCGGGACTGTGTGTCCCAGGACTATGTATCCTTTGGTTTCAATACCAAGCCGCTCCAAACCAGACGTACAACTGTCACAGCAGTTGGAACTGGGTCATCAACAACTATCTTCATCGTGATACGGGTTCTATTTTTCAACTCTTTCAATTCCTCAAATTGTATGTTGAAGACTTTGATATGCACTGTTGAAGAATTTTCTTGAAGACTTTCTCTGAATTTCCTCAACCTCAAATTCTTCACATAGGATAATCTTCGCCTGGTTACTCCGTACATGCGTACTGTGCAAACCGATTCTCATAATCTTCACCAAGTAATCTGCTGTAGTAGTTTTGCACTTCTGATCCTGCGCTATTTCCGCTGCACTTAATTCATCATTGAGGAATTTCCTCACAAGGAATTTCCTCAGCGATGAAATTCTAAAAATCGCCTATTCACCCCCTCCTCTAGTCGATATAACGCACTTTCAAGTTCAAGCTAAATGACGTATGGGAACTTACCAAAAGACCAGATCCTCGCAAGCACAACATCATCGGCACCAAGTGGATCTACTGAAACAAGCAATATTACTCTACATGAAATGTATGCTAACCATCACAATATTACTCTACATCAAATGTATGTGAAAGTGCATTCCTCAATGGTAAGCTTGAGGAAGAAGTATATGTTGCTTAGCCCCGAGGTTTTGAAGACCCGAAGCATCCTGACAAAGTCTTCAGACTCAAAAGACACTCTATGGCCTCAAGCAAGCCCCTCGGGTGTGGTGTGATACATTGAAGGAATTCCTCATGAAGAAAGGCTTCAAACCCGGTTCACTTAATCCTACCCTTTTCACAAAATCCTATGACAATGAACTGTTTGTGTGCCAAATATATGTCGACGACATTATTTTTGGTTGTACTGACAAATGTTACAGTGATGAATTTGCCTACGTGATGGGTGAAGAATATCAAATGTCCATGATGGGGGAGGTGGAATTCTTCTTAGGTCTGCAAATTCGTCAACAACGCAATGGTATCTTCATATCTCAGGAGAAGTACCTCAAGGATGTTCCGAGGAAATTCAGCATGCATGAATGCAAAGGCGTCAAGATACCTATGCCTACCAACGGCTACCTCTGTACTGACGAAATGGTATAGATTTCAATCAGCAGGTATATCGCTCTATGATTGGCTCTTTATTGTACCTATGTGCATCTAGGCCAGATATTATGCTTAGTGTTTGCATGTGTGCACGTTTTCAAGAAAAATCGAAGGAATCACACCATAAGGCTGTGAAACATATTCTTCGATATCTAGGTCACACACCAACACTAGGATTATGGTATCCCAAGGGCTCAAATCTTCACCTCGTTGGATATTCTGATTCTCATTATGCGGGTGACCGTGTGGATCGCAAGTCAACATGAGGCACATGTCATTTCCTTGGAAGATCGTTAGTTTGCTGGTCCTCAAAGAAGCAGAACCGTGTATCACTCTCCACTAATGAAGCTGAATACATTGCTGCTGGATCTTGTTGTGCTCAACTTGTATGGTTAAAGCAAACCCTGAGAGACCACGACATCAACATGAAGAACGCGCCCCTCTACTATGACAATGAGAGTGCAATCAAGATCGCCTACAACCCAGTACAACACTCGAATACTAAGCAAATTCAGATTTGTCATCATTTTCTTCGAGACCATGTCCTCAAGGGCAATATCATCATCGATCATGTGAAGACTGACAATCTGCTAGCATCTTCGTCGCCGGTGAGGAAAAGCTTCACTGCCTCGCCCTCGCCGTTGCCGGACTCACACCGACTGCGGAACATCTTCTTCCGCCACCGCCGTAGCTCTCTTCAGTCGCCAAGTTAGGGCACTAAAGATCTGGACTGAAGAACTTCTCTCTTTTACTGCTTCAGTTCATCGAGTTATTCGCACAGGGTAAAAAATGTCAGCTGATGAATCTCTAGGTTCTCATCAACTTAATTCATTTGCAGCGTTTCTTGAAGAAACATTACCTGTGTCCTCCGAAGCATCAATAATACATATTCCTCAGCAAAAGCCTGTGCTGAAGAAAATGGAGGAAGACAGAAAACAGAAGGGTGGCAAGAAGCTGGAACAGAACACTGCCTTTGAGATCCCTCAGGAGATCTATGTTGATTACTGCATGCCAGATGAAGAAATTCATGGCAAAGAGACTATGGCTAAACACAAAATCAGGCTTCAAAAAATTGAACACAAGTGGGCAAAGGAGTGGAAGGAATACAAATATGTCACTCCAAAATATGCAAAGAAGTTTGCCCTCAAACCTCCACGCAAAAGATTGTCATGGGGAGATCAACAAGTAGCACATCCCTCAAGTGTAGCCACTATTGAGGATTACCCTAATGAAAAAGACAAGTATTTGTCTAAGATGAAGAAACATGCTAAAGCAGCAGTCACAAAATTCAATGAGGACTCTGCTGCTGCAGCTACAGCTGCTACTTCTTCTGCTGCTGAGGCCTCTGCTACAGAACAACCTCAGAAGAAGATTCTGGTGAAGAAACAGAGTCTCAAACCAAAAGCCTCATTTGCAGTCTCAAAAGAGCAAATTCCTCAGAAAATTGCTATAACTACAGTGTCTTCACCTCGTTAGCAGAAGCAGCTCAGTAAGCTTCAAACAGAAAACACAAGTTCCTCTGTGTCATCTGCCTCGGGCTCAGCTTCAAAATCCTCACTTGGTCACTTGAAGACTAAGATGACTGCTGGTAGAGGCACCAAGCCAAGTCCAAGCAAAGTCGTCAACATTCCTTCCCCATCAGAAGGAAGCGAAGAATATGATGATGAAACTCTTCAAACCATCATCAGAAACAAGTAGGAAAGAGGTGCACATGCCACTGGTAGCACCATACCTCTTGCACTGGATCCAAAAGTACTGTTGAATTTCATCGATCTCTGGTATGAGGATCCAAACACTCCAGTTGATGACTTGAAGCTTCCTCCTGGAGTAAGCCATATGGTTGCTACATTCATCAATGAAGCAAAATGGAAGGATCGACAAGCTACTCAAGCTAGGCTTGCAAAAGTTAAGAAGGAGAAATATTTGAAGCAAAACCTTCTTAACCTGACGCCTAAGAAACTTGTTTCCACTCAGGCAGAACTGAAAACCCTCACTCACACGTATGCAAGTCTTCATGCTGATCGGAAAGGGGTCAAAGTGCAATTCCTCAAAGCCGCAACTGCTACTATTTATTAATACAATAGCAAAATTGCCGCTCCAAAGCCTCAACCAAATCCTCAGTCAAGCTATAATGTGCAATTGACTGAGGACGATGAAGATGAAGAACCAGTTGTTGAGGAAATTCCTCAGAATACATCGGCTGAAGAATCTGCCAGGCCTGACACTCAAGCAACACGTGATGAAATTGCACCTTCGGCAAAATCTTCAAAGGTGAAGAAAGTGACTACTCCATGTGCATCAGACGTGAAGAAAACTAAAGTTGTTGAAAATGAAGCTAAGAAGAGAAAAGCTTCAGCTACTTCAGAGTCTTCAGAGGCGAAACGCCTGAAGACTGAGGCAAACTCATCATAAGCTCCAGTGGATGCTACTCCCCTCAATGTAGCACCATCATATATGATGGTTCCATTCGGTGAAGAACACATCATTCCAAAAGGGGATGGTGAAATGAAGGACAATCACTTTGGTGCATCCACACCAATGGATGAGGAAATTCAAACAAATGAAATTCCTCAAGACACAACACCTCCAATGATTGCTGATGAAGTGAAGGGTGATGCAGACATTGGATGCAGTATACGTGTGATCGATGATGAGTTATGGGAAGAGGCTCACCCTAACTCGCCAAGATCAGCTCAAATTCCACAAACTCCTGTAGCCACAAAGATTCTAACTGGCTCTGAAGAAAAGAGCACACATGAGGAATCAGCACATGACCAAGAATCAGCTACATCAGTTGAAGAAACTGCATCACAAAATACTGCAACTGCCTCCTCAAATCAGTAAAATCCTCAAGCTGAAGAAAATGCTCCTGCTCAAAATGTGAAACTGCAATTGTAGTGGTCAATCCGGAAACTGCAATTGTAGTGGACACAACTCCTGAGAATGAACACAAACATAATCTTCAACCGAAGCCTCATCAACCCCTCTCCAAAAGGCCAAAGTTTCAGAAGCAAGATTTCTATGATGAACGCATTAATTCATAGGAGAGAATCCTTATGACAAGCTCCGCATCAGGCACAAAAAGTTCTGGACCAGAAATCAACTCAACTACTATGCTTCTGTGCTGTGTGGAAGGCAGAAGATATTTATTCATACCCATATTCCTCACTTTGACCTCGAGGAAATTCCCCGCTTCGCCCCAGTACTCAATGTTCTTCACGATGCACGACTTTTGACATTCTGCACATCTATTGGGGACTGGAATACTGAGATCATCTTTCAGTTATACGCCACATTGCACATCTCTGGTGACCCCAATGACATCAACTCATGGGTTCTAGACTGGATGACTCAGCATACACACTACAAGGCTCCAACCACAAAATTGCTTCGAGCTACTCCACTTCCAATTCCTTCAGATGAAGCAATTAGACTCTATGATGAAAGAGAACTACCAAATCATCTGATGGAAGTCCTCATGAAACCTTTGGCTCTAGGTCAACCACCCAGAACAACATTCCTAGTGAAGGAATTGTTGTATGTGCCCAGGACACTTTACAGAATACCGTTGTATTCCATCACACCAATCAAGGGCCATGACAAGGAAGAAGATGTAGTTGGGATTATGAAGAATATCCTATTTCACGTTGTTCATGGTACCAAGATGAATCTTCATGATTTCTTCTTGAGGACTTTGGCTGACAATGCCTTATCACCATTTGAGATGAAGATTTATGCACCTTGGATCATGATTTTTGTCAGAAACAGATCTGCCATCAACTACCAAGCTGGCTTTCAGAATCACCTCGGCTATGTGCCGCCTCTCAAAGTCATCAATAGAACTTTGAACCTGTTGAAGTCAAAGGAAAATATGTGAGTGATGAAGGAAGTCGATCCCTGGATGGTCAATTTCGCATGCCCGCCTCTTCTTCTTCATATGATGACACTGCCACTCAAGAGTGTGATGGCAGAGCAAAGCCTCCAAGCCCAACTGCCCCAAGGGTGGTGAGTAACATAGAGCTTCTCCTCAGTCTTCACCAGAAAGTCGTTTGCAATCACAAGTGGGTAAAACGCAGTTTGGCGTCATTGTGAAAACCCTCAATGCGACTCAATATGGAGTGAAGAAAAATAACTATTATCTTCATGAGGTATTTGATCGCACTTGGGCCACCTTGGCTCATCTGAAGACTCGTGAGGAACTAGCAAAAATGGAATTTACTCAAGACATTGACTAGTTCTGGCCTCCAAAGAAGAAATTCAAGCCAATTCCAGTTCCTGCCTTGGAGGACAGCTCATTTTCTTCATTCCGCACTGCAGAATCAGATGAAGAACCTAAGGATACTGCAACTGGTCCAACCAAGAAGTCGGCCACCAAGAATCCTCATGCCTGTACATCAACACAAAAGTGAAATTCTTCACGGGCATTAGTCCTCAGTTTTTCCCCTTTTTCATCACTTGAAGACAAAGGGGGAGAAATCTGAGAGTTAGTCTTCAAGCGGGATTCTATCCATGGGCTTATAAACTTTATTAAGTTACAACCTCTTGGCTCTTCTAAAGTTTTTGATGTAATGAGTTGTAACTTAAGCCCGATGGTGTTCTGACTCTTTTGAACGTGTTTCTTCGCATGCTTATTCCTCAATTTTATTAATGCAGGCATGTTAAAATTCGTCAAACACCATTTTTTCATCATGCATTTCTAATTCTTCATACTATATGTTAAATGCAATCATAAATTGCAAGATACATGGGGAGATCTCCATGATACAAAACATCAATGTGCATCTGCTGTCAAAGCAAATTCCTCAAAACATGCACATCTTCACGGGGATTTTCTATGTATCTTAATTTCAAATTCCTCAAACTCAGTACTTACATTCCATATTATTATCCCTGTTGAAAACTTAACCTAATTGTCATCAACCACCAAAAAGGGGGAGATTGTAAGTGCATCTAGTGCCCCTTAGTGATTTTGGTGGTTTGAAGACTTATAGGTTAAGAGACTGATATGTTTGTGAGTGTACACAGGCTTTATAAGTCTTTGAGGAGTTTGAGTTATTCGATGGATATTGACCCCTAAAAATGTATGTCTTCGGGTTAAGACTTTGGTCATTACTTGAAGACTTTGATCGCAAAGAAATTGCAAAGAAATTGACATTCCTCATGAAGATATTGAAGATTAGAAATTCGGTGTGTCCTTAAGAAAAACACTCTAAATACTTTGAAGCCTGAAGATTACATTTTCTGTTTCATTTTCTTTACACTTGAGTCATAGGAACACCGTACTGTTAAAGGGGGTCGAGGTAAACTACGGAATGATTTTCCTCATGATGCTCAACCCAAGCCTAGATCTACCAAAGCCTCGAAGTGAGGAATATGAGAGACATGAGGACTTTTAGAGTTGAAAGTTCCGACCGTTGCCGCACCACGCGCCACCTCACTGATCTTAACCACCCAATGGTCATATTATTTAAGGGCATTTACGTCAAATCATGTCAGGATGCTCCCAGGCTATAAATAGCCGCCCCCCACAACCACTGGTTGGCTAGCTGCTCCCCGAGAAACTGACGCTAGTCATTTAGAGCAACCTAAATTCCTCAGAGTCTTCGAGAGAAAATCTTCAAGTGAGAAAATACCCCAAACACCAAACCCGAACCAAAAACCCAAGTGATTGAGCATGACTGAAGAATTTGTTCCTCTGTGGAACCGACACATGCTACCTTTGGGAACTATGTATCCTCCAAACGGTAAGGCGTCATGGTCTAGAGCATCCAGCAGTCAATTGTGGATCGTCGGGTGACCGAGTTTGTGAGGGTTTGGAAGTCTGCCCTGAAGACTTAACATGAGTGTTGGGCGAGGACTGTGTGTCCTTAGCTCAAGGAGAATAATGTAGGGAATGTGTGTACTTTCGTTTCAATACCAAGCCACTCCAAACCAGACATACAACTGTCACAACAGTTGGAACTAGGTCATCAACAACTGTCTTCATCGTGATACAGGTTCTATTTCTTCGACTCTTTCATTTACTCAATTGTATGTTGAAGACTTTGATATGCATTATTCGAAGAATTTGTTTGAAGACTTTCTCAGAATTTCCTCAACCTCAAATTCTTCACTTGAGTTAATCTTCACCTGCTTGGTGTGTACTTGCGAACTGTGCAAACCGAATCTCTAAAATATCATTGAGTACTTTGTTGTAGAGGTTTTTGCACACCCGATCCTGTACTATATCCGATGCACTTAGTTCATGACTGAGGACTTTCCTCAATAGGAATTTTCTCAGTGATGAAATTTTAAAAATCTCCTATTCACCCCCTCTAGTTGATATAACGCACTTTCAATATGGCTTTGTCATTGTTGATGACTATTCTTGCTATACTTGGATACACATCATTCTGTATAAAACTGAAGTGCACGAAGTCTTCAAATGATTTTCCTCAAGGGCCTCGATGAACTTCGGCGTCAAGATCAAACACATCAGGAGTGATAATGGGACATAATTCAAAAATACTAGTCTTGATGATTATCTATATGACCTTGGTATTACTCACGAATTGTCTGCTCCTTATACTCCTCAACAAAATGGCGTCGTTGAACGCAAGAGCATGACTCTGGTTGAAATGGCACGGACTATGCTTGAAGATTATCAGACTCCTCGTCGCTTCTGGCCTGAAGCAATCAACACTGCTTGCCACATCATCAATAGGGTATATCTTCACAAATTCCTTAAGAAAACCTCATAGGAACTCCTCACTGAGAAGAAACCCAATGTAAGTTATTTCAAAGTCTTTGATGCAAGATGCTCGATTAGAGATCCTCACCATAGTTCAAAGTTTGCACCTAAAGCACATGACGGTTTTATGCACACCTACAGAGTCTTTAACACCTATCACAACAAGGTAGTTGAATATTACTCTACATCAAATGTATGTGAAAAGTGCATTCCTCAATGGTAAGCTTGAGGAAGAAGTATATGTTGCTTAGCCCCCAGGTTTTGAAGACCCAAAGCATCCTGACAAAGTCTTCAGACTCAAAAAGGCACTCTATGGCCTCAAGCAAGCCCCTCGGGTGTGGTGTGATACATTGAAGGAATTCCTCATGAAGAAAGGCTTCAAACCCGGTTCACTTAATCCTACCCTTTTCACAAAATCCTATGACAATGAACTGTTTGTGTGCCAAATATATGTCGACGACATTATTTTTGGTTGTACTGACAAATGTTACAGTGATGAATTTGCCTACGTGATGGGTGAAGAATATCAAATGTCCATGATGGGGGAGGTGGAATTCTTCTTAGGTCTGCAAATTCGTCAACAACGCAATGGTATCTTCATATCTCAGGAGAAATACCTCAAGGATGTTCTGAGGAAATTCGGCATGCATGAATGCAAAGGCGTCAAGATACCTATGCCTACCAACGGCTACCTCTGTACTGACGAAATGGTATAGATTTCAATCAGCAGGTATATCGCTCTATGATTGGCTCTTTATTGTACCTATGTGCATCTAGGCCAGATATTATGCTTAGTGTTTGCATGTGTGCACGTTTTCAAGCAAAATCGAAGGAATCACACCATAAGGTTGTGAAACATATTCTTCGATATCTAGGTCACACACCAACACTAGGATTATGGTATCCCAAGGGCTCAAATCTTCACCTCGTTGGATATTCTAATTCTCATTATGCGGGTGACCGTGTGGATCGCAAGTCAACATGAGGCACATGTCATTTCCTTGGAAGATCGTTAGTTTGCTGGTCCTCAAAGAAGCAGAACCGTGTATCACTCTCCACTAATGAAGCTGGATACATTCTTGTTGGATCTTGCTGTGCTCAACTGCTATGGATGAAGCAAACCCAGAGAGACTACGACATCAACATGGAGAATGTGCCCCTCTACTCGACAATGAGAGTGCAATCAATATCGCCTACAACCCAATACAATACTCGAAGACCAAGCACATCCATATTCGTCATCATTTTCTTCATGACCATGTACTCGAGGGCAATATGTGACAGCTCGAGACCGACGCTCCAGAAGATTCCCCCTTTATTCCGTTTTCGTCGTGTGACTTATTTGTTTGTTGCTCACATCATCACATCATTCGCATCATCAGCATTTCATCGGCACTCCGTTGCCACCAGTTTTCAAAACCTGCATCCGTTGTTAGTTGTCGGTTCCCTCCGCGTTCATCGTTGACCGTGTTGAGCCCGACCACACAAGCACGCGCCCGTGGCATCGTCAAACCCTTGTTTTTAAAAGTGGGTATAAAGATTTCTCTGATTGGGTTGAAACTTGGCGTGCGGTCTTATTTAGACATAGGTAGGCCGCCTGCCAAATTTCGGCGCAATCAGAGTTCGTCTGGTACCCGAACGGTCCACCGTAGCGGCACCGTCTTCGGCTATTCGTCGGACGTGTTTCGGTGTTTTAAATCGCGTTGCCGCGTCGTTCCATTTCCCTCTCGTCTCCGGCTAGCCACTCTACACATCCCACCTATCCATTTCCGCGTCCGTGGCCGTCCAATCGCGATCCCGTGGTCGAAAATGGAGCCGGATTCGGATAACCCTCTCCCTTCTTGTAATGAATTGAGTTTTCCCTTTAGAGTTATCTTATCGGATTGAGTCATTAAGAACACTTGATGTATGTCTTGCACGTGTCTATCTGTGGTGACAATGGGATATTCATGTGAGTACTTTATGTATATTTTGGTGATCAACTTGCGGGTTTCGTGACATTGGGAACCTATGCATATGGGTTGGCACACGTTTTGACTCTCCGGTAGAAACTTTGGGGCACTCTTTGAAGTTCTATGTGTTGGTTGAATAGATGATTCTGAGATTGTGTGATGCATATCGTATAATCATGCCCACGGATACTTGAGGTGACAATGGAGTATCTAGGTGACATTAGGGTCTTGGTTGATATGTGTCTTAAGGTGTTATTCTAGTACAAACTCTATGATGGATCGAACGAAAAGAATAGCTTCGTGTTATTTTACTACGGACTCTTGAATAGATTGATCAGAAAGAATAACTTTGTGGTGGTTTCGTACCCGACAATAATCTCTTCGTTTGTTCTCCGCTATTAGTTACTTTGGAGTGACTCTTTGTTGCATGTTGAGGGATAGTTATATGATCCAATTATGTTATCATTGTTGAGAGAACTTCACTAGTGAAAGTATGAACCCTAGGCCTTGTTTCCACGCATTGCAATACCGTTCGTGCTCGCTTTTATTATTAGTTACCTTGCTTTTTTTGTAATTTCAGATTACAAAAACCTATATCTACCATCCATTTTGCACTTGTATCACCATCTCTTCGCCGAACTATTGCACCTATACAACTTACCATTGTATTGGGTCTGTTGGGGACACAAGAGACTCTTTGTTATTTGGTTGCAGGGTTGCTTGAGAGAGACCATCTTCATCCTACGCATCCCGTGGATTGATAAACCTTAGGTCACCCACTTGAGGGAAAATTGCTACTGTCCTACAAACCTCTGCACCTGGAGGCCCAAGAACGTCTACAAGGAGAAGGTTGTGTAGTAGACATCAAGCTCTTTTCTGGCACCGTTGCCGGGGAGGTTAGCGCTTGAAGGTATATCTTTATATCTTGCAATCGAATCTTTTAGTTTCTTGTTCTATCACTAGTTTAGTCTATAGAAGAAAACTACAAAAAATGGAATTGAGGTTACCTCATATGCTTCATCTTTTCAATGTCTTTCGTGAAAATGATGGAAATGATAATTGTGCTCAAGTGCTAAAAGAAGAATTACATAGAATGCTTGGCATAAAATATGTGAATGATGAGCATGATTGGAATGTTGTTACTATGAATTCTTTGAATACCCATGATGCTAATGATATGCAAAGCCACAAGCTTGGGGATGCTATGTTTGATGAAGATGATCTTTTTAGTTCCCCCACTTTGAATGATCAAAATTATTATGATGAAAGCATGCCCCCTATATATGATGATTATTGTGATGATACTTATGCTATAAAGAAGAATGATGATAAAACTTGTCACAATTATGAGTACCCTCTTACTGAACATTACTCTTTTAATGTGGAAACAATTCGTAGTGTTCAAGTCTTTTACGATAGTCCCATTATTAATCATGAGAATAAATTTGCTATTGTGGAGAGTAGTAAAATTTCTATGCTTGTAGATCATGAAAAGAATGCTTTAGGTGCTGGTTATATTGTTGAATTCATTCATGATGCTACTGAAAATTATTATGAGAGAGGATCTTATGCTTCTACATATTGCAATAATATCAAGCTTCCTCTCCATGTATTGAAACTTTTGAAGTCATGCTTTTTATCTTCCTATGCTAGTTGATTCTTGATCCAATAAATTGTTTGATCACAAAATCCCTTTTCATAGGAAGTGGGTTAGACTTAAATGTGCTAGTCATATGCTCCATGATGCTTCCATTATGTTTCAGTCCTTATCTTTTATGTGAGCATCATTGAAATCATCATGCCTAGCTTGAAAGGCATTAAAGAAAAGTGCTTGTTGGGAGACAACCCAATATGTATCCTTAATGTTTTTGTGTGTTCGCATGATTAATATACTGTATTAATCATGTTTTATTGCCTTAGTTTCAATAAAGTGCCAAGTAAAGCCTTTATGATTAGTTTGGGTGATAGCTGTTTGATCTTGCTGGAAAAGACAGAAACTTTGCGCTCGCAAAATCATTTCTAATTTCTATCCAGAGATTGATTTTAGGTTGATTCTTTTTGCTTATAATTTATATACAAGTTTCCTTAATTGTAATAATTGTTTCATAATTTTTGAAAGTGCATAAGTATGGTTAGCATTCAGATCATTACAGATTGTTCTGTTTTTGACAGATTCTGTTTTCAATGCATAGTTTGCTTGTTTTGGCGTTTCCATAGATTATATTGAGTAATATAAGTTGTGGAAATAGTAAGATACAGTAGGCATTGTGTGAAAATAATTATGAGTCTTTTTTTGACAGTACCCAAGTGATTGATTTGATCGTTATCATCCTAACCCATCTCACGAAGTTCCGTTAAGTTTTGTGTTGTGAAGTTTTCAAGTTTTGGGTAGAGTTTCGATGGACCATGTAACAAGGAGTGGCAAGATCCTAAGCTTGGGGATTACTAAGGCACCCCAAAGCCATATTCAAGGACACCAAAGAGCCTAAGATTGGGGATGCCCCGGGAAGGCATCCCCTCTTTCGTCTTCAATCCTTCCGTAACTTTACTTCGAGTTATATTTTTATTCACCACATGATATGTGTTTTGCTTGGAGCGTCGTGTATTATAGGAGTCTTTGATTTTTGTTTTGTCACAATCCTCCTTGATGCATACCTTTTTGATAGGTACATGCACTCATCGTGAATTTGCTATAATACTCAATGAGCTTCACTTATATCTTTTGAGTTAGGCAATTTAGCTCGCATGTGTTTCACTTATATCTTTTGAGCTAGATAATTTTTCTCTAGTGCTTCTCTTAAATCTTTTTAGAGCACGGCGGTGTCATATTTTGTAGAAATAAAAACTCTCGATCTTCACTTATACCATTTTGAGAGTGCTCTCTCTAAGTAACTTGGTAATTGGCGTGTGCTATGAAATTAGTCCTAAAAATGATAGGCATCCAAAGAGGATATGATAAAAACTTCCATATTCATGTGCATTGATCAGTAAGAGAAGTTTGATTCCTCACATTAGTTTTGAGATATGGATATGGTAATATTAGGGTCATGTTAGTAGAGTGTTGTGAATCTAGAAATACTTGTGTTGAGGTTAGTGATTCCCGTAGCATGCACGTATGGTGAACCGCTATGTTAGGAATACGGAGCATAATTGATTTATTGATTGTCATCCTTTGTGTGGCGGTCGGGATCGCACGATGGTTAACACCTGCCAACCCTTCCCCTAGGAGTATGCTTTAGCACTATGTTTCGATTACTAATAAAAACTTTCGCAATAAGTATATGAGTTCTTCATGACTAATGTGAGTCCATGGTATAGATACACATTTACCTTCCACCATTGCTAGCCTCTCTAGTATCGCACAACTTTCGCCGGTGCACAAACCCACCATATACCTTCCTCAAAATAGCCACCATACCTACCTATTATGGCATTTTCATAGCCATTCCGAGATATATTGCCATGCACCTCCCACCGTTCCGTCTCATGACTTGTGTCGTCACTTTCATATTACCTTTGCATGATCGTAAGATAGCTAGCGAGATGTTTCAACGTCATACGCTAAGCTAGATCGTTGCACATCCCAGTCCACTGCCAGAGGCATTTTCTATAGAGTCATCATTGTGCTAAGTATTGAGTTGTGAGTAAATAAAAGTATGATGATCATAATTATTAGAGCATTGTCCCATGTCAGGAAATAAAAAAAAGAGGCCAAAGAGCCCAAACAAACAAACAAAAATGCTGAGAGATAAAGAGAGAAGGGACAATGCTACTATCTTTTTCCAAACTTGTGCTTCAAAATAGCACCATGTTCTTCATGATTGAGAGTCTCTTGTTTTGACACTTCCATAAACTAGTGGGAATTTTCATTATATAACTTGGCTTGTATATTCCAATGATGGGGTTCCTCAAAATTTCCCTAGGTCTTCGTGAGCAAGCAAGTTGGGTGCACACCCACTAGTTTTCCTTTTGAGATTTCACACACTTATAGCTCTTTTGCATCCGTTGCATGGCAATACCTACTCATTCACATTGATATCTATTGATGGGCATCTCCATAGCCCATTGATACGCTGAGTCAATGTGACCATCTCCTCCTTTTTGCCTCACAACCTCCACCACACTCTATTCCACCTATAGTATTATATCCATGGCTCACCCTCATGTATTACGTGAGAGTTGAAAAAGTTTGAGAAAGTAATAGTGCAAAAACAATTACTTGGCCAATACCGGGGTTGTGCATGATTTAAATTCATTGTGTGGGGATGATGGAGCATAGCCAGACTATATGATTTTGTAGGGATAACTTTCTTTGGCCTTGTTATTTCAAAAGTTCATGATTACTTTGCTAGTATGCTTGAAGTATTATTGTTTTCATGTCAATAGTAAACTATTGTTTTGAATCTTACGGATCTGAACATTCATGCCACAAGAAAGAAGTTACAAAGGACAAATATGTTAGGTAGCATTCCACATCAAAAATTCGGTCTTTATCACTTCCCAAATCGAGGATGAGCAGGAGTTAAGCTTGGGGATGCTTGATACGTCTCCAACGCATCTATAAATTTTTATGGTTCCATGCTATTATCTAGTCCACTTTGGATGTTTTATATGCATGAATATGCTATTTTATATCTTTTTTTGGGACTAACCTATTAACTCAGTGCCTAGTGCGAGTTTCTGTTTTTCCGAGTTTTTGACCTTTTTCAGAAAAGAATATCAAACGGAGTCCAAATGGAATAAAACTTTCCCGATGATTTTTTTTGGACCAAAAGAGACCCCCGAAGCTTTGGAAGAAGGCCAGAAGAGCCATGAGGGAGTCACAAGCCCAGGAGGCCCGCCCCCTAGGCCGGGCCTAGCAGGCTTGTGACCTCCTCGTGGGCCCAACCGAGGTAATTCCACCATCATCAATTCCTATAAATACAGAAACCCCCCAAAAGAAACCTAGATTGGGAGTTCCGCCGCCGCAAGCCTCTGTAGCCACCAAAAACCAATTGGGAGCCCGTTCCGGCACCCTGCCGGAGGGGGAACCCATCTCCGGTGGCCATCTTCATCATCTCGACGATCTCCATGACGAGGAGGGAGTAGTTCTTCCTCGGGGCTGAGGGTATGTACCAGTAGCTATGTGTTTGATCTCTCTCTCTCTCTCGTGTTCTTGAGATGTCTTGATCTCGATGTACCGAGGGCTTTGCTACTATAGTTGGATCTTATGATGTTCCTCCCCCTCTCCCTTCTTGCAATGAATGGAGTTTTCCCTTTGGAGTTATCTTATCGGATTGAGTCTTTAAGAACACTTGATGTATGTCTTGCACGTGTCTATCTGTGGTGACAATGGGATGTTCATGTGAGTACTTGATGTATGTTTTCGTGATCAACTTGCGGGTTTCGTGACATTGGGAACCTATGCATATGGGTTGGCACACGTTTTGACTCTCTCGTAGAAACTTTGGGGCACTCTTTGAAGTTCTATGTGTTCGTTGAATAGATGATTCTAAGATTGTGTGATGCATATCGTATAATCATGCCCACGGATACTTGAGGTGACAATGGAGTATCTAGGTGACATAAGGGTCTTGGTTGATATGTGTATTAAGGTGTTATTCTAGTACGAACTCTGTGATGGATCGAACAGAAAGAATAGCTTCGTGTTATTTTACTACGAACTCTTGAATAGATTGATCAGAAAGAATAACTTTGTGGGGGTTTTGTACCCGACAATAATCTCTTCGTTTGTTCTCCGCTATTATTTACTTTGGAGTGACTCTTTGTTGCACGTTGAGGGATAGTTATATGATCCAATTATGTTATCATTGTTGAGAGAACTTCACTAGTGAAAGTATGAACCCTAGGCCTTGTTTCCACACATTGTAATACCGTTCGTGCTTGCTTTTATTATTAGTTACCTTGCTGTTTTTGTAATTTAAGATTACAAAAACCTATATCTACCATCCATTTTGCACTTGTATCACCATCTCTTCGCCAAACTAGTGCACCTATACAACTTACCGTTGTGTTGGGTGTGTTGGGGACACAAGAGACTCTTTGTTATTTGGTTGCAGGGTTGCTTGAGAGAGACCATCTTCATCCTACGCCTCCCGTGGATTGATAAACCTTAGGTCACCCACTTGAGGGAAAATTGCTACTGTCCTACAAACCTCTGCACTTGGAGGTCCAACAACGTCTACAAGGAGAAGGTTGTGTAGTAGACATCAAGCTCTTTTCTGGCACCGTTGTCGGGGAGGTTAGCGCTTGAAGGTATATCTTTAGATCTTGCAATCGAATATTTTAGTTTCTTGTTCTATCACTAGTTTAGTCTATAAAAAAACTACAAAAAATGGAATTGAGGTTACCTCATATGCTTCATCTTTTCAATGTCTTTCGTGAAAATGATGGAAATGAAAATTGTGCTCAAGTATCCACTGCCTATATCTAGGTGACAATGGAATTGAGATTATCTAGGTGACAATGAAAATTGTGCTCAAGTGCTCAAGTGCTCAAGTATCCGCCGCCCGTAAGCCCCCGAGTTCTCCAAATCACGAGAGGAGCTCCCGATCCAGAGCAGCAAGCCACGCTAGCCTCCTCGTTGTGCCGCCATGGATCGCCTCGCGCCAGCCACCAGGAGCCCAACCGTTGGCAACCGCCGTCCCATCGGAGCCCGAGCCACCAGAACCACCGGCCCCGATCTGCGCCGCCGATCCTCCGTCTCCGGCCGCCGTTCGCTGCCGCCGCCCAGATCCGGTCGGGTCTGGCTAGGCCCGGACCGAGGACCCCGTCCCAGCTCTCGTCGTTGCGCTCCCATGGCCCCGCTCGCCGGAGTCACCACCCCCTCTCTTGGCCTCGATCCCCAGCAGAGGTCGCAGGAGGACGACAACCCTAGTGGGCCTCACAAGCCCCTGCGCCCCAGCCTCGTGGGCCAGCTGCAGCGTCCTCGCCGGCCCACCTCCTGCTGCCTCCCTCAACCGGCCTGCTCACTGTTGGGTAACGTAGCATAAATTCAAATTTTCCTACGCCATATTCAGATCTTCCTATGGAGAGACCAGCAACGAGAGAGGGGGTGAGTGCATCTTCATACCTTTGAAGATCTCTAAGCGGAAGCATTGCTAGAACGCGGTTGATGGAGTCGTACTCGCGGCAATTCAGATCGCGGTGTGATTCCGATCTAGTGTCGAACCACGGCACCTCCGCGCTCAACACACGTGCAGCCCGGTGACGTCTCCCGCACCTTGATCCAGCAAGGAGGAGGGAGAGGTTGGGGAAGATCTCCGACACCACCACGGTGTGGTGTCGATGGAGAGACGAGGTCTCTCGGCAGGGCTTCGCCAAGCACCGTGGGAGGGGAGGAAGAAGGGGGGCAGGGCTGCGCCGAGGGAGATTGAGAACTGTGTGCAAAACAGCCCCAAAACCCCCACTATATATAGGAGGAGGGGAGGGGGTGCCACATCTAGGGTTCCCACCCTAGGTGGTGCGGCAGCCCCCCATATGGGAGGTGTGGCGGCCAGGGCAGGGGGAGGGGTGGTGCACCCCCTAGGTGGGCCTTAGGCCCACCAGCGCCTAGGGTCCCCCCCCACTCTCCACCTCCTGCGCCTTGGGCCTCCTTGTGGGAGGCGCACCAGCCCACTTTGGGATGGTAGCCCTTCCTCTTTTGGCCCATGCTACCTCTTGGGGCTGGTGGCCCCTCCCGGTGGACCCCCGAGACCATTTCCGGTGGTCCCGGTGGTCCCGGTACATTACCGGTGACGCCCGAAACATTTCCGGTGTCCAAAACCATCCATCCTATATATCAATCTTTACCTTCAGACCATTCCGGAGCTCCTCGTGATGTCCGAGATCTCATCCGGGACTCCGAACAACTTTCAGTAACCTCGTATAACAATTCCCTATAACCCTAGCGTCATTGAACCTTATGTGTGTAGACCCTACGGGTTCGGGAGAGAGGCAGACATGACCGAGACACCTCTCCGGCCAATAACCATCAGCGGGGTCTGGATACCCATGGTGGATCCCACTTGCTCCACGATGAACTCATCAGATGAACCACGATGTCAAGGATTCAATCAATCCCGTATACAATTCCCTTTGTCTGTTTGTATAGAACTTGCCCGAGATTCGATCGTCGGTATACCTATACCTTGTTCAATCTCGTTACCGGTAAGTCTCTTTACTCGTTTTGTAGCACGTCATCGTGTGACTAACTCCTTAGTCACATTGAGCTCATGATGATGTTCTACCGAGTGGGCCCAGAGATACCTCTCCGTCACGCGGAGTGACAAATCCTGATATTGATTCGTACCAACCCAACGGACACTTTCATAGGTACCCGTAATGCACCTTTACAGTCACCCAGTTACGTTGTGACGTTTGATACACCCAAAGCACTCCTATGGTATCCGAGAGTTGCACAATCTCACGGTCGAAGGAAAAGACACTTGACATTAGAAAAGCTTTAGCATACCAACAATACGATCTTGTGCTATGCTTAGGATTAGGTCTTGTCCATCACATCATTCTCCCAATGATGTGAACCCGTTATCAATGACATCTAATGCCCATGATCAGGAAACCATGATCATCTATTGATCAACAAGCTAGCCAACTAGAGGCTTGCTAGGGACACATTGTGATCTATTTATTCACACATGTATTACTGTTTCATGTTAATACAATTATAGCATGAACAATAGACGATTATCATGGACAAGGAAATATGATAATAACCATTTTATTATTGCCTCTAGGGCATATTTCCAACAGTCTCCCACTTGCACTAGAGTCAATAATCTAGTTACATTGTGATGTATCGAACACCCATAACATTATGGTGTTGATCATGTTTTGCTCGTGGAAGAGGTTTAGTCAACGGGTCTGCAACATTCAGATCCGTGTGTACTTTACAAATCTCCATTACTCCACTCTGGACATGGTCCTGGATGGAGTTGTAGCGGCGTTTGATGTGCTTCGTCTTCCGGTGAAACCTGGGCTCCTTGGCTATGGCAATGGCCCCAGTGTTATCACAGAAGAGTGTCATTGGACCCGACGTGCTTGGAACCACTCCAAGGTCGGTGATGAGCTCCTTCATCCAAATTCCTTCATGAGCCGCTTCTGAAGCAGCTATGTACTCCGCTTCACATGTAGATGCTGCCACGACTTCTTGCTTGCTGCTGCACCAGCTCACTGCCCCACCATTCAAAACATATATGTATCCGGTCTATGACTTAGAGTCATCCGGATCTGTGTCGAAGCTAGCGTCAACGTAACCCTTTATGATGAGCTCTTCGTCACCTCCATAAACGAGAAAAATCTCCTTAGTCCTCTTCAGGTACTTAAGGATATTCTTGACCGCTGTCCAGTGTTCCATACCGGGATCACTTTGGTACCTCCCTACCAAACTTATGGCAAGGTTTATATCAGGTCTGGTACACAACATGGCATACATTAGAGAGCCTACGGCTGAAGCGTAGGGGACAGTACTCATCTTCTCTCTATCTGCTGCCGTGGTCGGTGACTGAGTCTTACTCAATCTCATACCTTGCAAAACTGGCATGAACCCTTTCTTTGAGTTTTCCATATTGAACTTCTTCAATATCTTGTCAAGGTATGTACTTTGCGAAAGACCTATGAGGCGTCTCGATCTATCTCTATAGATATTGATGCCTAATATGTATGCAGCTTCTCCAAGGTCCTTCATTGAAAAACTCTTGTTCAAATAGGCCTTTATTCTCTCCAACATCTCTATATTATTCCCCATCAATAATATGTCATCCACATACAGTATGAGGAAAGCTACAGAGCTCCCACTCACTTTCTTGTGCAGACAGGCTTCTCCATAAACCTGTATGAACCCAAACGCTTTAATCACCACATTAAAGCGAATGTTCCAACTCCGAGATGCTTGCACCAGCCCATAGATGGAGCGCTGGAGCTTGCACACTTTTTTAGCACCCTTAGGGTCGACAAAACCTTCTGGTTGCATCATATACAACTCTTCCTTAAGGTTCCCGTTAAGGAACGCTGTTTTGACGTCCATTTGTCAAATTTCATAATCATAAAAGGCGGCAATTGCTAACATGATTCAGACTGGTTTTAGCTTCGCTAAGGGAGAGAAAGTCTCTTTGTAGTCAATTCCTTGAATTTGTTGAAAACCCTTTGCGACAAGTCGAGCTTTATAAACGGTTACATTACCGTTTGCATCAGTCTTCTTCTTGAAGATCCATTTATTTTCTATGGCTCGCCGGTCATCGGGCAAGTCCACCAAAGTCCATACTTTGTTCTCATACATGGATCCTATCTCAGATTTCATAGCTTCAAGCCATTTGTTGGAATCCGGGCCCGCCATCGCTTCTTCATAGTTCGAAGGTTCACCGTTGTCTAACAACATGATTTCCATTATAGGGTTGCCGTACCACTCTGGTGCGGAGCGTGCCCTTGTGGACCTTCGCGGTTTAGTAGTAACTTGATCCGAAGCTTCATGATAATTATCATTAACTTCCTCTTCAGTTGGTGCAGGCGCCACAGGAACAACTTCCCGCGCTGCGCCACTTTCCTGTTCGAGAGGGGGTGTAATTACCTCATCAAGTTCTACCTTCCTCCCACTTACTTCTTTCGAGAGAAACTCTTTCTCTAGAAAGGATCTGTTCTTGGCAACAAAGGTTTTACCTTCGGATCTAAGATAGAAGGTATACCCAATAGTTTCCTTAGGGTATCCTATGAATACGCATTTCTCCGCTTTGGGTTCGAGCTTTTCTAGTTGAAGTTTCTTCACATAAGCATCGCAGCCCCAAACTTTAAGAAACGACAACTTAGGTTTCTTGCCAAACCATAGTTCATACGATGACGTCTCAACGGATTTAGACAGTGCCCTATTTAAAGTGAATGCTGCAGTTTCTAATGCGTATCCCCAAAATGATAGTGGTAAGTCGGTAAGAGACATCATAGATCGTACCATATCTAATAAAGTGCGATTACGACGTTCAGACACTCCGTTGCGTTGCGGTGTGCGAGGCGGCGTCAGTTGTGAAACGATTCCACACTTCCTTAGGTGTGTGCCAAACTCGTGACTCAAATATTCTCCTCCACGATCAGATCGTAGACACTTAATTTTTCTATCACGTTGATTCTCGACCTCACTCTGAAATTCCTTGATCTTTTCAAATGTCTCAGACTTGTGCTTCATCAAGTAGATATACCCATACCTACTCAAATCATCGGTGAGAGTGAGAACATAACGATAGCCACCGCGAGCTTCAACGTTCATTGGACCACACACATTAGTATGTATTATTTTCAACAAGTCGGTTGCTCTCTCCATTATTCCTGAGAATGGAGTCTTAGTCATCTTGCCCATGAGCCATGGTTCGCATGTGTCAAATGATTCAAAGTCAAGAGACTCTAATAGTCCATCAGTATGGAGCTTCTTCATGCGCTTAACACCGATATGACCAAGGCGGCAGTGCCACAAGTATGTGGGACTATCATTATCAACTTTACATCTGTTGGTACTCACACTATGAATATGTGTAACATCATGATCGAAATTCATCAAGAATAAACCATTCACCAGCGGAGCATGACCATAAAACATATCACTCATATAAATAGAACAACCATTATTCTCTGACTTAAATGAGTAGCCGTCTCGCATTAAGCAAGACCCTGATACAATATTCATGCTCAATTCTGGTACTAAATAACAATGATTAAGGTTTAAAACTAATCCCGATGGTAGATGTAGAGGTAGCGTGCCGACGGCGATCACATCGACCTTGGAGCCATTCCCGACGCGCATCGTCACCTCGTCCTTGGCCAGTCTCCGCTTATTCCGCAGTTCCTGCTTTGAGTTGCAAATGTGAGCAACAGCACCGGTAGCAAATACCCAGGAGCTACTACGAGCGCTGGTAAGGTAGACATCAATAACATGTATATCACACATACCTTTAACGTTGTCGGCCTTCTTGTCCGCTAAGTATTTGGGGCAGTTCCGCTTCCAGTGACCTTTTCCCTCGCAATAGAAGCACTCAGTCTCAGGCTTGGGTCCATTCTTTTTCTTCTTCCCGGCATCTGGCTTACCGGGCGCAGCAACGACTTTGCCGTCTTTCTTGAAGTTCTTCTTACACTTGCCCTTCTTGAAACTAGTGGTCTTGTTGACCATCAACACTTGATGCTCTTTCTTGATTTCTACTTCTGCAGACTTGAGCATCGAGTACAACTCGGGAATGGTCTTCTCCATCCCTTTCATTTTGTAGTTCAGCACAAAACCTTTGTAGCTTGGTGGGAGAGACTGGAGGATTCTGTCAATTATAGCATCATCCGGAAGTTCGACTCCAAGTGAAGTCAGACGACCGTGTAACCCAGACATTTTGAGTATGTGCTCACTGACATAACTGTTCTCCTCCATCTTACAACTAAAGAACTTGTCGGAGACTTCATATCTCTCGACACGGGCATGAGCTTGAAAAACTAGTTTCAGCTCTTGGAACATCTCATATGCACCGTGTTGCTCAAAACGCCTTTGGAGCCCCGTTTCCAAACTGTATAACATGCCACACCTAACTAGAGAGTAGTCATCACTCCGCGTTTGCCACACGTTCAGAATGTCCTGGGCTGCTGCGGGAGTGGGAGGGTCACCTAGCGGTGCATCAAGGACATAAGACCTTTTAGTTGCCTCAAGGATGAGCTTCAAGTTGCGAACCCAGTCCGCATAGTTGCTACCATCATCTTTCAGCTTGTTATTCTCTAGGAATGCGTTGAAATTGAGGTTGACGTTGGCCATCTACAATATTTATAAAGACAACTTTTAGACTAAGTTCATGATAATTAAGTTCATTTAATCAAATTAAGTATGAACTCCCACTTAAATCGACATCCCTCTAGTCATCTAAGTGATACATGATCCATGTTGACTAACCCGTGTCCAATCATCACGTGAGACAGACTAGTCACCATGGTGAGCAACTTCATGCTGATCGTATTCAACCATACGACTCATGTTTGACCTTTCGGTCTCTTGTATTAGAGGTCATGTTTGTACATGCTAAGCTCGTTGAGTCAACCTAGGTGTTTCGCATGTGTAAATCTGGCTTACACCCGTTGTATGCGAACTTTAGAATCTATCACACCCGATCATCACGTGGTGCTTCGAGACAACGATCCTTCGCAAGGGTGCACACTTAGGGGAATATGTTCTCGAAATTTTAAGAGGGACCATCTTATTATGCTACCGTCGTTCTAAGCAATAAGATGAAAAACATGATAAACATCACAATGCAATCATATAGTGACATGATATGGCCATTATCATATTTGCTCTTTCGATCTCCATCTTCAGGCATCGCATGATCATCATTCCCACCGGTGTGACACCATGATCTCCATCATCGTGTCTCCGTGAAGTCGTCACGCCAACCACTACTATCACTACTACTATAGCTAACCGTTAGCAATGAAGTAAAAGTAGTAAGCACATGGCGTTGCATCTCATACAATAAATTAAGACAACTCCTATGGCTCCTGCCGGTTGTCATACTCATCGACATGCAAGTCGTGAAACCTATTACAATAACATGATCATCTCATACATCATACATGCAACATCACAACTTTGGCCATATCACATCACATGTCAAACCCTGCAAAAACAAATTAGATGTCCTCTAATTGTTGTTGCAAGTTTTACGTGGCTGATTTGGGTTTCTAGCAAGAACGCTTTATTACCTATGTGACAACCACAACGATGATATGCCAAAGCTATTTACCCTTCATAAGGACCCTTTTCATCAAATCCAATCCGACTAGAGTAGGAGAGACACACACCCGCTAGCCACCTTTATGCACGGTGTGCATGTGTGTCGGTGGAACCAGCCTCACGTAAGCGTACGTGTAATGTCGGTCCGGGTCGCTTCATCCCACAATACCGCCAGAAAGGAATAAAACTAGTAGCGGCAAGCAATTGAAAAATCATCGCCCACAACCTTTTGTGTTCTACTCGTGCATAGAATCTACGCATAGAAAACCTGGCTCGGATGCCACTCTTGGGTAACGTAGCATAAATTCAAAATTTTCCTACGCCATATTCAAATCTTCCTATGGAGAGACCAGCAACAAGAGAGGGGTGAGTGCATCTTCATACCTTTGAAGATCACTAAGCGGAAGCGTTGCTAGAACGCGGTTGATGGAGTCGTACTCGCGGCGATTCACATCGCGGTGTGATTCCGATCTAGTGCCGAACCACGGCACCTCCACGTTCAACACACGTGCAGCCCAGTGACGTCTCCCGCACCTTGATCCAGCAAGGAGGAGGGAGAGGTTGGGGAAGATATCCAGCAGCACGGCGGCGTGGTGTCGAAGGAGAGACGAGGTCTCCCGGCAGGGCTTCGCCAAGCACCGTGGGAGAGGAGGAAGAAGGGGGGCAGGGCTGCGCCGAGGGAGATTGAAAACTTTGTGCAAAACAGCCCCAAAACCCCCCACAATATATAGGAGGAGGGGAGGGGGGTGCCACTCCTAGGGTTCCCACCCTAGGTGGTGCGGCAGCCCCCCCCCAGATGGGAGGTGCGGCGGCCAGGGCAGGGGGAGGGGGTGGCGCACCCCTAGGTGGGCCTTAGGCCCACCAGCGCCTAGGGTTCCCCCCTCTCCACCTCCTGCGCCTTGGGCCTCCTTGTGGGAGGCACACCGGCCCACTTTGGGCTGGTTTCCCTCACTCTTTTGGCCCATGCTACCTCTTGGGGCTGGTGGCCCCTCCCGGTGGACCCCCGGGACCATTTCCGGTGGTCCCGGTACATTACCGGTGACGCCCGAAACATTTCCGGTGTCCAAAACCATCCATCCTATATATCAATCTTTACCTCCGGACCATTCCGGAGCTCCTCGTGATGTTCGGGATCTCATCCGGGACTCCTAACAACTTTCAGTAACCTCGTATAGCAATTCACTCTAACCCTAGCGTCATCGAACCTTAAGTGTGTAGACCCTACGGGTTCGGGAGACAGACAGACATGACCGAGACACCTCTCCGGCCAATAACCATTAGCGGGATCTGGATACCCATGGTGGCTCCCACTTGCTCCACGATGATCTCATCGGATGAACCACGATGTCAAGGATTCAATCAATCTCGTCTACAATTCCCTTTGTCTGTCGATATAGAACTTGCCCGAGATTTGATCGTTGGTATACCTATACCTTGTTCAATCTCGTTATCGGTAAGTCTCTTGACTCGTTCTGTAGCACGTCATCGTGTGACTAACTCCTTAGTAACATTGAGCTCATGAGGATGTTCTACCGAGTGGGCCCAGAGAAACCTCTCCGTCACGCGGAGTGACAAATCCCGATCTCGATTCGTACCAACCCAACAGACACTTTCAGAGGTACCCGTAATGCACCTTTATAGTCACCCAGTTACGTTGTGACGTTTGATACACCCAAAGCACTCCTACAGTATCCGGGAGTTGCACAATCTCACGGTCGAAGGAAAAGACACTTGACATTAGAAAAGCTTTAGCATACGAACAATACGATCTAGTCCTATGCTTAGGATTAGGTCTTGTCCATCACATCATTCTCCCAATGATGTGAACCCGTTATCAATGACATCTAATGCCCATGATCAGGAAACCATGATCATCTATTGATCAACGAGCTAACCAACTAGAGGCTTGCTAGCGACACATTGTGATCTATTTATTCACACATGTATTACTGTTTCCTGTTAATACAATTATAGCATGAACAATAGACGATTATCATGGACAAGGAAATATGATGATAACCATTTTATTATTGCCTCTAGGGCATATTTCCAACACTCACCTCCTCCACCTGGGCCGAGCCCAGCAAGGTGAGCCCCACTGCCCTCTATTGTGCGTCCGGATCGCTTATTAGCTATTTGCACCGCTGTGTTTAGGCCCATGTAGACCAGATTCGGCCCAAGTAGAATTTTCTATTATCCGGCTATTTATTAATTTCACAAAAGTGTTAGATATTAAAACGTCCGTATCTTTTTATTTGTGCATCGGTTCGAGGCGAATTATATATGTAACTCGTGTAGAATTTCACATAGATTATGATTTTACAACTTGCATGCATGTTTGAAGTTGTTTGACCCACCGTATGCCTAGATTTGCGTGTTGTCCTAATAGGGAATTATTCCGTAGCTATTTTTATGCGTGTCCGGATTGTTCAAATCCCGTAGTTTAAATGTTCGTGTTGTTCGGGGCCTTTTGCCATGTATTTTAGATTAGTTGTTTGCATTTTTGCATGTATGTTCCATCGCTAGTTGGTTATGTCGTGCTTAGGACGTATTCTCGCATATTTGTGTGGCGTAGTTTTATTTTTCGAACTCCACATATTATATATGTTTTCGGGATAGAAAAATCCATAGAATTTAACTGTGCATTTAGTTTTAGCTTTTGAGCAAGTTAGTGTGCGTGATATTTTGCCATGTTGCCCTTTTGTTTATTTTGTGGGATTATTTCGCGCATGATATGAATTAGTTTTGAACTAGAGACATGCCCTTGGATATGTATGCTAGCCTGTGGTAATTTTTGGTTGCCATAGAAATCCATGTTTAGGTGTTGTTTGCTTGTTCTCAACATGCTAGAAAATAGTGTTGATTTGAAGATGCTGAAATATTTCTAAGTCTAAAATATGTTATATTTTGTTGTTGTCTTGCCATGAGTTTTTCTGGTGATCTATAGCTCTTTTGAGGTTGGTGCAATAGAGTTAGTTGTAGTCCTTAAGATTCTCTAGCATGGCATCAATTTTCATGCCATTCGGATCCCTGTAGCATATAGTTTTGTTGTTGTCAATATGCCTTCAGATCGAAAACTGCACTGTCATAAACTGATATTTTCACTAAGTCTGAAACTGTGTGTGAGATGCCATTTTGTGAATTCTACTCCTAGTGATCCATGCTACCATGCTAGATGTTATTAGTAGTATGTTGTAGTGCATCTTGACCACTGTTGCCTCATGTCTTGTTTGAGCATTTTAGGTTTATGTAGCTTGTTGTTTTGGAGTGTAGAAAATGTCATGTTGCTGTTTTGGGATAATTGTAGTGATTTCTTGTTTAGCTTGTAGTTGTTGAACCGTTGCTCCGTTTTGATCGTGTCCTACATGAAACTTGCTTAGAATCTCGTGTAGTTTCATATTATGTTGCTGCCTTCTTGGTTTGGGATGTTATGGATGCCATTTGCATACATATTGCATTCATGGCATCATATCTTGCGGTGATCATAACTTTTGAACCGTAGCTCCGTTGGAGATGTTCTCTATGTGTAAATTGATTGAAACGACGCGTAGAATCACGTGAACCTATTTATTTTGCTGTTTAACAAATATTAAAACGTGTTAGTTCAGATCTGGACATAATTCTAATTTAACGTGTGGGGTCATCTCGGAGATGTTATATGTCGTTTCTGACCTCATTTAAAATTCCTAGATATATAGCTTAATTACGCTTCACCTCTTGCCATGTTTAACCAACATTTAATATTTCCCTCTACCTAATTGGGATAGAACTAAATAATTTGTATGTGGAGTTTCGTCAATATGCAACTCGTTGCATATTGAACTTCACTTAATGTATAGTAGTTGATTGTTGTGAATTGACATGCCATGTCTTGCATATATTCAACCGTCCATGCATCATATGTGTTGTGCATCGTGTGGTGTATATCGTGTGTTGATTCTTGTTTCCGGTTTGCTTCGTCTCGATAGAGTTTCGCAAGCGTGTCGGAAGGTGAGGACCCGTTCGACTACATCGGTTCGTCTGCTTCACGGAATCGTTCTTCTTCCAAGCGGGATCTCAGGCAAGATGACCATTTCCCCAGATACCATTACTATCATTGCCATGCCAGTTTTACCGTTTCTATCATTATGTCTCGTTGCCTACCACCTGTTAAATATCAGCCTCCCAACATTGCCATGAAAACCTTCCACATGTTCACCACCTAGCAAACCACTGATTGGCTATGTTACCGCTTGCTTAACCATGTGTTAGTGTTGCTAGTTGCGGGTGCAGTTGCTTCCATGTGTTACCATGGGTTCCTTGTTATATCACCATATTAAATGCTATTTAATTTAATGCACCTATATACTTGGTAAAAGGTGGAAGGCTTGGCCTTTCTAGCCCGGTGTTTTGTTCCACCTTTGCCCCTTAGTTTCGGCTACCGGTGTTATGTTCCATAAATGAGCGCTCCTAACATGCTTGGGGTTGTTATGGGGACCCCCTAGATTCTTATTTTAGGATAAAGCTCGTCTGGCAAGGCCCAACATTGGTTCTATATTTGCCCAACACAATAATTCTGTTAATACTGGAAAGCATAGGGAGTTAGCGCTAACCGAGGAGTAACTCAACATAATACAGGGGGCCGAGTGCTGATGGTGTTGGTCCCAAATGGTCTACCTGCACGGCCACCATGAGGAAACTCGATGTTTGGTTCCCGTAGCTAGTTCCATCCGGTCGTGTCTTGAGAACGAGATACGCGGTTCCTATCGGGTTCGTCGACACGCCGGGCGGCCTTGCTGGACTTCTTGTACCTTTATCGAGCGTCTCGTGTGAGGGATTCCGAGGATGCTTTGAGCTAACTCAAGGTTGAGGTTTTCCAATAGGGATCCGAGGAGATCACGAGTTTCCCTGATTGAGGTCATTCTGTCGTAGCGTGTGGTAGTTTGTGATGGACTAGTTAGAGCACCCCTGTAGGGTTAAATATTTTGAAAAGCCATGCCCGCGGTTATGTGGCAACGTGGAAACTTTGTTTAACATCCGGTTCTACATAACTTGAAGTTAATTTAATTAAAATATGCCAACTGAGTGTGTAACCGTGACTGTCTCTTTCGTGAGTTCCTTCTCTGATCGAGGACACGGTGGGGTTATGTTTGACGTAAGTAGGTGTTCAGGATCATTCATTTGATCATCAGTAGTTCACGTCCATTATGCACAGATCATCCCCCTCTTATTCTTGTACTCGTAAGTTAGCCACCAAATAAATGCTTAGTCGCTGTTGCAACCTCACCACTTAACCATACCTCACCCATAAGCTTTTCTAGTCTTGATACCTTTGGAAATGAGATTGCTGAGTCCCTTGTGGCTCACAGATTACTAGAACACCAGTCACAGGTACAGGTAAGGTGATTAAGACATGAGCGCAATGGTTGTTCATTTGGAGTTTCTTCTTCTTCTTCATCGATCTATGATGGGTTCCAGGCCGACAGCCTGGGATAGCAAGGATGGACGTCGTTCTTTTCTCGTTTGTTTTCGTCCGTAGTCGCACCCTGCTCTTCTTCATGATATTTATGTATTGTACTGATGTGACTCTGATGTAGCTTGTGGCGAGTGTAAGCCAATTCCATATACTCTTCTCTTCAATACATGTACTTGTAACGATATCCATTCTTGCGATACGACGAGATGCGCTTCTAACCCTGTCGGGCCCTCGTGCCAAAATAAGGATAGGATCACATCTTGGGCGTGACACAATATCATCATCGACCATGTGAAGACTGATGGCCAACTAGCTGATATCTTCACAAAGCCCTTGAATGAGAGAAGGTTTTTGCAAGTTGCAGTGTGAGCTAAATATCTTAGAATATTCAAATGTTTTCTAAACATGCACACATCCTAACACTTATGCAAAATTGATGGCTTAGATGTGCAACACACAAAGTAACGATTTTCTTCACTCAATGAACAATATCACTCTAAGTGTGAAGAAATTAATGAAGAATTTGGTTCTCGGGCCCCTACGACAATTGTACGCGGCGCCTGAAATCATCTTTCTTATACGGTGGATCACAACACCACCAAACTTTGAAATTCTTCAAGTAGAAATTATTCAAGGTTGAAATTCTTCAATCTGAGACCTTTCACAAATTCCTCAAAATTTTGAAAGTCTTCAAAATTTCAAATTCTTCAAAACTTTTTGTGATGATCTTCATTGACTATATATATATTATAATGAGCTTTCAATGTCCTCAACATCATTCACTTATTGCTAAATCTTCAAGTTGATATTTCTTCTAAGTGAATGTGATCAGACCCGTCTCCCCTCTATGCTAAACTCAACCCAGTCTATTCTCAATTCTTCATATGCGTTCTGTTTGACACTTGTTCAAAATCCTCACTGAATCCTTGTCAGCTGAGGACTTTGCAACAAAATCCTAAAAAATTTAAAAAATTATTTTAACGTTACAACAGTAACCGCACTCACTACTCACGAACGGATAACCACGATCTCCACCGCTTCGATCGTGGGTAGCACGTCTCATGTGGAGACGAAAGGGCAAGGGCAATTTCGTCCGAAGTTTTTGCTTTAGACCATTTTCACCTGAGCTATAAATAGCCCCTTACCCCACTTAGTCAAAACTCTTCTCTCCTTCTCGTCTTCTCCGCTCGAGCTCAAAACCTAGCGCCACCAGTAGCATCTTTGTCGCCGGTGAGGAAAAGCTTCACTCCCTCGACCTCGTCGTCGCGAGACTCACGCGGACTGCGGAACATCTTCCTCCTCCACCGTTGTAGCTGTCCTCAGTCGCTGAGTTAGGGCAATGAAGATCTCAAACAAAGAACTTCTGCTTTTACTTCCCCAGTTCATCGTGTTCTTCACACAGGGTAATTAAAATCCTATTTTACTGCCTGTGTTGATCTATTTATTCTCTTAAGATTTGTGAAATCAGTTTTTCACCAGAAAATCTCTGAGCTTTGCACACCCATGTCGAGAACACTTGATGAATTTCACTAAGCCACTAAATTCTTCACGTGATTCCTCAATTGTGTAAATTTTCTAATTTGCACAACTCTGGAACCCAAGATCAGAATGCTTAGTCAAATTCTTCAACTCACTGGTCAAATTCCTCAACTTAAGAAATTTTTTAGTTTCCTCAAATCTAAGAATGCATATGACCTCTCCAAATTCTTCGCACCTATACTCTGTTCACAGGTACAAAATGTCAGCTGATGAATCACTAGGTTCCCATCAACTTAACTCATTTGCAGCATTTCTTGAAGAAACATTACTTGTGTCCTCAAATTCCTCAAGAATACAAATTCCTCAGCAAAAACCTGAGTTGAAGAAAATGGAGGAAGATAGAAAACATAAGGGTGGCAAGAAACTGAAACAGAACACTGCTTTTGAGATCCCTCAGGACATATATGCTGAGTACTGTACACCATATGAAGAAATACATGGAAAAGAAACTATGGCAAAACGGAAGATAAGGCTTCAAAAGATTGAACGTAGACGGGCAAAGGAGTGGAAGGAATATAGGCATGTCACTCCAAAATATGCCAGGAAATTTGCACTCAAACCTCCTTGCAAAAGGTTACCACAAGGAGATCAACAAACAACACATTCCTCAAGCGTAGCCACAATTGAGGACTACCCTGATGAAAAAGACAAGTATTTGTCTAAGCTGTAGAAAAAGGCTAAAGCTGATGTCACAAAGCCTAATGAGGATTCTGTTGCTGTAGCTACTGCTGCCATTTCTTCTGCTGTTGAGGCTTTTGCTAAAGAAAAATCTCAGAAGAAGGTTCTGTCGAAGAAACCAAGTCTCAAGCCAAAAGCCTCATCTACATTATCAAAAGAACAACTTCCTCAGAAAGTAGCAACAACAAGTGCCAAGTCCTCAACTGTACCAAAGTCTTCACCGCCTATACAGTCACAGCTCAGTCAGCATCCATCAGGCAATCCAAGTTCCTTTGTACCATCTGCCACGGGCTCAGCTTCAAAATCTTCACCTGGTCTGTTGAAGACCAAGATGACTGCTGGTAGAGGTACCAGACCAAGTCCAAGCAAGATTGTCAACATTCCTTCTCCATCAGAAGGAAGTGAAAAATATGATGATGAAACTCTTCAAGCCATCATCAGGAACAAGCAAGAAAGAGTTGCACAAGCTACTGGGATCACCATTCCCCTCGCACTAGACCCCAAAGTTGTGCTGGATTTCATCGACCTCTGGTATGAGGATCCAAACACACCAATTGACGACTTGAAACTTCCACCTCGACTCAGTCACATGATCACCTCATTCATCAATGAAGTAAAATGGAAGGATCAGCAAGCCAAACAGGCTAGGACTACGAAGGTTAAAAAGGAGAAATTCTTGAAGCAAAACATTCTTAATCTGACGCCTGAGAAACTAGTTTCTACTCAGGCAGAGTTGAGAACCCTCAGTGACGCATATACAAGTCTTCATGCGGATCAAAAGGGTGTTAAAGTGAAGTTTGTCAAAGCAGCAACTGTTGTAGTTGATGAATATAATAGCAGGGTTGCAGCCCCAAAGCAATGAGATAATCCTTAGCCCAACTATGAAGGAGAAGAAGAAGCTGCTGATGAAATCACTCAGGATATTCCTGATGAAGAATCTGCCAGGCCTGACACTGATAAAGCAGTGCCTGATGGAAATGCACCTTCACCAAATTCTTCAAAGGTGAAGAAATGACTCTTCCGTCAGCATCCGACGTGAAGAAAACAAAAGCAGCTGAGAAGGAAGCCAAAAGGAGAAAAGCTTCAACAACTTAAGAGTCTTCAGAGGCAAAACGCCTGAAGACTATGCCTGCTACATCATCAGCTCCAGTAGATGCTACTCCCCTTAATGAGGCACCATCATATATGATTGTTCCATTTGGTGAAGAGTACATCATTCCAGAACAGGACGAGGAAATGGATGATAATCGCTATGTTGCATCCACGCCAATGGATGAGGAAATTCAAGCAGATCAAATTCCTCAAGTCACAACACCTCCTCCTCAAAACACAGAAATGATTGCTGAAGAAAAGGAGGGTGATGAAGACATTGGAAGCAGCACACCTGTCATCCATGATGAGTTCTGGGAAAAGGCTCACCCAAACTCGCCATTAACAGCTCAAATTCCTTAAACTCCTGCAGACATTGAAATTCTGACTGGCTCTGATGAAAATAGCTCACATGTGAAATCAACACGAGATCAAGACTCAACTGCATCAGCTGAAGAAACTGAAAAGGAAGTTGTTGTACCAGAAACTGCATCTGCTCACTCGGCACAGCAAAATCCTCCAACTGAAGAACAAGCTCCTCATGAAAATGCCTCATCTCACAACAGATTTGCTACTGATGAAACTGCAATTGTTGTGATAAATCCTGAAATTGCAATTGTGGTGGCCCAAACTCCTCAAGATGAGCAGCATCATAATCTTCAACCGAAGCCTCATCAACCCTTCTCAAAGAGGCCAAAGTTTCAGAAGCAAGGCTTCTATGATGAACATCATTTCTTCACAGGAGAAAATCCTTACGATAGGCTTGGCATCAGGCACAGAAAGTTCTGGACCAGAACTCAACTAAACTACTATGCTTTTGTGCTCTATGGGCGAAGGAAGATATTTCATCACACCCATATTCCTCATTGTGGCATTGAGGAAATTCCTTGCTTCACCCTAGTACTAAGTGTGCTTCACGATGCAAGGTTGTTGCCATTCTACTCATATATTGGTGACTGGAATACCGACATCATTCTTCAGTTCTATGCCATAGTGCACATCTCTGGTGACACCAAAGACGTCAACTCATGGGTACTGGATTGGATGACACATCACACTCACTACAAAGCTCCAGCCACAGAATTGCTTCGACTTATTCCTATCCCAATTCCTTCAGAAGATGCAGTCAAGTTGTATGATGAAAGAGAATTGCCAAATCATCTCATGGAGGCCCTCATGGAACCATTGGCACCAGGCCAACCTCCAAGGACTAGATTCCTCGTGAGGGAATTGAAATATGTGCCCAGAACTGTTTACAAAATTTTGACATATTCTATTGCACCTATCAAAGGGCATGAAAAGGAACAAGATGTTGTTGGGCTCATGAAGAATATCCTGTTCAGTGTTATTCATGGCATGAAAATGAACTTTCACGATTTCTTCTTGAGGACTTTGGATGAGAATGCTTTATCACCATTTGAGTTGAAGGTTTATGCGCCTTGGATCATGAGATTCATCAGAAACAGATCTACCATCAACTACCAGGCCGACTTTCAGAATCACATAGGCTATCTGCCGCCTCTCCAAGTCATCAAGAGAACTTTTGAACCTCTTGAAGGCAAAGGCAAGTCTGTAATTGATGAAGGAAATCGGCCTCTTGATGGTCATTTCGCAAGGTTGTCTCTTATTCCTCATATGATGACACTGCCACTCAAGAATGTGATGACAAAGCAAAAACCCCAAGCATAACTTTAACACCCCAGATGTAATCCTTTCCATTTTTGGATCCTTTCCTATCTTGTGGAACCTTGTTGCGGTTGTTATAAGTTATCATTTCATGTGGCTAATTTCATGTCTTCATTTTTGCATCATGGCATCCTCATCAAATACATTGCTTTGATTCTTGGATTCTAGTTGATCCATGATGTGTGTGATAGCTTGCCTTGTGTGGTGTGATGAGGTGATGTTTTCAAACAAAGTTTGCCTACTATGCCTTTCACAACAATGCAAAGCCTTCCTCTTTTGTTATTTTTAAACCTGTGTGTTAAACCTTGTTAGAACCTGTTGTCTTGGATGAATTAGCTCCTGTGTTGGGAATCAGCCCATGCAACAAGACAACAGGGGAAGAAAATAACATCAGATTCCCAGACTTAGTGAAAATCACAAGGTTTCACAAATATGTCAATTTCAGCCAAGTGTCCACTTTGACAGGGCACAATAGGTGCATACAAATTCCTAAGAACAAAAGAAAGGCCCCATGATGTAGAGGGGTTCACCCACTACCATTCCATCAAGGAATCATCCACAAAGGGCCATAGCACCACCTAATGTAAAGCTCTAAACATGGCATCATATCAGAAAATAACATTTTTATGAAGTTGCTCTAAAGTGAAATCTGACTGCACCAATGGATTCCTGGGATGATTCTACCCCAAATCATGTATCATACATGGGTACTTGCATGTAACAACAAAGCACAAAGCTAGCTCGAAAATATCACATATAATCCTATAAACTACAAATGACTATCATCACATGTGAAAACTAGCACACATTGCATCACCTACACATGCACATCACTAGGGCTAGAACAACCCAGCTAGGCATAGCATGGAATCACTAACATGTCACCCATCATACAGAAATGTGGTTGTCCACACACACACACACACATACATGTGCACTCACATACAAATGCACATGTGTATATGGACTCACACCACAACAACTACACCTACATATACACACACATAAGCACTACTCACACAACACCACATGACTAGGTGCAACATGATGTTGGAATTATGCCCTAGAGGCAATAATAAATATAGTTATTATTATAATTCCTGTATCAAGATAATCATTTATTATCCATGCTATAATTGTATTGAATGAAGACTCATTTACATGTGTGGATACATAGACAAAACACTGTCCCTAGCAAGCCTCTAGTTGGCTAGCCAGTTGATCAAAGATAGTCAGTGTCTACTGATTATGAACAAGGTGTTGTTGCTTGATAACTGGATCACGTCATTAGGAGAATCACGTGATGGACTAGACCCAAACTAATAGACATAGCATGTTGATCGTGTCATTTTGTTGCTACTGTTTTCTGCGTGTCAAGTATTTGTTCCTATGACCATGAGATCATATAACTCACTCACACCGGAGGAATACTTTGTGTGTATCAAACGTCGCAACGTAACTGGGTGACTATAAAGATGCTCTACAGGTATCTCCGAAGGTGTTAGTTGAGTTAGTATGGATCGAGACTCGGATTTGTCACTCCGTGTGATGGAGAGGTATCTCGGGGCCCACTCGGTAATACAACATCACACACAAGCCTTGCAAGCAATGTGACTTAGTGTAAGTTGCGGGATCTTGTATTACGGAACGAGTAAAGAGACTTGCCGGTAAACGAGATTGAAATAGGTATGCGGATACTAACGATCGAATCTTGAGCAAGTAACATACCGAAGGACAAAGGGAATGACATACAGGATTATATGAATCCTTGACACTGAGGTTCAAACGATAAGTTCTTCGTAGAATATGTAGTATCCAATATGGGCATCCAGGTCCCGCTATTGGATATTGACCGAGGAGTCTCTCGGGTCATGTCTACATAGTTCTCGAACCAACAGGGTCTGCACACTTAAGGTTCGACGTTGTTTTATGCGTATTTGAGTTATATGGTTGGTTACCGAATGTTGTTCGGAGTCCCGGATGAGATCACGGACGTCACGAGGGTTTCCGGAATGGTCCGGAAACGAAGATTGATATATAGGATGACCTCATTTGATTACCGGAAGGTTTTCGGAGTTACCGGGAATGTACCGGGAATGACGAATGGGTTCCGGGAGTTCACCGGGGGGGCAACCAACCCCGGGGAAGCCCATAGGCCTTGAGAGTGGTGCACCAGCCCTTAGTGGGCTGGTGGGACAGCCCAAAAGGGCCCTATGCGCATTGGAAGAAAAAATCAAAGAGAAAGAAAAAAAAGAGGAGGTGGGAAGGGAAGGAAGGACTCCCACCCACCAAACCAAGTCCAACTCGGTTTGGGGGGGGAGACCTTCCCACTTGGCTCGACCGACCCCCTTGGGGCTCCTTGAGCCCCAAGGCAAGGCCCCCCCTCTCGCACCTATATATACGGAGGTTTTAGGGCTGATTTGAGACGACTTTTCCATGGCAGCCCGACCACATACCTCCATGGTTTTTCCTCTAGATCGCGTTTCTGCGGAGCTCGGGCGGAGCCCTACTGAGACGAGATCATCACCAACCTCCGGAGCGCCGTCACGCTGCTGGAGAACTCTTCTACCTCTCCGTCTCTCTTTCTGGATCAAGAAGGCCAAGATCATCGTCGAGCTGTACGTGTGCTGAACGCGGAGGTGCCGTCCGTTCGGTACTAGATCGTGGGACTGATCGTGGGATTGTTCGCGGGGCGGATCGAGGGACGTGATGACGTTCCACTACATCAACCGCGTTCACTAACGCTTCTGTTGTACGGTCTACAAGGGTACGTAGGTCACTCATCCCCTCTCGTAGATGGACATCACCATGATAGGTCTTCGTGCGCGTAGGAAAATTTTTGTTTCCCATGCGGCGTTCCCCAACAGTGGCATCATGAGCTAGGTTCATGCGTAGATGTCTTCTCGAGTAGAACACAAAAGTTTTTGTGGGCGGTGATGTGCGTTTTGCTGCCCTCCTTAGTCTTTTATTGATTCCGCGATATTGTTGGATTGAAGCGGCTTGGACCGACATTACTCGTACGCTTACGAGAGACTGGTTTCATCGCTACGAGTAACCCCGTTGCTCAAAGATGACTGGCAAGTGTCGGTTTCTCCAACTTTAGTTGAATCGGATTTGACCGAGGAGGTCCTTGGATGAGGTTAAATAGAAACTCATATATCTCCGTTGTGGTGTTTGCGTAAGTAAGATGCGATCCTACTAGATACCCATGGTCACCACGTAAAACATGCAACAACAAAATTTGAGGACGTCTAACTTGTTTTTGCAGGGTATGATTGTGATGTGATATGGCCAACGATGTGATGTGATATATTGGATGTATGAGATGATCATGTTGTAATAGATAATATCGACTTGCACGTCGATGGTACGGCAACCGGCAGCAGCCATAGGGTTGTCTTTATACTAATGTTTGTGCTTGCAGATGCGTTTACTATTTTGCTAGGATGTAGCTTTAGTAGTAATAGCATGAGTAGCACGACAACCTCGATGGCAACACGTTGATGGAGATCATGGTGTGGCGCCGGTGACAAGAAGATCGTGCCGGTGCTTTGGTGATGGAGATCAAGAAGCACGTGATGATGGCCATATCATGTCACTTATGAATTGCATGTGATGTTAATCCTTTTATGCACCTTATTTTGCTTAGAACGACGGTAGCATTATGAGGTGATCTCTCACTAAAATTTCAACACGAAATTGTGTCCTCCCTGACTGTGCACCGTTCCTACAATTCGTCATTTCGAGACACTACGTGATGATCGGGTGTGATAGACTCAACGTTCACATACAACGGGTGCAAAACAGTTGCGCACGTGGAACACTCGGGTTAAGCTTGACGAGCCTAGCATGTGCAGACATGGCCTCGGAACACATGAGACCGAAAGGTCGATCATGAATCATATAGATGATATGATTAGCATAGGGATGCTTACCACTGAAACTATACTCAACTCACGTGATGATCGGACTTGAGCTAGTGTAAGTGGATCATGAACCACTCAAATGACTAGAGAGATGTACTTTTTGAGTGGGAGTTTAGCGAATAATTTGATTAAGTTAAACTCTAATTATCTTGAACATAGTCTAAGTCCACTTTGAATATATTTGTGTTGTAGATCATGGCTCACGCGACAGTCACCCTGAATTTTAGTACGTTCCTAGAGAAAGCTAAGTTGAAAGATGATGGAAGCAACTTTGTAGACTGGGCTCGTAATCTTAAGCTAATCTTACAAGCTGGGAAGAAGGATTATGTCCTTAATGCTGCGCTAGGAGATGAACCACCCGCTACGGCTGATCAGGATGTTAAGAACGCTTGGTTAGCACGTAAGGAGGACTACTCAGTAGTTCAATGTGCAGTCTTGTATGGCTTAGAACCGGGACTTCAACGTCGCTTTGAGGGTCATGGAGCATTTGAGATGTTCCAGGAGTTGAAGTTTATCTTTCAGAAGAACGCCCGGATCGAGAGGTATGAGACCTCCGATAAATTCTATGCTTGCAAGATGGAGGAAAACTCATCTGTCAGTGAACATGTGCTCAAAATGTCTGGGTACTCAAACTGTCTAGCTGAGCTGGGGATTGAACTCCCGCAAGAGGCTATCACTGACAGAATCCTTCAATCACTGCCGCCAAGCTATAAAGGCTTTGTGTTGAACTACAACATGCAAGGGATGAACAAGTCTCCCGACGAGTTGTTTGCGATGCTGAAAGTCGCAGAGTCTAAACTCCGTAAAGAGCATCAAGTGTTGATGGTGAATAAGACCACTAGTTTCAAGAGAAACGGCAAAGGCAAGAAGGGCAATTCAAAGAAGAGCGGCAAGCCTGTTGCCAATCCGACGAAGAAACCCAAAGCTGGACCTAAGCCTGAAACAGAGTGTTACTATTGCAAGGGTATGGGTCACTGGAAGCACAATTGCCCCAAGTATCTGGCAGATAAGAAGGCGGCCAAAGAAAAATCAGGTATATTTGATATACAAGTTATTAATGTGTACTTAACTGGCTCTCGTAGTAGTGCCTGGGTATTCGATACCGGTTCTGTTGCTCATATTTGCAACTCGAAACAGGAACTGCGGAATAGACGAAGGCTGGCGAAAGATGAAGTGACGATGCGCGTAGGAAATGGTTCCAAGGTTGATACAATCGCCGTCGGCACAGTTTCACTTCAGTTACCATCAGGATTAGTTATGAACTTAAATCATTGTTATTTAGTGCCTGCGTTGAGCATGAACATTATATCTGGATCTTGTTTATTGCGAGACGGTTACTCTTTTAAGTCAGAGAATAATGGTTGTTCTATTTCTATGAGTAACATCTTTTATGGTCATGCACCCAATGTGAGAGGATTGTTCATATTGAATCTTGATAGCGATACACACATACATAACATTGAGACCAAAAGAGTTAGAGTTAACAATGATAGCGCCATATTTTTGTGGCACTGCCGCTTAGGTCATATTGGTGTAAAGCGCATGAAGAAACTCCATGCCGATGGACTTTTTGAGTCACTTGACTTTGATTCACTTGACACGTGCGAACCATGCCTCATGGGCAAGATGACTAAAACTCCGTTCTTCGGAACAATGGAGCGTGCAAGTGACTTGTTGGAAATCATACATACCGATGTGTGTGGTCCGATGAGCGTAGAGGCATGCAGCGGATATCGTTATTTTCTCACCTTCACTGATGATTTGAGTAGATATGGTTATGTCTACTTAATGAAGCACAAGTCTGAAACATTTGAAAAGTTCAAGCAATTTCAGAGTGAAGTTGAAAATCATCGTAACAAGAAGATCAAGTTCCTACGGTCTGGTCGTGGGGGTGAATATCTGAGTTTCGAGTTTGGTGCTCACTTAAGACAATGTGGAATTGTTTCACAGTTAACACCGCTTGGAACACCACAGCGTAATGGTGTGTCTGAACGTCGTAATCGTACTTTATTAGAGATGGTGCGATCTATGATGTCTCTTACCGATTTGCCGTTATCGTTTTGGGGTTATGCATTAGAAACAGCTGCATTCACTTTAAATAGGGCACCATCAAAATCCGTTGAGACGACACCATACGAGCTGTGGTATGGAAAAACGCCAAAGTTGTCGTTTCTTAAAGTTTGGGGATGTGATGCTTCTGTCAAAAAGCTTCAACCTGAAAAGCTGGAACCCAAAGCGGAAAAGTGCGTCTTCATAGGTTACCCAAAAGAGACAGTTGGGTACACCTTCTATCTCAAATCCGAGGGCAAAGTGTTTGTTGCTAAAAACAGAGCTTTTCTCGAGAAGGAGTTTCTCTCGAGAGAATTGAGTGGGAGGAAGATAGAACTTGACGAGGTTGTCGAACCTCTCATCCCTCTGGATGGTGGCGCAGGGCAAGGGGAAACCTCTGTCGTTGCGACGCCGGTTGAGGAGGAAGTTAATGATGATGATCATGAAACTCCGGTTCAAGTTTCTGTCGAACCACGCAGGTCGACGAGACCACGTGCTGCTCCAGAGTGGTACGGTAATCCCGTCTTGTCAATCATGTTGTTGGACAACAATGAACCTGCAAATTATGAAGAAGCAATGGTGGGCCCAGATTCCAACAAATGGCTAGAAGCCATGAAGTCCGAGATAGGATCCATGTATGAGAACAAAGTGTGGACTTTGGAGGTACTGCCTGAAGGCCACAAGGCTATTCAGAACAAATGGATCTTTAAGAGGAAGACGGACGCTGACGGCAATGTGACCGTTTATAAAGCTCGACTTGTGGCAAAGGGTTTTTCACAAGTTCAAGGAGTTGACTACGATGAGACATTCTCACCCGTAGCGATGCTTAAGTCCGTCAGAATCATGTTAGCAATAGTTGCATTTTTCGATAATGAAATCTGGCAGATGGATGTCAAAACGGCGTTCCTTAACGGTTTCCTTAAGTAAGAATTGTATATGATGCAACCCGAAGGTTTTGTCAATCCTAAGAATGCTAACAAGGTGTGCAAGCTCCAGCGATCCATTTATGGACTGGTGCAAGCATCTCGGAGTTGGAACAAACGCTTTGATGAGGTGATCAAAGCATTTGGGTTTATACAAGTGGTTGGAGAATCTTGTATTTACAAGAAAGTGAGTGGGAGCTTTGTGGCGTTTCTAATATTATATGTGGATGACATATTGCTGATTGGAAACAACGTAGAGTTTTTGGAGAGCATAAAGGATTACTTGAATAAAAGTTTCTCTATGAAGGACCTAGGAGAAGCTGCTTACATTCTAGGCATTAAGATCTATAGGGATAGATCAAAACACCTGATAGGACTTTCACAAAACACATACCTTGATAAAGTTTTGAAGAGGTTCAAAATGGAACAGTCCAAGAAAGGGTTCTTGCCAGTTTTACAAGGTACGAGATTGAGTAAGACTCAGTGCCCAGCAACTGATGAAGATAGAGAGCATATGCGCTCCGTCCCCTATGCTTCAGCCATAGGTTCTATCATGTATGCAATGCTGTAGACCAGATGTTAGCCTGGCCATAAGTATGGCAGGTAGATTCCAGAGTAATCCACGAGTGGATCACTGGACGGCGGTCAAGAATATTCTGAAGTACCTGAAAAGGACTAAGGAGATGTTTCTCGTATATGGAGGTGACGAAGAGCTCGCCGTAAAAGGTTACGTCGATGCAAGCTTTGACACAGATCCGGACGACTCTAAGTCGCAAACCGGATACGTATTTATTCTTAATGGGGGTGCGGTAAGCTGGTGCAGTTTCAAGCAAAGCGTCGTAGCAGATTCTACATGTGAAGCGGAGTACATGGCTGCCTCGAAGGCGGCTAAGGAGGGTGTCTGGACGAAGCAATTCATAACGGATCTTGGAATGGTGCCAAGCGCACTGAATCCAATAACCTTGTTCTGTGACAACACGGGTGCCATTGCCTTAGCAAAGGAACCACGGTTTCACAAGAAGTCCAGACACATCAAACGACGCTTCAACCTCATCCGCGACTACGTCGAAGGGGAGGACGTGAGTATATGCAAAGTGCACACGGATCTGAATGTAGCAGACCCGCTGACTAAACCTCTTCCACGGCCAAAGCATGATCAACACCAGAACTGTATGGGTGTTAGATTTATTACAATGTAATTCGCATGATGATGTGAGGGCTAGATTATTGACTCTGGTGCAAGTGGGAGACTGTTGGAATTATGCCCTAGAGGCAATAATAAATATAGTTATTATTATAATTCCTGTATCAAGATAATCGTTTATTATCCATGCTATAATTGTATTGAATGAAGACTCATTTACGTGTGTGGATACATAGACAAAACACTGTCCCTAGCAAGCCTCTAGTTGGCTAGCTAGTTGATCAAAGATAGTCAGTGTCTTCTGATTATGAACAAGGTGTTGTTGCTTGATAACTGGATCACGTTATTAGGAGAATCACGTGATGGACTAGACCCAAACTAATAGACGTAGCATGTTGATCGTGTCATTTTGTTGCTACTGTTTTCTGCGTGTCAAGTATTTGTTCCTATGACCATGAGATCATATAACTCACTCACACCGGAGGAATACTTTGTGTGTATCAAATGTCGCAACGTAACTGGGTGACTATCAAGATGCTCTACAGGTATCTCCGAAGGTGTAAGTTGAGTTAGTATGGATCGAGACTGGGATTTGTCACTCCGTGTGACGGAGAGGTATCTCGGGGCCCACTCGGTAATACAACATCACACACAAGCCTTGCAAGCAATGTGACTTAGTGTAAGTTGCGGGATCTTGTATTACGGAACGAGTAAAGAGACTTTCCAGTAAACGAGATTGAAATAGGTATGCGGATACTGACGATCGAATCTCGGGCAAGTAACATACCGAAGGACAAAGGGAATGACATACGGGATTATATGAATCCTTGACACTGAGGTTCAAACGATAAGTTCTTTGTAGAATATGTAGGATCCAATATGGGCATCCAGGTCCCGCTATTGGATATTGACCGAGGAGTCTCTCGGGTCATGTCTACATAGTTCTCGAACCCGCAGGGTCTGCACACTTAAGGTTCGATGTTGTTTTATGCGTATTTGAGTTATATGGTTGGTTACCGAATGTTGTTCGAAGTCCCAGATGAGATCACGGACGTCACGAGGGTTTCCGGAATGGTCCGGAAACGAAGATTGATATATAGGATGACCTCATTTGATTACCGGAAGGTTTTCGGAGTTACCGGGAATGTACCGGGAATGACGAATGGGTTCCGGGAGTTCACCGGGGGGGCAACCCACCCCGGGGAAGCCCATAGGCCTTGAGAGTGGCGCACCAGCCCTTAGTGGGCTGGTGGGACAGCCCGAAAGGGCCCTATGCGCATTGGAAGAAAAAATCAAAGAGAAAAAAAAAGGAGGTGGGAAGGGAAGGAAGGACTCCCACCCACCAAACCAAGTCCAACTCGGTTTGGGGGGGAGACCTTCCCCCTTGGCTCGGCCAACCCCCTTGGGGCTCCTTGAGCCCCAAGGCAAGGCCCCCCTCTCCCACCTATATATACGGAGGTTTTAGGGCTGATTTGAGACGAATTTTCCACGGCAGCCCGACCACATACCTCCACGGTTTTTCCTCTAGATCGCGTTTCTGCGGAGCTCGGGCGGAGCCCTGCTGAGACGAGATCATCACCAACCTCCGGAGCGCCGTCACCCTGCCGGAGAACTCTTCTACCTCTCCGTCTCTCTTGCTGGATCAAGAAGGCCGAGATCATCGTCGAGCTGTACGTGTGCTGAACGCGGAGGTGCCGTCCGTTCGGTACTAGATCGTGGGACTGATCGCAGGATTGTTCGCGGGGCGGATCGAGGGACGTGAGGACGTTCCACTACATCAATCGCGTTCACTAACGCTTCTGCTGTACGGTCTACAAGGGTACGTAGATCACTCATCCCCTCTCGTAGATGGACATCACCATGATAGGTCTTCGTGCGCGTAGGAATTTTTTTGTTTCCCATGCGGCGTTCCCCAACACATGAGGGGTTAGGCCCTCTTGCACAAGTGTATGTGCACCCTCATGCACACACACACACACACACTCAGATGTATACACACCTACACTCATGTGCTCATACACACACTCATGTGCACACGCACACTAGGCCTCAAAATAACAAACAACATCAACATACCACCTAATGTAGAAAGAATCCACATAAAACAGTGTAAGAAAAGAAAAGAAAGCAAAAAAAGTAAAAGGAGGTGGGTGTGGATCGAACACACAACCCCCCTGGTGCCACCAGAGTGACACACCACTAAGCTATTGTGTCGCTCTTGCCAGAGAGGGGGGAAATAGCTGGCTAAGCTTCTCTGGCGCTGAACTGCTAATGACGAAAAAAGGAAAAAAAGAAAGGGCGCCTGCGGGGGATCGAACCCGCGACACCCTGCACTGGCGCACGCTCGGTTGCCACTGCGCTGAGGTAAGAGTTCTTACCAGAGAGGGGGAAGCATGCTCTTTGAGCAGCCCCTCTGCTACTAATCTACCACGACGGCGACCGAAATAGGGGAAGCTGCTCTGGTGACCATCCGGCGATCTACTCAGAACGGCGACTACGGCGCGGGATGCAGGACCTATGAGGACTCCATTCCCATGGCTAATCCACGCGGAGGAGCTCTACGACGGCGGCGCTACGGGGCGTCGCAACCGGACACACATGCCATCGACGCCGGCGCAATTCCGGCGACAGAGGGGGCTACAACATCAGGAAAAGAAGGGGAGGAGGAGGCACTCACGTTGGGGTGCTCAGAGATGAGCTCGCTACCGAGAACAGGAAGAAGGGGAGGGACGCCTGCGACGACCCGATGCTCTGCTCCGGCGATGTCGTCGTGGAGGAGACACCAGGGAGGGGGAGCGGTCCCGCTAGCGACGGAAATGGAATGGGGGAAGGTCCCCCATCCTTGCGGACGCCTCGGATGCCGCGGGGGAGGCTGTCGGCGACGAGGAGGACGGCGGGATCGACGGCGGCGCTCTCTGAACTTCTCTCTCTCTCTCTGAATCTTACCTGCAGAGGGGGGGAGAAGAGGGAGAAGGAGGTGGCGGCGGGGGAAAAGGAACCCTAGACGAGGCTCGCACGTCGAGGGGATTTAATAGGCGAAGATGGTATGGCCTCAACATCCGTGAATCCACGTCATCGGCCCCTCTCTCTCACTTCTCGCTCTCTGTCTCTGACGGAAAGGAGGGGAAAAGCAACGGCGTCAGGAGGAAGACGAGGGACGCCGAGCGAGCTGCGTTAGCGAGGGGGAGAGGCGAGGGGCCCAGGTGGAGGAGGAGTAGGCCGGCCCACCTGGGCTTCTCTCTGGAGCCGGCTAAAGAAATAAAAAAGGTTTTGCTTTTTTAAAATAACCAAAACAGCAAATGAAATACCCAAAGCAACACAGGGTTTTTGAAAAAAAAACACCTAGGGCATGAGGGATTTATGCCCTGTTCAAATAAAATGCAAACCTGATTTTTAGGACAACTAAATTGATACAAGAAACAGGAATTAAAATATTGTTTTTACTAAAAACCCCAAATGTCTTGAAGCTTAAAAACAACAAGACAATTACCCCCTCAACCACAAGTTAATACTCTGAAAGTATAACATTTTTAAAACAGGTTCTAACAAGGTTTAACACACAAGTTTAAAAATAACAAAAGAGGAAGGCTTTGCATTGTTGTGAAAGGCATAGTAGGCAAACTTTGTTTGAAAACATCACCTCATCACACCACACAAGGCAAGCTATCACACACATCATGGATCAACTAGCATTCAAGAATGAAAGCAATGTATTTGATGAGGATGCCATGTTGCAAAAATGAAGACATGAAATGAGCCACATGAAATGATAACTTATAACAACCACAACAAGGTTCCACAAGATAGGAAAGGATCCAAAAATGGGAAGGATTACATCTGGGGTGTTACAAACTCTCCCACACTACAAGAAGATCTCGACCCGAGATCTAGGACTGAAAGAACTCTAGAAATTCAAAACGGAGGTGATCCTCGCGCTCCCAAGTGGCCTATTTATGGGAATGATGTGACCATTGCACCTTAAGAAACTTGATTGACTTATTGCGGGTCTTGCGCTCAGTCGTCTCAAGAACATAAAGTTGAAGGTCGATATCCTAAAGTTTGTGAGCTTTTATGTTTGTTTAGCTCCCTGTTAAATTTCAAGCTTATACACTTCCTGTAGATATCATTTTGGAGGCTGCCAAAATGCTTCAGAGCATAAGCAGCTGGTGAAAATCTGTGATTTTCACTAAGTCCCAAAATCTGTGATATTTTGTCCAAGTTAGTGTCTATAGATCTGCTCATGGGTGATTCCTTTGCATTAGCTTCTTGTATAGGGTTGTAGAGATTTTGGATGGCTTTTGTCTCATATCTTGGTTGATTTATTTAGTCTGTTGTAGCTACTTTAAATATTGTAGACAAACTGCTATGTTGCTGTTGAAAACAGATTGTATGTTTGTGTTGATTTGAAGCTTGTGTGGGCATTGTTGATGATGGGGTGTGTTCCCATGCACCACCCCACTTACATTTTGTTGCTTGATCATGTGTCAACCTGGTAATACCAGGGAGTGCCCATTAGAGTGTGTTTGTGGCTGATTTGAACCGTAGGTCTCCATTACTTGTTTTGTAGTTTTCGGTTGATCCGTGACTTCGTTCTCTATGTTCTTTATATGTTTTTTGCATCGTTTTCTCGTGATGCACATGCTCATGCCATATTCATGCATGTCAAGATAACTTAAAATGAGGTTATGTCCAACATTCAATTAACTCAACTAATGCATATGAAAGTGACTAGAAAAGTGATGTATGCTTCCTTCTTCACACATGCATCATATTGCTTGTTGCATTATGTCTTGCCAGTGTTCATTGTCTGTTATCTTATCTTGGGTAGCATCGGGAACGGAGAGCGAGTACGTGGATTCTGGAGAGTACGTGCAGGAAGATCAAGAGCAGTTCCAAGTTGAAGACATCACAGGCAAGATGACCGTGACATTGACACAGTATCTAGCTTTGTTATGCTTAGAATCACGTTTCCTTCGTTACATGCTCGCTGCCTACCACTTGATATAAATGCCACCTGTCTTTGCCATGATCCTCAAACACCTCCCTCTCCTAGCAAATGTTGTTTGGCTAAGTAGGCTTGCTCTACCTCTAATGAGTAGCTTTGCTAGTTGCAGGTGCCAGCTGTCCCATGTGATAACATGGGTATTTTGATATCATTATGTTTAAACTGCTATATAATTAATGCACCTATATACTTGGTAAATGACGGAAAGGCCTAGCCTTTTTCCGGGTGATTTGTTCCGTTGTTGTCGCCTTAGTTTCGGCTACCGGTGTTTGATTCCATAACTAATCGCTCCTAACACGGTCGGGGTTGTTATGGGGACCCCCTTGATAAATTGTGTAGTGTTAAGGCTTGTCCGGCAGGACCCAACCTTGATTTTAATCTGCTAATCACCTAATAATAATTTGCATAGGGAATAGCTACCCCGAGGAATTAATCAACAGCTCGGGCCAGTGCTCCTCATGGGTGTTGGTCCAAACTGAGCAGACTAGGGGGCCACCGCGGGGCAACTCGAGGTTTGGTTTAACCCATAGTGTGACTCATCCGTCGTGTCCTGAGACTGAGATACACGACTCTTATCAGGGTCGTCGACACGGCAGGAGGTCCTGCTAGATTTGTCTTACCTTAGCGATATATCTTGCGTATAGGGATTCCGGTGAAACTTTGGGTCTCCTCAAAGTTGAGGTTTTCCTCTAAGGAATCCGACGAGATCACAAGTTTTCGTGATAGAGGATTACTTTGCGGCCCGTGGCAGTTTGCGATGGACTAGTTGGAGCACCCCTGCACGGCTTAATCTTTCGGAAAGCCGTGTCCGCGGTTATGTGGCAAATGTGGATATTTTGTTAACATCCGGTTCTAGACAACTTGAAGTAACTCTAATAGAACTGCCAACTGTGTGCGTATCCGTGACTGTCTCCTTCGGAGATCGTCCTTCGATCGAGAACACGGTGGGGTTATGTTTGACGTAAGTAGCTGTTCAGGACCACTTAGTGGTCATCTAGTCTTCGATCGCTCGCGTAGTCCACCATATGATTACTTGGATCATCGTAAGTTAGCCACCATATATGCTTAGGATGCTGCAAACCCATACACTAAACCTTCCTCTCCTAATAACTTGGCTAGATTCGATACCAAGGTCATACGATTGCTGAGTCCCCGTGGCTCAGAAATTACTACAAAACCCCAACAGGTACAGCTACGCCCGACGCAGGAGATCCCGATGAAAACCAGCTGAAGTGGGAGTTTGATGAGGACTCTGGCTGTCTGTACGTGAACTATCCGGAGGAATGAGGCCGTGGTCGTGACCGTGGGCCAACATTGCGGGATGTCATAGGTTTTACTTGTTTCATGTTGTGCGTAGCGGGACTAAACTATGCTCTGAATAATAGTGTGACTGTAAGCTTTATGCTATACTATTGTCAGATGGCGAGTGTATGCCCTACTTGTCATTCTTCATTTATGTAATGTTATAATTATCTCGCTTGCGAAACGTTTAGATGCGCCCCTTTCCCTTTTGAGGCATCACCCCCAAAATAGGAAAGGGCCGCATCTTAGTCGTTACAATAACTGCCCCAAGGGTGATGACTAATAGAGAGCTTCTCCTCAGTCATCACCAGAAAGTCGATCACAATCACAAGTGGGTAAAACGCTAGTTTGGCTCCATTGTGAAAACCCTCAACAAAACTCAAAGTGTTGTGAAGAAAAATCACTATTATCTTCATGAGGTATTTGATCGCACTTGGGCCATAGCGTCTCACCTGAAGACTCCTAAGGAACTTGAAGAACTGGAGTTCACTCAAGACTTTGACTGGTCATGGCCACCAAAGAAGAAATTCAAGAATATTCTAGTTCGTGACTTCGTGGACAGCTCATTTTCTTCATTCCGCGCTATAGATTCAAATGAAGAACCTCAGGATACTGCAACTGGTCCAACGAAGAAGTCTGACTCCAAGGATGCTCATGCCACTACATCAACTCAGAAGTGAAATTCTTCATGGGCATTAGTCCTCAGTTTTATCCCTTTTTCGTCACTTGATGACAAAGGGGGAGAAATCTCAGAGTTAGTCTTCAAGCGGGTTTAATTTATGAGCTTATGAACTTTATTAAGTTACAAACTCTTGGCTCTTCTGAAGTTTTTGATGTAATGAGTTGTAACTTAAGCCTGATGGTGTTCTCACACTTTTGAACATTTTTTCTTGCATGCTTATTCCTCAAGTTAATTAATGCATGCATGTTGAAATTCGTCAGACACCATTTTTCATTATGCATTTCAAATTTCTCATACTATATGTTAAATGCATGCATTAATTGCAAGATGCACGGGGAGATCTCCATGATATATATCATCAATGTGCATTTGTTATTCAAAGCAAATTCCTCAAAACATGCACATCTTCAGGGGGAGTTTATGTGTATTTGAGTCATAGGTACACCGTACTGTTAAAGGGGTTCGAGGTAAAACTATGGAACACATTTTCTAATGATGCTCAACCCAAGCCTAAATCTACCAAAGCCCTAGAGTGAGGAATATGAGAGACATGAGGACTTTCACAGTTGAAAGTTTCGACCGTTGTCGTGCCACGCGCCACCTGTCATAGATCTTATCCACCCAACGGTCATATTATTTGAGGTCATTTATGTCAAATCATGCCGGGATGCTCCCAGGCTATAAATAGCTGCCCCCACAACCACTAGTTGGTTGGCTACTCCGAGAGAAACTGACACTAGTCATTTAGAGCAACCCGAATCCCTCAGAGCCTTTGAGAGAAAATCATCAAGTGAGGAAATACCCCATACACCCAAACCCAAAACAAAACCCAAGTGATTGAGCATCACTGAAGAAGTTATTCATGTGTGGAACCAACACTTGTTACCTTTGAGGACTATGTATCCTCCAGACGGTTAGGCGTCATGGTCTGGAGCATCCATCAGTCGATTGTGGATCGCCGGGTGACCGAGTTTGTGAGGGTTTGGAAGTCTGCCCTGAAGACTTACCACGAGTGTTGGGCGAGGACTGTGTGTCCTTAGCTCAAGGAGAATACTTAGGGACTGTGTGTCTTTTGATTTCAATACCAAACCGCTTCAAACCAGACTACAACTGTCACAACAGTTGGAACTGGGTCATCAAGCTACTGGTTCTATTTCTTCAACTCTCTCATTTCCTCAATTGTATGTTGAAGACTTTCATCTGTAGTGTTTGAAGAATTTGACTGAAGACTTTCTCTGAATTTCCTCAACCTCAAATTCTTCACCTAAGTTAATCATCACCTGCTTATCCTATACTTGTGACCTGTGCAAACCGAATCTCTAAAATCTCGCTAAGTACTTTGGAGTAGACGTTTTTGCGCTCCTGATATAGTTCTATTTCCGCCGCACTCAGTTCATAACTGAGGACTTTCCTCACTATGAATTTCCTCAGTGATGAAATTGTAAAAATCTCCTATTCACCCCCCTCTAGTCGATATAGCGCACTTTCAGCTCCGGATGTTGTGTTGCCGTTGGCGGTTGTCGAAGTTGCAGCACTCGATGCTTCAATGGATCTCGCGGGCACTCTCGAAGCTGAAGTGTTGTGCTTGGTGCTTCGGTGGAGCTCTCGCTGCGGTTCCCGATCTTGTTGACGGGCTCAAGCTGTAATGCAGCAGCTCGGCGCTCCAATGAAGCTCTCATCGGCAGCTCCTCATGCTCCAATGAAGCTCTCGTCGGTGGCTCTCGGAGCTACAATGCACCAGCCAACGATTGCTCCGATGTTGCAACGCAGTGCTTTGCTGATGGCAGACGTGATGCTTTTGCAGCGATGGCCTAGACGAAGAAAACAAAGGTGACTCATGCGGTGCAGGGAGAAGAGAAAATCAGTCGATTAATTTGTATCACACGCCAATCTCCAAACCTAGCACGCCCTCCACCGCCCCCAACGAAATCTCCAAAACCTAGCGGAGCACTAGACATCAGACTACTGATGCTTCCTTCCTACCAGACTAGTCCATAGCCCTCCGGTTCATTGCATGCTAGTCGTCAGATTAACTAGGAAAGTCTCATGCATGATTTCGGGATTGAAGCAATAGTTGGCTACTCCATGCTAATATTTATGCATGCATGGACCCTGTGGGGGTTCCCTTTTTTGCGGGCAACGACCTCGTTTCCACTAATTACAAAAGATAATGTGCATCTTTTTGCCATGATGACATTACTTTGAACCAACAGAAGCATACATTTCAAATAAGGCGAAATACAATACAATAACAAAGTTTTCTCTGAGACGTATTTTTATGCGACAATGGCATAGCTTTTGTTTCATGGAAGCATTCCCTTTAACTTATGGTAGAATATACTTTGTAGTGCGACAGAAAATATTGTTCAAGAGAAGGATTTGATCTATCTTATGTCTGTAGAAGATTTGAAAGCTTCTTTTTGTGCCAAGGAAACTTTTTTTTGTTGTATAACAAAGTATTTTTTAGCAAAGAAATCATGGGGAATCATAAAGAGAGTGATCAAGGGTTGAAACAAATTTAATAAGATACAGAAAAAATATTACAACACTTTTTTTGCAACTATATAAAATCATATTTCAACACAACTTTTTACAAGATGGTCATGGGCAAGATCCGCGTGTGCCTAGAGCTCTCCATCGTCATTCCAGTACAACCGACAACTTAGAGCAATGACTGGTTTATCTCGGTTATAGTGCACTTAACTTCATTGCAACATCGTTGACATCTTGTTGGCAACAAAGAAGCACATTCGGATTTTGTTGCAGGTTTCTATACATTGGAAGTATTATGTGAGAAATAAGGAAGCACATAGTTGTTTTTTTAAGCGTAAGCACCTACTTCTAGGAAAGAAACAAATTTGTCAAGCTAATTGTGAACATTCGACACAACCTATCTGGAGTTCTGGATTGAAGTACAACACAGAAAGCATTGGTATTTGCGAGCATCAATTTTTGCTATCTCACGTCAAACATGAGTATAAAAAATGGAAGCATGGTTTAAATGCCGGAAACTCTATGAAATGCAGAAGCACGAATATTTATGGGATCATTCCAAATAATTCAACATAATAGAAAGAAGAGATGCCAAACCTGAAAAGTGTAGTTGTACTGCCAATCCATGTGCACGTACAAGCACTTTTGGATAAAAATGAAGTATCAAATGTCTGTAGGATTTTTTTTGCAATAACAACACATGCGAGGCCTATCAGAAGCATACAAATGACAACCTATCGGATCTTCGGCATGCACTCTGCTTCAGATGATTCAGATTGTATATTGTTCAGAAGCATCTATATTGCCATTTGGATGCTGCATAAAAAGAAGCACATGGACATGGTAACTTGGGATGGGAGCATGGAAATTTGAAAAATTAACGAAAATTAATATTATGATAAAGGTCGAGATGCATACAATTATGAAGCATATGCATATTATAGTGTAAAACCGCAAATGGTTAAAAATCATGAACAACAAGGTGTAGTTACATAAATACTAATGAGTGGAAGCATGAATATCCGAAGAAAAAAATCCTAAATGTTGTCTCTTTGCATATGTGAAAACATGTATGCATTGTTTCTCGAAAAAGAATTCACGCATGTGACATGTATTGCTGACATAGATGAGAAATAAAGAGATCATGTAGCAATAGAAACTCTGTACCATAGAAGCACATATACCAAATAGAAAAACATGGATGTTGTGCTACAAGACATGTGTATATCAAAAGCATGCAACTTAGGTTAGAGAAAGCAATAATTTTATATTATCTCGACATATTTAAGATCACTCGTCAACATAAAAAAATGATTTCATAATATGACCCACCTACCGGAGAACATGTGCACATTGAAATTTTGGAGGCACACTACAGAACTAAGAATCACGAACATACTAGTTTGGGTACACGATAAACTTGTATGGAAGCATGGAATTCTGAAATCATGTCAAAAACTAAAATTACCGCCATGATTGAGAATCATATTATTGTGATCTGCATAAGAGATTAACCAAAATTGTCAAATGACATAGCAATCAACACATCAAAGCAAGCATGGAGATACACTCACAAAATTCATCGAAGCAAGCATTGCATCGAAAGTAACGCAAATCAAATCAATACATCAAAAATGAATCATACCTAATTTATGTTACCGCAGTGCAACTTATTTGCCGAGCCAAGGCATAGCAGGGTGGTGTGGTAGGGTTTGATGACGGGCCAGGCTCTGGCGGGGAACTGGACCGGTGACGAGGGTGACGCGATCGACGGTGAAAGTAGCGTTCGACGGAGCAGATAAGGGCGGGACGGCGCACCACCGTGTGCATCACTTGTACCCGTCGGGAGTTGCTGGTGTACAACAGGTTGGTGGCGGAGGTAGCCCACACGGTGATGGAGCTCGGCGATCTCCCGGGATTTCCTGAGATCGGATTAACACGGGTTGTTTGTTTAGAATATAGACCGTGTGATTAAAAGAGTATCAACGGCGCAGGACTCGTGTGAGGAATGTTTTCTATCGGACTACTGCATATAAGTGTTTCGCAAACCTAGCACGTCCTCCACCGCCCCCAGCGATAACAACCACAGCGCACCTTTCGCCCCCAACGAAATCTCCAAACCTAGCACGTCTTCTGCCGCACCTCTCCCCACAATGGCGCAGCTTATCCGAAGTCGCGACCGCGACAACCGACCAAAGCGCCCCTCTCCCCTCCGCTCCCCTCCTCCGACGTCCGGAGGCGACCACCAATCCACGTCCCTATTTCGTCGTCCCGACCAAATTCTTCTTCCCGACGGCCGACGAATCTCTATCTACGAAGATAGGCATGGAGTTCTCGTCACCGATGCCCTCCGCTGGTCGACACGACCCGTCGAAGATGTCTACATGGAAGTCCTCTACGACCTCCAGACGAGTCTTCCCATCGCGGAGCCCGTCCGACGGAGCCACCGCGGCCGAGATGCCCCCCACCCCCCTATCCGATGTATTCTTCCTGACAAGCGAATAATCCATGCCTACAGTGATAGGCACGGGGTTCTTGTCACCGACGACATGGATGGGTCGACACGACGTGTCGAGGATGTCTTCAGGGAAGTCATCTCCGACCTGCCCCACTATCGTCCACCACCCACCTTGGCGAAGAAGCCCGTCCGACGCCACCGCCTCGGTGGCGATCCCCATAACCCCCTTCTTCTCCTATGTCTTCTTCCTGACGACAGAATAATTCATGCCTACAATGATATGTATGGGTTTCTCGTCACCAAAGACACGAAAGGGTTGACACGGCCCGTCCAAGATGTCTTCAGGGAAGTCCTCTACCACCTCTGGATGAGGCCCTGCGATCCTCCACCGCCGTATGTGACCTTTTTTTTGGCAGTGGTTATTCGTTATCCTGTCTTGTCGTGTTTATTGAATCCTGAGCTAACTTGCTTGGTTAGGGGTGTTTATTGAATCCTGAGCTAACTTGCTTGGTTAGGGTTGTTGATGCCGCTGAGGAAGATGAGCCTGCACCTCAACAAACGGTCACTCCAAGCCCTGATCCATCCATATCTCAATTCATCGATGATCTGCTAAACAGAGCTTTTGTTGCCAACAAGCTGAAGCTGGCTCAAAGGTATGCGCTCCATCCGACCTATTTCTGTTAAATTAGCTGCAAGTAACCCATAATAGGCGCCAACTTATAAAAAACATAGATTGTTGATCAGATACCTGACTATAAAACTGTGCATCGATGGACACTTTGATGGGTTTCTAATAAACAGTTTTGCTAGCTAGCTACCATCAATCGATCATCAACGCATTCAAATCTTAGTCGTTTTGTCCATTGACATTTTTAGCCTCAGCCTATACTGCTGTGCCACCACACCATTGGCACTGCCACCGCACCTCACACCAAGGACAGAGAAACAAATCCAATTTGTTATTATAGCTCTGCACACCCTAATTGCCGCTTAGATATTACTCCCTTAGTCCCAAAGTATGGAGCGCCTTACTTTGCATGGTCTTTAATCCATGACTTTGACAACTAGTATGTACCGAATTATTTGGATTTCTAATTTTGAATGTATATAAATGGTGTTGTTGCATTTTTCTTGCAAAATTCTTTCATTTCATATATCTACATAATATTTTTGTGGACATATAATGAATTACAAATCATAGTGAAAGTTTTAAGTCATTGACCAGCGAAAATAAAGTGCGTCTTATCTTTTGGGAGGGAGGAGTACTAAATAGACTCGATGCCCAATTTGGACAAGTCAGCCCAACTTTCTTTACTCTATTGCTTGTGCCTGTTTCGAAACACACTGATCAAAAGAGTGGTATATAGATGAAGAGATCTAAATTATTTGTCGTTTCTTCTTTCTTTACTCTCTTGAAACCAGATTGTTTTTTCTGCATTACGATCTCCCTCTTTGCTTTTTATTTCAGGCGTGAGGACAGAGAACCAAATGTCTAGGCCTCTAAGGAGCTGCTTGATTTGAACCACACTCTCTCACTCACTCACTCTCCCACTCACTCTCTCTCTCTCTCAATTTGAACCACACTCTCTCACTCACTCTCACACTCACTCTCTCTCTCTCTCTCTCTCTCTCTCTCTCTCTCTCTCTCTCAATTTGAACCAGTTAGCCCAACTTTCATCTAATCTTGCCAGTGCCAGTTTCGAAACACGCTGGTCAACAGAGCGGTATTTAGATGAAGAGATCTAAGTTGATTGTTGTTTCTCCTTGGGGAGAGGTGGTTGGTAGTATGTATTGTCCATTTGATCTTAATGGTATATTTCCTTCATACTTATGTTGTAGTCGAAATCAAATTTATTAAATGAATTCAATGCCCAATTTGAACCAGCTAGCCAACTTTCATCAGTGCTAGTTTCAAAACACACTGGTCAACGGAGCGGTATTTAACTAGATTGTTTTTTCTGCATTACAATCTCCCTCTTTGTTTTTTATTTCAGGCGTGAGGACAGAGAACCAAATGTCTTGGCCTCTAAGGAGCTGCTTGACACTACAACACTGGAGTCAATCACTAACACTTCCTCTCCGCCACAGCCTACACCGTATGAATCTCTCTCTCTCTCTCTCCTCGGGGTAGTATGTCCATTTGTTCTTATCTGTATGCTTATGTTGTAGTCAAAATAAATCTTAAATGAATTCAATGCCCAATTTGAACCAGTTAGCCCAACTTTCATTACTCTCTTGCCCGTGCCAGTTTTGAAACACACTGATCAACAGAGTGGTATTGAGATGAAGAGATCTAAGTTGATTGTTGTTTCTTCTTTCTTTACTCTTGTGAAACCAGATTCCAGCCAGGTATGTTGTCGTCGAAGGACGCTTCCTCCACCCGGGCAGAGGAGGTGACTCACTCGCTGACGCCGCCCATTTTGGCTCGGAAACCTGCCGGTTGGAATCATCAATTTTTCATAAGAGTAGATCTTGGAGGATCTTTCCACACGTATCCTGAGCTGGGTGGGCCGTTCCGGAGCTTGGAGGAAGCTAAGAAGGCTATACTCTGCCGCCTTGATAAACTGCGTGATCCAAAAATGTAAAGCTTCTTCTTAGCTCCCAGTCTTTCCGAAAATAAGAAGCAATTACTAATACTTAATCAAGTTGGCCAGTTAAACTATGAACTGGACATAATAGACCGCTCTCTAATTAATCAAAACAGCAGCCAGTAGCAGGTGTATTCCTCCTCTGACGTGTCCAAGGTTTCTCAGTCTTGCTCTCTTACATGGTTAAAGTTTCATTAATTAGCTTCCATTCATTGTTTCTCAGGTGCACAAACGACTGGCTTTCCAGTTCGGAGATTGCTATACGAGATGCTCTTCACTGGCCAGATGGCACACGAAAGTATTCTTCAAGATCCAATCCGGACGAAGATCATATGGGGCTACTGGTTCAAGCTTTGTTGGACAAGTACAATGAGGAGAATAATCTTTTGGAGGTTTGCTTGCTCTCCCTCCCACACTCCTGGGATTCACTTGCATCAGTTGCAAATTTACCTCTGTAGCTACTCTGTTGAATGTGTTGATGCGACCTTGATTGTCTTGTACTACACCAACTAATTGTTGATGCAATCTGATTTCAGGATGATGCATATCATGTTGAGAAGGTCGTGAGCTTCCAAGAAGTTTATGAGGGCAAAGGTGGCTGGTACTATCATCTGAATTGTACTAGAAAAACTAAAGGTGGCGTCGACAATCTCTTCTTTGCCGAAGTCTTGAGAATGAATAGAGGACTACAATTCAAGCTCACCTGTCTCCATATGGTTGAACCTGCTGTTGATAACGGTACCAGTCTTGGCTTTAGATTTCGGCAAGTTTTGTCCATAGAGCTGTTTGGCTTGTTCCCTTGCTTGAGCTCACTACATATTCTCCCTCTGTAAAGAAATATAAGATCATTTAGATCACTATAAACGATCTTATATTTCTTTACAGAGGGAGTATGTTTTAATATCTCTAAGAGTTAAATGAATATGAAGGTACATGCTATGGTTGTAAAAAAGCTAATGTTGGTATGAAGCACCCCATTGATGCTGGTAAATACAAAGGTGGCCACGATCCCTCGTGGCCACAACGACCGTGCGTGGTTCTTCCACCGGATTTGCCTGAGGGTTTTGATGCTAAGATGAAAGCTATGGAAGAAAGGATTAGATATCAATTCCAGGTATGTATTTTATCCCGTGGGTCGTTTGTTAGTTATGTCACTATTCAAGTGGTTTATTTGTTTAGGACTCTGATGTGTTGATACCGGATGCTGGAAGAACTGCTGCTGCTGACGGTTTGGACAAGAGCCAGCTGGGAAGAAGGGGCTTCCCAGCTGCTGATGCTAGGATGAACAAGGAAAGGATTAGATATGTATACGGGGTATGTTTTTATGTGGTGCACTTTGTACTGTGTTAGTATAACGTCACTCAAGTGGTTTATTTGTTTAGGACCGTGATGTGGCAAAACCGGATGCTGGAAGGCCTGCTGCTGGTTTGAAGGGAAAGTGGGGGAAGTACGTTGTACCGCCGATGCGTCTGAAGGTTTGAGAAGATGGACCTGCCTGTTTATCAGTTTGTAATTACTGTCTGATGGTCTAAAAAAAGTAGCAATGGGACAGTTAATTTTATTTTGCATGTCTTTGAATCCGAGTAGCTAGATCAGCGGTTTCTAGCATGTGTGGTACGTACATCCAACATCCAAATATGCAAGTGGGACGAATTGCAAGTTTATCTAGCCTGACGTAAATCCAAGTTGCTAGATTGTCTTTTGGAAAAGTATTAAAATCAACCGGCTGATTTTCTCTCCCTCATGTATCCCTGTAGGTCACGCACCGCTTTCCCCTCCATGCAGCCAACCTTATCTATTCCGCGCGGTAGACGCCCTCCTCCAGTCGTTCTTTTTCACTGCTTGCCTCCTGCCATGATTGCGCATGCTTCTCTCTTCGTGATCCAACCCACCTCACCGTAGCAGCCGCTCCAACGAAGCATCGTCGGAGCTGTGATGGGTCGTCGGTGCTGTGTTGGAGCATTGCCGTGCCAGTGCGGCGTTGCAATGGAGCATTGTTGGAGACGCGAAGGGCCGACGCTCATGCATTGGAGCACCGATGCGTCGGTGTGGCGCTGTAATGGAGCATCACCGGAGCTGTCATGGGTCGTCAGTGTTGCGTTGGAGCGCCGCCGTGTAGTTGTTCGAGCTTCAATGAAGCTGCGTTGGTTGTTGGTGCTGCGACTCCTGCTTGCGAGTAGGAGACGCGAAGGGCCGACGCTCATGCATTGGAGCACCGATGCGTCGGTGTGGCGCTGTAATGGAGCATCACCGGAGCTGTCATGGGTCGTCAGTGTTGCGTTGGAGCGCCGCCGTGCAGTTGTTCGAGCTTCAATGAAGCTGCGTTGGTTGTTGGTGCTGCGACTCCTGCTTGCGAGTAGGACGGCGATGCTTCCGTGACGAGTCGCGTTGTGATACGACGTATGTTTGACCGATGGAATGGCTATGAGAGGAAGGATCCGACGGTCTGCCACCTCTCCCAAATTTGGGACACAGCTGTTCTGATCCGAGCTCACATGAGCTCGGGAATAATTGAAAAAAACTCAAAAGTTTCTGATATTTTTGTGTGAAACTTTGGCAAATGTTTTCATAGTGAGCTCGGGAATAATTGAAAAAAACTCAAAAGTTTCTGAATTTTTTGTGAGGAACTTTGGCAAATGTTTTCATAGCGCGCAAAATTTCATTGTCATAAAACATTCGTGAAGAATGTGACAAAACAAACAAAATTGATGCTCCAAAGCATTTTAGAGCATTGATTTTTTTTAAACAAACAAAATTGATGCTCCAAAGCATTTTAGAGCATTGATTTTTTTGGCTCAGTATGTTGTCTGATGATGAAATTTTGCAAGCTACGAAAACATTTGACAAAGTTTTACATAAAAATATACCCTTTTTAATGATTTTTCTAGAATTACATGAGTTCGGGATTAGAACATCACTTCCGCCAAATTTGGAATCCCTCCTTGTATAACTCCTCGGATAAATGGTTGAATGACACTGATACAAGAAAAATGGAGACGCACGCGCACCGTACAATCTGTACTATGCCACCACTATGCATGTTGCAGTGCCTGTGGTTTACAGATTTGATAAATGTTTTTTTTGACAAGGAAAGGCACCAAAAGGCGAAAATTAGCGATGGTCATGGTGCCTGTTTTCAAAAACCATTTTTCTACAACGTAAAAAACTGAAACTTTTTGTAAACACACACACATGTATATTATGTATCTGCAAAATTTCATATCATTTTACTTTCACACGTGGCATACAAAAAAATGATAAATATGTTTTTTTTAAATGGGCTTCTTTTTTTGTTATCAAGCCAAAAAATTGTTATTTTTGTACAACTTACAACTTACATTTTTTCAAAATGAAATTTCACTAATTCGTTATGAATATACAGAAGTTTCCACATAATTATTTTTGCTTTTTCGAAACTTCTAAATATGTTTTTTCGTTTTTTTGTCAAAAAAAGGGCACCAAGGTGCCCGAGCACTACTACTTCGCGTCCACTAAAAGGTGCCAATTTTCATTCAGCTCATTGACAAAGTACAAGTATTACATATGTTAAAAATCAAAAACCTCTCTCTTTCTATTAGATGTATATATAGCACTGGAACATGCGTTTACAAGGGGGTGTCGTTTCGCACGGAATCGACGCAATTGTTGCGTAAAGCAACTGTCAATGGTTATTACAAGCAGGGATTAATCCCTTAATGACTATGTTAATTAATTTTAACACTCTTCTTAATTCATGCTTGTCCAGGTAGCATCATCATCTTGAAAGAGTCTCCTCTAAAAATTCTATGTGAAAAATATGAGGAGTATATTGATTGATGTTGCTAAAACTCCTTCAAACCCAATGGGAAAAATAAGAAGAAAATGATGCAACATATAATGGTTATTATCCATTTTTAACTCAATACGAGAAAACCCATAGAGTTCAAATGACAATAAATATGTCGTATATACTTTCCTAAAAACCTGGTGAGGAAAACAGAAAGTATGACATATGATTTTATGTTGATATTACCTCATTAAAAACCTTTATGAGAACCTGTAAAATAAACTCATGAAGGAAAAAGAGTATAATATGATGCATTGAACATGAACAATTCAGGAAGATACTCCTCCTGATTCTTGCAAAATTCGAAGCCATTACATACCAATTCCATGAACACATTTCTGAAACATAGAAGTTGGTAGAGACCCGATGAACAAATCAGGCGCATGATTTGAATTGCAAGATATGCAATATAGTGATATTGCTTATTATGTAACCTGTTTGCATCTGGGCAACACAAAAAACATTATCGTTGAGATAATTGTTGGTGGATGTAGCCATGAGGTCTGTTTCGAAGACTCTTCATGAGAGGGCTACCATACCTGGTAGGAACATTAAGCTTGTCTATGACCTGACATAGTGGGGATCTGATCGATGTATCCAATGATATCGGTGTGAAACTGAAAAACCAGGACAAGATGTTTGATGCCTTGGAGATATCAAAAGATATTCTTGAGTACCAACCAATTGTGTTTGGTGGATCGAATGTCATTATGGAACGTTCAGTCCCAATATCTCATTTACATCATCTCTTGGTCTAAATAGATCTTTCTCTACGTCTAGAGAATGAACTACCATGAGGGTTATGGATGGATAAGATTTGTCCACAATGAATTTTTCCAATATATTATGGATACAGACAACATAGTATACCATAATGTATGAATGAAGGTGCTCAAGTTGTAGTAACGAGCGGTATTTTAGTTTACCCAAATCCTTCATTTTATACTCCGTCATTTGGATGATTACATGTGTCGTCATTACAGACACACAAACATGGATGATCATCATTGTAGGAGTAATCCTTGTGTATAAGGAACTCACTACGTTGGTTGTACCATATGTACCGACAACAATAAGTCGTATGATGACTTACTGATTTTTACACAATGTATGTTGCATTTTGCATTTCAATTCAGAAGTGAGATTTCATTGGGAATCAATCATATATGTCTGAATCTAGTGATCCACATGGATATGTGATCACTACATCTATCAACTGCAGAGATAGATGATTTTGTACTGTCAATGATATAAATTATCAGAAAGAGATTCCACCTCTGGAGAATAGTTGGGTATCTGCGTGAACCCTTGTGCTACAATACTTGCTCTATGTTTCACCACCTTGTTGTTCCCAATTATGTTTCTAGAAGAAAATTGGTGTAGGTATTGCTTATGAATACCTTTCCATTATTGAGCAAGATTATTTCTACCTAGATTATATCCTTTGCTTGAGTTCAGTCCCGGTGTTGTTCACACTATGCCATGGCCATGGTCTTGGACATGAATCATGTGAAAGGTTTTGCAGTCTAGTTGAGAAATGTATGTCGACAATTGCAGACTTCCGGTTATATGATTCTCGAGAATCCATATATAAATATATAGTTGATGGAAATATCGTTACCCATGGTGACTGCTCACGATTTCCCTATGCGATTGCGTCGGGTATTCCGATGTCCCGGTCATTATGTGTACTGTGACCTGGGTTGGTGGAGGTTTCCCATCCACTGGGTGTATATTACCCATTAGGTGTCTGTCAACGTGAAGTTGACTTGCATTTACTGATTCATAGGCCTTGATATCCTTGGTTGCAAGAAGCTGAATCCTGATGTACTTTTGACATACATCTGCCCCTGTTGCATCGAACGGGGAGTGGAGTGGTTTTTGTTGGTACCTTCACTCTTTGAGGCGTACTTTTACAAGATTGTAGGATTGTGTGACACATTTATATTCAGTAAATGAATCTGGCAGGTTATTTGCAATGTGTTGCAAATATTCTGAACGCATGGTTTAGATCTTTGACTACGTGGATTTGAGGCAGAAATGTATTGAACATTCCACTAATTTCCTGGCATTATTTATGGTACTTGAATTTCCCCCCTAATGCCTCGAAATATTCCTCATGAATCAGCATACTAGCCTTGAATAACTCCCCATGCGAGGGGCTTGAGGTATTGACAGAAATACAGTTATTCCTCACACAGATCCCAACTATATGTTGAGGCACCAATGATGTATGTCGGGTGGTGATGCAGGTATGCAACCGAATTACCGCAGATGGGAAATACTTGGTAGATTTCCACGTATCAAAGATAGAGGGGAATGATGTTATGCACTTCTGTCATGAGCGTGTAAAACTGCATGACTCCAACGTAAGTTGCAATTTCAAAATAAAGGTCATGTAATGAGCTTAATTCTTTGGATATAGGATTCTACCAAACCATTTTGAGTCTAGACATTAGGACAAATTGCTAAACTTCAATCCAAGGGCCATAGAGAAGGCACTCAAGGAGAATTCTGCAATGTTATCCATTCAATTTGCGTGAAATCGATGTCAGGATAATGAGCCAATGGTTTTGTGTGAGTAAAGCACACACTCAAGACCATCATGTAGATATGTCATTTAGAACCATGGAACGCTTGAATAGTCTAGTCAATGGATGGGAAGAGTCACTTACATCAACTTGATGCATTCAAGGAGTCTAAGTGGTTCAGCGTAGACTTTAAGGTGCGCAAGCCTTAAAATTAGCTTCCTCGCGTCACATGTAGTGCACATAAAATCCAAATATTGTTAGAATTTAGCATCATAATAATCATAAACCAATGGAATTGCTGATAGTTTCGGTTTCAGCCCAATGTCTGGATGACCAAGGCGAATATGCCAAGTTTGTCATGTACAAGACATTATGGAAAACTATTTTGGGCGCAACATGTCCTATGGATTTTGTAGTATGTGTAGTATAATCCAGATGATACATAGAAAATGTGCTTGTCATATCCGTTGCATATGGTAAAGAGAAGTCATTTCTCTTTGTTGTCATCATAAGTTCCGCTATGGAAACTCTTTTGACGGATACCTCTATAGTTTAGTAGGGTACGAGTTAAACCAGGAGCAATAAAGCATCCTGACATTACTCGAGTACCCAGAGGGACAATAAATATGACTCGAATTGAGCCAACAAATACCTCATCGCGTCTAGTGATTTTTAAATATCTCATTTCTCTCAATGTGAGTGGAAACATTGGACTTCCCTGAGTATAGAGTTTGTGGTGCATATGTCCACAAGGCGCATATCATCTTTCATTGGATTGACTCCCGCAGAATTCTATATATAGACATGAAGATTCTCAATATGAAAATCACTGTCAGATATATATAATACATATAAATGTATTTGTACCAAATGTTGATACAATATATTGTGATATACAATATATGATGACAACAATACTTATGCTGTTAATACAACATCATAAATGGACATAAATAAATATTGACCACTCAAGAGAATGAGAGACTACTCATAGTCTCCAAACATGTCGGTTAAACATGTCGTTCTCCATGTCCATAGGATTCCGTCATCAGTGGTGATGTCGTGTTGAAGGTTGAAGTGGGCTTCAAACCTTTGCCCTTGAGTTCACTGTATCCCAGGAATTGCTAATATAGAATAACCAGATGCTAAGATCTGAATCTAATGCCTTATGATATATAAGACACCATTTTTCTGTTAGCGGTGTGATCGTGACCAGGGATGAATCCTGGATTGCACACTTTATCCCACGAGAGACAAGAACGATCATGATGTCCATGCCCGAGATAGGGCAGTGATGGCCATTGAGTGCGAGTGCCTCAAATTCTATAGCCATATTTTACCGCTATGGGTAAACCAGAGATAATCAATTTACAGTCAGTAAATTAAAGACCATCATGTTGATGTTGTAATGAACTTAGCAAAATTAATGGGTATATCAAGAAGTTATCTTGAAACCATTAGTGTGAATCTCAAATTGCTAAGTATGACACCTTGAAGATAATCTCCAAAATGGAGTAGATCTCACAACACTAGGGAGTATAATCTGATGAAATGAGTAGATACTCACTTGTAATGCCTTATGTCATAACTTAGTAAAATGTGTGGGAGAACACTTTGTAAAGCAATCATAATGTCAAAACGACAAAATGTAGGCTTTATCAGTAGTCATCGATAATCTGCGTAGGCAGTAGATCCATATGACTACATTGTGATCTCAATACATCAATTTAAAGAAAAGACTTTGAATTTTGCATCTGTATTTGCAAGCAATTTAAAATCTCAATTGCAAATAGACGTATTAATCTCGACATGTAGCGAACATGGAGATACATACATTCCGGAATACATCATACTCAACAGAAATACATTACTATTGTAATGAATAGTAATGATGTTGTAAACTTGATGTTCAAGTGAAAAACTTGAATTGTACAAACTTCAAATTAAATGAGATGATCTTATATCAAGTTACAAGATAATTTAGCAAAGTGAATTAATATTTTCTGAGATTTTTTTTAATCTCAATCGCAATGAGATTGTTTTGCGAGAGAAGAAAATTCTCAATTACAAATCAGTACTTTAGAGGTACTAAATTTATCTTTCCAAGAGATAAAAATATCAATTGCAAACAGACGTAATTAATCTCAATACATGGTAAACGTGGAATTATATAACATCCATTTAGTATCTGAAATACATCGGTATTGTTGAAATTAGTAGTGGGCCTTAGGCCCATAAGATAATTTCAGAAATCTCCAAGGACCCATGTAGGTGGTGGCATGACAAAGTGGTGGTGGGAAGTTTAGTCACACCCCGCTAGTGGAGGAGAAGTTGGACCCCTTTATAAGGGTCTCTCTTCTACATGCTACTGGAGAGTGAGAAGAGAAGAGGCCCTCGCGCACTCCTCCTCCGCCGCCCGCCTCGCCACGCCACGCCTCGTCACGACGCGCCGCGGGTTGCGGGAATGAGACGAGCCGTGCTCATACCTTACCGACTCAGACGTGGGTTCAGCCAACGTCTCTCCACCCGGCCGCCTATATAAGCAGGGCCACTCGTTCCTTTGCTGCCGCTGCCGCCGGCGACTCCATCCCGTTCACTGCGTACACGGTCGACGGGAGAGCAGGCCTTCGAAACCCCGCCCCTCCGGTTCTAGTACGGGAGAGGGGTGATTAGGTTTTTGGGGAGCGATCACGCGACTGCTCGCCTTCGTCCGTCTGCTTCGTCTACATCCACGTCGTCCTCGTCATCGCCATGGCTGAACCATACGAGGCCGATCGTCTCGCCCTTGAAGCTGAGAAGAAGAGGGCAGATGATGCTACTGCTACGGCTGCGTCCGCCGCTGCTATGGCCAACTGGCCTACTGGAGGGTATAACTCGTTTATCCCACTCCTGTTCGTTTCAACCCTAGCAATACTACTGGCATGCATAGATGTATCAACTATATGCGTAGTATGTGCTAGATTAGTTCATGATTAGTATGTCATTAGTCTAGTCAATGCCATGCTAGTTATTATCTCGTGGATTAATCTACCCGGAAAATTGCCTATTTACTCAACAATCCAAAAAACCTAATGTGTGTAGGAATTTTTAGAGTAATGATTTTGCTGCTGCACTAAAACCGGATAAGTTTATCGGTACTTATTCAAGCATTGGCAAACAAGAACCACCTTATGGCTCACGGCTATGAACGTGTTCTGGGTAGCCGGTGTCACTCCCACGGGAACGATCTCTCCTGAAGAGGAGAAGATCTTCGTGGAGGCCACCGTCCTATTCCTTGGAGCAGTTATAAGCGTGATCGGAGATAAGCTGGTTGATGCATATTTACACATGCATGTTGGCAAGGATCTATGGGAGGCGCTCGAATCTAAATTCGGGGCCACCGATGCTGGGAGTGAGATGTATGTTATGAAGCAGTTCCACGATTACAAAATGGTTGAAAACCGTTGTGTATTGGAACAGGCTCATGAGATAATATGCATAGCTAAAGAACTTGAGGTTCTTAAGTGCAATTTGCCGGGCAAGTTTGTCGCGGGCTGCATAATTGCCAAGCTCCCTAATTCTCGGAGGAACTTTGCTACTACTCTGAAACATCACAGGTGTGAGTTCTCAGTAGAGGACATCATCGGCCATCTGAGTGTTGAGCAGAATTCGAGAGGAAAGGACTCCAATGGAAAAGCGGTTGAAAGCTCTTCTGTTGCCAATATGGTACATCAGAGGAACTTCAATTCCCACAAGCCCAAGGGAAAGAATTATGTCCAACAGAATACTGACTTCAAGAAGAAGGGAAAGAAGACCTTCAAGAAGAATAAGAAGGGAGAGGGCTGCTTTACTTGTGGTTCAGATGAACATTGGGCGAACAAGTGCCCAAACAAGTACAAGAAGCCGGCGTAGGACTCCAAGTCTGCCAATATGATTGTGGGCAACAATGAAAGTGGTGCATGCTGCGGCAACAAAAGTCCTTCCTTGGCGCTAGGAATTCTTCTTGTTACTTCTCTGGTTTGCGTCGATTTTTCCCTTGAAGAGGAAAGGGTGATGCAGCACAGGAGCAGTAAGTATTTCCCTCAGTTTGAGAACCAAGGTATCGATCCAGAAGGAGGGTCTCGTCAAGTCCAGAGTACCTGCGCAAACACAAACAAGCTTGCACCCAACGCTTCAAAGGGGTTGTCAATCCCTTCAAGATTGTTTGCAAAGTGAGATCTGACGGCGGAAAGAGCAACGAAGTAAAAAGTGTAAGGTTGAAAATATGGTGTGGAGTAGACCTTGGGGCCATAGTGTTCACTAGAGGCTTCTCTCATAATAGCAAATATCATGGTGGGTGAACAAATTACTGTCGAGCAATTGATAGAACCACGCAAAGTCATGACGATATCTAAGGCAATGATCATGCATATAGGCATCACGTCCGAGACAAGTAGATCGATACTTTCTACATCTACTACTATTACTCCACACATCGACCGCTATCCAGCATGCATCTAGTGTATTGAGTTCATCACGAACAGAGTAACGCCTTAGGCAAGATGACATGATCTAGAGGGATAATCTCAAACCAATGATGAAAGCCTCATCTTTTTACCCTTGATGGCAACAACACGATGCGTGCCTCGCTACCCCTTCTGTCACTGGGTGAGGTCACCGCACGGTATGAACACAAAACCAAGCACTTCTCCCATTGCAAGAATCATAGATCTAGTTGGCCAGACAAAACCCACAACTCAAAAAGAATTACAAGGATATGAAATCGTGCATAAGAGAGATCAGAAGAAACTCAAATAAGATTCGTAGATAATCTGATCATAAATCCACAATTCATCGGATCTCGACAAACACACCGCAAAATAAGATTACATCGGATAGATCTCCATGAAGATCATGGATAACTTTGTATTGAAGATCCAAGAGAGAGAAGAAGCCATCTAGCTACTAGCTATGGACCAGTAGGTCTATGGTGAACTACTCACGCATCATCGTAGAGGTCATGGTGTTGATGAAGAAGCCCTCTGTGTCCGAATCCCCCCTCCGGCAGGGCACCAGAATGTGCCCCAGATGGGATCTTGCGGAGACAGAAGCTTGCGGCAGCAGAAAAGTAATTTTGACGATCTCCTGATTTTTTTGGGATTTTTAGGGAATTTATAGGTGCAACCCCTAGGTCAGGGGGCGCTCAGGGGGCCCACAAGCCTGTGGGCCGCGACCTACCCCGTGGCCGCGGGGTGGGGGCTTGTGGGGCCCCTGAGGCTCCCCTGCGTTGGATCTCAAGCTTCCCGATCTTCTTCCGTTCCGAAAAAAATATTTTCGGGGATTTTCTTCCATTTGGACTCCGTTTCAAAATCTCCTGTGAAAGGGGTCAAAAACATGGAAAAAACAGGAACTGGCACTTGGCACTGAGTTAATAAGTTAGTCCAAAAAAATATATAAAAGGCATGCAAAACATCCAAAGTTTGACAAGATAATAGCATGAAACCATAAAAAATTATAGATATGTTGGAGACGTATCAGTGCATCTGGGTACAGTAATTTACTGTATTTCAGTTTGTTAGTCCACTGATTGGTGGGTGGACACGAGTGCAAATATTCATGTGTGTGCTGACATCTCATTGTTCTCTTCTTATCAGGCCATAGGTCGCGGGTCCATATTGATGGGGAATGGCGCGAGTGCTTTTGTTCTTGGTGTTGGCACGGTCGATCCGAAGTTTACTTCGGCAAGGATCGTGCAGCTGAAGAACGTGCAGCTGAAGAACGTGCAGCATGTCCCCGCCATCAAGAAGAACCTCGTTAGTGGCTCCCTTCTGTGTAGAGAAGGGTTTAAGTTGGTATTCGAGTCTAATAAAGTAGTTGTTACGAAATATGGACTTTTTGTTGGTAAAGGTTATGAATGCGGAGGTCTGTTCCACCTTTCCCTTGCAGATTTTTGTAATAAAGTCATGAACAATATTCATTCGAGTGTTAATGAATCTGAAGTTTGGCATTCACGTCTTTGTCACATAAGTTTCGGTGTTATGTCGCGGCTAGCAAAACTGAATTTAATCCCGACTTTCACTTTAGCCAAAGGTTCTAAGTGCCATTCGTGTGTGCAAGCAAAGCAACCTCGCAAGCCTCACAAGGCTGCAGAGGAGAGACACTTGGCACCACTAGAACTCATACATTCTGATCTTTGTGAGATGAATGGTGTGTTGACTAAAGGTGGAAAAAAATATTTCATGACATTGATAGATGATTCCACTAGATATTGCTATGTGTATCTGTTAAATACTAAAGATGAGGCTCTACACTACTTTAAAATCTATAAGGCAGAAGTTGAGAATCAACTTGAAAAGAAAACTAAACGGGTACGGTCTGATCATGGTGGAGAGTACTTCTCAAACAAATTTGATGCTTTTGTGCGGAAGACAACATTATTCATGAGAGGACGCCTCCCTATTCACCCCAGTCAAACGGGGTTGCTGAGCGGAAAAACCGTACTCTAACTGATTTGGTTAATGCCATGTTAGATACATCAGGTTTATCCAAGGCATGATGGGGGGAGGCTATATTGACCGCGTGTCATGTCCTGAATAAGGTTCCTACAAAAGATAATGAGGTCACTCCCTATGAGGAGTGGTCGAAGAGAAGGACAACGCTCTTGTACTTACGTACTTGGGGCTGCTTGGCGAAAGTCAATGTGCCGATCCCCAAGGAGCGTAAGCTTGGACCAAAGACTATGGACTGCGTTAATCTGGGATATGCTAACAATAGCGTAGGCTATAGATTTCTAGTAGTGAAATCTGAGGTACTTGACGTGAAGGTCGGTACAATTATGGAGTCGAGGGATGCTACATTCTTTGAGGATATTTTTCCCATGAGAGAAATGCAAAGCACTTCTAGACAGGAATCTGAGAAAACTCCCGAGCCTGCCATTCCTATGGAATATATGAACAAACACATGATGAAAATCGTGAGGAGGATGACGAGGAAACCCTTGGTAGGGGCAAGAGACAAAGGACTACAAAGACCTTTGGTGATGATTTCCTCGTATACCTCGTGGATGATAATCCCACTTCTATTTCAGAAGCGTATGCTTCTCCAGATGGTGATTACTGGAAAGTTGCGGTCCGTAGCGAGATGGATTCCATCATGGCTAATGGGACATGGGAAATTACTGATCGTCCCTATGGTTGCAAACCATTGGGATGCAAGTGGGTGTTCAAAAAGAAGCTTAGGCTCGATGGTACGATTGAAAAGTACAAGGCTAGGCTTGTGGCCAAGGGCTATGCCCAGAAAGAAGAAGAAGATTTCTTTGATACTTACTCACCTGTGGCTAGACTGACCACCATTCGAGTACTACTCTCGTTGGCAGCCTCGCATGGTCTTCTTGTTCATCAGAATCTTTAACAGTGCAAATTCCTCAGCAAAAGCCTCAGTTTGAAGAAAATGGAAGATGACAAGAAGCATAAGGGAGGAAAGAAACTTGAACAGAACATAGCGTTTGAGATTTCTAAAGATATATACGCTAACTACTGCACTCCTGATGAGGAAATACATGGCAAAGAAACCATGGCGAAGCGCAAGATAAGACTTCAGAAAATTGAACGCAGGTGGGTCAAGGAGTGGAAGGAATACCGTTATGTAACTCCAAAATATGCGAAGAAATTTGCCCTCAAGCCACCTTGCAAGAGGCCTCCTCAGGGTGATCAACAAGCTTCTCATCCCTCAAGTGTTGAAACTATTGAGGATTACCCTGATGAGAAAGACAAATATTTGTCTAAGTTACAGAATTAGGCAGAAGCAGCCGTGAAGAAATTCAACGATGACTCTGCTGCTGCTGCCACTGCCGCCACCTCTTCAGCTGCTGAGGCCTCTGCTACAACTATTCCTGAGAAGAAGAATATACCAAAGAAACCAAAGGCCTAAGTGCCAAAAGAGCAATTGCCTCAGAAGGCTGCACCAGTGCCAAAATCTTTAGCAGCACCATAGTCCTCACAGCCTCAACAGAAGCAAATAATTAAGCATCAGCCTGCTCAATCAAGTTCCTGAGTGTCGTCTGCTACGAGCTCTGTGACAAAGTCTTCACCACCACTATTGAAGACTAAAATGACTTCTGGAAGAGGCATCAGGCCGAGTCCTAGCAAACTCATCATCGTTCCGTCTGCATCAGAAGGAAGTGAGGAATTTGATGATGAAACTCTTCAAGCTATCATCAGAAACAAGTAGGAACAAGTTGCTCAAGCCTAAGGCAGATCTATTCCTCTTGCCATGGACCCGAAGGTTCTGCGGGACTTCATCAACTTGTGATATGAAGATCCAAACACTCCCATTGATGACTTGAAGCTTCCCCCTGGTGTAAGCCACATGGTTGCTAGTTTCATCAACGAAGCAAAATGGAAAGAACAACAAGCCAAACAAGCAAAGGCTGCTAAACTCAAGAAGGAGAAATTCCTCAAGCAGAATCTCCTCAAGTTGACGCGTGAAGCACTTGTGTCAACTCAGGCTGAACTGAAAACCTTGACCAATAAGTACACAAGTCTATCTGATCGTCAAAGTTTCAAGGTGAATTTCATCAAGGCTGCGACAGTTGCAGTTGATGAATACAACAAGAAAGCTGCTCCTCCTATGCAGCAAAAGTACTTGAGTCTAGCTACACAGTTCAACTGACTGAGGAAGATGAAGCTGATGAACCTGCTACTGAGGAAATTCCTCAAGACACTCCAGCTGAAGAAACTGCTCCAGCTGAAGAAACGGTTCGAGCTGAAGAAAATGCTTCAGCTGAGGAAACTGCGAGGACTGAATCTGCAACAACTCCTGATGAAACTATCCCTTCACCTCAACCCTCAAAGGTAAAGAAGATGATTCTGTCTGCATCAGACGTAAAGAAGACCAAAGCTGTCGAGAAAGAAGCAAAGAAGAGAAAAGCTTCAATGACCTCAAAATCCTGAGAGGCCAAGAGCCAAAAGGTCACTCAGTCAGAGTCTTCAATTGCCCTGGTGGATGCTACCCCTCTGAATGTAGCTCCATCTTACTTGCTGGTTCCCTTTGGAGTTGACTACGTCATTCGTGAAGATGATGAGGAAATGGAGGATGTTGAAGCTGAAGAAATCATGGATGAGGAAATACTAATTGATGATATTCCTCAATCCACCATTCCTCAAAAGACCTCTGAAGAAATTGTGGGTGATGATGAACTGGGTACAAGACTCCAATTATTCATGATGACTTCTGTGAAGAAACTCGTCGCTCACCAAGGTCAACTCAAATTCCTCAAACTCCATGTACAACAGAAATCCTCACAGGATCTGATGGGAAGACCTTCCGTGAGGAATCTGCTCAAGAATCAGCTGCATCAGCTGAAGATAATGCAGCGACTAATGCTACAACTGCCTCCTCCAACAAGCAAATTCCTCAAGTTGAGGAAAATCCTCAACCTGATGAAAATGCTCAGAATGAAGAAAATGCTCCTGCCCCAAACACCGAAACTGCTATTGTTGTGGTGAACACAGAAACAACAATGATGGTGGCTCCTCCTCAAGAACAGGAGCATAATCTTCAACCGCAGCAGAATCAGCCTTTCTCCAAAAGGCCAAAGTTTCAAGAGGAGGCATTTTATGAAGAACACATGAACTTCACTGGTGAAAATCCTTATGATAAGCTTCGGATCATGCAAAAGAAGTTTTGGACAAGGAACCAACTCAACTACTATGCTTCAGTGCTCTGTGGGAGGAACAAGATATTTTAGCATAAGCATATTCCTCACTGTGACATGGAAGAAATACCTTGCCTCACTCCAGTCCTCAACGTTCTTCACGAAGCTGGATTACTGCCTCTTTGCACTGACATTGGCGACTAGAACTGCGACATCATTGTTCAGTTCTACGCCATACTACACATCTCTGGAGACCCAAAGGATGTCAACACTTGGGTTTTGGATTGGATGACTCAGCACACGCACTACTAAGCACCTGCCACCGAATTGCTTCGAGCTCTTCCAGTCTCAATTCCCTCAGAGAATGCGGTGCTGATGTATGATGAACGTGAGCTGCCAAATAGACTGATGAAAGTCCTCATGAAGACTTTGGCCAAGTACCAATCTCCAAGGACTCGCTTTCTGGTTCAAGACTTGAAGTAGTCTACAGAATCCTGGCCAATGTCATCGCTCCAATCAAAGGGCATGACGATGAAGAAGATGTCGTAGGTATCATGAAGAATATCCTTTTCAATGTCATCCATGGCATACCAAAGAATCTTCATGACTTCTTCATAAGGAATTTGGCTGATAATGCATTGTCGATGTTTGAGATGAAGATTTATGCCCCATGGATCATGAGATTCATCAGAAGCAGGTCAGGCATCAACTACCATGCTGATTTTCCTAATCACATCGGATATCTGCCGCCAATCAGAGTCATCAAGAAAACATTTGAGCCTACTGAAGGCAAAGAAAAATCTATGATTGATGAAGGAAATCGGCCTCTTGATGACCAGTTTCGTCAAGCAGAGTCATATTCTTCATATGATGACACTGATACCCAAGATCCACCAAGCCCAACTGCCCCAAGAGTGATGAATAACAGAGAGCTACTCCTCAGTCTTCATCAGAAAGTCGATCGCAATCACAAATGGGTCAAACATCAATTCAGTGCCATTGTGAAAACCCTCAACCAGACTCAGAATGCAGTGAGGAAAACCACTATTATCTTCATGAGGTGTTTGATCGAACCTGAGCCACCTTGGCTCATTTGAAGACTCAAGAGGAACTTGAGGAATTGGAGTTTACTCAGGACTTCGACTGGTCGTGGCCTCCCAAGAAGAAATTCAAGCCAATTCCAGTTCCTGACCTCGAGGACAGTTCTTTTTCTTCATTCCGCACTTCTGAGTCAGATGAAGAACCAGAAGACACTGCAACTGGTCCAAGGAAGAAGCTTGTCGCCAAGAATCCTCATGCCTCTTCATCAGCCAAGAAGTGAATTTCTTCAAAGGGCGTTAGTCCTCAGTTTTGTCCCTTTTCGTCAGTTGATGACAAAGGGGGAGAAATCTGAGTTAGTCTTCAAACATGATCTATTTTGGAGATTAGAAACATTATTAAGTTAAAACTCTTGGTTCTTCTGAAGTGTTTTATGTAATGAGTTGTAACTTAAGCCCGATGGTACTCTGACTCTTTTGAACGTTTTTCTTCGCATGCTTATTCCTCAAAGTATATTAATGTAGGCATGCTGAAATTCATCAGATACCATTTCTCATCATGCATTCTCAAATTCCTCATTTTATATGTCAAATGTATGCATGACTTACTAGACACAGGGGGAGATCTCCATGATATAAATCATCAATGCGCATATGTTGTGAAAAGAAAATTCCTCAAAATATGCACATCTTCAGGGGGAGTCTCTCAATATCTTGATTTCAAATTCCCCAAACTCAGTATTTACACTTCATATTTTCTATCCCCGTTGAAAAATTAACCTAATTGTCATCAACCACCAAAAAGGGGGAGATTGTAAGTGCCTCTAGTGCCCTTAGTGATTTTGGAGTTTTGAAGACTTATAAGTTAAGTAACTAATGTGTTTATAAGTGTACACATGCTCTATAAGTCGTCGAGGAGTTTGAGTTATACGATGAATATCGACCCCTAAAAATGTATGTCTTAGACTGAAGAAATTGGTCTAGGCTTGAAGATTTTTATCGCGAGGAAATTGTGATGAAATTGATATTCCTCATCAAGATATTGAAGATGGGGAATTTGGTGAGTCCTCAAGAAAAACTGTCTGAAGACTTCGAAGCATGAATGCTTACTCTTTCTATTTCGTTTTCTTTACAATTGAGTCTTAGGAACACCGTACTGTTAAAGGGGGTCGAAGTAATACTACAAAATGAATTTCCTTGTGATGATCAACCCAAGCCCAAACCTACCAAAGCCTCAAAGTGAGGAATATGAGAGACATGAGGACTTTCACAGTCGAAAGTTCCGACCATTATCGCGACACACGCCACCTCACTGATCTTATCCACCCAACGGTCACAATAGTTAAGGGCATTTATGTCAAATTATGTCGGGATGCTCCGAGGCTATAAAAGTCGTCCCCACAACCACTAGATGGTTGGCTGCTCCGCGAGAAACTGACACTTGTCATTTAGAGCAACCCAAATTCCTGAGAGTCTTCGAGAGTAAATCATCAAGTGAGGAAATACCCCAAACACCAAACCACAAACCAAAAACCAAGTGATTGAGCATCACTGAAGAATTTGTTCTTGTGTGAAACTGAAGCCTTTTACCTTTGAGGACTGTGCATCCTCCAGACGGTTAGGTGTCATGGTCTAGAGCATCCAACAGTCAATTGTGGATCGCCGGGTGACCGAGTTTGTGAGGGTTTGGAAGTCTGCCCTGAAGACTTACTATGAGTGTGTTGGGGAACGTCGCATGGGAAATAAAAATTTTCCTACGCGCACGAAGACCTATCATGGTGATGTGCATGTACGACAAGGGATGAGTGATCTACGTACCCTTGTAGATCGTACAGCAGAAGCGTTAGTGAACGCGGTTGATGTAGTGGAACGTCCTCACGTCCCTCGATCCGCCCCGCGACCAATCCCGCGATCAGTCCCACGATCTAGTACCGAACGGACGGCACCTCCGCATTCAGCACACGTACAGCTCGACGATGATCTCGGCCATCTTGATCCAGCAAGAGAGACGGAGAGGTAGAAGAGTTCTCCGGCAGCGTGACGACGCTCCGGAGGTTGGTGATGACCTTGTCTCAGCAGGGCTCCGCCCGAGCTCCGCAGAAACGCGATCTAGAGGAAAAACCGTGGAGGTATGTGGTCGGGCTGCCGTGGGAAAGTCGTCTCAAATCAGCCCCAATACCTCCGTATATATAGGTGGGAGGGAGGGGACCTTGCCTTGGGGCTCAAGGAGCCCCAAGGGGGTCGGCCGAGTCCAAGGGGGGAAGGCTCCCCCCCCCAAACCGAGTTGGACTTGGTTTGGTGGGTGGGAGTCCTTCCCTTCCTTCCCACCTCCCTTTTTTTTCTCTTTGATTTTTCTTTGTATGGCGCATAGGGCCCTTTTGGGCTGTCCCACCAGCCCACTAAGGGCTGGTGCGCCACCGTTATGGCCTATGGGCTTCCCCGGGGTGGGTTGCCCCCCCCGGTGAACTCCCGGAACCCATTCGTCATTCCCGGTACATTCCCGGTAACTCCGAAAACCTTCCGGTAATCAAATGAGGTCATCCTATATATCAATCTTCGTTTCCGGACCATTCCGGAAACCCTCGTGACGTCCGTGATCTCATCCGGGACTCCGAACAACATTCGGTAACCAACCATATAACTCAAATACGCAAAAAACAACGTCGAACCTTAAGTGTGCAGACCCTGCGGGTTCGAGAACTATGTAGACATGACCCGAGAGACTCCTCGGTCAATATCCAATAGCGGGACCTGGATGCCCATATTGGATCCTACATATTCTACGAAGATCTTATCGTTTGAACCTCAGTGCCAAGGATTCATATAATCCCGTATGTCATTCCCTTTGTCCTTCGGTATATTACTTGCCCGAGATTCGATCGTCAGTATCCGCATACCTATTTCAATCTCGTTTACCGGCAAGTCTCTTTACTCGTTCCATAATACAAGATCCCGCAACTTACACTAAGTCACATTGCTTGCAAGGCTTGTGTGTGATGTTGTATTACCGAGTGGGCCCCGAGATACCTTTCCGTCACACGGAGTGACAAATCCCAGTCTTGATCCATACTAACTCAACTAACACCTTCGGAGATACCTGTAGAGCATCTTTATAGTCACCCAGTTACGTTGCGACGTTTGATACACACAAAGCATTCCTTCGGTGTCAGTGAGTTATATGATCTCATGGTCATAGGAATAAATACTTGACACGCAGAAAACAGTAGCAACAAAATGACACGATCAACATGCTACGTCTATTAGTTTGGGTCTAGTCCATCACGTGATTCTCCCAATGACGTGATCCAGTTATCAAGCAACAACACCTTGTTCATAATCAGAAGACACTGAATATCTTTGATCAACTGGCTAGCCAACTAGAGGCTTGCTAGGAACGGTGTTTTGTCTATGTATCCACACATGTAAATGAATCTTCATTCAATACAATTATAGCATGGATAATAAACGATTATCTTGATACAGGAATTATAATAATAACTATATTTATTATTGCCTCTAGGGCATAATTCCAACAGTCTCCCACTTGCACTAGAGTCAATAATCTAGCCCTCACATCATCATGTGAATTACATTGTAATAAATCTAACACCCATACAGTTCTGGTGTTGATCATGCTTTGGCCGTGGAAGAGGTTTGGTGAGCGGGTCTGCTACGTTCAGATCCGTGTGCACTTTGCATATATTTACGTCCTCTCCCTCGACGTAGTCGCGGATGAGGTTGAAGCGTCGTTTGATGTGTCTGGTCTTCTTGTGAAACCGTGGTTCCATTGCTAAGGCAATGGCACCCGTGTTATCACAGAACAAGGTTATTGGATTCTGTGCGCTTGGCACCACTCCAAGATCCGTCATGAACTGCTTCATCCAGACACCCTCCTTAGCCGCCTCCGAGGCAGCCATGTACTCCGCTTCACATGTAGAATCTGCTACGACGCTTTGCTTTGAATTGCACCAGCTTACCGCACCCTCATTAAGAATAAATACGTATCCGGTTTGCGACTTAGAGTCGTCCGGATCTGTGTCAAAGCTTGCATCGACGTAACCTTTTACGGCGAGCTCTTCGTCACCTCCATACACGAGAAACATCTCCTTAGTCCTTTTCAGGTACTTCAGGATATTCTTGACTGCTGTCCAGTGATCCACTCTTGGATTACTCTGGAATCTACCTGCCATACTTATGGCCAGGCTAACATCCGGTCTAGTGCACATCATCGCATACATGATAGAACCTATGGCTGAAGCATAGGGGACGGAGCGCATATGCTCTCTATCTTCATCAGTTGCTGGGCACTGAGTCTTACTCAATCTCGTACCTTGTAGAACTGGCAAGGACCCTTTCTTGGACTGTTCCATTTTGAACCTCTTCAAAACTTTATCAAGGTATGTGCTTTGTGAAAGTCCTATCAGGCGTTTTGATCTATCCCTATAGATCTTAATGCCTAGAATGTAAGCAGCTTCTCCTAGGTCCTTCATAGAGAAACTTTTATTCAAGTAACCTTTTATGCTCTCCAAAAACTCTACGTTGTTTCCAATCAGTAATATGTCATCCACATATAATATTAGAAACGCCACAGAGCTCCCACTCACTTTCTTGTAAATACAAGATTCTCCAACTACTTGTATAAACCTAAATGCTTTGATCACCTCATCAAAGCGTTTGTTCCAACTCCGAGATGCTTGCACCAGTCCATAAATGGATCGCTGGAGTTTGCACACCTTGTTAGCATTCTTAGTATCGACAAAACCTTCGGGTTGTATCATATACAACTCTTCCTTAAGGAAACCATTAAGGAACGCTGTTTTGACATCCATCTGCCAGATTTCATAATCGAAAAATGCAGCTATTGCTAACATGATTCTGACGGACTTAAGCATCGCTACGGGTGAGAATGTCTCATCGTAGTCAACTCCGTGAACTTGTGAAAAACCCTTTGCCACAAGTCGAGCTTTATAAACGGTCACATTGCCGTCAGCGTCCGTCTTCCTCTTAAAGATCCATTTGTTCTGAATAGCCTTGCGGCCCTCAGGTAGTACCTCCAAAGTCCATACTTTGTTCTCATACATGGATCCTATCTCGGATTTCATGGCCTCTAGCCATTTGTTGGAATCTGGGCCCACCATTGCTTCTTCATAATTCGCAGGTTCATCGTTGTCTAACAACATGATTGATAAGACGGGATTACCGTACCACTCTGGAGCAGCACGTGGTCTCGTCGACCTGCGTGGTTCGACAGAAACTTGAACTAGAGTTTCATGATCATCATCATTAACTTCCTCCTCAACCGGCGTCGCAATGACAGAGGTTTCCCCTTGCCCTGCGCCACCATCCAGAGGGATGAGAGGTTCGACAACCTCGTCAAGTTCTATCTTCCTCCCACTCAATTCTCTCGAGAGAAACTCCTTCTCGAGAAAAGCTCCGTTTTTAGCAACAAACACTTTGCCCTCGGATTTGAGATAGAAGGTGTACCCAACTGTCTCTTTTGGGTAACCTATGAAGACGCACTTTTCCGCTTTGGGTTCCAACTTTTCAGGCTGAAGCTTTTTGACATAAGCATCACATCCCCAAACTTTAAGAAACGACAACTTTGGCCTTTTACCATACCACAGTTCGTATGGTGTCGTCTCAACGGATTTTGATGGTGCCCTATTTAAAGTGAATGCAGCTGTTTCTAATGCATAACCCCAAAACGATAACGGCAAATCAGTAAGAGACATCATAGATCGCACCATCTCTAATAGAGTATGATTACGACGTTCGGACACACCATTACGCTGTGGTGTTCCAGGCGGTGTTAACTGTGAAACAATTCCACATTGTCTTAAGTGAGTACCAAACTCGAAACTCAGATATTCACCCCCATGATCAGACCGCAGGAACTTGATCTTCTTGTTACGATGTTTTTCCACTTCACTCTGAAATTGCTTGAACTTTTCAAATGTTTCAGACTTGTGCTTCATCAAGTAGACATAACCATATCTACTTAAATCGTCAGTGAAGGTGAGAAAATAACGATATCCGCCGCGTGCCTCCACGCTCATCGGACCACACACATCGGTATGTATGATTTCCAACAAGTCACTTGCACGCTCCATTGTTCCGGAGAACGGAGTCTTAGGCATCTTGCCCATGAGGCATGGTTCGCATGTGTCAAGTGAATCAAAGTCAAGTGACTCCAAAAGTCCATCAGCATGGAGTTTCTTCATGCGCTTTACACCAATATGACCTAAGCGGCAGTGCCACAAAAATATGGCGCTATCATTGTTAACTCTAACTCTTTTGGTCTCAATGTTATGTATATGCGTATTGCTATCAAGATTCAATATGAACAATCCTCTCACATTCGGTGCATGACCATAAAAGATGTTACTCATAGAAATAGAACAACCATTATTCTCTGACTTAAAAGAGTAACCGTCTTGCAATAAACAAGATCCAGATATAATGTTCATGCTCAACGCAGGCACTAAATAACAATGATTTAAGTTCATCACTAATCCTGACGGTAACTGAAGTGACACTGTGCCGACAGCGATTGCATCAACCTTGGAACCATTTCCTATGCGCATCGTCACTTCATCTTTCGCCAGCCTTCGTCTATTCCGCAGTTCCTGTTTCGAGTTGCAAATATGAGCAACAGAACCGGTATCGAATACCCAGGCACTACTACGAGAGCCGGTTAAGTACACATCAATAACATGTATATCAAATATACCTGATTTTTCTTTGGCCGCCTTCTTATCTGCCAGATACTTGGGGCAATTGCACTTCCAGTGACCCATACCCTTGCAATAGTAACACTCTGTTTCAGGCTTAGGTCCAACTTTGGGTTTCTTCGTCGGATTAGCAACAGGCTTGCCGCTCTTCTTCGAATTGCCCTTCTTGCCTTTGCCGTTTCTCTTGAAACTAGTGGTCTTATTCACCATCAACACTTGATGCTCTTTACGGAGTTGAGACTCTGCGACTTTCAGCATCGCAAACAACTCGCCGGGAGACTTGTTCATCCCTTGCATGTTGTAGTTCAACACAAAGCCTTTATAGCTTGGCGGCAGTGATTGAAGGATTCTGTCAGTGATAGCTTCTTGCGGGAGTTCAATCCCCAGCTTAGCTAGACGGTTTGAGTACCCAGACATTTTGAGCACATGTTCACTGACAGACGAGTTTTCCTCCATCTCGCAAGCATAGAATTTATCGGAGGTCTCATACCTCTCGATCCGGGCGTTTTTCTGAAAGATAAACTTCAACTCCTGGAACATCTCAAATGCTCCATGACGCTCAAAGCGACGTTGAAGTCCCGGTTCTAAGCCATACAAGACTGCACATTGAACCATTGAGTAGTCCTCCTTACGTGCTAACCAAGCGTTCTTAACATCCTGATCAGCCGTAGCGGGTGGTTCATCTCCTAACGCAGCATTAAGGACATAATCCTTCTTCCCAGCTTGTAAGATTAGCTTAAGATTACGAGCCCAGTCTACAAAGTTGCTTCCATCATCTTTCAACTTAGCTTTCTCTAGGAACGTATTAAAATTCAGGATGACTGTCGCGTGAGCCATGATCTACAACACAAATATATTCAAAGTGGACTTAGACTATGTTCAAGATAATTAGAGTTTAACTTAATCAAATTATTCGCTAAACTCCCACTCAAAAAGTACATCTCTCTAGTCATTTGAGTGGTTCATGATCCACTTACACTAGCTCAAGTCCGATCATCACGTGAGTTGAGTATAGTTTCAGTGGTAAGCATCCCTATGCTAATCATATCATCTATATGATTCATGATCGACCTTTCGGTCTCATGTGTTCCGAGGCCATGTCTGCACATGCTAGGCTCGTCAAGCTTAACCCGAGTGTTCCGCGTGCGCAACTGTTTTGCACCCGTTGTATGTGAACGTTGAGTCTATCACACCCGATCATCACGTGGTGTCTCGAAACGACGAACTGTAGCAACGGTGCACAGTCAGGGAGGACACAATTTCGTGTTGAAATTTTAGTGAGAGATCACCTCATAATGCTACCGTCGTTCTAAGCAAAATAAGGTGCATAAAAGGATTAACATCACATGCAATTCATAAGTGACATGATATGGCCATCATCACGTGCTTCTTGATCTCCATCACCAAAGCACCGGCACGATCTTCTTGTCACCGGCGCCACACCATGATCTCCATCAACGTGTTGCCATCGAGGTTGTCGTGCTACTCATGCTATTACTACTAAAGCTACATCCTAGCAAAATAGTAAACGCATCTGCAAGCACAAACATTAGTATAAAGACAACCCTATGGCTGCTGCCGGTTGCCGTACCATCGACGTGCAAGTCGATATTATCTATTACAACATGATCATCTCATACATCCAATATATCACATCACATCGTTGGCCATATCACATCACAATCATACCCTGCAAAAACAAGTTAGACGTCCTCAAATTTTGTTGTTGCATGTTTTACGTGGTGACCATGGGTATCTAGTAGGATCGCATCTTACTTACGCAAACACCACAACGGAGATATATGAGTTGCTATTTAACCTCATCCAAGGACCTCCTCGGTCAAATCCGATTCAACTAAAGTTGGAGAAACCGACACTTGCCAGTCATCTTTGAGCAACGGGGTTACTCGTAGCGATGAAACCAGTCTCTCGTAAGCGTACGAGTAATGTCGGTCCAAGCCGCTTCAATCCAACAATATCGCGGAATCAATAAAAGACTAAGGAGGGCAGCAAAACGCACATCACCGCCCACAAAAACTTTTGTGTTCTACTCGAGAAGACATCTACGCATGAACCTAGCTCATGATGCCACTGTTGGGGAACGCCGCATGGGAAACAAAAATTTTCCTACGCGCACGAAGACCTATCATGGTGATGTCCATCTACGAGAGGGGATGAGTGACCTACGTACCCTTGTAGACCGTACAGCAGAAGCGTTAGTGAACGCGGTTGATGTAGTGGAACGTCATCACGTCCCTCGATCCGCCCCGCGAACAATCCCACGATCTAGTACCGAACGGACGGCACCTCCGCGTTCAGCACACGTACAGCTCGACGATGATCTTGGCCTTCTTGATCCAGAAAGAGAGACGGAGAGGTAGAAGAGTTCTCCAGCAGCGTGACGGCGCTCCGGAGGTTGGTGATGATCTCGTCTCAGTAGGGCTCCGCCCGAGCTCCGCCCGAGCTCCGCAGAAACGCGATCTAGAGGAAAAACCGTGGAGGTATGTGGTCGGGCTGCCGTGGAAAAGTCGTCTCAAATCAGCCCCAATACCTCCGTATATATAGGTGGGAGGGAGGGGACCTTGCCTTGGGGCTCAAGGAGCCCCAAGGGGGTCGGCCGAGTCCAAGGGGGGAAGGCTCCCCCCCAAACCGAGTTGGACTTGGTTTGGTGGGTGGGAGTCCTTCCCTTCCTTCCCACCTCCCTTTTTTTTCTTTCTCCTTGATTTTTCTTTGTATGGCGCATAGGGACCTTTTGGGCTGTCCCACCAGCCCACTAAGGGCTGGTGCGCCACCCTTATGGCCTATGGGCTTCCCCGGGGTGGGTTGCCCCCTCGGTGAACTCCCGGAACCCATTCGTCATTCCCGGTACATTCCCGGTAACTCCGAAAACCTTCCGGTAATCAAATGAGGTCATCCTATATATCAATCTTCGTTTCCGGACCATTCCGGAAACCCTCGTGACGTCCGTGATCTCATCCGGGACTCCAAACAACATTCGGTAACCAACCATATAACTCAAATACGCATAAAACAACGTCGAACCTTAAGTGTGCAGACCCTGCGGGTTCGAGAACTATGTAGACATGACCCGAGAGACTCCTCGGTCAATATCCAATAGCGGGACCTGGATGCCCATATTGGATCCTACATATTCTACGAAGATCTTATCGTTTGAACCTCAGTGCCAAGGATTCATATAATCCCGTATGTCATTCCCTTTGTCCTTCGGTATATTACTTGCCCGAGATTCGATCGTCAGTATCCGCATACCTATTTCAATCTCGTTTACCGGCAAGTCTCTTTACTCGTTCCGTAATACAAGATCCCGCAACTTACACTAAGTCACATTGCTTGCAAGGCTTGTGTGTGATGTTGTATTACCGAGTGGGCCCCGAGATACCTTTCCGTCACACGGAGTGACAAATCCCAGTCTTGATCCATACTAACTCAACTAACACCTTCGGAGATACCTGTAGAGCATCTTTATAGTCACCCAGTTACGTTGCGACGTTTGATACACACAAAGCATTCCTCCGGTGTCAGTGAGTTATATGATCTCATGGTCATAGGAATAAATACTTGACACGCAGAAAACAGTAGCAACAAAATGACACGATCAACATGCTACGTCTATTAGTTTGGGTCTAGTCCATCACGTGATTCTCCCAATGACGTGATCCAGTTATCAAGCAACAACACCTTGTTCATAATCAGAAGACACTGACTATCTTTGATCAACTGGCTAGCCAACTAGAGGCTTGCTAGGGACGGTGTTTTGTCTATGTATCCACACATGTAAATGAGTCTTCATTCAATACAATTATAGCATGGATAATAAACGATTATCTTGATACAGGAATGATAATAATAACTATATTTATTATTGCCTCTAGGGCATAATTCCAACATAGATCACTCTTCTTATTCTTGTACTCGTAAGTTAGCGAGATATCAAATGCTTAGTGCTTGATGCAACATCACCACTTAACCATTCCTCACCCATTAAGCGTTGCTAGTCTTGATACCATTGGAAATGAGATTGCCTAGTCCATGTGGCTGAAAGATTACTACAACAATAGGTGCATGTACAAGTAATGCGATGCTATGATGTGAGAGGGATGCTCATTCCATTTGGAGTTTCTTCTTCGTCGTCGTTATCGATCATAGGATCGGTTCCTGGATGACAGCCTGGGATAGGAGGGTGGACGTCATCTCTTTTTCGTTTGTTTTCATCCGTGGTCCGATCCTGCTCTTTTGTATGATGAATGTATGTATTGATGTATTGAGATATTTATGTATACCTTGTGGCGAGGGTAAGCCAAATCTTGTATAGTCTTATCTTCTGACGATATCCACCTTGCAAAAGCGTCCCTGATATGCGCTTCTATCCCTGTTGAGACTTTCAAGTTTCAGTGAGGATAGGACCACATATTGGGCGTTACAAGTTGGTACCAGACCAGTACCGACCTAGGAGCCCCTTGATTGATCAAACTTGGCCGTTGTCGAGTCTAGAAATAAAAACTATTTGAGTCTAGTTATATAGCGGTGAGTGAGAATTATTTTTTACTTCTCATCCCCATCGTCGCTCTCGTGAGGAATCGTGATGTAGGAATTTTAATTCCACCCTCCCATTTTTTGAAGGATTATGCTGGTATTTTGGAACCTCTACGATGTCGGTGTGACCAAATTCTGTTCTTGGTGCCTTCGGACACTTGAGGGGAGTCTCGGAGAGTAGAGCTCCAGGGTGTTACTGTCACACTCGTTATCATTCAGTTTCCTGAGTTTCTCATGACGAGGATGTTCGAAATTGCTTCAATACTAGGCGGCACCCAATACTGGGGAGCGGGATCACATGTACAACCATACTTAGTATCATTGTGATTACGATGGTGTGAGGTAGATGAGTTTCTGAGGTTTCTCTGGTTACGTGTTGATGGATGTGATACATCAGAGGTGTAGCATTATTGCTAGGAGTTGAGTGATTTATTACAGTTTTTGCTCCATGTATTCGTTGGACCACATTGGATAACCAAAAAGATTGCAGGAGTTCACTGGTGGGAATTCAAGTAGTTACCTAGGATTATCCTTCCAACAAATGCATACTAGGTTATGTATTTGTTTCCAACTTAATTTGAAGCCTCACCCTTTGTTTTTTTGGATTATGGTAATTCAAGTTGCTTAAATGTCAAGTGTTGATTTCATATCTTTGCCAAGAGATGTTCTCATATTTATATGGGAGTGCTAATCCTTTTGCTTGATCAAATTTTCATGTCAAGTCTTTTTCATCTGGGGTGCTTCTCTTCAAGATAATTCAATCCTCTCCAATATTTACAAGATCAACCCTCATATTTCTTTCCAGAGTTCGTTTCATCTGTCCTAAGTTTTCTTTGTTTCCCCCACCCTCCCTCCCTTTTTCATTGATGCTTCTGCTACCTTTTCTGATAGAGGTACGGTCCCAATCTTTTGATGAGATGATAACTATCGATTTTGTGGAGACGACTTTGATGATCTGACTACAAACATGCACGGTGTTGCTCCTTAGCAATCGCTAAATCAACTCCAAGAGGTTATTGAGCACGGCGTAGTAAAATCAACCTGACCATGAAGGTCTATTCCTGGAAGCAATCAAAGAACAATCAAGATAAATCAATATGAATGTTGCGAATATATATGAATTATTGATAAGGTGGGGATCCTAAAGGGGTCTTGGTCTGGTCGTTGCATACAAACCAAGTACACGAATTTGCAATGACTAACTCTTAACTAAACAAATCCCAAGAAAAAAGCTACGAGATTGATACACTTATATAGGATAAAAGGGGTGGCCAATGAGGTGGGAGGATGTCGCGAGACAGCCTAAAACTAACCCTTGGTCGTACAAGGCCCATGGGCCCAAGTGGAGGTGATGCAACACCTTTGGACTTGTAGTTCGACTCGGATTCTGCTGCGGTGTTATATTATTTCGTCAATATCTCCATGCTCCAGAATAATTTGAAGGTGAATCCAATTGGGCTGGAAGTTATATGAAATCTACTTTTGAACAAAAAAAAGAAGAATCACCCAATTTGTAGTCTGGATGCAAAAGTTGTTGGTGTTTTGACCCATGTATGTTTGTGCAATCCGAATCTGAGTCGAGAAGATGAGACTTGGACTCTATCTTCTCTTGGGCTAAAAGTGACTTGAAATAACTTCTTGAACAACACATAAACGTATCATTCTCCCTTATCTTCATATGTGGATTGTATAAGTGTCCAATAGTTGTGCAATTAGGCATGAAACAAAGACAGGTGAAGTACTTTTGTTCTGTACATCATAAATAAATTATTGCATAACCCTTATCAAAATAAACTCAAATAAATACACATATGCAATATTTGTGACCATATCCAAGGTAGCCATGTCCTCCTCTTCAACGAGCTAGTCAACTAGAGGCTCACTAGGGACAGACTGTTGTCTACGTATCCACACATGTTTCTGAGTTTCCATTCAATACAATTCTAGCATGGATAATAAACGATTATCTTGAACAAGGAAATATAACAATAAATATTTTATTATTGCCTCTAGGACATATTTCCAACATCTTCAAGATCATGGAATCAAGGATGTGGATGACAATTAGATCAAGCGTAAGGTTCTCAAGGCTATTATGCCCTTCAACAAATCCATGTCCTCCGTCATCCATCAAAGGCCAGACTTTCACTCCTTGTCTTCAAGCGATGTGTTGGATGAGTTTATTGCCATGAACATATTGAACAAGACCGCTGACAATGCTCTTGCTCGTGTCCAACGATCAAGAAAATATTTTCCCAACCTTGCCTTGAAGGCTGTAAGATCGAAAGTATGTCTAGAGGTGGGATTAGACTACTTGACAAGATAAAACTTAGTCTTTTCCCAATTTTTAGTGTCGGCCAGTTTTGGCAATTATGACTAGTCAAGTACACCCTACACATGCACATCTAAGACTATATAGCAGCGGAAAGTAAAACATGCAAGTGTAAAGTAAGGAAGGGTAGGGAGATCAAACGCATGAGGTTGACACGACGATTTTTGGCATGGTTCCGATAGGTGGTGCTATTGTACATCAATGTTACTGGAGACTTCAACCTACGAATGGTAGCGGCTGCAAGAGTCCATGGATGGCTCCACCCACAAGGTGTCCACGAAGAAGCGGCCTTGTCTATTCCCCCACGGCTTTTGTCCACAGAGGACTAGCCTCACTCACTGTTGGGGATAATCCGTGTGGTATAACCCGCCCTATTGGGCCGGGTCAGGGAAAATGGCGACTCTACATTAACGATCAAGATAAGCATTGGCCCAAGGTCCGAGATGCGCCAGGTGACCTTGTCAAAGGGCTGCCAGGGCCCGTGAGCTAGATGGCGGTTCAAGACTAAGAGAGAAGATAAGTCGCCAAGGAGGTTTCCTGACTTGGGAGACACGACAACTTAGAGATATGGAAAGCCACGGTTAGTAATGTGGCTAGGACTTTGTAAACCCTAGGGCCTCGACCTGTATATAAAGGCGAGTCTCTAGGGTAGATAGGTTAAGTTAGAATCCATCGAGAGCTAGGTCAGGCGAGTTATTCCCTCCTTGTAATCGAATCCACCATCAATATACACAAAGCAGGACGTAGGCTTTTACCTCCACAGGAGGGCCGAACCTGGGTAAACCTGAGTCCCGCTTTTGCTCACCCTCTTTGAGTCGCCACCAAGGTGTGATGGCTCCATCACTAAGTCCTTTCACGGGGACATCTGCCGTGACAAAACCACGACAATTGGCTCCCACCATGGGGCTTGCGCACGGTTGAGTTGAGTTCTCAAAGGGAGCCCTTCCGGGGTTAGGAAGCTATGCGGTCGACATCATGATGAAGAGTCACCGCGGGAGGTACTACATCGACAACTCTCAGTGGGGACCTGAGGCTAATTTGATCAAATATGGATACAGGGTCCCCTTCGGCAAGATACGTCTTCATTGACAAGATTGGGGCTCCCGTACCTGAGCCGGACACCGTCACCGACATTGTCGAGCCGGCCCGGTACGCCCATCCCTCCAAACATGAGGTCAGGAAACACCATGCTTTCGTTGGTTTTACACAAGGAACCGACCTACCGGACGAGCCGGTGATCCAGGAGATCATCCCTGTCAACTCGGATGATGAGTCGTCCATAGGTGACACAGATTCAGTCTACCCTCTCCACGAAGGAGAGCTTAGGGGGTTGCCCGAAGCAATAATCTCCGAGGATGTTGGAGGTCCCCACCGTCAAGTCTCCATCTACATGGTGGGAGCAGCGCCGCCTTAGCCAAACGTGGCGGGTAACAATGAAGCCAACGGATCGGGGAAGAATCCGGCTCATGATATGGCGGATCTGGTAGCAGAGATGGCCAAACTCATGGCGATAACTGTGATGACGGAGAACCAGGAAGCAGTCAACGCTGAGTTGACAAAACTAAGGGAAGAGATGGCCAAAATCCAGTGCGACATAGAAGGAGAAGCCGGCAGGATGGCAACACAGCGGGCCGAGATCACCGCGGAGACAGAATGGCTGAATACTGAGGGATGACGGCTTGAGCGACAGCAACGCGCCTCCGATGCGATCCACCAGAGGAGGCATCATAACCGTCTGCCGGCCGATCTAAACCCAACTTGGCTCTTTGACAGTCCACATACCCTTGGGATGTGTAATGCCCCAAGTGTGGAACCTTCCCTATTTGGAACCTGTTGCATGTGGGTCCACCCTGTCAGAGATATGATGATGTCACTTGTGTCTATGATTTCCTGTGCCACCTTGTGCCCCTTGCATATCTTCCTTGCATGCATGCTTAGCATAACATAACATGTCATCTCCTTGATCTTGTGATTTCATGTGACTCTTATATTTAGTTTCCCTTGCATGCATGCAAACCATGATGCTTCATTTCCTGTCTTGTGTGCACATGTCTTGCTAGGTGTGTTTAGGTGATCTTGTGATTTTATGTGTGGTGGCATAAGTGTTGTGGAGTGTAGAGTTTGGCATGGTTTTATTTTCAATCACTTGTTAGTTTCCATCCTATCCCTCTTTAATTCCCAAGTTAAAAATCTATTTGCTTCTAGGCTGTTTTTAAAATGTTGCACCTTTAGAGCATTTTAGTTGGTATGTGGGGATGAAACAAAGGGGTTTTTAGACTTATTCGGGTTGGAGTTTTTCTTTTGTTTTCAGATTAATTTAATCTGTTTGTCAATTAATTTTAGTTGCAAAAATAACACTTGGGTATTTTATAAAATTTTGGGCATAAATCCCTTGTGCCCAGGGGCATTTGTTGTTATTTTTTTAGGCCTTTGTATTTCTTGGTGCATAATTTGCTGTGGTAGTATTTATATGTATATGAGAGGGCCTGGTTCTTTCTTTTCTTTTGTTCCTTCTCCCTGGCATTGAGGCCCAAATTCTCCTGGGCCCAAGTCCCTCGCGCAGTAGCAGCAGCCCAGGAGACGAGCCTCTTCTTCCTCCTGGCGACGTCACCCTCGTACGAACCTCGCTCCACCTCCCGATCGCCTCCCCCCCAATCCAGCGGCTCAAGCTCGCCTCCCGAGACCATATAAGGAGCCCAGGTCCTCCTCCTCCGCCCTAGGGTTCCCTCTCCTTCTCCCCAGCGCCGCCACCTTCCCCCTTCTCTCTTTCTTCCCCTGGTAAGCTTCTGTAGAAGTAGCAGAGAGAGAGAGAGAGAGAGTGCAGCACCGCCGCCGTCAACCCCGCCGTTCCGTCGTCTCCGGCACCGGTGGCCATGTCCAGGGGCTCGGGGTGGTTCCCCGCGCTCCATTCCCACCATCGCTGAGGTCGAGGAGCGACCTCAACGACGGCCAGGACCCCGTCATCGCCTCGGTCCAGGGGTTCTTCTTCCTCTTCTTAAGTAGCAGCAGCAGTTCGCCCCTCCCTCTCCGTCGTCTCGTCGCCGTGGGTTCCCTCCTTCCTTCCCCAAGGTGAGGCGCCTTCCCCTTCCTTCGTCCTCCCTTCTCCCTCGTCGGCTCCGGCTAGCCATAGTGCGGTGCTTCTGTGCCGAGTTCGTGCGTGCGTTGTTGGGTGGAGAGGCAAGTCGCAGTAGCTGTAGAAGGGCGTTGCTAGCAAGTCGCAGCAGCAGGGTAGCGTCGGAGTAGGCCTAGTGGCGTAGTAGCAGCAACAGCTCGACGGGCAGCCGGAGCTCTCTGTCGCCGTGCTTCCCAGTCTAGCGGTACTGCAGTAGCTGCAGAAACGCCGGTGCAGTCCGGGTAGCCAAGGGGGCACCTTTTCCCGTGCTCAGGGCAGGAATGGAATCCCTGAGGCTTCCGCGTCCCCCGTCGAGAGTCGCCCCTGCCGTAGGTGGTCGAGAGAGGCGCCGCCAGCTCTCTCTGGTTCGGCCGCCGGCGGGGCTCTCCTCTGCAGTGGAGAGGGTTCTTTTGGTTTTTCCTACCTGTTATAGCCAGACGTCGATCCGTAGCCTGGTGGTAGTAGTAGCACTGTCATCGCATGTGCCTGTAGGAGGGCGTGGGTTCGAGTGCCCCCCTCGGCACCTTTTTTAGTCTATTTTGTTTTTTCGGTTCAGTGACCTGCAGGCAAGCCTTACCCTGCGTTTTTTCCTTCTCCTGTCAACAGCTAATGCAGCAGCACAGTGGTGTGCGTGGTGTTGTAGCACTAGGGGATCTGGGGTTCGAATCCCAGTGAGCCCCAGATTCTTTTTCTTTTATCTTTTCTTCCTGTTTTTGCAGTTGTTTTTCCTGGCTATGTGTGCAACTCCATGTCTAGCTCAATGGAATACTATGCCCTATGTATTTCTTTCCTTCCATGTTACTTGTTGGAGGAGTAGGAGTAGATTTGTGATGGTAGTAGTGGTGTGGATCTAGGTGCTTGTGGTGCTTGAGGTGTGATGTGTGTGCAAGTGTGTGTATATTTGTGATCTTACTTGTGTGCCTTGCTAGGCTAGTGCATGTGAGTGCTAGTTGTCCTCATGATGGTGGCCTTGTGCAAGTTTGTGTGAATGTAGGGGTGCCCTCCCTCACCACATATAATTATGTGTGTGAGCTTATTCTAGTGTTTATTGCCATCATAACATGTGTAGGTGTGGATTCCTAGATAAGCTAGGGTAGATTGTTGTGGGGGTTACACTTTGAGGATGACATGATTCCTAGGATGATTCTAGTAATGCATGTGAGAGTGTGTACCATCACTTGCCCATATGTGGGGGGTGCATACGCTCTTGTTAGCATAGAGTCATATTGTGATGTACTTGATGCTAGTGGTATGGGTGTGGGTGTTGTTGATGTGCATGACACAAACATGGGGTTCAAACCCCCATGTCACTTTGTCATTGTGCACATGAAACTCTCCTATGTGATTGTCATCTTAGAATAATACCTTATGGAGTGGCATTTACAGTTTTGTGAGAAGTTTGGTCCTTGATACCATGGAATAGGAGGAGCCCAAGGGCATGGATTTTGTGTGTTAGTAGTAGGGGTTTGTGCTCAACACCATAGTGGTGTCAACTACCTCTTGGTGACACGTGTGTGCAAACTATGCCTAGACAAAGTGGGCATGTGGCTGGAAAATTCCAGATTTTTGAACTCTGAAAATTTCACTAAGTCTGGGATGCTGGAAACATTTTCTTCCCCTGTAGATGAGGATGTGCTGGTCATTCTGTTGAGAACTGGACTTAGTTCAGTGCTAGTATTTTGAACCTGATATGTTTTTGAAGCTTCCTGTCAATTTTAAAGTCATTTGGAGTCCATTAGCTCGTGTTTTGATTGCTGTAAAAAAGCTTCTGAACAGAAACAGAAACTCGGGTGCAGGAATTTTCACTAAGTCCCTGAGATCTGATGGTTTTGGGAAAGTTTGTGGCCTTGTATCTTCTAGAGTTTAATTCCTTTTGCTGTGATTCTTGCTGGGGCTTGTAGTGTTATTGGTTGGAAACAGCTACATATATTATTTGTCATGTTTGAAGACCTGTAGCTATGTTGCATGTTGCTCACAAACAGCTAAGATGCAGAAACTGGCAGATTATGTAGTTTTGCCATTTTGTTCAAAGTTTGTGCTTAATTGTTGTTGTAGTGTTCTACCTTGCTCCATTTCATTCATGTTGGGTTAATATATGTCTTGGCAACCTGGGAATACCAGATTTGTGCCAATTGTGTGTGTGGTGTTGAATCTTTCACGTAGAGCTTCATATCTTGTATCGTTGATTCCCGTTGATCCGTAGCTCCGTTTGCAATGTACTTTATATGGTTTTGCACCGTTTTTACGAGCTGCATATGTTCATGTCATTCCCATGCATGTCCAAATAGTTAGTGCAAAGTTCTGTCCAGAAACTTGCTGTAGTTTATTTTGCTTGTGCTAGTGATAGAAATAGTGATGCATGCTCAACTTTCATCTCATGCATCATGTGATTGTTGCATTTTGTGGTGCTGCTGTTCATTGGCTGTTATTCTTATGTTGGGTAGCACCGGGAGCGGAGAACGAGTACGTGGAGTCAGGAGAGTACGTGCAGGACGATCCAGAACCATTCCAAGCTGAGGATATCACAGGCAAGATGATATGACCTTGATCTCATCTCTAGACTTGTTATGTTAGTTTCGATTCCATGTCAAATTGCTCGCTGCCTACCACTGAAAATATATTGCCTCTTCATATGCCATGAGCCTAAACACCGTACTCTTTCCTAGCAAACTTGTATGGCTAGGTAGGCTTGCTCAGCTACTAATGTTAGCAATGTTAGTTGCAGGTGTTTTTTAACTCATGTGATGACATGAGCTTGATATCATTATATTAAATTCTGTTATTTATTTAATGCACCTATATACTTGGTAAATGACGGGAGGCCTAGCCTTTTGCCGGGTGTCTTGTTCCGTTATTGCCGCCTTAGTTACCGGTTACCGGTGTTTGATTCCATATTGATCGCTCCTAACACGTTCGGGGTTGTTATGGGGACCCCCTTGATAAACCGCGTAGTGTTAAGGCTTGTCCGGCAGGACCCAACATTGGTACTATTTGCTAATCACCTAATAATAATCTGCATAGGGAATAGCTACCCCGAGGAATTTAATCAACAACCCGGGCCAGTGCTCCTCATGAGTGTTGGTCCAAACCAGAGCAGCTTATTACGCTCCCCGGGGCAACTCGGTGTTTTGGCGTGGTAACCATCGCTCGTCCGGCGTGTCCTGAGACTGAGATACGCGGCTCTTATCAGGGTCGTCGACACGTCGGGAGGTCCTGCTATTCGTGCCTTACCTTAGCGGTATATCCTGCGTATAGGAATCCCGGTGAAGCTTTGGTTTCCCCCAGAGTTGAGGTTTTCCTCTAAGGAATCCGACGAGATCACGAGATTCGTGATAGAGGATGCCTTTGCGGCCTGTGTTCATTTGTGATGGACTAGTTGGAGCACCCCTGCAGGGTTTAATCTTTCGGAAAGCCGTGCCCGCGGTTATGTGGCAACTTGGAATATTTTGTTGACATCTGGTATTAGAGAACGTAAACATAAACTAATAAAAATGCCAACTGTGTGCGTAACCGTGACTGTCCCTTCGAAGATCCCTCTTCGATCGGGAACACGGTGGGGTTATGAATGCCGTAGGTAGATGATCAGGATCACTTTCTGATCAAGTATTCTCGATCGTTAGCGTAGACCACTTCCACTTCATTTTTGCGTAAGTTAGCCACTTATTCAATCATAGGTTGCAGCAGCCTGAAACACTTCATCCCTTCCTTACCCAAATAACGTGACTAGATTTGGCACCAAGGTCCTAGATTGCTGAGTCCCCGTGGCTCACGGATTCCTCCGAAACTCCCAGCAGGTACAGGTACCCCACAGACAGATGATCCCGACGGCACCCAGCTGGCGTGGCAGTACGACGAGGAGACAGATCGCCTTTACGTGAACTATCCAGAGGACTGAGCCGTGGTCGTGATCGTGGGCCTGCAGCGGGTAGCATAGCATTTTCCTTGTTTTGTAGTCCGTACCGGAACTACCTTGTTTGTATCTGCGTTGTACTCTGTATTATTAATAAGAAGACAGTTGAATCCCAGATTGTGTACTGTAATTATTATTATGTGCTATGTTTACTTGCCTGCGGAACGCTTAGATGCGCTTCTTTCCTATTCGGGGGCCTCGACCCCCAGATCAGAAAGGACCGCATCTTGGTCGTTACAAGTTGGTAATCAGAGCCTTACGGCCATAGGAGGCTTTGTGTGATCGTATTTGGCCGAGTCGAGTCTAGTAAATGTTTTGAGTCTTAGTTATATCGGAGAGTAGGTTTCATTTTTCTCCTCTTCTTTGCTCTGGTGAGGCTTCCGTCTTAGGAAATCTTTAACTCTACTCCTTTTCTCGCTCAATTTTTTTTTTAGGATCACGCGGATATTTGTGAAATCTATATGATTTCGATGTGACGGAATCATGTCCTGGTGCCTCCTATCTGCTCTAAGTATCAGGGGAGTTGAGCTCCAGGGATTATCGCGCACATCGCCATCATTCAAATTTCTGAGTATCTAAGAACGGAGGGTGTTCGTTATTGCTTCAATACGGGTAGTGGTGAGATAACCCCGACGTCCCCAGTACTGGTGTAGATTGTTCGGGGGTACTACCACACTTTGTATCGTTGTGATCACGAGGATCTGTTGTAGATGAAGGTCCGAGATGCTGGTCGTGTGTTGAAGGATGTGATACAGGTGACGGGTTAGTGTAGGAGTTGTGTGAAATACTCCTTGTATCCGGGTGCCTGATTGCATGACCAGTTATTTCGGGAATTCATAGGTGGGATATCTGGTAGTATCTTATAGGACTATCTTCCTACAGACGCTTGATTGAGGTTTGGGAAATCTCGATCATATGTTTGTTCCGAGCAGTTCTAGCTCACACTTGTTTGCTGTGGCCCTTATCAGAATTTCGTCGTCTGTTACTTTGAGAATGCACTCTTGCTATGTTGTTCGAGTGCAATGCTAAATTCTATTCAGATATTCTGTCTTTTGGTTCAGCAATATCTTCAATTATTCTGTGGTCTAATATGCTGTCCGTCTTCAGGATGGCTCCACCAACTCGTCAGACCCCAGCGCGTGAGGATATGCCGCCTCCACCTCCTCCTCCGCCACCGCCGCCGCCTCCTTCTGCAGAGGCCTGGCAGGCGATGATGGCAGCTACCAATGCAAACACTCAGATGCTGTTGCAGTTGATCCAGGAGAGAGCCAATCATCAGCAGGGCAATTTCCAGCAGGGTGGCAATCACTTCGCGAGTCTGAGTCAGTTTCTGTCAAACCAGCCTAAGACGTTCACTTCTTGCGACCAGCCGTTTGATGCGGAAGATTGGATCCGTGATATGAACAAGCATTTCGAGTGTAGCAATGTGCGTCCAGAGGACTATGTCAAGTTTGCAACATTCCAGTTGAAGGGGCAAGCTTCTATTTGGTGGCAACAGCTTAATGATTCCAGAGGTGGCAGGGTGATGTCTTGGGACGAGTTTTGTCGTGACTTCAGGTCCCACTACATTCCTTCCAGTTTTGTTGAGGAGATGCGTGAGAAGTTCAGGCGCTTGAAGCAGGGCAGCAATTCTGTGTACAAGTACAATGTTGAGTTCCATGAGCTGGCCCGTTACGCGTCGCAGGATGTTCCGGATCAGAAGAGCAAGATATACCAGTTCAGGGGTGGATTGAAGGAGGATTTGCAGTTAGCACTCATTTTGGACGATCCTGAGGAGTTTGACAAATTCTATAACTTAGCTCTCAGAGCAGAGGCAGCCTTGCTCAGGGTGGAGAACTCCAAGAAACGTTTCAGAGATTCCAGCTATTCCTCGACTCACGTGGTTTAGAAGCAAGAGAGGTTTTGGGTTTCTCCTCCTCCTCCTCGGCACTCTCAGCAGCCGAAGCACTCAGGTGGACGTGGTTCTTCCCACCCACCCAACCCTGGCTTCCAGCAGAGATATCAGCATCAGAAGCAAGGGCCTCCTCAGATTCAGTTCCGGCAGCCAGCAGATGTCACTTGTCACAAATGTGGGCAGAAGGGTCACTATGCCAACAAATGCACTTCTCAGCTCCGTCTACCGCCTCCTCCTCCAGGCAAACCTCCTAGCAACGCTCTTGTGAAGTTCAACCCCAGATCAGCTCGAGTCAACATGGTGAATGCAGCTGAGGCAGAAAATTCATCGGATGTGATCATGGGTAATCTCTTAGTCAATGATTTTCCTGCTAAAGTCTTGTTTGATTCTGGTGCTTCACATTGCTTCATCTCCAAGCCTTTCCTAGCTAAGCATGATATTCCTGCAATTCATTTGGATAGTCCCTTCCGTGTGGTTTCTCCGGGCATGCGCATGAGTTCGTTCATGAGGGTTCCAGATGTTTCTATCAAAATGGACAATTATGCTTTTCTGGCATCTCCTATTGTCTTGGGCAAGTCCGACATTGATTTGATCCTTGGTATGGACTGGTTGGCCATGAACAAAGCATCAATTGATTGTGCAGCTAAAGAAGTGAAACTGACCCACTCTTCGGAGGATGTGATTATATTCGCGGCGCGCGATGACACAATCCGCTTGTTCTCTTTGAATGAAAAGGGTTAGATCAATCCCATTGAGCAAGTTCCAGTAGTCTGCGAATATCAAGACGTGTTTCCTGAAGAGCTGCCAGGCATGCCTCCGCACCGTGAAGTGGAGTTCGTCATTGAGCTTGAGCCAGGCACAGAGCCAGTGTGCAAACGGCCGTACAAGCTGGGTCCAGAAGAGTTGAAGGAACTCAAGAGGCAACTCGATGAGCAGGAGCGTTTGGGTTTGATCAGACCAAGCTCATCTCCGTGGGGATGTGGTGTTCTGTTTGTCAAGAAGAAGGATGGTACGGAACGGCTGTGTGTCGATTACCACCCATTGAACAAGAAGACAATCAAGAACAAATATCCGCTTCCGAACATAAATGAGTTGTTCGAGCAGCTGAAAGGTGCTAAAGTATTCTCCAAACTTGATCTCAGAATGGGCTATCATCAGATTCGCATTCGCGAGGAAGACATTCCGAAGACGGCATTCAGCACCAGTTTTGGCTCGTATGAGTATACGGTCATGTCTTTTGGTCTGGCTAATGCTCCTCCGACTTTTTGCCGATTGATGAACTATATTTTCTCACCATTCAAGAATGAGTTTGTCTTGCTATATCTCGATGATATTCTGGTTTTTTCTGAGGATGAGGAAGAACATGAGAAACATCTCAGGTTGGTGCTTGATAAACTGAGAGAATACAAGCTGTATGCCAAGTTTTTCAAGTGCGAGTTCTGGCTGAAAGAAGTGGTTTATCTTGGGCATATTATCTCTGCCGAGGGCATTAAGGTTGACCCGTCCAAGGTTCAAGCCATTGTTGAATGGGAACCTCCGCAGAATGTGAAGCAACTTCGAAGCTTTCTCGGTCTTGCTGGATATTGCAGAAGATTCGTTGAGAACTTATCCAAAATCGCCAAGCCGCTCTCTAGTCTTCTTCAGAAGGGTGTCAAGTATGTGTGGTCTCCAGAGTGTCAACTGGCTTTTGATACACTCAAAGAGAAGCTTACCTCCACTCCGGTATTGGCTCCTCCGGATAATTCCAAGCCGTACCAGGTCTTTTTTGATGCTTCTCTCCAGGGTTTTGGTGCAGTCTTGATGCAAGATAGGAAGGTGGTTGCTTATACCTCCAGGCAGCTGAAGCCTGCGGAGAAGAACTATCCTATGCATGATCTCGAGCTAGCAGCTGTTGTGCACGCCTTGATGACTTGGAGACATCTCTTGTTGGAGCGTAAGGTTGAAGTTTTCACCGATCACAAGAGCCTCAAGTATATCTTCACTCAGCCTAACTTGAATCTTCGGCAAACACGTTGGGTGGAAATGCTCCAGGATTTTAATCCGAGTATTGAGTACACGCCAGGCAAGGCAAATGTTGTGGCAGATGCATTGAGCAGGAAAGCATATTGCAACAGTCTGATTCTGCAACCTCTCCAGCCGGGTCTTTCTGAGTCTTTCAGGAAGCTCAATCTTCAGTTGGTTCCTCAGGGTTTTCTTGCGAACCTTCAGATCTCTCCTACCTTGGAAGATCAGGTCAGAGCAGCTCAGCTACTTGATACTATGGTGAAGAAGGTCAAGATTGGTGTGGGAAAGAGTCTTCCCAAGTATAAGTGTTTCACTGTTTATGCCAGGGACACTTTGTTTTTCAAGGACCGTATTGTCGTCCCGAAAGGTGATCTCAGGAAGGTGATCATGGAAGAAGCTCATAATTCTCTGCTTTCTATTCATCCGGGAAGTTCCAAGATGTACCATGACTTGAAGCAGACTTTCTGGTGGACCCGTATGAAGCGTGAAATTGCACAATTCGTTAATGAGTGTGATGTATGTCGAAGGGTGAAAGCATAACATCAAAGACCAGTGGGCCTCTTGTAGCCTTTGCCGATTCTCGAGTGGAAGTTCGATCACATTGAGATGGACTTCGTCACAAGGTTTCCGAAGTCCAAGAAGGGCAATGGTGCTATCTTCGTCGTCATCGACAAATTGAGTAAAGTGGCGCATTTCCTTCCAGTCAAGGAGTCCATTTCAGCAGCTCAGCTGGCAGAGCTGTACACCTCGAGGATTGTCTCATTGCACGGTGTACCTATGATGATCTCATCAGATCGCGGAAGTATCTTCACTTCCAAGTTCTGGGACTCTTTTCAGTCTGCTATGGGCACGAAGATCCGCTTCAGCACAACGTTCCATCCTCAGACTAGTGGTCAAGTGGAGAGGGTGAATCAAGTTCTTGAGGACATGCTGAGAGCCTGTGTTATCTCGTTTGGCATGAAGTGGGAGGATTGTCTGCCTTTCGCGGAGTTCTCGTATAACAACAGTTATCAAGCTAGTTCTGGCAAGGCTCCGTTTGAAATTCTCTATGGCAGGAAGTGCCGTACTCCGCTCAACTGGTCCCAGACAGGCGAGCGTCAGATCCTTGGCAATGATATGATAGAAGAAGCTGAGGAGATGTGTCGGGTCATTCGCGACAACCTCAGAGCAGCTCAGTCCCGTCAGAAGAGCTATTATGATAGCAAGCACCGTGACATGTCGTATGAGCTTGATGATTTTGTCTATCTCAAGGTGTCGCCTATGAAGGGTATGCAGCGTTTTGGCATCAAAGGCAAGCTTGCGCCTCATTTCGTTGGTCCGTTCAGAGTGGTTGGCAAGAGGGGCGACCTCGCGTACCAGCTCGAGCTTCCGTCAACCTTTGCAAATGTCCATGATGTGTTCCATGTTTCTCAGCTTCGGAGGTGTTTCAAGAACCCCGAGCGCACTGTGCATCTTCAAGGTATCGATCTTCAGCCTGACCTCTGTTATCGCGAGCATCCAGTTGCGGTTCTCGAGGCGAGTGAGCGCAAGACCCATAACAAGTCTGTCAAGTTTCTCAAAGTGCAGCGGTCACACCATTCCGATAAAGAGGCTACGTGGGAACGCGAGGATCACCTCGGTTCCGAATTTCCCGATTTCTTTCAGTCTTAGATCTCGAGGTCGAGATCTTCTTTGTAGTGTGGGAGAGTTTGTAATGCCCCAAGTGTGGAACCTTCCCTATTTGGAACCTGTTGCATGTGGGTCCACCCTGTCAGAGATATGATGATGTCACTTGTGTCTATGATTTCCTGTGCCACCTTGTGCCCCTTGCATATCTTCCTTGCATGCATGCTTAGCATAACATAACATGTCATCTCCTTGATCTTGTGATTTCATGTGACTCTTATATTTAGTTTCCCTTGCATGCATGCAAACCATGATGCTTCATTTCCTGTCTTGTGTGCACATGTCTTGCTAGGTGTGTTTAGGTGATCTTGTGATTTTATGTGTGGTGGCATAAGTGTTGTGGAGTGTAGAGTTTGGCATGGTTTTATTTTCAATCACTTGTTAGTTTCCATCCTATCCCTCTTTAATTCCCAAGTTAAAAATCTATTTGCTTCTAGGCTGTTTTTAAAATGTTGCACCTTTAGAGCATTTTAGTTGGTATGTGGGGATGAAACAAAGGGGTTTTTAGACTTATTCGGGTTGGAGTTTTTCTTTTGTTTTCAGATTAATTTAATCTATTTGTCAATTAATTTTAGTTGCAAAAATAACACTTGGGTATTTTATAAAATTTTGGGCATAAATCCCTTGTGCCCAGGGGCATTTGTTGTTATTTTTTTTAGGCCTTTGTATTTCTTGGTGCATAATTTGCTGTGGTAGTATTTATATGTATATGAGAGGGCCTGGTTCTTTCTTTTCTTTTGTTCCTTCTCCCTGGCATTGAGGCCCAAATTCTCCTGGGCCTAAGTCCCTCACGCAGTAGCAGCAGCCCAGGAGACGAGCCTCTTCTTCCTCCTGGCGACGTCACCCTCGTATGAACCTCGCTCCACCTCCCGATCGCCTCCCCCCCAATCCAGCGGCTCAAGCTCGCCTCCCGAGACCATATAAGGAGCCCAGGTCCTCCTCCTCCTCCGCCCTAGGGTTCCCTCTCCTTCTCCCCAGCGCCGCCACCTTCCCCCTTCTCTCTTTCTTCCCCTGGTAAGCTTCTGTAGAAGTAGCAGAGAGAGAGAGTGCAGCACCGCCGCCGTCAACCCCGCCGTTCCGTCGTCTCCGGCACCGGTGGCCATGTCCAGGGGCTCGGGGTGGTTCCCCGCGCTCCATTCCCACCATCGCTGAGGTCGAGGAGCGACCTCAACGACGGCCAGGACCCCGTCATCGCCTCGGTCCAGCGGTTCTTCTTCCTCTTCTTCAGTAGCAGCAGCAGTTCGCCCCTCCCTCTCCGTCGTCTCGTCGCCGTGGGTTCCCTCCTTCCTTCCCCAAGGTGAGGCGCCTTCCCCTTCCTTCGTCCTCCCTTCTCCCTCGTCGGCTCCGGCTAGCCGTAGTGCGGTGCTTCTGTGCCGAGTTCGTGCGTGCGTTGTTGGGTGGAGAGGCAAGTCGCAGTAGCTGTAGAAGGGCGTTGCTAGCAAGTCGCAACAGCAGGGTAGCGTCGGAGTAGGCCTAGTGGCGTAGTAGCAGCAGCAGCTCGACGGGCAGCCGGAGCTCTCTGTCGCCGTGCTTCCCAGTCTAGCGGTACTGCAGTAGCTGCAGAAACGCCGGTGCAGTCCGGGTAGCCAAGGGGGCACCTTTTCCCGTGCTCAGGGCGGGAATGGAATCCCTGAGGCTTCCGCGTCCCCCATCGAGAGTCGCCCCTGCCGTAGGTGGTCGAGAGAGGCGCCGCCAGCTCTCTCTGGTTCGGCCGCCGGCGGGGCTCTCCTCTGCAGTGGAGAGGGTTCTTTTGGTTTTTCCTACCTGTTATAGCGAGACGTCGATCCGTAGCCTGGTGGTAGTAGTAGCACTGTCATCGCATGTGCCTGTAGGAGGGCGTGGGTTCGAGTGCCCCCCTCGACACCTTTTTTAGTCTGTTTTGTTTTTTCAGTTCAGTGACCTGCACGCAAGCCTTACCCTGCGTTTTTTCCTTCTCCTGTCAACAGCTAATGCAGCAGCATAGTGGTGTGCGTGGTGTTGTAGCACTAGGGGATCTGGGGTTCGAATCCCAGTGAGCCCCAGATTCTTTTTCTTTTATCTTTTCTTCCTGTTTTTGCAGTTATTTTTCCTGGCTATGTGTGCAACTCCATGTCTAGCTCAATGGAATACTATGCCCTATGTATTTCTTTCCTTCCATGTTACTTGTTGGAGGAGTAGGAGTAGATTTGTGATGGTAGTAGTGGTGTGGATCTAGGTGCTTGTGAGTTGGTGCTTGAGGTGTGATGTGTGTGCAAGTGTGTGTATATTTGTGATCTTACTTGTGTGCCTTGCTAGGCTAGTGCATGTGGGTGCTAGTTGTCCTCATGATGGTGGCCTTGTGCAAGTTTGTGTGAATGTAGGGGTGCCCTCCCTCACCACATATAATTATGTGTGTGAGCTTATTCTAGTGTTTATTGCCATCATAACATGTGTAGGTGTGGATTCCTAGATAAGCTAGGGTAGATTGTTGTGGGGGTTGCACTTTGAGGATGACATGATTCCTAGGATGATTCTAGTAATGCATGTGAGAGTGTGTACCATCACTTGCCCATATGTGGGGGGTGCATACGCTCTTGTTAGCATAGAGTCATATTGTGATGTACTTGATGCTAGTGATATGGGTGTGGGTGTTGTTGATGTGCATGACACAAACATGGTGTTCAAACCCCCATGTCACTTTGTCATTGTGCACATGAAACTCTCCTATGTGATTGTCATCTTAGAATAATACCTTATGGAGTGGCATTTACAGTTTTGTGAGAAGTTTGGTCCTTGATACCATGGAATAGGAGGAGCCCAAGGGCATGGATTTTGTGTGTTAGTAGTAGGGGTTTGTGCTCAACACCATAGTGGTGTCAACTACCTCTTGGTGACATGTGTGTGCAAACTATGCCTAGACAAAGTGGGCATGTGGCTGGAAAATTCCAGATTTTTGAACTCTGAAAATTTCACTAAGTCTGGGATGCTGGAAACATTTTCTTCCCCTGTAGATGAGGATGTGCTGGTCATTCTGTTGAGAACTGGACTTAGTTAAGTGCTAGTATTTTGAACCTGATATGTTTGTGAAGCTTCCTGTCAATTTTAAAGTCATTTGGAGTCCAGTAGCTCGTGTTTTGATTGCTGTAAAAAAGCTTCAGAACAGAAACAGAAACTCGGGTGCAGGAATTTTCACTAAGTCCCTGAGATCTGATGGTTTTGGGAAAGTTTGTGGCCTTGTATCTTCTAGAGTTTAATTCCTTTTGCTGTGATTCTTGCTGGGGCTTGTAGTGTTCTTGGTTGGCAACAGCCACATATATTATTTGTCATGTTTGAAGACCTGTATCTATGTTGCATGTTGCTCACAAACAACTAAGATGCAGAAACTGGCAGATTATGTAGTTTTGCCATTTTGTTCAAAGTTTGTGCTTAATTGTTGTTGTAGTGTTCTACCTTGCTCCATTTCATTCATGTTGGGTTAATATATGTCTTGGCAACCTGGGAATACCAGATTTGTGCCAATTGTGTGTGTGGTGTTGAATCTTTCACGTAGAGCTTCATATCTTGTATCGTTGATTCCCGTTGATCCGTAGCTCCGTTTGCAATGTACTTTATATGGTTTTGCACCGTTTTTACGAGCTGCATATGTTCATGTCATTCCCATGCATGTACAAATAGTTAGTGCAAAGTTCTGTCCAGAAACTTGCTGTAGTTTATTTTGCTTGTGCTAGTGATAGAAATAGTGATGCATGCTCAACTTTCATCTCATGCATCATGTGATTGTTGCATTTTGTGCTGCTGCTGTTCATTGGCTATTATTCTTATGTTGGGTAGCACCGGGAGCGGAGAACGAATACGTGGAGTCAGGAGAGTACGTGCAGGACGATCCAGAACCATTCCAAGCTGAGGATATCACAGGCAAGATGATATGACCTTGATCCCATCTCTAGACTTGTTATGTTAGTTTCGATTCCATGTCAAATTGCTCGCTGCCTACCACTGAAAATATATTGCCTCTTCATATGCCATGAGCCTAAACACCATACTCTTTCCTAGCAAACTTGTATGGCTAGGTAGGCTTGCTCAGCTACTAATGTTAGCAATGTTAGTTGCAGGTGTTTTTTTTAACTCATGTGATGACATGAGCTTGATATCATTATATTAAATTCTGTTATTTATTTAATGCACCTATATACTTGGTAAATGACGGGAGGCCTAGCCTTTTGCCGGGTGTCTTGTTCCGTTATTGCCGCCTTAGTTACCGGTTACCGGTGTTTGATTCCATATTGATCGCTCCTAACACGTTCGGGGTTGTTATGGGGACCCCCTTGATAAACCGCATAGTGTTAAGGCTTGTCCGGCAGGACCCAACATTGGTACTATTTGCTAATCACCTAATCATAATCTGCATAGGGAATAGCTACCTCGAGGAATTTAATCAACAACCCGGGCCAGTGCTCCTCATGAGTGTTGGTCCAAACCAGAGCAGCTTATTACGCTCCCCGTGGCAACTCGGTGTTTTGGCGTGGTAACCATCGCTCGTCCGGCGTGTCCTGAGACTGAGATACGCGGCTCTTATCAGGGTCGTCGACACGTCGGGAGGTCCTGCTATTCGTGCCTTACCTTAGCGGTATATCCTACGTATAGGAATCCCGGTGAAGCTTTGGTTTCCCCCAGAGTTGAGGTTTTCCTCTAAGGAATCCGACGAGATCACGAGAATCGTGATAGAGGATGCCTTTGCGGCCTGTGTTCGTTTGTGATGGACTAGTTGGAGCACCCCTGCAGGGTTTAATCTTTCGGAAAGCCGTGCCCGCAGTTATGTGGCAACTTGGAATATTTTGTTAACATCCGGTATTAGAGAACGTAAACATAAACTAATAAAAATGCCAACTGTGTGCGTAACTGTGACTGTCCCTTCGAAGATCTCTCTTCGATCGGGAACACGGTGGGGTTATGAATGCCGTAGGTAGGTGTTCAGGATCACTTTCTGATCAAGTATTCTCGATCGTTAGCGTAGACCACTTTCACTTCATTTTTGCGTAAGTTAGCCACTTATTCAATCATAGGTTGCAGCAGCCTGAAACACTTCATCCCTTCCTTACCCAAATAACGTGACTAGATTTGGCACCAAGGTCCTAGATTGCTGAGTCCCCGTGGCTCACGGATTCCTCCGAAACTCCCAGCAGGTACAGGTACCCCAGAGGCAGATGATCCCGACGGCACCCAGTTGGCGTGGCAGTACGACGAGGAGACAGATCGCCTTTACGTGAACTATCCAGAGGACTGAGCCGTGGTCGTGATCGTGGGCCTGCAGCGGGTAGCATACCATTTTCTTGTTTTGTAGTCCGTACCGGAACTACCTTGTTTGTATCTGCGTTGTACTTTGTATTATTAATAAGAAGATAGTTGAATCCCAGATTGTCTACTGTAATTATTATTATGTGTTATGTTTACTTGCCTGCGGAACACTTAGATGCGCTTCTTTCCTATTCGGGGGCCTCGACCCCCAGATCGGAAAGGACCGCATCTTGGTCGTTACAGGATGGATCCCAACCGGCCATGGCAAGTCGCCCCGCGAGGTGATCCGGCTCAGCCACCGCCTAACCCACAGGCACCTTAGCCGACGGCGGCTCATGCGCCCCATTACCAGATAAAGCGGGGTCACTTCTCAAACCCCGTTGACAACATGTTAGCAGCAACCAGCCACCTTGAATCTCTCCCCATTCACGGAAACTCTCTGGCTGAGGTAGAGGCAAGGAACACCATTGAGATGCTGAAAACAACGGTAGTGCAGCAGGCGCAGTACTCATATAGCCGCGAGCGGCTACACTCCACGCCCCAGGCGAGTCACACCAGGAGTCGCCATGATGACCCGCCCGTAGTGTCCAGCAAACGACGACGGTTACCGCAAATCAATCCGCCCGGAATTCCCGATACGCGGGCCCAAGAGCTTGTGGATGCGGCACTAGCCGCCCGCGTGATGGAGAAAGCGGTCGCGGCGGGTCAAGGTTATCCGACTTATAGCTTGCCTTCCCCCGTGCAGGCCGAGACAGGTGGCAGGAACATTGGGATACCTTGTCTAGCACCCGCCCTTCGCAATGAGCGTTTGCCAAAAGATTTCAAAGGTCCACGAAAGGTCCCCAATTACACGCCGGATCTAGAGCCAGGTGAATGGATTGAGAGTTACGAGCTTGCGATGGATATGCTCGATGTGAGTGAGGTGGTCTGCGCCAAATATTTCACAATGATGCTTGAAGGGACAACGCGCACTTGGCTGAAGAACCTGCCACCCAACTCCATCAACACCTGGGCCGAGTTGAAGGAATGTTTCATCAAAAATTGCAGAGGGACTTGCAAGCGCCCGATGACCTTCGTCGACTTACAACACTGTGTCCAGCGTCCAGATGAGTCGGCCCACCACTGGACGCGGCGAGTCGTAGAAGTGATCCGTTCATCAGATGGCATCTCGGCAGCTCAGGCCGTGCTGATCTTGGAGAAAAATTGGCACTACGAGCCTTTGGTGCTGAAGCTTGGGCGACTCAAACGTAAGGTGCATGACATGAGGGAATTGATGGACACTCTGACTAGGTATGCCGAATCAGCTGACACCAAAGATCCCGGGGAGTATGACGATAAAGTAAGCACCACCAGGAGAGGCGAGTCATCCAAAGGCGACCCTCAGTTCCAGGGGTGTGGCAACCACAACCCCGCGGGACAAGGGAAAAAGAGGCAGCAGGAAGGCGTCACGGATTTCGTTGCTAATACTAACGCTGGGAACGGGAACCGGCGTCAGAAGAAAAGGGGCTTCAGCGGGAAGAAGCCATGCAACTATCATGAGATGCTCAAGGGCCCCTGCCCACAACACTCTACCACGGAAGGTCCGTCTACCCACTCTTGGGAGGATTGTTATGTGATGCAGGAGTTCCTGCTGAAGCACTCAAAAACGGGCAAGGAGGCAACCATGGCGGACACCAGGATCAATTTGGTGCGGGCGACTCACACAGAAACCCGTTCGGTGGTTTTCCTAACCCGGGCCCGCAGGGCAGGTCATAGGCTAATGCTGAGTAGTATCAAGTTCACAACAGTCAGCAATAAATGCACATGGTGTTTTTCAGCAGCAGCCTCCGCAAGGCGGCTCCCAGCGACAGGATGACAACGACGGCTTCCAGAATAATCCTAAGCAGTTAAACAGTGGGCAATATCATGTGTTCACCATGAGTACTTGCAAAAGGGACCAAAAGGTGAGGCACTGAGCCTTCAACGTGATTGAGCCGGCGCTCCCCAGATACCTCAACTGGTCTAAGCAACCCATTGTTTGGAGTAGGGAAGATCACCCGCCCCGGGTTGATAACCCTGGCGACTTAGCTTTGGTCGTGCCGCCCCAGGTTGGGGGCTATACCCTTTCCAAGGTCCTTATGGATGGAGGCAGCAGCATCAACATCTTATATTTCGATACCTTTCGGCGGATGAATTTCTCGGAGGGCGATTTGATGTCATCCTCCACGGTCTTCCACGACATTGTGTCAGGTAAGTCGGCGTACCCTGTTGGACGGATCAATCTTAATATGGCCTTTGGCATAGAGTCTAATTACAGGAGCAAGTCCCTCATGTTTGAGGTGGTCAATATCAAGAGTCCTTACCACGCGCTTTTCGATCGGCCGACTTATGCTCGTTTCATGCCCCTCCCATGTTATGTCTACCTCAAGCTCAAAATGTCAGGCCCTAAGGGAACTATCACGATGAACGGAGACCGGAAGATAGCTCAAGAATGCGAGGAGGGAGACGCAACTTATGCTGAGTCGGCTTGCGGAGCTGAGGAACTCAAGTTTCGTCAAGCTAATGTTGACCCGACAGATATGACACCGCTCAAGAAACCCACAATCAATTGTGAGCCGCCCTCAAGTTTAAGCCGAGAGATGACACGAAGTTGGTAGATTTCGTGCTCGGCGACTCCTCCAAGCAATTCACCATTGGGACGGGTCTGGATCCCAAATAGGAAAGCACGCTTATCGAATTCACCCGTGAGAATCGGGACATCTTCGCATGGAAACCTTCTGACATGCCGGGTGTACCGAGAGAATTCAATGAGCACCACCTTAACATTGACCCTAAGATGAAGCCGGTTCGGCAGTATCTTCGCCGGTTTCACAAAGAAAGGCGTAAAGCGATTGGGGAGGAAGTCGCCCGGCTCTTGGCTGTTGGATTCAATGTTGAGGTTTTTTCATCCCGAGTGGTTGGCCAATCCGGTCTTGGTGCTCAAGAAGAACGACACCTTCCACATGTGCATTGACTACACCGACCTCGACAGGGCCTGCCCAAAGAATCCTTTCGCCCTCCCTCGTATTGACCAAATCATTGATTCTACGGTGGGTTGCGGGCGACTGTGTTTTCTGGATGCTTACTCAGGATATCACCAGATCAAGATGGCTCTCGCGGATCAGGAGACCTCATTTATAACTCCCTTTGGAGCCTTTTGCTATGTGTCTATGTCGTTCGGGCTCAAGAGCGCGGGGCCGACTTGTCAACGCTGCATCCATAATTTCATGCACAGTCAGATTGGGTGCAATGTTCATGCCTATGTTGATGGCATAGTGGTCAAATCCCACAAGAAAGAGTCACTTTTGGAGGACCTCAAGGAGACCTTTGACAATTTGCGCGTGTATCAGATGAGGTTTAACATGACCAAGTGCGTTTTCGGCGTTCATGCGGAAAAATTATTGGGCTTCTTGGTGTCAGAACGAGGCATCGAGGCTAACCCGGACAAAATCAAAGCAATCACTTCACTTGGCAAGCCGGCCAATGTCAACCAAGTTCAGCGCATGGCGGGTCGTATTGCGGCTCTAAGCCATTTCATAAGTCGCCTTGGGGAGAAGGCCATCCCTCTCTATCAGCTGCTCAAGAAAACTGATCGTTTTGTCTGTACGGATGAAGCCAATGCAACTTTCGAGGCCTTGAAGAAACAACTGGCTGAGCCGCCTGTCTTAGCCGCTCCAATTGACAAAGAGCCTATGATCCTGCACATTGCTGCCAATTCTAAAGCAGTAAGCGTAGCAGTGATCGTCGAGCGCAAAGAGGAAGGGAAGGAATACCCGGTTCAAAGACCGGTCTACTTTGTCAGCAAAGTCCTAACCCTCTCCAAACAACGTTACCTGCACTAGTAGAAGTTAGTTTTTGGGATCTTCATGGCGAGTCAAAAATTAAAGCATTACTTTCAGGAGCATCCAATCATGGTGGTCAGTTCTACGCTGCTTGGTGATATTATACAAAACCGTGAACCAACCGGGCGGATTCATAAGTGGGCTATTAAGCTTGGACCCCATCATGTGAAATATACCCCTCACACGGCCATTAAGTCTCAGGCCTTAGTGGATTTCATCAACGATTGGACCGAGTTACAAATTCCAGAGGATAGACCTGACCACACGTATTGGACTATCCATTTTGACGGGTCTAGGCAGCTAGAAGGCTCGGGGGCTGGCGTGGTATTGACCTCACCCCAGGGTGACAAGTTTTTTTATGTCCTTCGACTCATGTTCCCGTGTACCAACAATGCGGCGGAATACGAGGCCTTTCTCCATGGGCTTAGAATCGCCAAAGAGATGAACCTCAGTCGAGTCAGATGCTTGGGCGACTCAGACCTGGTGGCACAGCAAGTGTCTGGCACATGGGATTCCAGAGATCCCCTGATGGCGGCTTATAGGCGTGCCTTGTGAGACGTGGCGGGTCATTTTCATGGTTATCAGGTTGATCATATTGATCGTCGACTCAACGAGGCAGCTGATGCTCTTTCACAACTTGGCTCACAGCGTAAGCCGGTTCCCCCTAACATCTTTTTGGATGTATTGCATAACCCGTGAGTAAAATTGCCTTCGAAGGAGGACTTAGCGGTTCCTGACCCTGAGTCTCAACTTGTGGCGGCTCTCCGTGCTACCCCGGATTGGGCAGTCCCTTACATGGCGTATCTAGCACGAGGCGAGTTACCTACTGATGAGTTGCTGGCTCCCCAAATTATTCGTCGGTGCAAGTCCATGATCATATATAAAGGCGAGTTACACAAGCGAAGCAGTTCTGGAATCTTTCAAAGGTGTGTCTCATCTGAGGAAAGGTGTGCGATTCTCAACGAGATACATGCAGGCGATTGTGGTCATCACGCCGGGTCACGCTCTTTGGTGTCTAAAGCCTTTAGGCATGGCTTTTACTGGTTGACAGCCCATGCATATGTTGAGGATATAGTACGCAGATATGATGGATGCCAAAAATTTGGGCGTCAGGTGCATGTGCCGGCTCAGGAATTATGGATGATCCCAGTTACATGGCCTTTTGCGGTCTGGAGGCTAGACATGGTTGGTCCCTTCAAGATGTCATCTAATAAAAAGACTCACCTATTGCTGGAAGATGACAAGTTCACCAAGTGGGTTGAAGCAGAACCGGTCAGCAGTTACGATGCAGACACGGCCGTCAAGTTCCTCAAAAAGTTGATTTTTGGCTTCGGGTATCCTCGTAGTATTATTACTGATAAGGGTAGTAATCTACCCAAAGGCGCCATGCAAGAGTTTTGCGCAAGGGAGCACATCCGTATTGATGTTTCTGCAGTTGCACACCCCCAATCTAATGGACAGGCAGAGAGGGCAAATCAAGAAATATTGCGGGGAATCAAGCCCCGGCTTATGGAACCTCTAGAACGTACTCCGGGATGTTGGGTTGAAGAGTTGCCTTTGGTTTTATGGAGCATCAGAACCACCCCTAATCGGTCTACTGGTTACACGCCCTTTTTCTTGGTCTATGGGAAGAGGCAGTGTTACCAAGTGACATCAGACATGACTCGCCATGAGTCGCCGCTTATGTGGAACAAGACAACGAGCTGGCGCGTCAAGATTCGTTGGATGCCCTGGAGGAAGAACGCGACTTGGCAGCATCGCGGTCGGTGATTTATCAACAGGACTTGCGACGCTATCATAGCCGCCGAGTCAAAAGTCGAGTCTTTTAGGAGGGCGACTTAGTGCTCCGGTTGATTCAGGATCATACTGGTATGCATAAATTAGCCCCTCCGTGGGAAAGACCTTTTGTCATCAGCAAGACTCTTCATAACGGTTCATACTACCTGGTGGATCTCCGCCCAGATAGGCCAACAACAAAGGTTGAGACGACCCGACCATGGAACATCGCCCACTTACGGCCATACTATACTTAGAGCCATTGGCTCCTTATCTATGTACATAATTTAGTCTTTGTAATCTCTTTTCATATATATAAAGCAATAAAGCCGGCACCCACGAACTTCGAGGTTCCTGTCGTTTCAGCTTCTTGAAAGCATGAGTCTTTATTGTTTCATAAGTCGTCCTAGCATGGACGCTATCAGCATCAAAGAGCATAAGTCGCCATGCTGCGCTTATTTCAAAACTGGATGTTGGTACGCCAAAAACGACCAAAGTTTCCACGTTGCACGGTTCAAACATAGGCACCCTATATGGTTTTGAGAATTAAGCCGGCTTACTTGGGGGCTACTAGCTCCCAAGTCGTTTTGCAGTAAGAGTGTACATGCTTCTGCAATCCTATGTCCGACTTTTCCCTAATCATAGGTCACTTGGGGGCTTCTGCTCATTGAGTTCATCCTGAATACCCTCTTGGCTAGCGAAAAATTAACGCATTACAATGGTTATACTGGATTGTGTGTTTGGCGACTCGCCCTATGGTCCCATGTACTCTTGGTGAGTCAATCCACTTTTTGGACCCTGAACTTGCCTTGGTTAAAACATGAAGGATGCTAGCGGGAGCCGACACATGGAAAATAGACAAACCATGGGTTCACTGAACCTGCTTCACTGAAGCTTGACTTGTGCCTGATCAGCCGGTCTAAACAACTCAGGCTGTTGCAAAATCCTTCCTGGGGTAGCACTAGAGTCTTGCAAACTCGTCCTATCCTGTCGTAACTCATTGAGTCGACGAACTTTATGACTATCTTTGTGGCATAGCCCAAGGGTTTCATAAAAACTCCATCATAAACCATCGCGACTCATTGAGCCGGCTTATTATTTTTCTCTCATAAACATGCAAAGAGGTTTTTCTTGTCAAACATGGCAAAGCATGGGGCAAGGTGATTCACATTAATAAAAGGTGAGACTTTAACGCCATCACAAGGTGAAGTTATTGTTTTCAAAATCCTAGACTATTACATGGTCCAGCAAGCCATACCAGGAAACATAACCCAGCCATAAAGGATCAAAGTATTCTCTGCGGGTAATCTTCATGTCAGTTTGACTCAAGACGCCTCCGGGTTATCCTGCCTCGAGCTTTCTCCGTCTTCGATCTGTAAGTCGCCCAATTTCCAATTGCAATTGGTCAAGGCGTGGAACTCATCTTCATCAGTCAAGATGGTGGACAGATCAACATCAAAGTCAAAACAATTCTTACGGCACTGGGGGGTTAGGACGGTGATTTCATACGAAGGAGGAGTAACCCGTTTGATGTGCTCATCATAAGCCGCCTGATATTTGCCTAAATCCAGGCCGTCCGCTAGTTGAGTCACCGCAAAGTGAGATTCTTTTACACATCGGTGGTAATCCTCTTCGGTGAAATCTGACTCGTCGTCTTTCAGCTCCAGAAATCCCCCGATCACTTCTTCCGGCTTAAGTTCTGGAGCATAGGCCAAGCACCGTCTTAGGGAAGTTAGCGCTCCTTTGCGGGCGGCTGACCTCTTGAGCTCCTTTATCTGGGGTGGCAGTGCTGACAAACAACCCATCATATGCTTGATGAATTTTATGGGCTCTTTTTTCCCCATGACAGCCTTCATGGTCATCACACCACTAGTGTACAGCTGCTCCGTCAAAGTGTAGATCGCCTTCAGCTTCAGAATACAATCATTCTGCAGGGTGGCGGCTCGAGGACCTACAGATAAGAAGCATGATCATAAGTTGTGCAAGGACGTACAATACACTTTCAGAAGGAAGTAATTGATACTTACCAAACACAGCCTGGGTCATCTTGGAGATGTGATTTTTCAGTCGAGAGAGCTCTTTTACAACGTCTTTCAGTTTTCTTCGGCTTGTTCCGCCCTTTTCAAAATGGCAGCTTGCTCAGCATGGGCCTTGTCTTCAATTTTTTGTGCTCTGCTTTCATCTTTTCCATGTCAGTTAGAGCAAGGCGAAGCTTCTCTTCAAACTTAGCTCGAGCATCCTGCTGCTCTGCTAGGCTGTGTTTCAAGTCGGCCATAGTTTAGTTGGCCCAAGTCAATGATTCCTGCAACAAACATCGGGAAAGCAAGTTTCAATACCATCGCAAGCAACATCCCTGACACTTGGGGGTAATGTATGATTCATTTCTTCTAAGGTCATACCTTCAAACAAGACTTGGCTCATCTTTAAAAAGATGACCCGGCCCTTGGTGTCACATCCCTGGATCCCTAACTAGGGTTTAGTATTTCTGCTCATGTTTTCTTCCTTTGCATTCAAGAATTTGAAACAAACTCCAAAGAAGTGGTGAAACTCAACCAAAAACCCTAGCCACTTCTTATTCAAAGGAAATTCAAATCTTGTCAAAATCAATGAACCCAAAATGGCCTTCTTAAAAGTTCAATATTTCTGATAAATATTGAAAACAAATTATCAGGGGAGAAAACTATTTTAAAATCACTTTTGGAATTTTATTTTAAACTAGCAAGTCTCTAAATTCAAACTTATATTTGAATTCAGAAATATATAGTTTTCAAAAATGCTCAAAACTTTATGGGTGATTGGAAATATTCCAACTAACACCCCGACATTTTTCAAACTATTTTTAGTTTGCCTTTTGAAGCCAAAATAAATAGAAATCAATGTCAGCAAATAAAACAGAAACAAAAATAGCAGAAAAATGGAAAAATGCTATCCTACGCTTACCAGCCCAACTTACCTGTCGTCTTCCTCCCTACCAGTCGGAGCAGGAGGTGGCCGTCGCTTGATCCGGCGCGCCCACGCAGCTGCGTGCCTGCCTGGCCGCCGCGTCGCGCTGGCGAGGTAGGGCATAAGCTCCCCGAGGCATGCCTGAGCTCATCCCCTCCCCATTCTCCCCCTGCTACCTCTCCTCTCGGCCGCCATTGGAGCCCGAGCAGACCTCGAGCTCGCCGTCGCTCTGACCTGCCCCCTTCCCTCCTGAGCCGCGCAGAAGAACCACCAGGGTCCCCTGAAGCTTCCACGCCACGAGCTCGACGTCGAGACGTAGTGAATCGCTGAGAAGCCGTCTTCTTCCTCCTCGGATCGCCGACATTCATCGCCGCCGTTCTTCCTCCTCAGGCCTTCCCCGAGCCTACTTTCAACGCCACTGCACTCCTCGTGAGCTCAGGACCCTTTCCCCCTATTTCCCCTCTCGATCCCGAACCCTAGCACCTGATTCCACCGGAGCCTAACGATGACCGCCGCGGTAGCTCGTCACCGATGGCTCTCCGGTGATCAGCTCGTTGATCTGAGGCTTGCAATCGCTTCAGCACGTCGTGTAGATGTCGTAGGAGCCTAGCCCCGCGCGTGAAGCCCCCTGTTTCGATGACCCTGATGACGCCCGAGCTTCGGCCGCCGCCAAGCTCGTCGCCGGCGTCATCTCCGGCCAGATCAACCCCGGTTCTGTGCAGAAATGGAACGGTGGGTGAACGCTGGTCAGTCTGGTGCCCTCTGCCGTGCAAATGGTCGTCGGAATGAGATTTCTGAGCCCCTCCGCCGTTCTCGTGGTCGCTGGAGGCTCACCGCATGCGAGGACGACCTCACCACCGGTGGATCTGACCCCCTGAGTCTATGACAGGTGGGGCCAACCTCTGGTTAATTAAGATTAGGATTAGTAAAAATAATTAATTAATTAAAAACATAAACAGTCACTCACATGTGGGTCCAGCCATGATAATTAATCTATTAAGAGAAATTTAAACTAAAAACTGGCCAGAGTCACTGATCAGTGGGTCCCACTGGTCAGGTTTGACTTTCAGCGGCCAGTTGGACCTGCTGATGTCATGCTGATACAATAAAGAGTTTTCTGATTTAAAATAATTCCAGAAAATGCCCAAAACTTCTAAAAATTATAGAAAATAATCTGTAACTCCAATGAAAATAATTTATATATGAAAAAGTATCAGAAAAATCCAAGGAATCTGATTTTGATATTTTCAAACATGTTTGAAAATATTAACATCACCAAACAGAATAAATGATGATTAGGATAACCATATTAAGTAATATAGATTTGGAATTTGAAATCCATTTGAATTCCACTTCAAATATTATGACCAAACCATGATCAAGCACAACCAGCAACCCAACATACCATCATCATGCATGCTAAAACAAGATTACCTGAGCATCAGGTCGAATCAATTAAAAGGGTATTTGAAAATACCTTGTTTGAAGTGATATTTGAATCTTGATTCAAATCAACTTCAACTTAAGAAATGGTAGTCACATTAGCCTACCACCTTTCATTTTCATGCCATGCTCATGCATCATCTTGTTGCATATGATTGTTATTGATTGTTATTGTTCTTACCGGTAGGCCCCGCTACTCCGGATTCCACCAAATATCTGACTGACGGATATTGTCCCTCTGCTGAGCAACAAGGCAAGCCATTTTGATCATCCTGATAAATCCCATGTTCTCGCTCCTGCTCTTATTTCTTGCATTAGGGCAAATGCTTTCACTGCTTTTACTATGTTAGTTGAACCCACTTCCTTTGCATGACCTGCCTTTGTCACAGTAAATAGCTGAACCTTGCAACCTAGCATACCTGGTAGATGCTTGAGCGATGATGTGCCTTATCCTGCTATGCATGCTATGCTTAGAGTTGTGTATGGTCTGTCATCTGGGAGATGAACAGAATTGTGAGAATGTGTTCAGTAAGTAAAGGTTATGTGTTGAACCTGATTTGGTAAAGGTACCGGTGAAAGGCTATGTAGGAGTACATGGCGGGTTGTTTCATTGGAACCGTTCTTAGGAACTGAGTTCTGTGTATGTAATCCAAGACTAGATACTACCACACGTTGGGATACTTAATTGACCCTCTCGACTTATTAATCGCTTAGTACTCAGTCCAGGAGTTGCAAGTAGTTTCTGGTGTTTATAGTCATGCTGGAGGCCGTGCGTAGCGCTGACCTGAGAGGTGGGCTATGATGCAGTAGGCAGTGACACCGTGTACCAAGTGGCACCCGGATGGTGGGCTTGGGAACCCTGCGCACATCGTTTGGGGCCGTGGCAGAAACCTCGGCCGGACTTCCATGCGGGTTACCCTCAGATAGGCGATAGACCTGGACTAAGTATTAGCGTGGTTAACGGTCGCGGCCGACTCCCTTGCTGGGATTCCTCTTGAAGGTTGCCGAGGTGCATGACGTGCACATGGCGATAAGTGGCAAGAGCGTGTGTGAAGAAGTACACCCCTGCAGGGTTATGATCTATTCGAATAGCCGTGTCCGCGGATATGGACTACTTGGAGACATATGTTGTTCATAGATAACTTTAATGGCTACTCATAAAATTGTCAAGATAAGCGTGAGTGTCGTGGACGGCATTTCCGTATGGAGACGGAATGATTCCACGATGGAGTATTGTTGTGGTGTTAGTGGACTCGTGTGCGAGAAATCAAAGTTGTCAAAACTAACTTAAAATGCAAGTTGTCTAGCCACGAGTCAAATGTTGGTTTTCCGCATGAAACCCCACAATTCCTTACTGATACATTGCATGAGTAGATAGCTTATCCTAAAGTCTTGCTGAGTACTTTTGTACTCATGTTTGCTTAATAATTGTTGCAGAGGTTGTTAATGACCCTAATGGAGGGTTCTACCTAGACATCGACGATGAAGAGTAGCTGGTATCCCAGCTACGATCTGGCCCTAGGATGGGTCTGTAGATAGTCAGGCCATGTGCCTTTGTCTTTCCTTCTGTCTGTACTCAGATAGCTTTACTCTTCCGCTGTTTGTAAGAATTGTGTGTATGACTTGTGATGATGGGTCGTGAGACCCTACCGTGTAATATTATGTGTGTGGCTCTTCCGAGCCTTCTAATAAAGTTTGTATGTTTATGGTTATGTTGTGATGCCATCGATGTATCTATACATATCGGTATGCCATTCGTACGTGTGTTGTACTTGATATGTATGGGGTTCGATTACCTAGCCGTAGGCTTTAGTAGCATTCCTTACAGGGAAATGCCCCTTTGTGATCCAACGAGCCATGGTAGTTCGCTACTTCTCTGGACACATTGGTTGATCGGCATGTGTCCTTCTTAGCTGCTGTGTCTGTCCCTGTTGGGGAAATGTCATGCGGTGTAATGGAGTCCTTGTAGCTTGCTACGACTCGTCTACATTCGCTGGTGACCGACACCTGCTTTGTTGGGTCATGTATGCATGTCCCTGTACGGAACTGCCGCTTTGGTTTATGACTAGACCTGTCGATCCGGGTACTTTGTCATTGGATTGCTAGCGACACAATTGCATACGCGAGTCAAAAGGCGCAAACGGTCCCGTCTAAGGTAAGGCTACAACCGTGGGGATAACCGTGCATGAGACCGCAAAGAGATGCGATGTGTTACAGGCTGGATTCCTATGGCTTAGGATCGGGGTCCTGACACTTGGGGGCTACTAGTTGAAGCTTTTGTTCCAATACAAACTATAGACCCGACTCATATTTAAAAAGATGACCCGACCCTTGGGGGCTACACGTTGAATATTTTTTTCAAATACAAACTACAGACCCGACTCATCTTTCAAAATATGACCCGTCCCTTGGGGGCTACAGGTTGAAGATTCTATTCCAAGTTATAATTTAAAGTTCCGGGTCATCTTTACAAAGATGACCCGGTCCTTGAGGTCTACACATTGAAAGATGACACAAACGCACGATTCGTCATCGATGACTCATCCTTTGGAAGGATAATGGGAGGACATGTGATACCTCATGTTTTATCCACATCATGTTGGCCAAGCTCTTTTCCATATCATGGCTCATCTCCAGGCGGCTCACAAAACCAGAGTATAGTTCCTCAAACTCCACTTTTCACAATGGGGGAGCTTCAACTTGGTTATATCTTTTTCTGCAAAGACTTGGGCATATTTTGGTGCATGTTTGGTTAACACCGCAGTTGTAGGCTTAGAATAGCCGGTACCAGTGACGACAACTGAATCAGGGTCTTCAGGCGCCTTATGAGGACTGGGCGGCTTGATGTTTTCAGTTACTTCCTTTTGAGGGCTTGGAAGGTTGACCTGGATGTCACGGAAATCATCAAAGATATCACCATAAGTCTCAGTTGGTTCTTCTTGAGCCTCTGGTATGGAGGTACTCATGCCAAACACTTGAGCAGTTTTGGGAGCAGAAGATGACTCGCCGGTTTTTCTCTTTTTGGCTTGAGCCCTGAGGAATGATGATACCAACGTTAAAACAAAAACATTGACACACGAAGAAATATGTTAATGAAGGAACTTACCCCTGAAGACGGATCAAAGGGGGAAGAGCTTAGGCGGCTGGGTCGCCAGACGAAGGAGGTGAAACCTGGTGGGTGAAGGATTTAAAAATTGAATAAATCACAAGAGCAGTTTACACAGGAAGAAAGGTGTTTATATCAACGTACCTTGCTTTGACGTTTGCGACCGGTTGTTTTCTCGGGAAAGCCGGACAAGAGGTCCCCAGAGTTGCTTCGAGTATGACGCTTGGGCGTATAACTCGCCTTCTTCAAAAGGTAATTGGGATCCAGATAAGCATACGGGTGAGACAGGGGAACTTTCCTACAGATTCGCCTAGCCGGCTTGGGAGGAGAAGAGTTTGAGTCAGAAGAAATGAAAATTACCTCGACATCTTCGTCTTGGCTCTCCAAGCCATCATCCTATAGACATAGGTGGTAAAGCATGAGTACAACTCAAATTACAGCAATAAAAACAAGAGAGCATTACCTCTGATTGTTCATCGGTGGCCCGAGAGTCGCCCACAATGGATGACTCCTTTGCAGTCGCCTTGCCTTTGTTTTTCTTCTTCTTCGGGGGAGGTTTGGTCGTTTTCTTGACGACTATCTTGGGTCTTCGGGTCCAAAAGGCCGAATTCCTGTGATTGACATGATTAAGAAAGCTCAGATGAGAAACAGACATGAATATATCAAAAATCTAGAAGGGCGACTTGGGATTTTTTTTAACCTCTGGAGCCGGGTTAAAAATGCAGAAAGGTTTGAGCCCGATTTTGGAACAGTTCTCAGCAGGCTCGCCACTCAGCTTCTTTATGATTTCGACAATGTCTTCCTCTTCAAGCCTAACGTTATAAAAGCATTGTGGATGGTTTAAGTCGCCATTATATTAACACATCAAGCCATCCCGCTGGCTCAAAGGCATGATTCTCCACTCCACCCAACAGCGGATTAGGTCAATCCTAGTGAGACCATTGACAGTAAGAGCCTTGAGCTTGGAAAAGATAGGAACGAATGTGGCTTCTTCTTATTCAGTTATCTTTTCAGGAAGTTTGAAATCCATGGGCAGGTGTTCCTCCCTGAAGCCTGGTAAAGGGTTCTCATTGGGTGGAGAAGTGTCGCGGCAGTAGAAGCAAGTCTTTGCCCAACCTTTGGGATGACTAGGCAAAGTGACAGCAGGGAACCCACATTCTCGCCGTCATTGTATGTTAACTCTCCCAAGCTCTAGGCAGGGCCCGTTGGCAAACTCAGTCTGGTGGTTCAGGTAATATAATTTCCTAAACAAAAGTACAGTAGGCTCTATTTGCAGGTAAGCCTCGCAGAAAACTTTGAATTGACACAAGTTGCTGATGGAGTTTGGCCCAAAGTCTTGAGGATGGAGGTTGTAAAATGCAAGGCGTCCCTGAAGAACTTTGAGCCGGGCGGTGTGAAGCCTCGCGCGAGGTGATCGGCAAAAACGACTACTTCTCCTTCGGCGGGTTGAGGAATTTTCTCCCGAAAGGCGGTTCGCGAGCCGATTGCTTCTTTGGGTGCAAGGTTGCCCACTTTCACGAATTTTGCGAGATAAGCATCATTGACTTTTGTTGGCAGCCAGTTGCACTTAGCGATGGTACCCATAATTGCAAAGTTAAAAAAGAGGGACGGAGATCTGCATAAGAAGTATTGGCGGGTTTTCAGGACCTACGGAATGGTAACTCGTCGGCCAAACAACTGAAAGCATGACTAAAAGGGAATTGTGACTTGCCACAACATTGAGGGCGGGTTGTGACTCTAAAAATTTCCTTGGAATATTTTTAATCAAGGACAAACATGTTTTCGATACCGAGAGATAATTTATGGATCTAAGGGTGGTTCTATTGAGGAGAATAATACTTGCAAAAATGCAGGTGCTAAGAACACGAAAACATTGTGAAACAATGTGTGGATCTGTAAAACAATGAAGGAAAAATACAACTTGCTGGAGATTATGATGGAACTACCGGAGTTTATTGCTAAGAGAAAGAATCTAAAACCATACTTAGACGGGCTAACGGCGTGAGGAACTAGCATTCATGGAGTTTTGGTGCTACCCTAAGAAGATTCGAGATCTAGGTCTAATGGAGAAAGGGAAGTTACGTGAAGAAGGAAGGCGACGAATGAAGAAGGCCGCGGAGGTTCTGCGCTGGAGACCGAGCCCCCGATCAGCTTGAGAAGCGGCTGGTCCGTGACAGAGGTTCGGCGATGGCGTGGTAGTCATGACGCAAGGTAGAGGAAGAAGACGTGGCCGAGGAAATGGATAGAGGTAGGTGGGGATGCCCCTCCTCCCCCTGCGGCTATTTAAAGACCTAGGCCAGAATTGAAACGACAGGCGCGGGAATCGAGGAGCCACATTGAAAACCGGAAATGATGGCGCCTAGATTTTCGGGATGACATGATAAGACAAAAGATCCGTTGGGAGTGATGTCATCAAGATCCCAAGAATTGTGGGGAAGATGACGTCACCAATAAAGGACCTGGCGACTCAGACAATTCATCAGAGTGGGCGGCTCGTCACTTATTGAAGAAGAGTCAAAGATCGTGTATGAGTCGCCGAAGACAAGCGTGAAGGTTTATTGGCGTGAATAAATTCAAGTCAATCTGGGGCCTAATGTTGGGGATATTCCCTGTGGTATAACCCGCCCTATTGGGTCGGGTCAGGGAAAACGGCGACTCTACATTAAAGATCAAGATAAGCCTTGGCCCAAGGTCTGAGATGCGCCAGGAGACCTTGACAAAGGGCTGCCAGGGCCCGTGAGCTAGATGGCGGTTCAAGACTAAGAGAGATGATAAGTCGCCAAGGAGGTTTCCTGACTTGGGAGACACAGCGACTTAGAGATATGGAAAGCCACGGTTTGTAACGTTGCTAGGACTTTGTAAACCCTAGGGCCTTGACCTATATATAAAGGCGAGTCTCTAGGGAAGATAGGTTAAGATAGAATCCATCGAGATCTAGGTCAGGCGAGTTACGCCCTTCTTGTAATCGAATCCACCATCAATATACACAAAGCAGGACGTAGGCTTTTACCTCCACAGGAGGGGCCGAACCTGGGTAAACCCGAATCTCGCTTCCGCTCACCCTCTTTGAGTCGCCACCAAGGTGCGATGGATCCATCACTAAGTCCTTTCATGAGGACATCTACCGTGACAAAACCACGACACTCACGGTAGATCTTCATGAAGTAGGCGATCTCCTTGCCCTTACAAACATCTTGGTTCAACTCCACAACACGAAGTAGGAGGCTCCCAACCGACACCTAACCAATCTAGGAGGCACCACCATCCAAAAGGTAATGGATGTGGTAGAATGATGAACTCCTTGCTCTTGTGCTTCTAAAGATAGTCTCATCAACACTCAGTCACTCTCTCTCAAATTTGGCAGGGGTAGGAGAGATTGGTCTTGTGGAAAGCAACTTGGGGAGGCTAGAAATCAAGGTTCAAATGGTTGATCTCTTGATCTCAACACATGAGTAGGTGGCTCTCTCTCAGAAAAATAAATCTGGCAATGAAGTGTGTGTTCTGAGTGCTTCCTCTACGAATGAGAGGTAGGTGGAGGGGTATATCTATAGGCAGCACACAAAATCCAACCATTACACCATGATTGACCAACTAAGTGACACCGAAGTTACAAACTCGATGGTACCGACTTGCTCGAAAGGCAGTAACTTTGAATCTCGGTGGAACCGATATACACAACTTGGTGACACCGAAAAGCTGACTAACGGTCAGATGACACATCTCGGTGACACAAATACTCAAACTTGAAAGTTACGATTTTGTGTACCGAGGCAACAGAAGTTGGTCACATGAACTCGGTAGCACCGATGCAGTTTCGGTTGCACCAAAGTGGTAGGGTTTGGCTAGGATTTGTCTAAGTCTAAAATCGGTAGGGCCGAGTAGAAATTGTTGGTGGCACCGATTTTGGATATTTAGCTTGGGACAGCTATATTTTGTGGAAGAGTGGCTGGGTATTTTTGGTGGCTAACTCTAAGCACTTGAGAAACCAATCCACCATAACACCTCATCCCCTTTTAATAGTATTGGCTTCCCTATGGACTCAAATGTGATTTTCTCACAAAGTGTAAAATGAAGAGTCTTCTTGCTTGAAACTTAAGCCAATCTTATTTCTTCCTTCATCAAGCGGCATCTCCACTCAATCCTATAGCCAAAGCATCTTTTGAACTTTTCTGAAATATACTTGGAAAAACTCATTAGTCCAATGATGCATATGTTGTGATTAATTACCAAAACCACCTTAGGGAGCAATTGTTGTTTCAAAGGCCAAGCCTGAATTGGAGGAAGATGAGGATGAAGAAGAGGAAGTGTGCCCCGAAGACACCAAGTATGCTTATCACGAGCATATGGCTCTTGCATCAAGACAATTTTGGGGCAACAAGATAAACTCAAAGCCAAATTTCTCCAAGAACAACTCAAATGGGCACAAAGGAAATCAATGTGTGAGGACTTGCTACAACTGTGGCAGTGTGAGTCCCTTTGTGGTTGATTGTCCTAATGATAAGAGGGAAGACAATGGTGGCAAACTTATTCGAAAAGACAAGACCAAGCCCTTCCCCAACAACAACAACTTCTTCAAGAACAAGCCCCAAAAGGTGTTGGTGGCTCAGGAGGAGTACCTCTCCGATGAGTATGAGGATGATGATGCAAGTGGTTAAGTGATGGGGATGGCCACCGTAGGCAATGCATCCTTTTCTCCAAGCAATGTGTCCCAGTTCAATGCCCCCAACGAGAACCGCATTGACAAGGGCCTTATGGCCAAGGCATCCAACAAGGTAACATCCAACATTAGAACTTCCAACCTCAATGCTAACATTTCCACTACCTCTGTTAGTGGTGATCAAAAGGAAGAGGTAGAGGATGAGGAAAACTCCTTTCATAAATTCATGAGAAAACTCAAGGGTAAATCCAAGAATCATTTTGTTGCTCTCTTGGAACAACTTGGAGAGGTCAGTGACCTCACAGAGTCTCATGAAGAAACTATCTCTACACTACAAAGACATAGTCGTGACTATGCCGATGAGATTGTAGATCATTCTATTCCTCTCAAAGAAGAGCAAGGACTTCGTTTGACTCTTGAGGAGTCACACAAAGATGACCTTGCTAAATTAAGGAAATATCTTGATCATGCTCTTGTTCTTACTCGTGTGCTCCAATCCAAAAAGGTTGCACTTGGGCTTGACCATGTTAGACTGAAGGAAGAGCTTGCAACACTTGAAAAGGCTCACAAGGCCTTGAAGAATGTCCATGCCTCTCTAAAAGAGTCTCATTCTCAACTCCAACTAAAACTCACTAAGGAAATAGACATGTGTTCTCCATTTATTTTAATTGATAATGTCCATGCTACTAACTCTTGTTGTGAGCATGCACATCTTGTGGAATGGAATACCAAATTAAAAGAAAAGCTTGAGAAAGGCCTTGTGACATGCATCCAAGGTGAAAAGAATCTTAATGACCTTTTGAGCAATCAAATGGAAGTGGTTGCAAAGGAAGGAGTTGGGTTTGCACCCAAATCCAAGAAGAACAAGAAGAGGAAGACAAAGCAACCTCCCCAGCTTATGGTAACCTTTGTTAAAACTGGGGAGGGTACTCATGAGAAGAAAAATTACCAAGCTAATTGTGGTAACGCCAAGAAGGGCAAAACCCCTCTACCAACATAGCTGACAACTTTAGCCCCTCTTATGTTTTATGTCATTCCAGTGATGGGAATGTTTTTGCTAAGTTTGTTGGTTCTGATGATGAGTGCATTGAATGGTCTATTTGGGTGCCTAAGACCGTCGTTACTAACCTGAAAGGACCCATTAAAGAATGGATACCTAAACCCAAGCATTGATCTTATCTAGGAGTTTGATTCTCATGGGGTGTCATGATTGCTTAATAGTGGAGCAATAAATCATATGACCGGAAGCAAGGACTTGGTGGTGGACGTTCATCCCGCCCCATCCAGTACCACCCAAGTCTCCTTTGGTGATGATGAAATTTCAAAGGTATTAGGTCTTGGCAAGGTGGTAATTTCTCCGGACCTTACCATTGAAAAGGTTATGCTTGTTGAGACCCTCGCATACAGTTTACTTCTCGTTCACCAACTTGCACTTATGGGCTTTAGTACCTTCTTTGGCATTGACTCTATGGCCCTTTTGTGGAGCAAGACTCTTAAAGTAGCCTTTGTTAGGCATGTCGAGAATGGTCTCTATGTGGTTAACTTTTCGGGGCGACCCACTAAGACCACGACTTGCCTAATGGGTAAAGTTGATGTGGGATGGATTTGGCGTCACCGGCTAGACCATGTCAATATGAGATCTTTGCAAAGTATCCTAAAACGGGATCATGTTTGTGGACTAACAAATGTGAGTTTCCCTAGAGATCGTGCTTGTAGTGCCTGTATTGAAGGAAATATTCATGAGACAGCTCGCCGCCCCATGACTACCATATACTCAAAAAGGACCTTGGAGCTCCTCCACATGGATCTCTTTGGTCCTCCATCTTATGATAGCCTTGGGGAAGAAAATATTGCTTGGTGATTATGGATGATTACTCAAGATATACTTGGGTATACTTTTTCAAGAGAAAGAATGAGACTCAACAAACCATCACCGACTTTGCTAATGAATCTCAATGACAACATGATGCAAAGATATTGATGATTAGAAGCGACAATGGCACCGAGTTCAAGTACTACACCTTAATTGAATTGCTCAGTGATGAAGGAATCAAGCATCAATATTCTACACCTTATAGTCCTAAAAAAAATGGCGTGGTGGAAAGGAAGAACCGGATGTTGATGGACGCGGCAAGAACCATGAAGGCAGAGTTTAAATCTCCATATAACTTTTGGGCCGAAGACATCAACACCGCATGCCATGCATCCAATCGGCTCTACCTTCACAAAGGCTTGAACAAGACTCCGTATGAAATTCTTACCGGTAACAAGCCCAACCTCAAGTACTTCCAGGTGTTTGGCTGTAAGTGTTTCATTCTTAAGAAAGGTGCTCGCTTGTCTAGATCTGAACCTAGAGCTCAAGGGGGCATATTTGTTGGTTATTCTACAAACTCTCGCTCTTATCGTGTCCTCAACAAGTCCTCGGGACTCATTGAGGATACATGTAACATGGAGTTTGATGAGAATAATGGCTCCCAAGTGGAGCAAAGTGGTCTTTGTGATGTAGATGATGAAATTCCTCCCCAATCCATAAGAAGAATGGGTGTGGACACTTCCTTTCCATTGAGGAACCCCTTGTGGTTGTAGGATAAGGACAATGTTCCACTCATGTGGAACCATCACCAACGCAAGACTCACATGCTTCCGAAGAACAAACTGAAGTCCCTCAACCATATGATCTTGATCAAGGAGAAGATCAACCTTAGCATTGTACTGCACCAAGTGATGTCCTTGATCAATCTCACCCCTCTGAGGATGCTCAAGATCAAGAGCAAGCTCAAGAACAAAACCGAGCTCAAGATCAAGGGCAAACCCTCAAAGGCGGTAAAGGTCTCAAACAAGCTCATCGGCATACCCTTGAGGAGATTGAAGAAAGACGTGCTGCAAAGAATGCCACAAATCTCATAAAGAATTCTCATATACTGGAGAATGTCTACGACAGCTTAAAAAGAGGGGTAACCACTCGTCGTCAAGTAGCAAACTTTAGTTACCATCATGCGTTTGTTTCTTGCATTGAACCCTAAAGGTACAAGAGGCTTTTGAAGACATGGATTGGTTGAAGCCATGCATGAAGAACTCAACAACTTTGAGCGCAACAAAGTGTGGCGATTGGTGCCAAGATCAAAGGAGAACCACAATGTCATTGGGAGAAAGTGGATGTTTAAGAACAAGCAAGATGCGAACGGTGTCTTCACTCGTAACAAGGCAAGAATGGTAGCACAAGGCTACTCCCAAGTTGGGGGAATCGAATACGGTGAAACCTTTGCACATGTTTCTCGCCTTGAATCTATTTGCATGTTGCTTGCATTTGCTTCTCATCATAACTTCAAATTATATCAAGTGGATGTGAAGAGTGCATTTCTTAATGGTCCTCTTAAGGAGTTGGTTTATGTCAAGCAACCCCAGAGGTTCGAGGATCCCAAATTCCTTAATCATGTTTATGTTCTCCATAAGGCACTCTATGGACTTAAACAAGCCCCACGTGCGTGGTATGAGCACCTTACCGAGATGTTACATGACCGTGGATTTGAAGTTGGAAAATTGACCCCCACTCTTTTTACTAAGAAGGTCAAGGGGAGTTTGTTCATATGACAACTATATGTTGATGATATTATCTTTGCTTCTCCAAGCAATGCTTTTAATGAAGAATTCATCGTACTAATGACTAAACAGTTTGAGATATCTATGATGGGAGAGTTGAAGTTTTTCTTTCGATTCAAAGTCAAGCAACGAAGTCCAAGAACCTTCATCAATCAAGCAAAATATACTCAAGACATGCTCAAAAGGTTCAAGATGGATGGTCTCAAACCTTGTCACGCCCAAGATGCGACCCTATCCTCAATTTGGCATGAAGGCCTCGTCAGGGATAGAAGCGCATCTCGTTGTGTCGCAAGAATGGATATCGTTACAAGTACATGTACTGAAAAGAAGAGATATATATACAGAGTTGGCTTACACTCGCCACAAGCTACATCAGAGTCACATCAGTACATTACATAATCATCAGGAGTAAGAGCAGGGTCCGACTACGGACGAAAACAAACGAGAAAAATAAGAACGACGTCCACCCTTGCTATCCCAGGCTGCCGGCCTGGAACCCATCCTAGATCGATGAAGAAGAAGAAGAAGAAGAAGCAACTCCAAGTGAAAAATCAACGCGCTCGCGTCAAGTAACCTTTACATGTACCTGCAACTGGTGTTGTAGTAATCTGTGAGCCACAGGGGACTCAGCAATCTCATTTCCAAAGGTATCAAGACTAGCAAAGCTTAATGGGTGAGGCATGGTTAAGTGGTGAGGTTGCAGCAGCGGATAAGCATTTATTTGGTAGCTAAACTTACGAGTACAAGAAGTAAGAGGGGAAAGATCTACGCATAACGAACGTGACTACTGATGATCAAATGAATGATCCTGGACACCAACCTACGTCAGACATAACCCCACCGTGTCCTCAATCGGAGCAGGGGCTCACGAAAGAGACAGTCACGGTTACGCACACAGTTGGCATATTTTAATTAAGTTAACTTCAAGTTATCTAGAACCAGTGCTAAACAAAGTTTCCACGTTGCCACATAACCGCGGGCACGGCTTTCCGAAAAGATTTGACCCTACAGGGGTGCTCCAACTAGTCCATCATAAATTACCACAAGCCGCATAGAAATCCTCGATCACGAAACTCGCAATCTCGTCGGATTCCCTAGTGGAAAACCTCAACTCTGAGATTACCCAAAGCATCACCGGAATCCCGATGCACAAGATATCTCGTCAAAGGTAAAACTAATCCAGCAAGGCCGCCCGGCATGTCGATGATCCCGATAGGAGCCGCGTATCTCGTTCTCAGGACACGACGGATAAGCACAACGTACGGTGGCCTGATAGAAATCTCCCGAGTTGCCCCGGGTTGGCCCCGCAAACGGCTCTAGTTTTGGACCAGCACCAACAGCACTGGCCCCCCTATATTATGTAGAATTACTCCTCGGGTAGCGCTAACTCCCTATGCATTTCAATATTATCAAGTTATTATGTTGGGCAAATAGTACCAATGTTGGGCCTTGCTAGACCAGCTTTAATCTAAAACGAATTATCAAGGGGGTCCCCATAACAACCCCGATCGTGTTAGGAGCGCTCAATTATGGAACATAACACCGGTAGCCGAAACTAAGGGGGCAAAGGTGGAACAAAACACCAGGCTAGAAAGGCCGAGCCTTCCACCTTTTACCAAGTATATAGGTGCATTAAGTTAAATAGCATTAATATGGTGATATAACAAAGAACCCATGTTTTCACATGGAAGCAACTGCACCTGCAACTAGCAACGCTAACAACATGGTTAAGCAAGCGGTAACATAGCCAATCAGTGGTTTGCTAGGTCGAACAGGTTAAAGGTTATCATGGCATTGTTGAGAGGCTGATATTTGACATGTGGTAGGCAACGATACATAATCGATAGAAGCGATAAAACTAGCATGGCAATGGTAGTAATGGTATCTGGGAAATGATCATCTTTCCTGAGATCCTGCTTGGAAGAAGAATGCCTCCGTGAAGCAGACGAACCGACGTAGTCGAACGGGTCCTCACATCCGACACGCTTGCAGAACTCTATCGAGATGAAGCAAACCGGAAACACAAATCAACACACGATATTCACCACACGATGCACAAAACAAATGATGCATGAGCAGCTGAAAACATCCAAGTCACGGCATGACAATTCACACAATCAAACACTACACATTAAGTGAAGTTCAATATGCAACGAGTTGCATATTGACGAAACTCCACATATGAATTACTTAGTTCACTCTCGGTTATTTACACGGCAATATTAATGTTTTCAAACATGCAAGAGCTGAAGTGGAAATTAAACTATCTATCTAGGCATTTTAAATGAGGTCGGAAATGACATATAGCATCTCCGAGACGACCTCACATGTTAATTTACAATTCTGTCCAGATCTGAATTAACACATTTAATTAGTTGTTAAACATCAAAACAAATAGGTTCACGTGATTCTACGCGTCATTTCAAGCAACCTACACATAGAGAACATCTCCAACGGAGCTACGGATCAAAAGTTACAAGCACCGCAAGATATGATGGCATGAATGCAATATATGTGCAACGGCGGTCACGAGCACTTATAAACATACAAACAGCAAGATAAAATGAAACTAAACAAGATTCTAAGCAAGTTTCATGTAGGACACGATCAAATCGGAGCTACGGTTCAAAAACTACGGGCAAAACAAGAAATGACTACAATCTGCCAAAATCAGCCACATAGCATTTTCTACGCCCCACAACTACGGGCTACACTACTCCGATAAACTCAAGCAAGGCATGGCACGAAATAGGGCAAGCAGCACTACTACAAATAACTAACAACAACTAGCATGGCATCATGGATCACTAGGAGAAGAAGTCACAAAATGGCATCTCACACACTATGTCAGACTTAGTGAAAATTACACCTCGTGAAAGTGCAGTTTTCCATATTGACAGCAGCAAAACCCTATAGCTATAGGACTCCAAATGGCATGAAAATTTACAACATGCTAGAGAAACACAAGGGCTACAACTTACTCCATTGGACCAACCTCAAAAGAGCTACAGATCACAAGATAGAAGCAAGACAAGACAACAACAAAATATAACAGATTCCAGACTTAGAAATATTTCAGCTCCTCCGAATCAGCACTATTTTTAGCAACTTGAGGGCAATCAAACCACACCTAAACTTGCATTTCTATTGCAACCAAAACTACCAAGGGCTAGTCTAAACACCCAAGAACAACTCCCTAGTTGACAACTCCGTCAAACGAAGCACGGAATAAATGCTACGAATTAAATAAGAGGGCATCACGGCAAAATATCGCGCGAACTAACTTACTCAAAAGCTAAAACTAATTGGGAAAATAAACATGGAATATGTGGGGTTGCGCAACAAAATATTGCCGCACATAAATGCGGAAAAAATAACCTATACACGGGAAAATAAACTACCGGCAATCCCTACATGAAAAAAATACCAATGACTGCTCTAAAATACATGGAATAATGGTCCCTAAAACATAGGCATTTTACCTAAGGCATTCGAGCAATCCGGACCGCAAGAAAATTAAATACGGGACGTTCCCCTATTGGGACAGCACGCTAAACTAGGCGTTTGGCACGTAAAACTACGTCAAATAAATATGCATGTTGTGGAATCGTGTTCTACTCGCAAAACTACATGAAAAACATATTTAATACGTCGCGATCCGACAAACGGTTTAAAAGATACATGCGTTATAAAATCGGCTATTTTTCTGGAATTTAATTTATTCCAAAAACCCCTAAAAGATAATTTAACTACCGGGCCTACTGAGGCGCCATTTAGCTAACAAATGCAACGGGCAGGGAATAGCTCACCTGGGAGCCTCGAGGAGGCAGTGCCCTGGGCCGGCTGCTGGGGGGAGGCCCAGCCGGGCGGTAGGTGGCGCACGCGGGGCGGAGTTCGAGGCGGCTCGGGTCCCTGGCCTGCCGCGGCCCACGTAGAGGCGGTCAATGACAGCCCCAGATCCCTCGATCCCGATAGGGCACCGGCGCCGCAGCGGCTCTTGGGGCAGGTCCTCTGATGGCGACCTCGGTGAGGCGCCACAGGGTGGCGGCGAAAGCGGATCTGCGAACTGGGGCGAAGGCTCGGCCGGCAAAGTCCCGCGGCGGCGCAAGGAAGCCTCGGCAGGAGCTCGCAAGAACTCCGGCAGAGGCTGCGGTCTGGTTCCGGCGAGGAGAGGCAAGGCGGCGGGGTTGCAGCGGCGAGGTTGCCGGCCGGTGGCGGGGAAAGGAGCTGCGGCTCGGGCTCTGGCGCACGGGGAGGTGGCGGCCGGCGAGGACCTCCGGCGAGGGTGGCGCACGACAGTGGAGGCACTCGGGAGGAGACGGGGCGAGGAGGCCGGCCTCGAGGCGGCGGCGGCTGAGGGAGAGAGGGCCGCTGGAGAGGAGAGAGAGACCAGGTGGCGGCTAGGGTTTCGGGTAGGTGGCACGCAAAACGAGGCAGGGGGTAGGCTGTCTAAAAAAATGAACTGGGGGTCTATTTATAACAAATGGGCGGGCTAGGTTAGCCAAAATCGCGTTTCGGATCCAACCGCGGGGTCGGATTCGACTAATTCCGAACGGGGAAATGGATACGAGGCCATGTAGGGTGGTTTACCGGAGACGAGAGGGAGAACGGGCGGCGCGGCAACGAATTTTGAAACACCGACAGACGTCTGATGGTAGACCGAATACGGTGCCGCTATGGTCGACCGTTCGGGTACCAGACGAACTCCGATCGCGACGAAATTTGACATGCGGCCTAGCTATATTAAAATAAGACCGCACGTCAAATCTCAACCCGATCAGAGAAAGTTTTTACGCACACTTATAAAACAGGGTTTCGAACGATGCCGCGGCGCGTGCGAGTGCGGTTGGACTCAGAACGGACAACGACGAGAACCGGCAACTAACAACGGATGCAAGTTTTGAAAACTGGTGGCACGGAGATGCCGATGCAATGCAGATGATGCGCATCATGCGATGATGATGCGACAAAATAAAATAGACACATGACGAAAACGGAAAGAAGGGGGAATCTTCTGGAACGTCGGCATCGGGCTGTCACAAACCTGCCAAGGTCAACACTTCCATGCCTCTCAACTTCCATCTTGACCTCGATCCCGATGGTAAAGCTGTGGATCAAAAGGTATATATCTCTCTAATCGGCTCTCTGGTTTACCTTTGTGCATCTAGACCGGATATTACGTTGAGTGTGATAATTTGTGCACGATTTCAATCCGCACCTATGGAAAGCCGCTATGTGGCGGTCAAGCAATCTTTCAATATTTGGCTCACACCCCAAATTTTGGCTTATGGTATTCCAAAGGTGCTTCATTTGATCTCATAGGATATTCGGACTCGGATTGGGCGGGAGACGATGTGGAGAGCAAGTCTAACTTTCGGAGGTTGCCAATTCCTTGGTCGCTCTGTGATAAGTTGGTATTCCAAGAAATAAAGTTGTGTTTCTCTCTCGTCCACCTAGGCTGAATATGTAGCTGCTGCAAGTTGTTGTGCTGAGTTGCTTTGGATGAGGCAAACTTTAAAGGATTACAGTGTCGCGTGTGACAAAGTGCCTATTTATTGTGATAATATAAGTGCTATCTCAATCTCCATTAACCCCATTCAACATTTCAAGACGAAGCACATTAGTATTCATCACCACTTCATCTGGGTTCACATCAACCGTGGGGAGATTGATCTCATTTACCTCAACATTAATGATCAGCTTGCAGATATTTTCACGAAGCCTTTGAATGAAGCAAGATTTTGCGAGTTAAGGCATGAGCTAAATATCATTGATTTGAGCAATGTGGAATGAAATTAGGCACACCCCACCACTCTCATCATTCTATTTTATTTAGATCTAGGCATGAATTTAGGGGGAGTGTTGTTCTCTCAATGAACTCTCCCTCCCCTATTATGCATAAATCGATCAAGTCTTCCACATAAGTAACTAATGGTGATATGGGTGCCTCGAAGACGAGTTTTGGTCATGGGCTCAAGGTTTAAATCTTTGCGGTGCCATACCAACTGACTCAAACGTAGATGGCCTCGGCCACCGCCCATCTTCCTCACAAGTTCTTTTCATTAATTTCATGAACAGTCACTCCATAATGCGTTCTACTTATCGTTTTGCACTCTTTTAAGGTGGAGTGCCTTCTTGATTTTGTGCCTTTATTCTCTCCTTTGCATAGTCAAATAGGTCCCAATGTTGCGCCTTTATTCTCTCCATCTTTTCTGGTGGTTGTTGCTTGGGTCACACGCGGTACTACCGCTCCCAGGACGATAATACCGCTCCAGCAGTACTACCGCTCCGAGGCCGATAATACCGCTCTAGCGGTACTACCGTGCTAATGGGCGGTACTACCGCCTCAAGGAGTTCGTGGGGAGTTAAGATCGGGGTAGGGCTAGTTCTAATTACCTCATACCCATTCCCTCCCTCTCCCCATGACTCACCCTCTCTGTGGCGACCAAAAACATCACCGGCGGCCAGCGTCGTATCCCTCTATTCGTGTCGCCCTCCACTTTTTCGTCCGGTGGGATCTCTCCCCCCGTCTCCTTTGTGCCATAGAACCCAATATTGCCCTTGATCCCCATATCTCTCGTGGTATTTTGTTGAATCTTGATCTTGGGAAATGCGTGTGGATTCCCTGTTTAGTTTGTTTTTCTATGGCATGCGTAGGATGTGTGGATGATATTTTTGTTGCAATAGTTTTGGTACTTGCTTTGGAGATTTGTGTGTTAGAGAGATCCGGCACTGCCGCCTCCATTGCTGCAGTTCTCTGCTCTCGGACGATACTACCTGTTGGAAATATGCCCTAGAGGCAATAATAAAATAGTTATTATAATATTTCCCATTTCAAGATAATCGTTTATTATCAATGCTACAATTGTATTGAATGGAAACACAAATACATGTGTGGATATGTAGACAAAACAATGTCCCTAGAGAGCCTCTAGTTGACTAGCTCGTTGATCAAAGATGGTTGAGGTTTCCTAGCCATAGACAAGTGTTGTCATTGATAACAGGATCGCATAATTAGGAGAACGATGTGATGGACAAGACCCAAACCATAAACGTAGCATGTGATCGTCTTATTTTATTGCTATTGTTTTCTGCATGTCAAGTATACGTTCATATGACCATGAGATCATGTAACTCACTAACACCGGAGGAATGCCTTTTGTGTATCAAACGTCGCAATGTAACTGGGTGACTATAAAGGTGCTCTACACGTATCTCCGAAGGTGTCTGTGGAGTTAGCATGGATCGAGACTAGGATTTGTCACTCCGTATGACGGAGAGGTATCTCGGGGCCCACTCGATAAGACAACATCACAAACAAGCCTAGCAAGCAATGTGACTAAAGAGTTATTCGAGGGATTTTGTATTACGGAACGAGTAAAGAGACTTGCCGGTAACGATATTGAAATAGTTATGGAGATACCGACGATCGAATCTCGGGCAAGTAACATACCGAAGGACAAAGGGAATGTTATACGGGATTAACTAAATCCTTGACATAGAGGTTCAACCAGTAAGATCTTCGTAGAATATGTAGGATCCAACAAGGGCATCCAGGTCCCGCTATTGGATATTCACCGGAGAGTGTCTCGGTCATGTCTACATAGTTCTCGAACCGCAGGGTCGGCACACTTAAGGTTATGTGATGTTTCGGTTGTACTGAGTTATGTATGTTGGTGACCGGAAGTTTTTAGGGTCTCGGATGAGATCCCGGACATCATGAGGAGCTCCGAAATGGTCCGTAGGTAAAGATTGATCTATAGGAATGTTGCATTTGGCTTCCGGAAAGATTTCACGCATTGCCGGTAAAGTACCGGGAGTGACGAATGGGTTCCGACGTTTTACCGGGAGGGGCCACCCAGCCGGGAGAGGACTTAATAGGCCTAAAGGTGGCGCACCGGCCCTTAGTGGGCTGGTGAGTCCAGCCCAATAACCTATTTCAGCCAAAGGCAAAAATAAAAGGAAATGGGGAAAAAGGAAGGAGGTGGACAAGTGGGAAGGGAGTCCTCCACCAAACCAAATTGGAGGAGGACTCCTCCCCTTGGATCGACCGAAGCCCTCCTACTTTAGGTAGGAGGCAAGGCAACCCTCCCTCTTGTTCCTCCTATATATAGTGGAGGTTTTGAGGGCGGACTACACCAGAAAAAGCCACGTGCTGCCCTCTTCTCCGCAGATCGTCTTCCCCGTCTAGATTAGTCCGACATAGCTTGGCGAAGCCCTGATAGATTAGTTCACCACCCCCACCACCGCGCCATCGTGCTGCCGGGGAACTCATCTACCTCTCTGCCCTCTTGATGGATCAAGAAGGCGGAGATCGTCATCGAGTTGTACGTGTGTTGAACGAGAAGGTGTTGTCCGTTCGGCGCTAGATCGGGACTGAGTTCGTGTGACGCTTGCGATTCGGAGCGCGAAGACATTCGACTAGATCAACCGCGTTTCTTAACACTTCTTGTTTGGATATGTACAAGGGTATGTGGATCCGATCTCCCCTCTCGTAGATGATCATCACCATGATAGGTCTTGCGTATGCGTAGGAAATTTGTTGTTTCCCATGCAATGTTCCCCAACAATAGCATCATGAGCTAGGTTCATGCGTAGATTATATCTCGAGTAGAACACAAAAGAGTTTGTGGGAATTGATGTTCAATTTTCTTCCCTCCTTGGTATTTTCTTGATTCAACGGTATTGTTGGATTGAAGCGGCCCGGACCAACATTACTTCTACGCTAAATAGAGACCAGTTTCATCGACTAACATACAACTTGTTGCATAAAGATGACTAGCAGGTGTGTGTTTCTTCAACTTTAGTTGAATCAAATTTGACCGAGGCGGTCCTTGGAGAAGGTTAAATAGCAATTTTCATATCACCGTTGTGGCTTTGCGTAAGTAAGATGCGGTCATACTAGATACCCATAGCAGCCACGTAAAATTTGCAACAACAAATTAGAGGACGTCTAACTTGTTTTTGCAGGGTATGCATGTGATGTGTTATGGCCAAATACATGATATGATATATTGGATGCATCAGATGATCATGTTGTAGTAGTTAAATATCGGCTTGCACGTCGATGCTACGGCAACCGACAAGGGCCATAGGGTTGTCTTTAATTATTTTTTGCGCTTGGTGGCGCTTTGCTTTATCGCTAGTAGTAGCTTTAGTAGTAACACCATAGTTAGCGTGATAACCTCGATGGCAGCACGATGATGGAGATCGTGACGATGGAGATCATGGTGTGGCGCCGGTGAGAATGGAGATCATGCCGGTGCTTTGGTGATGGAGATCAAGAAGCGCAAGTTCATGGCCATATCATGTCACTTATGATTTCCATGTGATGTTAATCCTTTTATGCACCTTATTTTCCTTAGGATGACGGTAGCATTATAAGGTGATCCCTCACTAAAATTTCAAGACAAAACTATGTTCTCCCCGAGTGTGCACCGTTGCGACAGTTCGTCGTTTCAAGACACCACGTGATGATCGGGTGTGATACACTCTACGTTCACATACAACGGGTGCAAAACATTTGCACACGCAGATTACTCGTGATGATCGGGTGTGATAGACTCTACGTTTGTTAACTTGATGATGGAAGCAACTTTGTTGATTGGGCCCGTAATCTGAGGCTTATCCTCACGGCTGCCCAAAAGCAATATGTCCTTGTTGCAGCGCTAGGTGATGCACCACCCGAAACGGCGACCCAAGACGCTATGAATGCTTAGCAGTTGCGTAAGGATGACTACTCATTAGTTCAATTTGCAGTTTTGTATGGCTTAGAACCGGGACTTCAAAGACGTTTTGAACGCCATGGAGCATATGAGATGTTCCAGGAATTGAAGTTTATCTTTGAGAAGAATGCTCGGATCGAGAGGTATGAAACCTCCGATAAGTTCTTTGCTTGAAAAATGGAGGAGAACGGGTTTGTCAGTGAACACATACTCAGAATGTCTGGGTACTCTAACCATCTAGCTTAGCTGGGGACTGCTCTCTCGCAAGAGGCTATCGCTGACAGAGTTCTTCAGTCCCTGGCACCTAACTATAAAAGCTTCATGTTGAACTATAACCTGCAAGGGATGAATAGGTCACTCGTCGAGCTGTTTGCGATGCTGAAAGTTGCTAAGTCGGAAATCCAGAAAGAAAATCAAGTGTTGATGGTCAATAAAACAACTAGTTTCAAGAAAAATGGCAAGGGCAAGAAGGGTAACTCCAAGAAGAGTGGCAAAGTTGTTGCCCCTCCGACGAAGAAACCCAAGGCTGGACCCAAGTCGGAAACTGAGTGCTATTATTGCAAGGGGAGTGGTCACTGGAAGCGAAAATGCCCCGAGTATCTGGCTGATAAGAAGGCGGCCAACACCAAACAAGGTATATTTGATATACATGTTATTGATGTGTACCTCACCAACTCTTGTAGTAGTGCCTGGGTATTTGATACCGGTTCTGTTGCTCACATTTGCAACTCGAAACAGGAACTGTGGAATAAATGAAGGCTGGCGAAGGATGAAGTGACAATGCGCATGGGAAATGGTTCCAAAGTTGATGCAATCGTTGTCAGCACGATATCACTTCAGTTACCATCGGGATTAGTGATGTACCTGAATAAATGTTATTTAGTGCCTGCATTAAGCATGAACATTATATCTGGATCTTGTTTATTGCGAGACGGTTACTCATTTAAATCATATAATAATGGTTGTTCTATTTATATGAGTAATATATTTTATGGTCATGCACCCAATGTGAGGGTTTATTCATGTTGAATCTCCATAGTGATGATACACATATACATAACATTGAGACCAAAAGATGTAGAGTTGATAATGAAAGCGCTACTTTCTTGTGGCACTGCCGCTTAGGTCGTATTGGTGTAAATCGCATAAAGAAACTCCATGCAGATGGACTTTTGGAGTCACTCGATTTTGAATCACTTGACACATGCGAACCATGTCTCATGGGCAAGATGACTAAGACTCCGTTCTCCGGAACAATGGAGCATGCAAGTGACTTATTGGAGATCATACATACTGATGTACGGGCCGATGAGCATAGAGGCGCGCGGTGGATATTGTTATTTTCTCGCCTTCATTGATAATTTGAGGAGATATGGTTATATTTACTTGATGAAGCACAAGTGTGAAACGTTTGAAAAGTTCAAGAAATTTCAAAGTGAAGTTGAAAATCATCGTAACAAGAAGATCAAATTCCTACGATCTGATCGAGGAGGTGAGTATCTGAGTTACCAGTTTGGTGCTCACTTCAGACAATGTGGAATTGTTTCATAGTTGACACCGCCTGGAACACCACAGCGTAATGGTGTGTCGGAACGTCGTAATCATACTTTATTCGATATGGTGCATTCTATGATGTCTCTCACCGATTTGTCATTATCGTTTTGGGGCTATGCATTGGAGCCAACTGCATTCACTTTAAATAGGGCACCATAAAAATCCGTTGAGACGACACCATATGAACTTTGGTATGGCAAGAAGCCAAAGTTATCGTTTCTTAAAGTTTGGGGATGTGATGCTTATGTCAAAAAGCTTCAGCCTAAAAAGCTGGAATCCAAAGCGGAAAAGTGCGTCTTCATAGGTTAGCCAAAAGAGACAGTTGGGTATACCTTCTATCTCAGATCCGAGGGCAAAGTGTTTGTCACTAAGAACAGAGCTTTTCTTGAGAAAGAGTTTCTCTCAAAATAATTGAGTGGGAGGAAGATAGAACTTGATGAGGTTGTAGAACCTTTGCTTCAACCAGATGGTGGCCCAGGACAGAAAGAAGTGTCTCTCGAGGCAACACTAGTAGAAGAACAAGCTAATGATGATGATCATGAAACTTTAGATCAAGTTGCTATCGGACCTCGTAGATCGACAACGGCACATACTGCTCCTGAGTGGTACGGTAATCCTGTTGAAAGGACGTGGATGTCGCCTAGAGGGGGTGAATAGGCACTTTAAAATAATTACGGTTTAGGCTTGAACAAAAGCGGAATAAAACTAACGTTTAATTTGTCAAGCACAAAACCTAAAACAACTAGGATAACCTATGTGCACCAACAACTTATGCTAAGCAAGATAAACAATTAAGTAATAGCAAGATATTTGACAAGAAACAATATGGCTATCACAAAGTAAAGTGCATAAGTAAAGGGTTCGGGTAAGAGATAACTGAGGCACGCGGAGACGATGATGTATCCCGAAGTTCACACCCTTGCAGATGCTAATCTCCGTTTGGAACGGTGAGGAGGCACATTGCTCCCCAAGATGCCACTAAGGCCACCGTAATCTCCTCACACCCTCGCACAATGCAAGATGTCGTGATTCCACTAAGGGACCCTTGAGGGTGGTCACCGAACCCATACAAACAAGGTTGGGGAAATCTCCACAACTTAATTGGAGGCACCCAACAACACCACGAAGCTTCACCACAATGGCATATGGCTTCGAGGTGACCAAAAATGCTCGGGGAAATCTCCACAACTTAATTGGAGACCCCAACGCTTGCCCGGAGTTGTACACCACAATGATTGAGATCCGAGGCACCACCAAGCTTCTAGGATTTCAAAGCATCCACGAAGAACAATCTCAAGGGGTACCAAGTACCCAAGGGTAATAAGCTTCTCAACTTCTCACTTCCACGTATCACCGTGGAGAACTCAAACCGATGCAACTAATGCAATGTCAAGAACACACGAAGTGGTCAAGTCCCTCACACTCAAATCCCTCCACAATAACAAAAGCTATGGAGAAATATGAGAGGAAGAACAAGGAGCTCACAGAGAACTCGAAGATCAAGATCCAAGGGGTTCCCCTCACATAGAGGAGAAAGTGGTTGGTGGAGATGTGGATCTAGATCTCCTCTCTCTTTTCCCTCAAGAACTAGCAAGAATCATTGGAGGGATTGAGAGTTAGCAAGCTCTAAGAAGGTCAACAATGGGGGAAGAACACGAGCTTAACATATGGATGAGATCCAATGGGGAAGAAGACCCCCTTTATATAGTGGGGGAAAGAATCCAACCTTTACCCCCACTCACAGCCTGAGCGGAGCGGTACTATCGCTACTAGGAGCGGTACTACCGCACGGTAAGTTCACCAACCACGATAGTAAAAAATACTTACGTGCCTACCTCCGCTCAGGCTGCGGTTGAGCAAAAGTCCGACAGTACTGTAGTACCGGACGGTACTACTGCCAGAGAGCGATAGTAAAAAACTACTACCGCTGGCACCTGTGGTACTACCACTGGCCACTGAAACTGCCATAACTTTCGCATACGAGCTCCGAATCGAGCAAACTAAAGCTCTTAAGAACATGCAGATGTGAAAATGCCAATGATATAGAGATGTGAGACCTCTATGAATGAAGAACCGGCAAAAACCTTCCAACATCGAAAACATCATAGAAGATGCATATGGACTCCCTTTTCGATGACCATAAGCTCTAATACTCACAAAGAGAAACACCAAACAAGAACGAAGAAATATGATGCAAGGATGCAAATGGTTTGAGCCTCAACGAACGATACGATCAAGCTACTCACTTGAGAGCCCCCTTGACAGTACGACAATCTATCCTAAAATAGAGAAACCTATCAAGGGCAAACCTGTACCTTGCACCTAGTCCTCTTGAGCTAGATGACGTTGATCTTGGCTTCCTCAAGATGGACCGCCTTTCTTGATTGCGTTGGTTTGATGAAGACTAATTGATTGCTCCCCCATACTCATTATGGGTGAGCCACTCTTCAGCACATCTCCACAAGTCCATTGCGACCACAATGGACGACAAGCTTCAAGCATGATATCTTCGTGATGCTCCACTTGAACTTGCACACCGCAATCTTGATTATGCTCACCACTTGATGTCATCCTTCATAGGTTGAATGAGATCTCCCTCTTGACGCACGTCCATGGAAACACACCTAACCCCACATAGAACTCTCACGAAGACCACGGGTTAGTACACAAAATTGTTATGGACAATGCTTACCATACCATGGGATCACTTGATTCCTCTCGGTATATCTTGTACACTTTGTGTATTGATCGTCTTGATTTACTCTTTCCTTAGTCGTGATCAACCTTGTATCGTAATGACCAATCTTTGGATAATACATTGAATACCACCTTGGTCATCAAATAAACTCTTTGAAACCAACAGATGGACTTCAAGAAGTGCTTATGGACAAATCCTTCGAATATAACTCAATGCAACCATTAGTCCATAGGGATTGTCATCAATTACCAAAACCACATACAGAGAAATATGCTCTGACACTTGTCTTATCAATCATGTTGTTAGACAACAATGAACCTACGAGCTATGGAGAAGCAATGGTGGGCTCGAATTCCAACAAATGGTTAGAGCCCATGAAGTCCGAGATAGGATCTATGTATGAAAACAAAGTATTGACTTTGGAAGTATTACATGAAGGCCGAAAGGCCATTCAGAACAAATGGATCTTTAAGAAGAAGACGGACGCCGACGGTAATGTCACTGTCTATAAAGCTCGACTTGTGGCAAAGGTTTTTTCACAAGTTCAATGAGTTGACTATGATGAGACTTTCTAACCTATAGTGATGCTTAAGTCCGTCAGAATCACGTTAGCAATAGCTGCATTTTTCGATTATGAAATTTGGCATATGGATGTCGAAACAGCGTTCCTTAACGGGTTTCTTAAGGAAGAGTTGTATATCATGCAACCGGAAGGTTTTGTCAATCCACAGAATGCTGACAAAGTATGCAAACTCCTGCGATCCATTTATGGACTGGTGCGAGCATCTCAGAGTTGGAATCAGCTTTGATGAGGTGATCAAGGCGTTCAGGTTTATACAAGTGTTTGGAGAAGCTTGTATTTACAAGAAAGTGAGTGGGAGCTCTATAGCGTTTCTAATATTATATGTGGATGACATATTGTTGATTGGAAACAATGTAGAACTTTTGGAAAGCGTAAAGGATTACTTGAATAAAAGTTTTTCAATTAAGGGCCTGGGAGAAGCTGCTTACATATTAGGCATTAAGATCTATAGAGATAGCTCAATACGCCTAATAGGACTTTCACAAAGCACATACCTTGATAAGATTCAAAATGGAACAATCCAAGAAGGGGTGCTTGCCTGTGTTACAAGGTATAAAGTTGAGTAAGACTCAGTGCCCAGTGACTGGAGAAGATAGAGAAACAATGAGTGTCGTCCCCTATGCTTCAGCCATAGGGTCTATCATTTATGCAATGTTGTGCACTAGACCGGATATCAGCCCTGCCATAAGTATGGAAGGCAGGTTTCAAAGTAAACCAGGAATGGAGCACTGGACAACGATCAAGAATATTCTGAAGTACCTGAAAAGGACTAAGGAAATTATTCTCGTTTATGGAGGTGACGAAGAGCTCGTCGTAAAGGGTTACATTGATGCAAGCTTCGACACTGATCCGTATGACTCTAAGTCTCAAACCGGATACGTATTTATTCTTAATCGGGGTGCGGAAAGCTGGTGAAGTTCCAAGCAAAGCATCGTAGATGATTCTACATGTGAAGTGGAGTACATAGCTGCCTCGGAGGCGGCTAAGGAGAGTGTATGGATGAAGCAGTTCATGATAGATCTTGGAGTTGTGCCAAGTGCACTGGATCCAATAAATCTGTTATGTGACAACACTGGTGCCATTGCTCTAGCCAAGGATCCAAGGTCTCACAAGAGGACCACACACATAAAGTGATGCTTCAATGCCATCCGCGATTACATCAAGGAGGAGGACATAAATATTTGCAAAGTGCACACAGATCTGAATGTTGCAGATCCGCTGATTAAGCCTCTTCCACGAACAAAACATGATCAACAGTAGAACTGTAGGGGTGTTAGATTCGTTACATTGTAAATCACATAGAGATGTGAAGCTAGATTATTGACTCTAGTGCAAGTGGGAGACTGTTGGAAATATGCCCTAGAGGCAATAATAAAATAGCTATTATTAAATTTCCTTTTTCAAGATAATCATTTACTATCCATGCTATAATTGTATTGAATGGAAACACAAATAGATGTGTGGATATATAGACAAAACAATGTCCTAGAGATCCTCTAGTTGACTAGCTCGTTGATCAAAGATGGTTGAGGTTTCCTAGCCATAGACAAGTGTTGTCATTGATAATAGGATCACATCATTAGGAGAATGGTGTGATGGACAAGATCCAAACCATAAACGTAGCATATGATCGTGTTATTTTATTGCTATTATTTTCTGCATGTCAAGTATACGTTCCTATGACCATGAGATCATGTAACTCAGTGACACCGTAGGAATGCCTTGTGTGTATCAAACGTCACAGCGTAACTGGGTGACTATAAAGGTGCTCTACTGAAAGAACATATGCTCCCTTGGTGATTTTGATAATTCATGACAACATACATTGTCTCTTGGACTAACACTTTTACCTAGACATTTCAGGAAAAGTCCATAGAGAGCATTGGCTAAAGGTTTATGTGGAGATACCCCTGGATTCAAGAAAGGAAACAATATTGGCTCAAGCTTCAAGCTAGAATACTATTCATTTTATATTTGTGAGAAATCACTTTTGAGTCCATAGGAAAGCCAATACTATTAAAACGGGGTGAGGTAGTAAAATGAACTGGCTGCTGAAATGCTCAAAGTTAGCCACCAAAACACTCGGTCATTTTTCCCACATATCCACTCTGTCAAGTTCCACATACACAAATTCGGTGTAACCAACATTGCCACCTCGGACCCACCGAGTTTGAAGCTCAGACAGAACCCTGGCCATTCCCACCAAATCGGTGCAACCGAAACTGCATCGGTGCTACCGAGTTCACTCTAACCAACATTCTGTCTCCAAGATACACAAAATTGGAATTTCTGAGTTTGCGTATCGGTGACACCAAGTTTGGTCATCTGACCGTTAGTCACCTTTTCAGTGCCACCGAGTACTATATATCAGTCTCACTGAGATTCAAAGTTCACACTTTTAGTACTAATCGGTACCACTGATGTCCCACAAGCGTATTCGATCGCAGCAGTTTTCGAGGGTAGAGTATTCAACCCAAATTTATTGATTCGACTCAAGGGGAAGCGAAAAAATATTCTCAACTATTAGCAATTGAGTTGTCAATTCAACTACACCTGGAAGATTAGTGTCTGCAAGCAAAGTATCAGTAGCAAGGTAGTATGATAGCAACGGTGCCAGAAAAAGCCTTGGTTGACGGGATTGTCAGTACCGCTTACCTAGCGTCGGCAACGGCGCCAGCAAAGTCTTGCAACAAGTAACAGCAGGGTAGCAAGGAACAGTAATAGCAGCAAAGTGGCCCAATCCCTCTTGTAGCAAGGGACAAGCCTAGGCAAAGTAACGTAGCAAGAACCAGTAGTAAAAGACTCGTAGGCAGTGGATCGGTGATGGATGAGTGTGACGGATGTGATTCATCATGTAACACCTATAACATGGAGAGATATGTGACTAGCTCCCATTCGTCGATCTAATGTAGGCATGTATTCCGTGTGTAGTCATACGTGCTTAGGGAAAAGAACTTGTATGACATCTATTGTCCATCCCTCCCGTGGCAGCGGGGTCCTAATGGAAACTAAGGGATATTAAGGTTCTCCTTTTAATAAAGAACCGGACCAACGCATTAACACGCGGTGAATACATGAACTCCTCATACTATGGTCATCTTCGGGAGTGGTTCCGGCTATTGTCACTCCGGGGTTGCCGGGTCATAACACATAGTACGTGACTACAACTTGCAAGATAGGATCTAAAACACACATATATTGGCAACAACATAATAGGTTCAGATCTGAAATCATGGCACTCGGGCCCTAGTGACAAGCATTAAGCATAGCCAAGTAGTAGCAACATCAATCTAGAACATAGTGGATACTAGGGATCAATCCCCATCAAGAACTAACTCAATTACATGATAGATCTCATCCAACTCATCACCGTCCAGCAAGCCTATGATGAGATTACTCACGAACGATGAAGAGCATCATGGAATTGTCGATGGAGAAAGGTTGATGATGACGATGGCGACAATTTCCCGTCTCCGGAGCCTGAAACGGACTCCAGATCTGCCCTCCAGATGAAGAACAGGATGTGGTGGCGCCTCCGTATCATAAAACGCGATGAAACCTTCTCTCTGATTTTTTTCCCGAGGTGAAACGGAAGATATAGAGCTGAGATTGGGGGCGGTGGTGCCACGTGGGCCCCACAGGCCCTCATGGCGCGACCATAGGGGGTGGCCGCGGCCCAGGGGCTTATGGCCCACTGGCACGCCCCCTCCGGCGGATCTTTGCACAGGTATTTTTCTTTTATTCCAGAAAAAATATCCATAAACTTTTAGGACGTTCCGAGAACTTTTAGTTCTGCACAAAAACAACACCATGGCAATTCTGCTGAAAATAGCATCAGTCCGGGTTAGTTCCATTCAAATCATGCAAATTAGAGTCCAAAACAAGGGCAAAGGAGTTTGGAAAAGTAGATACGACGGAGACGTATCAACTCCCCAAAGCTTAAGGCCTTGCTTGTCCTCAAGCAACTCAGTTGACAAACTGAGAGAGACAAAAGAAAAACTTTGACGAACTCTGTTTGATCTTGTTGTTGCAACTATGCTAACTCACAACCAGAATTTCAGCAAGATCGTTGTCGGGACCCCGATCCTAAGCCATAGGAATCCAACGTGTAACACATCGCATCTCTTTGCGGTCTCACGCACGGTTAACCCCACGGCCGCAACCTTACCTTAGCCGGGACCGTTTGCACCTTTTGACTCGCGTATGCAGTTGTGTCGCTAGCAATCCAATGACAAAGAACCCGGATCGACATGTCTAGTCATAAACCAAAGTGGCAGTTCCGCACAGGGACAGGCATACATGACCCAGCAAAGAGGTGTCGGTCACCAGCGAATGTAGACGAGTCGTAGCAAGCTACAAGGACTCCATTACATCGCGTGACATTTCCCCCAAAGGGGACAAACACGGCAGCTAAGAAGGACACACGCCGGTCAACCAATGTATCCGGAGCAGTAGCGAGCTACCATGGCTCGTTGGATCACAAAGGGGCATTTCCCTGTAAGGAATGCTACTAAAGTCTACGGCTAGGTAATCGAACCCCATACATATCAAGTACGACACACGTACGCATGGCATACCGATATGTATAGATAGATCGATGGCATCACAACATAACCATGAACATACAAGCTTTATTTAAAAGGCTCAGAAGAGCCTGCACATAATATTACACAGTAGGGGTCTCACGACCCATCATAACAGTCATTCAAGTTACAAGCCAGCGGGAGTAGATAAGTTGTCTGAGTACAGACAGATGAAACTAGAAGGCACATGGCCTGACTATACTACAGACCCACCCTAGGGCCAGATCGTAGCTGGGATACCAGCTACTCGTCGTCGTCGATGTCTAGGAAGAACCCTCCATTAGGGTCATTAACAACCTCTGCAACAAATATTAAGCAAACATGAGTACGGAGATACTCAGCAAGACTTTAGGATAACTATCTACTCATGCAATGTATCAACAAGGAATTGTGGGGTTTCATGCGGAAAGCCAGCATCTGACTCGTGGCTAGACAACTTGCATTTTTCAATAATTTTGACAACTTGATTTCTCACACACGAGTCCACTAACACCACAACAATACTTCATCGTGGAATCATTCTGTCTCCATACGGAAATGCCGTCCACGACACTCACGCTTATCTTGACAATTTTATGAGTAGCCATTAATGTTATCTATGAACAACATATGTCTTCAAGTAGTCCATATCCACGGACGCGGTTATTCGAATAGATCATAACCCTGCAGGGGTGTACTTCTTCACACACGCTCTCGCCACTTATGGCCATGTGCACGTCATGCACCTCGGCAACCTTCAAGCGGAAGCCCAGCGAGGGAGTCGGCCACGACCGTTAACCACACTAATACTTAGTCCAGGTAAATCGCCTATCTGAGGGTAACCCGCACGGAAGTCCGGTCGAGGTTTCCGCCACGGCCCCAAACAATGTGCGCAGGGTTCCCAAGCCCACCATCCGGGTGCCACTTGGTACACCGTGCCACTGCCTACCGCATCACAGCCCACCTCTCAGGTCAGCACTATGCACGGCCTCCAGCATGACTATAAACACCAGAAACTACTTGCAACTCCTGGACCGAGTACTAAGCAATTAATAAGTCGAGCAGGGTCATATTTCAGGGCCCAGCATGTGGTAGTATCTCGTCTTGGATTACATACACGGAACTCAGTTCCTAAGGACGGTTCCAATGAAACAACCCGCCATGTACTCCTACATAGCCTTTCACCGGTACCTTTACCAAATCAGATTCAACACACAACCTTTACTTACTGAACACATTCTCACAATTCTGTTCATCTCCCAGATGACAGACCATACACAACTCTAAGCATAACATGCATAGCAGGATAAGACACATCATGGCTCAAGCAACTACCAGGTATGCTAGGTTGCAAGGTTCAGCTATTTACTGTGACAAGGACATGTCATGCAAAGGAAGTGGGTTCAACTAATGTGGCAAAAGCATTTGAAGCATTTGATCCTAATGCAATAAGTAAGTGTAGGAGCGAGAACATGGGATTTATCGGGATGATCAAAATAGTTGCTTGCCTTGTTGCTCAGAGGAGGGACAATATCCGTCAGTCGGATATTCAGTGGAATCCGGAGGAGCGGAGCCTACCGAAAGAAATGACAACAATCAATAAGAATCATATGCAACAATATGATGCATGAGCATGGCATGAGGATGCAAGGTGGTATGCGAATATAGCTAACATTTATTAGGTTTGAAGTTGATTTGAATCAGATTCAAATATCACTTCAAACGAGGTATTCTCGAATACCATTTTAATTGATTCGACCTGATGCTCCAATCAACTTGTTTTAACATGCATGGAAATGATATGTTAAGTTGCTGGTTGTGTTTAAACAATGTTTGATCATAGTATTTGAAGTGGAATTCAAATGATTTTCAAATTCCATCTCCATAGCATTTATAAAATTTAACTTATTCATTATTCTACATGTTTGGTCCAGTAACATTTTCAAACATGTTTGAAAATGACATATTCAGATTCCTTGGATTTTTCTGATACTTTTTCATATAAAAATTATTTTCATTGGAGTTACAGATTAGTTTCTATGATTTTTAGAAGTTTTGGCATTTTTCTAGAATTCTTTTAAATCAGAAATCCACTTATTCCGTGAGCCCCATGTCATCATGGCGTCAGCCGTCGGCTGACCTGATCAGGTCAAACCCGACAAGGGGGACCCACTGGTCAGCCTCACAGGGATAATCCCACGCTGACCAGCCCCTGATTGCGTTTGACTTGGCCTCGGGCCCACTGTCAGCGACTGCTTAGAGTTAAAACCGGTAGATTAGTGAGGCCAGGTCATCCCCTGCCGGAGACTGACCGGCAGCGACCAAATCCGCGGTGGATCTGTGCCGGAGTGTCGTCGGAGATGGGTGTAGTGCTCGGGATCGAGAGCCGAGAGCACTGGGAGGATCCCCAGGCTCGGCCTCATCCAGTACTGGCCTCAGGGAGGGCTCGGGAGGACCGGAGGTCACCGGCGACGAGCGGAGGCGATGGCCGGAGTTCGGGCTCGTCGGTCCAGTGGCTAGGGGCACGAAACCGAGGGGAAGAAGAGGGGAAATGATCGCAATCTCACTAGGAGTGCATTGGAGGGCTTAGACGGCTCGGGGAAGCGTTGTGGCCGACGAATCGAACGGAGCTCGCCGGCGGCCGAAGCTTGAAGAAGACGGTGCCGAGGGCGTTGCAGGGCTCGGGGGAACTTCTACTTCTGCAAGGAGGACCAGCTCGTCGAGGCGGAGCGAATGGGGCACTCGGGGGAGATAACTAGTGGCCAGAGGCACGGGCAGCTCGAGCTCAAGCTCCTGTCAATGGCGGCAGTGGGGGAGGAAGAAACCGAGAGGAGAGGGGGAAATTGGAGCGCGGGAATGGATAGGCCAGTGCTCGGGTAGGTTATCCCCACGCGTGCCAGCGCGAAGCGGCGGCCAGGCAGGCAGGCAGCTGCGTGGAGGCACCCGGCGTCGCGGCGGCCACCTCCTGCTCCTACTGGCGAGGAGGAAGACGACACAGGGACTGGGCCTGGGCCAGGTGAGCGTCAGGTAGGTCTTCCTCATTTTCGTTTAATTCTTGTTTTGTTTTCTGATTTACTAACTTATTTTTATTTTCTTTTTATTTCAGCTCCAAAATAGTTTATAAAATTATTTTGAACACACCAGAATATTTGTTGGAATATATCCAACCATTCCTGAAGTTTTCAACATTTTTGAAAACTTAAAGTTTTTGAATTCAAATTTAAACTTGAAACCAGTAGCTTTTTGCACTTAAATAAAATGCCAAAAGTGTTATGAAAATAGTTTTCTTCACTCCTTATTTGCTTCCATGAATTATCAGAAAAGTTGAACTTTTCTTGAGGCCATTTTGGGTTCATTGATTTGAACAAGTTTAGAATTTCTTTGAATTTGAGAAGTGGCTAGGGTTTTTGAGTTTTGCTTCACCACTTGCTTTGACCTTGTTGCAATTTTCTTGGATGCAATGCAAAGAAGATATGAGCACAATGCTATACTTGATTAGGGTTCCAGGGATGTGACAATCACAATCAAACCACATAAGCAAATGACATCTAGGTCTCACGGTAAACTCATATCAATGGCATAATCAACTAGCGAGCAAATAATAATGAGTCTCAAACGTCAACAATTCAATCAAAACAACATGAAGGAGTACGAACATATGGTATATCGCTAGCCCTTTTTCTGAGACCGCAAAACATAAATGCAGAGCACCTTCAAAGACAAAGGGCTGACTAAACATTGTAATTCATGGCAATGAAGATCCAGTCATAGTCATACTAAACACAGTTAAAAGCAAAGCATAAAAATGATAGAGGTGCTCTCTAATTGGTGCTTTTGTAAGAGGATGATGACTCAACAGGAACATAAATAGACACGCCCTTCGCAGAGGGAAGCATTGATTTGCAGAGGTGCCAGATCTCAAGCTTTGAAAACAGAGATAATAATTTTGGGTGGCATGCTCTCATTGTCAACGCAATGACCAAGAGTTCTCAATATCTTCCATGCTACACATGCTATAGGCGGTTCCCAAACAGAAAAGTAAAGTTTTGACTCCCCCACCACCAATCAATCACACTCCAAGGCTAGCCGAATCCTCGGGTACCGTCCAAACCAACATCAAACGTGGGGGAGTTTTGTTTGCAATTATCTTTTTGATTTGAGCATGGAACTAGGGATTCCAATTACCGGCCCCTTTCTCGTGAATGATAGTGAATAAATACATATCGAGGATAACACGCCTAGCATGGAAGATACCAATAGCCCCCTGTCACCACATGAGCGGTCCGGGCATGCAAAACAGATTATTTCTTGAAGGTTTAGAGAGTGGCACATGCAAATTTACTTGGAACGGCAGGTAGATACCGCACATAGGTAGGTATGGTGGACTCATATGGCACAACTTTGGGTTTATGGAAGTGGATGCACAAGCAGTATTCCCGCTTAGTACAAGTGAAGGCTAGCAAAAGACTGGGTAGCGACCAACTAGAGAGCGACAACAGTCATCAAAATGCATTGAGATTAACTAACATTGAGTGCAAGCATGAGTAGGACATAAATCACCATGAACATGAACATCATAGAGGCTATGTTGATTTTGTTTCAACTACATGCGTGAACATGCGCGAAGTCAAGCCACTTGAAACATTCAAAGGAGGATACCATCCTATCATACTACATCAGAGTCATCTCAACATTCATGTTGGCAACCAAGACAAACCATTATAAGCTCCTAGCTAAGTAAGCATGGTATAAGCAACTATGATCTCTAAGTTGTCATTGCAAACATGTTTCTCTCACAACAAAGCTGAATCAGGCTTGATGAGCTAGTCATATTTACGAAAACAAAATAGATTGAGTTCATACTAGCTTTTCTAGGCTCAGTCACTTCATCATATATCGTCATTATTGCCTTTCACTTGCACGACCGAATGATGTGAACAATAATAAGCGTGCTCGTGCATTGGACTACGCTGGAATCTACAGGCAAACACAAAGGAGAAGACAAAGTAATATGGCTCTCGAAAACTAAACAGGTATGCATGCAAGAGCCACTAAACATTGTAACCAATATCTTCTACCTTGACCCAAAGAAAAAGAAAAGTATCTACACGGGAAAGCTCCCAATAAGCAAAAGAAGAAAAATAAAATATTTTTAGGTTTTCTCAAACTAGACAGACACACGAAAAGAAAACGAGAAAAAGAAAATAAACTAGCATGGATGATATAGTGGCAAAGTGTGAACACCAGCTAACAAAGTGAAAGCATAAGCAAGAATGTAAAGTCGGTGAGAACACGTACTCCCCAAGCTTAGGCTTTTGGCCTAACTTGGTCTACTCCCAAGGATGGTCCTGGCGAAACCCAAAATCATAATCGGGGTTATACGGGAGCGCTGCAGCCACTGCCTGAATAGCTGCCTCACGGAGACGAGCAGTCGTCGCCTCCCTCTCATACTCCTCTGCCTCTCCTCTGGTTATGTAGTATCTCTATTTTACCTGAAAGTCAAAGAAAGTAGGAGCATGAAGGGTAATATGGAAAATATGTTGTCGGTTAAATATCAATCGGTATAGGAGGGATTCATCATCCCTCTCAAGGAACTGGTAGTGTGTCATAGCGACGCGGTCAAGGAAAGTTGTATGGAGCGGGGGGTCTCCTGCGCGGATGGGTACTCCAAGTAAATTTGCTATGCGGGTGGCATAGATCCCACCAAAGAAATCCCCATCAAGAGCATTCTTATTCAACCTCCTTGCTATAATAGCTCCCATGTTGAAGCTTTTGTCACCTGTTACTGCGCTCTTAAGGATACTAAGGTCGGGTGCATAGAGGTGACAATGCTCAATCTTGCCATTAATGCATCTGCCTATGAAGAGGGCAAAGTAATGCAAGGCAGGAAAATGAATACTCCCCATGGTAGCTTGCGTAATGTCTCTAGTTTCTCCAACCGTAATACCAACACAAAAATCTCTAACCGAAGATTTAGGAGGATCATTGAGGTTACCCCAAATTGGTATTTTACAAATTCTACTGAAATCCTCTAAATCCATGGTATACGATTTATCATAGAGATCAAACAGTATCGATGGCTCACAGCCAGCTGAAAATTTGAATCTACGAACAAAACAAGCACTGAGAGCAACATACCGTTCACATTTATCGGAGATGAATTCTTCGAGTCCGACGTTGCAAACAAGTGCATCAAACTCATCTTTGAAACCTGCCTCAATCATAAATTCATCAGAAGGTCATTCTCATGGTTGAACCTACGCGTCCCTTGGTTGATAAGGATCGGGCTCCCGAATCGCAAGACGGGGACCTCTCTTGCTTGAGGAACCACCATGAAAGTTTCTCCTGAACATCTTCCTTTTCTGAAATTTTCAGTGACCCAAAGGAAAGGTGAACAAGGTTCAACTAAACTTGTAGCAACTACTCCCACAAGTGCCTAGAGACCATATTACGCATCAAAACTACTTGGGACCAGCTAGAATCAGCATGCAAAGCTCAAGAACATGGTCACCAAGGTAGCAAAAATACGCGGAGTATAAGGCACTAGAGCAAAAACTAATTGGACCAATGGAGGAGTCACTTACCAAGGAGTAATTTCCCCAAAACAGTTCGGAGAACGGTGATTTGAGCAAAGAGATCAAAAATCCCAGCAAGAGGAGCAAGAACACGGGTTTGAGCTGCGAAACGATTTTTTCTAGAGGTAGGAGAAGGAGATGGGAGCAAGAATGAGTGGAGGGGGTGCCTATGGGCCCCACAAGACTGGGTGGCGCGGCCAGGGGGTGCCCGCGCCCCTAGGGCTTGTGGCCCACTGGTGTGGCCCCCAGACAGACTCTTTGTCCCAGTATTTTTCAAATATTCCGGAAAAAATCATACTAGATTTTCACAGCGTCAGAGAACTTTTATTTTCGGGGTATTTTTCTACCGGACGCTAAAACAGAAAATAGGGAAAACTAAACTAAACCTGTCATTTTTCTTCTAAGCAACCGAAGGTGAAACTTGGAACAGAGGTTTGTGACTCCTCGATTCATCCATCTCATGGTCATCGAAAGAAATCTATCAATGGGGTTGATCAAATCCCCTCGACAAAACTTTCTCGAATCTCAAAAGAAGACGGAGAATTTTTGAATAGTCACTAGGTCACCTCAATGGGGATGTGTATCTCCCCAACAAGCAAATCATACTTCATCTTGGCACAAGGAATAGGGCATTCAAAGCTCCCGATAAGAATCGATGAAGTTTTTTCGATAGCATTGATGCAATGTACTTGATATTGTTTCTTCTGAAAGTGCACTGTATGCTCATTACCGTTGACATGGAAAGTGACATTGCCTTTGTTGCAATCTATTACAGCCCCTGCAGTGTTTAAAAAGGGTCTTCCGAGGATGAAAGCCATGGCATCGTCCTCGAGAATATCCAAGATAACAAAGTCTGTTAAGATAGTGGTGTTAGCAACCACAACAGGCACATCCTCGCAAATGCCAATAGGGAAAGCAGTTGATTTGTCAGCCATTTGCAGAGAGATTTCAGTGGGTGTCAACTTATCCAGTTCAAGTCTATGATAAAGAGAGAAAGGCATAACACTAACACCGGCTCCAAGGTCGCATAACGCAGTTCTAACGTAGCTGCCTTTAATGGAGCAAGGTATAGTGGGCACACCGGGATCACCTAGTTTCTTCGGAGTTCCACCCTTGAAGGTATAATTAGCAAGCCTGGCGGAGATCTCAAGATCAGGTATCCTCCTCTTATTAGTCACAATATCTTTCATTTACTTAGCATACGAAGACATTTTGAGCATATCTGTCAAACGCATCTACAGAAAGACAGCTCTGCTCATTTCAACAAAGCGCTCAAAATCCTCATCATCTTTTTTCTTGGATGGTTTGGGAGGAAAGGGCATGGGTTTCTAAACCCATGGTTCCCTTTCTTTACCATGCTTCCTAGCAGCGAAGTCATTCTTATCGTATCTCTTAGTCTTAGGTTGTGGGTTATCAAGATCAACAGGTTCAATCTCCACATCCTTTTCATTGCTAGGTTTAGCATCAACATGAACATCACTATTGATATTATCATTAGGCTCATGTTCATCACCAGATTGTGTCTCAGCATCAGAAACAGAGGCATCGTTTGGACTCTCAGGTGTAGCAGCAACAGGGTTGCTGGCGTGCAGGTTCCTATCATCTTTCTTCTTCTTTCTAGGATGACTAGGTGCATCAGTGCTAACTCCTTGAGAATCTTGTTCAATTCTCTTCGGATGACCCTTAGGATACAAAGGTTCCTGGGTCATTCTACCGCCTCTAGTAACGACTCTGATGGAATTGTCATTCAACTCATTGAGCAAGTCATTCTGAGATTTAAGTACTTGTTCTACCTGAGTAGTAACCATAGAGGCATGTTTACTCAGAAGCTTAAGATCATTGACATTTCTGTCCACACAAGCACTTAAATGACTAAGCATACGAGCATTCTGTTCCAATTGTCTGCTAACATAATCATTGAAACTCTATTGTTTGGCAACGAAGTTATCAAATTCATCCAGGCATAAGCTAGCAGGTTTATCAAAAGGAATATCACTCTCATCAAACCTACGCAGAGAATTTAATTCTACTACCTGTATCAGGTTATCGAGACCATGGATCTCTTCGATAGGTGGTAGATTTTTGACATCTTCAGATTTAATGCCTTTCTCTCGCATAGATTTCTTGGCTTCTTGCATATCTTCTGGACTGAGGAATAGAATACCTCTTTTCTTTGGAGTTGGCTTAGGAGGTGGTTCGGGAATAGTCCAAGCATTCTCATTGCACAAGATCTTGTTCAACAGAATCTCAGCTTGTTCTATGGTTCATTCCCTAAAAACACTACCGGCACAACTATCTAGGTGGTCTTTGGAAGCATCGGAAAATCCATTATAGAAGATATCAAGTATCTCATTCTTCTCAAGAGGGTGATCAGGCAAAGCATTCAGTAGCTGGATAAGCCTCCCCAAGCTTGTGGGAGACTCTCTTCTTCAGCTTGAGCAAAGTTGTATATTTCCTACAAGGCAGCTTGCTTCTTATGGGCAGGGAAATATTTCTCAGAGAAGTAGTAGACCATATCCTAGGGGCTACGCACACATCCATGAGCAAGAGAAGTGAACCAAGTCTTAGCATTATCCTTTAGCGAGAAAGGAAACAGCTTGAGCATATAGTAGTGGCGGATCTTTTCCTCACTAGTGAATAGGGTGGCTATATCGTGCAGTTTGGTAAGATGGGCTATAACCATTTCAGACTCATAACCGTGAAAAGGATCAGATTCGACCAGAGTGATTAACTCAGGGTCGACACAGAATTCATAATCCTTATCGGTCACAAAGATAGGCGAAGTAGCAAACTTCGGGTCGTATTTCATCCTAGCGTTCAGAGATTTTTCTTTCCACTTGCGCAGAAGTTTCTCAACATCATAGCTATCCTGACACGCAAGAAAATCCTCAGATATCTCTCCCTCCATAACATAGCGCGTATCAGGCATAACAGGCAATTCAGGCATAGTAGCAGGTTCTACTTCAATAGTATCAGCAGTTTCAGAAGTATCATCACATCTAGCAGCAGCTCTAGCAAGTTGTGCATCAAGGAATGCACCTAGTGGCAAAGCATTATCACGCATAACAGGCATAGTATCAATCATAGCATCATGAGGCATAGTATCAAGCATAGCATCATCAGGCATAGTATCAAGCATAGCATCATCAGGCATAGTATCGAGCATAGCATCATAAGCATCATGGGCAGAAGAAGTAGCATCATCAAGCACGGGCGACATATCAAGATTTCTAGCAGGAGGCGAAGTCGCAAACTTACTCAAAACTGAAGGTGAATCAAGTGCAGAGCTAGATCGCAGTTCCTTACCTCTCCTCGTAGTGGAAGGCAAGATTTTAGTTCTTGGATCTTTCAGATTCCTCATAGTGATCAGCAGACGTCAATCCCAAATGACTCAAAGAATATAGTTATGCTTCCCCGGCAATGGCGCCAGAAAAAGCCTTGATGTGCCACAAGCGTATGGGATCGCAACAGTTTTCGAGGGTAGAGTATTCAACCCAAATTTATTGATTCGACTCAAGGGGAAGCGAAAGAATATTCTCAAGTATTAGCAGTTGAGTTGTCAATTCAACCACACCTGAAAGATAAGTTTCTGCAAGCATCAGTAGCAAGGTAGTATGATAGCAAAGTATCAGTAGCAAGGTAGTATGATAGCAACGGTGCCAGAAAAATCCTTGGTTGACGGGATTATCAGTACCGCTTACCTAGCCTCGGCAACGGCGCCAGCAAAGTCTTGCAACAAGTAACAGCAGGATAGCAAGGAATAGTAATAGCAGCAAAGTGGCCCAATCCCTCTTGTAGCAAGGGACAAGCCTAGGCAAAGTAACGTAGCAAGAACCAGTAGTAAAAGACTCATAGGCAGTGGATCGGTGATGGATGAGTGTGACGGATGTGATTCATCATGTAACACCTATAACATGGAGAGATATGTGACTAGCTCCCGTTCGTCGATCTAATGTAGGCATGTATTCCGTGTGTAGTCATACGTGCTTAGGGAAAAGAACTTGTATGACATCTATTGTCCATCCCTCCCGTGGCAGCGGGGTCCTAATGGAAACTAAGGGATATTAAGGTTCTCCTTTTAATAAAGAACCGGACCAACAATTAACACGCGGTGAATACATGAACTCCTCATACTATGGTCATCTTCGGGAGTGGTTCCGGCTATTGTCACTCCGGGGTTGCCGGGTCATAACACATAGTAGGTGACTACAACTTGCAAGATAGGATCTAAAACACACATATATTGGTGACAACATAATAGGTTCAGATCTGAAATCATGGCACTCGGGCCCTAGTGACAAGCATTAAGCATAGCCAAGTAGTAGCAACATCAATCTAGAACATAGTGGATACTAGGGATCAATCCCCGTCAAGAACTAACTCGATTACATGATAGATCTCATCCAACTCATCACCGTCCAGCAAGCCTACGATGAGATTACTCACGAACGATGAAGAGCATCATAGAATTGTCGATGGAGAAAGGTTGATGATGACGATGGCGATGATTTCCCCTCTCCGGAGCCCGAAACGGACTCCAGATCCGCCCTCGAGATGAAGAACAGGATGTGGCGGCGCCTCCGTATCGTAAAACACGATGAAACCTTCTTTCTGATTTTTTTCAGGCGAAATGGAAGATTTAGAGCTGAGATTGGGGCGGTGGTGCCACGTGGGCCCCACAAGCCCTCATGGCGCGGCCATAGGGGGTGGCCGCGGCCCAGGGCTTGTGGCCCACTGGCACACCCCCTCCGGTGGATCTTTGCGCACGTATTTTTCTTTTATTCCAAAAAAAATCTCCGTAAATTTTCAGGACGTTCCGAGAACTTTTATTTCTGCACAAAAACAACACCATGGCAATTCTGCTGAAAACAGCATCAGTCCGGGTTAGTTCCATTCAAATAATGCAAATTAGACTCCAAAACAAGGACCAAAGAGTTCGGAAAAGTAGATACAACGGAGACGTATCAACCATCGAGTTTTCCACTTTGGTGTCACCGAGTTTGCACTTTTGTGTGTAACGGTTGGATTTTGGTTGCTGCCTATATATACCCCTTCACCCACCTCTCATTCGTGGGAGAAGAACTCAGAAAACACACTTCATTTCCAGATCCATTTTCTAAGAGAGAACCACCTACTCATGTGTTGAGGCCAAGATATTCCAATCCAATCCTTTGAAACTTGATCTCTAGCCTCCCCAAACTGCTTTCCACCAAATCAATCTCTCCTACCCATTCATATTCTGTGAGAGAGTGATTTGTGTTGATGAGACTATCTTTAGAATCACAAGAGCAAGGAGTTCATTGATCTACCACATCAATTACATTTTGGAGGGTGGTGCCTCCTAGATTGGTTAGGTGTCGCTTGGGAGCCTCCTACTGTGTGTTGTGGAGTTGAACCAATATGTTTGTATGGGCAAAGAGATCGCCTACTTCGTGAAGATCTACCGTGAGTGAGGCTGGTCCTTTGTGGACGTAAGCCATGGTGGAATAGATAAGGCCGCTTCTTTGTGAACCCCTTGTGGGTGGAGCCATGTGTGGACTCTCGCATCCATTACCCTTCATGGGTTGAAGTCTCCACTAACATGGACGTACGATAGCGCCACCTATCGTAACCATGCCAAAAATCACCGTGTCAACCTCATGTGTTTGATCTCCCTACCTTACTCCTCTACTTTACACTTGCATGTTTTACTTTCCGTTGCTATACTCTTAGAACTACATGTGTAGGGTGACTTAGACTTGTTACAACTACTAGATTTTTTCCCCTCCTAGAAATTAGGATATTCTAGATTTTTAACTTGACAAGTAGTCTATTCACCCCCCCCCCCTCTAGACACATCTTCTATCTGTCCCTCAATTGGTATGAGAGCAAGGTCTCCAAAACCTTGGTTTAACCGCCATTAGAGGAAGATGAATGTGACTAGTTCCGAGATGTTTAGTTGTAGAGTGCCTATTCTTGATGCGGAGTACTTTAGACAATGGAGAGACGAAATGCTTAACACATTCGATGAGTTCCATTTGCGAGAGTATATTGAATATCCCTATGCACCTCCCATTGACCCCATACATCCTTGTCATTATGATGAAATTAACATGATTGTTAACCTCAACACTATCAGTCTTATCATTAGAGGTTTACCAAGAAATGTGCTTAATCAGTTGCATAACTTGAAGTGCGCTCATACCTTGTGGAAAGACTTAGAGAAAATATATCCAAATTATTCCTTGAAAAATCTTGATATCATTGTTCACAAGTACATTGATTTCCATAAGATGAAGCCAACCGATCCTAACTTTGATAAATGCCTACTTGAGCTTCGTGGCCTCATGCGTGCTAAAGAAAATGTCATTACCATCAACAATATCATTGTTGAATCCGTTCGAATGCACAAACTTGAATATTGTAATATTCAAATTTCTGATGAAACTTTTGTATCTTACGAGGAAACTTCATCCCATGATGACTATGCGGAACGTGGCTACTACGATGATGATGAGGACTTCGACATCGAGTATCAGATGACCATGAAGAACCTTAGTCTTATGGCTAACCTTAAATACTACATGGACGGTCGTAAGGAGTGGGTTCTCGACAGTGGATGCACCGATCACATGACCGGAAATAAAGACATGTTCCATGAGATTACTCCAAACCGTGGACCTCGGAAGTATGTGACTTTTGGAGACAACTCCAAAGGTAAGGTACTTGGTCTTGGTAAGGTGGTCGTATCTCATGATAGTTCCATTCAGAATGGCATGCTTGTTGAATCTCTTGGCTACAATCTTCTTTCGTATCTAGATTAGCAGACTTTGGTTTCGATGTGTTATCTACGAAAGTTGAATGCTGAGTGTTTCGTAGAGACAATCATAACATCATCTTTACTGGTTTCCGTAGAGGTGATCTATACATTGTTGATTTCTCCAAAATATCCAAACCCCGTACATGCCTTATTGCAAAATCTTCTAAAGGTTCGTTATGGCATAGAAGGCTTGGACATGTTGGTATGCGTAATCTTGACAAACTTATCAAAGGTGATCATATTCTTCGTGTTAAATATGTTATCTTTGACAAAGATAGACTTTGCAGTGCTTGTCAAGCAGGAAAACAAGTTGGAGGAAGTCATCCCATGAAGAACATCATGACCACAAGAAGACCCCTCGAGCTGCTTCACATGGATCTCTTTGGTCCCAATGCTTATAAGAGCCTCAATGGAAATTCCTATGGTCTAGTTATTGTTGATGATTTTTCAAAATTTATGTGGATGTTCTTTCTCAATGATAAGTTGCAGGTACAGATGATCTTCAAGAACTTTGCTCGAAAAGCTCAAAACCAGTTTGAAGTGAAGATCCAGAAGGTTCGGAGGGACAACAGAACGGAGTTCAAGATACCTAATGTGGGTACTTTTCTTTATGAAGAAGGTATCTTACATGATTTCTCGGCAACGTACACACCTCAACAAAATGGAGTTGTTGAGAGGAAGAACCGAACTCTCATAGAGATGGCGAGAATGATGCTTGACAAATACAAGACTCCAAGACACTTTTGGGAAGAAGCCGTGGAAACAGCTTTCCATGCCATAAACCGACTCTACCTGCACAAGCTTCTCGGTAAAACGGCATACAAGCTACTCACCGGTAACAAACCCCAAGTTGGATACTTACGAGTATTCGTCTAAGTGATATATTCTTGATAAGCATCGTCGATCTAAATTTGTACCTAAGTCTTATGAAGGTTTCTTTCTTGGTTACAGATCAAACTCTCACGCTTACCGTGTCTACAACAACTTCACTCGAAAAGTTGAAGAGACGGTAGATGTGAAGTTTGATGAGACTAACGGTTCGCAAGTCGAACATTTGCCGATTGATATAGGAGATAAGGAACCTTCGGGAGCTATCAAAGATTTCTCCATTGTCAAGATTCGTCCCATGGAGGTGAAGGAAAGCACTTCATCAACTCAAGTGGAATCTCCTACTTTGCATCAAGGCGAACCGAAAAACGACATGGAAGCATCCACAAGCGGTACACGATAAGATGAAGAAGAGGAAGAGAAGCATCTTGATGATCCACCTCAACCTTCCTCACCACCACCTCAAGGAGAAGATGACGCCACCGACAATGCTCAATTTGATGAAGATGAATAAGAAGAAGCTCCTCCATCCAACAAGAAGAAGCTTTCAAGAGTTAGAGCAAGAGTGGAGAGAGATCATACGCTGAAAAAAATCTACACCGACATGAACAACGGGAGAATCACTCGCTCTAAATCTTGTTTAGCTAACTTTCATCAGCATTATTCTTTCATATCCAACATTGAACCCTTGAAGGTAGAAGAAGCTCTCCAAGATCCAGATTGGGTGAACGCCATGCATGAAGAGATACACAACTTTGAAAGGGACCAAGTATGGACACTTGTTGAAAAACCAGAAGGCGAGCAGAATATCATTGGTACACGATGGGTGTTTCGGAACAAGCAAGATGAAGACGGACAAGTTGTAGGCAACAAAGCATGTCTCGTAGCCCAAGGATACACGCAAGTCGAAGGTATGGACTATGGTGACACTTATGCTCCTGTTGCTAGACTTGAAGCCATCCGCATTCTTCTAGCTTATGCCAATCAACATGATATAACCCTCTACCATATGGATATTAAAAGTGTCTTTCTCAATGGAGAAATTGAAGAGGCAGTTTATGTTAAACAACCTGTTCGTTTTGTGAACCCTAAGAAACATGATCATGTTTACAAACTTTGTAAAGCATTATATGGTCTTAAACAAGCACCTAGAGCTTGGTACAAATGCCTACCGAAATTCTCATTGAAAAGGGTTTTGAGATTGGCAAAATTGATGCAACGTTATTCACTAAAAAAGTAAATTGCAAACTATTTGTTTGTCAAATATATGTGGATGATATTATCTTTGGTTCTACTAACCCTCATTTTAGTGAAAAGTTTGGAAAGCTGATGTCAGAAAAGTATGAGATGTCCATGATGAGTGAACTGGAGTTCTTCCTTGGATTGAAAATCAAACAATTGAGAGATGGTACGTTCATCTCTTAAACCAAGTACACCAAGGACTTGATCAGAAAGTTCAACATGCAAGAATGCAAAGGTATGAGAGCCCCCATGCCTACTAGTGGACATTTTGACCTCACTAAGGATGATGCACTCGTTGATCAAAAGGTTTATCGATCTATGATTGTATCATTGTTATATCTATGTGCCTCTCGTCCTGATATCGTGCTAAGTGTTTGCATGTGTGCCCTCTATCAAGCAGCACCTAAAGAGTGTCATCTGTTGGTTGTGAAAATGATAGTGAGATACCTCATACATACACCAAACTTTGGCATATGGTATCCCAAGGGATCTTCTTTTGATCTTGTTGGCTATTCCGACTCGGACTATGCTGGAGACAAGGTTGATAGAAAATCCACCTCGGGTACATGTCAATTTCTTGGGAGATCTCTTGTCTCTTGGACATCCAAGAAACAAAACTCGGTACCCTTATCAACTGCCAAAGCAGAATACATTGTCGTTGGATCATGTTGTGCTCAATTACTATGGATGTCTCAAACGCTTAAGGATTACGGTATTCATGTTAGAAAAGTGCCATTGTTGTGTGACAACGAGAGTGCTATTAAGATTGCATATAATCTTGTGCAGCATTCTAGAACCAAACACATCCAAGTGCGACATCATTTCATCCGTGATCATGTAGCCAAAGGAGATATCGATCCCAGGCATGTTCGTACTGACAAATAGTTAGCTTCTATTTTCACCAAACCACTTGATGAGAAAGTGATCTCTCATTTGAGGAGTGAGTTGAACATCATTGATGCTTCAACCTTGAGCTAGACTCACTCGGATGCACGCAAGGGCATGAGCTTGACTCACTATTCCTTGATGTCATTGATATGACTATCTTATGTCTTGGAAACTATGATCCCTTGTATTGCATCTAACCTTTTGTATGTACTTGGAAGAAAAACACTCCACAATATTGCAAACCAACTCTCATAAAAATCAACCTTGACATGGCCAAGTATCAACAATCTTTTCTTCGGAGATGAAGGAAGAAGACAACAAAATCATATCCTTGACAATTCTATGATATTGATTTTCACTCATGTCATTTGGATATAATATGTTCCTACTTGCGTGACTAACCATTGTAGGTAAACAGTGAACCAAAATGTCTTGGATAGCTCCCAACACAAGCTGATCTTCATCAACTTTGAGCATCCACAACAAGTTCACCTACATGCCACGTCATCAACATCATTCCTAGGTATGTAATCATATCCTTGATAAAGCTCTACACCAAGTCATGGCGTACAGCAACTCAAATGATATGAAGACATTGATTTGCTTAAGCGCGTAATGGGAAGCTTAACAATGAGTATGACCTATGATCAAGCATCCTTGCTTGACTCCTCAATTCAAATACTCTAACATAGGTGACCCAGTCACCGCCCCACATCTAGATGGAGAATATCGTATGGTTCACATTTGATATTTCACATTCTTAGAACCATTCCACTATCATCTATATGTGTGTATCTTTAAAAAAATATCTATTCTACTTTTGTTTTATCTGTCTCAGTTGGAATTGTCATTTTTTTGGGCCCTTGACCTTTGAAGCAATTCTTCCGATCAACCTATTTTCTGTTAAAGAGTTGACTATCATTGCAACTCGGTTTCACCGAATCAGGAAACTCGGTCCAACCGTTTTCTCCACGAGGCCTAAGAATCAATCTCGGTTCTACCGAATCATTATGTCTTGGTGACTCCGATTTTTCTAACTTTGTTGCTCTGATAATTTTTCTGAACTATGGCCTTAGAAGGAGACAACTTCTCTAGGGGGAGAAAAATCTCAGTGATCCCATGCAATGTAAGAGTGAGAATTATCTAGGATCCCTAACTAAGAGGGAGATCATTCAAGGAACTCTTATTTATAACTCAGGGGGGAGAACTTTCAATGATCCCTACAAAATATTTAAGGGAGAAGAAAGACAAATTCCAGGAACCCTTAAAAAATAGAGAAGTATCCTGGAATCCTTTATTTTCTCTGAAGGAGCCCTTACCCTCTGACCTTCCTTTTTGTTAATCAATGCCAAAGGGGGAGAAATATCATCAAAGCTTCCATTCAGTGAACCTATTTATAGGCGAGAAATACTATCATATATTATCAAGAAGCTTATACAAAAGGGGGAGCAGCAACACTAAAGGGAGATACTATATCATACCCTATACATTAAGGGGGAGAGAGATCAATACCATTTTAATTGGCTTTATTGGTTTAACTTATTTTCTCTACCTACTCCCAATATCTACATGCTATGATTCAGGGGGAGAGGAAACTTTACATACTCATTTTTAAGGGAGAAAAAGTTCTTGTTCCTTGAAGACATACTCTTTCATCAAATCCTATCTTAAGTATGTCTTCAATTTCTTGGTACTTTTGAATTTCTTTTGCTTATTTACAACAGGGTACTCTTGTGTTATCTAACACTTGTTTTCCAAGTGTACTCCTATGTCAAGACACTCAAGATCCTCAAGGTAAGTATATGCATCATATTCTTGTTTATGATGACCTCTTATTTCTTGCACATACTGTTTGCAAGAGGGAGTCATAAATATGGAAGTCCTTCACTCATATATGTTTGATGCATATAGCCAAGATCCATATGACTTGTCTTGCCATTCTACCTTGTGTGTGCCCATGCATTCCAAAGCAACTATCCTTTAAAGGGATTGCACACCTTTAGGGGGAGCTTGTACTTGTCATATTTCCTTCAAAGATGTCATATCCTTTTGAGTATCTTTATTTGAAGCTTTGATTATATGTTGTCATCAATTACCAAAAAGAGATTGAAAGCACATATTCTCCCTTGGTGATTTTGATAATTCATGACAACATATATTGTCTCTTGGACTAACACTTTTACCTAGACATTTAACGAAAAGTCCATAGAGAGCATTGGCTAAAGGTTTATGTGGAGATATCCCTAGATTCAAGAAAGGAACAATATTGGCTCAAGCTTCAAGCTAGAAGACTCTTCATTTTATATTTGTGAGAAATCACTTTTGAGTCCATAGGAAAGCCAATACTATTAAAAGGGGTGGGTAGTAAAATGAACTGACTGCTCAAATGCTCAAATGTAGCCACCAAATCACTCAGTCATTTTTCCCACATATCCACTCTGTCAAGTCCCACATGCACAAGTTTGGTGTAACCAACATTGCCACGTTGGACCCATCGAGTTTAAACCTCAGACAGAACCCTAGCCATTCCCACCAAATCGATGCAACCGAAACTGCATCGGTGCTACCGAGTTCACTGTGACCAACATTCTGTTGCCAAGATATACAAAATTGGAATTTCCGAGTTTGAGTATCGGTTCCACTGAGTTTGGTTATCTGGCGTTAGTCACCTTTTCGGTGCCACCGAGTTCTATATATCGGTCTCACCGAGATTCAAAGTTCACACTTCTAGTACTAATCGGTACCACCGAGTTGTCCACTTCGGTGTCACCGAGTTTGCACTTTTTCGTGTAACGGTTGGATTTTGGCTGCTTGCTATATTTTGAGGTGGGTGTCCCTTCACCCACCTTTCATTCGTGGGAGATGCACTCAAAATACACACTTCATTTCCAGATCCATTTTCTGAGAGAGAACCACCTACTCATATGTTGAGACCAATATATTCCAATCCAATCCTTTGAAACTTGATCTCTAGCCTCCCCAAACTGCTTTCCACAAAATCAACCTCTCCTACCAATTCATATTCTGTGATAGAGTGATTTGTGTTGAGGAGACTATCTTTAGAAGCACAAGAGCAAGGAGTTCATTGATCTACCACATCTATTACCTTTTGGGGTGTGGTGCCTCCTAGATTGGTTAGGTGTCGCTTGGGAGCCTCCTACTGTGTTGTGGAATTGAACCAAGATGTTTGTAAGGGCAAGGAGATCGCCTACTTCGTGAAGATCTACCATGAGTGACGCTAGTCCTTTGTGGACGCAAGCCGTGGTGGAATAGACAAGGTCGCTTCTTTGTGGACCCCTTGTGGGTGGAGCCCTGTGTGTACGCCTGCAGCCGTTACCCTCTGTGGGTTGAAGTCTCCACTAGAATGGACGTACGATAGTGCCACCTATCAGAACCATGCAAAAAATCACCGTGTCAACCTCTTTCGTTTGATCTCGCTACCTTACTCCTCTACTTTACACTTGTATGTTTTACTTTCCGCTGCTATACTCTTAGAACTGCATGTGTAGGGTGACTTAGACTTGTTACAACTTCTAGATTTTTGCCCCTCCTAGAAATTAAGATAGGCTATATTTTTAACTTGACAAGTAGTCTATTCACCCCCCCCTCTAGACACATATTCTATCGATCCCTCATCTACAAGTATCTCTGAATGTGTCCATTGAGTTAGCATGGATCGAGACTGGGATTTGTCACTCTGTATGACGGAGAGGTATCTCGGGGCCCACTCGGTAATACAACATCACAAACAAGCCTTGCAAGCAATGTGACTAAAGAGTTAGTCACAGGATTTTGTATTACGGAACGAGTAAAGAGACTTGTCGGTAACGAGATTGAAATAGGTATGGAGATACTGACGATCGAATCTCGTGCAAGTAACATATCGAAGGACAAACGGAATGTCATACGGGATTAACTGAATCCTTAACATAGAGGTTCAACCGATAAGATCTTCGTTGAATTTGTAGGATCCAATATGGGCATCTAGGTCCCGCTATTGGATATTGACCGGAGAGTGTCTCGTCATGTCTACATAGTTCTCGAGCCCGCAGGGTGTGCACACTTAAGGTTCGGTGATGTTTCGATAGTATTGAGTTATGCATGTTGGTGATCAAAAGTTGTTCGGAGTCTTGGATGAGATACCAGACGTCACGAGGATCTCCGGAATGGTCAGGACGTAAAGATTGATATATAGGAATGTTGCATTTGGCTTCCGGAAATATTTCGGGCATTGTCGGTAAAGTACCGGGAGTGACGAATGGGTTTCGGGGTTTTACCGGGAGGGGCCACACACCAGGGAGAGGACCTAATAGGCCTAAAGGTGGCGCAACAGCCCTTTGTGGGCTGGTGAAGCCAGCCCAATAACCTATTTCGACCAAAGGCAAAAATAAAAGGAAAAAGGAAAAAAAGGAAGGAGGTGGACAAGTGGAGTCCTCCACCAAACAGAATTGGAGGAGGACTCCTCCCCTTCGCTCGGCCGAAGCCCTCCTACTTTGAGTAGGAGGCAAGGAAACCCTCCCTCTTGTTCCTCCTATATATAGTGGAGGTTTTCAGGGAAAACTACACGAGAAAAGGCCACGTGCTACCCTCTTCTCCACATATCGTCTTCCCAGTCTTGATTAGCTCGGCATAGCTTGGCGAAGCTCTGCTGGATTAGTTCACCACTGATGACCCACAAGTATAGGGGATCAATCGTAGTCCTTTCGATAAGTAAGAGTGTCGCACCCAACGAGGAGGAGAAGGCTCTGATAAACGGTTTTCAGCAAGGTAATAACTGCAAGCACTAAAAGTAGCGGTAACAAGTGATGGTGTCGTAAGGTGAAACGTAGGAAGCGAAAAGTAACAAGTAACAAGTAGTAGCAACGGCGCAGCAAAGTGTCCCAATCCCTTTTGTAGCAAGGGAAAAGCGTGAACGAAGTCTTATAAGAGGAAAAACGCTCCAAAGGACACACGAGAATTTCTGTCATGCTAGTTTCATCATGTTCATATGATTCGCGTTCGTTACTTTGACAGTTTGATATGTGGGTGGACCGGCGGTTGGGTACTTCCCTTACTTGGACAAGCATCCCACCTACGATTAACCCCTCTCGCAAGCATCCGCAACTACGAAAGAAGAATTAAGACAACGTCTAACCATAGCATTAAACTAGTGGATCCAAATCAGCCCCTTACGAAGCAACGCATAGACTGGGGTTTAAGCTTCTGTCACTCTAGCGACCCATCATCTACTTACTACTCCCCAATGCCTTCCTCTAGGCCCAAATATGGTGAAGTGTTATGTAGTCAACGTTCACATAACACCACTAGAGGAAAAGACAACATACAGCATATCAAAATACCGAACGAATACCAAATTCACATGACTATTGTTAGCATGACTTATCCCATGTCCTCAGGAACAAAAGTAACTACTCACAAAGCATAATCATAATCATGATCATAGGTGTAATTAATAGCATCAAGGATAGGAACATAAACTCTTCCACCAAGTAATCCAACTAGCATCAACTACAAAGGGTAATCAACACTACTAGAAACCTTACAAGTGCCAATCGGAGTCGCGAGACGGAGATTGGTTACAAGAGATGAACTAGGGTTTGGAGAGGAGATGGTTCTGATGAAGATGTTGATGGAGATGACTCCCCTACGACGAGAGGAGTGTTGGTGATGATGAAGGCGACGATTTCCCCCTCCGGGAGGGAAGTTTCCCCGGCAGGATCGTCCTGCCGGAGCCCTAGATTGGTTCTGCTCAAGTTTCGCCTCGTGGCGGCGGCGAATCCACGAAAAAGCTCCACCCTGATTTTTTCTCGGACTAAACCCTTCAAATAGAAAAAGAGGGGGGCCAGTGGGCCACCAGGGTGCCCACAAGCCCTGTTGCCGCGGCCAGGGGTAGGCCGCGGCAACCAGGCTTGTGGGCCCCTGGCTGCTCCCCTCTGACGCTTCTTACACCCAGTATTTTGTATATAATCCCAAAAAAATCCACGTTGATTTTCAGGGCATTTGGAGTTGCGCAGAATAGAGGACTCAGACTTGCTCCTTTTCCAGTCCAGAATTCCAGCTGCTGGTATTCTCCCTCTTCAAATAGACCTTGCAAAATAAGAGAGAAAAGGCATAAGTAAGGTTCCACAAAGTATAATAACAGTCCATAAAGCGATAAATATCAACATGAAAGCATGATGCAAAATGGACGTATCAACTCCTCCAAGCTTAGACCTCGCTTGTCCTCAAGCGAAAACCAAGACCCAAAACATGTCCACATGTTTAGGGATGAAGGTGTCGATAAAACATAATACAGACATGAGGGCATCATGATCACACATAGAACAGCAATACATCATAGAGATTCTTATGGGAAAGTAAAAATTCCTTCACAAAGCAACGTATGAAACAAAAACCTTACCGAGAAGTAGCCAACAACAGTCCATAGTCATTGAAGCAATTGCAATTTATCATAACATCAGAAAGAGTCAAATAAGAGCTTGTAAGGCAAATCCACATACTCAATCATCTCTTTTGTTTTCCACAATTGTTACAACTCACGTGGTACTCACGATATCAAAGTTTCAGTTGGACACAGAGAAAGATAGGGGCTTATAATTTTGCCTCCCAACCATTTACCTCAAGGGTAAAGTCAACAATAATAAAGCATAAGTACTCAGCTCCAAGTTGATATATGAATATAGATCTTTCCCAAGCATATGGCGTTCACCAAGAAAAAGGCTAAATAAGGAATTGGTGAAGATCACCATGACTCTTACAAGGGCAAAAAGTAAAGGTACAAGATAGGCCCTTCGCAGAGGGAAGCAGAGATTGTCATGCGCTTTCGAGGTTTGGATGCGTGTCCTCTTAGTGCGGAGGAACGTCACTTTATATTGCCTCTGTGATAAAGAACTTTATTATGCAGACTGTCGCTTTTATGTCTTCCTCATCACAGGTTCGTACAAAACTTATTTTCCACACGCTAATAGATCATACATATTAGAGAGCAATTTTTATTGCTTGCACCGATGACAACTTACTTGAGGGATCTTATTCAATCCATAGGTAGGTATGGTGGACACTCATGGCAAAACTGGTTTGAAGGTTTATGGATGCACAAGAGTATCTCTACTTGGTGCGGGAGTTTTGGCTAATATGAGGTGGAAGCAATCGTCACATGCTAAGGGGTCTCTAATCATATAACATTGTTTGGAACCAAGCAAACACAATTCATTATGTTGTCTTCCTTGTCCAACATCTATTTCTAAGCATGTAATAGTTTGGTGAGTGCTCACAATTATAGAAAGTGTCTAAGATGATATATTTATATGTGAACCTCTCTTTCCTTATTACTTCTTATTAATTGCAACAATGACTGAGGTCTATGTTGATCTACTCTCAACAAGTTTCAATCATCATACTTGTTATATGTGAAGCTATCACTTTCCATAAGATCATCTCATGATCTTTCATGCTATCGTTCTTTTCATACTTTTGATCACGGCACAAAACAAAGCCCTTGAATAAGATACTCTTTATTAAATAGCTCACAAGCTCGAATACATCGGGGGAGACACGAGGCAAAAGACTCAAACTAAAACACTAAAGACTTATTCCACTAAGAGAAGAAATAAAAACTGAAAAGGAAAGAACTAAAACAAAGGTAAAAGCAAAAGATATAAAGGTGATACGATACCAGGGCAACTCCCCCAAGCTTGGCAAAAGCCAAGGGGGTTGCCCATACCAATGCTTAGTTGTCTTCCTTTGGTGGTGATGGTGGTGGAGTTGTTGAAGTAGTCTGATCCTCCGTCTTCCAAGGCATAGGTGCTCCATCATGGCAGGATGAACGAGTCGTCGGAATCCTCAAATCTGCAGCCAACTGAATTGATTTAAATCTATACTAATACTCATAGTTTTGGTTCTGCAGGTCATAGATCTGGCCTTGAAGTTGATCAACCCTGTCATAGAGCCTGGAAAGGTGCTTCCCAATGTCAATAGCATCCATCTTGTGATTGCTGGTGAACTCCGTGATCATCATGTGGTTGGCGTTGAGTCCACGCTCCACCATCCCTTGGCACTTGAAGACGTGTTGCTCCATTGCTACGAGCCTCGTCTCCACGCTTCTGATCTTCTTAGGCCCCTCAACATCACGGATGTGCAACATCCCCTCACTCATCTTGATAGATTGAGGGTGTTTCGGCACTTCCGTGAGGTAGGGATTGATGACCTTCTCGAAGATCTTGTCCTTAGGAGCTTTTGGGGAAGTCATGATGATCTAGATGTGCGACAGAAACAGGCTCGAAACGAAAATAGAGGAAAACTGCACGATACGGAGATCAAAACCCTCGGGCGTATATATAATGATTTTTTCTAGACCAGAAGGAGTGCTCCGCAAGAAAACGGAGTCCGGGAGGCACACGAGGTGCCCACAAGCCCTGTTGCCGCGGCCAGGGGGTAGGCCGCGGCAACCAAGCTTGTGGCCGCCTCGTGCGCTCTCCGGACTACTTTTTATTTTTTCTAATTTTCCATAAATTCCGAAACGGAGAAAAATTCCTACTGGAAAAGTTTTGGAGTCCAATTACTAACCAAAACACATACCTCTTCGTTTTCAGGGTCCGAAACAGGCTGATAAACATCCCTTATGTACTCCTCTGGAGTTATGATATTGATGATATTGGTCTCAACATTTATGGGAGTACCAGAGATGTAATGTTTGATTCTTTGCCCATTTACCACTCTAGGAAAATTACCTTCCGTGTTATTGATTTTGATGGCACCGGAACGGTATACTTCCTCGACAATGTAGGGACCTTCCCATTTAGAGAGAAGCTTGCCTGCGAAGAATCTTAAGCGAGAATTGTATAGCAGGACATAATCACCTACATTGAACTCTCGTTTTTGTATTCTTTTGTCGTGCCATCTCTTAACCTTTTCCTTGAACAACTTGGCATTCTCATATGCCTGGGCCCTCCATTCATCTAATGAGCTGATATCAAACAACCGCTTGTCACCGGCAAGTTTGAAATCGAAGTTGAGCTCTTTGATTGCCCAATAAGCTTTGTGTTCCAGCTCAAGAGGTAAATGACAGGCCTTACCGTAAACCATTTTATACGGCGACATGCCCATGGGATTCTTATAAGCAGCCCTATAAGCCCATAGTGCATCGTCAAGTTTGCTAGACCAATTCTTTCGAGATCTATTGACGGTCTTTTGTAAGATCAATTTGATCTCCCTATTACTCAACTCCACTTGACCACTAGACTGAGGATGATAAGGAGATGCAACTCTATGGTTGACATCATACTTAGCAAGCATCTTGCGGAAAACACCATGAATGTAGTGTGAACCGCCATCAGTCATCAGATATCTAGGGACTCCAAATCTTGGGAAAATGACTTCTTTAACCATCTTAATAGAGGTGTGGTGATCAGCATTTCTAGTGGGTATAGCTTCTACCCACTTAGTGACATAATCCACAGCAACTAAGATGTGAGTATACCCATTGGAACTCGGGAAAGGTCCCATATAATCAAAGCCCCAAACATCAAATGGTTCAATGACAAGTGAATAGTTCATAGGAATTTCCTGACGCTTACTGATATTCCCTATTCTTTGGCATTCGTCACAAGATAAGACAAACTTACGGGCATCCTTGAAGAGAGTGGGCCAATAGAAACATGATTGCAATACCTTATGAGCAATTCTGTCTCCAGCATGGTGTCCTCCGTAGGCTTCGGAATGACACTTCTGCGGGATCTGTCCCTGTTCATGTTCAGACACACAACATCTAATAACACCATCTACTCCTTCCTTATAAAGGTGAGGATCATCCCAAAAGTAGTGTCTCAAATCAAAGAAGAATTTCTTATTTTGCTGGTAGGTGAAACTGGGTGGTATGTATTTGGCTACGATATAGTTTGCGTAATCAGCATACCACGGTGCACTATGTGAAGTGCGGATGACATTCAATTGCTCATCAGGAAAGATGTCATCAATAGGTCGTGGGTCATCAAGGACATTCTCTAGCCTAGACAAGTTATCTGCTACAGGGTTATCAGCACCCTTTCGGTCAACAACGTGCAAATCAAATTCATGTAGCAGGAGAACCCATCTGATTAGCCTAGGCTTAGCGTCCTTCTTCTCCATAAGGTACTTAATAGCAGCATGATCCGAGTGAATAGTGACTTTTGAGTCAACTATATAAGATCTGAACTTTTCACATGCAAACACGACTGCTAAAAACTCCTTCTCCGTAGTGGCATAGTTTCTTTGGGCACTGTATAGAGTTTTACTAGCGTAGTGAATGACATTCAACTTCTTGTCAACTCTTTGTCCTAGAACAGCACCAACAGCATAATCACTAGCATCGCACATGATTTCAAAGGGCAAGTTCCAATCAGGTGGTTGAACAATAGGTGCGGTTATCAAGGCCTTCTTAAGTATTTCGAAAGCTTCCTCACAATCCTCATCAAAAACAAAAGGAACATCCTTCTGCAAGAGGTTGGTAAGAGGCCTAGAAATCTTAGAGAAGTCTTTAATGAACCTTCTATAGAAACCAGCATGACCTAGGAAAGTTCGTATACCTCTGATATCTGTGGGGCAAGGCATTTTCTCAATTGCATCAACCTTAGCCTTATCAACTTCAATGCCTTTCTCACAGATTTTGTGTCCTAAGACGATGCCTTCATTAACCATGAAATGGCACTTCTCCCAGTTCAAGACGAGGTTGGTATCTTTGCATCTCTGTAAGACTCGATCAAGGTTGCTGAGGTAATCGTGAAAGGAAGAACCGTAAACAGAGAAATCATCCAAGAAAACCTCAACAATCTTTTCACAAAAGTCAGAGAATATAGCCATCATACATCTTTGAAAGGTGGCCGGTGCATTGCACAAGCCAAAAGGCATATGTCTATAAGCAAAGGTACCGAAGGGGCAGGTGAAAGTGGTTTTCTCCTGATCAGATTGTGCAACAGGTATTTGTGAGAAACCTGAATAATCGTCTAGAAAGCAGAAGTGTGTGTGTTTAGATAGCCTTTCTAGCATTTGGTCGATAAACGACAAAGGATAATGGTCTTTCCTAGTTGCCTTGTTCAGTTTCCGGAAGTCTATCACCATCCTATAGGCAGTAATAATCCTCTGTGGGATTAGTTCATTCTTATCATTAGGAACAACGGTGATACCTCCCTTCTTAGGTACGCAATGTACTGGACCTACCCAATCACTATGAGCAACAGGATAAATGATTTCTGCTTCCAGAAGCTTTAATATTTCTTTTCTCACGACCTCTTTCATCCTCAGATTTAATCTCCGTTGATGATCAACAACTGGCTTAGAATCGGGATCGGTTTTAATCTTGTGCTGACATAGAATGGGACTAATACCCTTTAGATCATCAAGAGTATATCCAATGGAAGCACGGTGCTTCCTCAAAGTTTTTAATAACTTCTTCTCTTCGTGATTCGAGAGGTGAGCACTAATAATAACAGGATATATCTCCTTCTCATCAAGGTAGGCATACTTAAGAGTATCTGGTAACTGTTTTAGCTCGAACACAGGATCACCCTTTGGTGGGGGAGGATCCCCAAGCAGTTCAACAGGCAGATTATTCTTGAGAATAGGATATTGTTCTAAAACAATTTTATCTATCTCATCTCTTTCATCCATATGCATATCATTTTCATGCTCAAGCAGATATTGCTCTAAAGGATCCGTAGGAGGTACGGCAATACAGGCAAGAGCAATTATTTCATCCCTACCAAACGACTCTTTTTCATGGGGTTGTCTTCCAAACTTGGAGAAGTTAAATTCATGAGACACACCCTCGAAACTAACAGTGACAGTCTGTTTAATGCAATCAATGTGAGCATTGACAGTGTTGAGAAAAGGTCTACCAAATATGATGGGACAAAAGCTATCTTGTGTAGTAGCAAGGACGAGGAAATCAGTAGGATACTTCGTCTTACCACACAGGACTTCTACGTCTCTCACAATTCCCAGAGGGTAGATAGTGTCTCTATTAGCTAGCGTAATAGTGACATCAATGGGTTCTAACTCAGCAGGTGCAATCTCATCTTTGATTTCATCATATAGGGACTGGGGTATTGCACTAACACTAGCACCCATATCACATAAACCAAGATAACAGTGATCTCCAACCTTGACAGAAACAACGGGCAGGCCAACTACAGGTCCGTATTTGTCTTTCGCGTGAGGTTTAGCAATTCTAGCGGAGTCCTCCCAGAATTTGATAACATGCCCGTCTATGTATTCGGCTAAGAGATCTTTGATAATAGCAACACTGGGTTCAACTCTAATTTCCTTAGGGGGTGCAAGTCGTCTAATGTAACCCCTACGTATCACAGTTGGAGCTTTAGAATAATCCTTTTTCCTAGCAGGGTAAGGTGGTTTCTCAGCGTAGGCACAAGGAACAATAGGATCACTAAAGGCAATGACTTTCTCTTCAACTAGATTGGGTTTAACTATGTTGACTTCTATAGGAGGATGATACTTAAACCACTTTTCTTTAGGAAGATCAACATGAGCAGCAAAATATTCACATAGAGAAGCTACTATCTCAGAGTCAAGTCCATACTTAGCGCTAAAATCTCTAGAAGTGTTTGTTTCAACAAAAGATTTAACGCAATCAAACTGGAAATTCATACCTGAATCCTTACCTTCTTCAAGCTCCCAATCTTCAGAGTTACGTTTGATTCTTTCCAATAAATTCCACTTGTGGTCAATATCCTTCTTCATAAAAGAACCGGTACAAGAAGTGTCAAGCATGGTACGATCTTCATGAGAAAGCCGAGCATAAAGTTTTGAGTGACAGTTTCTCTCGAGAGCTCATGATTGGGGCATGAATATAGCAATGATTTAAGCCTCCCCCAAGCTTGAGCTATGCTTTCCCTGTCACGAGGCCAAAAGTTATAAATATAATTCTGATCATGATGTACTAAATGCATAGGATAAAACTTTTGATGAAATTCCAATTTCAACCGATTGTAGTCCCATGATCCAGTATCATCACATAGCTTATACCATGTCAACGCCTTATCCTTCAAAGATAAAGGAAAGACTTTCTTCTTTACCTCATGCTCGAGAAAACCTGCAAGCTTAAATAAACCATAAACATCATCTACATAGATCAGATGCAAGTCTGGATGTGATGATCCATCTCCTGTAAAAGGATTAGCCAGCAGTTTCTCAAGCATACCCAAAGGAATTTCATAAAAGATATTTTCAGTAGGCACCTCAGGTTGAGGAACAACTCCTCGTGCTTCCGTTCGTGGTGAAGATACCCCAAACAAACTCCTCAAAGGAACAGTTTCCATAGTGACAAGTGACAATAAATTTCAGCACAGTATATAAATGTTTCCTTACCAAATTCCACTTACCAAAGGCGCTTCCCTCCCCGGCAACGGCGCTAGAAAAGAGTCTTGATGACCCACAAGTATAGGGGATCAATCGTAGTCCTTTAGATAAGTAAGAGTGTCGAACCCAACGAGGAGGAGAAGGCTCTGATAAACAGTTTTCAGCAAGGTAATAACTGCAAGCACTGAAAGTAGCGGTAACAAGTGATGGTGTCGTAAGGTGAAACGTAGCAAACGAAAAGTAACAAGTAGTAGCAATAGTGCAGCAAAGTGGCCCAATCCATTTTGTAGCAAGGGACAAGCCTGAACAAAGTCTTATAAGAGGAAAAACGCTCCCGAGGACACACGGGAATTTCTGTCATGCTAGTTTCATCATGTTCATATGATTCACGTTCGTTACTTTGATAGTTTGATATGTGGGTCGACCAGCGCTTGGGTACTGCCCTTACTTGTACAAGCATCCCACTTATGATTAACCCCTCTCGCAAGCATCCGCAACTACGAAAGAAGAATTAAGACAACGTCTAACCATAGCATTAAACTAGTGGATCCAAATCAGCCCCTTACGAAGCAACGCATAGACTGGGGTTTAAGCTTCTGTCACTCTAGCAACCCATCATCTACTTACTACTCCCCAATGCCTTCCTCTAGGCCCAAATATGGTGAAGTGTTATGTAGTCGACGTTCACATAAGACCACTAGAGGAAAAGACAACATACAACATATCAAAATACCGAACGAATACCAAATTCACATGACTATTATTAGCATGACTTATCCCATGTCCTCAGGAACAAAAGTAACTACTCACAAAGCATAATCATAATCATGATCAGAGGTGTAATGAATAGCATCAAGGATCTGAACATAAACTCTTCCACCAAGTAATCCAACTAGCATCAACTACAAAGAGTAATCAACACTACTAGCAACCTTACAAGTGCCAATCGGAGTCGCGAGACGGAGATTGGTTACAAGAGATGAACTAGGGTTTGGAGAGGAGATGGTGATGATGAAGATGTTGATGGAGATGAGTCCCCTCCGACGAGAGGAGTGTTGGTGATGACGAAGGCGACGATTTCCCCCTCCGGGAGGGAAGTTTCCCCGGCAGGATCGTCCTCTCGGAGACCTAGATTGGTTCTGCTCAAGTTCCGCCTCGTGGCGGCAGCGAATCCACGAAAAAGCTCCACCCTGATTTTTTCTCGGACGAAACCCTTCATATAGCAAAAGAGGGGGGCCAGTGGGCCACCAGGGTGCCCACAAGCCTTATTGTCGCGGCCAGGGGGGTAGGCCGCGGCAACCAGGCTTGTGGGCCCCTGGCTGCTCCCCTCTGACGCTTCTTTCGCCCAGTATTTTTTATATAATCCCAAAAAATTCCACGTTGATTTTCAGGGCAATTGGAGTTGCGCAGAATAGAGGACTCAGACTTGCTCCTTTTCCAGTCCAGAATTCCAGCTGCGTGTATTCTCCCTCTTCAAATACACCTTGCAAAATAAGAGAGAAAAGGCATAAGTAAGGTTCCACAAAGTATAATAACAGTCCATAAAGCGATAAATATCAACATGAAAGCATGATGAAAAATGGACGTATCAACCACCACCACCACCACGCCGTCGTGGTGTCGGGGAACTCATCTACCTCTTCGCCCCTCTTGCTGGATGAAGAAGACGGAGATCGTCATTGAGATGTATGTGTGCTGAACACGGAGGTGCCATCCGTTCGGCGCTAGATCGGGACGGAGTTCGTGGGACGCCTGTGATTCGGATGGCGAAGACGTTTGACTACATCAACCACGTTTCTTAACGCTTCGATCTACAAGGGTATGTGGATCCGATCTCCCCTCTCGTAGATGATGATCACCATGATAGGTCTTGCGTGTGCGTAGGAAAATTTCTGTTTCACATGCAACGTTCCCCAACACTACTGCATGTGCATCACCGGTACTACCGCTCTGGCGGAAATACCGCTCCAGCACAGAGATACTACCGCTGCGGCGGAAGTACCGCTCCTGCACAGTGGTACTACCACCCTGGTGCGTGCACTCACTTTCTTCTCTGCATGTGCCCATCTCTGTTTTGGTTCCCTATTTTGACTATTGTGGTCTCTTTACACATGTTTTCTTGCCATTCTTCTTGTGAGTTCTAGGTGATGTATCTGGCCCTATGACTCGTCGCATGAACCCTAAGCGTGGCTCCAAGTGCCCATGTGCATCTGAGGAAGCAGACGCTAGTTCCAGTGCACAGCCACAAAAGCAGTCTCTAAGGAGGATTGTCCGCAAGAAGAAGGGCCCCAAAGAGCCCCAAGATTGGCCTCAAGAAGAGTTTGTTGTGCTTCACAAGAATGGTCCCTATTGTCTCCCTCGGGATGAAGCTCTTGTGGGGCGTCCATTCTAGAACAAGACTCGGTCTCTTATCTATTCCAATATTATCAAGACAAGGACCAATCTCTTTGTGGACGTCAAGAGCATTGATATGGGGCACATGACCTATAATCCCCATTCTGCTTATTTTGCTGAAGTTTATGCTCTCTGCGAGAAGTGGGGTCTTGGTCCTATCATCGGCTTCAATAAGTACTTTGACAGCGAGATCGTGGCTCAATTCTATGCTACTGTTCACTTCCATCAAGATGATGAAAGGCGCATGAACTGGATGACTCGTGCGCGTGTGCTACACTCTGATTGGAAGACGTTTATGAACTCTCTCGGCATTGCTGACACGGGTCTGGATGTTCCTATTGGCCTGAGGCCTCACACTGAGGGTATTCCTGCTACTCACAAGTCCAAGCCCATTCGTCACTCGAGGATTGTGAAGACTCCCAGGGGTCACCGTACTGAGCTCATTCCTTTTCTAGACATCATGCATAGGATCTTTGGCAACACTCTGTTTCCTCATGTTGGGAACAAGGACCATGTGCACTCCTATCTTGTCAACCTCCTTCTTTTCTGCATGAATGAGCGAGACCGCCAGTAAACCTTGGATGTTTCCCACATTATGTGGATGGAGTTGAGGTATGTTGTGTTTGAGAAGAAGAAGGTGCCCATCTATGCTCTGTATCTGTTCAAGATGATTGAGGACACCTAGAATGTTGCCTTTCCTACTGAGTTGTTGGTGACTGATCACATGGTCACTCATGGTGTGCTCAAGCTCCGTGTGAAGGAGAATTGGGGTATTCCACGTGTTGTTCTAGAGATTGCTGCTACTGACTCGGATGACGAGCCTGAGGCCGATTATGAGTTTGTTCCTAGATCCCAGACTGAATCTTCTTGGTCCTCCAAACTCACTAAGAAGGTGAAGGATCTTTTATGCTTCTAGACGAAGGGTCAGTACAATGCACATGTTGATGCCAAGAAGGCGCGCGGCCATGACAAGATGATCATGCGGAACTTTGTTCTTGATGTCCAGAGTGATTTAGAGGACAAGATCACTAATGAGAAAGACTGGATAAAGGTCAACTGCGATTGGACGGAGTCTAAGGAGGAGGTGTCACCTAAGGAGGTGTCTACTACTTCAGATGAGTCTGAGGGACATGATGATGAGGACTACTGAGCTTCTCCTGTCTCCTCTTTTTGGTGTCTTGATGCCAAAGGGGGAGCCCGTCTATATTTAGTGCTCTTTGCATTCCAAAAGCATATTCAAATAGATAACACATCTAGGGGGAGCCCGTCTATATTTTGTAGGTTTTGGGAATGCATATGACTTCTTAGTTTATTCTTTTTTGGCAAATCCCGTGTTATCATCAACCCACCAAAAAGGGGGGGATTGTAAGAGCGCAATTTCTCCTAAGTGAATTTGGTGGTTGATGATGATACCCTTTGTGAATTAATCGTGTGCGATATGCTTCCAAAGAATTATCACATGGCACGAGACGGTTATATTCCCGTGAGTAAGTGAAAGTGAAAACGGTGCTTAGCTATTGATTTAGGGTTCGTGGACTCGAGTCATAGATAATCCCGTACTATTAAGAGGGATACGCGTTTGCAAAGGTTGGGTGGACCAACATCTCTCATTCTTGCACCCCATCAATTTCTCGCAGCAAAGAAGCTGCCCTCAAATAGTGCCTAGAAAATTGCATAAGCGGTAGTACCACTCCAGCAGTACTGTCGCCCACCGGTGCCCGGCTCTCTTACGCTTGTTTCATTTCTCTCATGTCTAGGGGCGTTTTTCTATGTTTGGGCGGAAGTACCGCCCACGGGGGAGCGGTAGTACCGCTCCAGCGGTACTGCCGCCCCCTTCTGCCACGCCCACTTATCCTCGGTGAGGCTAAGCGGAAGTACCGCTCCTACATCACGGTAGTACCGCCCAAGAGGTAGTACCGTCCTAGTGCACGGCACTACTGCTTAGCTGGGCCAGTAGGGGCTGGTAACGGCGAGATTTCCCCTCACTATAAATAGGGGTCTTCTTCCCTGAGCAGATCTGACATTTTTCCTATACAGCTCCATTGTTGCTCCAAAAGCGCAAACTTGCCCAATCTCCCTCCCTAGCCATCAATTGTTGTTGATTCTCTAGGGTTTGGAGGAGAAGGCCTTCCCCCCACACTTCCACCAAGAGAGAAGTTCTTCCCGCCATTAATCCCCCACGGATCTTGTTACTCTTGGGTGTTTGAGCACCCTAGACGGAAGAGGTCACCTTGAAGGCATATGCCATTGTGGTGAAGCTTTGTGGTTTCGTTGGGAGCCTCCAATTGAGTTGTGGAGAGAGACCCAACCTTGTTTGTAAAGGTCTGGTTGTCGTCTTCAAGAGAACCACTTAGTGGAATCACGACACCTTCCATTGTGTGAGTGTGTGAGGAGAATACAATGGCCGTAGTGGCATCTTGGGGAGCATTGTGCCTCCACACCGCTCCAACAGAGACGTACTTCCCCTCAAAAGGAAGGAACTTAGGAAACATGTCCTCGTCTTCATCGGTTCCACTTGTGGTTATTTCTTACCTTTACTTGTATTTACTTCTTGCTTACTGTTGTTGTGGTTAGCATCATATAGGTTGCTCACTTAGTTGCATATCTAGACATCCTATTTGTTGCTAAACTTAATTTATTAAAAGGAAACATTAAAATTTGTTAGTTGCCTATTCACCCCCCCCCCCCTCTAGTCAACCATATTGATCATTTCACATACAACTATTGTAAAAAGTACCCCCTAAAAGATGAACTAAATCACTAACCTAAAAACTAAGTCACCAACCCCCCATCCCTTTGCCTCATAAAAAAATATTATGTGCATGACAAAATATGTATGGCATGCTTCTCTTTATATTGAGTTTCCAAGTTGCTTGACCAAGATTATAAGACTTTCCAGACTTAAATATATGACTTACTTATTTTTTATTATTTCTATGACTTGCAGTTTAGAACATGCAATGGAGAAAATTGTATGCATGACCCAATAAAACACACGGGGGCAATAAAGAAACTTACCCGCGGTTTTCCATATTGACCCGAGCCCTTCTTATCCTTCTTAATGACTTTTGCAATTAGATTCGAGTGCAAAGGATAAGAAGTATACCAAGTTTGTGACCAAGGGATGGGGGGTGGGTGCTTAGATTTTAGATTAGTGGTTCACTTCATCCTCAAACTTGGTATAGGTTCATCCTCATCCAACAAGTCTAGATACAATAGCTGCATGTGAGTTATCAAATGAAAAAAACCATGAGTTTTCATGAGAACCAAAAAGAAGGATCAGAAAATAAGAGAAAGGTATATGCACTTACTACAAGGTGGAAAACACAGCAGCATACATCATTCTTTCTGACACGTGCTACCATGAATGTTGCCTTTAGCCACGGCCGGGCCTGAGATTTTAGGGGCCCGGGGCGAAAGCAAAACTTGACGCCCTCTTGTCATAAATGTTATAAGAAAATATATATGATCGTTTAAATGACCCCCAAAAGCGACATTCTTATGAAATAATTTATACATATTACCATTAAACCTTTTCTAATATTTTTTCATAAAATTCACTTATGATAGGGATGGTAGATCCCCTTTATAGTTCTTGTTTCATTTTTGTTCTCTTTCACTGAATGCATAGTAGACATGATAATAAGCACTGCTAAAAACCAAAATTAAATTCCATCAATGCTTGGTCACTACAATATAGATATAGATATAGGAACTACATAGTGTGATGTTATCACAAATTCTTGGACTTTATTCTTCACTTTGTATCTGCTGATATCCCTGGACCTTTTGAATAAGTAGCATGCATGATTTTTACCTTTAAAATGAATAAAAGAGTAAATAATAGCCCTTGGTTTCTTACCATTAGAGACTAGTCTTTGAGCCGATCTAAGGAGTAGCAAATGTGTAAACGGTTTCAAAAGAAATCATGTACTATGCATGCGAACAGAAATAACTTAATTAGCAATATAGATATAGGAAATATGTAGTGTGATGTTACTTTAGATTAATCGGATCAACGTTGATCACGTGATCAGCAATCGCCATGATGTGATTTAGACTCACGCGAGATAGGAGATGCTTGACAATTTGCGTCACTATTTATGCGTCCATCAACTCGTGACCGAAGAGCGGCCTAGTTCGCTGACGCGCAACTTGTGACCTGCACCTGTACCATCAGATCTTCGGCTGCATGGTGGTTCTAACTCAGATCCAACGTGGTTGTGGTCTGATACAACCACGCTGGACACCACGTCTCCATGAAGTCTAGCATGAACGTTCCTCCCCAGCCATCCCCACCATCGGTTTGGTGTGAGAGGAAGTGAGACAAGCAATGGCGGCTGCGGGTTGCCTTTTGTTTGTTCGGTTCAGCCATGAGCATACAAAATCGAGGAATAAATGAATAGGGAACATCTTGGGGATTAGGAGGAATCCGAGTTAGGGAAACACGTAGATGAGACCGATCGACGAGGAACCAGTGGATGTGTTGGCTAGCTACCTGCATTGGAGGACAAGCATACATCAGTCGTGGCCTACGTGCATACTACGTGGGTGGGGGCCTAGATTTTGGAGGCCCGAGGCGACCGCCCCTCTGCCCCCCCTGCCTTTAGGTGATCAACAACAAATTGCAAGCATTCATCTATGTTATACTGTTGGCATCCATAACAACGGGGAAGCTTTTAGGTGAGATGTTTAGACTTGTTGATGGTGCAAGGAAGCAGGAAAAGGCAACGGCTAGCCAAGAACGGAGAAAGTCATCGTCGTAAGCTCCTTGCATACCTCCAATCATCTTACACCATCATGTGAGGGTTGGTGAATTCTTGGAGGTAATATTGTAGATGTTGTAAATGGCCTTTGTGATTTCATCTCGATTATCCGAAGCAAATCTTTCTACCCTTGTTTGGTAATCACTGTATTCTATGCATGCTCACTGGATCTACCTAAATCTTCCCCATGTCTGGTATAATAATTTGGGACACCTCAGTATCGTAGTGCTTCATAATCCATTGGCTAAGATCTGCATCCATGCTAGTGGCTCCAAGGTCCAACAAACCCCCAAACTCTTTGTTAATCATGACCCCCTTGTGGACAAGAATAAGTGATTTGTTTGGTTTGTACAGCCTTGCAGGCGATATCCTATTCCTTAAACCCTCAAGAAACAAAACAAAAACACCAAAAAGTATATTAAACAGTATGATCATTTTGTATACAATTATGTTGGTTGGCAACTCACATACATTTACTTGGGAAAATGAACAGGAAAAGGAGGAAAGACTGGACTACCTCATTTCCTACATTCTTTTAGGGCTTTGTTCTTTTGGGACAATCTTCAACATCTTTGTCAGGCTCAGGGTTGTCTTTGCCATTTTCCTGGTCGTTATCAGCGTCTTCATAATGACTATCAATTTCTGATGGACATGGCACATGAGTTGTAGTCGCTTTCAAGCCTCTCCCACGCATGTACCCAATCATGGGCACATTAATATGAGCCTATGGAAAAAGGAAAAAAAAACAATGAAAACTGAAACATGAATCATCAACACCATAGAAAAAACAACTACCAATTATATGCAGCACGTGAATCATCAACACCATAATACGAGCCTATAAAAATGAAGCATCAACACCTCTATTTCGACTGTTTGATTATCTAATGTAACGTCATGAGGTTGAGCATTGGGTTTTACTAACGGGCGGTATCCATAATACCCTTACTGCTCCGAGCCATTAATTCCCGCATGCATTGGTGCACAGTTAACTACTACAGTCTCAAGTGCATCAATTGTATTAGGAAGAAACATTGACAATAATAGGAAACTAAATAAAAACAACTATTACTAAAAAAAGTGCAACCATCACAAACAACACGGGAGAGGACATCCCTCTAATAGGCAAAAACATTAAAAAACAATCAACTAAAACAACAGACAAAATGACTAAAACAACACAAGTTAACAAATAAATTACAACACTAACGCACAAGCAAGTTGGCATATGTGTATTAGGCGGAAACAATGAAAATAAGAGGCAACTAGTAAACAGCTATTACAAAATCACCCTAAATATACACCAAAATACACATGCAAGTTGACATCCTTCAGTTAAGCAAAAAACCATGTGTAACAGGCAACTAACAAAACAGTTGTTAGGCAATTTGCATAGCAAATTGCATACGCTAATCAGCAGGCTCTAGCATGGATAACATGGACAACAATGTCTTCAAGCTATAAACAAGGCTCAAATGCCATGATTCACTGATTTGTCGTACATATCTCATATAGAACCCCTAGTAAATAAGCACTCCAAAAGTGAGCAATAGCTACTCGAAAATCGCCTAATCCAAACCATTTCTCGCAGATCTCACAAACAACCCCTAAAAATCCCCTAATCCATCTATACCCCGCATGAATAGCTAAAAGAACATCAAACTCCTTCTCAAATAGAAGCTGAAACTTCAACCCCCAAACCCGTCTCAAGCTAGATGTGCACCACCGCACCGATAATCTACAAGCAAATGGCTACAAATACCGCATACAAGCAAACTATGGGACCCAAACCACAAGCGCGGTTATCACCACCATGGAAAATGAACACATGGATGGAGCAAGCTGAGGGGCAAGCTCATTATCGGAGTTTGGGCGTCGAATTTCACTTCCTCCATCAATCACCGCACCACTGCTCCTACCTACGCCCTAGAGCACCACCGCATCGAATGCTTTGTCGCTCACTCGAAAAAAAGATTACCGCTGGAATCGACAGAAAATAAAAAAGAAGGGATGGCGAGGAACCATCGGATTCATCGTCGGAAAAGGGAGAGAGGAGTCGTTCCTTTGTTCGTCACGGGGTTAGGGAGGGAGGTGGGATGTGGAATGGAGGCGTGTGACGTGGCAAGGGCGGTGGTCGAGACAGAAAACGGGCCAGGCCGACCGGCCAACACTTGTGTTAATTACGTGTCCCAACACCTCCGCGTCGCGATCTCGATCTGACAATGAGGGAGCATGCACTCGTGGCCATTAAGCAGCTCAGGTGCACTTTTTGGAATTTAGATGTATATATATAAGTAAATAAGTTCTGAGGCACATCGATTCACCAATACTCAAAACGGACACATCTAAGTATCTCGTGACGGTGTTTTTAGTTGATCACGATGGGAGATGAAATTAGTTTTCTGCTTTAAGATTAAACAGTTGGCTAATCTCAAAACTGGAACGTGCTCCCTGTGTCTCATAGGAGGTGTTTGTTTCGGGCAAAGAGCTTGTTACCTGTTTACGATGGAAACCAAAAAACGTTACGCACGTTTGGTACATGTGCGATGTATCCAGATGTATCCAATGCCTCCGTAAACGGTTCCAGGCTTGTTGTCGATCGATACCACCCACGACCGTGTGTAAACTGTTGCTCCTCCCCACGATCCCCGGCTCCTCCTTGACCGGTGCTGCCGCTTCCCCGATCCCTCCTCTGCCTCCCTTCGATACTCTCTTCCTCGTCCAGCGATCCCTCCTCTGCCTCCCTTCGATACTCTCTTCCTCGTCCAGCGCCATCACATCTACGCCATGGCAACCACTGGGCACAGCCTGCATCGCGTTAGGGCTCCTTTGCTAGTCTGCCCTCCAATGGTTCCCAAAAGAAACCAGCGCCGCCATGCTCGATCCACCTCTGCGTGTCTCCAATGGTCTTCAAGGAACCACCTGCACCTTCTCCTCCTCCTCTTTGGTCGCGACTTCATCGTGTCCATGGTCATCAGCTACCGCCCCAAATCGTCCTCGTCGCCTATTGTCCCAGGTCGTCCTCGTCGCCTGCTGTCCCGGACATCAGCTGCCACGCCAAATCATCCTCGTCGTCGAACATTGTTGAACCAAAGATTTGATTTTCTCAATACAGAGTTGCTACACCATGTAACTTGATTGCCTTTACGTTAACATTACCACACCTCAAAACAAACACCTTCATAATGTTAGATGTTTTCTAACATCACACTACTGTCAAAAAAATATGTTACCTTGCCAAATAGAGTACTTTATTCTGTCATTATAAAACGGAGGGAATGGTTTAGAAAGCACGTTTAAAAAAAACCTCTAAGGCCAAGGTAGTCATCGATTGGTTATGAGATGTAACAGGTGTAGATGCTAATGCGCCTAATCAACTGAAAAAATAAACGTTTGAGACGCATGCATAAGTAATACTAGTCCTAATTAATAGTAGTAATTACTTTCACACGTTAAACCTTTTCTATTTTGAAAAGACACAAGTTTAACTCTGCCTTCTAAACCGTCTGCCTTGTTAAACCTTTTCTATTTTGAAAAGACACAAGTTTAACTCTGCCTTCTAAACCGCCTTCTAAACCGTGACGGAGGGAGTATTTTATACTGTCAAGTCGACACCTAAACCAAGCATCCCAATGGGGCATAATTGGAATCATTTTATACTGTCAAGTCGACACCTAAACCAAACATCCCAATGGGGCATAATTGAAATCAATTGCCTTGAACCCAGAACAATAAGCACAATAAACATGAAACGCTATATATTAACCTAAATCACAACGTGATCACCTGCAAAAACATCCAGCAGATGGAAGGAAAATGAGGACAAATAACGCACAACGAAGTGTTACATTAAGCAAACGCAAAGAAAACCTGCAAAAGCAGATAACGATTCTCTTAACCTTCTCACTTCAACAGACATACGAAGTCAAGTAACAGGGTACAAATTTCAGCAACAAGCTAGGCAAAACACATTCAAAACGCAGGACTTCTACCAACTTAGAAGGTCATCTCATGGGGCTTGTCACCGTCCCTGAGAGAGAACCGGGCACCAAGATAGTTCTTAAGGTCAGGGACAGCATCGATAGCCTTGATCAACTCAGCATCAATGGCCTTCTGGTCATCCTTTTTGAAGTCAGGCAGGTTCTTGGTTGCCTGCAGGTTAAACAGACAAGAGACAGAACTAAGTTTGGGGGGAACAGAATGACATGAACATAAGCTGATCGTCCAATGGTTCATGGATGTACCTCCTTCTCAGTCTCAAACAGCTCCCCTTCAGTCTTCTTTGCCCTGGCCTTCTTGTCCCTAGCAAAGTACTTGTCATCAAACTTCTCCACCTTAACACCAGAGATGTCAACCTTTGTGGATGTGGCAATGACATAAGCCTGGTTCACCCGGCGAACTGGGACACCATTGATCTTGAAAGGTCCTGAAAATAAACATCAGCGTTAAAATAGGCATACAAAATAACTTGTAAGAACATGAAATAAGCAAATACCTCAAAAGAATATATTGTTGCATTTAGAATTATTAGGGATGTGAAATTCCCAGTTTGCCAGATTAACTGGGGTAGATAAACATGCAAGGAGGGAATTCTCAAAGACGACTAATTCAAGGTAGAATACAGAACCAGAACCAGAATCCAAAAGATGTCTGCCTCGAATTTAATTCAAAACTTTTGTAGTTACAAACATCCTATGGGAACCAATAACTATGACACCAACAGATGCTAACAAATACAAACAGTTAACAAAATAAAGCACTCGTTGGCATTTTAGTTTAGTTGCATATTCAAATTTCTAGGCATTAACAACACGATTAAAAGCACGTCGGTGATAACAGCAAACCACAAATGGTAGTTATAGTCCAAGTATGGTTTACGCAACCAACAGGCTAGACGACCAAACAAACAAGAACCTACATAGCCAAGGCATCCACAATGCATCAATCGACGAATAGCTACTTCGAGTAACCAAACCTATAATTTCAATAACCAACAATGCGAAGACCCACGCTACTGGGTTATGAGGAGTGGGTGCATCTCAGTATCATAGCGCAGGAGCCATCGAGATTTACCAGTGATGAGGAGCAGGCCAGACTTGAGCTGCTTGAGGAACACCACGCGCTTCCCCATGTACCTCCCAGCGAGCAGGATCAGCACCGTGCCGGGCGTGATGGTCGACCTGCGACAACCAAATCGATCTCAACCTAAATCCCGGAGAGGGACAGAGAGAGCTGCAAGGCGGTAGCGGCACGGACCTGAGCTTGGTAGGTTTGGGCTTGCGGGTGCTGGCGGTGCGGGGCTTGACGTCGTCGGCGGGGTAGAACTTGGGCTCGGCGACGGCGGCTGGCTTCTCGGCCTTTGGGAAGGCTCCGCCGTTCTTGGCCTTGATGGCCCAGAGCCCGCGGCGGTGGTAGGAGTGCGACCGCGACGCGCGCTTGATGCCCAGCGCCATCTTGGACGTCGGCGCCATTGGGATCCCTTGGGTCGAGGCGTGTGGGCGCTTCGGCTGAAGAAGGGAGGAGGCGGCGGCAGGGAAGAATGGACGATGCGGTTTGGTCGCATGCTTATATGTGTGCGGTGGCGTGGAGGTCGATGGGAAACCCTAAGTTTCTGGGCCAGGCCGAGCAGGATGTAGATGCTGGGCTGAGTGCTCGGACCCATACTGCCCGTATCTCTGGATGAGAATTGTACAGTATGTTGCATATTTATGGCCCAATACCCCTAAAAAAAAGTTATGGCCCATCTATACATCGGTAGCACGTCACTTGCCCTAATATAATTTTTTTCAAAAAAAATGCCTTAATATAATAAAATAAAAAATCAAAATTCCATGATTTAAGAGAAGGAAAACGTTTCACGCCACTACGCGAGCACGCCGGTCGAAGGTTCGGCCGGTCGCGTGGCACGCGTTCATTTGCGACCAATCAAACGGCCCGCATTGCAAGTTTGACCACACGCCTACGCAACCTCATCAGTCCACGTGTGCATGGGCCCGCCACCACCCATTCTTCTTTGTCTCGCTCTTTTCTTTCTCTTTCCTACGAAAAAGCACGGAAGGCGACCATTACTACCACACTCTGATCGGCACTGCATGGCGTGTTGTTGCAACTCGGTATGCGACGGAGCTTGAACCACACCCCCGCAGAGTTGCAACCGTGAGCCAAAGAAGTTGGGAGCCCATCGAACGGGCAAACGTCTTTTTCTGCTACAATCTCATGTCTACGAGGCATCTGGGCTCGCCGGCCATCACGCTCATCATCTTCTTGCTACAACCGGTGTCGAGATTTGCTACAACCGGTGACGAAATTTGCAATGGCCACTACGGGGGTGAGCTACAACGGCGGTGCTCACAGCCGTCGTATGCTGGAAGCCTCCTCGTGAGAAGCTGCAACCTCCTCGTCGGGAGCTGCAACCGGGAATGTCAGGAACTACAACCTCGTGTCGGCGGAGCATCACGGATTGCCGATCACCACAGTCATCATCAATTTTGCCACAACGAGGAGATCCTCTTTGTGAGATCCTTCACCTCCACGGCTTCCCCCCAATCTAGGATCTTTTCTGTCTACGACACGGGAAGCGTGGGTGGGCCAGATCTAAATGCGGGAGGTGCTGCCTCACTTGTGTTGTGTGGCTCGGTGATGTAGAACCACTCCTTCTGCCATGACTTGATGGTGTCGACGAATGTGCCCTTCAGCCATGTGACCCCGTTGAGCTTGCCGATCATCGCCCCTCCAAAGTCAGTCTGCTCGCTGTTAACGACCTTGGGCTTGACATTAAGAACCTTCAGCCATAGGCTGAAGTGGGGTTGGACCCGCAAGAAGGCCTCGCATACCGTGATGAAAGCGAAAAGATGGGTGATACGATTCGGGGGAAGATCGTGAAAATCAAGCTCATAGTAAAACATGATCCCGTGGACAAATGGTTGAAAGGGAAAACTTAAGCCTCTAATGAAATGAGGGACGAAAACTACTCTTTCCCCATCTCTAGGGGTGGGGATAACCTGGTCCTTCTTCGGCGCATGGTGTGCTATGTTCTCTCGGAGATAGCCGCAACTCTTCAACTGCAAAATGTTCTTTTTAGTGATAGAGGAAACCTCCCACTTTCCCTTGGAGCCAGCGCTCGCCATTGCCGGACCGGTGAGGGGATTCAAAAGCTCGGGAGGAGAAGGAGAGCTGGGGCGCTAGAGCTTTGGGATCAGAGAATGGCGATGGTGAGCGAGATCTAAGGGGCGTGAGGAGGCCGAGGAGAAGGAGTCATCGGTAGCCAAGCTATCTTCGGTTAAAGGAAAAGGACAAATTCGCCTCGCAAGCCAGAGCTCGTGTGACATCATCAACGGAGGAAGATGTCGGCATTGGAGGCTAGTTTGGGGGATACTGAGGGAGTACGGGTTTAGGGGGTCCTTGGGCCGCCCACCTATCCTCATGGGTCGGACTCTCTCGCATGTTCGACTGCTCGCATAAGTATTGGATTCGAGATAGACTCTTCCGAAGACTTGGCATCTAATCCAAGGAGATGTAGTAATCGGCATATTCCTTCTGTGTTGTAACTGACCTCGTGTAAACTTCGACACCCTTGGAATCGATATAAGCCTCGGGCCATAGCTCATAAGACACATCAAGCTCATTACGATTAGGGTTTAGATCACAACATTGATCTCGTAGTAGATCAACTCTGTACTTTGTACTACCCCATCAATAAAAACAAGAGCAGGATGTAGGGTTTTACCTCCATCAAGAGGGCCCGAACGTGGGTAAAACGTTCTCTGCATCGTCTCTTGTTACCCATCGACCTTAGATCCACAGTTCGGACCCCCTACTCGTGATTGGTCGGTTTTGACACCGACACCGGGCGTGTCGTCGTGCGGAGGAGGTGTACACCAATGGGTACTTTGTGGGGAAGGTCAAAGGCTCTAGGCGCCTCATCGCTCCATGGAGGTGGGCCGATAAGCTCGAGCGTGCCACTGACGAGGAGCTCCTGTGGGGGCCCAACCAAATGGCAAGATCGTTCGCGCTCGTCCCCCAGCAAGAGGCAGATCGGTACGTCAAGCGCTGCGAGGCAGAGGAGGCGGATTACTACCTACGCGCTCGGAAGACACCGCGCACGAGGGAGTTGCTTGTGAGGGGCTGCCGAAATACTACCCCCATGAGCGATTATTAGTTTTAGTATTGTTCGTTTTCAGTTTTATGCACTATACATAGTAGTTAAGTATCATCACGTATTGCGAGAGCCTAGCGACGAGCGCGTTGGCATCGAGTGGGGCGCGGACAAGGCGAATGGTGCGACCTGCTACTGCAACAAAAGACCTTCCAACGGCGCAAGAAACAAGCGTGCTGACGGGAGACTATTCTTGTCTTGATACTCCTCAGCAACGGCACCAGGAGTCCTTCTGCCACGGCTACGCCTTTAGGGACTTCCTAGGCAAATATGCAAAGGATTCCCCCGTGGCCTTGGAGCCTTGCGTTGGTGTTCCCTCGAAGCGGAAAGGGTGATGTAGCACAGCGGTGGTAAGTATTTCCCTCAGTTTTGAGAACCAAGGTATCGATCCAGTGAAGGAATATCACAAGTGCATGCAAAAACACAAAGAGCTTGCTCCCAACGCTATGAAGGGGTTGTCAATCCCTTATAGATTGTTTGCCAAGTGAGAACTGAAAGCAACAAAGTAACAAAGCAAAGTAAAAGTGAAAGTGGAAACGATAGGTGTGAATAGACCCGGGGGCCGTAGTGTTCACTAGTGGCTTCTCTCATGAAAGCAAGTAGACGGTGGGTGAACGAATTACTGTCGAGCAATTGATAGAACCGAGCAAAGTCGTGACGTTATCAATGGCAATGATTATATCTATAGGCATCACGTCCAAAACAAGTAGACCGATACTTTCTGCATCTACTACTATTACTCCACACGTCGACCGCTATCCAGCATGCATCTAGTGTATTAAGTTCATGAGAACAGAGTAACGCCTTAAGCAAGATGACATGATGTAGATGGACAATCTCATATCTATGGTAAAGCCCATCTTGTTACCCTTGATGGCAACAACACGATGCGTGCCTTGCTGCCCTTTCTGTCACTCGGAAAGGTCACCACACGGTATGAACCCAAAACCAAGCACTTCTCCCATTGCAAGAATCATAGATCTAGTTGGCCAAAGAAAACCCAAGACTCGGAGAGACTTACAAGGATATCAAATCATGCATATAAGAAATCAACAAAGACTCAAATATATATCATAGATAATCTGATCACAAATCCACAATTCATTGGATCTCGACAAACACACCGCCAAAGAGGATTATATCGGATAGATCTCCATGAAGATCATGGAGAACTTTGTATTGAAGATCCAAGAGAGAGAAGAAGCCATCTAGCTACTAACTACGGACCCGTAGGTCTGAAGTGAACTACTCACGAGTCATTGGAGGGGCGATGATGTTGATGAAGAAGCCCTCCAACTCCAAAGTCCCCTCCGGCAGGGCACCGGGAAGGGTCTCCAGATGAGATCTCACGGAAACGGAAGCTTGCGGCGGCGGGAAAGTGTTTTCGTGGATGCCTTGATTTTTTCTGGATTTTTAGGGAATTTATAGGCCAAAGATCTAGGGCACGGGAGCGCCACGGGCCCCACAAGCTTGGTTGCCGCGGCATCCCCCCTCGCCGCGGCAACAGGGCTTGTGGGCTCCCTGTGGGCCCACTTGCTTGGCCCTCAAGCCTCCCGATCTTCTTCCGTTCTAGAAAAAAATCATTTTGGGGATTTTATTCCGTTTGGACTCCATTCCAAAATCAGATCTGAAAAGAGTCAAAAACACAGAAAAAACAGGAACTGGCACTTGGCACTGAGTTAATAGGTTAGTCGCAAAAAAGATATAAAAGGTAAACAAAACATCCAAAGTTGACAAGATAACAGCGTGAAACCATCAAAAATTATAGATACGTTTGAGACGTATCAAGCATCCTCAAGCTTAACTCCTGCTCGTCCTCGAGTAGGGAAGTGATAAAGAATGAATTTTTGATGCTTTCATGCTACCTAGCATAAATATCCTTTGTAACTCCTCTTATGTGACGTGAATGTTCAGATCCATTAGATTCGAAACAATAGTTTGCTATTGACGTGGAGACAATAATAATTCAAGCAAACTAGCAAGGTAATCATGAACTTTCAAAACAACAAGGCCAAAAGAAAGTTATCCCTACTAAATCATATAGTCTGGCTATGCTCTATCATCATTGCACAACGAATTTAAATCATGCACAACCCCGGTATTGGCCAATTAATTGTTTTCACACCTTTACTTTCTCAAACTTTTTCAACTCTCACGCAATACATGAGCGTGAGCCATGGTTTTAGCACTATAAGTGGTGTGGAGTGTGGTGGAGGTTGCAAGAAAAACAAGGAGAAGATGGTCACATTAACTAGGCATATCAATGAGCTGTGGACATGCTCATCAATAGATATCAATGTGAATGAGTAGGGATTGCCATACAAATGATGCACTAGAGCTAAGAGTATGTGAAAGCTCTTAAAGAAAACTAGTGGGTGTGCATCCAACTTGATTGCTCACGAAGACCTAAGGCAATTTTGAGGAAGCCTATCATTGGAATATACAAGCCAAGTTATATAATGAAAATTTCCCACTAGCTATATGGTGGTGACAAAACGAGAGACTCTCAATCATGAAGATCATGGTGCTTAATATGCACAAGTGTGGAAAAGTGGTAGCATTGTCCCTTCTCTCTTTTTCTCTCATTTTTTTTGGATGGGCTCTTTGGCCTTTTTTTTGGTGGGCATCGTTGGCCTCTTTTATTTCCTCACATGGGACAATGCTCCATCAATGACGATCATCACACTTACAACTCAAAACTTAGAGCAACGATGACTCTATATGAAATGCCTTATGTAGTGTGCCTTGACAATGATCTAGCATGGCATGGACATTAATGGAAACATCATGCTAGCTATCTTACGATCATGCAATGGCAATGTAGACGTGGTGGCACATGTCATGGTGGTAGTTGCATGGCAATATATCTCGGAATGACTTTGAAAAAGTCATAGTAGGTAGGTATGGTGGCTGTATTGAGGGAGGCTAATGGTGGGTTTTGTGCACCGGCGGAAGTTGCACGGCACTAAAGAAGATAATGATGGTGGAAGGTGAAAGTGCATCTAAACCATGGACTCAACATTAGTCATGAAGAACTCATATACTTTTTGCAAAAGTTTTATTAGTAATCGAAACAAAGCATTCAACGCATACTCCTAGGGGAAGGGTTGGTAGGTATAAACCATCGCGTGATCCCGACCGTCACACAAAGAATGACAATCAATAGACTAATCATGCTCAGACTTCATCACATAGCGGTTCACCATACGTGCATGCTACGGGAATTACTAACTTCAACGCAAGTATTTCTAGATACACAACACCTTACTAGCATAACTTCAATATTACCATAACCACAACTCAAAACTAGTTGAGATGAATCAAGCTTCTCTAACTATTCAATGCACATGAAGGTGGAAGTTTTCGTATCCCTTTGGATAACTACCCCTTTTGAGACTACTTTCATAACATAGATCAAATACCAAGCCACGCACCGCCGTGCTCTAAAAGGTACAAGTGAAGCACATAGAGCAAAATCAACTAGCTCAAAAGATATAAGTGAAGCACATGTGAGCTGAATTGTCTAACCAAAGGATATAAGTGAAGCTCGACAAAATCACGGTGAGTGCATGTCTCTCTCTCTAGGTGTGCAGCAAGGATGATTTTGACACAGCAAAAATAAAAGACTCCTACGATACAAGACGCTCCAAGCAAAACACATAACATGTGGTGAATAAAAATATAGCCCCAAGTAAGGTTACCGATGGATTGAAGACGAAAGAGGGGATGCCTTCCCGGGGCATCCCCAAGCTTAGGCTTTTACGGCATCCTTGAATCATCTTGGGGTGCCGTGGGCATCCCAAAGCTTGAGCTCTTGCCACTCTTTATCTTTTTGTCCATAAGAACTTCACCCAAAACTTGAAAACTTCACAACACGAAACTTAAACAGGAACTCGAGATAACATTAGAATAAGAAAGCAAACCACCACTTCATTAGGTACTCTAGCAAACTTAAATTCTACTTATGTTGATGTTGGGTTACTGTATTTTCAATCTTCCATGGCTAATGCCCCCCGATACTGTCCATAGTTTCATCAAAATAAGCAACCAACACAACAAAAATAGAATTTGTTAACAGCAGACCAGTCTGTAGCAATCTGTATACTTCGTATACTTCTGGTACTTAAAAAAATCTAAAAAATTACGACAGTCTGAAAAATTTGCGTGGCAATCAGCAACAAAAATAATCAACTCAAAATCTCTTAAAAAAATTCTTTTCGTGAGCAGAAAGTTTCTGACTTGTCTAGCATGACCAAACGATCATCCCCAAGACTAATCATAACGGTTTTGCTTGGCACAAACGCAAAAAGAAACACAAAAAACACAATCATAACAGAATTATGAAAGTGTGGAAAACACAAAACAGAAAGAAAAAGGATAGATTCGTTGGGTTGCCTCCCAACAAGCGCTATTGTTTAACGCCCTTAGCTAGGCATAAGGTGATGGAATCACGTATAGTCATCCTTGGTGCTCAAACCATAAGTAGCCCTCATCATAGATTCATAAGGCAATCTTATTTTCTTTCTAGGAAAGTGCTCCATGTCCTTCTTTAGAGGAAATTGAAATCTAATATTCCCTTCCGTCATATCGATGATAGCACCAATAGTCCTGAGGAAAGGTCTACCAAGAATAATGGGACATGAAGGATTGCAATCTATGTCAAGTAACATGAAATCCACGGGTACATAGTTATTATTTGCAACAATAATAACATCATCGATCCTTCCCATGGGTTTCTTGACAGTAGAATCCGCAATATGCAAATTAAGAGAACACTCTTCAATCTCATGAAAACCAAGAATATCACATAAAGACTTTGGAATCGCGGAAACACTAGCACCCAAATCACACAAAGCATTGCACTCATAGTTTTTGATCTTGATTTTGATAGTAGGTTCCCACTCATCATGAAGTTTTCTAGGTGTAGAGACTTCTAGTTCGAGCTTCTCTTCAAGAGATTTCATCATAGCATCTACGATATGCGTGGTAAAGGCTTTGCTTTGGCTATAAGCATGTGGAGAGTTTGCAATGGATTGCATCAAAAAATGCATTCAAACAAGGAGCAACTATCATAATTGAATTCCTTGAAATCCAAAGTGGGAGTTTCATTACTACCCAAAATTTTGATTTCTTCTACTCCACTCTCCACACCTTTATCATCAAGATAGGTGGACTCCGAATCATTGGGGCGTTTTTCAACCAAAGTGGATTCATATCCAGCCCCTTCATCAATAGGTTTGACACACAAAAACAAAGATTCAAGGGGAGTCACACCAAGCATTTTAAGATCTTCGTGATTTGCATCACTAGAACGCACCCTTTTAAACCATACATGCCTAGCGCAAATTTGGGCGGTTCTTTCTTTGCTCTCATTCATGGAGACACGCATAGCTTTCAAAGTTTCATCCAAGTTGACCTTGGGAGGAGCACATCTAACTTCCAAAGCATCAATATCACAAGACATCCTATCAACGCTCTTAGCCAAATCGTCAATTTTGAGTAGTTTTTCCTCTATGGACGCATTGAAAATCTTTTGAAAGTTGAGGAACTATTTGATATTACTCTCTAAATCAGAGTGTAATTTGTTATGATTTCCATAACCGTTGTTGTAGGAATTGCCATAATTGTTAGAGGAGTTACTAGGAAAAGGCCTAGGAACATAGTTTCCTCTAAAAGCATTGTTGTTGCCAAAATTGTTCCTACCAACAAAGTTAACGTCCAAACTAGCGTTGCTACTCTCAATCAAGGAAGATAGTGGCATGTCATTAGGATCTAAAGGAGCATTTCTACTAGCAACCAAATTCATCAAATCGTCCATTTTAGCACTAAGCGAGTTAATTTCTTCTATAGCGTGTACCTTTTTGCTAGCAGGTGACCTTTCAGTGTGCCATTGAGAGTAGTTGGTCATGATATTGTCTAGGACTTTTGTAGCGTCTCCTAACGTGATTTCCATGAACGTTTCACCTGAGGCGGAGTCCAAGATATTGCGAGAAGCGAAATTCAAACCAACGTAAAAGATTTGTATAATCATCCACAAACTCAAGCCATGAGCGGGACTATTTCTAATCATAAGCTTCATCCTCTCCCAAGATTGTGCAACGTGTTCATGATGAAGTTGCTTGAAATTCATGATATCGTTACGTAAGGAGATAATCTTAGCCGGCGGAAAATACTTGGATATGTAAGCATCTTTGCACTTATCCAAGAATCGATAGTATTTTTAGGCAAAGAAGAAAACCAAGTTTTTGCGCGATCTCGCAACAAGAAAGGAAAAAGCTTCAACTTAATACTCTTTTATTTTTCATATCGCAAAGCTCAATGAAGGTATTGAGATGGGATGCGACATCTTCACTAGGAAGGCCAGAGATTGCTCTTTCATAACAAGATTCAGCAAAGCTGCGTTGATTTCATACGATTCCGCACTAGTGGCGGGAGCAATCGGAGTACTAATAAAATAATTATTATTGGTACTCGAGAAGTCGCAAAGTTTGGTGTTTTCAGCCATGATGACTTCAACAAACAAACAAGCACACAAGCAAGCAAGAAAACTGGTAAAGGAAAGCGGCAAAGGGCAAAAGAAAGCGGCGAAGGAAAATGGCAAAAAGGCAAAAGAAAAAGGCAAATGAAAACGGCAAATGTGAAGTGGGGGAGAGGAAAACGAGAGGCAACTGGCAAAAAAATTAAATGCAAGAGATGAGTTGTGAGACCTACTTGGATAGATCTCTCCTTCCTCGGCAACGGCGGCAGAAATACTTCTCCTACTACAACAAAAGACCTTCGAACGGCGCCAGAAACAAGCGTGCTGACGGGAGACTATTCTTGTCTTGATACTCCTCAGGAACGGCACCAGGAATCATTTTGCTACAGCTACACCTTTAGGGACTTCCTAGGCAAATATGCAAAGGATTCCCCCGTGGCCTTGGAGCCTTGCGTTGGTGTTCCCTCGAAGTAGAAAGGGTGATGTAGCACAACGGTGGTAAGTATTTCCCTCAGTTTTGAGAACCAAGGTATCGATCCAGTGAAGGAATATCACAAGTGCCTGCACAAACACAAAGAGCTTGCTCCCAACGCTATGAAGGGGTTGTCAATCCCTTATAGATTGTTTGCCAAGTGAGAACTGAAAGCAACAAAGTAACAAAGCAAAGTAAAAGCAAAAGTGAAAACGATAGGTGTGAATAGACCCGAGGGTCGTAGTGTTCACTAGTGCCTTCTCTCAGGAAAGCAGGTAGACAGTGGGTGAACGAATTACTGTCCAGCAGTTGATAGAACTGCGCAAAGTCATGACGTTATCTATGGCAATGATTATATCTATATGCATCACGTCCAAAACAAGTAGACCGATACTTTATTCATCTACTACTATTACTCCACACGTCGACCGCTATCCAGCATGCATCTAGTGTATTAAGTTCATGAGAACAGAGTAATGCCTTCAGCAAGATGACATGATGTAGATGGACAATCTCATATCTACGATAAAGCCCATTTTGTTACCCTTGATTGCAACAACACGATGCGTGCCTTGCTGCCCTTTCTGTCACTCGGAAAGGTCACCACACGGTATGAACCCAAAACCAAGCACGTCTCACATTGCAAGAATCATAGATCTAGTTGGCCAAACAAAACCCAAGACTCGGAGAGACTTACAAGGATATAAAATCATGCATATAAGAAATCAACAAAGACTCAAATATATATCGTAGATAATCTGATCACAAATCCACAATTCATCGAATCTCGACAAACACACCGCCAAAGAGGATTACATCGGATAGATCTCCATGAAGATCATGGAGAACTTTGTATTGAAGATCCAAGAGAGAGAAGAAGCCATCTAGCTACTAACTGCGGACCCGTCGGTCTGAAGTGAACTACTCACGAGTCATTGGAGGGGCGATGATGTTGATGAAGAAGCCCTCCAACTCCAAAGTCCCCTTCGGCAGGGCACCGGGAAGGGTCTCCAGATGAGAGCTCGCGGAAACGGAAGCTTGCGGCGGCGGAAAAGTGTTTTCGTGGACGCCCTGATTTCTTCTGGATTTTTAGGGAATTTATAGCCCAAAGACCTAGTGCAGGGGAGCGCTAGGGGGTTGCCGCGGCCTCCCCCCTCGCCGCAGCAACAGGGCTTGTGGGCTCCCCGTGGGCCCACTTGCTTGGCCCTCAAGCCTCCCGATCTTCTTCCGTTCTGGAAAAAAATCATTTTGGGGATTTTATTCCGTTTGCACTCCGTTCCAAAATCAGATCTGAAAAGAGTCAAAAACACAGAAAAAACAGGAACTAGCACTTGGCACTGAGTTAATAGGTTAGTCCCAAAAAATATATAAAAGGTAAAAAAAACATCCAAAGTTGACAAGATAACAACGTGAAACCATAAAAAATTATAGATACGTTTTAGACGTATCACGACCCATGCCAATGGCACGACGGGTGTCCGGTTCAAGTACGGCACGACCGGCCTGTGGGCAAGTATGCCGCAGACGGCCTTATCCCACTCCTGGAGAGGAATGGGGGTACTGACGGGACATGTACCCAGCTACGATGCATTGTCGACAGCAGGCAAGCGCCGGTGGATCCGCTCTTGATGTGTGGTGCGTCGCGCCTCTCGCTCCGCGACACTCCAACGATCTTGCTGTGCAGTGAGGCGCATCCTATCGGCGAGGACGCTCGTAGCTTGCTCTATGGCGCACCATCGATCATGTTGTGCGGCGAGCTGTAGCCTCTTTGCGTTGTTATGCCTATCTTGATCCACGACCCTGAAGCGTCGTGCGCATAGGATATGCTCAACCCTGGCGATGACGTGCACCACGACGTCATCAATCACGTTGCCCGAAGTGCCTCGGCCTCAACAGGTCATGGTGCCTTCTCGTTTTCCTTGTCGATGACACTGATGGCAGAGGCGGCGCTTCCGTGGGTTAGCGCACTAGAGGCCCCTGGCGTGGTCTGGTGTCTAGTGGGCCCTCAGGCAGCTCCTCAACCGCCTCTAAGCTCTATAAACAACCCAATATTCAGAAAACCCTAGAGGAGTCAACAAAAAATTGTTTCAGCCGTCGCAAGTTCCACAACCATGAAATCCAATCTAAAGCTCGTTCCGGAGAGGAATACGATCACGTAGGAGTTCACCATCCTCATTGGTGTTCCTCCGATGATGCGTGAGTAGTTCACATCATACCTACAAGTGCGTAGGCAGTAGGTAGATGGATTTCTCTCTGTTTTTGTTTCTCAAGACAATGGTCTCTTGGAAATCCATATAATGTAATTCTTTGTTTTGCGGTGTGTTTATTGGGATCCCATGAATTGTAAGTTTATGATCAAATCTATGAAAACATATTCATGCTTGATTATTATAGCCTCATATTTCTTCTTTGATATTTGGTTTTTGTCTAGATAACTTGATCTTTTATCTTGCAATGGGAAGAGGTGCTTTGTGATGAGTTTCATCTTGCGGTGCTCAATCCGAGTGACACAAAGAGACATGACACACATGTATCATTACTATCAAGGATTAAACAGTGGGGGTATATTCCTACATGAATAGATCTTTTCTACATCATGTCATCGTTCCTCACGCATTACTTCATTTCTCCATGAACTCAATACACTAGAGGCATGCTCGATAGCGATCGATGTGTGGAGTAATAGAGGTATGTGAAGGCAGAATGCGGTCTAGTTATCTTGCACGTGATGCCTATATACATGATCATTGTCTGGAATATCGTCATAATTATTTGTTCTTCTATCGTTTGTCCAACAGTAATTTGTCTACCCACCGTTTGCTATTTTCTCGAGAGAAGCCACTAGTGAAGTCTATGGCCCTCGGGTCTACTTCACATCATCTATTTGCAATCTCTACTTTGCTATTTGTGTTTCTACTTTATTTGCTCTTTTGTTTTCAAGTCTATATTATCAAAAAACCCAAAAATACCTTGTTGTGTTCTATTTTATATCACTCTTATTTGCATCTATCAATCTATCCTTACTTTACCCAGGAGGGATTGATACCCCCTCCATGCATTGGGTTGCGAGGATTTGCTATTTGTGTGAGTTGTTGCTTACATAGTCTTTTGGATCTTCCTACTGGATTGATACATTGGTTTCTTATCTGAGGGAAATACTTGTCGTCGCTGTGCTACATCACCCTTTAAGCTTGGAGGGAAACCAACACATCGGTGAGGCTAAGCACTGTTTCCCGATGATATGTGGCTATTCTATGATGTTTGAGTAGATCTCTTTTGTCCTACAGGTTAATTGTAATATGATGTTATTGATACGAGTTTTGTGTTGATATGGTGTTGTCCTAAGGTGCCTTCCATGAGGCGCATACGTGAAGGATACAAGCTAGAGGGTTTGCAATCTCTACCTAATAATAAAGCGCTATTGCTTTTATCGGAAAACCCGTCGTGTCCGTTTTGCAAAAAATCCCCTGTTGTTTTGGCTATTCAACCCGCACTCTAGATGTAAGTTATTCGTACGCAACGCCCCCGTCGCCCCCAACCCACTGCGTCTGCCACCTGAGAGGTGGTGATCTCCGCTGGTCGGCATCCAGATCCCCAGCGACTGCGAGGTGGCGACGGACATGGTGTTGGTCGCTAGCAGGGAGTAAGCGGAGGCGCGGCACGCGGGGCTCCCACTCCTGTGTGTGTGTGTGGCGATGCAAGGAAACGGCGGGATCTCGTGCAACCATCCGAAGTGGATTGGATCCGCGGCAAGAGGTGGGGCTTCATGCTTGCAGATGGGGGCAGCACGGACGTTGAGCACCCGCAAGGGCATGTTGCAGAGCACATAGTATGGCAAGAAAAGATTTTATTGGAGGAGAATTGGTATGAAGGCAGAGCGAGTGGCGCCGGCAGATCTCCGCCTCAACTTATGTCGCGCAGCTGCATGAGATGGACACATGCGGTCGTGCGACCTCTGGTGAGTAGATGGCGAGGTCATGTCATCTGCCAGGCGAGATTGGGAAGGAGTGGGAAGTCTTCACCTGCGGCAACAGGTGGCGGAACAGGCGAGGCCGATCTGACCTGCTCTCTCTTTTGTTTGTCTCCAAGTAGGACAAAGAAGCACAAAGTCATTTGCCTCCTAAAAACTAATATGAACTAACCAATCTCTCTCCCTCACTACTGGAATTCAGAATTTTGTCGTGTGCTTGGCCTTTACCGCCAGCTGACACATGGCAAAGGTACTCTTTGCCGTCAGCTGACACAGTGCTGACGGCAAAGAGGTGGCTGATGGCAAAACTTTATTTTGCGTCGGCCACCTCTTTGCTGTCCGCTGGCGGACGGCAAAGAAGCCCTGCACGGACGGCAAAGCCCCCCCCCAAACGGCCGAAACCCCACCCCACCCACCCCTCCCCTTTGTCGTCTGCCTGGGGGCCTTTGTCGTCTGATACATCTCCATCGTATCTACTTTTCCAAACTCTTTTGCCCTTGTTTTGGACTCTAATTTGCATGATTTGAATACAACTAACCTGGACTGACGTTGTTTTCAGCAGAATTGCCTTGGTGTTGTTTTTGTGCAGAAATCAAAGTTCTCCAAACGTCCTGAAAATTTACGGGGAGCATTTTTGGAAAATATGAAAAATATCTGCGCCAAGATCCACTTGAGGGGGTGGGCCAGTGGGCCACAAGCCCTCCCTCCGCCACCCCCCTGGTGGCGGTGGGCAAGCTCGTGGGGCCCACACGGGTCTGCCGCCCCCAACCTCAGGTCTATAAGTTCACTTTCGTCCCAGAAAAAATAAAAAGAGAAGATTTCGTCGCGTTTGCCATACGGAGGCGCCGCCACAACCTGTTCTTCATCTGGAGGGCAGATCTGGAGTCCGTTTTGGGCTCTGGAGAGGGGAAATCGTCGCCATCGTCATCATCAACCTTCTTCCCTCTCTAATTCCATGAAGCTATTCGTCGTTTGTGAGTAATCTATTCGTAGGCTCGCTGGGCGGTGATGAGTAGGATGAGATCTATCATGTAATCGAGTTAGTTTCGATGGGGATTGATCCCTAGTATCCACTATGTTCTGAGATTGATGTTGCTACTACTTTGCCATGCTTAATGCTTGTCACTAGGGCCCGAGTGCCATGATTTCAGATCTGAAATTATTATGTTGTCACCAAGATATGTGTGTTTTAGATCCGATCTTGCAAGTTGTAGTTACCTACTATGTGTTATGATCCGGCAACCCCGGAGTGACAATAACCGGAACCACTCCCGGTGATGATCATAGTTTGAGGAGTTCATGTGTTCACCAAGTGCTAATGCGTTGGTCCGGTTCTTTATTAAAAGGAGAACCTTAATATCCCGTAGTTTCCTTTTGGACCCCGCTGCCACGGGAGGGATGGACAATAGATGTCATGCAAGTTCTTTTCCCTAAGCACGTATGATGACACACGGAATGCATGCCTAAATCACATTGACGAATGGGAGCTAGACACATATCTCTTCGTGTTATAAATGTTGCATGATGAATATCATCCAAACAAATCACCGACCCATTGCCTACGAGTTTGTCCTACTGCTGTTGTTACTTGTCTTGCTCTGCTGCTGTTACTTGTCTTGCTCTGCTGCTACTGTTGCTACTACTGTCGCTTGCCATTGCTGCTACCTGCTACAATCTTGATCGCTGGTCGTTGCTGGGAACTGAAAATTTCCGTCAACGAGGCAACTTGGCGCCATTGATACAATCATTAGAAATAGTCTGCCGTGTCAACAGATTGTTTCTCACACCGTTGTTATCATACTACTTTGCTGTTACTACTTTGCTTGAAGATACTAATCTTTCAGGTGTGGTTGAATCTGATAAATTCAGTTGCTAATACTCGAGAGTATCCTCTCACCTCCTGTCTGGCGAATCAACAAATTTGGGTCGAATACTCTACCCTCGAAAACTGCTACGATCCCATGCGCTGGTGGGCCGTCAACAACATTCTTCTAGTTTCGATTGCCGGAGAGTGCTAGCAGCATTCTTCTGGTGCCGTTGCAAGGGAAGGTCTGCTATTACAGAGTCAACATTTTTCTGGCGCCGTTGCCGGGGAGGTATTGCTATATTCTCTGAGTTACTTGGGATTTATATCTGCTGATCACTATGAAGAATCTGAAGGATCCAAAAACCAAAGTCTTGCCCTCAACTACGAGGGGGGGTAAGGAATTTCCATCTAGCTCTTCACTTGATTCACCTTCAGTTATGAGTAAGTTTGCGACATCACCTCCTGCTAGAAATCTTGATATGTCGCCTGTGCTTGATGATGCTTATGATGCTAGTGCTAGAGATGCTATGCTTGATACTGCTAGAGATGCTATGCTTGATACTGCTTTGCCTGATGATGCTAGAGATGCTATTTTGCCTGATGATGCTATGCTTGATACTGCTAGAGATACTAATTTGCCTGATGTTCCACTAGGGGTATTCCTTGATGCTCATATTGCTAGAGTTACTGCCAATGCTCGTGATGCTTCTGAAACTGCCGATACTATTGAGTTAGAACCTGGTTTTGCTCCTGTTAGATCTAGCTCTCCTAGATATGAATTGCCTGATATACCTGAGGGTTACGTTATGGAGGGAGAGATAGCTGAGTATTTTCTTGCATGTAAGGATGCCTATGACGCTGAGAAATTACTTCTCAAGTGGAAGGAAAAATCTCTGAAAGCTAGGATTAAATACGAGCCGAAGTTTGCCACTTCACCTATCTTTATCATCGATAAGGATTATGAATTCTCTGTCGATCCTGAGATAATCTCTCTAGTCAAATCTGATCCTTTTCACGGTTATGAGTCTGAGACGGTCGTAGCCCATCTTGCCAAACTACACGATATAGCCACCCTTTTCACTAATGAGGAGAAGATCCGCCACTACTATGTCCTTAAGCTGTTTCCTTTCTCTCCAAAGGATGACGCTAAAGCCTGGTTCACCTCTCTTGCTCCTGGATGTGTGAGTAGTCCCCAGGATATGGTCTATTACTTCTGTGAGAAATATTTCCCTACGCATAAGAAGCAAGCTGCCTTGCAGGAAATATACAACTTTGCTCAACTCCAAGAAGAGAGTCTCCCACAAGCTTGGGGGAGGCTCGTCCAGCTACAAAATGCTTTGCCTGATCACCCTCTTAAGAAGAACGAGATACTTGATATCCTCTATAACGGACTTACCGATGCCTCTAGAGACCACCTAGATAGTTGTGCCGGTTGTGTTTTTAGGGAATGAACTGTTGAACAAGCTGAGACCCTACTGAATAAGATCTTGATCAACGATAATGCTTGGACTATTCCCGAACCACCTCCTAATCCAACTTCGAAGAAAAGAGGTATTCTATTCCTCAGTCCCGAAGATATGCAAGAAGCCAAGAAATCTATGCAAGAGAAAGGCATTAGATCTGAAGATGTCAAAAATCTACCACCTGTCGAAGAGATCCATGGTCTCGATAACCCGATACAGGTAGTAGAAGTGAATTCTCTGCGTAGGTTTGATGAGAGTGATATTCCTTTTGACAAACCTGCTAGCCTATGCTTTGATGAATTTGACAACTTTGTTGCCAAACAACAGAGTTTCAATGATTATGTTAGCAGACATTTGGAACAAAGTACTCGTATGCTTAGCCATTTAAGTGCTTGTGTAGACAGAAATGTCAATGATCTGAAGCTTCTGAGTAAACATGCCTCTATGATTACTACTCAGGTAGAACAAGTACTTAAAGCTCAGAATGACCTGCTCAATGAATTAAATGACAACTTTGTCAGAGTCATTACCAGAGGAGGCAAAATGACTCAGGAACCTTTGTATCCTGAAGGTCATCCTAAGAGAATTGATCAAGATTCTCTAGGAATCAATGCTGATACACCTAGTCATCCTAAGGAGAAGAAGAAGGATGATAGAAGCCTGCATGTTAGTTCACCAAATACTGTCACACGTGAAGAACCTAATGATATTTCTGCGTCTGATGAAGAAACACAATCTGGTGATGAACATGAACCTGGTGACAATATGGACAGTGATGTTCATAATAATGCTCAACCTAGCAATGATGAGGATGTGGAGATTGAACCTTCGGTTAATCCCGATAACCCACAACCTAAGAGATACGATAAGAATGACTTTACTGCTAGGAAGCATGGTAAAGGAAGGGAACCATGGGTTCAGAGATCTATGCCCTTTACTCCTAAGCCATCCAAGAAAAAGGATGATGAGGATTTTGAGCGTTTCGTTGAGATGATAAGACCCATCTATCTGCAGATGCGGTTAACTGATATGCTCAAGATGTCTCCGTATGCCAAGTACATGAAAGATATCGTAACTAATAAACGGAAGATACCAGATCTTGAGATCTCCATCATGCTTGCCAACTACACTTTTAAAGGTGGAACTCCTAAGAAACTTGGTGATCCCGGAGTGCCCACTATACCTTGCTCCATTAAAGGAAACTACGTAAGAACTGCCTTATGTGACCTTGGAGCCGGTGTTAGTGTTATGCCGCTCTCTCTTTATCATATACTTGAATTGGATAAGTTGACACCCACTGAAATTTCTCTGCAAATGGCCGACAAATCAACTGCTTTCCCTATCGGCATTTGCGAGGATGTGCCTGTTGTGGTTGCTAACACCACTATCTTAACAGACTTTGTTATCTTGGATATTCCCGAGGACGATGCCATGGCTGTCATCCTCGGAAGACCCTTTTTAAACACTGCAGGGGCTGTTATAGATTGCAACAAAGGCAATGTCACTTTCCATGTCAACGGTAATGAGCACACAATGCACTTTCTGAAGAAACGATATCAAGTACATTGCATCAATGCTACCGAAAAGACTTCATCGATTCTTATTGGGAGCTTTGAATGCCCTATTCCTCGTGTCAAGATGAAGTATGATTTGATTGTTGGGGAGATAAATATCCCCATTGAGGTGACTTAGTGGCTCTTTGAAAATTCTCCGTTCTCTCTTGCGATTCGAGAAGGTTTTGTCATGAGGACTTGATCAACCCCATTGACGGATTTCTTTCGATGACCATGAAATGGATGAATCAAAGAGTCACATACCTCTGTTTTGAGCTTTTATTTTTTGTTGCTTAGAAGAAAAACGATAGAATTAGTTTAGTTTTTCCTGTTTTCTATTTTAGCGTCCCGGAGAAAAATACCTCGAAAATAAAAGTTCTCCGATGGTCCTGAAAATTTAGTATGATTTTGTGTGGAATTTTTGAAAATTACTGGGCCTGAGAGCTGGCCTGGGGGCCAGACCAGTGGGCCACAAGCCCTGCCACCGCCACCCCCTGGTGGCGGAGAGCAATCTTGTGGGGCCCACAGGGACCCCCTCCACTCATTCCAGCTCCGAGCCTCTTCTTCCACCTCCAGAAAAAATTGTTTCGCAGCTCAAACCCGTGTTCTTGCTCATTTGGCTGTGATTTTTGATCTCCTTGCTCAAAGCACCATTCTCCGAACCGTTTTGGGGAAATTACTCCTTGAGCTAGAAAAAGGTAAAGATGAGGAGGTTCTTGAGAGGCTCTTCAAGCCATAACCCTAAGGAGGATGAGAAGAACCACCCCAAGTACGTAGTCCCTCGAGTCACAGAAGTTCGAGCGTGCGAGTGGCCAAGTGATGAATTCTTGCGCGCCGCTGGGCTTTATGAAGACTTTTATTACTTGGTGGAGAACGCAGGTCTTACTGCATTCGTTGCAGATAAGTGCTCACAATACCTCCTCCTCACCAATATTTTTGTTCAAAGCTTCAACTTTTATCCGAGGAAGAATCCTCCCATGGTTGAGTTCATGATATACGATGTTCCCCAGTGCATGACACTACATGATTTTTGCAATGTATGCAAATTACCTTATGTTGGGGATATCCGTGACCCTCGTCCACGGGACTTGGAGGATTTCATTGGTACTATTGCTGTTGGAGAGGAGAGAGGAGTGTCCCGCGCTAGAATTGCTAGCATACATTTTCCTATGCTTCGATACTTCTCACTATTTGTGGGAAAATGTTTGATTGGCCGTGGAGAGGCTGGATCACTTAGTTCTCCAGACCTTGCGGTTTTGCGTGAGGGCCTTTATAACGATAAGACTTATAACCTAGGTGCTATAGTGGCCCAGCGGTTGAACATCAACCGTTCCAAGGGTGTCGTCTATGGAGGTATCTACGTTACCCGTCTTGCCAGGCACTTTGAGATACCCATTAGACCGGGAGAGGAAGGAGAGATGCTTCTCCTTGAGAAATATCTGGATTATGACAGCATGGTTCGCCATGATTTTCTGGATAGAGATGCTAGTAGCCGGATGATTTATAACCTGGTATTTACTCAGGGTACTCGAGAGACTATTACTTTGCCCGCTCCTTCTTTGTTTGATCTTCATGCAGGCAGGTACACTATTATGCCCTCGGACATCTACGCATATTGGGGCTTGGCCCAACCACAGGCGCCCGTGCCCGAGCCGCCAGTCGAGTACCAGACGCTAGTTTATCAGTGGGAGCCAGAGGAGCTCACAGAGCAGTGGCATCCACAGTCTGCTCCGGAGTATCCTGGAGCTGGTGATTTCCCACCATGGGAGTAGACCAAGCTAGGCCAAAAGCCTAAGCTTGGGGGAGTACGTGTTCTCACTGACTTTACATTCATGCTTATGCTTTCACTTTGTTAGCCGGTGTTCACACTTTGCCACTGTATTATTCATGCTAGTTTATTTTCGTTTTCTTGTTTTCTTGTTCTGTGTCCTTTTGAGAAAACCTAAAAAGATTTTTCTTTCTTCTTTTGCTTGTTGGGAGCTTTCCCGTGTAAATAGTTTTCTTTTTCTTTGGGTAAAGGTAGAAGATATTGGTTGCAATGTTTAGTGGTTCTTGCATGCTTAACTGTTTAGCTTTCAAAGAGCCATATTACTTTGTCTTCTCCTTTGTGTTTGCGTGCAGATTCAGCTTAGTCCAATGCACGAGCACTCTTATTATTTTTCACATCGTTCGATCGTGCAAGTGAAAGGCAATAATGATGACATATGATGAAGTGACCGAGACTGAAAAGCTGGTATGAACTCTATCTATTTTATTTTTGTAAATATGACTAGCTTGTCGACCCAGATTCAGCTTTGTTGTGAGAGAACCATGTTTGCAATGACAACTTAGAGATCATAGTTTCTGATGCCATGCTTATTTAGCCGAGAGCTTATAATAGTTTGTCTTGAATGCCAACATAGATTTTGAAATGACTATGATGTAGTATGATAGGATGGTATTCTCCTTTGAATGTTTCAAGTGGCTTGACTTGGCGCATGTTCATGCATGTAGTTGAAACAAAATCAACATAGCCTCTATGATGTTCGTGTTCATGGTGATTTATATCCTGTTCATGCTTGCATTCAATGTTAGTGAAACTCATTGCATCTTGATGACTGTTGTCGCTCTCTAGTTGGTCGCTTCCGAGTCTTTTGCTAGCCTTCACTTGTACTAAGCGGAATACTGCTTGTGCATCCACTTCCATAAACCCAAAAGTTTTTCCATGAGAGTCCACCATACCTACCTATTTGCGGTATCTACCTGCCGTTTCAAGTAAATTTGCATGTGCCACTCTCTAAACCTTCAAGAAATAATCTATTTTGCATGCCCGAACCGCTCATGTGGTGACAGGGGGCTATTGGTATCTTCCATGCTAGGAGTGTTATCCTCGACATGTGTTTATTCACTATCATTCATGAGAAAGGGGCTGGCACGCTTAAATCGAAAACATAACTGTAAAACAAGACTCCCCCCGGATTGATGTTAGTATGGACGGTACCCGAGGATTCGGCTAGCCGTGGAGTGTGATTGATTGGTGGTGGGGGAGTTAAAACTTTACTTTTCTGTTTGGGAACCGCCTATAGCATGAGTAGCATGGAATATATTGAGAACTCTTGGTCATTGCGTTGACAATGAAAGCATGCCACCCAAAATTATTATCTCTGTTTTCAAAGCTTGAGCTCTGGCACCTCTGCAAATCAATGCTTCCCTCTGTGAAGGGCATGTCTATTTATTTTCCTGTTGAGTCATCCTCCTCTTTTATAAGCACCAATTAGAGAGCACCTCTGTCATTTTTATGCTTTGCTTTTGATTGATATTTAGTATGACTATGACTGGATCTTCGTTGCTATGAATTACAATGTTTAGTCAGCCCTTGATCTTTGAAAGTGCTCTGCATTTATGTTTTGCGGTCTCAGAAAGAGCTAGCGAGATACCACCTATTCATATTGCTTCATGCTTGTTTTGATTGAAGTGTTGGTATTTGAAACTCATTATTATTTGCTCGTTAGCTGATTATGCCATTGATAATAGTTTACCGTGAGACCTTTGTGTCATTTGCTTATGTGGTTAACTTGTGTTCTTTCTGAAATTCTGGTTATGAGTTAGACATAGTTGCAACAACAAGATCAAACAGAGTTTGTTAAAGTTTTTCTTTCTCTCTAAGTTTGTCAACTGAGTTGCTTGAGGACAAGCAAGGTTTTAAGCTTGGGGGAGTTTATATGTCTCCATCGTATCTACTTTACCAAACTCTTTTGCCCTTGTTTTGGACTCTAATTTGCATGATTTGAATGGAACTAACCTGGACTGACGCTGTTTTCAGCAGAATTGCCTTGGTGTTGTTTTTGTGCAGAAATCAAAGTTCTCCAAACGTCGTGAAAATTTACGGGGAGCATTTTTGGAAAATATGAAAAATATCTGCGCCAAGATCCACCTGAGGGGGTGGTCCAGTGGGCCACAAGCCCTACCTCCGCCACCCCCTGGTCTATAAGTTCACTTTCGTCCCAGAAAAAATAAAAAGAGAAGATTTTGTCGCGTTTGCGATACGGAGGCGCCGCCACAACCTGTTCTTCATCTGGAGGGCAGATCTGGAGTCCGTTTTGGGCTCCGGAGAGGGGAAATCGTCGCCATCGTCATCATCAACCTTCTTCCCTCTCCAATTCCATGAAGCTATTCGTCGTTCGTGAGTAATCTATTCGTAGGCTCGTTGGGCGGTGATGAGTAGGATGAGATCTATCATGTAATCGAGTTAGTTTTGATGGGGATTGATCCCTAGTATCCACTATGTTCTGAGATTGATGTTGCTACTACTTTGCCATGCTTAATGCTTGTCACTAGGGGCCGAGTGCCATGATTTCAGATCTGAAATTATTATGTTATCACCAATATATGTGTGTTTTAGATCCGATCTTGCAAGTTGTAGTTACCTACTATGTGTTATGATCCGGCAACCCCGGAGTGACAATAACCGGAACCACTCCCGGTGATGACCATAGTTTGAGGATTTCATGTGTTCACCAAGTGCTAATGCGTTGGTCCGGTTCTTTATTAAAAGGAGAACCTTAATATCCCGTAGTTTCCTTTTGGACCCCGCTGCCACGGGAGGGATGGACAATAGATGTCATGCAAGTTCTTTTCCCTAAGCACGTATGACGACACACGGAATGCATGCCTAAATCACATTGACGAACGAGAGCTAGCCATATATCTCTCCGTGTTATAACTGTTGCATGATGAATATCATCCAAACAAATCACCGTCTCATTGCCTACGAGTTTGTCCTACTGCTATTGTTACTTGTCTTGCTCTGTTGCTGTTACTTGTCTTGCTCTGCTGCTACTGTTGCTACTACTGTCGCTTGCCACTGCTGCTACTTGCTACAATCTTGATCGTTGGTCGTTGACGGGAACTGACAATTTCCGTCAACGAGGCAACTTGGCGCCATTGATACAATCGTTAGAAATAGTCTGCCGTGTCAATAGATCGTTTCTGACACCGTTATTATCATACTACTTTGCTGTTACTACTTTGCTTGCAGATACTAATCTTTCATGTGGGGTTGAATCTGATAAATTCAGCTGCTAATACTCGAGAGTATCCTCTCACCTCCTGTCTCGCGAATCAACAAATTTGGGTCGAATACTCTACCCTCGAAAACTGCTACGATCCCACGCGCTGGTGGGCCGTCAACAACATTCTTCTAGTTTCGATTGCCGGAGAGTGCTAGCAGCATTCTTCTGGTGCCGTTGCAAGGGAAGGTCTGCTGTTACGGAGTCACCGTCCGCCTGGGAGCGCGGTGGACGGCAAAGGGGACGGCAGCCCACCAACCCAACCCCCACCCGATGCCCCCCCGGGACCTTTGCCGTCTGCCTGGGGGGCCTTTGCCGTCTTCGTGGGAGCGTGGCGGACGGCAAAGGCCCACCAAATACACTCACGCCCGCCCCCCTCCAACCGACGCTTCTCGCCCACCCCTGCCCGAATCCCCCACCGTGCGCGCCGCCGCCTGCCGACGTCCCGCGCTGCCTGCCTCGTGTCGTGCCTGCCCCGCGCCGCCTGCCCCGCGCCGCTGCCCCGCACTGCCTCCTCCTCACGTCGCGTGCCCTGCGCCGCTGCCCCGCACCGCCTCTTCCCCGCGCCGCCTGCCCCGCGCCGCCTCCTCCCCGCACCGGTGCCCCGCACAGCCTCCTCCCCGTGCCGCCTCCTCCTCTATGGTTGTCCTCCCTGCGCCATCCTCATCGCCCGGCCGGCCCCCTCCCGTGAGTCCCTATTTTTTCCTTTTTCGTATAATTTGTTAATTAGGTTAGTTAGGTTAGTTGTTAATTACCTACTGTTAATTAGGTTAGTTAGGTTAGTTGTTAGTGGTAGATTCTGTTAATTAGTAGATTTAGTAGTGGTAGATTAGTGGTCGATTATGTTTTGTTAATTAGTGGTAGTAGATTCTTTTTTAGTTACGTAGTGGTAGATTCTTTAGGTTAGTTAATTAGTGAGAGGTCAAATTAAACGGTGCACTATGTTGTGGTGTGTGTGCTTCCACGGGACAAAACAATAAAATTTTGAAACATCCCTGTCAACCATAATATTCTTAACAACCCCCGACGCCACTCACCCTCGACCCCTGACCCCCTACCCCGACCCCCGACGCCACTGACCCCCAACTCCCGAGCCTCGACACCTCTTCGGCCTCTTGTTGACCGAAAAGACCCCAACCCCCGACGCCAGTGACCCTCGACCCCCGACGACGCTGACCCACATAGTTATGAGTTAGGTCACATAGTTATGTTAATTATAAAAACATCGTATTTGTGTTGATCATGTGAATTTCAATGTGCAGTTGTTCGATGACCTCCACGTGTGTTGGACGAGCTCCGCCCTTGCGTTTGCTGGTGAGCACAAATGACTTCTCCTCTTACCCCCTTAATTTGCTCTGTCCCGGTCTTCGTCCCGATGAAACTTGCTAGCTATAGGTTTCTTCAATCATGAGTATGCGTGACCAGTATGCGTCTCCCGTTCGAAAGGGCGACATCTACAAATATGCATTTCTTTGCATATTTATAACTGCCATCCTTTCGAATTGTCCAGCATTATCCATGGACAGCCCGAGTATGTGTAGATTGGGTTCGTTTTCCCGTATGCTGTGCTCTGGATCCGATGCAGAATTTTGTCAGTGCCTCCCTGTTGTTCTCCGGGTACACAACCTCTCTGCTTATTGCCGAGACGTGTATCAGGAGAACAACGGGGAGGTGTTGTCGAAATTCTGCGTCGCATCTGGAGCAGAGCATGGGAAAACGAACCCAATCTACACATACTCGGGTGGGATTAGGACTTATCTTTACCTATTAGCGTGTAGGTTGCATGGACGTAATAAAACTGACAAACTTGGATGTACACTGGTCACCCTAGTCAGAAAGACATGACCCATGAATGGTTAACAAAAACCAGGGGGTTTGTGAGAGCCACATTTGCAAATGGCCAGCAAAAAACATGGTGCCCCTGTCCCAACTGCGACAACTGGAAAAAGCAGACAGAGTTTAAAATGGGTAAACACCTACAGAAGTGGGGTTTTACGCCTAATTATACGGTGTGGACTTTTCATGGTGAGTGTGACCAACGTGCGAGAGCTGAGGTGATTCGTCGTTGCACTGACGAGCATGGTACCGGGATTGAAGACATGGTGCAAGACTTTGATGATGCTCGGGATTCGGACGATGAGATGGAGGAATCTGCAAAGGCCTTCTATGAAATGTTGGAGTCTTCAAGACGTCCTCTCCACGAGCAGACCGAGCTTTGTCAGCTGGATGCCATCGCGCAAGTAATGGCTCTGAAGGCTCAATTCAACCTAGGCAGAGAATGCTACGACACGATGATGACGATATTTGGACGCTTTCTACCCAAAGGCCATGTATTGCCTGCAAACCTGTACCAGTCAGAGAAAATCCTCCGTGTACTTAAGATGCCCTATGAGAAGATACATGCATGTGAGAATGGATGTGCCTTATTTAGGCTTGAGTATGCGGCCTTGAACTATTGCCCCATTTGCAATTCTTCCAGGTATATTGTGGTAGATAACAATATGGGTGAGAAGAATCAGACCAAAATCCCCATTAGTGTTCTTCGGTATGTGCCAATCGTACCAAGACTTCAACGTCTTTTCATGGTCGAAGAGACGGCGAGACAGATGACATGGCACAAATTGGGCAAAAGAACCGAACTAGATGCGGATGGGAACAAGATGCTGGTACACACTTCAGATGGTTTTGCGTGGAGGCACTTCAATGCATTACATAAGGATAAATCGGAAGATCCAAGGCAACCTAGAGTTGCCATCAGCACGGATGGGTTCAATGTGTATGGTATGACGGCATCACAATACAGTTGTTGGCCTCTATTTGTCATTCCACTAAATTTGCCACCCGGAGAGATTATGAAAAGAAAGAACATTTTCCTGACGTTGATAATTCCAGGGCCCAACTATCCGGGAAAGAATATGAATGTGTACATGCAGCCGCTTAAGGATGAGTTGCAAGAAGCCTGGGATAATGGGATCAAGACCTACGACGCGGCTACCAAAACAAATTTCAAAATGCATGTGTGGTACATGTACTCGACGCATGATTATCCGGCGTTTGCGCTATTTGCTGGCTGGTGTGTGCATGGAAGGTTCCCGTGCACCACATGCAAGGCAGCTCTTGAGTTCCGTTGGCTGCAGGCTCGTCGCAAGTATTCTTGCTTCGACATGCATAGACAATTCCTAGATCCTGACCATAAGTTCACAAAAGACAAGAAGAATTTCATCAAAGGTAGAGTTGTCAAAAACACTGCACCAGCTGCGTTGACAGGCCAACAGACCCTTGATCAGTTAAACGCTCTCGAGCCTGTTCCTTTGCATCCAGGATACTTCAAAGGGTATAATACAGAACACGCGTGGACTCACAAGTCATGCTTATGGGATCTGCCTTACTTCAAAGACCTCCTTTTCCCACAGAACATCGACGTGATGCACACTGAAAAGAATATTGTGGAGGCCATTTTTGGTACATTGTTCAAGATAGAGGGGAAGTCAAAAGATAATCCTAAGGCTAGAATCGACCTGGAGGCTCTATGTGATAGACCGTTGCAAAACTTGCGACAACGGAAAGGAAAGCAAAGCATAGTGAAGCCAAAGGCATGGTTCAATCTTGAAAGGCCAGCTATGAGGGATATGCTATTGTGGGTGAAAATGCGGTTGATGTTCCCCAATGGGTATGCTCCGGAATGACCTATTTTACCCAAGTTAGCTTTGAAACGACCTATAGTTAGCTAGGGTTCCACCTAAATGACATAATTAGCTTAGTTAGCTCCAAAATGGTCTATTTAATAAAACATGACCTATACTTTAGCTAATTATCCTCGAAATGACATAATTAGCTCCAAAAAGGCATTCTTAGCTAATTTAGCCCGAAGAAGGGGACAAGAGGAGAAGAAAGAGGAAAAATGAAAGGAAGGAAGAAGAAGAAGAAGAGAAGAAGAAGAAGAGAAGGAGGAGGAGAAGAAGAAGGAGAAGAAGGAGGAGAACAAGGATGAGCTCCTCCTTCTCCTTCTTCTTCCTCCTTCTTCCTCCTTCTCCTTCTCCTTCTTCTTTTCTTCTTCTTATCCTCTTCCTTCTCCTTCTTCTCCTCCTCCTCCTCCTCCTTCTTCTTTTACTTCTTCTTCTCTTCTTGCTTCTTCTCTTTCTCTTCTTCTACGTAGCTTAGACTCATCCAAGAAAGACTAAATTGGCTAATTATCCTACAAAATGACATAATTAGCTTAGTTAGCTCCAAAATGACCTATTTAATAAAAAATGACCTATAGTTAGCTAAGTTCTCTCCTAAATGACATACTAAGGCTTACGTAGCTCCAAGATGACCTATTCCCCCCTAACTTAGGTATTAAATGGCCTATAATTAGCCTAGGTAGCTCCAAAATGGCTTAATAAGCATAGTTTGCTCCAGAATGACCTATTTTACCCAAGTTCGGTCCGAAACGACCTATAGTTAGCTAGGGTTCCACCTAAATGACATAATTAGCTTAGTTAGCTCCAAAATGGTCTATTTAATAAAACATGACCTATACTTAGCTAATTATCCTCGAAATGACATAATTAGCTCCAAAAAGGCATTCTTAGCTAATTTAGCCCGAAGAAGGGGACAAGAGGAGAAGAAAGAGGAAAAATGAAAGGAAGGAAGAAGAAGAAAAAGAGAAGAAGAAGAAGGAGAGGGAGGAGGATAAGAAGAAGGAGAAGAAGGATGAGCTCCTCCTTCTCCTTCTTCTTCCTCCTTCTTCCACCTTCTCCTTCTCCTTCTTTTCTTCTTCTTATCCTCTTCCTTCTCCTTCTCCTCCTCCTCCTCCTCCTTCTTCTTTTACTTCTTCTTCTCTTCTTGCTTCTTCTCTTTCTCTTCTTCTACGTAGCTTAGACTCATCCAAGAAAGACTAAATTGGCTAATTATCCTACAAAATGACATAATTAGCTTAGTTAGCTCCAAAATGACCTATTTAATAAAAAATGACCTATAGTTAGCTAAGTTCTCTCCTAAATGACATAATAAGGCTTACGTAGCTGCAAGATGACCTATTCCCCCCTAACTTAGGTATTAAATGGCCTATAATTAGCCTAGGTAGCTCCAAAATGGCTTAATAAGCATAGTTTGCTCCAGAATGACCTATTTTACCCAAGTTCGGTCCGAAACGACCTATAGTTAGCTAGGGTTCCACCTAAATGACATAATTAGCTTAGTTAGCTCCAAAATGGTCTATTTAATAAAACATGACCTATACTTAGCTAATTATCCTCGAAATGACATAATTAGCTCCAAAAAGGCATTCTTAGCTAATTTAGCCCGAAGAAGGGGACAAGAGGAGAAGAAAGAGGAAAAATGAAAGGAAGGAAGAAGAAGAAAAAGAGAAGAAGAAGAAGGAGAGGGAGGAGGATAAGAAGAAGGAGAAGAAGGATGAGCTCCTCCTTCTCCTTCTTCTTCCTCCTTCTTCCTCCTTCTCCTTCTCCTTCTTTTCTTCTTCTTATCCTCTTCCTTCTCCTTCTCCTCCTCCTCCTCCTCCTTCTTCTTTTACTTCTTCTTCTCTTCTTGCTTCTTCTCTTTCTCTTCTTCTATGTAGCTTAGGCTCATCGAAGAAAGACTAAATTGGCTAATTATCCTACAAAATGACATAATTAGCTTAGTTAGCTCCAAAATGACCTATTTAATAAAAAATGACCTATAGTTAGCTAAGTTCTCTCCTAAATGACATAATAAGGCTTACGTAGCTGCAAGATGACCTATTCCCCCCTAACTTAGGTATTAAATGGCCTATAATTAGCCTAGGTAGCTCCAAAATGGCTTAATAAGCATAGTTTGCTCCAGAATGACCTATTTTACCCAAGTTCGGTCCGAAACGACCTATAGTTAGCTAGGGTTCCACCTAAATGACATAATTAGCTTAGTTAGCTCCAAAATGGTCTATTTAATAAAACATGACCTATACTTAGCTAATTATCCTCGAAATGACATAATTAGCTCCAAAAAGGCATTCTTAGCTAATTTAGCCCGAAGAAGGGGACAAGAGGAGAAGAAAGAGGAAAAATGAAAGGAAGGAAGAAGAAGAAAAAGAGAAGAAGGAGAAGGAGGAAGAAGAAGGAGAAGGAGAAGGAGGAGAGAAGCTCCTTCTCCTTCTTCTCCTTCTTCTTGTCCTTCTTCTTTTCTTCTTCTTCTCCTCCTCCTCCTCCTCCTTCTTCTTTTTCTTCTCCTTCTTCTTCTCTTCTTGCTTCTTCTCTTTCTTCTTCTACGTAGGCTATTTTCCCCAACAAAGACATACTTAGCTAATTATCCTCCAAAATGACATAATTAGCATAGTTAGGTAAAAACATCATAAGAACCTTGGTTAGCTCATTAAAATGACTAATTTAGCTCCAAAATGACATAATAAGGTCAAAATGGATTAATAATCATAGTTGGCTACAAAATGACATATTTTATCCAAGTTAGCTCTAGAATGACCTATAATTAGCTAAGTTCTCTCCTAAATGACATAATAAGGCTATGTAGCTCCAAGATGACCTATTACACCTAACTTAGCTATTAAATGGCCTATACTTAGCTAATTTATCTCCGTAATAACCTATGTACTTCTTCATCTAGTATTATTCTTCTAACTTTCTTATTTGTCATTTTGCAGATTACATTCACTTCACGGGAGGCTTGGATTATATTGATGGAATGCTTGAAGATGATTTCTTGTACCATGGCTTCACGGAAGCTTGTATTGAAACTATTGTAGTATATGGATATATATGAAACTTTGTATGCATGTGGATGAAACTGGTGTAATATATGGTTTGGTACGGATGCAACTTGCATAATATGTATGTACTATGGATGAAAGTTATTTTAATATGGTTATGAGTACGGAAAGAAATTTATTTATGTCAAATATATATATATATATATATATATATATATATATATATGTATCTCCTGATTATTGTGAAAAATGCTGGATATAATAAGAAATAAATTAAGAAGGGGCTGGTTCCCCCCATTGTCGTGTGCCCCCACATGGCAAAAGGGGGATGGCAGACGACAAAGAGGGGAGAGAAGGAGGGCTGGTTACCCCCTTTTCCGTGTGCCCCCACATGGCAAAGTGGGGATGGAAGACGACAAAGAGGGGAGAGAGAGGGGCTGGTTCCCCCTCTTTGCCGTCTGCCCCCACATGGCAAAGGGGGGATGGCAGATGGCAAAGAGAGGAGGCCTGCCGTTAACACTTAACGGGGCCATTGGTGTATGTGTCATCCCATTTAATTTGTCGTCTGCCCCCTCATGGCAAAGATTCTTTGCCGTCCGCTTTAAAAAAGCAGACGACAAAGAACCTCTTCACCGGATTTTTTTTGCCGTCTGCTGACCGACGACAAAGCCTTTGCCGTAAGTGATTCCCCCCTTTGCGGTCCGCCATGGCAGACGGAAAATTTCTGAATTTCAGTAGTGCCTCTTTTTAACTAGCACTAAGGAGCACGACTCCAGCGCTTGTACTCACCACGGAGGAATTCATCTCCCATCTTTTGTGTTGTTATTTAAAAGAGGTACAACTTGAAGAAATTCATGCTAAGTATTGATGTAGAGCTTGGGTGTTTGAGCCACTAAACTTATTATTGATGTAAAACTTGGATTAAACTTATTATTTCTAAGATCAGGAGAATCAAGATCATTAATTATATGTTGGATCAGATTGTTGATATTCTATTCTGTGGTTCTTTTCTTTTGTCCCATTATATAATGCAGATTTCCATGGTACACAAATTGCCATTGCGTAGCATCAACTACTCACTACTACTACTACTTAGATATTGATCTCCATCCTTGCCCTTTTATGATACATGTTTCAAAATGATAATTTATAATTATAGCTGAATTGTAATGGTAAAGGGAATAAGTTTGTCTATTTTAAATGGCTTGCGTTCTGCACGGGTTAGTAGGCACTTGGCGCAAGCAGAGCACACACAAACGCCCTCTATTTTTTTAGTTAGGCCTCACAAGTAGTTGGCAGCAGTTAAAATCGGTGATGGTAGCATCATTATCAACTATCAAGTACATTTAATCTCAATTAGTCATAAGCTTAATATTTTGTAAGTACTCTGCAATCTGCTCGACGGCGATGTACACAATCACAAAAAATCTTAATATCTCACAAATTCGCAGATTTTCTTTCAAATACTTGTAGGATTTATTTTCACAGAATTTGTTGCACACATGAACAAACACACCTAGATTGCACCTTTAGTACCGTAAGTATCAATTAATCTCAGTTACTCGGATGCTTAATATGTTGTGATGATGATGCAGATTGAAGGAGGTCATCGCTATGGCCAATCGAAACATTCTTGTGAGTGTGGACAATAAGCTGACGACAAGATGGCTCACGCTCACCACCATTAGAGAGGAGGAAATTATAGTCATGTAGACTGCTTTTCTATCGCAACAGTTGATGCTACAGTGGAGGCTATGCTTAAGAGAGAAAGTAATGGAGGTTCCTTCAGACTGCTTTGGGGTGTTGTTGCTAGTTGTTCATTGTCACTATTTATTACTGCTATGTGCTAGGTGTTGAGCATAGAGACAGTGAGACTTGCTGAGTTTCGTTGTGACTGATTCAATTAGTTTCACTGATTCTGCACATGTCAGGTGAGCTGCAGGCGTGTTGTTTATTTCTACCTTCTTTTGGTTCTCACTACAGTTGACGCTTTTTATTTGCTCGTTCTATGTGTTTGTATTTCAGTTGTAAAGAAGTTCACATAGAGTTGCTGCTCAAGAAAAGAGGGATGCCCATCATCGGTCAGAAGCATATTATGTTTTTTGTTGCTCTGAACTGTGGCCCAGTTCGCATGTGTGGTATGATTTAGTTCTACAGTCCTTATGAGATCAACTACAGTTGTGGCACGTCCTGTCACTAAGCTATTCGACCGATTCATGGGCCAGACGATGCGCGGGTGGGCTTCTTGCTTCTGTGCGTGGCCTGGGTGGACCTCTCTCTACCTATCGGAGTTATGGACCAAGTGACACGTAGGTGGGCTCCCTAGGAAAAGTTGACAAATATAGGTGTGATTCTACCTGTTTGTGAGTCGTCATATTCAATGCAACCTAAAAACAACTACACGGCGAAATCTATAAGAGAATATATCTCCTCCCATTCACCGTATATATCAAGAGAAAAATCTATAAGAAAAAAATATCTCCCACACTACACGGCAAAAACAACTTCAAAATGAGTGCCATTTTTAGCTCATGAGTAGCGGCCATCATGTCCAGCTCAACAAATTAGTTTTAAAGTATTATACTTCAGCTTGCCATTGCCCGGTTCAATAATAAGCGTGTCATGTGGTGGCTGAGATAATCACCTTGTGATTGACCATGTTCGGATGTATTGTGAGCATGTCAACACCGCGATCATAGTTGGTAAGGGCGGAAAGGAGGATAAGTGACAACACATGTGAGGTGCTATGCTGAGATAGCATGGACCTATGAAGGAGTCTTGATTCATGCTTATTGTTGTAGGAGCATACATTTTTTTCTCCCGTTGCAATGCACGAGCAATTTTCCTAATATGTTCATAATACGCTTATAGTGGGTGGCGAGGGTGACAGAAACTGACACTCGAGTAAGGGAGTTGTGCGCATATGTGAGTAAAGAGAACTTGATGTTTAATGCTATGGTTGGGTTTACCTTAATGATTTCTAGTAGTTACGGATGCTTGCTAGAGGTCCAATCATAAGTGCATATGATCCAAGTACGAAAAGTGTGTTAGCGTATGTCTCTCCCTCATTGCACATGATAAGTATCTATCATGTTATATTCAATTACCTATGGACAATCTTTTTCTTGTGTTACGCAAAAAACTTTATACTAAACAACCCCTCACTTTTATTTCCACGCTCTTTATTTTCTTGCAAAACATCACCTAACTTTTATTTACATGTTCTTTATTATCTTACAACCCTATCTATTAGACCTACTAAGTACTTCTAGTTTTATTCGTGTTTTAGGTAAAACAAACATTAAGTGTGCATAGAGTTGTATCGATGGTCTATAGAACTTGAGGGAATATTTGTTCTACCTTTTGCTCCTCGTTGGGTTCGACACCCTTATTTATCGAAAAGGGCTACAAACGACCCCTATACTTGTGGGGTATCAAGATCTTTTTCTGGTGCCGTTGTCGGGGACCAATGACGTGGGCTGAATATTCTCACATGTGCTTGTTTGCTTTATCACTAAGTAGTTTTTATTTTTGTTCTTGTTTTCTATCTTTAGTTATGGGTAGGAAACACAAAATACCAAAAAAAAGTTGTACCTACCAAACCAATGGTTGAAGAACCACCCAAAATCTATCATACTGATGAAGCTTTTTTACTTGGATCATCTTGGATCATCTTTGATCCCTATGTGCTAGTTTAGTCGAGGGCAAATCATTACATGAGCATGCTTATTATGTGCGACACCGCTTATCTCAAAAAGGAAAACTTTTATGGCATCATATTAATACTTTGTATTGCTATACTTGGAATTTATGTGAAATATGTGATTTTACTTGTTGTTATGAAGACCCTAAGAAACACCTTCCGTGTTAATGTGAGTTTAATGATAAAGGAATCTTATCTTCTTATGCTAAAGGTGTTTATAGTTATTATGATGTTGAACAAAATGAAAATTTTGTTGGTTTTAAGGGTGCTTATGAAATTGTTTCTTTGATTGAAAAGTATGATGCTACTCTTTACAAATCTGAATTTTTTGCCATACTTAAATATTTCTATGAGAACTATGAATACAATGCCCATATTAATGAATTTATTGAGAGAATGCCTGCTGCCTTGGAAGAGATTAATATTTTGGAGGAATCTATGGAAGAAGAAATTTCTAAAACTCAGAGCTCATTAGATGATAAAGATTAGGAGGAGAGCAAAGAAAAAAGGGAGGAAGAGCGGATTAGCTACGTGTGCCCACCTTCTAATGAGAGTAACTCTTCAACTCATACACTGTTTAATTCCCCTTCCTACTATGATGATTGCTATGATCCCTTGGATTCGTTTGAAATATCCCTTTTTGATGAACTTGATACTTGCTATGCTTATGGCCATAGTGCCAGTATGAATTATGGTTATGATGATGAACTTGTTGTAGTTCATTATGTTAAGCATGGAATTGTTGCTATTGCACCCGCACATGATAGTCCTATTATATTTTTGAATTCTCCCAACTACACTACATGGGAGAAGTTTGCACTTATTAAGGATTATATTGATGGGTTGCATTTTACCACTTCACATGATGAATTTGATGGATATAATACGGATGCACTTGTTGCTCCTACTTGCAATTATTATGAGAGAGGAACTACATCTCCACTCCTTTATGTTTCCAACACGATAAAATTGCAAGAAACTGCTTATGCTATGTATTGGCATTTACTTGATGTGCATGAATTCCCCTTCCTGCTTATGCTATGAAGAGAGTTAGACTTCATCATTGCATGATATATGTTGCTTTGTTCTCACTACTAAATTACAAACCATTGTTAATTAAAATTGGCTTTGATATACCTTGGGATCTGCGTGGATCCATTACTTGAGCACTTTATGCCTAGCTTAATGGATTTAAAGAAAGCGCTTCCAGGAAGACAACCCGGAAGTTTTAGAGATTCATTTATTTATGTTGAGTACTTTTAAAAAGTTTAAAAACAAAAAATATAGAGGGAAACTTAAAACCTTTTCAAAAAGAGAATCGATTGGAAGGTTATGCATTGGAGAAGTGTGGGTCGACCTTTAACTGTTGTGTTCATGTTCGTAGAAACAATGTATAATTTTTCATGAGTTTCTCACAAAAATAATTACCCCCTTGTAAAAATCATTGTATTATAAAAATAATGTGCCAAGATTTGCCTTTAGGATGATTAGATTGCTTGTTGGTATGTTCGGTGCAAAAACATAAACTTTGGTTGTAGTGCGTGAATTTGCATTTTTTACTAGAAAGTCGAAAGTTTCAGAAATTTTTACACAGTAATTCTATGTTTTATTTCTTCATCATTTTTCAGATTTTTTTAGGTTATAGAAGTATCGTCAATGTTTAGGTTACTACAGATTGTCCTATCTTTGACAAATTCTGTTTTTGATGCATTGTTTTGCTCGTTTTGATGAAACTATCAATTGTATCGATGCTATAAGCCATGGAGTAGTTATATTGCAATAGCTATAATGAAAAAATTATTGGGTTTGAAATAGTACTTAAGGTAGTAATTTTCATTATTATACTAACGGATCTCACGAGTATTCTATTGAGTTTTGTGTGGATGAAGTGTTCGAAGTTCAAGGAGGTCTCGGTATGAGGAGATGGAGGAGAGGCAAGAATTCAAGCTTGGGGATGCCCAAGGCACCCCAAGTAAATATCCAAGGAGACTCAAGCGTCTAAGCTCGGGGATGCCCCGGAAGGCATCCCATGTTTCGTCAACAAGTAACATTAGTTTTCGTCTTTGTTTCGGTCACATGATATGCGCAAATCTTGGAGCATCTTTTGTGTTTAGTTTTCAATTTTCTTTTATGCACCATGCTGGTATGAGATCGTCCGTGGTTGATTTATATAATGCTCATTTCACTTCACTTATATCTTTTGAGTATGGATTTATAGAATGCTTTCATGTGCTTCACTTATATCATTTGAAGTTTGGATTGCTTGTTTTTCTACATATAGAAAACCGTTATTGATAGAATGCTCTTCTACTTCACTTATATTTATTAGAGCATGGTCTTTTGTATAAAGAATTAAACTCTCATGCTTCACTTATATCTATTTAGAGAGTCAAAAGGAATTGGTCGTTTACATGGTTAGTCATAAAATCGTACATAAAACTTGTAGATCACTGAGTATGATATGTTTGATTCCTTGCAATAGTTTTGTGACATTAAGATAGTAATATGTGGGTGCACTAGCTGATGATTGTAGATTAGTAAGTGAAAGGACGTGGATGTCGCCTAGAGGGGGTGAATAGGCGCTTTAAAATAATTATGGTTTAGGCTTGAACAAATGCGGAATAAAACTAACGTTTAATTTTCAGGAACAAAACTCAAAAGAACTAGGCTCACCTAAGTGCACCAACAACTTATGCTAAGCAAGATAAACAACTAAGTGATAGCAAGATATATAACAAGAAACAATATGGATATCACAAAGTAAAGTGCATAAGTAAAGGGCTTTGGTAAGAGATAACCAAGGCACGAGGAGACGACGATGCATCCCGAAGTTCACAACCTTGCGTATGCTAATCTCCGTTTGGAGCGGTGTGGAGGCACATTGCTCCCCAAGATGCCACTAAGGGCACCGTAATCTCCTCACGCCCTTGCACAATGCAAGATGTTGTGATTCCACTAAGGGACCCTTGAGGGTGATCACCAAACCCGTACAAGCAAGGGTGGGGCAATCTCCACAACTTAATTGCAGGTTCCCAACAATACCACGAAGCTTCACCACAATGGAATATGGCTTCGAGGTAACCTCAAATGCTCGGGGAAATCTCCACAACCTAATTGGAGACCCCGACGCTTGCCCGAAGCTTTACACGACAATGATTGAGCTCCAAGGCACCACCAAGCTTCTTGGACACCAAAGCACCCACGAAGAACAATCTTTAGGGTACCAAGCACCCAAGGGTAATAAGCTTCTCAAACTTTTCACTTCCACGTATCACCATGGAGAATTCAAACCGATGCAACTAATGCAATGGCAAGAACACATTAAGTGGTCAAGTCCCTCACACTCAAATCCATCCACAACAACAAAGGCTATGGAGGAATATGAGAGGATGAACAAGGAACTCACAAGAGAACTCCAAGATCAAGATCCAAGGGGTTCCCCTCACATAGAGGAGAAAGTGATTGGTGGAAATGTGGATCTAGGTCTCCTCTCTCCTTTCCCTCAAGAACTAGCAAGAATCATTGGAGGGATTGAGAGTTAGCAAGCTGTGAGAAGGTCAACAATGAGGGGCAAAAACGAGCTCAACGGATGGGGAACCATTGGGGAAGAAGACCCCCTTAAATAGGTCCCCACAAATCTGCCCGTTATGTGCAGAATTACAGAGGGGCGGTACAACCGATGATGCAGGCGGTACAACCGGCATGATCAGTACAACCGCCCAACCACTGCCCAACCGCCGGAGCTTGTCATAAAGATGACCATAAGCTCGAAAACTCACAAACAAAACCACCAAACAAGAACCAAGAAAGATGATGCAAGGATGCAAAGGGTTTGGGATCTCAACAAACGATACGATCAAGCTACTCACTTGAGAGCCCCCCTTGACAATACGACAATCTATCCTAAAATAGAAAAACCTATCAAGGGCAAACCTATAGCTTGCACATAGTCCACTTGAGCTAGATTATGACAATCTTTACTTCCTCAAGATGGAACACCTTTCTTGATTGCATTGGATTGATGAATACTAGTTGATTGTTCCCCCATACTCACTATGAGTGAGACACTCTTGAGCACATCTTAAAAAGTCCATTGCCACCACAACGGACGGCAAGCTTCAAGCAAGATATCTTCGTGATGCTCCACTTGAAAACTTGCACACCGCAATCTTGATGACGATCATCACTTGATGTCATCCTTCATGGGTTGAATGAGATCTTCCACTTGAAACAAGCACGTGGAAGCACACCTAACCTCACATAGAACTCTCAGAAATACCATGGGTTAGTACGCAAAAGCGTAATGAACAATGCTTACCATACCATGGGATCACTTGATCCCTCTCGGTACATCTTGTACACTTTGTGTGTTGATCATCTTGATTTACTCTTTGACTTAGTCTTGATCAACCTTGTGTCTTTGTGACCAATCTTTGGATAATACCTTGAATACCACCTTGGTCATCATATAAACTCCTTAAAACCAACAAATGGACTTCAAGAAGTGCCTATGGAAAAATCCTTCGAATATAATTTAAGACAACCATTAGTCCATAGGGATTGTCATCAAATACCAAAACCCCATATGGAGAAATATGCTCTAAGAGTAAGAATAATGACGTTAAGGTTTGTGATTCTCGAAGCATGCATGTATAGTCTTTGGATATGCGATGAAGTTGGAGCATAATTTATCCTTGATTGAAATCCTTTGTGGTGTTATAACCGGAGTCGCGTGATGGTTAACTCCTCCCAACCTTCTCCCTAGGGGCATGCGAGTAGTGCTTTTCTTCAAGAGAGCTAATAAAATCTTGCAATAAGTATGTGAGTTCTTTATGACTAATGTGAATCCATGTATATATGCACTCTCACCTCCACATATTTGCTAGCCTCTTCGGTACCGTGCATTGCCCTTTCTCACCTCGAGAATCGGTTCAAACTTCCCACGTGTATCCAAACCTCGTGATATGATACACCCTATCACACATAAGCATTATTATATCTTCATCAAAACAGCCACCATACCTACCTATTATGGTATTTCCATAGCCATTCTGAGATATACTGCCATGCAACTTCCACCGCTTCCATTTTTATGACTTGACTGTCGTGGTTTTGTCATGGCAGATGTCCTCGTGAAAGGACTTAGTATTTGAGCCATCGCACTTTGGTGGCGACTCAAAGGGGTTGAACGGGAGTGAGACGGCGATTTACCCAGGTTCGGCCCCTCGTGAGGAGGTAAAGGCCTCCGTCCTGCTTTGAGTTGTATTGATGGAGTTTCGGTTACAAGGAGGGCGTAACTTGCTAGACCTAGTACTCGATGATTTCTAACCTGCCCTCTTCTTCCCTAGGACTCGCCTTTATATACAGGTCGAGTCCCTAGGGTTTACAAGGGTACTTTCCTTTCTACAAACCGTGACTCTTACGATCTCTAAGTCGCCATCTTTCCAAAGCTTGGAAACCTTCCGGCGGTTGTAACCCGCCATACAACCTTCGGTCTTGCCAGGCCAAGGCCCGAACCATGCTTAGATGAATCGCCAGATTTGGTGACCCGGCCCAACTAGGGCGGGTTATCAATAGATAATATCCCCAACATTAGGCCCCATATTGACTTGAATTTTCTTCACGCCAATACCCTTACTCAATTAAGGGCGATTCATTTTTCATCCTCCTTTATACGCCATGAACTTAACCCGCCATCTGTCGCGGAAAAACTTAAGTCGCCAGACCATTTCTCGTTGGTACCTTCTTATCCCTTGAATTCCGGAAAAGATAATGACGCAATCCCAACGGATCCTTCGGTATCGCTATCCCAAAAATTTCGGAGCGCCATCATGGCGAATCTTTATCCTTTGGTGGTTCCCACTCGAGGCACCTCGATTCCAGCACCTGCCCTATTAAATAGGTGGGGGGAAGGACTGGGCGCATTCCACCCACCAGTCTTGTCGCCCTTCTCCCCATTATCACAGCGAAATCCTCATCGTCTTCCGAGAGCTCCGCCACCAACCGCGGCTCTCGCCGTCATCCGAAAGTTTTGGTGCCGCCCGAGGATCTTGTCGCCGCCAAGCACTTCGCCGCGGCTGAGCAGTTCGCCGTCACCAACCGTTTCGTCGTTGTCGAACACCTCGTTGTCGCCGAACACTTCGCCGCCGCCGAATACTTCGACGCCGCCCGAGGTTTCCGCGCTCGTCCGAGGTTTCCGTGCCCGTCCGGAAGCCTTCGTCGCCGTCGACCATCTCCAGCCGAATCCACCAGGTTAGGTTTCCAATGAGCAAATCCCAATCTCCTTTCGAAGTTCATCACTGCCACATTACTTGGCGCTTCCCGAATAATTGTTACCTGTTCCTGATTAGTCAATGGTGTTGATGACGAGAAAATCAATGTCTTTGATACTTTTGCCTGTCCGCTCTTGATTTGCACACTTAGAGTAGGACTTCACCAAATCAACAGTAGTATCCCATCTTAGTTGTAGGTTGCCATATCCGGTCATTTTCCACGTTTATTTTCGTCTGTCCAGTAGATCCATAATCTACCGCTTTATTATGCAAAAACTGTTTGTACTCTTCATACTTCGCCATTTTTTGGATAAATACCTCTGATGCCTTGAAACACCACTCCCTTAAGTAGCCAAAGTTTCGTAAGTCGCCCTAGCAACCTGACCCAGGCCTTCATTGGCGGATCAAAAAATTTCCTCAGCTAGTGGACAAATTACTTGGCGAGTCAAATAAAAACGTTTCACCTCTCACTGTAGATGTTTTGACGTGTCAATTCACCCGTACTTTATCCCTTTGTAGCATGGGCGCCGTTTTCAAAAGTGACTGGCTCCCTACCAAGGTTAATGACGCCATACTAGCGGATTATGTGAAAACGGGAAACTTGGACCCTCAGGATGTTATCGGTTGGCGCACCGGGTTCGGAGAAGAAATCCCCAATCCCAAAGAAGGGGAAATAGTTGTTTTCATTGAACACCTTGAGCGGGGTTTTAAGCCGCCTGGATCGAAGTTCCTCAGAGACGCCATGGCTTTCATGAATGTCCGCCTCCAGGATCTAGGGCCCAATTAGATAAGCAACCTATGCCAGTTCCAGGTGTTTTGTGAGGCTTACCTGCGGATGGAACCCTTAGTTCCCCTATTCTGGTATTTCTTCCACTTAAATCGCCAAACAGAATTTCACAATGGCCCCAGCCTGGAGCTCGGCGGTGTAAATGTTCAGCGCCGCGGGAATAGCCCATTTCCGTCACTCGCCATGCCAAGCCACCCCAAAGGATGGGGTGAGTCTTGGTTCTATTGTCAGGAAACCTCGCCTGTAGGTGAAAGCAAACTTCTGGGTTACAGGGAAGATCGCCTTCCAACGAATTTCAAGCTCCCGCACAAGCTCACCGAGGAGGAGGAGTCAGATTTTATTCCAGTATTGTCCGAGTTAAGATCTTTGAAAAACAACGGCCTTACTGGAGTTGACTTGATCCGCTGCTGGGTCGAATGGCGCATCCTCCCTTTAAGTCGCCGGGACGGGTTAATGTGTGAATTCGACGGCACTCTAGATCATCCTCAGTGTTACTTCCACACGGCTCTAACGGAAAATGACATTGTCACCATCATTAAAAAGCTGACCGGCGAGCCCGCGGGAAAATGCGGCCAAATAGGTCTCAAACCTTTCTGCAAGATTAACCCGGCACCTAAGGTAAACAACTTTAACCCGCCTTTTGTCTTTTCCTTCTTATGTCTCATTCGAACTATGGCCTCTTATATACTATGCCATTTCAGAAAGGTGATAAATTTTGGTCCAAGAGGCCAAAGAAGTCAGCCATGAAGTAAGCTAGGCCGCCTCCAAAGAAGAAATCCAAGGGCAAGGGCAAAGCTGTTGTTACCGAACCATCCGAGGCCGATGAATCCCAAGTCGGCGACGCACCTTCGGAGGTAAAGACATATCCTCTCTTAACTCGCCATCCATTACTGATAACTTTTGTATTTATACCTCTGCATCTCTTGAATAGAATGAAGGCAATGAAAGCCAAGAGGATTCCGTAGAGGTAATTTCTGTTTCTTCCGATTCATCTCCTTCTCCACCTAAGCCGGCCAGGCGAATTTGTGGGAAAGTTCCCTTCTCACACCCAAATGCTTGTTTGGACCCAAATTTTCTTCTGAAGAAAGCACAACACACTTCAAATCGGAAGACCCGAAGTCATTCCGGCGATCTGGTGTCCGGTTAACCAACAAGGAACAAGAAAAGGCCAAATGAGGTATCCTTTAACAACACTTTTTATGTCTTTTTGGATCGTATTTGTAACCTGCTTATATCTTCAAAGTACAATTCCTGCAGAGTTCTCCTCCTACATCTGGCGACTCAGTAATGTCGGCACTTCCGCCGATGATCCGTGTCCCTGGGTAAGTCTTTTGATAATATTTACTTTTAATCTGATGGTGATAAATTTTCAGTCCTTTAACCGCACCCCCTGCTCCTTTCAGGGCACAGGCGAAGAAAAGAAAAACTGGTGGGTCAACTCCCATCATAATCTCGGAGCCTACCGAAAAGTCGGCGCCGATCCAAGATTACCTGGACCAAGACAAGCCTGAAGATCAAATGGATCTCCCTAGCTCTCCCAAGGAAACAATGGATGCCCCCAAGCCGCCAAGTCCATTGACAACAGCAGAAGACCCGAACGCTGTAATTATCACTGGTAATAGCTTCTCTAAACCGGCCACATCGGTTTTATCGAAGCACGTATCATCATCATCTCAAACTGTTCCTGAGTATGAACTCTCCAAGGCGAAGCTCTCTCAATATGAACATTTGAAATTCAAAGAACTTTGCTCTGGTTTTGCAAGTCGCCTGGAGGCGAGTTATGAGATGGAGAAAAGCCTGCTTCGGATGCTGAAAAACAAACATGAGGTAAGTTTTGTTGTATACTATATTATCCCCATTAACCCCCAAGGGCCGGGTCATCAGTAAAAAGATGAGCCGGGTCTTGATGACTTAATTTTTTTTCCGACCAGTAACCCCCAAGGGCCGGGTCATCAGTAAAAAGATGAGCCGGGTCTTGATGACTTGAAAAACTTTCGACCAGTAACCCCCAAGGGCCGGGTCATCAGTAAAAACATGAGCCGGGTCTTGATGCTGTATAATTTTGTCTAAAAAAATTATACATTAGCCCCCCAAGTGTCAGGGATGTTGCTTGCAATAGTTCTGAGACTTGCCCCTTAACCATATGCTTCAACAGGAATCTCTTATCCAGACTGAATCAACACTTGGCGACTTGAAGAAAAGCTTATCTGATTAGCAGGATGCCCGGGCCAAATCAGAGGAGAAGTATCAACCGGTCTTAGCTGAGATGGAAAAGCTAAAAGACGATTTAAAAAGGGCTCAAGCTGACCAAGATGCTTCAACAAAGCGAGCAGAAAAGGCTGAAGCCAAGCTGGTTACTGTGCAACAAGAGCCGTCCGGTTTAAAACGACATATCTCAAACATGGCGCAAGCCGTCTTTGGTAAAATAATAACTCTTGACCTTTTTAAACAAATAACTCTTATCTGAGTCGCTGATTATCATTACCCCTTATACAGGTCCGAGAGCCGCCAACCTTCAAGATGATTGCGACGCAGAAGGCGATTTACACGCTGACAGAGCAGCTATGTACCAGCAGTGTACTGATTGTGAAAGCGGTGATGGGCGCCAAGGAGCCTATAACATCAATAAAGAAGATGCTTGGTTGCCTATCCACGCTTCCTCCCCAGATTGGCGAGTTAACTCAGTCAGCTGCCCGGAAAGGAGTGCTGACTACACTGAGTCTATGCTTAGCATATGCTCCAGAGATCAACCCAGAAGAAGTAGCGGCGGGCTTTCCTCAGCTCAAGGATGATGGGTCAGAATTCGCCGAAGAGGACTACCAGCGTGTTGTCAAGGACTCCCGTCTGGCGGAAACTCAGCTTGCTGCAAGCCTGGACTTATCAAAATACCAACCCGCCTATGACAATAAGAACAAGAAGGTCAACCCACCAACCTTTGTGATGACCAACTTAACTCCGCGCCGACCCAAGAATCCTTTTGACTTGGATGCAGATCTCTCATCAATCCTGACCGATGAAGATTAATTTGCCGCTCTGTCCAAGTGTAACTGGGTACTGGGCGACTTGCAGATTGAGGTTGGCCAAAGCTCGCAGCAGGCTGATCCAAGGGCGTCAGCAGAATAAAATTTCATTGAATTGGCCATGAGAGCCATGTAAAAGGTCTCCTTTAGGAATCTATACTGCTTTTGTGATACCTTAAAAAATCCTTATGTCGCCCTTAAGGCGTTTTGAAATACTTGATCCGCCTTTTGAGCCTTTTTTATGATGCTTAATCCGCCATGGATAGAGTGATTTTGATCATCAACCTGTTCTAAGCTTGAAAAACATATGTGAAACCATCTCAATGAATAATAAGTGATAACAAATAGCAGTCGCCCCAAAATGTTTTGAGACGAATCAGAAAAAAGTCTGAAAAACCTTGCGGCAGTGCCAGGAAGGTAAAAAATAGTAATTTCATCGGCTCATAAGGTCGCGACAGGATAGGGCGAGTCAAAAAGCTCAAGCGCCACCCAAGATAATGATTTCGTTGGCTCATAAGGTCGCGACAGGATAGGGCGAGTCAAAAAGCTCAAGCGCCACCCAAGATAATGATTTCGTCGGCTCATAAGGTCGCGACACAATAGGGCGAGTCAAAAAGCTCAAGCGCCACCCAACATAATGATTTCGTCGGCTCATAAGGTCGCGACAGGATAGGGCGAGTCAAAAAGCTCAAGCGCCACCCAACATAATGATTTCGTCGGCTCATAAGGTCGTGACAGGACAGGGCGAGTCAAAAAGCTCAAGCGCCACCCAAGATAATGATTTAGTCGGCTCATAAGGTCGCGACAGGATAGGGCGAGTCCAAAAGCTCAAGCGCCACCCAACATAATGATTTCGTCGGCTCATAAGGTCGCGACAGGATAGGGCGAGTCAAAAAGCTCAAGCGCCACCCAAGATAATAATTTCATAGGCCAAATGGATAATAAAACTAATCTCAATGAGAGGAAGCCCCCAAGTCGGGAGGCGTTCTAATTTTATTGCTTTATAATAAGGACTAAAAAACTTACAAAATGCAGAGCTTAAAAGCTCAAGTGTAGTAAGGCCGCAAGTGGGCAATATTCCAGGGGCGAGTCGACTCAGCCTCCGTGGTTGGCCGGTTAGGCCGGAGATCCACCAGATAGGAAGAGCCGTTTTGAAGATTTTTGCTGACGACGAACGGTCCTTCCCATGGTGGTGATAACTTATGCATGCCAGCACGATCCTGTATCAGCCGAAGCACTAAGTCGCCTTCCTGAAAGGTTCGGCTCTTGACCCGGCGGTTGTGATAACGCCGTAAATCGTGCTGATAAATGGCCGATCGGGCCGCAGCCAAGTCACGCGCCTCCTCTAAGGCGTACAAAGAGTCTTGACGCGCCAGTTCGTTGTCCTGTTCCACGTAAGCAGCAACTCTGGGCGAGTCATGCCTCATGTCAGTGGGAAGAACAGCTTCTGCTCCATAGACCAGAAAGAAAGGGGTAAAACCCGTGGACCGGTTCGGGGTGGTCCGGATGCTCCATAACACTGAAGGCAACTCCTCAACCCAACATCCCGGGTTTTTTTCCAAGGGAACCATGAGCCGGGGCTTGATTCCCCGTAAAACTTCCCGATTCGCCCGTTCCGCCTGCCCATTAGATTGCGGGTGAGCGACCGCAGAAACATCAAGCCGGATATGCTCTCGTCGACAAAAGTCCTGCATCGCCCCTTGAGATAGATTAGTGCCATTATCGGTAATGATACTGTGTGGATATCCGAACCGGAAGATCAGCTTTTTCAAGAATTTGACCACCATCTCCGCATCGCAAGTTCCAACAGGCTCTGCCTCAACCCACTTGGTGAACTTATCAACCGCCACCAACAAATGGGTTTTCTTGTTGGATGACATTTTAAAGGGGCCAACCATGTCTAACCCCAGACCGCGAAAGGCCAAGTGATGGGAATCATTGTTAGTTCTTGAGCCGGCACATGAGCTTGTCGTCCATAACGCTGGCATCCCTCGCATCGACGAACTATCTCTTCTGCATCTGCATGAGCCGTCAACCAAAAGAAACCATGACGGAATGCCTTTGAAACCAAAGAGCGTGACCCGGCGTGATGCCCACAATCTCCGGAATGAATGCCATTTAGGATTATGCATCCTTCTTCGGAGGAAACACATCGTTGAAAAACCCCAGAAGCACTCCGCTTATATAGTTCGCCATTGATGATCACCATGGATTTGCTTCGCCGAACAATTTGGCGGGCCAAAACTTCATCTGTTGGTAACTCGCCCCGGGCGAGATAGGCCAGATAGGGAAGAACCCAATCCGGCGTGACATGGAGAGCCTCCACGAATTGAGACTCAGGATCTAGTATCGCCAACTCCTCCTCTGACGGCAAACTTACGGAGGGATTATGCAAAATATCCAGAAAAACGTTGGGGGGAACCGGCTTTCGCTCGGAACCAAGACGTGAAAAGGCGTCAGCTGCCTCGTTAAGGTGCCGGTCAATGTGATCAACCTGATAGCCATGGAAATGACCCGCCACATCGGACACAACTCTTCTGTAAGCCGCCATCACGGGGTCTCGAGAATCCCAAGTGCCTGAAACTTGCTGCGCCACCAAATCAGAATCGCCAAAACATCTGACCCGCGTAAGGTTCATCTCCTTGGCGAGTCGCAAGCCGTTAAGCAAAGCTTCATATTCCGCATCATTGTTAGTGCACGGAAACATGAGTCGGAGGACATAACAGAATTTATCTCCTTGAGGGGACACCAGTACCACACCAGCCCCCAAGCCTTCCAGCTGTCTGGATCCATCAAAATAAATAGTCCAGTATGTAAGATCAGGCCTGTCTTCCGGGGCCTGCAACTCCGTCCAATCATTGACGAAATCAACTAAAGCTTGAGATTTGATGGCTGTGCGAGGGGTATATCGCACGTGATGCGGCCCAAGTTCAATCGCCCACTTGGCAATCCACCCTGTTGCCTCCCGATTCTGGATGATGTCCCCGAGGGGGGCGGAACTAACCACCGTGATGGGATGCTCTTGAAAATAATGCTTAAGCTTCCGACTCGCCATAAACACCCCATACACTAACTTCTGCCAATGTGGGTACCATTGCTTGGAAAGAGGTAGCACTTCGCTGACAAAATACACCGGGCGCTGCACTGGGTATTCCTTCCCTTCCTCCTTCCTTTCAACGACCACTGCCACACTTACTGCTTTAGAGTTTGCCGCAATATACAAAAGCATGGGTTCTTTCTCAGTCGGGGCGGCCAAGATCGGCGGGTTGACCAGTTGCCGTTTCAAGGCTTCGAAAGCTTCATCTGCCTCATCTGTCCAAACAAAATGGTCAAATTTCTTTAGTAATTGATAAAGGGGAATCGCCTTTTCTCCCAGGCGGCTTACGAAGCGACTTAAAGCCGCAATGCGACCCGCCATCCGTTGGACTTGGTTAACATTTGCCGGTTTCCAAGGGACGTGACTGCTTCGATTTTGTCCGGGTTAGCTTCAATGCCACGCTCAGACACCAGGAAGCCCAACAATTTCCCTGCAGGAACACCAAAAACACACTTGGTGGGATTCAGCTTCATCTGATACACCCGCAGATTATCAAAAGTTTCCTTGAGATCCTCGAGTAGTGTCTCCCCCTGGCGGGTCTTAATCACAATGTCATCGACATAGGCATGGACGTTGCGCCCGATTTGGCTGCGGAGGCAATTCTGGATGCAGCGCTGATAAGTCGCCCCTGCACTCTTGAGCTCAAACGGCATGGATACATAGCAAAAAGCCCCAAAGGGGGTTATAAAAGCTGTTTTCTCTTGATCCTCCATGGCCATCTTGATTTGGTGATATCCAGAGTAGGCGTCCAAAAAGCACAAACGTTCGCATCCCGCCACCGAGTCAATAATCTGGTCGATGCGGGGAAGAGCGAAAGGATCTTTTGGACAAGCTCTGTTGAGGTCCGTGTAATCAATGCACATATGGAAAGTACCATTATTTTTGAGTACCAAGACCGGGTTAGCCAACCATTTGGGGTGGAGAAATTCCACGATGAATCCGGCGGCTAAGAGACGGGCAACCTCTTCCCCGATTGCCTTGCGCCGTTCCTCGTTAAACCTGCGAAGATACTGCTGGATAGGTTTTGCTTTTGGGTCAACATTAAGATGGTGCTCAGCGAATTCTCTCGGCACACCAGGCATGTCAGAAGGTTTCCATGCGAAGATGTCCCGATTCTCACGGATGAATTTGATGAGCGCGCTTTTCTATTTGGGATCCAGACCCGTCCCAATGGTGAACTGCTTGGATGAATCGCCCGGAACGAAATCAACCGTTTTAGTGTCATCCGTTGGTTTGAACTTGAGGGGCGGCTCAACATCTGCTGTTGGATTTTTTAAGGGTGTCATGTCATCTGAATCAACATTGGCCAGATGATACTTGAGCTCTTCTGCAACGCAGGCGACTTCTGCATAAGTCACGTCCCCTTCTTCACATTCCTTTGCAATTCTTCTATCACCGTCCACCGTGATGGGTCCCTTAGGACCAGGCATCTTGAGTTTAAGGTAAACATATCATGGGCGAGCCATGAACCAGGCGTAAGCCGGGCGCCCAAACAGCGCATGGTAGGGGCTTTTCAATTTGACCACCTCAAACATCAGCGACTCACTCCTGTAGTTATATGCTGTTCCAAATGCTACTGTGAGTCTAACTCGGCCTATGGGGTACGCCGACTTGCCCGGGACGATTCCATGGAATACCGTGGTTGAAGGCATCAAATCCTTCTCCAATAGGTTCATCCTTTTGAAAGTGTCAAAATACAAAATATTAATGCTGCTGCCACCATCCATTAGCACCTTTGACAGGGTATACCCCCCAACTTGGGGAGCTACAACCAATGCTAAGTCGCCAGGATTGTCAACTCTTGGCGGATGATCCTCCCTACTCCATGATATGGTCTCCTCGGACCAGTGGAGGTACCTGGGGAGTGCCGGCTCAGACACACTGTACGCCCGGTGACTCACCTTCTTATCACGCCTGCAAGCATTGGTGGTGAAAACGTGGTACTGCCCATTGCTTAACTGTTTGGGGTTGTTGCGAAAGCCGCCGTTGTCATCCTGGCCCTCCGAAGCCCCCTGTGGGGGCGGTTGCTGAAAAGCTCCGGGCGGGTTATATCGCCGCTGGTGATGCACCGGATACTGGCCGCTGCTTGGCTGCGAGCCCCCCTGAGCCCCCGGCTCGGGAAAACCGCCAAAGGGGTTCTGACGTTGGTTGGGTGCAGCAAACTGCCCCTGCCGTTGGTCCGGGTCACCATTTTGCCCTTTTTTGATCGCCTCCGCCCGAAACTCCCGCATCACGAAACAGTTCTCCCAGGAATGAGTCGCCGGTCCGTCTGCCATGGCATGGTGTGGGCAAGGGCCCTTGAGTAACTCTTCATAGTTACGCGGCTTTTTACCACCGTATCCCCTGTTTTTCTTCTGGCGTTGGTTGCCATTGTTGGTGTTGGTATTGGCGACTAAATCCGAAGATTCCTCCTGCTGCCTTCTCTTGCCATTGGCTCCCTGATTGTGGCGGTTACGTCCCTGGAACCGGGCATGATTTTTGGATGACTCGCCCTTCTTTGGCGAGTTAGATTTACCGTCCTCACTGGGATCTTTGATGTCGTCTGCTTCAGCGTATCTAGTGAGGGTGTCCATTAGCTCCCCCATGTCTTGGACCTTTTGCTTGAGTCGCCCCAACTTCTGTACCAGGGGTTCTTAGTGGCAATTCTGCTCGAGAATCAACACAGCCTGAGCCGCCGTAATACGTCTGATGAATGAATAATTTCCGCGACCCGCCGTGACCAGTGGTGGGCCGACTCATCGGGCGCTGAACGCAGTGCTGCAGATTGACAATCGTCATTGGACGTTTGCAGGTTCCTCGGAAGTTTTTGATGAAGCATTCTTTCAATTCAGCCCAGGTCTGGATGGAGTTGGGGGTAAGTTTTTTAACCAAGTATGCGCTGTCCCTTCGAGCATCATCGTGAAGTATCTGGCGCAAACTGCTTCGTTTACATCGAGCATGTCCATGGCGATTTCATAACTCTCGACCCACGACGCCGGCTCAAGGTCCGGGGTGTAGTTAGGCACCTTCCTTGGCCCTTTAAAGTCCTTGGACATTCGTTCGTTGCGAAGGGCGGGGGCCAAGCACGGCACCCCCACTCGTCCGCCGCTCCCGACGAGAGGGGCTGGGGCGACTTGGATGTCTGGGAGACCCCGGCCCAGCGGGTTTTGATGATCAGGCGGGTTGTCCTGGGGGATGAGTCGCGGTCCGCTGTTTACAGTGGGCTGGTCCTCTGGCCGACTCCTGGTGTGACTCGCCTGGGGAGTGGAATGCAGCCTATCTAGGCTATGTTAGAACTGGGCGTTTTGAACCACCGTCGTCTTCAACATCTCAATGGCGTTCCTTGCTTCTATCTCGGCAGGAGTATTGCCGTGAATTGGAAGGGATCCCAAATGGCGAGTTGCAGCAAGGACGTTGTCCACTGGGTTGGAAAAGTGACCTTGAGGTGTCCGGAATCGGGGGATGCGATCCACAATTGGTTGAACCGGCGCGTTAGGCGGTTGGCCCGGTCCTCCCCTGGGGCGGCTCCCGCCCCGGGAGTTCGCGGAGTATCGAACAGGCGGGCCGGGTTGAGATCAGGGGGCAGGCGACCCTGATGCCTCCGCTGATGGACGGCGTTAGATGCGTGCTGGTGTCGCCTGTTGTCAGTATTTAAGCGAGTTATCTCGGCGGTAATTTGAGCTTGCCGGGTCTCGATCCTGGCGGACTCCACCTCGGCGTCCCGATGAGCCTTTGCCACTGCTTCTCTTAGTTTTGCCAGCTCCTTGTTTACTGCCTCCTGGTTTTCCGGTGTGATGGGGGTTGCCACAAGCCTTGTAATTTCCGCTGCTAATTCCACCAAGACATCGGCCGGGCTTCTAGATGTCTCGCCAGTTCCATCCCCGCCTGCCGGGTTTGGCGAGGGTTGAGTCGCCCCAGCCATGTAAATGGCGATCTGACGACGGGTTCGGTCAAGGAATTCGGGGTCCATGGCCAGCGACAAGCCCCCAAGACATTCCCCATGTAGAGACCGGATTGAATCTGAATTGCCCATGGATGATTCATCATCAGTGTTGATTGGTGTGGTTTCCTGGGTCGCTGAGTGTTCTGGTTCCTCCGATCCTTGCGTGAACCCAACAAAGACCGGGCGAGTCAGATTTGGCGCCGTTACTGGGCGGACGTACCTGGCCGGCTCGACGATGTCGGTGGAGATGTCCGGCTCAGGCACGGATGATCCAATCATGCCGATGAAGACGTTGATCTTGCCGAAGGGGACCATGTAACCAGATTCGATTGAATCCGCCTCGGGCCCCCATTGCAGGTTGTTGATGTAGTACTTCCCACGGCGGCTCCGGGTCATGAGCCCCGTCGCGTAGCTCCCAAACCCTGGTAGGGCTCCCTTTGAGAACTCAACTCCACCGTGCGCAGGCCCCACGGTGGGCGCCAACTGTCGTGGTTTTGTCACGGCAGATGTCCTCGTGAAAGGACTTAGTATTGGAGCCATCGCACTTTGGTGGCGACTCAAAGGGGTTGAACGGGAGTGAGATGGCGATTTACCCAGGTTCGGCCCCTCGTGAGGAGGTAAAGGCCTACGTCCTGCTTTGAGTTGTATTGATGGAGTTTCGATTACAAGGAGGGCGTAACTCGCCAGACCTAGTACTCGATGATTTCTAACCTGCCCTCTTCTTCCCTAGGACTCGCCTTTATATACAGGTCGAGTCCCTAGGGTTTACAAGGGTACTTTCCTTTCTACAAACTGTGACTCTTACGATCTCTAAGTCGCCATCTTTCCAAAGCTTGGAAACCTTCCGACGGTTGTAACCCGCCATACAACCTTCGGTCTTGCCAGGCCAAGGCCCGAACCATGCTTAGATGAATTGCCAGATTTGGTGACCCGGCCCAACTAGGGAGGGTTATCAATAGATAATATCCCCAACATTGACCATTCATTGTCATATTGCTTTGCATGATCATAAGATAGCTAGCATGGTGTTTCCATGGCTTGTCCATTTTTTCATGTCCGTGCTATGGTAGATCAGTGCACATCGTGGTACACTACAAGAGGCATTCATATATAGTCATACTTTGTTCTAGGTATCGAGTTGTAACATTGAGTTGTAAGTAAATAGAAGTGTGATGATCATCATTATTCATTATTAGAGCATTGTCCTAGTGAGGAAAGGTGATGGGTACTATGATTCCCCCACAAGTCGGGATGAGACTCCGGACAAAAAGAAGAAAAGAAAAAGAGAAACAAAAGAAAAAGAGAAAGAAAAAATAAAAGAAAAAGGAAATAAAGAAAAAGAAAGAAAAAAGAGGAAAAATAAATGAGAGAAAAATAGAGAAGGGAGTTTGCTACTATCCTTTACCACACTTGTGCCTCAAAGTGGCACCATGTTCTTCATCTAGAGAGTCTCTTGTTTTGTCACTTCCATATGCTAATGGGAATTTTTCATTATAGAACTTGGCTTGTATATTCCAATGATGGGCTTCCTAAAATGCCCGAGGTCTTCATGAGCAATCAAGTTGGATTCACACCCACTTAGCTTCACTTGAAATTTCATACACTTATAGCTCTAGTGCATCCGTTGTATGGCAATCCCTACTCCTATATCTATTGATGGACATCTCCGTAGCCCATTGATACGCCTAGTTGATGCGAGACTGTCTTCTTCAGTTTTACCCCTTTGAAACCTACCACCATATTCTATTCCACCTTTGTTGCTACATCCATGGTTCATGCTCATGTATTGAGTGAGTAATAAAAATCCGGAGCGCATTAAAAATATTTATACCTTATGCAGGAAGACCAAGCATGATGTGCTATATTATTTTGTAGGGATAGCATTCTTCAAGCATTGTTATTTTGAAAGAACATGATTGTTTGCTAGTAAACCTAACTATGGATGTCTTTTTGTAAAATGATAGAGTATTGCCTCGAATCACTTGTATCTTAATATTCATGCCATGATTAGATATATGATCAAGATTATGATAGGTAGCATTCCACATGAAAAATATGTTTTTTATTGTTTATCTACTCGAGGACAAGCATGAATTAAGCTTGGGGATGCTGATACGTCTCCATCGTATCTATAATTTTTTATTGTTCCATGCCAATATTATACAACTTGCACATATTTTTGGCAACATTTTATATGATTTATTGGACTAACATATTGATCCACTGCCAAGTGTCAATTCCTGTTTGTTGCATGTTTTTTGTTTCGCAGAATGTATGTATCAAACGAAGTCCAAAAACGATAAAAATTTACGAAAACTTATTTTGGAATATATGTGATTTTTGGGAGGTGGAATCAACGTAAACGGAGGCCCACAACCTCCACTACCCATGAGGGTGCGGCCCATACCCCCCTAGCGCACCCTGCCCTCAAGTGGCCACACCGTGAGTCCGCCGGGCACTTCTTCGGGCACAAGAAAGATAATTTATGGAAAAATTGTGTAAATATTTCAGCCCGATCGGAGTAACAAATCTCTGAGAATTTAAGAAATGTCGAAGGGCGAGAAAATAGGAACGCGGAACAAAAGAGAACATAGAGGGAGATCCAGTATCAGAGGGGTGATACGTCTCCAACGTATCTATAATTTTTGATGGTTCCATGCTATTATCTTGTCAAACTTTGGATGTTTTGTATGCCTTTTATTTCTTTTTTGGTACTAACTTATTAACTCAGTGCCAAGTGCCAGTTCCTGTTTTTTCCGTGTTTTTGACCCTTTTCAGAGGAGAATATTAAACGGAGTCCAAACGGAATAAAACTTCCGAAAAGATTTTTTCCAGAACAGAAGATACGCATGGGACAATAGAACCAAGGCAGAGGCCACCAGGGGAGGCCAAAAGCCCCCTAGACGCGGCCAGGGGGGTCGCGCCTAGCAGGCTTGTGGGCCCCTTGTGGCTCATCTGCCCTACCTCTTCCGCCTATAAATTCTCGAAAAATCCAAAACTACGCGAGAGATCCACGAAAATACTTATCCGCCGCCGCAAGCTTCTATCTCCGCAAGATCCCATCTGGGGCACATTCTGGTGCCCTGCCGGAGGGGGGATTCGGATACGGAGGGCTTCTTCATCAACACCATGGCCTCTCCTATGATGCGTGAGTAGTTCACCATAGACCTTCGGGTCCATAGCTAGTAGCTAGATGGCTTCTTCTCTCTCTTGGATCTTCAATACAAAGTTCTCCATGATCTTCATGGAGATCTATCCGATGTAATCTTCTTTTGCGGTGTGTTTGTCGAGATCCGATGAATTGTGGATTTATGATCAGATTATCTATGCATCTTATTTGAGTTTCTTCTGATCTCTTATATGCATGATTTCGTATCCTTGTAATTCTCTTCGAGTTGTGGGTTTTGTTTGGCCAACTTGATCTATGATTCTTGCAATGGGAGAAGTGCTTGGTTTTGGGTTCATACCGTGCGGTGACCTCACCAAGTGACAGAAGGGGTAGCGAGGCACGCATCATGTTGTTGCCATCAAGGGTAAAAAGATGGGGTTTACATCATTGGTTTGAGTTTATCTCTCTACATCATGTCATCTTGCTTAAGGCGTTACTCTGTTCGTCATGAACTCAATACACTAGATGCATGCTGGATAGCGGTCGATGTGTGGAGTAATAGTGGTAGATGCAGAAAGTATCAGTCTACTTGTCTCGGACATGATGCCTATATGTATGATCATTGCCTTAGATATCGTCATGAATTTGCACGGTTCTATCAATTGCTCGACAGTAATTTGTTCACCCACCATAATATTTGCTATTTTGAGAGAAGCTTCTAGTGAACACTATGGCCCCCGGGTCTACTTCACATCATATTTTCAGCCTTACACTTTTACTTCGTTGCACTTTCCGCCTTCAGATCTCACTTTGCAATCAATCTTGAAGGGATTGACAACCCCTTTATAGCGTTGGGTGCAAGCTTGTTTGTGTTTGCGCAGGTACTCTGGACACTTGGCTTGATTCTCCTACTGGATTGATACATTGGTTCTCAAAACTGAGGAAAATACTTACTTCTACTGTGCTGCATCACCCTTTCCTCTTCAAGGGAAAAACCAACACAAGCTAAAGAGGTAGCAAGGGGCTCCTGCCCCTCCGCCGCCATGGAGGCCATGGGCCAGAGGGGTAGCTCTCCTCCTATCTAGGGGACAAGGAAGAAGAACAAGGAGAGGGTCTCTCTCCCCTCTCTCCCGGTGGCGCGGGAGTGCTGCCGGGACAAGGAGTGTGATGGAGATCTACATCAACAATCTTGCCGCCGTCAACACCAACTCTCTCCGCCTCTATGCAGTGGTGTAACACCTCTTTTCCCATTGTAACTCTCTACTTAAACATGGTGCTCAACACTACATATTATTTCCCAATGATATGTGGCTATCCTATGATGTCGGAGTAGATCCGTTTTGTCCTACGGGTTACTTGTGATATGATGTTATTGATATGAGTTGTGTGTTGATATGGTGTTGTCCTAAGGTGCCTTCCATGAGGCGCACATATGAAGGATACACGCTGGAGGGTTTGCAATATGTTCATAATTTTCTTATAGTGGGTGGCGAGAGTGAACGAAACGTACACCCGAGTAAGGGAGTTGTGCGTGTATGGGAGTAAAGAGGACTTGATGTTTAATGCTATGGTTGGGCTTACCTTAATGATTTCTAGTTGTTGTGGATGCTTGCTAGAGGTCCAATCATAAGTGCATATGATCCAAGTATGGAAATTGTGTTAGTGTATGCCTCTCCCTCGTTGCACATGATAAATATCTGTCATGTTATATTCAAGTGCCTTTGGACATTCTTTTTCTTGCGTTACACAAAAAGCTTTCTACTAAACACCCCCTAACTTTTTTCCATGCTCTTTATTTTCTTGCAAAACAACACCTAACTTTTATTCACTTGTTATTTATTATCTTGCAAACCTATCTATTACACCTACTAAGTATGTCTAGTTTTTATTCTTGTTTTAGGTAATGAAAATGTTAATTATGCGTATAGTTGTATTGGTGGTCTATGGAACTTGAGGGAATATTTGTTCTACCTTTTACTCCTCGTTGGGTTCGACACTTATTTATCGAAAAGGACTACAAACGATCCCCTATACTTGTGGGTTATCACTCGCCACCCAACTTGTTTACCTGTAGGATAATGTCAATGATAATGAATCATGATCATCTGCATACACTTGGATATATAAATCTGAATCTTTCCTAAACACATGGTGCTTGCTACTATATTATTAATAGGTTGGAAGAGGGATAAACTTTATTGACTCAAGCACAGAGTTGGACTCCTGAAAGTAAAAGATAGCCCCTTCGCACAGGGAAGCAGAGGTTGTCATGCGCTTTTAATTTGTTGGATGTGTGAACTCTTAATGCAAAGGAACGTCACTTTATATTGCCCCTTATGATACAAACTTTATTATACAGTCTGTCTCTTTTATTTCTTTGTCATCAGAAGATCGTACAAAACCCTTGCAATAAAAGATCATGCATATTTAGGAGCAATTTTTATTGCTTGATGCACCGATGACAACTTACTTGAAGGATCTTACTCAATCCATAGGTAGGTATTGCGGACTCTCATGGCAAGAAACTGGGTTTGAGGGTTATGGATGCACAAGTAGTATCTCTACTTAGTGCAGAATTTTTGGGCTCGCAAAGAATCTAAGCAAGCATCACATGTTGACGGATCCAAGACCATATAACTTCTATGTGAATATAAACTACCATGATGATTACTTTGTCTTCCATGTCCAATATCATCACTCAATCATTATATAATATTTGATGAAGGCTCATAAGCATAAATGATGTCCAGGATGGTGTATTTATATGTGAGTATCCTCTCTTCTATCATAATCTTGCTTAGATTGCAACAATGACTAATACTATGTTCGTTCAATATCAACAAATTTTATCATTTAGACCCTTTTTGTGTGAAGTCATTACTTCACATGACATAAGCATATGATCTTTATCTTTATATTTATTGCCATGCTATAATGATGGGTGCCCATAGGTAAACCACAAAAACTCAACTAATATTTATTATTTAACTCACATACTCTATTGGAAGGATAGATTGAACTCAAAGCAAAAATTCTAAGCAAAGCAAATCTGAAATTTATTTCTCTAAATCACGAGACAAATAAGTATCAAACCGATATAGATAGTAATGATGGAAGTGATGGTGATACGATACCGGGTTACCTTATCCAAGCTTGGAACAAGCCAAGGGTGGTGCCCATACCCATGTACTCAAGTGTCCTCTCCCTGTGATGGTGGTCTTGTATAAGTGGTGTCCTTGGTACTCCAGGGCATAGACTCCCCGTCATAGAAAGAAAAAATTGTCTCGGGAGTCCTGAAATGAGAGGTGAAGCTCATCCTGTGAAATCTAGATTCAAACCCATAGTTTTGGCCTTGGAGTTCATAGATCTGATCTTGGAGGTGATCCATCTGATCTTGAAGCTTAGAGAGAATCTCCCCCATGTTTTTGTGTCTAGCTTGTTTTCCCGGATGAAATCCGTGATCATAGAGTGGTTAGCACTCAGACCACGCTCCACCATCCCTTGGCACTTAAAGATCTCCTGTTCCATCACTGCAAGCCTGGCCTTGTCGCTTCCCTCCTGCTTGGGACCTTGAACATCTCGGATGTGAAGCACCCCCTCAGGCATCTCAATGGCTTAAGGGTGCTTCATCACCTCTAGAAGGTAGGTGTTGATGACCTTCTCAAAGAAATTGTCCTTGGAAGGGCTTGGTGAAGTCATGGAGGTCTAAATCTGTTAGAAAAACAGCTCGAAACTAGAATAGAGGAAAATCTTGCGATGCGGTGGTCAAAACACATGGGAGTATATATAATTATTTTTTCCAGGTAGAATACATGCTTGGGAATAATTCGGAGTCCGGGAGGCGCACGAGGGCCTCACAAGCCATCAAGGCGTGGCCACGGTGGTCGCACCCTGTTGGATTGTGCCTCCCTCGTGGGTCCTTGGACTCCGATTTATTTTTGTATTTTGCTAAATATTAAAACCAGTAAACAATATTTTTTTGGCATTTTTGGAGTCAGTTTACTTACCATACCATGTACCTACCCCTTCTTCAGGTTTTGGAGTGTTCCGGAAGACTTCCCTTATGTGCTCCTCCGGTGTTATGACTTGGACAACATTAGTTTCCTCGTTAATGGGTGCACCTGAAATATAATGCTTGAATTTTTGCCCATTCACTACTCTCGGGTTTTTACCTTCGAAGTTATTAATTTTTATAGCACGAGAGTGATAAACCTCCACGACAACATAAGGTCCTTCCCATTTAGAGAGGAGTTTTCCTCCAAAAAATGTAAAACGAGAATTGTACAAGAGCACCAAGTCTCCTACATTGATTTCTCATTTTTGAATTCTCTTGTCATGCCATCTTTTAACCTTTTCCTTAAATAACTTAGTATTTTCATAAGCTTGTGTCCTCCATTCATCCAGTGAGCTAACCTCTTCTCACTGGAAAGTTTAAAATTAAAATTAAGTTCTTTAATTGCCCAATAAGTCTTAAATTTTAAATCAAGAGGTAAATGAAAAGCTTTTCCATAGACCATTTTATATGGGAACATCCCCATGGGATTCTTATAAGCAGTCCTATAAGACCACAAAGCATCATCAAGTTTCTTACACCAATTCTTTTTGGACCTATTGATAGTCTTCTACAAGATTATTTTTATTTCTTGATTGCTTAGTTCAACTTGACCACTAGATTGACGATGATAAGGTGATGCAATTATATGGTTAACGTCATATTTAGCTACCAGTTTATGGAAAGCACCATGAATAATATGTGAAAAACCATCAGCCATTAAGTATTTGGGGATACCAAACCTCGGAAAGATAATGTCTTTAAGCATTTTAATAGAAGTGTTATGATCAACACTACTAGTTGGAATAACTTCTACCCACTTAGTAACGTAATCAACAACAACTATAATATGAGTATATCCATTCGAGGAAGGAAAAGGTCCCATAAAGTCCAATACCCAGACATCAAATGGTTCAATAGCAAGTGAATAGTTCATAGGCATTTGCTGACGTTTACCAATATTACCAACTCTTTGGTATTCATCACAAGAAATGACATATTGACGAGCATCTTTCAAAAGAGTAGGCCAATAGAAACCAGATTGTAATACCTTATGTGCAGTTCTATCACCGGCGTGGTGTCCTCCGTAGGCCTCAGAATGGTACTTCCTTAGAATTTGTTCCAGCTCATGCTCAAGTATACAATATCTAATAACACCATCCACTCCTTATTTATAAAGATGTGGGTCATCCCAGAAGTAATGTCATAGATAAAAGAAGATTTTTTTTCTTTTCTTGATAGGTGAAGCTAGGCGGAATATATTCAGAAACAATGTAATTAGCATAATCTCCATACCAAGGAGTACTATGTGAAGTGTTTATAACAACAAGTTGCTCATGAGGAAAATTATCATCAATAGGCAATGGGTCATCAAGAACATTTTCCATCCTAGACAAGTTATCTGTTACAGGGTTGTCAGCCCCTTTCTATCAACGATATGCAAATCAAACTCTTGAAGTAAGAGTACCCACCTAATAAGTCTAGGTTTACCATCTTTGTTTTCCATAAGGTATTTAATAGCAGCATGATCGGTGTGAATGGTTACTTTATAATCAACAATGTAAGGCCTAAACTTATCACATGCAAACACAAGTGCTAAAAATGCCTTTTCAATAGTAGTATAAATCCTTTGAGCGGTGTATAGGGTCTTACTAGCATAGTGAATAACATTCAATTTCTTGTATATTCTTTGCCCTAGAATAGCACCAACTTTATAATAACTAGCATCACACATAATTTCAGAGGGTAGGTTCCAATGAGGTGGTTGGAAAATAGTGGAAAAAATCCAGGCTTTCTTAAGTATTTCAAAGGCTTCTACACAATCATCATCAAAAACGAAAGGAACATCTTTTTGGAGAAGATTAGTTAGTGGCCTAGAAATATTTTAGAATTATTTAATGAAACGCCTATAGAAACCAGCATGACCAAGGAAACTTCTTGTACCTTTGATATCTCTTGGGAAAGGCATTTTCTCTATTGTATCAACTTTGGCCTTATCCACCTCAATACCGCGTTTAGAAATTTTATGCCCAAGCACTATACCTTCATTCACCATAAAGTGGCACTTCTCCCAGTTCAATACAAGATTAGTTTCCTCACATCTCTGCAAAACTCGATCAAGGTTGGTCAAGCAATCATCAAAGGAAGTCCCATAAATGAAAAAATCATCCATGAAGCCTCAACAATCATTTCACAAAAGTGAGAGAATATGGTAGTCATACATCTTTGAAAGGTAGCGCGTGCATTGCATAGACCAAAAGACATACTCCTATAAGCACAAGTTCCAAAAGGGCAAGTAAAGGTAGTTTTCTATTGGTCCTCTTTTTACACAAGTATTTGAGAGAATCCAGAATATCCATGAAGAAAACAAAAGTGTGTGTGCTTAGATAATATTTCTAACATTTGATCAATAAAAGACAAGGGTAATGATCTTTTCTAGTAGCTTTATTCAATTTACTGAAATCAATTGCCATCCTATAGCCAATTACTATCCTTTGTGAATAATTTCATTTTTATCATTAGGAACAACAATTGTACAACCTTTCTTAGGAACACAATGAACATGACTTACCCATCTACTATCAGCAATAGGATAGATTATACATGCCTCCAGAAGTTTTAGAATTTCAGTTCTTACAACCTCTTTCATCTTAGGGTTGAGATGGCATTGATGATCGACAACTAGTTTAGCATCAGGTTCCATATTAATCTTGTGCTGAGGGAGAGTGGGGCTTATGCCTTTACGATCATCAAGAATATATCCAATAACAACATTGTGATTCTTTAGAGTTTTGAGTAATCTCTTTTCTTCATGTTCTTAAAGTCTAGCACTAATAATAATAGGATATATCTTCTTGTCATCAAGATAAGCATATTTCAGAGCATGAGCTAAATACTTAAGCTCAAATACGGGATCTCCCTTGGGTGGAGGAGGATCACCTAAAATTTCAACTGGCAAATTGTGCGTAAGTATAGGTTGCTGATCAAGGAGTATCTTATCTATTTCATTCCTTTCATTGAAATGCATATCATTTGCATGGTCTAGCAAATATTGTTCTAGTGGACCAGTAGGAGGTACAACAATAGAAGCAAGACCAATTATTTCATCCTTACTAGGCAATTCTTTTTCATGTGGCTGTTTTCTAAAGTTAGAGAAGTTATCTCATGAGAAATATCACCAAAGCTCACTTTGACCTTCTCCGTAGCACAATTAATTTCAGCATTAACACTATTCAAGAATGATCTACCAAATATGATGGGACAAAAGTTATCTTGTTCCGAACCAAGTACTAAGAAATCAGTGGGGTACTTGACTTTTCCACACAAGACTTAATAGTGAAATCCCAAGTAGCGAAATATTGTCACGATTTGCAAGCTTAATAGTGACATCAATATCTTCAATTTCAGTGGGTGCTATATCATGCATAATTTCTTGATATAATGTAAAAGGTATAACATTAATACTAGCACCAATATGACACATGCCATGATACCCATGATCTCCTATTTTAAGTGAGATGACAGGTGTGCCTACGACTAGTTATTTCAATCTAGTTCATCATGTTTGTTTCTATCAGGTTTTGCAATTCTGGCAGCTTCATCACACATGTAAACAACCTTCCCATCAATATTATCGACTAGGATATCATTAACTATAGTTACATTAGGCTCAACATTTATTTGTTCAGAAGGTGTAGGTTTTATAACATAACTCTTATTAACCACTGTTGTAGTCTTAGCGTGTTCTCTAATCCTAATAGGGAAATGAGGTTTCTCAATGTAAGCACTAGGAACAATTGGATCGACATGGTTAACAATTATTTATTCCTTCTTAATTCTAACAGGTTACTTAGGTAATTTTTCAATAGAATGATGATATTTGAACCACTTTTCCTTGGGAAGGTAAACATAAGTAGAAAAAGATTTGCATAAAGAAGCTAATATCTGAGAGTCAAGGCCATATTTGTTGCAAATTCATGAAAAGGAGAAGTTTCCATAAAAGATTTAACACAATGAAAATTAAGCATTATACCTGACTCTTTACCATCATCGAGTTCCCAATCTTCGGCATTGCGTTTAATATTTTCCACACGATCCCATCTGTATTCAATAGTCTCCTTCATATAGGAACCGGGAGCACAAGCATCGAGTAAGGTTTGATCATCATGAGAAAGCCAAGCATAAAAATTATGTATAATCAATTACCTTGAGAGCTCATGGTTGGGGCAAGTGTGCATCGTAGATTTAAGACTCCCCAAGCTTGAGCGATGCTTTCTTCTTCACGAGGCCCACAATTATGAATAAAATTCAGATCACGATGAATTAGATGCATAGGATAAAACTTCTAATGAAATTCCAGCTTCAAGAGATTCCAATCCCATGATCCAATATCATCGAATAACCTGTACCACATTAGTGCTTTTCCCTCCAAAGATAAAGGGAAAACTTTCTTCTTCACTTTGTCTCCGGGTAGACCTGAAAGCTTAAAGAGTCCACAAATCTCATCGACATGTATCAAATGGTAATTAGGATGAGTTGAACTGTTATAAGTATTAGCCAGCAATTTCTTTACCACACCCAAAGGAATCTCATAATAAATATTTTCAATAGGTTCAACGGGTTGAGGAATAATTTCCTCAACTTCCATTCGAGGCGAACATGCCCCAAACAAGCCATTGAAAAGGTGACCGTTCATAGTGATAAGCAGCAGTAAATATCAGCACGTATCGAAAGCGATTCCTTACCAAAGGTGCTTCACTCCTCGGCAACGGTGCCAGGAAAGAGTCTTGATGACCCACAAGTATAGGGGATCAATCGTAGTCCTTTCAATAAGTAAGAGTGTCGAACCCAACGAGGAGCAGAAGGATATGCTAAGTAGTTTTCAGCAAGGGATTCTCTGCAAGTGCTGTAAGTAACAGCGATAGATAGTTTTGTAGCAAGATAATGCATAACAAGTGAAAAGTAACAATAGTAGCAAAGGTGCAGCTATTGGAAATATGCCCTAGAGGCAATAATAAAGTAATTATTATTATATTTCCTTGTTCAAGATAATTGTTTATTATCCATGCTAGAATTGTATTGATTGGAAACTCAAATGAATGTATGGATACATATACAACACACTTCCCTAGTGAGCCTCTAAAGGACTAGCTCGTTGATCAAAGATGGCCATGGTTTCCTTGCCATAGACATGAGTTGTCATTTGATAACGGGATCACATAATTAGGAGAATGATGTGATGGACAAGACCCAAACTACAAACGTAGCATATGACCGTGTCAGTTTACTGCTACTGTTTTTCTGCATGTCAAGTATCTATTCCTATGACCATGAGATCATGCAACTCCTGGACACTGGAGGGATGCTTTGCATGTATCAAACGACACAATGTAATTTAGTGACTATAAAGGTGCTCTACAGGTATTTCCGAGGGTGTCTGTTGGGTTGGCATGAATCGAGACTGAGATTTGTCACTCCATAAAATGGAGAGGTATCTCTGGGCCCACTCGGTAATACAACATCACAAGGAGCTTCCAAGCAATATGACTAAGGAGTTAGTCACGGGATATTGTATTACAGAATGAGTAAAGAGACTTGCTGATAACGAGATTAAACTAGGTATGGAGATACCAACGATTGAGTCTCGGGCAAGTAACATATCGATGGACAAAGGGAATAGCATATGGGATTGATTGAATCCTTGACACTGAAGATCTTTGTAGAATATGTAGGAGCCAATATGGGCATCCAAGTCCCGCTATTGGTTATTGACCGGAGAGTGTCTCGATCATGTGGGCATAGTTCTTGAACCTGCACGGTCTACACACTTAAGGTTCGTTGATGATATAAGCATAATTGAATCATTGTGTTGGTGACCGAAGGTTATTCGGAGTCCCAGATGTGATCCTAGATGTGACGAGGAACTCCAGAATAGTCTGAAGGTGAATATTGATATATAGGATGAAGGTCATCGGAGTCCGGAAGTGTTTAGGTGTGTACCGAGGGAATAACAGAGTGCCGAAAGGGGTTTCGGGAGGCCTCAACAATTGTCGGGGGGCCTCATGGGCCAAGGAGAGGGAGCACTGCAGCCCACCAGGGGGCTGGGCACAGCCCCTCACCCCAATCCACTTCAGCCGAAGGGGAGGAGGGCTCCCCCTTGGGGCGCCGCCAGCCCAACTTGGGTGGCAAGGCACCCAAGTGGGACGGGACACCCAACCCTAGCTGCCACCCCTCCCTTGGCCGCTGACCCCTAGGGGAAACACTAGGGTGTCCACCCCTATCCCTTACCCCTATATATAGAGAGGTAGAGAGAGGGCAGCAACACGACAATCTTGCCGCGGCGCTGCACCTCCTCTCCCTCGTAGTTCTCTCCTCCAAACACCCCATGCCGAAGCCCTGCTGAGCTGTCACCACCAACACCTCACCACGCCATCGTGCTGCCGGAGGACTCGGACTGCTACTTCACCATTGCACGCTGGATCGAGGAGGTGAAGACGTCACCAAGCTGTACGTGTGTTCAACGTGGAGGTGTGGTTCGTTCGGCGCTTGATCGGGAGATCGCGGGACGGTTCGTGATTGTATCGCGAAGACGTACCACTACATCAACCACGTTCTTGAGTGCTTCCGCTTAGCGATCTACAAGGGTATGTAGATTCAATCTCTCCTCTCGTAGATGGTTATCACCATGGATAGATCGTGTTTGGACGTAGGAATTTTTTTGTTTCCCACACAACATTACCCAATAGTGGCATCATGAGCTAGGTCTATGCATGGATGACATCTCGAGTAGAACATAAAGGAGTTTGTGGGTGTTGATATTCAGATTGCTTCCCTCCTTAGTCTTTTCTTGATTCAGCGGTATTGTTGTATGAAGCGTCCTGGACCAACTTTCCTCGTCCACGTACGAGATATCGGTTCCATCGACTGACATGCAACTTCTTGCATAAAAATGGCTGGCGGGTGTCTGTCTCTCCTACTTTAGTTGAATCGGATTTGACAAAAGGTGGTCCTTGTATAAGGTTAAATAGCAACTTGCATATCACCGCTGTGGTTTTGCGTAGGTAAGAAACATTCTTGCTAGATACCCATAGCAGCCACGCAGAACTTGCAACAACAAATTAGAGGCCGTATAACTTGTTTTTTGCAAGGTATGCATGTGATATGAAATGGCCAAAGACATGATGATGTATATTTGATGTATGAGATGATCATGTTGTAATAGTTATATCAACTTGCATGTGGATGCTACGGCAACCGACAAGAGCCATAGGGTTGTCTTGAATTTTTGAGCGCTTAGTGGTGCTTTACTTTATAGCTAAATTAGTAGCAATAGTAGTACAAGAATAGATGACATGACAACCTAGATGGCAGAACAATGATGGAGATCATGATGATGGATATCATAGTGTGGCACAGGTGATGATGGAGATCATGCCGGTGCTTTGGAGATGGAGACCAAAAGCACAAGATCATGGCCATATCGTGTCACTTATGATTTGCATGTGATGTTAATCCTTTTTATGCACCTTGTTTTGCCTAGGACGACGATAGCATTATAAGGTGATCCCTCACTAAATATCAAGATAAAATTGTGTTCTCCCTGAGTGTGACCATTGCGAAAGTTCGTCGTTTTGAGACACCACGTGATGATCAGGTGTGATAGACTCGACGTTCACATACAACGGGCGCAAGATAGTTTTACACACGCGGAACACTCGGGTTAAACTTGACGAGTCTAGCATATACAGACATGGCCTTGGAACACAAGAGACCAAAAGGTCAAACATGAGTCATATAGTTGATATGATCAACATGAAGATGTTCACCATTCAAACCAGCTCATCTCACGTGATGATCGGACTTGGGCTGGTGGATTTGGATCATGTGTCACTCGAATGACTAGAGGGATGTCAATTTGAGTGTTTTTTTAGTAATATGATTAACTAAACTCATTATCTTGAACAATAGTCTAAGTAATCTTTGCAAATTTATGTTGTAGAGTAATGGCTTGCGCGGTAGCACCCCTAAATTTTAATGCGTTCCTAGAGAAAGCTAAGCTGAAAGATGATGGGAGCAACTTTGTTGACTAAGACCATAATCTGAGGCTTGTCCTCACAGTTTCCCAAAAGAGCTATGTCCTTGATGCACCGCTAGGTGATGCACCCCTCTTCCTAGTGGTTGAAGACGTTATGAACGTGTGGTAGTCGGTCTAGATGACTACTCAGTAGTTCAGTGTGCGATCTTGTATGGCTTAGAACCAGGACTTCAAAGACATTTTGAACATCATGGAGCATATGAGATGTTCCAGGAATTGAAGTTTATCTTTGAGAAGAATGCACGGATCGAGAGGTATGAGACCTATGATATGTTCTACGCTTGCAAGATGCAGGAGAACGGGTCTGTCGGTTAGCATGTACTTAGAATGTCCAGGTATGCCAACCGTTAGGCTGAGTTGGGAATTGTTTTTTCCCGCCGCAGGCGATCACTGACAGAGTTCTCCAATCACTGCCACCTATGCACAAAAGCTTTGTGCTAAACTACAACATGCAAGGGATGATTAAATCAGTCACCGAGCTGTTCGCGATGCTGGAAGTCGCCGAGTCAGAAATCGAGAAAGAACATCAAGTGTTGATGGTCAATAAGACCACCAGTTTCAACAAAAATGACAAGGGCAAGAAAGGTAACTTCAAGAGGAGTGGCAAAGTTGTTTCCCCTCCTCTGAAGAAACCCAAGGCTGGGCCCAAGCGAGAAACTGAGTGATATCATTGCAAGGGGACTGGTCACTAGAAGCAGAACTGCCCCAAGTATCTGGCCGACAAGAAGGCGGTCAACGCCAAACAAGGTATATATGATATACATGTTATTGATGTGTACCTCACCAACTCTCTTTGTAGTGCCCGGGTATTTGATACTGGTTCGGTTGCTCACATTTGCAACTCAAAATAGGAACTACAGAATATATTGTGGTTGGCGAAGGATGAAGTGACGATGCGTGTGGGAAATGGTTCCAAGGTTGATGCGATCACCGTCGACACACTCTCACTTCAGTTACCATCGGGATTAGTGATGAACCTCGGTAATTGTTATTTAGTGCCCGCGTTAAGCCTGAAAATTATATCTGGATCTTGTTTATTGTGAGACGATTACTCATTTAAATCAGTGAATAATGGTTGTTCTATTTATATGAGTAATATATTTTATGGTCATGCACCCAATGTGAGGGGTTTATTCTTCTTGAATCTCGATAGTAATGACACACATGTTCATAACATTGATGCCAAAAGATGTAGAGTTGATAATGATAGTACCACTTTCTTGTGGCACTGCCGCTTAGGTCATATTGGTGTAAAACGCATGAAGAAACTTCATGCTGATGGACTTTTGGAGTCACTTGATTTCGAATCACTTGCCACATGTGAACCATGCCTCATGGGCAAGATGAACAAAACTCCATTCTCCTAAACAATGGAGCGAGCAAGTGACTTATTGGAAATCATACATACTGATGTGTGCGGTCCGATGAGCATTGAGGCACGCGGTGGATATCGTTATTTTCTCACCTTCACCGATAACCTGAGTAGATATGGTTATATATATACTTAATCAAACACAAGTCTGAAACGTTTGCAAAGTTCAAGCAATTTCGGAGTGAAGTGGAGAATCATCGTAACAAGAAGATCAAATTCCTATGACCTCATTAAGGAGGATAATAACTAAGTTATGAGTTTGGCACTCACTTAAGACAATGTGGAATTGTTTCACAGTTGACTCCACCTAGAACACCACAGTGCAATGGTGTGTCGAACATCATAATCGTACTTTATTGGATATGGTGCATCCTATGATGTCTCTTGCCGATTTGCCGTTGTCATTTTGGGGCTATACATTAGATACAACTGCATTCATTTTAAATAGGGCACCATCAAAGTCCGTTGAGACGACGCCATATGAACTGTGGTTTGGTAAGAAACCAAAGTTGTCGTTTCTTAAAGTTTGGGGATGTGATGCTTATGTCAAAAAGCTTCAACATGAAAAGTTGGAACCGAAAGCGAGGAAATTTGTCTTCATAGGAAGCCCAAAAGAGACAGTTGGGTACACCTTCTATCTTAGATCTGAAGGCAATGTGTTTGTACCTAAAAATGGAATATTTCTTGAGAAAGAGTTTCTCTCGAAAGAATTGAGTGGGAGGAAGATAAAACTTGATGAGGTTGTTGAACCTTTGCTTCAACCTGAGAGTAGCGCAACACAGAAAGTTGTTTCTGTGGAGCCTACATCATTTGAAGAGGAAGCTAATGATTATGATCATGAAGCTTCAGATCAAGTTGCTATCAGACCTCGTAGGTTGACAAGGGCACGCACTGCTCCTGAGTGGTATGGTAACCCTTTCTTAACGGTCATGTTGTTAGACAATGATGAACCTACGAGCTATGGAGAGGCGATGGTGGGCCCGGATTCCAACAAATGGTTAGAGGCCATGAAATCCGAGATAGGATCCATGTATGAAAACAAAGTGTGGACTTTGGAAGAATTACGTGAAGGGCAAAAGGCCATTCATAATAAATGGATATTTAAGAAGAAGACGAACGCCAACGGTAATATCACCGTCTATAAAGCTCGACTTGTGGCATAGGATTTTTCACAAGTTCAAGGAGTAGACTACGATGAGACTTTCTCACCCGTAGTGATGCTTAAGTCCGTCAGAATCATGTTAGCAATAGTTGCATTTTTCGATTATGAAATTTGGCAGATGGATGTCAAAACAACGCTCCTTAACGATTTCCTTAAGGAAGAGTTGTATATGATGCAACTGGGATGTTTTGTGGATCCAGAGAATGCTAACAAAGTGTTCAAGCTCCAGCGATCCATTTATGGACTGGTGCAAGCATCTCGGAGTTGGAATCAACATTTTGATGAGGTGATCAAGGCATTTGGGTTTGCACAAGTTTATGGATAAGCTTGTATTTACAAGAAAGTGAGTGGGAGCTCTATAGCGTTTCTAATATTATATGTGGATGACACATTGCTGATTGGAAACAATGTAGAATTTTTGGGAAGCGTGAAGGATTATTTGAACAAGAGTTTTTCAATGAAGGACCTAGGAGAAGCTGCTTACATATTAGGCATCAAGATCTATAGAGATAGCCCGAGACGCTTAATAGGACTATCACAGAGCACATACCTTGACAAAGTTTTGAAGAAGTTCTAATGGATCAGTCCAAGAAAGGGTTCTTGCCTGTATTGCAAGGTGTGAAGTTGAGTAAGACTCAATGCCCAGTGACTGCAGAAGATAGAGAAAAGATGAGTGTCGTCCCCTATGCTTCAGCCATAGGCTCTATCATGTATGCAATGTTGTGCACAAGACCTAATGTTAGCCTTGCCATAAGTATGGCGGGAAGGTTTCAAAGTGATCGTGGAATGGAACACTGGACAACAGTCAAGAATATTTTGAAGTACCTTAAAAGGACCAAGGAAATGTTTCTCGTGTATGGACGTGATCAAGGGCTCATCGTAAAGGGTTACATCGATGCAAGCTTTAACACCGATCTGGATGACTCTAAGTCGCAAACCGGATACGTATATATTCTCAATGGGGGTGCGGTAAGGTGGTGCAGTTCCAAGCAAAGCATGGTAGTTGATTTTACATGCGAAGCGGAGTACATAGCTGCCTTGGAGGCGACTAAAGAAGGTGTCTGGATGAAGGAGTTCATGACAGATCTTGGAGTTGTGCCAAGTGCATTGGATCCAATAACTCTGTTCTGTGACAACACTGGTGCCATTTCTCTAGCCAAGGAACCGAGGTTTCACAAGAGGACCAGACACATAAAGAGACGCTTTAATTCCATCTGTGATTACTTCAAAGGTGAGGACATAAATATTTCCAAAGTGCACACTGATCTGAATGTTGTAGACCTATTGACTAGGCCTCTTCCATGAGCGAAACATGATCAACACCAGAACTGTATGGGTGCTAGATTCATTACAATGTAAATCACATAGTGATGTGAGCTAGATTGTTGACTCTAGTGCAAGTGGGAGACTCTTGGAAATATGCCCTAGAGGCAATAATAAAGTAATTATTATTATATTTCCTTGTTCAAGATAATCATTTATTATCCATGCTAGAATTGTATTGATTGGAAACTCAAATGCATGTGTGGATACATAGACAACACACTGTCCCTAGTGAGCCTCTAAAGGACTAGCTCGATGATCAAAGATGGTCAAGGTTTCCTGGCCATAGACATGAGTTGTCATTTGATAAAGGGATCACATCATTAGGAGAATGATGTGATGGACAAGACCCAAACTACAAATGTAGCATATGATCATGTCAGTTTACCGCTACTATTTTTGTGCATGTCAAGAATATATTCCTATGACCATGAGATCATGCAACTCCCGGACACTGAAGGAATGCCTTGTGTGTATTAAATGTCACAACATAACTGGGTGAGCATAAATGTGCTCTACATGTATTTCCGAGGGTGTCTGTTGGGTTGGCGTGAATCGAGACTCGGATTTGTCACTCCGTGTGATGGAGAGGTATCTCTGGGCCCACTCGGTAATACAACATCACACTGAGCTTGCAAGCTATGTGACTAAGGAGTTAGTCATGGGATCTTGTATTATGGAATGAGTAAAGAGACTTGACGATAACGATATTAAACTAGGTATAGAAATACCGACGATCGAATCTCGGGAAAGTAACATACCGATGAACAAAGGGAATTGCATACGAGATTGATTGAATCCTTTACATTGAGGATCGATCGATGAAGATCTTTGTAGAATATGTAGGAGCTAGTATGGGCATCCAGGTCCCGCTTTTGGTTATTGACCGGAGAGTGTCTCAGTCATGTCTGCGTAGTTCTCGAACCCAGAGGGTCTACACACTTAAGGTTCGGTGATGATATAAGCATAATTGAGTCATTGCGTTGGTGACCGAAGGTTGTTCGGTGTCCCGGATGAGATCCCGTACGTGACGAGGAACTCGGGAATAGTCCTGAGGTGAAGATTGATATATAAGATGAAGGTCATCAGAGTCCGGAAGTGTTCCGGGTTGTAGCGAGGGAATAACGGAGTGCCGAAAGGGGTTTCGAGAGGCCCCGACAATTGTTGGGGGCCTCATGGGGCAAGGAGAGGGGGCACCAGAACCCATGAGGGGGCTGGGCGCAGCCCCATACCCCAACCCACTTTGGCCGAAGGGGAGGAGGGCTCCTCCTTGGGGCGCCGCCACCCCAACTGGGATGGTAAGGCACCAAAGTGGGAGGGGCCACCCAACCCTAACTGTCGCCCCTTCCTTGGCCGCCGACCTCTAGGGGAAACCCTAGGGTGCCCTCCCCTCTCCCTTCCCCCTATATATAGAGAGGTAGAGAGAGGGAAACAACACGACAAGCTTGCCGCAACGTTGCACTTCCTCTCCCTCGTAGTTCTCTCCTTTAAACACCCCATGACAAAGCCCTCCTGAGCTGTCACCAACAACACCGCACCATGCTGTCGTGTTGCCGGAGGACTCGGGATGCTACTTCACCATCACTCACTGGATTGAGGAGTTGAAGGAGTCACCAAGCTGTACGTGTATTGAACGCGGAGGTGTCGTCCATTCGGCGCTTGATCGTGAGATCGCGGGACGATTCATGATAGGATCGCAAAGACGTACCACTACATCAACTGCGTTATTGAACGCTTCCACTTAGCGATCTACAAGGGTAAGTAGATTCAATCTCTCCTCTCGTAGAGGATCATCACCATGGATTGATCGTGTTTGCACGCAGTTTTTTTTTGTTTCCCACACAATGTTTCCCAACAGCAGCAAGGTAGCCCAATCCTTTTTATAGCAAAGGACTCGCCTGAAAGTTCTCTTATATAAAGCAAGCCCTCCTGAGGACACATGTGAATTTCTGTCTAGTCATGTTCATCACGTTAAGTTGATTCACGTTTGCTACTTTGATGATTTGATATGTGTGTGGACCGGTGCTAAGGTGATGTTCTTACTTGAACTAAAAACATACTTCTAATTACACCCTCTTGCAAGCATCTGCAACTACGGAAGAAGAATTAAGAATAATCTAACCATGGCATGAAATATGTGGATCCAAATCAGCCCCTTGTGAAGCAACACATAAACTGGGATTTAAGCTTATGTCACTCCCGCAACCCATCATCTATTTGTTACTCCACAACTACTTCCCTTAAACCCATAACATGTTGAGGTGTCATGTAGTCGATGTTCACATGACACCACTAAGAGAAATAACAACATCCATATCATCAAAATATCAAACGGATACCAATTTTACATGATTACTTATAACAAGACTTCTCCCATGTCCCCAGGAACAATAATTACTACTCACACATCATAAACATGTTCAAGAAGGGAGGCGTAATAATAATAATAATTAAATATCTTAACAAAATATTTTCTACCAAGTAATCCAACAAGCATCCACCACAAGATGTAATCAACACAAGTAGTAACCAACAGGTACCAATCTAAGGTTTTGAGACAAAGATTGAATACACATTGATAACCCACAAGTGTACGGGATCTTTTGTAGCCTTTTTCGATTAGTAAGAGTGTCGAACCCAACAAGGAGATAATGGTAGAACAAATATTCCCTCAAGATCAATCGACCACCGATACAACTCTACACACACTTAACGTTTGCTTTAACCAAAACAAGAATAAAACTACAAGTACTTTGCAAGAAAATAAAGATCAACTAAATAAAAGTTTGGGGCTGTTTAGTAGAAAGATTTTTGTGTAATGCAAGAAAAAGATTGTCCATAGGCAATTGAATATAACATGATAGATACTTATGACGTGCAATGAGGGAGAGGCATACGCTAAAACACTTTCCGTACTTGGATCATATGCACTTATGATTGGACCTCTAGCAAGCGTCCGCGACTACTAGAAATCATTAAGGTAAACCCAACCATAGCATTAAACATCAACTCCTCTTTACTCCCATACGCGCACAACTCCCTTACTCGGGTGTAAGTTTCTGTCACTCTCACCACCCACTATATGCGAATAATGAACATATTGCAAACCCTCCAACGTGTATACTTCATGTGTGCGCATCACGGAAGGCACCTTAGGGTAGCACCATATCAACACACAACTCATATCAATAACATCATATCACAATTAACCCGTAGGACAAAACAGATCTACTCAAACATCATAGGATAACCACATATCATTGGGAAATAGTATGTAGTGTTTAGCACCATGTTTAAGTAGAGAGTTACAACAGGAAAACAGGTGTTACACCACTGCATAGAGAGAGAGAGAGAGAGAGAGAGAGAGAGATAGCTGGCATTAACAGTGGCAAGATTGGTGATGTAGATCGCCGTCACGCTCCTTGCCCCGATGACACTTCAGCGTCATCGGGAGAGAGGGGGAGAGAGCCCCCTCATTCTTCTTCCTTGGTCTCACCCTAGATGGGAGGAGAGTTCCCCCTCTGGTCCATGGCCTCAATGGCGGTGGAGGGGTGGGAGCCCCTCCGAGATTGGATCTCCCTCTCTCTTCTCTTCTATTTCGCTTTCTTGTTTTCTCGCCCTTCACCATTTCTTATATTCTTAGAGATCCGTAACTCCGACCGGGCTGAAATTTTGAGGGGATTTTTATCCACAAATTAGCTTTCTTGTGCCCTAAGAAGAGCCCCAACTAACCTAAGGGATTCCCACTAGACACCACCCCATGCTAGGGGGCCCAGGTGCGCCCTGGTGTCTAGTGGAGGCCACGGGCCTCCGCTTGCATTGATTCCGCCTCCGAAAAATCACATATATTCCAAAACAATTCTTCGTAAATTTTTATCGCATCTAGACTTCGTTTGTTATGGATATTGTGCAAAACAAAAAACATGCAACAAACAGGAACTGGCACTTCGCACTGCATCAATGTGTTAGTCCAATAAATCTTATAAAATGTTGCCAAATATGTGAAAGTTGTATAATATTGGCATGGAACAATTAAAAATGATAGATATGATGGAGACGTATCAGCAGCCCCAAGCTCAATTCCTGCTCGTCCTCAAGTAGGTAAATTATAAAAAAGATAATTTTTGATGTGGAATGCTTCCTAGCATAATCTTGATCATATATCTAATCATGGCATGAATATTAAAATATAAGTGATTCAAGGCAATAGTCTATCATTTGACAAAAAGACGTCCATGCTCTGGTTTACTAGCAAACAATCATGTCCTTTCAAAATAACAATGCTAGAAGAATGTTATCCCTACAAAATCATATAGCTTCTCATGCTTGGTCTTCCTAGCATAAGGTATAAATCATGAGTACCCCGATGTCAAATCAAGCAATTGGATCATACTTTTTCACGCACTTTAGCTTTTTATTACTCACTCATTACATGAGAGTGAACCATGGATATAACATAAATGTTGAATAGAATATGGTGGTAGGTTTCAAAGGGGTAAAATTGAAGAATAAAATCTTACATCAACTCGACGTATCAACGAGCTATGGAGATGCCCATTAATAAATATCAATGTGAGGAGTAGGGACTGCCATGCAACAGATGCACTAAGAGCTTTAAGTGTATGCAAGCTCAATATGAAAACTAAATGGGTGTGCATGAAACTCTATAATGAAAACTTCCCACTAGTTTATGAAAGTGACAAAACAAGAGACTCTCTATATGAAGAACATTTTGCCACTTTGAGGCACAAGTGTGGAATTAGCATTCCCCTTCTATCTTTTCCCACATTTTCTTCTTGTTTTTTCTTTCTCTTTTTTCCTTTTTTTCTTTTTTTTCTTTATCTTTTTTTCATTGTGGTGGGCTCATTTGGCCTCCCCATTTTTCATTTTTCGTTCGGAGTCTCATCCCAACTTGTGGGGGAATCATAGTTTCCATCATCCTTTCCTCATTGGGACAATGCTCTAATAATGATGATCATTACACTTATATTTACCTACAACTCAATATGAAAAACTGATAGGATGATATGACTATATATGAATGCCTCTGGTAGTGTACCAGCATGTGCAATGATCTAGCGTAGCAAAAGATATCAAAAAATAGACAAGCCATGGAAATATCATGCTAGCTATCTTACGATCATGCAAATCAAAATGACAATGAATGCTCAAGTCATCAAAACGGAAGTGATGGAAGTTGCATGGCAATATATCACGAATGGCTATGGAAATGCCATAATAGGTAGGTATTGTGGCTGTTTTGAGGAAGATATAATAGGGCTTATGTGTGATAGAGCGTATCATATCACGGAGTTTGGATGCACCTGCGAGGTTTGCACCGATTCTCAAGGTGAGAATGGGAAATGCACGTTACCGTATAGGCTAGCAAATTCCGAAAAGGTAAGAGTGCGTATATCCATGGATTCACATTAGTCACAAAGAATTGACATGCTTATTGCAAGATTTTATTAGCTCTCAAGAAGCAAAGCACTACTCGCATGCCCTCAGGGAGAAGGTTGGGAGGAGTTAACTATCGCGTGACTCCAATTATAACAACACAAAGGATTTCAATCAAGGATAAATTATGATCCAACTTCATCGCATAACCAGAGACTGTACATGCATGCTTCGGGAATCATAAACCTTAACATAAATATTATTACTAATCCACAATCATCAACTAGTGCACAAACATATTACTATCTTAATGTCGCAAAACTATTGCAAGGAATCGAACATATCATACTCGGTGATCTACAAGTTTTATGTAGGATTTTATGACTAACCATGTAAATGACCAATTCCTTTTGACTCTCTGAATAGATTTGAGTGAAGCATGAGAGTTTAATTATTTCTACAAAAGACCATGCTCTAATAAATATAAGTGAATAGGAAGAGCATTCTACAAATAACGGCTTCCTATATGTAGAGAAAGAGACAATCCAAACTTCAAATGATATAAGTCAAGCACATGAAGCATTCTATGAAGCCATACTCAAAAGATATAAGTGAAGTGCAATGATCATTCTATAAATCAACCATGGACTATCTAATACCAGCATGGTGCATAAAATAAAAGTGAAAACTAAGAGCAAAATACGCTCCAAGATTTGCACATATCACTTGAACGAAACAAAGACAAAAACATACCAATAATTGTTGAAGAAAGATGGAATGCCTTCTGGGGCATCCCAAGCTTAGACGCTTGAGTCTCCTTGAATATTTACTTGGGGTGCCTTGGGAATTCCCAAGCTTAAAATCTTGCCTCTCCTCCATCTCCTCATATCAAGACCTCCTCGAACTTCGTACACTTCATCCACATAAAACTTAACAGAAAAATCGTGAGAACCGTTAGTATAATAATGCAAATTACTACCTTAAGTACTGTTGCAAACCCATTAATATTTCGTTTTTGAATTATAGCTATTGCAATATAACTTATCCATGGCTTATACCACCGATACAATCGATAGTTTCATCAAAACGAGCAAACCAATACATCAAAAAATAGAATCTGTCAAAAACATGATAGTTTGTACTAATCTGGACATTGCCAATACTTATGTAACTTGAAAATTCTAAAAAAATTGCGAAATAAAAACAATTCATAGCATTACTGTGTAGGAATTTCAGACACTTTTTATGTTCTAGTAAAAAATGTAAATTCACGCACTACAACCAAAGTTTATGTTTTTGCACCGCACATACGAACAAGCAATCTAATCATCCTAAAGGCAAATCTTGGCACATTATTTTCTAATACAATGGTATTTATACAAGGGGATAATTATTTTTGTTGATTTTTTTTTCTGTAATCAAGATTCACAATGTTCCCATGGCCACGAACAAAGTTCATGGCTAGCCCCCACTTCAAGGGTGTTCGCCCTTCTCACTTTCACTATTCTTTTTGAAAAAGTTTTTAGTTCCTCACTTTATTTTTTGTTTTTAAATATTTTAAAAGAACACAACAGAAGTAAATGACTCTCTAAAACTTCTGGGTTGTCTCCCTCATAGAGCTTTCTTTAAATCCATTAAGCTAGGCACAAAGTGCTCAAGTAATGGAACCACCCGGATCCCAAGGTATATCAAAGCCAATTTTAATTAACAATGATTTTGTAATTTAGTAGTGAGCACAAAGCAATATATATCATGAAATGGCGAAGTCTAACTCTCTTCCTATGCATCAGCATCTCATAAAGAAGAATTCATGCACATCAAGTAAAGGCCAATACGTAGCATAAGTAGTTTCTTGTAATTTTATCGTATTGAAAACATAGAGAGGTGAATATTTGGTTCCACTCTCATAATAATTCAAGTATGAGCGGCAAGCACATGCATATTATATCCACAAAATCATCACGTGAAGTGGTCAAACGCATCCCATCAATATAATCCTTAATAAGTGCAAACTTCTCCGATATATTGTAGTTGGGAGAATTCAAAAATATAATAAGAGTATTATGTGTGGGCGCAATAGCAACAATTTCATGCGTAACATAAGGAAATACAACAAGTTCATCTTCATAAGAATAATTCATATTGGCACCATGGCCACAATCATAGCGAAGATCAAGTTCATCAAAAAGGGATATTTCAAATGAATCCAAGGGATCATAGCAATCAACATAACATTCAACCTTCGGTATGTGCAAAGGGAAATTAAAAAATGTATGAGTTGAAGAGTTACTCTCATTAGAAGGTGGGCACGGGTAGCTAATCCACTCTTCCTCCTTGGTTCTTCTCTCTCCTCCTCATCTTTTTCATGTAATGAGCTCACAGTTTCATAAATTTCTTCTTCCACAGATTCTGGCAAAATATTAATCTCTTGCAAGGAAGCCGTCATTCTTTCAATAAATTCATTAATTTCAGCATTGTATTCATAATTGTCGTAGCAATATTTAAGTATGGCAAAATTTTCAGATTTGTAAGGAACATCATGATATTTTTCAAGCAAAGAAGCAATTTCATAAGCACCTTCAAGAGCAACAAATTCTTCCATTCGTTCCACATCATAGTAATCATATATACCGTTAGCAGAAGAAGCCAAGGTTTTATTATCATTAAATTCACATTGAAAGGGAAGGTGTAGACCCTTAATCTTGGAGCAACAAGTATAATCACATCTCAAAGATGCATCCCAAGCAAACCAATGTAACATTTTAATTCGATCGCATAAGTGTTTCCCTTTTCGAGTCAAGCGATAATCCCTAAAATACTCACGTTGATCCAATTTGTATCCCATCAAGTTGAATGGGGAATTCTCAGGATTATCAAAATAGTATTTGATGTTTTCCACATAAGCATCATCGAGGGTTTTGGGAGGTTCCCCATCTCCATGAGTGGCAAGTACAACTATTTTGGTGTTTCTTGTTACATATCCATAACTAAAGATAGAGAACAAGTTAGAACAGAAAATAAAAACTACTTAGTGATAAAGCAAACAAGCACACACGAGAATATTCACCCCACGCTATTGCTCCCTGGCAAGGGTGCCAGAAAAAGGTCTTGATAATCCACAAGTGTAGGGGGTCATTTGTAGACTTTTTCGATCAGTACGAGTGTCGAACCCAACGAGGAGCTAAAGGTACAACAAATATTCCCTCAAGTTCTGTCAACCACCGATACAACTCTGCACACACTTAACATTTGCTTTAACTAAAACAAGAATAAAACTAGAAGTACTTTGCAAGAAAATAAAGAGCAAGTAAATAGAAGTTTGGGGCTGTTTAGTAGAAAGCTTTTTGTGTAATGCAACAAAAAGATTGTCCATAGGCAATTGAATATAACATGATAGATACTTATGATGTGCAATGAGGGAGAGGCATACGCTAACACACTTTTCGTACTTGGATCACATGCACTTATGCTTGGATCTCTAGCAAGCGTCCGCAACTACTATAAATCGTTAAGGTAAACCCAACCATAACATTAAACATCAAGTCCTCTTTACTCCGATATGCGCATAACTCCCTTACTCGGGTGTAAGTTTCTGTCACTCTCGCCACCCACTATAAGCGAATCATGAACATATTGCAAACCCTCCACCATGTATCCTGTTGGAAATATGCCCTAGGGGCAATTATAAAATAGTTATTATTATATTCCTGTTTCAAGATAATCGTTTATTATCCGTGCTATAATTGTATTGAATGGAAACATATATACATGTGTGGATACATAGACAAAATACTGTCCCGAGTAAGCCTCTAGTTGACTGGCTTGTTGATCAAAGATGGTTAAGGTTTCCTAGCCATACACAAGTGGTGTCACTTGATGATGGGATCACATCATTTGGAGAATGATGTGATGGACAAGACCCAAACTATAAACGTAGCATGTGATCATGTTATTTTGTTGCTATTGTTTTCGGCATGTCAAGTATACATTCCTATGACCATGAGATCATGTAACTCATTTATACCGGAGGAATGCCTTGTGTGTATCAAACGTCACAACGTTACTGGGTGACTATAAAGGTGCTCTACACGTATCTCCGAAGGTGTCCGTTGAGTTAGCATGGATCAAGAATGAGATTTGTCACTCCGTGTGACGGAGAGGTATCTCGGGCCCACTCGGTAATACAACATCACAAACATGCCTTGCAAGCAATGTGATTAAAGAGTTAGCCATGGGATCTTGTATTACGGAACGAGTAAAGAGACTTGCCGGTAACGAGATTGACATAGGTATGTCGATACCAACGATCGAATCTCGGGCAGGTAACATACCTAAGGACAAAGGGAATGACATACGAGATTGTGTGAATCCTTGACATAGAGGTTCAACCGATAAGATCTTTGTAGAATATGTAGGATCCAATATGGACGTCCAGGTCCCGCTATTGGATATTGACCGGGGAGTGTCTCGGTCATGTCTACATAGTTCTCGAACCCACAGGGTCTACACACTTAAGGTTCGGTGATGTTTCAGTATAGTTGAGTTATAGGTGTTGGTGACCGAATGTTATTCGGAGTCCTGGATGAGATCCTGGACATCACGAGGAGCTTTGGAATGGTCCGGAGGTAAAGATTAATATATAGGAAGTCCTGTTTTGGTCACCGGAAAAGTTTTGGGCTCATCGGTAGTGTACCGGGAGTGCCGGGAGGGTGTCGGGGGACCACCGGGAGGGGTGTGATGACCCAAGAGTCTCGTGGGCTGTGAGAGGAGGTAGACCAGCCCTTGGTGGGCTGGACAAATCCTCTCTCAAAGGCCCATGTGGCTAGGAGAGGAGATAAAAGGCATAAGTACATTAAAAAGAAGGGAAGGAGGAGTCCTGCCAAAGCAGTCCACCTCCCTTATGGGAAGGTGGACTCTCCTTGGTTCGGCCGACCCCTTCTCCTTGGAGTATGGGCCAAGGCTGCCTCCTCTCCTATCCTCCTATATATACTAGTGATTTTGAGGGTTTTTCAGACACAACAGCCACGTGCTGCCCTCTCTCTAGATCTGTTTCTCCTCTAGTCTAGTTTTAGCGGTGCTTAGGCGAAGCCCTGCTGGAATAGCTCCACCACCATCGCCGTCATGCTGTCACGCTGCCGGAGAACTCATCTACCTCTCCACTCCCTCTTGCTGGATCAAGAAGGCGGAGATCATCGTCGAGCTATACGTGTGTTGAACGCGGAGGTGCCGTTTGTTCGGTGCTAGATCGGGACGGATCGTGGGACAGTTGCGATTTGGTTCACGAAGACGTTCCACTACATCAACCGCATTTCTTGACGCTTTCCGCTTAGTGATCTACCAGGGTATGTGGATCCAATCTCCCCTCTCCTAGATGATCATCACCATGATAGGTCTTTCGTGTGCGTTGGGAATTTTTTGTTTCCCATGCAACGTTCCCCAACATATCCTTCACGTGTGCACATCACGGAAGGCACCTTAGACAAGCACCATATCAACACACAACTCATATCAATAACATAATATCACAATTAACCTGTAGGACAAAACGGATCTACTCAAACATCACAGGATAACCACAAATCATTGGGAAATAGTATGTAGTGTTGAGGACCATGTTTAAGTAGAGAGTTACAATGGGAAAAGAGGTGTTAGACCGCTTCATAGAGGGGGAGAGAGTTGGCATTGACGGTGACAAGATTGTTGATGTAGATCATCGTGAGACTCCTTGCCCCAGCGGCACTCCGGCGCCACCAGGAGAGAGGGGGAGAGAGACCCCCTCTTCCTTCTTCTTCCTTGGACTCCCCCTAGATGGGAGGAGAGTCCCCCCTTTGGTCCATGGGCTCCATGGTGGTGGAGGAGCTGGAGCCCCTCCAACATTGGATCTCCCTCTCTTTTCTCTTCCGTTTCACATTACTGTTTTTTGGCCGTTCACCATTTCTTAATATCCCGGACATCCATAAATCCAATCGGGCTTAAATTTTGAGGGGATTCTTATCCACAAATTATCTTTCTTGCATTTGAAGAAGATCCCCAACCGACTTAAGGGCTGCCCACTAGACACCACCCTATGCCAGGGGCCCCAAGCGCCCTAGTGCCTAGTGGAGGTTGTGGGCCTCTGTTTGTGTTGATTACGCCTCCCAGAAATCACATATATTCCGAAATAATTCTCCGTAAATTTTTATCGTGTTTGGACTTTGTTTGATATGGGTATTCTGCGAAACAAAAAAACATGGAACAAATAGGAACTCTCTCTTGGCACTAGATCAATATGTTAGTCCAATAAATGATATAAAACGTATTGCAGATATGACGGAGACGTATCACACGTGATGAACTAGGGTTAGAGATGAGATGGTGTTGGTGAATATGTTGATGAAGATCAGTCCTCCCACGAAGGAGGAAGCGTTGTAATGAAGATTGCTTCAATTTCCCCCTCCTAGAGGGGAATTACCCCGACAAAATCTCTAGGTCGGAGAGCAAAAGGGATTGTGCCAAGGTTTCCGCCTCGAGACGGTGGCGCTTCGGCCTTGAAGATAACTTATGATTTTTTCTAGGGTAAAACACACCATATAGGAGAATATGGTTGCTAGAGGGTCAGTTGGGGCTCCACAAGCCATCAGGGCACGGCCAGGGGGCCCCCTGTTGGCTCGTGCCCAGCTGGCGTCCCCTCTCCGGTATATTTTTGGCCTGGAGATTCTTAAATATTCTATAAAAATTATCGATAAAGATTCAAGTCATTTGGAGAAAGTTGATTTTTCTACCTTTTCTCGGTTTCCCGGTCTAGAATTCCAGTTTCTAGGTATTTCCCCCTCAGCGATGTACCTTGCATATTCAGAGAGAAAATACATAAGAACTTTATTATAATAATGGATAATAGACATGATCAATACAATTTTTAATAGTAATTCATGATGCAAAATGAGCGTACCAAATGTCTCCCCCTAAGTACATGCCTATTATGTCTACTGCACAACTTGTTCTTGTACACTCGTGTTGGGCGTCCAAGGACAGAGTTCTGTAGGACAATAGCAAATTTCGCTCAAGTGGATGACCTAAGGTTTATCAATCCATGGGAGGTGTATGATAAAGATGGCCTCTCTCAAACAACCCTGCAACCAATTAATAAAAAGTCTCTTGTGTCCCCACCACACCAAATACATTGGTAATTTGTCTAGGTGCACTAGTTCGGTGAAGAGATGGTGATACAAGTGTAGTGCTGATAGTATATATTGAGTTTTGTAATAGTAACAATAAAAAACAGCAAGGTAAAGAGTAACACAAGTGAGCACAGCTGGTATTGCAATGCTTGAAAAATGAGGCCTAGGGCCTGTACTTTCGCTAGTGCAATCTCTCAACAATGCTAATATAATTGGATCACATAAAAATACCTCAACATGCGATAAAGAATCACTCCAAGGTTCCTATCTAGCAGAGAACATAAGAAGAAATTGTTTGTAGGGTATAAAACCACCTTAAAGTTAATCTTCCTTATCAATCTTTCCAAGAGTTCGTACTAAAATAACAAGTTATCCTTTCCAATTGATCTATTGAAGAGTTCCTACTAAAATAACACCATAAAAAATTCAGATTCATAATACTCAAACCAACACAAAGAACCTAAAAAGAGTGCCGCAAGATTTCCATCATAGAAAGGAAGACGAGAATGTGCATGAACCCTTATGCATAGATTACCCAATGTCACCTCGAGAATCCGCGAGTTGAGTGTTGATACGTCCATTTTGCATCATGTTTTCATATTGATATTTATCGCTTCTTGGGCTGTTATTTCACTTCACGGTACAATACTTGTGCCTTTTCTCTCTTATTTTGCAAGGTTTACATGAAGAGGGAGAATGCTGGCAGCTGGAATTCTGGCCTGAAAAAGGAGAAAAGTTGAGATACCTATTCTGCACAACTCCAAACGCCGTAAAAATCAACGAGGATTTTTTTCCGGATTTATAAAAAATACTGGGCCGAAGAAGTGCCAAAGGGGCGCTAACAGGTGGCCACAAGCCTGCTTGGCGCGACCACCCCCCTGGCCGCGCCCAGGGGGCTTGTGGGCAGCCTGCTGGCCCACTGCCCCCCCTCTTCTGCTATATGAAGGGTTTCGTCCAGAAAAAAAATCAAGGAGGAGCTTTTTCGTGGATTCGCCGCCGCCACGAGGCGGAACTTGAGCAGAACCAATCTAGAGCTCCGGCAGGACGATCCTGCCGGGGAAACTTCCCTCCCGGAGGAGGAAATCGTCGTCATCGTCATCACCAACACTCCTCTCATCGGAGGGGACTCGTCACCATCATCATTTTCATCAGCACCATCTCATCTCCAAACCGTAGTTCATCACTTGTAACCAATCTCCGTCTCACAACTCCGATTGGTACTTGTAAGGTTGCTAGTAGTGTTGATTACTCTTTGTAGTTGATGTTAGTTGGATTACTTGGTGGAAGAGTTTATGTTCACATCCTTGATGCTACTCATTACCTCTCTGGTCATGAGTATGATTATGCTTTGTGAGTAGTTACTTTTGTTCCCGAGGACATGGGATAAGTCATCCTATTAATAGTCATGTGAATTTGGTATTCGTTCGGTATTTTGATGTGCTGTATGTTGTTTTTCCTCTAGTGGTGTTATGTGAACGTCGACTACATAACACTTCACCATTATTTGGGCCTAGAGGAAGGCATTGGGAAGTAGTAAGTAGATGATGGGTTGCTAGAGTGACAGAAGCTTAAACCCTAGTTTACGCGTTGCTTCGTAAGGGGCTGATTTGGATCCACTAGTTTAATGCTATGGTTAGACTTTGTCTTAATTCTTTTTTCGTAGTTGCGGATGCTTGCGAGAGTGGTTAATCATAAGTGGGATGCTTGTCCAAGTAAGGGCAGTACCCAAGCACCGGTCCTCCCACATATCAAACTATCAAAGTAACGAACGTGAATCATATGAACATGATGAAAACTAGCATGACAGAAATACCCGTGTGTCCTCGGGAGCGTTTTTCCTCCTATAAGACTTTGTCCAGGCTTGTCCCTTGCTTCAAAAGGGATTGCGCCACTTTGCTGCACTGTTGCTACTTTTGTTACTTGTTGCTTGCTATGAATCATCTCACCACACAATCACTTGTTACCGACAATTTCAGTGCCTGCAGATTTTACCTTGCTGAAAACCACTTGTCAGATCCTTCCGCTCCTCGTTGGGTTTGACACTCTTACTTATTGAAAGGACTATGATTGATCCCCTATACTTGTGGGTCATCAAGACTCTTTTCTAGCACCGTTGCCGGGGAGTGAAGCCCCTTTGGTAAGTGGAACTTGGTAAGGAAACATTCATATAGTGTGCTGAAATTTATTGTCACTTGTCACTATGGATACTAATCCTTTGAGGGGCTTATTTGGGGTATATTCACCTCGAACGGAAGCACAACGAGTTTCTCCTCAACCTGCTGCACCTACTGAAAATATTTGCTTTGAATTTCCTTCGGGTATGCTTGAGAAATTGCTGGCTAATCCTTTTACAGGAGATGGAACATCACATCTAGACGCATCTAATCTATGTAGATGAAGTTTGTGGTTTATTTAAGCTTGCAGGTTCGCCCGAGGATGAGGTCAAGAAGAATTTCTTTCCTTTATCTTTGAAGGATAAGGCGCTGACATGGTATACGCTATGTGATGATACTGGATCATGGGACTACAATCGGTTGAAATTGGAATTTCATCAAAAGTTTTATCCTATGCATTTAGTACATCGTGATCGGAATTATATTTATAATTTTGGCCTCATGATAGAGAAAGCATCGCTCAAGCTTGGGGGAGGCTTAAATCAATGTTATATTCATGCCCCAATCATGAGCTCTCGAGAGAAATTATCATTCAGAACTTCTATGCTCGGCTTTCTCATGATGATCGCACCATGCTTGACACTTCTTGTACCGGTTCTTTTATGAAGAGAGATATTGACTTCAAATGGAATTTATTGGAGAGAATTAAATGCAACTCTGAAGATTGGGAGCTCGAAGAAGGTAAGGAGTCAGGTATGAATTTCACGTTTGATTGCGTTAAATCCTTTGTTGAGACAAATACTTTTTGTGACTTTAGCGCTAAATATGGACTTGACTCTAAGATAGTAGCTTCATTGTGTGAATCCTTTGCTGCCCATATTGATCTCCACAAAAAGAAGTGGTTTAAATATCACCCTCCTTTAAAAGTCAATGTAGTCAAACCCACTCGAGTTGAAGAGAGAGTCATTGCCTATAATGATCCTGTGGTTCCTAGTGCTTACATTGAGAAACCACCTTTCCCTGTTAGGATAAAGGACCATTATAAAGCTTCAACTGTGATACGTAGAGGCTACATTAGAACACCTACACCCCCTGAGCAAATTAGAGTTGAACCTAGCATTGCTATTATCAAAGATCTTCTGACCGACGATGTTGAGGGACATAATATTCACTTCTGTGAAGATGCTGCTAGAATTGCTAAACCTCACGCTAGAGACAAACATATGCGTGTTGGGGCATGCCTGTTGTTTCTCTTAAGATAGGAGATCATTGCTATCATGGTTTATGTGACGTGGGTGCTAGTGTTAGTGCAATACCTCAATCCTTATATGATGAAATCAAAGACGAGATTGCACCAGTTGAGATAGAACCTATTGATGTCACTATTCAGCTTGCCAATAGAGATACTATCTTTCGTGTGGGAATTGTTAGGGATGTTGAAGTCTTGTGTGGTAAAACGAAGTATCCTGCTGATTTCCTTGTTCTTTCTACCGCACAAGATAGCTTCTGTCCCATCATATTTGGTAGACCTTTTCTCAATACTGTCAATGCTCATATTGACTGTGAGAAGCAAACTGTCACTGTTGGCTTTGAAGGTGTGTCACACGAGTTCAATTTCTCCAAGTTCCGTAGACAACCTCCTGAAAAGGAGTTGCCTAGTAAGGATGAAACTATTGCCTTAGCTTCTATTGTCGTGCCTCCTACTGATCCTTTAGAGCAATACTTGCTTGAGCATGAAAATGATATGCATATGGATGAAAGGGATGAGATAGATAGAGTTATCTCAGAACAATATCCTATCCTTAAGAATAACTTGCATGTTGAACTGCTTGGGGATCCACCCCCACCAAAGGGTGATCATGTGTTCGAGCTTAAACAATTGCTAGATACTCTTAAGTATGCTTATCTGGATGAAAAAGAGATATATCCTATCATAATTAGTTCTAGCCTCTCAGAGCATGAAGAAAAGAAGTTACTAAAAACTCGGAGGAAGCACCGTGTTGCTATAGGATATACTCTTGATGATCTTAAGGGCGTTAGTCCCACTCTATGCCAACACAAGATTAAAACTGATCCTGACTTCATACCAGTTGCTGATCATCAAAAGAGATTAAATCCTAAGATGAAAGAAGTAGTAAGAAAAGAAATACTAAAGCTCGTGGAAGCGGGTATTATCTATCATGTTGCTCATAGCAATTGGGTGAGTCCGGTGCATTGCATCCCTAAGAAGGGAGGCATTACCATTGTCCCTAATGATAAGGACGAATTGATCCCACATAGGATTATTATTGGCTATAGGATGGTGATTGATTTTAGGAAACTGAATAAAGCCACTAGGAAAGATCATTACCCTCTGCCTTTTATCGACCAAATGCTAGAAAGGCTGTCTAAACACACACACTTCTGCTTTCTAGACGGTGATTCTAGTTTCTCCCAAATACCAGTTGCACAATCTCATCAGGAGAAAACCACTTTCACCTGCCCTTTCGGTACCTTTGCTTATAGACGTATGCCTTTTGGCTTATGTAATGCACCTGCCACCTTTCAAAGATGTATGATGGCTATATTCTCTAACTTTTCCGTTTACGGGTCTTCTTTTGATGATTGCCTCAGCAACCTTGATCGAGTCTTACAGAGATGTAAAGACACCAATCTTGTCTTGAATTGGGAGAAGTGCCACTTTATGGTTAATGAAGGCATCGTCTTAGGACATAAAATTTCCGAAAGAAGTATTGAAGTCGATAAGGCTAAGGTTGATGCAATCAAGAAAATGCCATACCCCACAGATATCAAAGGTATAAGAAGTTTCCTTGGTCATGCTGGTTTCTATAGAAGGTTCATTAAAGACTTCTCTAAGATTTCTAGGACTCTTACCAATCTCTTGCAAAAGGATATTCCTTTTGTTTTTGACGATGATTGTGAGGAAGCCTTCGAAATACTTAAGAGGGCTTTGATAACTGCACCTATTGTTCAACCACGTGATTGGAACTTACCTTTTGAAATCATGTGTGATGCTAGTGATTATGCTGTTGGTGCTGTCCTAGGGCAAAGAGTTGATAAGAAGTTGAATGTTATTCACTACGCTAGTAAAACTCTAGACAGTGCCCAGAGAAACTATGCTACTACGGAGAAGGAATTTTTAGCAGTCGTGTTTGCATGTGAAAAGTTCAGGTCTTACATAGTTGATTCCAAAGTCACTATTCACACTGATCATTCTGCTATTAAGTACCTCATGGAGAAAAAGACGCTAAACCTAGACTCATCAGATGGTTCTCTTGCTACAAGAATTTGATTTGCACTTTGTTGACAGAAAGGGTGCTGATAACCCAGTAGCAGATAACTTGTCTAGGTTGGAGAACGTTCTTGATGACCCACAACCTATTGATGATAGCTTCCCCAATGAGCAATTGGATGTCATCAATGCTTCACGTAGTGCACCGTGGTATGCTAATTATGCAAACTATATTGTTGCCAAATATATACCACCTAGTTTCTCGTACCAGCAAAAGAATAAATTCTTCTTTGACTCGAGACATTACTTTTGGGATGATCCTCACCTTTATAAGGAAGGAGTAGATGGTGTTATTAGACGTCGTGTACCTGAACATGAACAGGGACAGATCCTACAGAAGTGTCACTCTGAGGCCTATGGAGGACACCATGCGGGAGATAGAACTGCGCACAAGGTATTGCAATCAGGTTTCTATTGGCCCACTCTCTTCAAGGATGCCAGTAAGTTTGTCTTGTCATGTGACGAATGTGAAAGAATAGGTAATATTAGCAAACGTCAGGAAATGGCTATGAACTATTCACTTGTCATTGAACCATTTGATGTCTGGCGCTTTGATTATATGGGACCTTTTCCAAAATCCAACGGGTATACTCATATCCTAGTTGCTGTTGATTACATCACTAAGTGGGTAGAAGCTATCCCCACTAGTAGTGCTGATCGCAACACTTCTATCAGGATGCTTAAAGAAGTTATTTTCTCCAGATTTGGAGTCCCTAGATATCTAATGACCGACGGTGGTTCACATTTCATTCATGGTGCTTTCCGTAAAACGCTTGCTAAATACGATGTCAACCATAGAATTGCGTCTCCCTATCACCCTCAGTCCAGTGGTCAAGTACAACTAAGCAACAGAGAGATTAAACTAATTCTGCAAAAGACTGTCAACAGGTCTAGAAAGGATTGGTCTAAGAAGCTCGATGATGCATTGTGGGCTTATAGAACTGCCTATAAGAATCCCATGGGCATGTCTCCGTACAAAATGGTGTACGGTAAAGTATGTCATTTACCTGTTGATCTAGAGCATAAAGTTTATTGGGCAATCAAAGAGCTCAACTTTGATTTCAAACTTGCCGGTGAGAAGAGGCTATTTGATATTAGCTCGCTTGATGAATGGAGAACTCAGGCATATGAGAATGCCAAGTTGTTCAAAGAAAAGGTTAAGAGGTGGCATGATAAGAGGATACAAAAGCGTGGGTTCAATGTAGGTGATTATGTCTTGCTATATAACTCTCCTTTAAGATTCTTTGTAGGCAAGCTTCTCTCTAAATGGGAATGTCCCTATGTTGTTGAGGAAGTATATCGTTCCGGTGCTATCAAGATCAACAACATGGAAGGTAATTGTTTGAGAGTTGTAAATGGGCAGAGAATCAAGCATTATATCTGAGGTACTCCCATAAATGTTGAAAGCAATATTATCAATACCATTACTCCGGAAGAATACCTAAGGGATATTTATCAGCCTGTTTCAGACTCCGAAAACGAAGAGGTATGTGATTCGGTAAGAAAACGGAGTCCAAAACTTTTCCAGTAGGAAATTTTCTCCGTTTTGGAATATTTGAAAAATACAAAAATTGGAAGTAGTCCTAAAAGTGCGCGAGGAGGCGACAAGCCTGCCCGACGCGGGCCCACCCCCTGGCCGCACCGGGAGGGCTTGTGGCCACCTCGTGCGGGGTACTCCTTCTGGTGTGAAAAAATCATTATATATACTCCCATTTTGTCTGACCCCTGCATCACGCAGATTTCTTCTGTTTTTCGTTTCGAGCATGTTTTTTGCCGCAGATTTAGGGCAAGATGTCTTCTCAAGATTCAGAGGGGGAGAGCTTTGTGGCAGATTACCTTGCTAATCCCAAGGTCTATGGGGACTTGGATCCTTATGGCTGGACCGCTGATGAGGAAGAAGATTATGATCCGAAGGGGAAGGAACAAACATGTTCCGAGGAAGAGGAGGCTCCTCTACCTCAACCTGGTCACACGCATGTGGAGTTCAAGGAGTCGAGCCTCCCTGACTCAAGGAAGAATTCTAAGACTTTGTTTATCCCTTCTCGTTTCTTGAAGGAGAGTAAGCAGGAATTATGCCAAAGGGTGTTGAAGCTTGAAGAGGAAAATGATGATCTGAGGGAGCAGAATTTTATGCTCAAGTGGAAATTAAACAAGCTCAAGACCTCTGCAACAACTCCTCCACCATCACCACCAAAGGAAGACAACTAAACATGGGTATGGGAAATCCCCTTGGCTTGTGCCAAGCTTGGGGGAGTTGCCCCGGTATCGTATCACCATCACATCTTTTGCCTTTACCTTTGTTTTAGTTTTCCTTTTCAGTTTTCTCTTTCTCTAGTAGATTTAAAAGTCTTAGTGTTTTAGTCTTGAGTTTTGCTTTGTGTCACCCCGATGTATTCGAGCTCGTGAGCCATATAATAAAGAGTGTCTTAGTTGAAGGGCTTTGCCTCTTGCCATGATCAAAAGAGTGAGAATAGAACAAAAGCATGAAAGATCATGTAATGATCTTCTGGAAAGTGATGGCTTCACATATAAAAAGAATGATGATTGAAACTTGTTGAGGGTAGGCAAACGTAGAGCTTGGTCAGGGTTGCAATTAATAGGAAGTGATAAAGAAGGAGAGGTTCACATATAAATATATCATCTCTGACACCATCTATGATTGTGAACACTCACTAAACTATTGCATGCCTAGAAGTAGATGTTGGACAAGGAAGACAACATAATGATTTGTGTTTGCTTGGCTCCGAACAATGTTATATGATTAGAGATCCCTTAGCATGTGACGATTGCTTCCACCTCACATTAGACAAACCTCCCGCACCAAGTAGAGATACTACTTGTGCATCCACAAACCTTCAACCCAGTTTTGCCATGAGTGTCCACCATACCTACCTATGGATTGAATAAGATCCTTCAAGTAAGTTGTCATCGGTGCAAGCAATAAAAATTGCTCTCTAATATGTATGATCTATTAGTGTGTGGAAAATAAGCTTTGTACGAACCTGTGATGAGGAAGACATAAAAGCGACAGACTGCATAATAAAGTTCTTTATCACAAGAGGCAATATAAAGTGACGTTCCTCCGCACTAAGAGGACACTCATCCAAACCTCAAAAGTGCATGACAACATCTGCTTCCCTCTCCGAAGGGCCTATCTTGTACCTTTAATTTTTGCCCTTGAAAGAGTCATGGTGATCTTCACCAATTCCCTATTTCGCCTTTATCTTGGCTAACGTCATATGCTTGGGAAAGATCTATATTCATATGTCAACTTGGAGGTAAGTATTCATGAATTATTATTGTTGACATTACCCTTGAGGTAAGCAGTTGGGAGGCAAAACTATAAGCCCCTATCTTTCTCTGTGTCGAGCTGAAACTTTGATCTCATGAGTACCACGTGAGTTGTAGCAATTGTAGAGAACGAAAGAATGATTGAGTATGTGGATTTTCTTTACAAGCTCTTATTTGACTCTTTCTGATGTTGTGATAAGTTGCAATTGCTTCAATGACTAAAGGCTATCGGTTGTTACTTCTCGGTAAGGTTCTTGATCCATGCTTTACTTTGTGAAGGAATTATCACTTTAGCATGAGAGATTATATGTTGGTATTGCTGTTCTGATCATGATCATAATCCATGCATGTTCGTATCTTGTTTTGTCGACACCTCTCTCCCTAAACATGTGGACATATTTATTGAGCTAGGCTTATACTTGAGGACAAGCGAGGTCTAAGCTTGGGGGAGTTGATACGTCCATTTTGCATCATGTTTTCATGTTGATATTTATCGCTTCTTGGGCTGTTATTTCACTTCACGGTACAATACTTATGCCTTTTCTCTCTTATTTTGCAAGATTTACATGAAGAGGGAGAATGCCGACAGCTGGAATTCTGGCCTGAAAAAGGAGCAAAGTTGAGATACCTATTCTGCGCAACTCCAAACGCCGTAAAAATCAACGAGGATTTTTTCCGGATTTATAAAAAATACTGGGCCGAAGCAGCGCCAGAGGGGCGCCAGCAGGTGGCCACAAGCCTGCTTGGCGCGGCCACCCCCTGGACGCGCCCAGGGTTCTTGTGGGCAGCCTGCTGGCCCACTGGCCCCCTCTTCTGGTATATGAAGGGTTTCGTCCAGAAAAAAAATCAAGGAGGAGCTTCTTCGTGGATTCGCCGCCGCCATGAGGCGGAACTTGAGCAGAACCAATCTAGAGCTCCGGCAGGACAATCCTGCTGGGGAAACTTCCCTCCCGGAGGGGGAAATCGTCGCCATCGTCATCACCAACACTCCTCTCATCGGAGGGTACTCGTCACCATCAACATCTTCATCAGCACCATCTCATATCCAAACCCTAGTTCATCACTTGTAACCAATCTCCGTCTCGCGACTCCGATTGGTACTTGTAAGGTTGCTAGTAGTGTTGATTACTCTTTGTAGTTGATGCTAGTTGGATTACTTGGTGGAAGATTTTATGTTCAGGTCTATGATGCTACTCATTACCTCTCTGGTCATGAATATGATTATGCTTTCTGAGTAGTTACTTTTGTTCCTGAGGACATGGGATAAGTCATGCTAATAATAGTCATGTGAATTTGGTATTCATTCGGTATTTTGATGTGTTGTATGTTGTTTTTCCTCTAGTGGTGTTATGTGAACATCGACTACATAACACTTCACCATTATTTGGGCCTAGAGGAAGGCATTGGGAAGTAGTAAGTAGATGATGGGTTACTAGAGTGACAGAAGCTTAAACCCTAGTTTATGCGTTGCTTCGTAAGGGGCTGATTTGGATCCACTAGTTTAATTTTATGGTTAGACTTTGTCTTAATTCTTCTTTCGTAGTTGCGGATGCTTGCAAGAGGGGTTAATCATAAGTGGGATGCTTGTCCAAGTAAGGGCAGTACCCAAGCGCCGGTCCTCCCACATATCAAACTATCAAAGTAACGAACGCGAATCATATGAACATGATGAAAACTAGCATGACAGAAATTCCCGTGTGTCCTCGGGAGCGTTTTTCCTCCTATAAGACTTTGTCCAGGCTTGTACCTTGCTACAAAAGGGATTGGGCCACTTCGCTGCACCGTTGCTACTTTTGTTACTTGTTGCTTGCTACGAATCATCTCACCACACAATCACTTGTTACCGACAATTTCAGTGCCTACAAATTTTACCTTGCTGAAAACCACTTGTCAGATTCTTTTGCGCCTCGTTGGGTTCGACACTCTTACTTATCGAAAGTACTACGATTGATCCCCTATACTTGTGGGTCATTGAGTGTCAAAACATATATCAAGTGAATCAATATTATACCCCATTGTCACTACAGGTATTCATTTGCAAGACATAAATCAAGTGCTCTCAAATCCATAAAAGTATTCAATCCGATAAAATGAGATCTAAAGGGAAAACTCAATTCATCACAACAAGATAGAGAGGGAGAAACACCATATGGTCCAACTATATTAACAAAGCCCGCGATAAATCAAGATCATGCCATCTCAAGAACACGAGAGAGAGAGAGAGAGAGAGAGAGATTAAACACATAGCTACTAGTACAAACCCTGAGCCCCGAGGGTGGACTAATCCCTCCTCATCATGGTGGCCATAGGGTTGATGAAGATGGCCTCCGGTGATGATCTCCCCCTCTGATAGGGTGCTGGAATGGGTTCCCAATTGTTTTTTCGTAGCTATAGAGGCTTGCAGCGGTGAAACACCTGATGTAGGGTTATTTCTGGAGGTTTATGTATTTATAGGATTTTTTGGCATTGGAATCACGTCAAGATGAGCCTCGAGGGGCCCACTAGGTAGCAGGGTGCTCCTAGGGGGGCTAGTGCGCCGTGTTTCCTAGTGAGCACCAGCCTCCCTTTTGGTGGTTCTTTTCTCCAGTATTTCTCTTTTATTCCAAAAAAATCATCAAAAAGTTTCGTCCAATTCCGAGAACTTTTATTTCTGCACAAAAAAGAACACCACGTTAGTTCTGGTGAAAACATCGTCACTCCGGGTTAGTTCTAAATAAATCATATAAAGTGCATCAAAACCGTATAAAAGTATTGTAAACATAGGCCAACATGGCAAGAATACTACATAAATTATCGATGCATTCGATACGTATCAGCATCCCTAAGCTTAATTCCTACTCGTCCTCGAGTAAGTAAATGATAAAATAAATAATTTATGAAGTGTGAATGCTAGCATAGTCCATAAGTTTCATCAATGATAATTTCAATCACTTTTTCTAGTATCATAACAACAACTCTTTCTTATAAAACTCATCATGATAAAGTAGCAATTGAAAACGGAATTTTTATGTGGAATGCTACCTATTCTATTCATCATATACTTGTTTCTTTTGTAGCATGGACATTTGGACTTGTAGAAGATTCAAAGCAATAGTCTATATTTTGAAACGAAAACTTTAATACTCAAGCATATCAACAAGCAACCAAGTCTTTCAAAATATCAATGCTAAAGAACACTATCCCTAGCCCATCATGCTCAATCATTGATCCATTCATGCAACACACCCAAATATTAGCTACGTCCAAAGCTCAAGTATGATAAGAATGTTCCGTAGTTGGTGCTTTACAATAGAAGATGGAGACTCAAATAAAACTAAAAATTGCATAAAAGTAAATAGAAAGGCCCTTCGTAGAGGGAAGCAAAGATTTGTAGTGGTGCCAGAGATCAAAGCGAAAAGACTTAGAGATAAAATATTTTGGGTGTCATGCTTTTCCTATCAACGAAAACAACTAAGAGTTCCCAATATCTTCCATGCTAACCAAATCATAGGCGGTTCCCAAACTAAAAATAAAGTTTATTCCTTTTTCCGCCATTATTTCACACTCCACGGCTAGCCGCATCCATGGGTACCGTTGTCACAACCCTAGTTCTTCTGTGCTTCCCAAGCATTCATGCATGCATATTTAAACTCTTTTAAAATTGAAGTGGGGAAGTGATCAAGCCCGAGGAATCAAACTTTTGTGAAATATGCAATAGAAAAGATTTCTTCTTTAGTTCCAAGAAAATGTCCCTGGTTTTTCAATAAATTAGTGGCATGATATAAAGTTGTCAACCAATATTTTTGGATCAAAAAAACATTTTATTTTGGACCTTTGTTTTAACTTAACAATTTTATGCAATGGAATTATATTGCTATGCATACAATATAGTTCCATAATTTCTGAAAATAATTGTGTGGCATTAGATAAATATGTTATGCCACATAAAAAAATTAGGGTTTATAAAAAATGTTTTGAATTGTTTCAAATCCAAACAAATGTTAGAAAAATAATAAAGAGAAAAGAAAAAGAGAAGCATTACCTGGCGCCACGGGCAGGCCCAGCCTACCAGGGGCTCCCTGGTCATCTTCCTCCTCCTGCTAGTAGGCAGAGGGGAAGATGAGCACGGCGGCCAGCCTCGGCCACCCCTGCCTGCCTGCTCTCCGCTGGAGGCATCTAGGAGCGCCAGCGCGATGCCTTGCCGTGCCCTTCTTCTCTTTCCCCTCCCTCTACCTCATCTCCTCTCTCTCTCTCCTTCTTCTCCCCCTCCTGGATCTCTCTCACCCAGGAGCTCCGGCCGCCGCCGCCTCCGGCGCGCCGCCGACCTTGCCACCGGTGCCATGAGGTCCGCGGTGAGGCCCTCGTTCCATTCCCCCTCTCCTCGACGCCGTTCCCCTTCTCTAGCCGCCTCCCGTCGCGGAGCCCGAGCTCCTGCCGCCGGCAATGGCCACCGCGGCCATGGCTTCTCCCTCGGCCGGCTCGGCATCGTAGCGTGCTCGTGGGGGCCCTTAGGTGCCGCCCCGACCCCCAGCTCCTCCTCCCGCTCTCTCTGGCGATGAGCCCCTCTTGGCCGAGCCTCGGCCACCATAGCCGTCGTCGCCCTTCCCTCCTCCGTCGTCGCCCTTCCCTCCTCGGCGTGCAGGAACGGGTGCGGCTCCCTTCCCTCCTCCGTTTGCGCCGCTCCGCGCCCCGAATGGTGGCTGAAGACTTTTTACACTTTTACTTTGTTGCACTTTCCGCCTTCAGATCTCACTTTGCAATCAATCTTGAAGGGATTGACAACCCCTTTATAGCGTTGGGTGCAAGCTCACAGGTACTCTGGACACTTGGCTTGATTCTCCTACTGGATTGATACCTTGGTTCTCAAAACTGAGGGAAATACTTACTCCTACTGTGCTGCATCACCCTTTCCTCTTCAAGGGAAAAACCAACGCAAGCTCAAAAGGTAGCACGTGGCCGTCATTAACGCTAACCCCCCATCTAATTAGCCTAATGGGACACTGACATTGGGCCCCACACGTTTAATTAGCAAGTTTAAATTAAAACAAAGGCCGTCAAGACCAGAGTCACTTACATGTGGGTCCCAGCCGCCACGTTTGACCTGGGCTGGCGTTTGACCTGCTGATGTCACTATGACATCACACTAACGCAATAACTCCTTTTCTATTTTATTATAATTCTAGAAAATTGCCAAAACCTGTAAAAATCATAGTAATTAAAATATAACTCGGATGAAAATAATTTATATATGAGAAAGTATCAGAAAAATCCAAAGAATCCATTGGTACTAATTTGATGCATGATAGAGCAACCGAAATAGGAGTTTTTGGACATTTTGTTCAAATTACATTATGTAACATCACATGTGGAGTTGAGTTTGAACCTAGAGTTAAACCTATTTCATCTAATTATGTTGGTAGGTTCATTAGGCCAAACCACATCATATTGCCATGCTCATGCATCATTGTGAAGCATTTGTTGTGCTTAATTGTTCTCTTTTGTTTCTATTGATAGACCATGCGAGATGTAGTTATCACCGTCATGAAAGAACAACCGAGTTCTTCTGATCAACAGGCAAGCAAAACCCCTTGAACATCCCGATAAAATCCCATGTTCTCATCTCTACTCTCAGTTATTGCATTAGGACACATCGCTTCAAATGCTTTTGCTTCGGTAGTTAAACCCATTCCTTTGCATGGCCTGATCTTGTCACAGTAAATAGCTAAACCTTGCAACCTAGCATACCTGGTAGTTGCTTGTGCCGTGATGTGCTTTACCCTGCTATGCTTGCTATGCTTAAAGTTGTGTCGGGCCTGTTTCATCTGGGTGATGAACTGAAGTGAATGAATGTGTTCTAGTGACAAAAGGATAAGTGTTGAATTTGATTTGGTAAAGGTACCGATGAGAGGATATGTTGGAGTACATGGCGGGTTGTCTCATTGGGATCGTCCTTAAGAACTGAGTCCCGTGTATGTTATCCAAGACTAGCTACTACCGCACATTGGGATCCTTTATTGACTCTTTCGGCTTATTAATCACCTAGATCTCTGTCCAGGAGTTGCAACTAGTTTTTGATGTTTGTAGGACATGCTAGTAGTCAACCGGGTGGCACCCCGTATAGGTGGGCTTGGGACAGACTAGGCATCGTGGCCCGGTGTACCAAGCGTAGTACCATCCGTCGAGGTGGGCTTGGGAACCCTGTACACATCGTTTGGGGCCATAGAGGAAACCTCAAACGGACTTCCTTGCGGGTTCAGTCTCAAATAGGCGATAAACCTAGAGTAGAGTCTTGTGTGGTTGGTTAGGTCGTGGCCGACACCCACGCCAGTGCTTCCACTTGAAGGTTGCCGAGATGCATGACGTGCATATGGTGATAAGTGGTGGGAGCGTGTGTGAAGAAGTACACCCCTGCAGGCTAATCAAATCTATTCGAATAGCCGCGTCCGCAGATATGGACTAGTTGTAAATTTATATGGTCATAGACAACTTGAATGGATACTATAAAATATCCAAGACAAGTGTGAGTGCTATGGATGGCTCTCTCGTAGGGAGACGAGAGTGGACCCATGGTGGTGTATTGTTGTGGAGACTAGTTAGTGGACTCGTGTGCACTTTCTCACATTACAAAACTACTCGTAGTCGTAGTACCTGATAGCCACAAAGTTAAAGCTGGCTTGCTGTATTGAACCCCACCATCCCCTTTTGACACTGATGCATATGTAGTTAGATCTGATGTAAGTCTTGCTCTGTACCTATGTACTCACTGTTGCTTAATTTATGTTTTTGAAGAGGAGACCCCAGTCTCGCTAGTGGTAACGACAGTAAGATCGATGTTGAATGAGTAGCGTGGGAATCCCAGACAGAGGTCTGGTTCCTATGGAGGGTCTTGTAGATAGACAAGCTTTTTCAGCCTTTTACTTTCTAGTTGTCTGTACCCAGACATGTTGCTTCCGCTTGTTGTTTGTATGACTTGAGTGTTGGGTCTTGTGACCCCTGTTTGTAATATCATACTATGTTGACTCTTATGAGTCTTTAATAAAAGCTTGAGTCATAGAGTTATGTTGTGATGCCATGTTGTATCTACACATATCGTGCATATTGTGTGTATGTTATGAAATGCATTATATGTGTGGGATTCGACAACTAGTTATGTGCCCTTAGTAGTACTCTTTACACGGAAATGCCTCTTTGGGCTTCCGTCGAGCCTTGGTAGTCTGCTACTGCTCCGGACACATTGATTGACCGACACCTTCTTTGCTGGGTTATGTATGCATGTCCCTGTACGGATGTGCCACTTGGGTTTATAACTAGTCATGTCGAGCCGGGTTCTTTGTCATTCGAATGCTAGCGACACATTCACATACGTGAGCCAAAAGACGCAAACGGTCCCAGCCAAGGTAAGATGGCAGCCGTGGAGTTTACGGTGCGTGAGGCCGCAAAGTGATGTGATGTGTTACAGGCTGGGTTCTTATGACTTAGGATCGGGGTCCCGACAACCGTCCATACCAGCACTTTCCAAGGAATTTACTAATTGATAACATAAAATAAATTTACTTTGCATTTCGGTAGTGGGCATCCCCATTACCGCCATACTCTAGTGCAATGACTTATGAACAAACACTCATCTTGATAATAACCTATTTAACACGGAAGATACTATCCACCCCTTGCTACTTCATGAGCGGTATGGGCACACAAAACATAAGTTTATTTTGAATATTAGAGTTGGCACATACAAATGTACTTAGAACTACACTGAAATACAACATATAGGTAGGTATGGTGGACTCAATTGGCACAACTTTGGGTTTAGGATTTGGATGCACAAGCAACATTCTTGCTTAGTACAAGTGAAGGCTAGGAAATAGATTGAGAAGTGCCCAACCAAGGAACGAAAACCATCATAAGAGAACATTAAGCATAACTAACACCGAATAGTGCAACACTAGTAGGATGTAACTTTATGGCATAACTATTGACTTAATGTGCGTGCATAGGGAATCACAAACCTTAACACCAATATTCTTACTAAAGCACAATTACTCACCAACATGACTCATATATTATTATCTCCATATCGCAAAACCATTGCAAGGAATCAAACTTATCATATCTAATGATCTATATGAAAGTTTTTATTATATCCTTCTTGGATATTCATCATATTAGGACAATTTTATTTTAAAGCATATTGCCATTGCTAATAATAATGTGACAAAAAAGTTAAGTGGACTGCGAGAGCACATATTTCTTCAAAATTTCAGCACTACCGTGCTCAAAAAGATATAAGTGAAGCACAAGAGCAAACAATCAAACTACTCTCAAAAGATACAAGTGAAGATCAATGAGTAGTCAAACAATTAAGTAGCTATGTGAGGACTCTCTCTCAATAAATATTTTCAGATCTGATATTTCATTTCAAACAGCAAATAAAACAAAAGACACTCCAAGAATAGCACATATCATGTGGACAAACAAAAATTTAGGCTCAACATAGGCTAACCGATATTTGTTTGATGAAGAGAGGTGGGATGCGTAGCATCCCAAGTTTATATGCTTGAGAATTCTTGAAATATTTACTTGCGGTGCCTTGGGAATCCCCAAGCTTGAGCTTTTGCATATAGTTCAATCCTCTCATTTCCCGGTTTAACCTAAGTCTCAAAAACTTCGCCCACACAAAACTTTAAAAGAACTCATGATATAGGTTAGTACACATAAAAGTAAATCCACACATCATGTACTTCCAAGACAAGTTGCATAGTAATTTTCAAACATTATCTACTGTTTACGATCATTTCAATAATTTATATCTACCAATATAAGCTATGGAAACTTTAGGATAAGTAGATAACAAAACTATGACAACAATATCTACAAACCGAACATTGTGTAAACATCTATATAAAAAAGTATACTTATGTATCTCCCAAACTACCTAAAATTTAGGAAGTGAGCAAACATTTGTGTGTAAGTACCGTGTAAAATTTTCAGAAACTTTCCACGTTCGAATAAAATTTGATAATTCAAATACTATGTCACAACCCTAGTTCTTCTGTGCTTGCCAAGCATTCATGCATGCATATTTAAACTCTTTTAAAATTGAAGTGGGGAAGTGATCAAGCCCCAGGAATCAAACTTTTGTGAAATATGCAATAGAAAAGATTTCTTCTTTAGTTCCAGGAAAATGTCCCTGGTTTTTCAATAAATTAGTGGCACGATATAAAGTTGTCAACCAATATTTTTGGATCACAGAAACATTTTATTTTGGACCTTTGTTTTAACTTAACAATTTTATGCAATGGAATTATATTGCTATGCATACAATATAGTTCCATAATTTCTGAAAATTATTGTGTGGCATTAGATAAATATGTTATGCCACATAAAAAATATTTAGGGTTTTATAAAAATGTTTTGAATTGTTTCAAATCCAAACAAATGTCAGAAAAATAATTAAGAGAAAAGAAAAATAGAAGCATTACTTGGCGCCAGGACAGGCCCAGCCCACCAGGGGCTCCCTGGTCATCTTCCTCCTCCTACTAGTAGGCAGAGGGAAGATGAGCACGGCGGCCAGCCCCGGCCTCCTCCTGCATGCCTGCTCACCACTGGAGGCCTCTAGGAGCGCCAGCGCGACGCCTCGCCGTTCCCCTTCTCTAGACGCCTCCCGTCGCGGAGCCCGAGCAATGGCCACTAAGGCCAGGGCTTCTCCCTTGGCCGACTCGGCATCGCAGCGTGCTCGTGGAGGCCCGTAGGTGACACCCCGGCTCCCAGCTCCTCCTCCCGCTCTCTCTGGCGATGAGCCCCTCTTGGCTGAGCCTCGGCCACCGTAGCCGTCGTCGCTGGCGACACGACGGGCCGCCCCGCGCCATTCCGCGTGCAGGAACAGGTGTGGCTCCCTTCCCAATTCCCTTTGCGCCGCTCCGCGCCCCGAATGGTGGCCGGAGACGTTTTTCCGGTGACCAACCGCCGTCGGACGTGGTCGTCGCCGGCAGCACTCCAGCGAGACGACGTGGTGATACGTCTCCAACGTATCTATAATTTTTGATGGTTCCATGCTATTATCTTGTCAAACTTTGGATGTTTTGTATGCCTTTTATATCTTTTTTGGGACTAACTTATTAACTCAGTGCCAAGTGCCAGTTCCTGTTTTTTCCATGTTTTTGACCCTTTTTAGAGGAGAATATTAAACGGAGTCCAAACGGAATAAAACCTCCGAAAAGATTTTTTCCAGAACAGAAGATACGCACGGAGCTTGAGAACCAAGGCAGAGGGCATCAGGGGAGGCCACAAGCCCCCTAGGCACGACCACGGGGGGGGGGGGGGTGCGCCTAGCAGGCTTGTGGGCCCCATGTGCCTCGTTTGCCCTACTGCTTCCGCCTATAAATTCCCGAAAAATCCAAAACCACGGGAGAGATCCAGGAAAATTATTTTCCGCCGCCGCAAGCTTCTGTCTCCGCAAGATCCCATCTGGGCACGTTCTGGTGCCCTGCCGGAGGGGGGATTCGGATACGGAGGTCTTCTTCATCAACACCATTGCCTCTCCGATGATGCGTGAGTAGTTCACCATAGACCTTCGGGTCCATAGCTAGTAGCTAGATGGCTTCTTCTCTCTCTTGGATCTTCAATACAAAGTTCTCCATGATCTTCATGGAGATCTATCCGATGTAATCTTCTTTTGCGGTGTGTTTGTCGAGATCCGATGAATTGTGGATTTATGATCAGATTATCCACAAATCTTATTTGAGTTCCTTGTGATCTCTTATATGCATGATTTCATATCCTTGTAATTCTCTTCGAGTTGTGAGTTTTGTTTGGCCAAGTTGATCTATGATTCTTGCAATGGGAGAAGTGCTTGGTTTTGGGTTCATACCATGCGGTGACCTCACCCAATGACAGAAGGGGTAGCGAGGCACGTATCGTGTTGTTGACATCAAGGGTAAAAAGATGGCCTTTACATCATTGGTTTGAGTTTATCCCTCTACATCATGTCATCTTGCTTAAGGCGTTACTCTGTTCATCATGAACTCAATACACTAGATGCATGCTGGATAGCGGTTGATGTGTGGAGTAATAGTAGTAGATGCAGAAAGTATCGGTCTACTTGTCTCGGACGTGATGCCTATATGTATGATCATTGCCTTAGATATCGTCATGACTTTGCGCGGTTTTATCAATTGCTCAACAATAATTTGTTCACCCACCGTAATATTTTCTATTTTGAGAGAAGCCTCTAGTGAACACTATGGCCCCCGGGTCTACTTCACATCATATTTCCAGCCTTACACTTTTACTTTGTTGCACTTTCCGCCTTCAGATCTCACTTTGCAATTAATCTTGAAGGGATTGACAACCCCTTTATAGCGTTGGGTGCAAGCTCACAGGTACTCTGGACACTTGGCTTGATTCTCCTACTCGATCGATACCTTGGTTCTCAAAACTGAGGGAAATACTTACTGCTACTGTGCTGCATCACCCTTTCCTCTTCAAGGGAAAACCAGCGCAAGATCAAGAGGTAGCAAGAAGGATTTCTGGCGCCGTTGTTGGGGAGGATAAAGTCAAGAATATTCTCCCATCAACGTGCCAATTTCTGGCGCCGTTGCCGTGGAGCATCAAGTCAAGAATAGTCTTCCTCCAACGTGTCAATTTCTGGCACCGGGGACTATTCTAAGTGAAGCTTATCCAAGTAACTATCACAAACTCAGCTCTTGCATTTACTTTTTTTTGCCTTTTGCCTCTCGTTTTCCTCTCCCCCACTTCTGAAAACCAAAAATTTACATTTTTTTTGCCTTTTTCGTTCGCCCTTTTCTTTCGCTTGCTTTCTGTTTGCTTGTTTTGCCATGTGCCTTCAATATGCTTGCATCTTCGCTTGCTGAAAATCTAGTGATATGTATCCTCATCCACTTGCTAATCTCTTTAAGAGATCCAATTATGTTGATCCAATTGCTAGTGAGTTGAGTGCACTCGACTTTCTCTATGGAGTTTTGCTTGAGATGCGTGAATCTGAAATACGCGATGAAGAAATTTATGAAGTGATTCATGAGGGCTCCTTGAATGAAAAGCATGATTGCAGTGGTTTCACTATAAATCCTATTAGTGTCAATCATGCTAAAAATATGCAAAACCCTAAGCTTGGGGATGCTAGTTTTGCTATGTCCACTACCTCTTGCAATGATCATGATTGGGATAATGATTTTTCTTATGATCTTGAAAATTTGTTTAAGCCTCATGATGAATATGATATTTGCAATAATATTGAAAGTGGGTTTGGAGAAGTCATGACTTTAGTTGATGATAATCCCACTATTTTTGAAGAGCGTCAACTTTGCATGCATGTGGATCATGAAAAGAATATCCTTTGTGATAGCTATATTGTTGAATTTGATTTTGATCCCACATGTAATTGCTATGAGAGAGGAAAATATTGTGGGAGAAACTTTCATGTTACCAAATTACCTCTCGTTATGTGGAGATTGCTATTGTCTCTTTCTTCTTCCTTGCATATGGTACTATTGGTTGTCTTGAAAATCCGTTTTCCTATAAAATGCCTATGCATTGGAAGGATGTTAGACTTAGATGTGATTTTCACATGCTTTATGATGCTCTCGTTGTGCTCCAATTCTTGTCTTCTTTGAGAGCATCATTGAATTATCAATGCCTAGCTAAGGGCGTTAAACAATAGCGCTTGTTGGGAGGCAACCCAATGAATTTATCTTTGCTTTTTTGCTTTCTGTTTTGTTGCGTCCACACCATCATAATTCTGCTATGATTGTGTCTTTTGTGTTTCTTTTTGTGTTTGAGCCAAGTAAAACCTTTATGACTAGTTTGGCGATGGTTGTTTGATCATGCTGGAAAAAGACAGAAACTTTTCGCTCACGAAATTATTTTTCATTTTTATCCAGAACGAGCTTTTGAGTTGATTCTTTTTGCTGCGGGTTGATATGCCAATTTTCCAAGCTGTCGTAATTGTTCAGAATTTTTGAGATACCAGAAGTATACGAAGTATACAGATTTCTACAGACCGGTCTGTTTTTGACAGATTCTGTTTTTGTTGTGTTGGTTGTTTGTTTTGATGAAACTATGGATAGTATGGGCGGGGGGGGGGGGGGGGGTACTAGCCATGGAAAAGTGAGAATACAGTAATCTAACACCAATATAAATAGAAATCAAGTTTGCTACAGTACCTCAAGAGGTCGTAGTTTATTTTCTTGTGCTAATGATAGCACGAGTTTCTGTTTAAGTTTTGTGTTGTGAAGTTTTCAAGTTTTAGGTGATATTCTCATGGACAAAGGGATAAATAGTGGAAAGAGCTCAAGGTTGGGGATGCCCAAGGCATGTCAAGCCAAATTAAAGGACACCAAAAAGCCTAAGCTTGGGGATACCCCGGGAAGGCATCCCCTCTTTCGTCTTCAATCCATCGGTAACATTACTTGGAGCTATATTTTTATTCACCACATGATATGTGTTTTGCTTGGAGCGTCTTGTATCGTAGGAGTCTTTTCTTTTTGTTGTGTCACAATCATCCTTGCTGCACACCTTTTGAGATAGACATGCACTCATCGTGAATTTGCTACAATACTCGTTGTGCTTCGCTTATATCTTTTAAGTTAGGCAAATTAGCTCACATGTGCTTCACTTATATCCTTTGAGCTAGATAACTTTGCTCTGTGTGCTTCACTTAGATCTTTTAGAGCACGGCAGTGCGTAACTTGGTAGTTGGCTTGTGCTATGAAAGTAGTCCCAAAGGTCATAGGCACCCAAAGAGGATACAATAAACTTCCATCTTCATGTGCATCGATTAGAAAGAGAAGTTTGTTTCCTCTCAATTAGATTTGAGACATGGATTTGGTAATATTAAGAGTTATGTTACTAGGGTGTTGTGAATCTAGAAATACTTGTGTTGAAGTTAGTGATTCCCGTAACATGCACGTATGGTGAACCACTATGTTAGGAAGTCAGAGCATAATTGATTTATTGATTGTCATCTTTTGTGTTGCAGTTGGGATCGCGTGATGGTTAACACCTACCAACCCTTCCCCTAGTAGTATGCGTTTAGTACTTTGTTTTGATTACTAATAAAAACTTTCGCAATAAGTATGTGAGTTCTTGATGACTAATGTGAGTCCATGGTTTAGATGCACTTTCACCTTCCACCATTGCTAGCCTCTTTAGTGCCGCGCAACTTTTGCCGGTGCACAAACCCACCATCTACCTTCCTCAAAACAGCCACCATATCTACCTATTTTGGCATTTTCATAGCCATTCCGAGATATATTGCCATGCAACTCCCACAGTTCCGCCTCATGACATGTGCCGTCACTTTCATATTGCCATTGCATGATCGTAAGATAGCTAGCGAGATGTTTCAACGTCATATGCCAAGCTAGATTGTTGCACATCCCGGTATACACCGCCGGAGGAATTCCCTATAGAGTCCTCATCGTTCTAAGCATTGAGCTGTGAGTAAATTAAAGTGTGATGATCATCATTATTAGAGCATTGTCCCATGTGAGGAAATAAAAAAAAGGAGGCCAAAGTTGCCCACAAAAAAAAGAGAGATATGGAAAGAGGCCAAAGAGCCCAAACAAAAAATAAAAAAAAGATAAAAAGAGAGAAGAGACAATGCTATTATCTTTTCCACACTTGTGCTTCATAATAGCACCATGTTCTTCATGATTGAGAGTCTCTTGTTTTGTCACCACCATATACTAGTGGGAATCTTCATTATATAACTTGGCTTGTATATTCCAATGATGGGCTTCCTCAAAATTGCCCTAGGTCTTCATGAGCAAGCAAGTTGGATGCACACCCACTAGTTCTCCTTTTGAGCTTTCACATACTTATAGCTCTAAGTGCATCCATTGCATGGTAATCCCTACTCTTTCACATTGATATCTGTTGATGGGCATCTCCATAGCCCTTTGATACACCGAGTCGATGTGACCATCTCCTCCTTTTTGTCTCACAACCTCCACCACACTCTATTCCACCTATAGTGCTATATCCATGACTCACGCTCATGTATTGCGTGAGAGTTGAAAAAGGTTTGAGAAAGTAAGAGTGCAAAAACAATTACTTGGCCAATACCGGGGTTGTGCATGATTTAAATTAGTTGTGTGGGGATGATGGAGCATAACCAGACTATATGATTTTGTAGGGATAATTTTCTTTGGCCTTGTTATTTTGAAAGTTCATGATTACCTTGCTAGTTTGCTTGAAGTATTATTGTTTTCATGTCAATAGCAAACTATTGTTTTTGAATCTTACGGATCTGAACATTCATGTCACATGAAAGAAGTTACAAAGGACAAATATGGTAGGTAGCATTGCACATCAAAAATTCAGTGTTTATCACTTCCCTACTCGAGCACGAGCAGGAGTTAAGCTTGGGGATGCTTGATACGTCTCCAACGTATCTATAAATTTTGCTGGTTCCATGCTATTATCTTGTCAAACTTTGGATGTTTTGTATGCCTTTTATATCTTTTTTGGGACTAACTTATTAACTCAGTGCCAAGTGCCAGTTCCTGTTTTTCCGTGTTTTGACCCTTTTCAGAGGAGAATATGAAATGGAGTCCAAATGGAATAAAACCTCGGAAAATATTTTTTCTGGAACAGAAGATACGCAGGGAGCTTGAGAACCAAGGTAGAGGGCACCAGGGGAGGCCACAAGCCCCCTAGGCGCGGCTAGGGGGGGACGCACCTAGCAGGCTTGTGGGCCCCTTGTGGCTCGTGTGCCCTACTTCTTCCGCCTATAAATCCCCAAAAATCCAAATCCACGGGAGAGATCCACGAAAATACTTTTCCGCCGCCGCATGCTTCTGTCTCCGCAAGATCGCATGTGGGGCACGTTCTGGTGCCCTGCCTGAGGGGGGATTCAGATACGGAGGGCTTCTTCATCAGCACGATTGCCTCTCCGATGATGTGTGAGTAGTTCACCATAGACCTTCGGGTCCATAGCTAGTTGCCAGATGGCTTCTTATCTCTCTTGGATCTTCAATACAAAGTTCTCCATGACCTTCATGGATATCTATCCGATGTAATCTTCTTTTGCGGTGTGTTTGTCAAGATCCATGAATTGTGGATTTATGATAAGATCATGTATGAATCTTATTTGAGTTCCTTCTGATCTCTTATATGCATGATTTCATATCCTTGTAATTCTCTTTGAGTTGTGGGTTTCGTTTGGCCAACTTGATCTACGTTTCTTGCAATGGGAGAAGTGCTTGGTTTTTGGTTCATACCGTGCTGTGACCTCACCCAGTGACAGAAGGGGTAGCAAGGCACGTATCGTGTTGTTGCCATCAAGGGTAAAAATATGGGGTTTACATCATTGGTTTGAGTTTATCCCTCTACATCATGTCATCTTGCTTAATGCGTTACTCTATTCGTCATGAACTCAATACACTAGATGCATGCTGGATAGCGGTCGATGTGTGGAGTAATAGTAGTAGATGCAGAAAGTATCGGTCTACTTGTCTCGTACGTGATGCCTATATGTATGATCATTGCCTTAGATATCATCATGACTTTGCGCGGTTCTATCAATTGATCGACAGTAATTTGTTCACCCACCGTAATATTTGCTATTCTGAGAGAAGCCTCTAGTGAACACTATGGCCCCCGGGTCTACTTCACATCATATTTTCAGCCTTACACTTTTACTTTGTTGCACTTTCCGCCATCAGATCTCACTTTGCAATCAATCTTGAAGGGATTGACAACCCCTTTATAGCGTCGGGTGCAAGCTCGTTTGTGTTTGCGCAGGTACTCTGGACACTTGGCTTGATTCTCCTACTGGATTGATGCCTTGGTTCTCAAAGCTAAGGGAAATACTTACTGCTACTGTGCTGCATCACCCTTTCCTCTTCAAGGGAAAAACCAACGCAAGCTCAAGAGGTAGCACATGGCCGTCGTTAACGCTAACCCCCTGTCTAATTAGCCTAATGGGACACTCACATTGGGCCCCACACGTTTAGTTAGCAAGTTTAAATTAAAACAAAGGCCGTCAATACCAAAGTCACTTACATGTGGGTCCCAGGCGGCACGTTTGACCTGGGCTGGCGTTTGACGTGCTGATGTCACAATGACATCAAACTAATACAATAACTCCTTTTTTGTTTTATTATAATTCTAGAAAATTGCTAAAACTTATGAAAATCATAGAAATTAAAATATAACTCGGATGAAATTAATTTATATATGAAAAAGTATCAGAAAATCCAAAGAATCCATTGGTACTAATTTGATGCATGATAAAGAAACCTAAATAGGAGTTTTTGGACATTTTGTTCAAATTACATTATGTAACATCACATGTGGAGTTGAGTTTGAACCTAGAGTTAAACCTACTTCATCTAATTATGTTGGTAGGTTCATTAGGCCAAACCACATCATATTGCCATGCTCATGCATCATTGTGAATCATTTGTTGTGCTTAATTGTTCTCTTTTGTTTCTATTGATAAACCTTGCGAGGTGTAGTTATCACCGTCATCAAAGAATAGCTGAGTTCTTCTGATCAACAGGCAAGCAAAACCCCTTGAACATCCCGATAAAATCCCATGTTCTCATCTCTACTCTCAATTATTGCATTAGGACACATCGCTTCAAATGCTTTTGCTTCGGTAGTTAAACCCATTCCTTTGCATGGCCAGATCTTATCACAGTAAATAGCTAAACCTTGCAACCTAGCATACTTGGTAGTTGCTTGTGCCGTGATGTGCTTTACCCTGCTTTGCTTGTTATGCTTAAAGTTGTGTCGGGTTTGTTTCATCTGGGTGATGAACTGAGGTGAATGAATGTGTTCTTGTGACAAAAGGATAAGTGTTGAATTTGATTTGGTAAAGGTACCGATGAGAGGCTATGTTGGAGTACATGTCGGGTTGTCTCATTGGGATCGTCCTTAAAATCTAAGTCCCGTGTATGTTATGCAAGACTAGCTACTACTGCACATTGGGATCCTTTATTGACTCTTTCGGCTTATTAATCACCTAGATCTCTGTCCAGGAGTTGCAACTAGTTTCTGGTGTTTGTACGACATGCTAGTACTCTACCGGGTGGCACCCCGTACAGGTGGGCTTGGGACAGACTAGGCATCGTGGCCCGGTGTACCAAGCGTAGTACCATACGTCAAGGTGGGCTTGGGAACCCTTTACACGTCGTTTGGGGCCGTAGAGGAAACCTCGGCCGGACTTCCTTGCGGGTTCAGTCTCAAATAGGCGATAAACCTGGACTAGAGTCTTGTGTGGTTGGATAGGTCGTGGCCGACACCCACGCCAGTGCTTCCACTTGAAGGTTGCCGAGATGCATGACGTGCATATGGTGATAAGTGGTGGGAGCGTGTGTGAAGAAGTACACCCCTGCAGGGTAATCAAATCTATTCGAATAGCCGCGTTCGCAGATATGGACTACTTGGAAATTTATATGGTCATAGACAACTTGAATAGATACTATATAATATCCAAGACAAGTGTGAGTGCTATGGATGGCTCTCTTGCAGGGAGATGAGAGTGGACCCATGGTGGTGTATTGTTGTGGAGACTAGTTAGTGGACTCGTGTGCACTTTCTCACATTATAAAACTACTCGTAGTCGAAGTACCTGATAGCCACAGAGTTAAAGCTGGCTTGCTGCATTGAACCCCACCATCCCCTTTTGACACTGATGCATATGTAGTTAGATCTGATGTAAGTCTTGCTGAGTACCTATGTACTCACTGTTGCTTAATTTATGTTTTTGAAGAGGAGACCCCAGTCTCGCTAGTGGTAACGACAGTAAGATCGATGTAGACTGAGTAGCTTGGGAATCCCAGACAGAGGTCTGGTTCCTATGGAGGGTCTTGTAGATAGACACGCTTTTTCAGCCTTTTACTTTCTAGATGTCTGTACCCAGACATGTTGCTTCCGCTTGTTGTTTGTATGACTTGAGTGTTGGGTCTTGTGACCCCTGTTTGTAATATCATACTATGTTGACTCTTATGAGTCTTTAATAAAAGCTTGAGTCATAGAGTTATGTTATGATGCCATGTTGTATCTACACATATCGTGCATATTGTGTGTATGTTATGAAATGCATTATATGTGTGGGATTCGACACCTAGTTATGTGCCCTTAGTAGTACTCTTTACAGGGAAATGCCTCTTTGTGCTTCCGTCGAGCCTTGGTAGCCTGCTACTGCTCCGGACACATTGATTGACCAGCATGTATCCTTCTTTGCTGCTGTGTCTGTCCCCTCGGGGAAATGTCACACGGTGTAATGGAGTCCATGTAGCTTGTTACGGCTCGTCTACACCCGCTGATGACCGACACCTGCTTTGCTGGGTTATGTATGCCTGTCCCTGTACGGATGTGCCACTTGGGTTTATAACTAGTCATGTCGACCCGGGTTCTTTGTCATTCGAATGCTAGCGACACATTCACATACGTGAGCCAAAAGACGCAAACGGTCCCGGCCAAGGTAAGGTGGCAGCCGTGGAGTTTACCGTGCATGAGGCCGCAAGGTGATGTGATGTGTGACATGCTGGGTTCTTATGACTTAGGATCCGGGCCCCGACAACGTTGATATCAGAGCTTGAGTGCGTGTAGGATAACCAAGCCAAACTGGTAAATGTTGAGTCTAGCAACTCTTTAGTTATATAAGGGAATTGTTTGTGGAAGGGAACATAAGGCTCATTTTACTCCTTTCCTCGCGTCATTCTTATTCCGGGTCACCCTCCTCTTTAATCTACGGGGTTAGGAATTAGGTTTTCTCATCTATCAATTAGGATGACGAGTTACTGTGCTGGAGACTTATAGGAAAGTTGTTGTCCTCTTGGACCGATGTCGTCATCAGAATCCATTGTTATGTTGTCAGTTTTCATGCAGGTTGCCTCATATTTCATGTGCGTACAGTTGTTATGCTGTCCAATTTTCCCTAGGATTTCTTTGAAGATCTAATGTTTTCGCATTCTCTTCTATCTATCTCGAATGTCACCCTGATCAATCCTAGTTCGGATCATCAGGATGTCTCGCAGTACCCAAGCTGCCATTGGTCACAAGAAGGGCCAGAGTTTTGGAACCAAAGATGATGAAGTTATGTCTGATTCACCTTTGTTGGCACAGTTAATGCTAGACGCTGAGAGGAATAAGCATGAGTCCAACCGCCTGTTGAGACGTATTGAGGAGAACACCGCACATCAACGTAATGGGTCAGTGACCATCCGTGACTTCATCAAGTTATGCCCACCAACCTACTATCACTCCATTGAGCCACTTGATGCAAATGACTGGCTCTGTATTATCACATGTAAGCTACCTTTTGCTAGCGTAGCAGAAGCTGACAAGGTCACCTTTGCTGCATACCATCTGGAAGGTCCTGCTAGTTTGTGGTGGAAAAATTACGAGGCTATGCATCCAGTTGGACAGATCAATTCTTGGAAAGAGTTCTGCGAGGCTTTTTGGGAGCACCACATTCCTCAAGGTCTTATTGATCGCAAGACGGAAGAGTTCTGTAATATCATCCAGGGCACAATGACTGTTGATGCTTACAGTCGCGAGTTTGGGAACCTTGTTTGTTACAGTACGGAAAAAGTGTCCACCGATGCCAAGAAGCAGGCTAGGTTCAGGAAGGGTCTCAACCCAAAGTTGAGTCGTGAGGTTCACTTACATGATCGTGCTACCTTTCAAGTTTTGGTGAACAAGTCCATCAATGCAGAGAAAACTCAGACAACTTATGAAAAGTCTCATAAGCACACCCGTGACAATGGTTCTTCTTCTGGTTCTGGATGTCAAAAGCGTCGGATTTGGGTTCCTAACTTAGCACTTCCACCTAAATATGTATCAAGGCCCTCTTGTGTGGCGTCTCGCCCAACTTCATCGTATGTTCCTCCCAAGCTTAATGGTGGACCGTCTTTCAATACGGTTCCACATTCAACCCAAGTGATTTGTTACAAGTGTTGAGGGCCAGGACATGTTGCTCGAAACTGCACTCAGTCTGGGAAGTCTGATGGTCATGACAAGCCATCAGTCAAGACAACCCATGTCAAGCAAGCCATTCGTAAATATGGATGCGTTCTTGGAACGCTTCTTGTCAATTGTCATCCTGCATCAGTTCTATTCGATACTGGGTCCTGACATTCTTTCATCTCGGAAAACTATGCCCGGTTGCCTGACATGTCATTTTGTGATATGCCAACTGCTCTTGAAATTCAGACCCCAGGGTCTAGATGGCAATCCACAAGAATAAGCTATGGAAATGAAATTCTTGCTGATAGACTGGTATTCCTTGCTTCGTTGATATCTCTCAAGCCTTCAGATATTAACATCATCTTGGGTATGGATTGGATGGCAGCTCACCATGCCAAGATTGATTGTTCCACCAGGTCAGTTCAGCTTATGCACCCGTCTGTCAAGATAGTCAATGTTTCAACACGAGTTGCAGAACGTCAGCTCTATTCATTAAATGCCAACCCTCTCCCTGAGCTTAAAGATATTGTGGTAGTCCGAGATTTCTCGGATGTTTTTCCAGAAGAACTGCGAGGCATTCCTCCCGACAAGGATGTAGAGTTTGTGATAGATCTCATCCCTCGAACTTTTCCAATTTCCAGAAGACCTTATAAGATGGCACCCTTGGAGTTAGTCGAGCTTAAGAAACAACTTGATGAGTCCTTGCAAAAGGGTTTCATCCGTCCCAGCTCTTCTCCTTGGGCTTGTCCTGTTCTCTTTGTCAAGAAGAAGGATGGAACAGATCGGATGGTTGTAGATTACTGACCTGTTAATCTGGTCACAATAAAGAATAAGTATCCGCTTCCCAGGATCAATGATCTGTATGATCAACTTGCTGGATCCTCGGTCTTTTCCAAAATGGATCTGAGGTTAGGCTACCATCAAATCAAAATCAAGAATGGAGACATTCCCAAGACATCTTTTGTTACTCGTTATGGACAATATGAGTACACGGTCACGTCCTTTGGTCTGACCGATGCTCCAGCCACATGTTCTCGTTTGATGAACTCAATCTTCATGGAGTACCTTGATAAATTTGTCGTGGTTTACCTTGATGATATACTGATTTACTCAAAGAATGAAGCCGAGCATGTTGAGCATCTCAGACTTGTGCTAGAAAAACTCAGAGAGCACTGTCTTTACGCCAAGTTTTCCAAGTGTGAATTTTGGTTACCAGAAGTGACCTATCTAGGTCATGTGATTTCTGGTAAGGGTATTGTAGTCAATCCCGAGAGAGTTCAAGCCATCCTTGACTGGACTGCACCTGAAACAACTAAGCAAGTTAGGAGTTTCCTTGGTTTAGCAAGTTATTGCCGTCGTTTCATCGAGAATTTTTCCAAAGTTGCCAAGCCTTTGACGGAGCTTCTCAAGAAGGATAAGAAGTTTGAGTGGACGCCACAATGTGAGCATAGTTTCCAGGAATTGAAAAGACCTCTCACATTAGCTCCCGTTCTTGTGCCACCTGATTTCTCCAAAGACTTTGTCGTCTATTGCGACGCCTCAAGACAAGGGCTCGGATGTGTTCTTATTCAAGGTCGACAGGTGATCGCCTATGCATCCCGACAATTGCATCCACATGAAGAAAATTATCCAACGCATGATTTGGAGCTTGCAGCAGTAGTCCATGCACTGAAGACATGGCGACATTACCTCCTAGGTAATCGTTGCGAGATTTACACCAATCATCAAAGTCTGAAGTATATCTTCACTCAGCCAGATTTAAATCTCAGGCAAAGGCGATGGTTAGAGCTGATTAAGGATTACGACTTAGGAATTTCTTACACCCCAGGCAAGGCCAATGTCATGGCTGATGCGTTAAGTCGTAAGTCCTATTGCAACAATCTTATGCTGCGACAAGGTCAACCACTTCTTCATGAGGAATTTTGCAAGCTTAACCTTCACATTGTTCCACGTGGATCCCTTTCTACCTTGGTGGCAAAAGCTACCCTGAAGGATCAGATTATAGCTAGCCAGCAGTATGATGCAGGAATTGCCCGGATCAAGGAAAATATTGCAAAGGGAATTGGTGGTAGTTTCTCCATGGATGATAGAGGTGCTGTATATTTTGGAAACCGTTTGGTAGTTCCTAAGAAGCAAGAACTTCGAGAGTTGATTCTCAAAGAGGCTCATGAATCTCTCTCACAATCGACCATGGCAGCACGAAGATGTATCAGGATCTACGACAAAGATTCTGGTGGACCAGAATGAAGAGAGAAATCGCCGAGTTCATTGCTAACTGCGATGTTTGTTGTCGCGTCAAGGCGGAGCATCAAAGGCCTGCTGGCACCCTTCAGCCTTTATCTATTCTTGAGTGGAAGTGGGATAAAGTTGAAATGGACTTCATCACTGGTTTTCCTAGGACCAAGAAAGAAAATAATGCTATATTCGTGGTTATTGATCGCCTTTCCAAAGTGGCGCATTTCCTTCCTGTCCGAGAGAGTATCACTGCTAGTCAGTTGGCTGAATTGTATATCTCTTGAATAGTGTCCCTGCATGGTGTTCCATTGGAAATCAGTTCAGATCGTGGAAGTCAGTTTACCTCTCGATTTTGGGAAAGTTTCCAGAATGCTATGGGAACTCATCTTTCTTTTAGCACTGCTTTTCACCCTCAGTCAAGTGGTCAAGTCGAAAGAGTCAATCAAATTTTGGAAGACATGCTCAGAGCTTGTGTTATCTCATTTGGAATGGTTTGGGAGAAGTGTCTTCCATTTGCTGAATTTGCTTACAACAATAGCTACCAATCCAGTTTGGGCAAAGCTCCTTTTGAAGTTCTTTATGGACGAAGATGTCGAACACCTTTGAACTGGTCATAAACAGGTGAAAGACAATTCTTTGGACCAGATATGATCCAAGAGGCACAAGAGCAAGTTCGAATTATTCGTGAGAATCTTAAAACAGCTCAGTCTCGTCAGAAGAGCTAGTATGATCACCATCATAAGAAAGTAACTTATGAGGTTGGCGAAAATGCTTATCTTCGGGTTACTCCTTTGAAGGGTACCCACCGTTTTGGTATCAAAGGCAAGTTGTATCCTTGTTACATTGGTCCTTTCCGCATCGTTGCTAAACGAGGAGAAGTTGCCTTCCAATTAGAGCTGCCCCCTCAGCTTTCCAGAGTTCATGATGTTTTCCACGTCTCGCAACTCAGACGTTGCTTCTCGGATCCCATCCATGAGGTGGACCTCAAAATGCTTGATCTCCAAGAAAATCTTTCGTATCCAGAATACCCTGTTCGTATTCTTGATCAAGCCGAGTATGTCACCCGGCGTAGGAACATCAAGTTTCTCAAGGTTCAGTGGTCTCATCATTTCGAGAATGAAGCTACGTGGGAGCGAGAAGATCGTCTTCGACTTGAATACCCCGATCTCTTCCCGACTACGCCTGAATCTCGGGACGAGATTCTTGTTTAGTGGGGGTGAGTTGTCACAACCTTAGTTCTTCTGTGCTTCCCAAGCATTCATGCATGCATATTTGAACTCTTTTAAAATTGAAGTGGGGAAGTGATCAAGCCCGAGGAATCAAACTTTTGTGAAATATGCAATAGAAAACATTTCTTCTTTAGTTCTAGGAAAATGTCCCTCGTTTTTCAATAAATTAGTGGCATGATATAAAGTTGTCAACCAATATTTTTGGATCATAGAAACATTTTATTTTGGACCTTTGTTTTAACTTAACAATTTTATGCAATGGAATTATATTGCTATGCATACAATATAGTTCCATAATTTCTGAAAATAATTGTGTGGCATTAGATAAATATGTTATGCCACATAAAAAATATATTTAGGGTTTATAAAAAATGTTTTGAATTGTTTCAAATCCAAACAAATGTCAGAAAAAAATTTAAGAGAAAAGAAAAAGAGAAGCATTACCTAGCGCCACGGGCAGGCCCAACCCACCACGGGCTCCCTGATCATCTTCCTCCTCCTGCCAGTAGGCAGAGGGGAAGATGAGCACGGCGGCCAGGCCCGACCACCTCCTCCCTGCCTGCTCGCCGCTCGAGGCCTCTAGGAGAGCCAGTGCGACGCCTCGCCGTTCCCCTTCTCTAGACGCCCCCCGTCGCGGAGCCCGAGCTCGTGCCGCCGACAATGGCCGCCGCGGCCAGGGCTTCTCCCTCAGCCGGCTCGGCATCGCATCGTGCTCGTGGGGGCCCGTAGGTGCCGCCCCGGCCCCCCAGCTCCTCCTCCCGCTCTCTCTAGCGACGAGCCCCTCTTGGTCGAGCCTCAGCCGCCGTAGCCGTCGTCGCCGGCGACGCTACGGGCCGCCCCGCGCCGTTCCGCATGCAGGAACGGGTGCGGCTCCCTTCCCTCCCCCGTTTGCGCCGCTCCGCGCCCTGAATGGTGGCCGGAGACGTTTTTCCGGCGACCAACCACCGTCGGACGTGGTCGTCGCCGGCAGCACTCCGGCGAGACGACGTGGCCGTCGTTAACGCTACCCCCTATCTAATTAGCCTAATGGGACACTGACATTGGGCCCCACACGTTTAATTAACAAGTTTAAATTAAAACAAAGGCTGTCAAGACTAGAGTCACTTACATGTGGGTCCGAGCCGCCAGGTTTGACCTGGGCTGGCGTTTGACGTGCTGATGTCACTATGACATCACACTGATGCAATAACTCCTTTTCTGTTTTATCATAATTCTAGAAAATTGCTAAAACTTGTAAAAATCATAGAAATTAAAATATAACTCGGATGAAAATACTTTATATATGAAAAAGTATAAAAAAATCCAAAGAATCCATTGGTACTAATTTCATGCATGATGGAGCAACCTAAATAGGAGTTTTTGGACATTTTGTTCAAATTACATTATGTAACATCACATGTGGAGTTGAGTTTGAACCTAGAGTTAAACCTACTTCATCTAATTATGTTGGTAGGTTCATTAGGCCAAACCACATCATATTGCCATGCTCATGCATCATTGTGAATCATTTGTTGTGCTTAATTGTTCTCTTTTGTTTCTATTGATAAACCTTGCGAGATGTAGTTATCACCGTCATCAAAGAACAACTGAGTTCTTCTGATCAACAGGCAAGCAAAACCCCTTGAACATCCCGATAAAATCCCATGTTCTCATCTCTACTCTCAATTATTGCATTAGGACACATCGCTTCAAATGCTTTTGCTTCGGTAGTTAAACCCATTCCTTTGCATGGCCAGATCTTATCACAGTAAATAGCTAAACCTTGCAACCTAGCATACTTGGTAGTTGCTTGTGCCGTGATGTGCTTTACCCTGCTTCGCTTGCTATGCTTAAAGTTGTGTCGGGTCTGTTTCATCTGGGTGATGAACTGAGGTGAATGAATGTGTTCTTGTGACAAAAGGATAAGTGTTGAATTTGATTTGGTAAAGGTACCGATGAGAGGCTATGTTGGAGTACATGGCGGGTTGTCTCATTGGGATCATCCTTAAGAACTGAGTCCCGTGTATGTTATCCAAGACTAGCTACTACCGCACATTGGGATCCTTTATTGACTCTTTCGGCTTATTAATCACCTAGATCTCTGTCCAGGAGTTGCAACTAGTTTCTGGTGTTTCTACGACATGCTATTACTCTACCGGGTGGCACCCCGTACAGGTGGGCTTGGGACAGACTAGGCATCGTGGCCCGGTGTACCAACCATAGTACCATACGTCAAGGTGGGCTTGGGAACCCTGTGCACGTCGTTTGGGGCCGTAGAGGAAACCTCGGCCGGACTTCCTTGCGGGTTCAGTCTCAAATAGGCGATAAACCTGGACTAGAGTCTTGTGTGGTTGGATAGGTCGTCGCCGACACCCACGCCAGTGCTTCCGCTTGAAGGTTGCCGAGATGCATGACGTGCATATGGTGATACGTGGCGGGAGCGTGTGTGAAGAAGTACACCCTTGTAGGGTAATCAAATCTATTCGAATACCCGCGTCCGCGGATATGGACTACTTGGAAATTTATATGGTCATAGACAATTTGAATTGATACTATAAAATATCCAAGACACGTGTGAGTGCTATGGATGGCTCTCTCGTAGGGAGACGAGAGTGGACCCATGGTGGTGTATTGTTGTGGAGACTAGTTAGTGGTCTCGTGTGCGCTTTCTCACATTATAAATCTACTCGTAGTCGTAGTACCTGATAGCCCCAGAGTTAAAGCTGGCTTGCTGCATTGAACCCCACCATCCCCTTTTGACACTGATGCATATGTAGTTAGATCTGATGTAAGTCTTGCTCAGTACCTATGTACTCACTGTTGCTTAATTTATGTTTTTGAAGAGGAGACCCCAGTCTCGCTAGTGGTAATGACAGTAAGATCGATGTTGACTGAGTAGCTTGGGAATCCCAGACAGAGGTCTGGTTCCTATGGAGGGTCTTGTAGATAGACACGCTTTTTCAGCCTTTTACTTTCTAGATGTCTGTACCCAGACATGTTGCTTCCGCTTGTTGTTTGTATGACTTGAGTGTTGGGTCTTGTGACCCCTGTTTGTAATATCATACTATGTTGACTCTTATGAGTCTTTAATAAAAGCTTGAGTCATAGAGTTATGTTGTGATGCCATGTTGTATCTACACATATCGTGCATATTGTGTGTATGTTATGAAATGCATTATATGTGTGGGATTCGACACCTAGTTATGTGCCCTTAGTAGTACTCTTTACAGGGAAATGCCTCTTTGGGCTTCCGTCGAGCCTTGGTAGCCTGCTACTGCTCCGGACACATTGATTGACCGGCATGTATCCTTCTTTGCTGCTGTGTCTGTCCCCTCGGGGAAATGTCACACGGTGTAATGGAGTCCATGTAGCTTGCTACGACTCGTCTACACCCGCTGATGACCGACACCTGCTTTGCTGGGTTATGTATGCCTGTCCCTGTACGGATGTGCCACTTGGGTTTATAACTAGTCATGTCGACCCGGGTTCTTTGTTGTTCGAATGCTAGCGACACATTCACATACGTGAGCCAAAAGACGCAAACGGTTCCGGCCAAGGTAAGGTGGCAGCCGTGGAGTTTACCGTGCGTGAGGCCACAAGGTGATGTGATGTGTTACAGGATGGGTTCTTATGACTTAGGATCGGGGTCCCGACATACTACAACACAAGTTTCTGTTTTTCTTGCAGCACACATCACACATGCAATTCAAGCATTCTAAAGGCAATTCTTGGAAGTTTTTATTGAAAAACAAGATTATGAATTACAACATGTATCATATGATGAATAGATAACAACAAAATAAAATGATGCTCCAAGCAAAACATGTATCATATGATGAATAAAAATGTAGCTCCAACTAAGATATGCCGATAATGTTGGAGATGAAAGAGGGGATGCCTTCCACGGCATCCCCAAGCTTAGACGCTTGAGTCTTCCTTTGATATGACCTTGGGGTTGCCTTGGGCATCCCCAAGTTTATTTTCTTGTTGTTCCTTATTCTCCTCATATTGGTATCTCACCCAAAACTTGAAAACTTCAATCACACAAAACTTAACCGAACTTCGTGAGATGGGTTAGTATGATAAATATAGATCATTCACTTAGGTAATGCCAATACAAGATTCATAATTTTTTCTCACATTATGCCTACTGTATTATTTCATTATATCACTCAATATAATCTATGGAAACACTAAAACAAGCAAACTATGCATGCAAAACAGAATCTATGAAAAACAGAACAGTCTATGAAGATCTGAATGAAAACTATACTTCCCTGACTCTAAAACTTATGAAAAATAGGACAACAAAGAGAATTTGCATACCAAAACTTTTTAAAATTTCAGAAGTTTTTGATGCTCCCTAAAATCAGAGAAATTCTTCACTGGACGTAAAAGTTTCTGTTTTTGCACAGAATCAAACAAGCAAGTATCCACACTATCCCAAAGGCTTTACTTGGCACTTTATTGAAATAGAAGCTATAAAACATGATTAATGTAGTAGCTTAATCATGTGAACACTCAGAAACATAAATGGTAAATATTGTGTTGTCTCCCAACAAGCGCTTTCCTTTAATGCCTTTTAGGTAGGCATGATGATTTCAATGACGCTCACATAAAAAGTTGTAATTGAAACATGCAAAAGAGCATCATGAAGCACATGATAAGAACATTTAACTCTAACCGCTTCCTATTCATAGGGAGTTTGCAAACAAACAATTTATTGTAGCAATAATCAACTAGCATAGGAAGGCAAAACAAGCATGCCTTTGAAACTTTGAACACATAGGGAGGAAACTTGATATTATTGCAATTCCTACAGGCATATGTTCCTCCCTCATAATAATTTTCATTAGCTCATAAAGTAATTCAACAATATAACTTTCACATAAAGCATTCTTTTCATGATGCACAAGAATAAAAAATTTATTACTACCCACATAAGCAAATGTCTTCTCATTCATAAAAGTGGGAGTATCATATGAAACTCGAATACTATAAATTGTTTCCACATTAAAAGAGTAATTTGCAGTAAATAGATATACATAATTATGACAATAATTACCACCACTTTTTATAACATAAGTACCATCACAATAATCATCATTAGTAGCAACTTTGTTCTCATCATAGTCAATTGAAACCTCTTCCGAAATAGTGGAATCATTACTAAATAAAGTCACGACCTCTCCAAATCCACTTTTATCATTATAATAAGATTCAACACACTCCAAAATAGTGGGATAATTATTATATAAAGTTGTCAGTCTTCCTAACCCACTTTCATAAATATTGCAATCATCATAAATAGGAGGCATGCAATCATCATAACAAATTTGCTCATTCAAAGTAGGGGGACTAAAAATATCATCTTTATTAAGCATAGCATCCCCAAGCTTGGGATAAACATTGATTGCAACAAATAAATTCTCAAACATATCATTCTCATCAAACATAGCATTCCCAAGCTTGTGGCTTGGCATATCATAAACATTATCACTCTCATCATTAATAATATGAATAGAACCAATGGTATAACAATTATTATCATCATAATTTCCCAAGCTGGTGCCAAAAATAATTTCAAGATTATAAGAAGTATCATTATGTTCCCAATCATAGTCATCACAACAAGCAATAGGTATAACAAAATCATCATCAAGTGCATCATCTTCCACAATTATTCTGTTTCATCCTCATGAGCAACATCATTTGGGACGGATACCTTTTACCTCTACTTTTCCTTCTTTCTTCTTCATCACCACATTAGGTGTGGGTTCATTTATTTTTTTCTATTTTCTTATTGATGAGATTGGTTAAATAGAGAGCTCCTTCTCGTCACCTATTTCATCATGAGAGACAATAGGAGGTAAAGTAGAAATCTTTACCCTTTCATTAATATTCCTTTTATATTCTATTGGTTTTACCATCTTTCCATAGTTGGCAATATAAGCATTCCCATTGCAATTTACCATGCAAAACATATGGATTTCTTTAAAATTAGTTTCAGCATGGTCCGTGAATATGAATACTTCAAACCAACCATTTTTATGTGACAATTCTTCACACCCCAAAAATAAACAAAGTTCATTATAAAGTTCAAGGGTGATCAAGTTATTGCAATATTTGGACACAATTCGACCAGGAAAAACACATGCATTGGAAATTAAGGTGACCAACTTTATTGCAAAGTTCACAAGTAATAGGAAATTCATCTATCACTTTGAGCAGAAAAATGGTTCTATCATGTTTATGCTTCTTACAAAATCTATCATCCCTATAAGGCATGTCTTCGCAAAGTCTTTTCACTCCACAAAAATTGATATGCTTATAAGAAACATTTTTGTCATGTCTAGTGCAATCATCATTAGCATTTTGGATATTTATAGAATTCATACTAACAATAGTGCAATCATGCTCATCATTCATGGATTTTATGCCAAACTTTTTATTGATTTCTTCTTCTATCAATTGAGCACAATTTCCTCTCCATCATTTTCATGAAAGACATTATAAAGACGAACAATATGAGATGATCTCAATTCCTTTTTTTGTAGTTTTCTTTTATAGAACCAAACTAGTGAAAAACAAAGAACAAAAATATTTAATTGCAAGATCTAAATATATACCTTCAAGCACTCACTTCCCCGTCAACGGCGCCATACAAGAGCTTGATGTCTACTACACAACTTGTTCTTGTAGACTCAAGTTGGGCCTCCAAGCGCAGAGTTGTGTAGGATAGTAGCAAATTTCCCTCAAGTGGATGACCTAAGTCTTATCAATCTATGGGAGGTGTAGGATGAAGATGGTATCTCTCAAACAACCCTGCAACCAAACAATAAAATGTCTCTTGTGTCCCCAACGCACCAAATACAATGGTAATTCGTATAGGTGCACTCGTTCGGCAAAGATATGGTGATACAAGTGTAGTAACGATAGTAGATATTGATTTTTGTAACAGTAACAATAAAAAATAACAAGGTAACGAGTAACAAAAGTGAGCACTAACGGTATTGCAATGCTTGAAAATGAGGCCTAGGGCACGTACTTTCGCTAGCGCAATCTCTCAATAATGCTAATATAATTGGATCACATAACAATCGCCCAACATGCGGTAAAGAATCACTCGAAAGTTCCTATCTAGCGGAGAACATAAGAAGAAAATGTTTATAGGGTACGAAGACACCTCACACTTATTCTTTCCTATCAATCTTTCCAAGAGTTCGTACTAAAATAACAAGTTATCCTTTCCGATCGATCTATCCAAGAGTTCGTACTAAAATAACACCATAACAAATTCAGATTCATATTACTCAGTCCAACACAAAGAACCTCAAAGAGCGCCCCCAAATTTCTACTGGAGAAACAAAGACGAAAATGTGGATCAACCCCTATGCATAGATTACCCCAATGTCACCTCGGGAATCCGCGACCACTACAAGAAATATGTCAACAAACGACCTTCTGTCAGTGACACTCGCATAAGTGGTCATAAGTCTATGACCATTTGAGACCAATTGGTCGTAAGCTGTCCGGAGGGGTCCTAACCCCAAAAACTAACGACCATTTTCATCAGAAAGGTCGTAACTTCCTTACTGGAAATGGTCGTAAAGTAGATATCCTTGTTCCTCTGCCTAATTTGTAGCGAATTACGACCAATATAGATGGTCATAGCTACGACTAGTTGCCACATCATAAGTTTTGCCTACGTGTCAGGTCCATGTGTGATTTTTCCCTAGTTTGTGAAGCAACCTACTATTCTGTCATTCCAAAAATTCTCGAAAAATTCTCATAAATACTTTGGATCATATATTCCTCAAATATGTAAAAACCCTTCCTTCTATAGTTAGAAAATAATTCAGCAATATTCATTTTCCTATTCTGTTCAGAATAGCACTTTGTGAAGGAAATGCTATTTCTGTTTCTTTGATTACCCTAAAAAATTTTGGGCACTCTTTCCTATCCAAATCATTGCCTCATGAAAACCTCTGTAACCATTAGCCTAGTAAATCTTTCTCAGCAAATTTCCAAAGTTTGTGTTCAGCTAACAGCTTTGTGAAGGAAGTACTAGATAGGAATATCCTGATGAGTTGAATTTTTTCCACATCTTCTATGTGCCCAAAACATAGCTCTCCACAAAATTTTAGCCCCATCTAACAATACATGTGAGCTCATCATCCAATCTTTGTTGCTGGTAATATTTTCAGTTTGTGAAGCAACTACATTTTATATTACTCTATTGTCGGGACCCCGATCCTAAGCCATAGGAATCCAGGCTGTAACACATTGCATCCCTTTGCGGTCTCACGCACGGTTATCCCCACGGCTGCCATCTTACATTAGTCGGGACCGTTTGCGCCTTCTGACTCACGTATGCATTAGTGTCGCTAGCATTCCAATGTCAAAGAACCCGGGTCGACATATCTAATCATAAACTCAAGTGGCTCGACTGTACAGAGACATGCATACATAACCCGGCAAAGCAGGTGTCGGTCATCAGCAAGTGTAGACGAGTCATAGCAAGCTACAAGGACTCCATTACACTGCGTGACATTTTCCCGAAGGAACAGACACAACAGCTAAGAAGGATACATGCCGGTCAACCAATGTGTCCGTAGCAGTAGCGAACTACCAAGTCTTGGTGGAATCACAAAGGGGCATTTCTCTGTATAGAGAGCTACTAAGGCATAATTCTAGGTGTCGAATCCCATACATATCACAGTGCATCACACGTACACATGACATACTAGATATGTATAGATACAAGAATGGCATCACAACATAACCATACAACATCACGACGTTTATTTACAAGAGTCGGAAGAGTCTTGCATAATATGTTTATACAAGTAGGGGTCACACGACCCGACACTCAAAGTCATACAATCAAAGTTATACAAACCAACGGAAGCATAAAAGCTGTCTGAGTACAGACAAATGAAAGGATAAGGCATAAAGCCTAACTATCTACAGATCCCTTCTGAAAGGGGCCAGATCGTAGCTGGGACACCAGCTACTCGTCATCATCGATGTCTAGAAAAAACCCACCTATTGGCTCGTGGGTATCCTCTACAATAATTATTAAGCAAACATGAGTACAAAAGTACTCAGAAAGACTTTAGAACAGATCTATCTACTCATGCTCAGGTATCAATAAAGGGGGTTGTGGTGTTTCATGCAGCAAGCCAGCTATGACTCTTGGCTACACAAAGCTACATTTTAAATAGTTTTGGCAACTTTGTTTTCTCGCACACGAGTCCACTAACTCCGCAACAATACACCATCATGGAAACATTCCCGTCTTCCTACGGAGATGCCATCCATGACACTCACACTTATCTTGATACTTTTATGAGTAGCCATTAAAGTTATCTATGAACAACATATGTCTCCAAGTAGTCCATATCCCCGGACTCGGCTATTAGAATAGATCATAACCCTGCAGGGGTGTACTTCTTCACACACGCTCTCGCCACTTATCGCCATGTGCACGTCATGCACCTCGGCAACCTTCAAGCGGAAGCCCAGCGAGGGAGTTGGCCACGACCGATAACCACGCTAATACCTAGTCCAGGTTTATCGCCTATTTGAGAGTAACCCGCACGGAAGTGTGGCCGAGGTTTCTGCCACGGCCCCAAACGATGTGCGCAGGGTTCCCAAGCCCACCATCCGGGTGCCACTTGGTACACCATGCCACTGCGTACCGCATCATAGCCCACCTCTAAGGTCAGCACTATGCACGGCCTCCAGCATGACTAAGGTTGATACTTTTTACAGTAGATCACACGTTTTCTGTAGTTTTTAAAAACATATAATCTGTCTATGTTTGAAATTTTCAAATTTGAACTAGATCAGATTTAGTTTAAACCTTGTTTTGCTTATTCCAGGAGTTTAAAAATAGCTTTTAGTTTGATTCTTTTTGCTACTGATCACTAGTGATCTTAGTTATCAGTGGTAAAAGTTTCCGAATTATTTGAGTATTTTAGCTCATTGTTTCTTGTGAAACAATTTATGTTTCACCTCTTTTAGGATTATGGCTATTTCCTTTTCTATAATTGTTTTTAAATTATTTTCTTTTACATTTCAGAAATATTATGTTTGGTTTCTGTTAGTTAACAATAGGTTTTCTACAAGTTTTGGTTTTTATTTTTATTTGTTATCATGAAATCAATTCTAGTTCCCTAATAACTTGCAATTGGTTTCTCCACTGTTTCAAATCCCGTTTGGAAATACTTTCGAATAGTTTTGTGAAAAATACTCTATTTTATCTTAGGTAAATTTATATCTTAGTTCCCTGTTATTATTTTGTGATAGACAAAAACTATTTAATGTTTGATGTAGTAGAAGACTCCCTAGTCTTATTTGAAGTTTCCTTCGGAATTCCTATTCTCTCTCTCTTTTGTTTTGATTGCTAGAATGATTGCTAGTATGAGTGCTTATGTGAATGATATGTTTGTTATATAGATTTCATCGGAGAGTGACGAGTAGTCTATCAAGTTATTTCTCGAGAAATTCTTCTTCGTCAACATCGCCAGGCAAGTCATTTGATCATGTATCACCTATGTTTTATGCATCGTAGTTCTACCATCCTACGCCCAATTGCATGCTGAGTAGGTACTTGGAAATTATGGTTACATATTGTAGTATCATGTGATAGGCACCCAACAACCCCATTACTTGGCCCGGGACGACAGATTCCATATTGCTATGCTTGAGTAGACAGGATCCTGGTTGAGAGTTTACCACGAGTGATGCGAGAATAATTTAATAACCAAGACCGGTTAAGTCAAGACTTTTCAAGACCTCGTGGTGCAATGCAACTTTGGGTGAAGGACGGTTGATCGGCTCCCTGGAGAAACGAGTGGATGACCCGGGATGCTGGAGACGGCCATGACATCTTGCGGAAAGCTTCACCCAGGCTCAAAGAGACGGACAGATATTTTCAAGACCCAAGGCTTACCTGCACAGCCACAGGTCATTATGGGCTCTGGCTTGGTTGGACAATGCGGCGACTCTGGACAGGCGGTGCTAGCAGATGTAGAAGAACAGTAGGATTGGATCGGCACCGACAGGGATTCAGAGGGACCCGTTGAAAGACCATGTTTTGATCATCCGGTCTTCAAACACCCTGAAGTGCGAGGACATACACGGAGGCGATCAAATCTTGTGGGGAACGTGTGCAAAACTCTACAGAGTACTCAAACCTAATCGATTAGCCTTGTCCACGGTCATGGACAACTTGAGCCAAAGGAACTGAAGTTATCTGAAATTCTCAACACAAATAATAATATTGATGTGGGAATTATTGACAACTCGGGTACGAGAATTGGTTGGCGGAACCATCTCGTTAACAACCAACAATGTAGTAACATTTTGCTTTTAGCCCTCTCTTGATGTAGGAGAAAACTTGCTTTTCGCTAAAAACTTATAGCCCCACCTGCCATATATGCATATAGTATAGATGATTACTTTTCACCCCTCTCTTATGTGACTTGCCGGCATATTCAATATGCTGACCTACACGGCTGCATCGTCTTATGTTGCAGTTATTTTTCTTCGACGAGTAAGAGTACGATTCAGGGTTACGGTCTACACTCAACTTGTCGTTGGTGTTTATTGGGACTCCACTCCCTTGACTGCTTTCGCTGAAATATTTAAGGTATATATCAGTTTTACGCTATTTACATGTGATTGCACTTTGATATATACATTGATGTATTGTGTGTGCCAGCATACTGATCCAGGGATGGCACAGAAACACAGAGGCTTGACTCGTTTTGAGTCGGGTCGCTACAAGAATCATGAGCCTCCTTGGGGATCAACTACCGCAGACGTTTGCTCTTAGGAACCACTAGACGTTTCTAAAAGAACACGACACCTTGCTCATTGATAGAGAAATCCCTAGCATTTCCGCTAGCAATATGCAAATATTACGGTGGGTGAACAAATTATTGTCGAGCAATTGATAGAACCGCACAAAGTCATGACGATATCTAAGGCAATGATCATACATATAGGCATCATGTCCGAGACAAGTAGACCGATACTTTCTGCATCTACTACTATTAGTCCACACATTGACCGCTATCCAGCATGCATCTAGTGTATTGAGTTCATGACAAATAGAGTAACACAGAGGCTTTGATATATACATGATTGCACTTTGATATATACATTGATGTACTGTGTGTGCCAGCATACTGATCCAGGGATGGCACAGAAACACAGAGGCTTGACTCGTTTTGAGTCGGGTCGCTACAGAAATGGTATCAGAGCACATGTTGACTGTAGGACGTGACCCTAGAAACTGGAAATTTCTTAGGAAAGGATCTCTCAAAATTTTTATTTTCAACAACACCTTTCACTTCTCATCTCTTCTAATTTCATCAAATGTTCTCTCTCACCTCAAATAGTTATACAAATCCCCTTACCCCTTTGACCTCATGAAGAATCAACGGAGTTCTACTTCAATGTAAAGAGGATTTCATCATGCAATTGAAGCTACACCAATTGAAGACTCTCAAGACCCGAAGAATTCGAAGACCCTGAAGCGTTCGAATATTTATATGACCATTAGAAGTCCAAACCCCTGTTATATACCCACGTTAGATACGATGATTTGTGAGCCGTCATTGGTGTGTGTTTTCCGACGGCCACAAATAAAACCTATTCTCAAAAATATTGTTTGTATTGTGTGTATCCTCCCTCTCTTACCCGTCTCATCCCCAAAACCTCCACCCTACCAGATGGAGTATGAAGCTGGACTTGTAGTCTCTGGACCAATGACACAACTGGAGGCCGATATATGGATTCAAAACATGGAGAACCACTTCGGGAGCAACTTGATCTCAAGAAAGTATGAAGTGGAACACGCTCTTCAGTATTTTACCCAAAGTGCTGCTATATGGTGGAAAATGCACCATGCCATACAAGGATTTAGTGGAGCAGAAACTTGGGACAAATTCAAGAACACTCTGTTAAGATCCCGACTTATTCGGAAGTGCTATGATAATCCGAAGGAGAAGACCTGTGCATGCAAGATCTATGGAGAAATAGGACACACCCAGGAAGAACACAAGGATGGATGCACTCATTGTGAAGAAAATCACCCAGCTGACGAGTGCCCAAGTAGTCAGGTGACTTGTTTCCTTTGTGAAGGAACCACCCACTACCCAACTCAGTGTCACATTTACCCCAAGGTGCAACAAGTTGTCAAGCAGCAGAAAGATGCAGTGAAGGAAACCCTCAAGAAGAAGATTCTAGAAGAACCGGTGATGAACGAAAATATTGAAGACCTTGACGGACAAGTTATGACCAGATTTTTCTCCAATGCATGCTACTCATGTGGAGAAGGAGGACATTATTCACAGATTGCACGAAGGAAAGCCAAGAGCATCTGGGAAACTTCCCGACGGAAAAAGTGGAGTTTGATCCACTTGAAATAGAAGAACTGGCCAAAATAAAGGAGTCCGAAAAGAAGAAAAGGTACCCTCGGAAGAACCAAATCTCTGCAGACATAGACCTGAGTCATGTCAGATGTTACAAGTGTATGGAATTTGGCCACCACAAATACATGTGCTCAGGAAGGAAGCCGGAAACCCAAGGAGCAAAAGCAAACACTAAGACGCCTCGAGACTTGTCAGAACTCATTTGCTTTCGTTGCAAGGAAGCAGGGCATTTTGCTAGCGATTGTCCACAAAGGAAGAAAGCTAAAAAGGAGTAGTTAAGTTTTGACCACGGCAATTAGTGTAATCTGAAGAACTCTTGTTTTTATGAGATCATGGAGTGAAATTTTTTGTAACAGAAGTCCCTAATATTGTAATAACATCATGAATAAATGGAATTTATTGCCTCATGATTGCCTATGTTGAAAATGTATGCGTTGTTTCTCTTCGAACCAAGATCTCTGAACAATTATGAGGATATGAGAAAATATGGTCTATGCAGGCATGAGTATAATTCATTTTGTGTGGTAGTAATCGGTAAACCCACAGGATCCACTGAGTAGGAATGTACCATGATTACCAAGGAGACACATACATTCCTCTGAGTACCTATTTACTGACACCTGCAGATGACAACTCTCTACGAGTCATTCCTCAAGGGCCCAGAAACGATCATGACCCTGACCAGTGATCATGATTACCCGAAAATCCAGAAGGACATGATGAAGCACATTCACCTTGAAGGAGATGTAGTCTACAAAGGCTACCCATTCATGGAAAATAGAGTGGAACTTTGGTACGTGGAAGTACACCTCCACCATGTGAAAGGAGTTTGTCCAAAGACTATGGGGCAATACTTTTTCATTTCACGTGTACCACGAGCAACCTTCTTTGATGCTGTTCGTGAAGCTGCCATGGAAGCCATACGTCAGATTGGAGAAATACTTGAAGCAAGACTCCGTCATACCCAGGAATACCTGAGTGAAGTGCATGCGGAGATGAAGCTCATGACCACCATGATGAAGCAAAAGATGGATGATTTCAAGGAGCACCTTGGAAAGTTCGAGTGGAACTAAAGTACCTCCAAGAGAGATAGATGAATAAAGTTGGCAGAAATGCTTGACCATACCGAACAATGTGGATGGCAACATTGTAATAGAGTACTTTTGAATTGAAGTTTTTGAGAAGAAATTAAGGATGTAATAAAGGATTGATTATGAAATGAGTATGATTTATGGATGAACCAATACATTTTCATGGTAAACACACCAGCGGAAAGCATCCCACAGAGTGGAGTGTGTACCAAAAATAAGTCTGAGGATTATTATTATATGATGGTTACCCCAAGAATATGATGGATTGAAACACTATGGAAATTTAAAGGCGGAGTAATTCCAAGTATGCCTGAAACCCACAGACCCCGGGACTAACAAGGATCAAGTACTATCTTTTGGAGAAAGAAACTTGTTTCAGCAACATTTCCCTAGGAGCATACGAAAACCTGAGAGTTGTGAAGAAACGATAGATATTTGTTCAGCTTGCAGAATCATTGGATTATCCGAACTTCGTTCGTGTACAAGAGAAATTCTGCAACGCTTGTGAGGATGCCCAAGTGTTAGAATACGAGATTCACTAAGCCTTATACAAGGTAATGATTTCAGTGCGACATGGCTTGGCCACCATGACGACTTACTATTATCATTCTCTTGCTATTCGGAATGGTAAATCTGAGAGACTTACCCATAGTGAGAGACGACGTTCTTTGAAGCTTTTGTTTAAGCCGTAGAATGGTATGATGAAAGCCCCATGTACATGGCATTTGTTGTCACGCGTAGGAAATTTTACGGTGAGGATGAAACCAAGACCCCTCTCTCTGCAGGATAACCACAAATGGTAGACCACCATGAGAACCATCGATATGTTATTTAGAATTGATCACGAGACTGTGAGTTAAAGAAGACCCAGTAACAGAAGAAGCTTATATCCATAGGGGAACCCTCGATTTTGATGGAAATGTTATGAATATAACGGGAGAGCATCACCAAAGGATTTAATATGAAGATTGTGCGATGTCAGTTGCCAAAACCCCAGAGGATTGTTAAAATCTTAAGGGACCAGTATCTCTCATTTTAAGTATGGTAGCATCCCACTTTGCGAGAAGTTGGATTTGTTAGAAGACCCCCAAACCCTAACCTTTCTTTCTAGCCCCTCCGAATCTCGAGGACGAGATTCATTTTAAGTGTGGTAGTTTTGTAACATCCCAAATTTTGGAATGTTACTATAATCATTAGATTGTTTGTTTGCTTGAGTGATTGAAACTTGAGTGAAATTTGAAACTTTTCAAAAACTTTTGAATGAGAGGGAATAAAATGACTTTCCCGTTTCCTGTGAGTTCAAATTCATCTTTTTAAAACCAGCGAGAGGAGATAGCATGACTTCTTCAACTACAAAGAATTTGAACCTAGGTGGCACTTGAATTTCCTTTCGATTTTTCCTTTGCATTTTGTTTTCTTCTTCACTCAAGAAATGCCGGGGAATAATATTCCGTCAAACAGAAAAGAGAGGAGGAACATGACCCTCCCAAAATCAGGGGCATCTTGGAAATATTTTTGAGCCAAGAGATCTTTATTGAGAAAATAATTACAAAGGAAAAAATAAAACCTTTATGGATTTTTCTGAAAAAAACATTTTTTTTGAAGTTTTTATTTTGGCCGTCGAAAAATGTTCATCGTGTAGAGATTATTTTTCTAAAAATTTTGGTATATAATACCCCTATATTTAGATTTTATTTTATTCTCGTTTATTTATTGTACTTTATGTTTTTGAAAAATAGGAAAGATAGCGTTTTTTTCTCTTTATTAGGAAACCGCCACGGGCGACATTTAAGGGGATTGGGCCGAATCCCTCCTGACCCGGGACCGAGGTCCTTCGGTTCGGCCGACCGACCCAGCCAGCTCCCCCTCGCTCTCGCTGCCACCCCGGGCCCACCTGGCCGAGCCACCCCTCCCCCGGTCACCCCCTTCCTCCCTTCCTTCCCTGATTCCCCTCTCCTTCCTTTCCTCGCCGGAGTTGCCCTCCTCGCCCCGATCTCCTTCCCTCTGGAGCCCCCCTCTCTCCCTATATAAGCCGGCCCCGAGCCCCTCTCCTCGCCGCCCCTGCCCAAGCTCCACCGCCCCCGCCACCACCTCGCCGGAGCCGAAGCTCCGGGAGCCTTTGCAGCTAGCCGCCGCACCTCCCCGCGCCACCTGCCGCCACCAGAGAAACTGCCGCCCCCTCCGCACTCCATTCCCCTCCCCAAAACCCCGAGCCCTCCACCCAGCCGCCCCTGCGACCACCCCGCCGGAGCCCGGCCTCCACCCGAAGGCCCCGAGCTCGAGGAGCTCGCCCTCGTCGCCCACGCGCCCCGCCGAGGCTGCCAACTGACGCACGAGGCCCGCCGCCATCGCCTGGTGCTCTCCGCTGCTCTCCCCGACCACCGGAACCCCGTCCCCGTCCGCCTCCCCGCCGTGGCCTCGCCGGAGTCAACAAGCCCACTGTGAGCCACATCCCCTCTCCGTAGCCGTCCGATCTTAGATGTTCGCGCTAGATTAGATCTAAGTTACCCCTTCGGTCCTTTAGATAAAACCGAAGGTTTTTCTTTCACTTAAGTTTTAGCCAAAGCGATTTAGTTACATTGCGGCCATTTGTTGGATTAGCTACGCAACTCACACCCCAGAGCCAACCACAACGCACCACGTGGACCCCCTGTTCACTAGTTAGATTTTTTCTATTTTCAGTTTAATTCTGAAACAGAGAGAGTTTCAATTTTCGTTTGCTCATAACTTTTGATCCATTACTCCAATGAGGTTGATTCTTTTTCCAGTAGATCACAATTTTGCTGTAGTTTGTAAAAACATATAATTTGTCTATGTTTGAAATTTGCAAATTTGAACTAGATCAGATTTAGTTTAAACCTTGTTTTGCTTATTCCAGGAGTTTAAAAATAGCTTTTAATTTGATTCTTTTGCCTACTGATCACTAGTGATCGTAGTTACCAGTGGTAAAAATTTCAGAATTATTTGAGTATTTCAGCTCATTGTTTCTTGTGAAACAATTTCTGTTTCACCTCTTTTAGGATTATGGTTATTTCCTTTTCTATAATTGTTTTTAAATTATTTTCTTTTATATTTAAGAAATATTATGTTTTGTTTCTGTTAGTTAACAGTAGGTTTGCTACAAGTTTTGGTTTTTATTTTTATTTGTTATCATGAAATCAATTCTAGTTCTCTAATAACTTGCAATTGGTTTCTCCACTGTTTCAAATCCCGTTTGGAAATACTTTCGAATAGTTTTGTGAAAAATACTCTGTTTTATCTTAGTTAAATTTATATCTTAGTTCCCTGTTATTATTTTCTGTTAGACAAAAACTATTTAATGTTTGATGTAGTAGAAGACTCCCTAATCTTATTTGAAGTTTCCTTCGGAATTCCTATTCGCTCTCTCTTTTGTTTTGATTGCTAGAATGATTGCTAGTATGAGTGCTTATGTGAATGATATGTTTGTTATATAGATTTCATCGGAGAGTGACGAGTAGTCTATCAAGTTATTTCTCCAGAGATTCTTCTTCGTCAACATCGCCAGGCAAGTCATTTGATCATGTATCACCTATGTTTTATGCAACGTAGTTCTACCATCCTATGCCCAATTGCATGCTGAGTAGGTACTTGGAAATTATGGTTACATATTGTAGTATCATGTGGTAGGCACCCAACAACCCCGTTACTTGGCCCGGGACGACAGATTCCATATTGCTATGCTTGAGTAGACGGGATCCTGGTTGAGAGTTTACCACGAGTGATGCGAGAATAAGTTAATAACCAAGACCGGTTAAGTCAAGACTTTTCAAGACCTCGTGATGCAATGCAACTCTGGGTGAAGGACGGTTGATCGGCTCCTTGGAGAAACCAGTGGATGACTCGGGATGCTGGAGACGGCCATGACATCTTGCGGAAAGCTTCACCCAGGCTCAAAGAGACGGACTGATATTTTCAAGACCCAAGGCTTACCTGCACAGCCACAAGTCATTATGGGCTCTGGCTTGGTTGGACAATGCGGCGACTCTGGACAAGCGGTGCTAGAAGATGTAGAAGAACGGTAGGATTGGATGGGTACCGACAGGGATTCAGAGGGACCCGTTGAAAGACCATGTTTTGATCATCCGGTCTTCAAACACCCTGAAGTGCGAGGACATACACGGAGGCGATCAAATCTTGTGGGGAACGTGTGCAAAACTCTACAGAGTACTCAAACCTAATCGATTAGCCTTGTCCACGGTCATGGACAACTTGAGCCAAAGGAACTGAAGTTATCTGAAATTCTCAACACAAATAATAATATTGATGTCGGAATCATTGACAACTCGGGTACGAGAATTGGTTGGCGGAACCATCTCGTTAACAACCAACAATGTAGTAACATTTTGCTTTTAGCCCTCTCTTGATGTAGGAGAAAACTTGCTTTTCGCTAAAAACTTATAGCCCCACCTGCCATATATGCATATAGTATAGATGATTACTTTTCACCCCTCTCTTATGTGACTTGCCGGCATATTCAATATGCTGACCTACACGGCTGCAACGTCTTATGTTGCAGTTATTTTTCTTCGACGAGTAAGAGTACGATTCAGGGTTACGGTCTACACTCAACTTGCCGTTGGTGTTTATTGGGACTCCACTCCCTTGACTGCTTTCGCTGAAATATTTAAGGTATATATCAGTTTTACGCTATTTACATGTGATTGCACTTTGATATATACATTGATGTATTGTGTGTGCCAGCATACTGATCCAGGGATGGCACAGAAACACAGAGGCTTGACTCGTTTTGAGTCGGGTCGCTACAAGAATCATGAGCCTCCTTGGGGATCAACTACCGCAGACGTTTGCTCTTAGGAACCACTAGACGTTTCTGAAAGAACACGACACCTTGCTCATTGATAGAGAAATCCCTAGCATTTCCGCTAGCAATATGCAAATATTACGGTGGGTGAACAAATTATTGTCGAGCAATTGATAGAACCGCACAAAGTCATGACGATATCTAAGGCAATGATCATACATATAGGCATCATGTCCGAGACAAGTAGACCGATACTTTCTGCATCTACTACTATTACTCCACACATTGAACGCTATCCAGCATGCATCTAGTGTATTGAGTTCATGAAAAATAGAGTAACGCCTTAAGCAAGATGACATGATGTAGAGGGATAAACTCAAACCAATGATGAAAACATCATATTTTTACCCTTGATGGCAACAACATGATGCGTGCCTCGCTACCCCTTCTAGCACTGGGTGAGGTCACGCACGGTATGAACCCAAAACCAAGCACTTCTCCCATTGCAAGAATCATAGATCAAGTTGTCCAAAAAAAACCCACAACTCAAAGAGAATTACAAGGATATGAAATCATGCATATAAGAGATCAGAAGAAACTCAAATAAGATTCATAGATAATCTGATCATAAATCCACAATTCATTGGATCTCGACAAACACACCGCAAAAGAAGATTACATCAGATAGATCTCCATGAAGATCATGGAGACCTTTGTATTGAAGATCCAAGAGAGAGAATAAGCCATCTAGCTACTAGCTATGGACCCGAAGGTCTATGGTGAACTACTCACACATCATCAGAGAGGTCATGGTGTTGATGAAGAAGCCCTCCGTATCTGAATCCCCCCTCCAACAGGGCACGAGAACGTGCCCCGGATGGGATCTTGCGGAGACAGAAGCTTGCGGCGGCGGAAAGGTATTTTTGTGGATCTCTCCTCCAGTTTTGGATTTTTCCTGAATTTATAGGCGGAAGAGGTAGGGCAGACGAGCCACAGGGGGCCCACAAGCCTGCTAGACGTGACCCCGCTGGCTGCGCCTAGGGGGCTTGTGGGGTCCCCTGGTGGCCCCTGCCTTGGTTCTCAAGTCTCGTGCATATCTTCTGTTTTGGAAAAATTCTTTTCAGAAGTTTTATTCCGTTTGGACACCGTTTAAAATCCTCCTTTGAAAAGGGTTAAAAACATGGAAAAAACAGGAACTCGCACTTGGCACTGAGTTAATAAGTTAGTCCAAAAAAAAGATATAAAAGGCATACAAAACATCCAAAGTTTGTCAAGATAATAGCATGGAACCATCAAAAATTATAGATACGTTGGAGACGTATCAAGCATCCCCAAGCTTAACTCATGCTCGTCCTCGAGTAGGGAAGTGATAAAGACAGAATTTTTGATGTGGAATTCTACCTAGCATAGTTGTCCTTTGTAACTTCTTTCATGTGACATGAATGTTCAGATCCGTAAGATTCAAAACAATAGTTTGCTATTGACATGAAAACAATAATACTTCAAGCAAACTAGCAAGGTAATCATGAACTTTTGAAATAACAAGGTCAAAGAAAGTTATCCCTACAAAATCATATAGTCCCGCTATGCTCCATCATCCCCACACAACTAATTTAAATCATGCACAACCCCGATATTGGCCAAGTAATTGTTTTCTCACTCTTACTTTCTCAAACCTTTTACAACTATCACTCAATACATGAGCATGAGCCATGGATATAGCATTGTAGGTGGAATAGAGTGTGGTGGTGGTTGTGAGACAAAAAGGAGGAGATGGTCACATTGACTCAGCGTATCAAAGGGCTATGGAGATGCCCATTAATAGATATCAGTGTGAATGAGTAGGGATTGCCATACAAAGGATGCACTAGAGCTATAAGTATGTGAAAGCTCAAAAGGAGAACTAGTGGGTGTGCATCCAACTTGCTTGCTCACGAAGACCTAGGGCAATTTTGAGGAAGCCCATCATTGGAATATACAAGACAAGTTATATAATGAAAATTCCCACTAGGATATGGTGGTGACAAAACAAGAGGGTCTCAATCATGAAGAACATGGTGCTATTATGAAGCACAAGTGTGGAAAAAGATAGTAGCATTGTCCCTTCTCCCCTTTTCTCTTTTTTTTATTTGGGCTCTTTGGCCTCTTTTTTATGTGGGCAACTTTGGCCTCTTTTTTTTATTTCCTCACATGGGAAAATGCTCTAATAATGACGATCATCACACTTTTATTTACTCACTGCTTTAAGCTTAGAACGATAATGACTCTATAGGAAATGCCTCTGGCAGTGTACCGGGATGTGCAACGATCTAGCTTGGCGTATGACGTTGAAACATATCGCTAGCTATCTTACGATCATGCAATGGCAACATGAGAGTGACGACACAAGTCATGAGACGGAACGGTGGGAGTTGCATGGCAATATATCTCGGAATGGCTATGAAAATGCCATAGTAGGTAGGTATCGTGGCTGTTTTGAGGAAGGCATACGGTGGGTTTGTGCACCGGCGAAAATTGTGCGGTACTAGAGAGGCTTGGAATGGTGGAAGGTGAAAGTGCATCTATACCATGGACTCACATTAGTCATGAAGAACTCACATACTTGTTGCGAAAGTTTTTATTAGTAATCAAAACAAAATGCTAAACGCATACTCCTAGGGGAAGGGTTGGTAGGTGTAAACCATCGCGCGATCCTGACCGCAACACAAAGGATGACAATCAATAGATCAATTATGCTCCGACTTCCTAACATAACGGTTCACCATACGTGCATGTTACGAGAATCACTAACTTCAACACAAGTATTTCTAGATTCACAACAACCTACTAACACGACTCTTAATATTACCAAATCTACGTCTCAAAACTAATCGAGAGGAATCAAACTTCTCTTCTACTCAATGCACATGAAGATGGAAGTTTTATTGTATCCTCTTTGGGTACCTATCACCTTTGGGACTACTTTCATAGCACAAGCCAACTACCAGGTTGCGCACCGCCGTGCTCTAAAAGATCTAGCTGAAGCACAATGAGCATTATAGAAAATTCACGATGAGTGCACGTCTCTCTTAAAAGGTGTGCAGCAAGTATGATTGTGACACAACAAAAAGAAAAGACTCCTACGATACAAGACGCTCCAAGCAAGACACATATCATGCGGTGAATAAAAATATAGTTCCAGTAATGTTACCGATGGATTGAAGACGAAAGAGGGGATGCCTTCCCGGGGCATCCCCAAGCTTAGCCTTTTTCGTGTCCTTTAGTTTGGCTTGGGATGCCTAGGGAATCCCCAAGCTTGAGCTCTTTCCACTCTTTATCCATTTGTCCATGAGATCATCACCCAAAACTTGAAAACTTCACAACACATAACTTAAACAGAAACTCGTGATATCATTAGCACAAGAAAACAAACTACGACCTCTTTAGGTACTGTAGAAATCTTGATCTCTATTTATATTGGTGTTGAATTACTGTATTCTCACTTTTCCATGGCTAGTACCCCCCGATACTATACATAGTTTCATCAAAACAAGCAACCAACTCAACAAAAACATAATCTATCAAAAACAGACCAGTCTGTAGCAATCTGTAAACTTCGGATACTTCTGGTACCTCAACAATTCTGAAAAATTACTACAGCCTGGGAAAAAGGCATATAAACCAGCAGCAAAAATAATTAACTCAAAATCTCTTTCTGAATAAAAATGAAAAATAATCTCGTGAGCGAAAAGTTTCTGTCTTTTTCCAGCAGGATCAATCAACCATCACCAAAACTAGTCATACAGGTTTTGCTTGGCTCAAACACAAAAAGAAACACAAAAAAACAATAATAGCAGAATTATGATGGTGTGGATGCAACAAAACATAAACAAAAAGATAAATTCATTGGGTTGCCTCCCAACAAGCGCTATTGTTTAACGCCCTTAGCTAGGCATTGATAATATAATGATGCTCACATAAAAGATAGCAATCGGACACGAAGAGAGCATCATGAAACATGTGACAAACATATCTAAGTCTAACATAATTCCTATGCATAGGCATTTTATAGGAAAACAGATTGTCAATACAACCAATAGTTACCATATGCAAGGAAGAAGAAAGAGACAATATCAATCTCATCATCACGAGAGGTGATTTGGTAACATGAAAGTTTCTACCACAATATTTTCCTCTCTCATAGCAATTACATGTGGGATCATAATCAAATTCAACAATAAAGCTATCACAAAGGATATTCTTTTCATGATCCACATGCATGCAAAGTTGACGCTTTTCAAAAATAGTGGGATTATCATCAACTAAAGTCATGACTTCTCCAAACCCACTTTCAATATTATTGCAAATATCATATTCATCATGAGGCTTAAACAAATTTTCAAGATCATTAGAAAAATCATTACCCCAATCATGATCATTGCAACAAGTAGTGGTCATAGCAAAACTAGCATCCCCAAGCTTAGGGTTTTGCATATTTTTAGCATGATTGTCACCAATAGAATTTATAGTGAAACCATTGCAATCATGCTTTTCATTCAAGGAGCCCTCATGAATCACTTCATAAATTTCTTCATCACGATCTTCAGATTCACGCATCTCAAGCAAAACTCCATAGAGAAAGTCAAGTGCACTCAACTCACTAGCAATTGGATCAACATAATTGGATCCCTTAAAGAGATTAGCAAGTGGATGAGGATCCATATCACTAGATTTTCAGCAAGCGAAGATGCAATCATATTGAAGGCACATAGCACACAAGCAAAGGAAAGGCAAACGAAAAAGGCAAATATTTTTTGTAATTTTTTTGTTTTTCAGAAGTGGGGGAGAGGAAAACGAGAGGCAAAAAAAGTAAATGCAAAAGATGAGTTTGCGACACTTACTTGGATAAGCTTCACTTACAATAATCCCCGGTGCCAGAAATTGACACGTTGACGGGAGACTACTCTTGACTTGATCCTCCCCGGCAACGGCGCCAGAAATCCTTCTGCTGGCTCTTGAGCTTGCGTTGGTTTTTCCCTTGAAGAGGAAAGGGTGATGCAACACAGGAGCAGTACGTATTTCCCTCAGTTTGAGAACCAATGTATCAATCCAGTTGGAGAATCGAGGTCAAGTACAAAGTACCTGCGCAAACACAAAAGAGCTTGCACCCAACGCTATAAAGGGGTTGTCAATCCCTTCAAGATTGATTGCAAAGTGAGATCTGAAGGCGGAAAGTGCAACGAAGTAAAAGTGTAAGGCTGAAAATATGGTGTGAAGTAGACACGGGGGCCATAGTGTTCACTAGAGGCTTCTCTCAAAATAGCAAATATTACGGTGGGTGAACAAATTACCGTCGAGCAATTGATAGAACCGCGCAAAGTCATGACGATATCTAAGGCAATGATCATACATGTAGGCATCACGTCCGAGACAGGTAGACCGATACTTTCTGCATTTACTACAATTACTCCACACATCGACCGCTATCCAGCATGCATCCAGTGTATTGAGTTCATGACGAACAAAGTAACGCCTTAAGGAAGATGACATGATGTAGAGGGATAAACTCAAACCAATGATGAAAACCCCATCTTTTTACCCTTGAAGGAAACAACATGATGCATGCCTCGCTACCCCTTCTGTCATTGGGTGAGGTCACCGCACAGTATGAACCCAAAAACAAGCACTTCTCCCATTGCAAGAATCATAGATCAAGTTGGCCAAACAAAACCCACAACTCGAAGAGAATTACAAGGATATGAAATCATGCATAAAAGAGATCAGAAGAAACTCAAATAAGATTCATAGATAATCTGATCATAAATCCACAATTCATCGGATCTCGACAAACAGACCGCAAAATAAGAGTACATCGGATAGATCTCCATGAAGATCGAGAACTTTGTATTGAAGATCCAAGAGAGAGAAGAAGCCATCTAGCTACTAGCAATGGACCCGAAGGTCTATGGTGTACTACTCACGCATCATCGGAGAGGTCATGGTGTTGATGAAGAAGCCATCCGTATCCAAATCACCCTCCAGCAGGGCACCAGAACGTGCCCCAGATGGGATCTTGCAGAGACAGAAGCTTGCGGCGGCGGAAAAGTATTTATAGCCTTCATTTTTGGATTTTTCCTGAATTTATAGGAGGAAGAGGTAGGGTAGACGAGCCACAAGGGGCCCACAAGCCTGCTAGGCGCGCCCCCCTGGCCGCGCCTAGGGGGCTTGTGGGGTCCCATGGTGGCCCCTGCCTTGGTTCTCAAGTCTCATGCGTATCTTGTGTTCCGGAAAAATAATATTTTTGGAAGTTTTATTCCGTTTGGACACCATTTAAAATTCTCCTCTGAAAAGGGTCAAAAACACGGAAAAATAGGAAGTGGCACTTGGCACTGAGTTAATAAGTTAGTCCCAAAAAAAGATATAAAAGGCATACAAAACATCCAAAGTTTGACAAGATAATAGCCTGGAACCATCAAAAATTATAGATACGTTGGAGACGTATCACCTGTCTACTAGGATTTCATTGTCATAGGTTATCCTGAAGGTTTGCCACTTACTACTAGGGGTTTGGACAACCAATGGGATTGGCATATCTCAAAAGGACATGTTATGCAACTCTGCATAACTTTCTAAAATGAAGGAATGAGATGACCCATTGTCAAAAAGGACAGACGCTGGGTGATGATTAACAAGGAGCGTACCCAATATGACGTCGGGATCCTTTGCAACTTCTTCTGCTGAAACATAATTCACGCGGCCACGTGCAGGAGTTGGCTTCACATAGTAAGCTTTGCCTGACTTGCCTTGCCCAACGGACTTTCCAGGTTGCTTGGCACCTATATTCTGAGGACACTCTCGTGAGTAGTGCTGTGGTTCTCCGCACTTGTAACAGATCACAAGATTGGCACGTGGTGCAGCATTGCTAGCTGGACCACCATAGGTCTTTGCTCGAGGGTTGGTCTGATTCGCCTCAGGCGCCACATAGGATGGCCTCGGGGTATATCCTGGCGGCAGAGAGCTATTCGGAACCCACAGCATGCATTTTGGAAACGCGGAACCAGATGAGGAGCCAGAGTCACGGGAGTGCTTCTTCGTGGATTCATAATCGATATGACCAATCTCGGCACTGATCGCCTTGTTGACAAGAGCTTGAAAGCTTGTGCATTCATGGAGGCGCAAGTCACGACGCAGTTCAGGGCTCAGACCCTTGCGGAATCTTGCTTGCTTCTTGGCATCAGTTGACACCTCTTCAGTTGTATAGCGAGCGAGATTACCGGACTCGCGGCTATAAGCATCCACGGTCAACTTTCCTTGGGTGAAGGCACATAATTCCTCTCTCTTACGGTCCATCAGACCCTCTAGAATGTGGTGTAGACGGAAGGATGCACTGAAGTCTGCCCATGTGGCTACTGGTCCGGCAGGACGCATAGCTTCAAAATTCTCCCACCATAGATTGGCGGGTCCTTCCAGAAAGTACGCCGCAAAGGTCACCTTGTCGGCCTCAGAAACATTTGCAGAGCGAATCTTGTGCGATATACCGCACAACCAGTCATCAGCGTCGAGAGGATCGATGGAGTGATGGAACTTCGGAGGATTCACCTTCACGAAGTCATTGAGGGACACTGCATCATTCCTCGGTTGACGAGCCGTATTTTGCTCAATACGCTCTAGAAGACGGTTGGTCTCTCTTTTGTTTCTTCCGCCTCAAGCATAACTTCCGCCAGAGAAGGCGGATGAGGTAATTCCTCCTGCGATGCCTGACTACCTTCTCCCTGCTCATGGGCAGGGGCACGGTTCAACCTGGTGAACACCATCCTGACAAACAAACTCACAGCTTAGACCAATATCAGAATCAATACTAGATATGGATTAAGAATGCACTGAACACATGGAATGCAGAAATGAACATCCGAACAACATGGTAACAAGCAACTGCTATATATACACCATGGTTCATACACACCATTACATAGTTCAGTACAAGCTCAACCGAAGAGCAAACTACTGAAAAGATGATACTACTCATCATAGGCTCTCCAAGCTTCCTATACATTATTTATCTATGCCTCCGGAACTCATCTTACGACATAAGCGTACTCCACAAGACACACAGGACTGTGGAAGTACATCTACTACCATACTACTCTCCCACTCACGATTTAGGCATCCGCATAAAACATCTCACAAAGGTTGCCTCCATGGCCTGGGAGCTCAACCTGCGGATCAGGAAATACTCGAGCCTGAGACCCATGGGAACCTCAAGGACACGGGTGTGGCCTTGGTCCCCTGACAGGTGGTAGTAGAGGTCCCCAAAGAGGGGTAACTCCTCCTATAGCAGGTCAGTCAACATGAGCTGGAAGATGGGTCCTAATAGGGTTCAACATCTCCATATCTCCATACCTTGTCTGGACTACAGGTGCCAGCTGTGTCAAAGCCGTCCACAGATGGGCACGTGTAGCATAGAGCTCCATATGAAGGGCACGAGCATCTCTGTCTCTATTCTCTAACATCTCAGCGGTGGACTGCAGCAGCAGATCCTCCATAGAGGAATCAAAGTAGACACCACTAAGGTATCCTTCTTCTCCTGGCTGAGAGGCGGGAACATAGCAGAATTCTGAATTCTGTAGTAGTGCATGTCTGGCTCTCATGATGGTCAATATTGAATAGTCAGCATCTTGTACCGCCATGTCAACAGTAACCCCCAATACATAAGACCAATGGATCAGCTCCTCGGCTCTAGGGTAATCTGGGAATACCCTAACAGTGCACAGGTAATGACTCTGGTTAAAATCCCGGTACTGCTCCTCCACTTTATACTCTGGGTACCAGCCATAACCGGCTACTGATATCATCCTGACCAGCATGGCCGCGTGACCCGGCACATCAATGCACCTAGTCAGACGGACCACCTGACGAGAAGGACGGCCAGGCATATGAAAATAGAGAGTAATGCAAAGGCATTAGAGCTCTAGAGACAAAATTGGGCAGCATAACGGCTGTAAATGCTCAAAACAATTTTGAGACAACCCACAAAAGATAGGATAGCATAACCACTCAACTATCAAGTTTAATTCCATGGTCATTAACACTTACTTTCTTTTCCTTGGAATAAAAGAAACTCGGAGTAACTCTCGACTCGTTGTCCTACAATCTACCGATTAGTAATACATGATCCTGAGAGAAAGATAAGTAACCTGGTTCTTAATCCCCACAGAAAAGACGAGGATGACCAGAATAGAATGACTTGAGAAGAGAAGCAAGAATCTTACGTTCCCTTCCACAAACAATTCCCTTATATATAGCTAAAGAAATTCTAGACTCAACTTCGACCAGTTTGGCTTGGTAATCCTACGGCTAGTCAGGCTCTGATACCAACGCTGTCGAGACCCTGATCCTAAGCCATATGAATCCAGCCTGGAACACGTTGCATCCCTTTGCGGTCTCACGCATAGTTATCCCCACGGCTGCCACCTTACATTAGGCGGGACCATTTGTGCCTTTTGACTCACGTATGCATTAGTGTCGCTAGCATTCCAATGTCAAAGAACCCGGGTCGACATATCTAGTCATAAACTCAAGTGGCTCGACTGTACAGAGACATGCATACATAACCCAGCAAAGCAGGTGTCGGTCAACAGCGAGTGTAGACGAGTCGTAGCAAGCTACAAGGACTCCATTACACCGTGTGACATTTTCTCGAAGGAACAAACACAACAACTAAGAAGGATACATGCCGGTCAACCAATGTGTCCGGAGCAGTAGCGAACAACCAAGGCTCGGTGGAATCACAAAGGGGCATTTCTCTGTATAGAGAGCTACTAAGGCATACGACTAGGTGTCGAATCCCATACATATCACAGTGCATCACACGTACGCGTGACATCCTAGATATGTATAGATACAACAATGGCATCACAACATAACCATACAACATCACGACATTTATTTAGAAGACTCGGAAGAGTCTTGCATAATATGTTCATACAAGCAGGGGTCACACGACCCGACACTCAAAGTCATACAATCAAAGTCATACAAACCAAAGGAAGCATAAAAGCTGTCTGAGTACAAACAGATGAAAGGATAAGGCATAAAGTGTGACTATCTACAGATCCCTTCTGAAAGGGGCCAGATCGTAGCTGGGACACGAGCTACTCTGCATCATCGATGTCTAGAAAGAACCCACCTGTTGGCTCGTGGGTATCCTCTGCAACAATTATTAAGCAAACATGAGTAGAAAAGTACTCAACAAGACTTTAGAACAGATCTATCTACTCATGCTCACGTATCAATAAAGGGGGTTGTGGAGTTTCATGCAGCAAGCGAGCTTTGACTCTTGGCTAGACAAAGCTACATTTTAAATAGTTTTGACAACTTTGTTTTCTCGCACACGAGTCCACTAACTCCACAACAATACACCATCATGGAATCATCCCCGTCTTCCTACGGAGATGCCATCCATGACACTCACACTTATCTTGATACTTTTATGAGTAGCCATTAAAGTTATCTATGAACAACATATGTCTCCAAGTAGTCCATATCCGCGGACGCGGCTATTCGAATAGATCATAACCCTGCAGGGGTGTACTTCTTCACACACGCTCTCGCCACTTATCGCCATGTGCACATCATGCACCTCAGCAACCTTCAAGCGGAAGCCTAGCGAGGGAGTCGGCCACGACCGATAACCACGCTAATACCTAGTCCAGGTTTATCGCCTATTTGAGAGTAACCCGCAAGGAAGTCCGTCCGAGGTTTCCGCCACGGCCCCAAACGATGTGCGCAGGGTTCCCAAGCCCACCATCCGGGTGCCACTTGGTACACCGTGCCACTGCCTACTGCATCATAGCCCACCTCTAAGGTCAACACTATGCACGGCCTCCAGCATGACTACAAACACCAGAAACTACTTGCAACTCCTGGACTGGGTACTAGGCGATTAATAAGTCGAGAGGGTCAATTAAGTATCCCAACGTGTGGTAGTATCTAGTCTTGGATAACATACACGGAACTCAGTTCCTAAGGACGGTCCCAATGAAACAACCCGCCATGTACTCCTACATAGCCTTTCATCGGTACCTTTACCAAATGAGGTTCCACACTTAAACTTTGTCACTAGAACACATTCATCCATTCCTGTTCATCACCCATATGAAACATACCTGACACAACTTCTAAGCATAGCAAGTATAAACACATCACAGCTCAACCATCTACCAGGTATGCTAGGTTGCATGGTTTGGCTATTTACTGTGACAATGACAGGTCATGCAAAGGAATAGGTTCAGCTACCGAAGTAAAGTATTTGAAATATTTTGTCCTAATGAAATAAGTGGGAGCAGGAGCAAGAACATGGGATGATATCGGGATGATCAAAAGGGTGCTTGCCTTGTTTCTTAGCAGAGGGGTAATATTCGTCAGTCGGATATTCAACCGTATCTGGAGGGGCGGGGCCTACCGAATAACAACCACAATTAATAGCAATCATATGCAACAATCATGATGCATGAACATGGCATGAAATGAGGAGTGATATGATTCAATGTGGTTGATGAAACCTTAGTTTGCATCTGGTTTGAAATCCAAATTCAAATATCATTTTAAATGGCTTATTTATCTTAATCATTTAATTGCTTTGACCTGATGCGGTTTCATAACTTTGTTTTTCATGCATCAAAGTAGCACCATTGTGTTCATTGAATTTTTCTAATCAATTTTCATATACTATTTGTCTGATTTGGAGTTATAATCAAATTTCTATGAATTTCCAAAGTTTGCAATTATTCTGGAATTATTTTAAACCCAGAAATGGATTTCTTGCATCAGCAGGACAGCGGGCCGTTGAAAGTCAAACTTGACCAGTGGGACCCACTGGTCAGTGATTCTGGCAGATTCTAATTAAATTTAAATCCAATTAAGTAATTAACAGGGCTGGACCCACTTGTCAGTGTCTGATTAGGTTCTAATAAATACTTTATTTTTATTTTTTCTAAACTTAATTAGTCATGGGGCTGGCCCCACTTTCCTGGGACTCAGGGGAGTCAACCCCACCGGCGATGGGGTCAAATCCACCGGCGGCGAGGCTCCGGCAACCACCAGAACGGCGGAGGGCCTCGGGTTTGGTTTTCTGGCGACCAAATGGACGGTGGAGGGCACCAGCCGATCGGCCAGTCGATCGTGGATCCATTTTTGCGCAAAGCAGGGGCTGAGATGGCCGGGGATGACGCCGACAACGAGCTCGTCGGCTGCCGGAGCTCGGGCATCATCGAGATCATTGATCCAGAGGCTAGAAGGGGCAGGGCTTAGCTCCTACGACATCTATGCGTTGCACTGAAGCTGCTGGTGGCCTCATAACGACCAGCCGATCACCGGAGAGCTACCGACGAAGAGCTCCCGCGGCGGATCTCATCGGCTCCGGTGGAATCAGGCGCTAGAGGAAGGAATCGAGGGGGAAAACGTGGGGGAAATCTTCCTGGGCTCACTAGGATTGCAGAGGCGTCGAGATCAGGCTCGGAGGAGGACTGAGGAGGGAGAATGATGGCGGCGAGCTCCGGGGATCCGAGGTTGAAGATGATGGCGTCCGGGCGTCTCAGGGCTCGAGGGCTCGCGTGGCTCGCTGGGAAGCTTCAGGGGGTCGATGCGGTTCTTCTGCGCGGCTCAGGTGAGAGGGAGAGAGGCTGGAGGGACGGCGAGATCGAGCTCGGCTCGGGCTCTAATGGCGGCCGAGAGAGGAGAGAGCAGGGGGCGAATGAGGAGGGGGAGAGCATGGGGGAAGGTTGCGGGAGGCTTATCTCCTCCTTGCTAGCACGAAGTGGCGGCCAGGCAGGCTCGCAGGTGCGTGGCCACACCGGAGGGAGCGGCGGCCACCTCCTGGTGCGGACTCGCAGGAGGTAGACGATAGGAGGGGAGGAGTTGGGCTGGGCCTGAGCGAGGAATAGCTCTTTTTCATTTTTTATTTCTTTTCCAGTTTCTGTTTTATCATTTCTGATTTAGTTTATTTTATTTTTGGCTCCAAACTATTTCAAAAATAGTTTGAATGATACTGGGGTGTTATTTGGAATATTTCCAAACATATATAAAAGTTTCAACATTTTAAGAGAATTCAAAATATTTGAAATCAAATATATAATTGATTTCAGTGGCTTTTATATTTAAAATACAATGCCAAAAGCATTTTGAAAATATATTTCACCTTTGATATTTTGTTTCCAAGAATTATCAGAAAGAATGAACTTTTATGATGGCCATTTTGGGTTCATTGATTTGCCACCAAATTTGAATTGTTTTTGAAAATATAGTTGCTAGGGTTTGCTTTTGTTTTCATTTCTTTGCTTTTGATTTCATTTCATTTTCTTGGATGCAATGAAAAAGACATGAGCGCAATCTTGCTAAACTCTATTAGGGATTCAGGGATGTGACATCTATAGTTGATGAAAATTTACGATGTAATAAAACTAGCCATATAACTTCACTCCACCAAATTTTAGCTCATTTAATTCAGCTAGTTTCCCTCAATATTTTTCCCAATATTCCGTTCAGTAGTGAGCATTGTGGAGGAAGTACAAATTTTGTTTATCCAAATTTTATGAAATTTTTACAGTGCCTTAATGTGCCGAAATTACCCCCCTCCTCCAAATTTTAGCTCAATCCAATCATCTATGTGAGCCCAGTTTCATTTACCATTTTCTGTCCAAATTAGCACATTGTGAAGGAAGTTTCACTTTGGCATGTCCAGATGGTATAAATTTTTTTACAGTGCCTTCATATGCCCAAATTAACATCATACACCAAATTTCAGCTCAATCCATTTATTCATTTGATCCAAGCTTCAACATCCATATTTCTGTACAGTGTGGTACTTTGCAAAGCAAGTGTCACCTAGGTTCATCCATTTGAGCTAAAATTTTGGAAAGAGAGTCTCCTTAGTATATGATCATCCTGAGCCAAAATTTAGGCCCATTGGCTATGTGCATTACCCGCACCGCTAATCAAACACTTGGCTGCTAATTCATGTTCGAGCTTAGTTCGGTCTCCTCGTGAGATTCTTCTTCCTGACACCTACCTAGGGAGTGTCCAACCCACCAGACATGCCTATTCCACCCAGAATGCGTGGCAACGCAACAATAACGCGGTGACCACGCGGCTCGCATGCAAGTTCACGCGCTCTGGAGTTGTGGCCCTCGACCACTATCCAAACCTCGGCGTCAAGCTACCACACCATGTACTTCTTATTATATAGATACTTATGTACCTATAAATGATTTTTGGGAAAAATAAAGAGCAAAGTATAATGCAACTGTAATTCAAATTTAACCCGCTTCCAACTGAATCGACATGAATTTATCTTTTTCACGAGAGGTGGATAAAAGTTTTTAACACCCAACCATTTTGTCAATTGCACATTAAATATGACCTAGTATTTTAGAAAAATGATCTGGTCCAATTTTGAAACAAATATATGGTAGGTCCTTCACAAAAAAACTCATTTTGGGCACTTGAAAAATGGAAAATGATTTTTTCATAAAAGGAAAATGAAAACTTCCTTAATAAACATTGTTTGCCATTCCAATATGAACCCTTGTGCATAATATTATATCATTTCAACAAACTATGTCATGAATGTGGCCATAAGATTGATCATTTGGCTTGAAAACCATGAATCTTCACACATGATAGCCCATTTCTAAGAACACTTGTAAAAAATAACTGTCATATTACAAGTTTATTATTTTTCCTGGTAACTTTGTCACATATAATGACACAATGCAAAGATTTTCCATTTTTTTATTTTTTTTGAATTTTTCATGGCCATTTCAAAATGCGGTCAAAACAACGGGTATGACCGTTCCTACCTAGTGGTTGAATCCTGGAAAACTTTGGGTGTTTCTCTGATTAAACAGATACCTATCTACCTATAAATAATTTTTGAGAAAAATAAAGAGCAAACCATGAGGGAGGTGCAGTTCAAATATAACTCGCTTCCAACTGAATCGGCAGAAATTTGTCTTTTTCACGAGAGGTGGATAAAAGCTTTTAACACCCAACCATTTTGTCCATCTTACATTAAATATGGCCTATTATTTTAGAAAAATGATTTGATCCAATTTGGTAACAAATATATGGTAAGTCCTTCACAAAAAAACTCATTTTGGACACTTGCAAAATGGAAAATGATTTTTCCGTCCAAAGAATATCAAAACTTCCTTAATCAACATTGTTTGCCATTCCAATACGCACCCTTGTGCACAATATTTGATCATTTGAAAGAACTATGCCATGGATGTGGCCATAAGATTGATCATTTGGCTTGAAAACCATGAATCTTCACACATGATAGCCCATTTCTAAGAACACTTTTAAAAAATAATTGCCGTATTACAAGTTTATTGTTTTTCCTCGTAACTTTGTCACATATAATGACACAATGCAAATGTTTTCCATTTTTTGATTTCTTTTGAATTTTTCATGGCCATTTCGAAATGCGGTCAAAACGGCGGGTATGACCGTTTCTACCTAGTGATTAAATCTTGGAAAACTTTTGGTATTTATCTAATTAAATAGATGCTTGTGTACCTAAAAAATACTTTTGGGAAAAATAAAGAGAAAACTATGAGGCAAGTGCAGTTCAAATTTGACCCGCTTCCAGCTGATTCAAAGAAAATTTGTCTTTTTCACGAGAGGTGGATCAAAGATTTTTGCACCCAACAATTTGGTTAATTTTACAATAAATGTGGCCTAGTATTTTAGAAAAATGATTTGGTCCAATTTTGCAAAAAATATATGGTAGGTCCTTCACAAAAAATCTCATTTTGAGCACTCGGAAAATGGAAAATGAATTTTTCGTCCAAAGAAAATGAAAACTTTCTTTGGAAACATTGTTTTCCATTCCTATACGCACCGTTGTGCACAATATGACGTCATTTGAACAAACTATGCCATGAATGTGGCCATAAGATTGATCATTTGGTTTGAAACTCATGAATCTTCACACATGATAACCCATTTCTGAGAACAGTTTTTAAAAATAATTGTCGTATTACAAGATTATTATTTTACCTGGTAGCTTTGTCACATATAATGACACAATGCAAAGGATTTCCATTTTTTTTGAATTTTTCATGGCCATTTCAAAATGCGATCAAAACGGCGGGTATGACCATTCCTACCTAGTGGTTGAATCTTGGAAAACTTTTGATGTTTATCTGATTAAATAGATACTTGTGTATCTAAAAATCATTTTTGGGAAAAATAAAGAGCAAACTATGAGGCAGCTGGAGTTCAAATTTGGTCCGGTTCCACTTAATTCAACGAAAATTTGTCTTTTTCATGAGAGGTGAATCAAAGCTTTTGACATCCAACCATTCGGTGAATTGTACATTAAATGTGGCCTAGTATTTTAGAAAATCGGTTTGGTCCAATTTTACAACAAATATATGGTAGGTCCTTCACAAAAAAATTCATTTTGGACACTTGAAAAATGGAAAATGGATTTTTTGTCCAAAGAAAATGAAAACTTCCTCAGGCAACATTGTTTGTCATTCCAATATGCACACTTATGAAAAAAATGAAATGATTTGAACAAACTATAAGAGGGTAAGAGGGTAAAATATAAGAGAAACAAAAGGAAAACAATAAAATTACATAAGTTTTATTCTGATTGATGTAAACATTTATGGCATGGATCGATGACATGTCAACCATCTGTCCTTCCATCCACCCATCCATCTGTTCATCCATCTGTTCATCCATCCGTCCATCCAACCCACCGCAACAAACCCCACCAAACCCAACCCCTCGTGCCCATCTCTCTCTCCACTCTCTCTGGAACCCTAACCTCCCATAACATTCCTCGTCCCCACGGCGCACGACCCTCCCCTCAATCCCATCTCCCACCCTTAGATCTCGATCCACGGCGATGAAGAGCACCCAAATCCCACACCATCGTCTCCATAACCCTCTGCTCTCCCTCCTCTTCCTCGCAGCAGAAGAAGCAGCCCAGATCACCATGGCGGCCCAGTTGGAGCACGCGGCCGCGACGCAGGAGGCGGCCGTGCACATCATCTACGTCGACCGCCCCGAGGACGTCGACCCCGAGGAGTTCCACATCTGCACCCTCTCCCCCGTCCTCGGCAGGTATAGTGCCGTCCAAATCTACTCAGATCCACCGCCGCTTGGCCCGGGTCTGCCTGCGCTGTCCCTGGCGCCAGCCCTGTAGCATATAGGTCTTTGGGGGCTTTTTCCGGTTGCACAGTTTGCTGATCTCGGGTGTGAATTTTGGCTGTGAGGAGAAGGTCAGGGACTCGATGCTCTACCACTACAAGCACGATGCCAGCGGCTTCTCCGTGAAGCTCACCGCCGAGCAGGTCGAGAACCTCAAGAGTGAGTGCCCCCTTCCTTCTAGTTCATGGAGTTCCATTTGTACTTGCTTACTGAATTCTTGATGTGGAATTTAGTTGCTGACTCGGGCTGATTCGCCTGACTCGGACTGATTTAGGTGTGCTTTGACAGTCTGTTCTGAATTTTTGCTGTTGGTTGGGTTGTGCAGGTTGTGATGGATGTGGGATGTGGGACTGGGATACTCTCGGTGCTCTGTGCTCGTGCCAGCGTGAAACGAGTAAGCTACGAGAGAACTCTGCTCTTGCGGTGGTGGCCGGTCATTTTAGAGGCATAGTGTTTGTCCTGGATGATAGATGTGTCTCTCCTACTTTGTTAGTTCTGAGTTTGTAGATGACGTGAAATTAAGTTGACAGTTCTTTCTTAATTGGTGGAATTGTGCTCTGCTGCAATGTAACTAGTACTAGTGCATTGAGATCCAAGTGTAGTTTTGCACTTCCAATTCCAGACCTCTGTTTGCAAATTACCCAACGACTTAAATGAAATGGCCCTCCTCAATCCCCATGTGCCACGACAAGTGTTATGATGTGGAATTTCAAGGCCTAATTCTGTTCATGCTATCAGAAAAGCAAACTCTTAACTGATAAGAGTTATCTTCTTGTCACACCCTATTTTTCACCACAAGTATTTTATGTTGCAAAAATCAGAGCTTGTTAAAACTTTTTCAAATAATGTTGTGAGTACAATGTGAACCCTTGTTTGAGTGTATGCTTGTTTGTTTGATGACTCAAACCTATGAAAACTTATTATTTTGCTCTCTTCAAAAACCCTTTCTCCTTTTTATCAAGATCACCTTCATCATGTTGGGATACACTACTAGCTCATGAAGACAAGTGGCACTTCCAACCAAAGTTGGTGGTCTGATCCAAATATTATTTTCATTCATTAAAAACACTAATTGGTGATTTAAAATATTATTTTTCTACTTTATAACTATGTTTGTTTCTAAGGCCAGTAATGATATTCCCATAAGGAAAATTGCTTTCCTGCCTTAGAAAATTCTGAGTAAATTCATGGAAGCTCAGAAGGACATATATTTTCCATATATAAGATTTTCAACCCTATTTTATATTAATATTATTTGAGTAAAACCCTGAAAACCATTTCTGTCTATTTTAGCTTTTTGAGATGTTTCCAAAGGAAATTATCTCAATAAGATCCCATAAAATTTCAGGAGCCCTCCCAAGCCATATTAGGTGCTCACCTAAAATCTCACCTTGATCCAAGGTGGGGAAGTGCACCTAATGAGCCCAAAACCCTATTTGTCCAGAGTAGAGTTGGAACAACTCTACATTGCAAAGTTTCTCCAATGGAGCTGAAACTTTGCAGAGGTGTTTAACACCCCAAATGAGGACTCCACACCAAAGATGGGATTTGTGAGACTCTGTTTGGCCACACTCCCTTTGTAAAGCATAGTACTGGTCATTTTGAGACATTTTCAAGTTTACAAAGTCAAACTTGTTCAATGGAGCTCAGATTTGGTGGAACCCCATGTTTTTACCCCAAGACCAAACCTGTTAAGTTTCATTTACAGTGGTGGAGTGGAAGCACCCCAAGTCACTGTCGAACACCTACTGACAGGAAAGTAAAAACCCTCCTAGCCACTGTTTTACCCAATGTCAAGGCCCCAAACTTGGTGGGTTAGAGCACCAGAACACCCTGAGCACCCAATTAATCAGCCCCTCCCCAACTCCAAGCACAAGTGACAAGAACTCCAATTTAAGCCGCAGGGCAGTACTGGCAACACTAGTGTTCCTTGCTCCCTTGAGCAGCTCGAGCTCCCACTAAGCCACAACGGCTAGGCACACTCCCAGCAACACTCAGGACATGAAGGACACGTTCCAAGTGCCCCAGAGCGAGCCAGCATGCCGTGGCATGCCAAAACTGCACTCTGGGCGCGCTGCAGAGACACACCAGCAAGGGGACGACGCTCCGGCCGGTCCCAACCTCCCCAGTTATGTCCAAACGGTCCCCCGACAACCATTCAGTGCAAAGATACCCCAGGGACCCTCTCCCCCTCGCGCAAGAGCTTAGGCGACGCGTGCCCGTGCGCGCCTGACGCGGCCGAGCATGCACGGTCGCTCCGGCTCGACTGCACTCGCTTTCCCTCTGCGGCCGTTGCACCAGGAGGTCCTAAACCACGTCCCGAACCCGTGGTTTTGCGGCCAGCACCTCACTGTGCTCGCACGCACGCGACGGTGAGTCACCGGCGCGCCCGAGTCGGGTCACCGTCGTTGGCCTATAAATAGGTCCCCTCGACACCCCACCACCCTCCAAGCAGCTTCAACACAACCAGTATACACTCCTTAGCCACCCAATCGAGCTCGCAGAGCCCCGGTGCTCGAGATCGACCGAGGCCCCTCCGTCGGTCTCCGGCTACACGTCGGCTCCTGCGCTGCCCGACCTCCCATTACACTCTCCTTGACACCAGGAACATTTCCCCTAACTTTCCCGAGCGAATCCGTACCCCTAGCCCCTAGTTCAACACCAACCCGAAACCCTTCCGCCACGGGCACCTAGTCGCCGGCGACCCAGACCACCTGCGGGGACGTCCCGACCACGAGCAGGTAGGCGGAGGCACGAGGGACCCGTTCCCGTTCCTAGATTGGCCTGAGGACAACGGCAGCCTCGCCGACGTCCATCTCCACCTCTCTGGCTGGAGGTAGGAGAAGGACCCGACAGGTGGACCCCACCTGTCGGTGTCCTGGGGCAGCCAGCGCGCGCAGTCGCTGACGCTGACCCCAGGGGCCCGCACGTCAGGTTTGAACCTGGCCCTCGCGCGCCTGGTGGCCAGGCCTGCTCGCTGGGCCACCTGGATCTGTTCCCTGGCCTTTTCCTTTTATTTTAATCCAGTAACTTAAATGATTTTTATAAAAAAGATTTAGCCAATAGAAAAATATGATTCTTCCACCAGTAATTTTCTAAAAATGAGTAGTATTTGATTCTGTATTAGTTGACATTTAACAAGAACATAAACTATTTTGATATAATAAAATGATATTCAAAAGCACTTGTTTGCTTCTGTTTGCTTTTAAATAAATATGCTTAGCTAATAAAACTATAGGAAACATTTTCCAAAATAATGAACTAAATTTATTCAAGCCTTGCAACATTTTTAAAAGCACTTTGTGATCTGTTAGAGTGAGAGCTAGTATTTATTTATTCCTTTCTCGACGGTAGAGTTACCGAGTGACGGAGGATCCGGAGCGGAAGACCTCGAAGACCCCGGATACCTAGCTGACCAAGGCAAGCATCCCTTTGACCATGACTTGAGCATATGAAATGATGCATGCTAGAATAGCAAGTACTTTTCCCGTTGCATGTGATCACAGTGCCGGTTCATCATTGATGTGATGGTACCGAAGGCTTCTTCGAAGCACTTGCATGGTAGTAATGTTATTCACATGGCTCCTCGGAGCACAAACATGATGAGCCGACCCTACTATCTATGAGGATCATGCTACTGTCATGTTGATTAGTAAAGTTATAAGATCATTGCATTGAGCTTGACCCTACCCCGTGAGGGTCATGTTATTACCATCTTGACAAGTAAAGATAGAAGTATATTATCACAAGCATGATGATGAGTTAAATAAAGAGTTTATGAAAACCCCGTCGGGTGCCACTAATGCCCGAGGGTGATGATGAGTTGGTGATCACTTTTGGTGAAGTGATGCACCGGTGTTTTTGTGTGAGTATGGTTTCGGAAATGGGATTAGATTTATGATGTGTCGACCATCCCAACCTTACCAGTACGACCACGATACCCCTTTATGGGACGGGGCTTTGTTGATTACTCTGGTCGGTACTAGCAAAGAGCCACATTACTAGTGGCGGGAGTGATCGGTGTCACTCTCGTGACGGGGTCGTGCCAGGTAGGACGACTATGCCATTATTATGAGTTCCGGGCACACCGTTGGTACCTGCATGGTTGATACAGTCCAGAGTCGGTGCTCGTAAGACGTACAACATGTGGGCCGGGTATGAATCGAGTGGACCTCTTTGTCTAGTATCGTCAGGGGAAAGATGATGATCGGGTACTTACCTCGGGTATATGTGATATACCGCGAGTCGTGGATGACACGGAAGTTTCCCGTTTCTCGTGGGTCCAGCGTACTACCTCTGCAGAGTGTAAACTATTCAAATAGTCGTGTCCACGGTCAAGGACAGTTGGGTGGTGCTGCTTAAACTCTGTCCTGTGTTTCCGCATAAACCAAGTGTCTGTGTGTGTCGTGTTAAAAAGGTGTTGTTATGATAATCACAATAATATGATCAAGTTCGGTGACTTGGCATATAGGGTAAACCCGGATGGTTTAGCCCTCATTAAAACCTTGCGGTTATGACAAGTCCGATGACTTGGCATATAGGGTGAACCCAGTGTGTTCAACCCTTGTCAGATATGTCAATATCTGTAACCTGTTCTTCGAAAGTAATTCTTTAACTTGTTGCTTATACCTGATCATGCCACCACATTGCATTCCACTAAAGAAGCATGTTACTGTTATTCCTTACCATATATATTCATATCATGGGCTGTTTGCGAGTACATTCAAAGTACTCATTGGCTTGCCACTGGTTATATTATTGACCAGACATGGAAGGACCGGAGTTTGGCGATGAGTACGCCGTCGGAGACGAACCTGCGATCTAGGACGCTTCCAAGTCAGAATGCCTGTCGGTGTAGGCTTGATGGCATGGGCACCACTTAGCCCTTACGAGTTTCCGCTACTCGATGTATTTGTTTAATTTGGCCTTAGGCCTTGCTCTTGAACCCGACCTTCTGGTCGTTTGATGTAATAATTTCGGTACTTGGATGTAAGACTCTATTATTCAGTATCTGTGTTCAGTGAACATTGATCCTTGGGGTCACTGGCCACAGCGAACTCGACTTGCTAGTCGGGGTCCCCACACTTCTGCCAAGATTTTAGTTTAAGTGGAATCACCTTTGGTATAGTGAGCTCTGGCCACCAAACCAGCGCTCTGTTATCACGTGTAAGCAGTTAAGAAATGTGGGAGCAACCATGCATATCCTGCAATTACTGTGTATGGCATTGATCTATTTTTTTAATAATAAACTAATAGTTACAGTTTTCTTGTTTAGACCGCAACAAGAAGAAATACTAGTGTTGCGATTGTTAGGTGTTTTGTTAGGGTGAAATTCGACCAATTTGTTGAACTGTAGGATGGTTGGCTTTCTATGATTAACCCTTGTTGGTATGTTTGTCTTTTCTATCTGATAATCATGTCTATGAAGTGGTGTGCTTGAAAACCAAGGAATACTTCTATTCCTTGTCGGTGTTCTTTTTATTGTGGTATAAGATGAACCAACTCATTATTTGTTTGGTGATTGGTTTGAACACATGTTATTTTTCTGCAGAAATATGTTGTGGTTCCTTGCAGAATAAATAAGTAACCATCATAGATAATCATGTAAAAGTAAAATTCTTGGAATTATTGTTTTCCTGCTGTATAATTACCTATTTATTATTTTACTGCTGATGTGAGTTAATCATACTCTATTCCTTTTATTGAGCTATTAGACCACCTCCTCCAGCGTCACGAGGTCCTCCTCCTGTAGGATATCCGGGAGCAGGCCTACCGACGACTAGGCTAGGAGGCTGCCGGTCAAGGACGAGCGCAATGGCTCGAGGATGGTCGTCCTCCTCTGCTTCATCGACGTCCAAGGATGCCTTCTTCCTCGACTACCTCATCACCAGCCTGGACCCCAACTCCGTACAGCTGCTGTCGGCCAAGGTCCGTCCCGGTTCGATTCTCATCCTCCCTATTACAATTCTCCCCATCCATTTGTCGAGCCTCTAAGAGTTGGATGGATTTGCGGTTTGTTCGTTTTGCAAGCAACAGGCGCACGCCATCAATGAGAATGGCGACCTCCTCCGAGGATGACGAGGACCTCGGCGGGCACGGGAAAGCTCACGCAACGATGTCCGCGAAGCTCCCTGCAGGTAGCACTTCCCTCTCCCTAAGCCCACTTGCTAATCTCCTTTTGCCTTAAAGCTGCTGCTGATAATGCTAATGAAAAAATAAGATCTTTATGTAATGCAGAACCCGTGACAATGAGAATTCGCTTTATTTTTTGCTCACAAGTGCTAAAAAATGTTCATAACTACGTGTTGGTTACACAATGTAAATGTTGCAAATCTCGTGAGTGTGGCTGTTAGGCTGAAGGAGCTATGGTACCCATCACAATGTACCTTTTTTTCATATTACATCACTATTCAGAGTTGAGATGAAATGCATAATTATAAGGTGTAATTAGATTTTTTTGCACAACTTCACTACTCTGTGTTGTTGTATCATATTGAGTCACTTGTAGCAGCAGTTCATGACCAGCAGAACGTGTATAGCTGCAGTTAGTCAGTCCTTGTACTACTACTTGTATACTGTAATAACTCCACACATGAATGTATGAAATATGTATGAATTAAGCTTTCCAGTTTTCAGTTCCTCTCAGTTTAACTAACAAAATCGTCTTAATTAGTTTCACTTTAGCTACCCGCTGATGCATATACCCTTTTAATTTGCACAGACTTTATTCATGTTTCGTCCTGAGCTCCAGGATGAAGAAGTTGGAAAAATAAATGCATGCTGGATCTAGGGAAGTGCAGGACTTTGTTGTAATGCCATTTTTTCTTGGAATTTTGTTTACTGGTGATTTTGCTGAGAATTTGGTGTATATTTACTTGCCACTATGTTTACTTTCAATTTATTTTTGGATTGTAAAACATATTGGCTTCGAATCTGGACTGAATGTATATCTATGATGTAAATATTATTTGACATGAAGAGGCACAACCCAAATCAAGAAGTGGATGAAATGTGTCACACCCTGTTTTTGCTATCACTTATCTGTATTGTGAAAATCTGAGCTTGTTAAATTTTTTTCAAAATTAATGTTGTGAGTGCCATGATTGAAATTGTATGCTTGTGTGCTTGAACATGTGAGGATAAAACCCTTCATAACATTGATTTCCAAAAACCTTTACTTATTTCTGATCAAGGTAAAACCCTACCTTGAGTTGCACTACATGCCCTTGGTAGCAAGCAGTGCTTCTACTCAAAGTTGGTGATCTGATTTCAACCTATCTTTATATTTCAAAACCACAAAGATAATTATTTTTGTAATTATTTTCGTAATTAAATATCATCTCCATTTCCGAGGCCACAATAGGTATTCCTACATGGAAAAAATACTTTTCTGCCTTAGAAAAATCTGATTAAATTTGGAGATGATCAGAAGGACATATATTTTTTGTACATAGGATTTTAAACCCCATATTATATTATATTTTTGAATATAAAGCCTGAGAGCAATTTTTGTCTGTTTTGGCATTTTGAAATATTTCCAAAGGAAATATTCTCCATAAATTCCTAGAGAATTCCAGTATATCCCTAAGCCCTATTTGGTGTCCACATAAAGTTTCACCTTGATCAAAGGTGAATAAGGACCCCAGATAACCCAAAAAACCCCTTTTGTCCAGAATCAAGTTAGAGCAACTCTACATAGCAAAGTTTGTCCAATGATGCTGGAACTTTGCACGAGTGCCTAGTACCTCAAATGAGGGTTCCACACCAAAAATTTGATTTGTGGGACTTAGTTTGCCCACACTCCCTTTGGAAGGGACATATCTGGTCATATTGGAGTATTTTCAAGTTTACAAAGCTAAACTTGTCCATTGGAGCTCAAATTTGGTGAAACCCCATGGTTTACCACCAAACCCAAACCTGTTAAGTTGCAGCACCAGTAGTGGGGTGCAACCCCCTTAACCCACTGTCGAACACCTTCCGACAGATAGGAAAAAGCCACCTCAGCCACAGCTAAACCAAACCCCTTTGCTTCAAACTCATAGATTAAGTGGCCAGCATCTGTGTCTAACCCCAGTCAACTGGACCCTCACTGGTTCAAAGTGGAAAGGCCAAAAACCCCAATTTAGATTTCAGTTCAAGGATGACATCACGAGTATTTCTTGTCTCCCTTGACCAGCCGAAGCTCCGACAAGACCCAAACGGCTAACTACACTCCCAGCCGGTGCAAGGACATGCTAGACACGTCCAAAGTGCCTCAGAGCGTGCCATCATGGCGTGGCATGCCAAAACTGTGCTCTGGGCGCGCTATAGGAAGTCACCGAGGTGCGGGCGACGTTCTCGGCCAGTTCCAGCCTCCCCCGAGATGTCCAACCTCTTCCCCAACAACCCTTCTGTGTCGAGCAAGCCTCAGGGCCCCTCCTCTCCCGCGCTAGAGATCGTGCGATGCGAGTCCGCGCGCACCAGAACCGACGAAGGTTGTGTGGCCACGGATGCTCGACTTCTCTCTCTCCCCCTCTACTGCAGATGGTTCGGGCAGTCCAAAACAACGTCCTGAGACCGTGGTTTCGACCCCAGCCTCTCTCTGCACCCCCATGCGCGCCACGGTGAGTCACCGACGCTCCCGAATCGGCTCACCGTCGCGGGCCTATAAATAGCCCCCCTCGCTCCAGCACCCCTCAGATAGCTTCACCACGATCACTAGTATCTCCCTAGCCACCCCAGCAACCCAACAGAGCTCCGATGCTCGAGATCGACCGAGGCCCCTCTGCCTCGGAGCTCCGATCGAGCTCCGGCTACACGATGGCTCCTGCGCCCCTCGACCCACCAAACTAACCCTCTCAACCCCAGGAAGCTTTCCCCCAACTCGCCCGAGCAGTTCCGTGTCTCTAGCCACCTCCTCGACCACCTCCTGAAACTCCTTCGCCACGGCCTCCTCGTCGCCGGCGAACCCCTGCCTCCCCATCATTTTTCCGACCAACAGCAGGTAGGCGACAGTAAGGAGAACCCATTCCAGTCCTCGTTGGGGCTTGAGAGTGTCGGCAACCTCGCCGGCCTCCTCCTCCTCCTCTCTGGCCAGAGGTAGGAGACGACTCCGACAGGTGTGCCCCACCTGTCGGTGGCCCAGCCTCCTCCCCCAGTGCTGTCTTCAGCCACTGGCCGCAGGGCCCTGCACGTCAGGTTCAAACCTGACGGTGCGCGCGCCTGGGCAGGCTGTCGGCTGGCCATGGGCCAGCCCAGCTCCGGGCGAGCCAAGCCGCGCACCAGAGCCGATTTCCTTTTATTTTTAAAACCCTGGTTTCTAAGATTTTTGTAAAAACATTTAACAAGTGTAAAATTATAATTTTTCCACTGTTATTCTTCTAAAAATATGTAGTATTTAATAATATGCTTGGATAAATTTTTCAACAACCATTTTATTTTACTTTAATAGAAAAGACTAAATTGAAATAGTTTTGCTTCTGTTTTGTTGATTTCAAAAATACTCCTTCAAGGAAAATTTAGGCAGATATTTTTCAAAATGATACCTTAGATTTATCAGTAATAAAGGGCATTTTTAAAATGACTTTGTGATCTGTTTCTGTGTGAGCTATTTCTTATTTATTGCTTTATCGACGATAGAAAATCCGTGTGACGAGGGAATCGGAGCAGAAGACCTCGAAGACCCCGGATACTTAGCTGACCAAGGCAAGCAACCCTTTGACCATGACTGAGCATATGTTACTTTGCATGTTAAAATAGCAAGTATTCCCGTTGCATATGATCATAAGTGCCGGTAATCATTGACATGATTTTACCAAAGGCTCCCCCAGAGCACATGCATTGATCTTGACCCTACCCCTTGAGGGTCATGCTAATACCATGTTGACAAGTAAAGATAGAAGTAGTATTATCATGAGCATGTTGTTGACATAAAGCAAGAGTTTATGAAAACCCCATCGGGTACCACTAATGCCCGAGTCAGATGATGAGTTAGGTGGTCACTTTTGGTGAAGTGATGCACCCGGTATTTGTGTGAGTATGGTTTCGGAAATGGGATTAGATTTATGATGTGTCGACCGTCCCAACCTTACCAGTATGACCACGTTACCCCTTATGGGACGGGGTTATGTTAATTACTTTGGTCGGTGCTAGGAAAGAGCCACATTATTAGTGGCGGGAGTGTAAACTATTCGAATAGCCGTGTCCACGGTCAAGGACAGTTGGGTAATCCTGCTTAAACTACGTCCAGTTATTTCCGCATAAACCAAATGTGAGTGTGTGTGTTGTTGAAATGGGTGTTGTTGTGGCAGTAATGATATGACCAAGTTCGATGACTTGGCATATAGGGTGTACCCGGATGGTTCAGCCCTCGACAGATATATTGATATCTGTAACATGTTCTTCAAAAGTAATTATTTAACTTGATGCATATTCATGATCATTCCACCAAGATGAGTTACACAAAAGATGCATGCTATTGTTATCCTTCACTTTCAATGTTCATATCATGGGCTGTTTGCGAGTACATTCAAAGTACTCATTGGCTTGCCACTAGTTATGTTATTGAGTAGACATGGAAGGAGAGGAGTTTGGAGATGAGTACGTCTTCGGAGACGCCCCTACGAACTAGGATGCTTCCGAGTCAGAATGCCTGTCGGTGTAGGCTTGATGGCATGGGCACCCGCTTAGCCCCTATGTTTTCCGCTACTAGTGTATCTGAGTGATTTGGCCTTAGGCCCTGTCTTGTGAACTTGACCCTTCGGTCATGTGTTGTAATAATCGGTACTTGGATGTAAGACTCTTTTATTTCGGTATCTGTATTCGGTGAGCATGGATCTCTCGGATCACCGAGCACGGCGATCTCGAGTCGTAAGTCGGGGTCCCCACAAAATGTCTATTGGATCAAATCTGTTTGGGCTTTGAAAAGGCCATGGCCAAAAATATATTAGTGGGAACAATGGTTGGAAACTAAAAAGGAGTTAAACTATAAAATGACCGAGGCCCCAAAAGGAAATAACATGTAAAAGGCCATGACCAAAAAATAAATAAAAGGATGAATTATTGGCCCGGTCCCATGTAGCTAACCAAAATCAATAGAAAAAATATGTAAAATGGCCGAATTGTTAGGCTCGGCCAATGTAAAACACCGAATTGGACCGGGCTGAATTTTATCAACGACCAATCTAATTGGTCGTAACTTTGCCACGTCAGATTGCACGTTGGATCGAACGTGGGCTGGGCAAACAACCAATGACAAAAATGATTGGTCGTAGAACCAACGACCTTTTGTTTGGTCGTAAAATTCTACAACTATTCGAGCAGAAAGGTTGTTATAGTTCATTAGAGACCCTCAGCTTTTGATCTTCTATTTTTGGTCGTAAAAAGGTCGGAAATGGAAACCAATGACCATTCGGTGACAAATATTGAAGGTCGTAAGTTAGCATATTTCTTGTAGTGGATCTGAGTGCCAAAACATATGTCAAGTGAATAAATATGATACCCCATTGTCACCACGGGTATTCATACCAAGACATAAATCAAGTGCTGTCAAATCCATAAAAGTATTCAATCTGATAAAAGAAAATCTCAAAGGGAAAACTCAATTCATCACAACAAGATAGAGAGGGAGAAACACCATATGATCCAACTATATTAACAAAGCCCGCGATACATCAAGATCGTGCCATCTCAAGAACATGAGAGAGAGAGCAAGATTAAAAACATAGCTATCAGTGCAAACCCTCAGCCCCAAGGGTGGACTACTCCTTCCTCATCATGGTGGCCATAGGTATGATGAAGATGGCCTTCGCTGGTGATCTCCCCTTCCGGAAGGGTGCCGAAATGAGCTCATGATTGGCTTTTCATGGCTACACAGACTTAAGGCGGTGGAACTTCTAATCTAGGGTTATTTCTCGAGATTTATGTATTTATAGGAATTTTTGGCGTTCGAATCACGTCAAGATGGGCCTCTAGGGGCCCACTAGGTACAAGGGCACGCCCTCATGCCTAATGGGCACCAGGGGGCCCCCTGTGTGAAAGTGCAATCATGCCCTTAGTCATATTTTGATGTTGTTGACAACATACATATAGGAAACGAATCATCTTCATCAAGTGTATCTCAGGTTTTGTTCCCAAGAGAGTGTTGTGTGGATCGTGACTATCATGTCCAGGATGCTTAAGAACGAAGAAAGAAGACGAAGTGTTCTATCATTTTATTTATCATTCTTGAGTATAGGGACCACACACTATTAAGAGGGGATCACTGGATCTAGCAAGAAACTTGCTCAAAAATCTAGGAAATACCTCTCTCTCTATTTCCCTTATGGTGGTTCTGCTCTGGTGTGGACGACCGGTGGTTCTTGGATGTTTGGACGCCGGATGACTGACGTCGTGCGGAAATTCGGAGCCAACCATCAGATCCAAATCCTCGGATTTCTGATCCCTCCGGTCGTCCGAGCTCCGGATGTCCCGGTACGGTTGGTATTCCGTAGCCACTCACCAAATCCAAATTGTCGTAATTCCGACCCCTTCCAGACGGCCGACGTCCTCCAGACGGCTGACGTCCTCCGGACGTCCGTATGCTGTTCACTATTTCTACCAGATTTCGTGTTGACATGCTCATTCCCGTTTCTTTGGACGACCGACCCCTGTTGGACGTTTGACCCCTCGTGGCTGTCCGGACGACCGATAACTATGGGACGTCCGACAACTGCACAACATAAGTGTCTCCAACGACCATTTTTCTATCACCACTATATATAGTTTTCTCCCACCTCATGTGGGGTTTTCCAACAAAGTCAAAAGATTCCAAGAACACCTTTCTCTCTCACTCCCATGTGTCTACACCAAATCTTAGACCCCAAGTGTATCAGTGAGTTCCTTTGCGTGTTGTTTCAATCAAAAGATAGATCGTCTCCCTCTCCTCCTCTCAACCAAAGATATTTGTGATTTGAGCAAGTTTTGAGCAGTTCCCGTGATCTTGTTACTCTTGGAGGTTGGAGACTCCTAGGCGGTAGGAGTTCTTAGGAGAGGAATCAAACCTTTGTGATTTCCCCCGGAAAGTTTGTGAGGGTTTGGAGGCCACCTCAAAGGCCTACCACTAGTGGTTGAGAAACGCCTTTGTGGTGTTGTCTCAAGGAGAGAATAGGGTGAGCCTTCGTGGCGTTGGTGTGCCTTCGTGGTAACATCCATCTCTCTAAACGGTGACGTAGCTTCCCTCCAAGGAAGTGAACATCGGCATACATCTTCGTCTCTCGGAGTTGCGGTTATCCCTAACCCTAACTCCCTACTTGTTACTTGTCTTTGAGTACTTACTTGTGGTTTATTATCTCCTACTTGTGTCGTGCTTGGTACAGATAGCTTAACCTTCATCCTTGCAATTGTTAGGCTCACTTTCATATTCCGCGATATGTTTTTAAAATTGCTAAGTAATGATTAAAATTTGTAATTGTACCTATTCACCCCCTCTAGGTTCATCTCGATACCTTTCAATTGGTATCAGATCCTCGTGCTCTATTCTTGTGGCTTAACCGCCCTAGAGCGAGATGAACCCCGATGGGACTCCCCTTGTTGCGGATCCGAAGGATAAGGGTGCGGCTTCCACGAAAGTCAAGTCCTTCACTTATGAGGATCTGGAAGGGGCTCTTCCTAAGAAAAAGGAGGAGCATGATGCTTATCTTGAGGCCCTGGTCCAAATAATATTAGCCACATTATCCACGATGATTGCATCACCTCCAGGTGGTGCGGCCTCGAGGCCAACTGTGCCTATTCCTTCACTTGGCCAATGACCTCTTAGCAATGATCAAACTAGTGTTCCATGGCTTTATGCTTGATGACAATTTCGACTTTGCTTTGTGGAGAGTTGGTATGTGATGTACGTTATGCTACTCCACAAAAGACCTTCCAGTGGCGCCAGAAATGGGCACGTTGATGACACCAGGAATCCTTCTGCGTTGGTGTTCCCTCGAAGCGGAGAGGATGATGTAGCACAATGGAGGTAAGTATTTCCCTCAGTTTGAGAACCAAGGTATCAATCCGGCGGAGGAGTATCTCAAGATCCTACACAAACACAAAAGCTTGCATCCAACGCTATGAAGGGGTTGTCAATCCCTTATAGATTGTTTGCCAAGTGAGAACTGAAAGCAACAAAGTAACAAAGCAATGTAAAAGCGGAGCTATAAACGATGGATGTGAATAGACCCGGGGGCCGTAGTGTTTACTAGTGGCTACTCTGATGAAACCAAGTAGACGGTGGGTGAACAAATTACTGTCGAGCAATTGATAGAACTGTGCAGAGTCGTGACGGTATCTATGCAATGATTATTTCTATAGGCATCACGTCCGAAACAAGTAGACCGATCCTTTCTCCATCTACTACTATTACGCCACATGTCGACCGCTATCCAGCATGCATCTAGTGTATTAAGTCCATAAGAACAGAGTAACGCCTTAAGCAAGATGACATGATGTAGAGGGATAATCTCAAACCAATGATAAAAACCCCATCTTTTTACCCTTGATGGCAACTGCTTGATGTGTGCCTTTCTGCCCCTACTGTCACTTGGAAAGGTCACCACATGGCAGAACCCAAAACCAAGCGCTTCTCCCATTGCAAGAATCATAGATCTAGTTGGCCAAACAAAACCCAAGACTCGGAGAGACTTACAAGTATATCAAATCATGCATATAAGAAATCAGCAAAGACTCAAATATATATCATAGATAATCTGATCACAAGTCCACAATTCATCGGATCTCGACAAACACACCGCCAAAGAAGATTACATCGGATAGATCTCCATGAAGATCATGGAGAACTTTGTATTGAAGATCCAAGAGAGAGAAGCCATCTAGCTACTAACTACGGACCCGTAGGTCTGAAGTGAACTACTCACGAGTCATTGGAGGGGCGATGATGATGATGAAGAAGCCCTCCAACTCCAAAGTCCCCTCCAATAGTGTGTCGGGAAGGGTCTCCAGATGAGATCTCGCGGAAACGGAAGCTTGCGGCGGCGGAAAAGTATTTTCGAGGCTCCCCTTATTTTTTGCGGAATATTTGGCAATTTATAGGCCAAAGACCTAGGTCAGGGGGCGGCCAGGGAGGCCACAAGCCTGCCCACCGCCGCCTCCCCTGGTGGCGGAGTGGGGGCTTGTGGGCTCCCTGGAGCCCACCTGGCTTGGCCCAAAAGCCCCCTGGACTTCTTCCGTTTGGGAAAAAATCATTTCGGGGTTTTTCTTCCGTTTGGACTTCGTTCCAAAATCAGATCTGAAAAGAGTCAAAAACACGGAAAAAACAGGAACTGGCACTTGGCACTGAATTAATAAGTTAGTCCCAAAAAGATATAAAAAGGTACATAAAACATACAAAGAAGGCAAGATAACAGCGTGAAATCATCAAAAATTATAGATACGTTTGAGACGTATCAAGAATCCCCAAGCTTAACTCCTGCTCGTCCTCGAGTAGGGAAGTGATAAGAATGAATTTTTGATGCTTTCATGCTACCTAGCATAGGTGTCCTTTGTAATTCCTCTTATGTGACGTGAATGTTCTGATCCATTAGATTCAAAACAATAGTTTGCTATTGACGTGGAAAGAATATAATTCAAGCAAACTTGAACTTTCACAATAACAAGGCCAAAAGAAAGTTATCCCTACAAAAGCATATAGTCTGGCTATGCTCTATCATCATTGCACAACGAATTTAAATCATGCACAACCCCAGTATTGGCCAAGTAATTGTTTCACACCTTTACTTTCTCTAACATTTTCAACTCTCACGCAATACATGAGCGTGAGCCATGGTTATAACACATTAACTAGGCATATCAATGTGGTGGAGGTTGCAAGACAAAAAGGAGAAGATAGTCACATTAACTAGGCATATCAATGAGCTGCGGAGATGCTCATCAATAGATATCAACGTGAATGAGTAGGGATTGCCATACAAATGATGCACTAGAGCTACAAGTACGTGAAAGCTCTTGAAGAAAACTAGTGGGTGTGCATCCAACTTGCTTGCTCACGAAGACCTAAGGCAATTTTGAGGAAGCCTATCATTGGAATATACAAGCCAAGTTATATAATGAAAATTTCCCAGTAGCTATATGGTGGTGACAAAACGAGAGACTCTCAATCATGAAGATCATGGTGCTTAATATGCACAAGTGTGGAAAAAGTGGTAGCATTGTCCCTTCTCTCTTTTTCTCTCATTTTTTTATTTTTTATTTATTTTGGTGGACTCTGTGGCCTATTTTTTTTATGGGCTTCTTTGGCCTCTTTTATTTCCTCACATGGGACAATGCTCCAATAATGATGATCATCACACTTTCAACTCAAAACTTAGAGCAACTATGACTCTATATGGAATGCCTTCGGTAATGTACCGTGGCAATGATCTAGCATGGCATAGACATCAATGGAAACATCATGCTAGCTATCTTACGATCATGCAATGGCAATATAGACATGGTGGCACATGTCATGGTGGTAGTTGCATGGCAATATATCTCGGAATGACTTTGAAAAAACCATAGTAGGTAGGTATGGTGGCTGTTTTGAGGGAGGCTAATGGTGGGTTTTGTGCACCGGCGAAAGTTGCGCGGCACTAAGAAGATAGTGATGGTGGAAGGTGAAAGTGCATATAAACCATGGACTCAACATTAGTCATGACGAACTCATATACTTGTTGCAAAAGTTTTATTAGTAATCGAAACAAAGCATCAACGCATACTCCTAGGGGAAGGGTTGGTAGGTATAAACCATCGCGCGATCCCGACCGCCACGCAAAGGATGACAATCAATATACTAATCATGCTCAGATTTCATCACATAGCGTTTCACCATACGTGCATGCTATGGGAATCACTAACTTCAACACAAGTATTTCTAGATCCACAACACCTTACTAGCATGACTTCAATATTACCATAACCACAACTCAAAACTAATTGAGATGAATCAAACTTCTCTAACTATTCAATGCACATGAAGGTGGAAGTTTTCGTATCCCTTTGGATAATTACCCCTTTTGAGACTACTTTAAAAGCATAGATCAACTACCAAGCCACGCACCGCTGTGCTCTAAAAGATATATGTGAAGCACATAGAGAAAAAACATCTAGCTCAAAAGATATAAGTGAAGCACATGTGAGCTAAATTGTCTACCAAAAGATATAAGTGAAGCTCGACAAAATCACGGTGTGTGCATGTCTCTCTCTAGGTGTTCAGCAAGGATGATTGTGACAAAACAAAAATAAAAGACTCCTACGATACAAGACGCTCCAAGCAAAAACACATAACATGTGGTGAATAAAAATATAGCCCCAAGTAACGTTACCGATGGATTGAAGACGAGAGAGGGGATGCCTTCCCGGGGCATCCCCAAGCTTAGGATTTTACGGCATCATTGAATCTCTTGGGGTGCCTTGGGCATCCCCAAGCTTGAGCTCTTGCGACTCTTTATCTCTTTGTCCATAAGAACTTCACCCAAAACATGAAAACTTCACAACACGAAACTTAAACCGAAACTCGTGATAACATTAGTACAAGAAAGCAAACCACCACTTCCTTAGGTACTGTAGCAACTTAAATTATACTTGTGCTGATGTTGGGTTACTGTACTTTCAATATTCCATGGCTAATACCCCCCGATACTATCCATAGTTCCATCAAAATAAGTAACCAACACAACAAAAACAGAATCTGTTAACAGCAGACCAGTCTGTAGCAATCTGTATGTTTCGTATACCTCTGCTACTTCAAAAATTCTGAAAAATTACGACAGTCTGAAGAATTTGCGTAGCAATCAGAAGCAAAAAGAATCAACTCAAAAGCTCTTATAGAAAAAAATGAACATTCTTTTCGTGAGCAGAAAGTTTCTGTCTTTTCCAGCATGACCAAACGATCATCCTCAAGACTAATCCTAACGGCTTTGCTTGGCACAAACGCAAAAAGAAACACAAAAAACACAATCATAACAGAATTATGAAAGTGTGGAAAACACAAAACATAAATAAAAAAGGATAGATTCGTTGGGTTGCCTCCCAACAAGCGCTTTTGTTTAACGCCCTTAGCTAGGCGAAAGTGATGGAATCACGTATAGTCATCTTTGGTACTCAAACCATAGGTAGCGTGATCATTTATCATCTTAAGATTTTCATATTTATTAGATGACTCACCACTAGCTCTAGGAACAAAAGCAGGCTTGACGGTCTTATTGGGAGTAAGATTTGGAGTATTGTGCACAACAGCAAAAGCGGAACCCAAGTTGGTTATGCCGTCTTCTAATTTGCCAATTCTAGAAGAATCATTAACTATAAGTTCCTTCTCCTTTAAATTTTTCAAAAAGTTTCCCACTTTGGATCCATACTGAGAGATTTGAATGTGGATCTTTCTATCCAAACCCTCAATAAGTTCAACTGTGGCAATTTTGTTTTCAATAGCGTCAAGCCTTTGCATCACGTGTTCCAAGGTCAAGATAGTTCCATTAACCATGAGCGGGGGTGAGCCTACCAAATTAATGATAGCTCTATAGGAGTCAACAGTATGGCTCCCCAAAAAGTTCCCGCCTACAATGGTATCAAGGATATACCTATTCCAAGGAGAAATTCCAACATAGAAACTGCGAAGGAGGATGGTAGTGGATTGCTTACGAGTAGATCTACTTTGAGCATTGCAAATCCTGTACCAAGCGTCCTTCAAATTTTCTTCCTCATTCTGCGTGAAATTGAGAACTTCATTTTCAGGGGTGTCGTTTGGAGTGGTGGGTCTAGCCATTGACGGACTATCTCACACACAAATGAGCAGGAAGAGAGAGTGAAACGGGCAAAAGAAGACAGCGAAAGCGAAAGGCGAAAGAAAACGACAAATGTGAAGTGGGGGAGAGGAAAACGAGAGGCAACTGGCAACAAAAGTAAATGCAAGAGAAGAGTTTGTGAGACCTACTTGGATAGATTTTGATTTCCCCTCCCCGGCAACGGCGCCAGAAATGCTTCTGATGTCCGTTATGCTACTGCACAAAAGACCTTCCAGTGGCGCCAGAAATGGGCACGTTGACGACACCAGGAATCCTTCTGCGTTCGTGTTCCCTCGAAGTGGAGAGGATGATGTAGCACAGCGGAGGTAAGTATTTCCCTCAGTTTGAGAACCAAGGTATCAATCCGGCGGAGGAGTATCTCAACATCCTGCACAAAAACAAAAGCTTGCACCCAACGCTATGAAGGGGTTGTCAATCCCTTATAGATTGTTTGCCAAGTGAGAACTGAAAGCAACAAAGTAACAAAGCAAAGTAAAAGCGGAGTTGTAAACGATGGATGTGAATAGACCCCGGGGCCGTAGTGTTTACTAGTGGCTTCTCTCATGAAAGCAAGTAGACGGTGGGTGAACAAATTACTGTCGAGCAATTGATAGAACTGTGCAGAGTCGTGACGATATCTATGCAATGATTATTTCTATAGGCATCACGTCCGAAACAAGTAGACCGATGCTTTCTGCATCTACTACTATTACTCCACACGTCGACTGCTATCCAGCATGCATCTAGTGTATTAAGTCCATAAGAACAGAGTAACGCCTTAAGCAAGATGACATGATGTAGAGGGATAATCTCAAACCAATGATAAAACCCCCATCTTTTTACCCTTGATGGCAACTGCTTGATGTGTGCCTTGCTGCCCCTACTATCACTGGGAAAGGTCACCACATGGCAGAACCCAAAACCAAGCACTTCTCCCATTGCAAGAATCATAGATCTAGTTTGCCAAACAAAACCCAAGACTCGGAGAGACTTACAAGGATATCAAATCATGCATATAGGAAATCAGCAAAGACTCAAATATATATCATAGATAATCTGATCACAAGTCCACAACTCATCGGATCTCGACAAACACACCGCCAAAGAAGATTACATCGGATAGATCTCCATGAAGATCATGGAGATCTTTGTATTGAAGATCCAAGAGAGAGAAGAAGCCATCTAGCTACTAACTACGGACCCGTAGGTCTGAAGTGAACTACTCACGAGTCATTGGAGGGGCGATGATGATGATGAAGAAGCCCTCCAACTCCAAAGTCCCCTCCAATAGTGTGCCGGGAAGGGTCTCCAGATGAGATCTCGCGAAAACGGAAGCTTGCGGCGGCGAAAAAGTATTTTCGAGGCTCCCCTTATTTTTTGTGGCATATTTGGGAATTTATAGGCCAAAGACCTAGGTCAGGGGGCGGCCAGGGAGGCCACAAGCCTGCCCACCGCCGCCTCCCCCTGGTGGCGGAGTGGGGGCTTGTGGGCTCCCTGGAGCCCACCTGGCTTGGCCCAAAAGCCCCCTGGACTTCTTCCGTTCGGGAAAAAATCATTTCGGGGTTTTTCTTCTATTTGGACTCCGTTCCAAAATCAGATATGAAAAGAGTAACAAACACGGAAAAAACAGGAACTGGCACTTGGCACTGAATTAATAAGTTAGTCCCAAAAAGATATAAAAAGGTACATAAAACATACTAATAAAGCAAGATAACAGCGTGAAATCATCAAAAATTATAGATACGTTTGAGATGTATCAGTATGCAGGTTCATCTTAGGTACGCCAATGATGAAATGTTGGACATTCTGGAGCATGGCTACCAACCTGTCGACCCAGAGAATCTCACTCCAAGAGAAACTTATGACAAGCATCTCAACGACACCACAATCATGTGCATAAGAAAAGGAATGGATGATAAGCAACGAAGACCTTACATACACATCACAAGTGCCAAGGAATTATGGGACAACATTGTAAGGACCAAGACCGGTACCTCCACCCTCCGGCTTGCTCGGTATGAAATTGCCAAGGGCCAATTGCAAAACTTTTGTATGGAAAAAGGTGAATCCCCCATGCAGCTCCTAGAGCGTCTCATGACTCTCACTGCCGACATTGAGTCATGTGAATGTGACAAGACACAAGATGGATTCAACTTGACTAGGAGATTTCTGGTGGTCAAGTTACTTCATGCTCTTGCTCCATATCATCACCAAATGGTGTGGGACATAAGACAACATCATGGGTTAAAGGAAATGACTCCGGATGGCATCATATCCACTTTCCAACTATTCTAAGAGTCAAAGGCAAATGCTATAAAACATCTTGCCATGCATGGTACCTCAACATCAAAGATCAATCTTGCTTTCAAGGCCAAGCATGTATGTGAGGAAGAGCAAAGTGAACAACAAGAATATGATGATGATGAAGATGGTGATGAGATTGACTCCGATGATAGCCCTTCATATGAAGACATTGCCTCTTTGTCAAGAAGTTTAGCGCGGGAAAATTCAAGGGAAGATTCCAAAAGAAGAAAGTGAGAAAATGCTATAACCGTGAGGGAACCAACCACTTCTCCAACGATTTCCCTTATGAGAAGATAGAAGATAAAACAAGGTTTCCCAAGACCTTTTCAAAGAAGAAGTTGCCCAATCCTATGAACTGCAAGATCAAGAGGAGAGATGGGAAAGCAATGGTTGCTCATGAAGAATCCGATCAAGATGATATTGGTGGGGTTGTCGGAGTAGCTCAAGATTCACAAAACACCTTGAGGTTAGTCAACAAGAGTGGTGATGTTGTCACCTACAACTATATGAAAGACTATAAGTGCAACGCTCACAAGTGTTTAATGGCAAAGGCCGTCATAGAAGATGGAGAGGACCAAAACTCTCCTGACAAGGTCAAGGTAACCCCACACTCAAATCCCCCTCTTTTATAGTCTACTCCTTGTGATGAGTATCTTGATACGGAGGATAAGTATGATGATGACGATATAGATGATCCTATGCTTGCTAAACTGAATAAGCTCATGTGCTCCCTTAAAGGAAAGAAGCTCACTATGTTTCGTATGCTTATGGATATGGTGAGTAAGCAAACCAATACCATTAAGGAACTCGAAACCCTCATCACCGAGGAAAAGTAAAAGTACAAAATACTTGAGAGGAAAGTCCAATATTAGGAAGCACAAAATGATGAATTGTGCATAAAAATTGGTTCAAACATTGATGATCATGCTAAAAATCTTGCCTCCTTGAAAATGGCTAAGAAATCGTGCAAGGAGTTGATAAATGATAAACGTAAGCTTGTGGAATCTCATGCTTCTCTCTCTAAGGATTGTCATCTTCTATCTGTGTCCCTCAAGAGTAAGGAAGAGGAGCTCACTCTTCTTACAAAGAGCTTTGAGACACTCAAACTTACTTATCTTGAAACTCTAGCCAAGGTTTACTCCTCACCTATTATCAGTGTTGATGCTTGTACTACTAACTCTAGTGGTGACCTAGCATCTATTCTTGAGGAAAATCGTTTTCTAAAGGCACAACTCAAGAGAGGACTCATGACATGTGCTCAAGGACAAAAGAACCTTAATGATGTACTAAGGCAACACAATGAGGTGTTTGCCAAGGAAGGGCTCGGGTTTGACCCAAGAACAAGCAAGAAGAAGACGTCTTCTCACAAGTGCACCACCCCTCTCAAAGAAACATTTGTACGAGAAGGGCACAAGGAGAAAGGTAAGGTTGTGAGTGGGAAGGCCACTAGGGGGATGCCCACTCTCAACAAGCCAAAAGAGTTCATGCCTCCATCCTATCTACTTCATGAAACAAAGGATGGAGATGTTTATGCTAAATTTGTTGGTCCACGCAATGCATGCCGGTTCTATGCTATTTGTGTCCCTAAGACCCTTGTGACTAACTTGAGAGGTCCCATTGCAAAATGGGTGCTTCTAACCAAGTCATAAATTGTGTGTAGGTTGCTTTCTCTGGTGGAGTCAAATGGGTGATCAACAGTGGATGCACCAACCATATGACCAGAGATAGAAAATTGCTTTTTGATTTCACGGAAGCTATTCAACCACTTATGAGAATTGTGTTCTGTGGAGGATCAAAAGGACATGTACTCGGGTTGGGCAAGGGGCTACCACAAATAACATGTCTCTTGCAAATGTCATGCTTATCCAACCCCTTAAATACCATTTGCTTTCTGTTCGCCAATTGGCTTCCATTGGTTATGATACACTATTTGGACTAACGGATGTGAAAGTCTTTAAGAGAGATACTCTCGAAGTGGCTTTTGTTGGAGAGTTGGATGGCAACCTTTACATGGTTGATTTCTCGAAAGAGAGCACATTCCATGCAACTTGTCTAATGGACAAGGCCGACAAGGGGTGGTTATGGCATCGCTGGCTAGCCCATGTCGGCATGAGAAATCTTCAAAATCTCTTAAAGGGTAATCAAGTCCTTGGACTAACCAATGTATCTTTGGAGAAAGATCGTGTGTGTAGTGCATGCATAGCCAAGAAGCAACATCAATCAAAGCACCCACCCAAGAATATTGTATCTACTTCAAGGCCTTTGGAGCTCCTTCATGTGGATCTTTTTGGGACTCCGTCATGGGATAGTCTTGGTGGGAAAAAGTATGGACTTACAATTGTTGATGATTACTCAAGATATACATGGGTGTTTTTCCTCAAGTCCAAGGACGAGACGAATATCACCTTCATTGATTTTGCCAAGCAAGCCCAACGCAAGTTTGACAAAGAAATCTTGTCAATAAGAAGTGATAATGGCTCCAAGTTCAAGAACTACACCTTGGAAGAATTTCTTAGTGATGAGGGGATTGAGCATCAATATTACGCACCCTACACTCCTCAACAAAATGGTGTAGCCAGGAGGAAGAACCGTACACATGTGGAAATGGCAAGGTCCATGTTGGATGAATACAAGTCACCACATAGTTTTTGGGCTGAGGCTGTCAACACAACATGCCATGCATCAAACCGGCTCTTCCTCCGCACGATATTGGAGAAGACTCAATATGTGCTCCTAACCAGGAACAAGCCAAATGTTAAGTACTTTCGTGTATTCGGGTGCAAGTGTTTCATCCTCAGCAAGAGGGAACGGTTAGGAAAATTTCAATCCAAAACAACTGAGGGGATATTTGTTGGTTATGGATAAAACTCTCACGCCTATAGAGTCTACAAAAAATCCAAAGGATGTGTTGTAGAAACTTGTGACGTGATGTTTGATGAATTTAATGGATCCCATGGGGAGCAAGTTGATCTAAGTGATGTAGGTGAAGAAGATACCTCTCAAGATATTTTGACCATGGGTGTTGGTGCTCTTCTTCCAATGGAACAAGAACCTCATGATGAAGAAGATTGAAGTTTCTCTCATCCTCAAGTCACTTCAACACCCATACCTCCACAAGATCCCAGTGCTCAAACTATGCTCGTTGTTCAGGATTAAGAAGGAGAACACGTCCCTCACCATGATCACACTCAAGAACAAGATCATCACCAAGAGCAAGAACAAGAAAATGTAATCATTGATGATGAACCTCAACAAATGAAACATGAAGAAGAAGATCTTCTACCACACATTAATGATCCATATGATGAGGATGTAGATGATGGAAATGAATTTGAACCTCGTGAAAGCCTCACCTCCATCATGCCACGAGTGGCCGGTCGTGTCGATGTTGATCAAATTCTTAACGACATATCGGAAGGTAGAGTCACTCGTAAACAACTGAAAAACTTTTTGCTCACTTTTCGTTTGTCTCTAGTGTTGATCCACTCAAGGTACAAGACGCATTGAGGGAAAATGATTGGCTCGTTGCTATGCAAGAAGAGTTGAACAGTTTTAAATGCAACAAAGTATGGTCATTAGTCAAAAGGCCAACTAAGGAACACAATGTCATCGGAACAAAAAGGTTTTTTAAGAACAAGCAAGATGAGAATGGCATAATCATTCGCAACAAGGCAAGGTTAGTGGCACAAGGGTACTCCAAGTTGAAGGTTTGGACTTTGGTGAGACCTTTGCTCCCGTTGCCCGTCTTGAGTCTATTTGCATCTTACTGGCTTATGATGCTTTCAATGGTTTTATGTTACATCAAATGGATGTGAACATTTCTTCACGGTCCTCTAAAAGAAGAAGTATATGTATCACAACCACCTGGGTTTGTTGACCCCGCTCACAAAGACTATGTGTATAAACTTAACAATTCTTTGTATGGCCTCAAATAAGCACCGCGTGCTTGGTATGATCATCTTAAGAAGTTTCTACTCGATGATGGTTTTGTGTGGGGCGTGATCGATCCTACTCTTTTTACTAAGAGGGGTAAAGGTGATTTGATATTATGCCAAATCTATGTGGATGACATCATTTTTTGTTTTCCTAACATTCATTTGTACAAGAAGTTTGTGGCCTCCATGACTAAGACTTTTGAAATGTCACTCAATGTGACTTGAAATTCTTTCTCAGATTTCAAATACAACAATTTCAAGAAGGAATTTTCTTGTCTCAAACAAAATACCTCAAGGATACTCTAGAGAAGTTTGACATGACAAATGCTAACCCATGTAAGACACCCATGCCCACAAAACTTGTTCTCACTGAAGACACCAATGCTATTCCTTTTGACCCATCTATTTACCGCTCTATGATTGGTTCATTGCTTTATCTTTGTGCATCTAGTCCAGACAACATGTTACGTGTAGGCATATGTGCAAGATTTCAAGATTCCCCTAGGGAAAGTCATCATAAGGAAGTTGAGCATATTCTTAGATACCTTGTTCACACCTCAAAGTTGGGTTTATGGTACCCCAAGGATGCAAAGTTTGACCTCATTGGGTACAGAAATGCGGGTTGGGCTGGTGACAAAGTGGGACGAAAGTCTACTTCGAGTGCATGTCAGTTTCTTGGATTCTCCTTTGTAAGTTGGTCCTCGAAGAAGCAGAATTGTGTCTTCCTCTCCACTACCGAAGCTGAATACATTGCAACCGCAAGTTGTGCAACTCAATTGCTATGGATGAGTCAAACATTGAAGGATTATGGTATCATCTATAGACATGTGCCTATTTTATGAGATAATGAAAGTGCCATCAAGATTGCTGAGAACCCTATTGATCACCGTCGCACAAAACACAATGATATTATGTATCACTTCTTGAGAGATCATGTGCAAAACAATGACATTGATATTGCTCATGTTGGTATAGATATGCAACTGGCATACATCTTCACCAAACCATTGGATGAAGCAAGGTTTTGTCAACTTAGGCGTGAACTTGGCATCTTGGAGCTTGATAACATTATGTGAAATCTTGTACACCTGCATACACTTACTTCATGTCTTGTCGAGGTGTAGGCATGTATTTAGGAGGAGACATTCAATTCATTAGTTCTCTCACCCTATATATGATGCATAAATCAACCCAACACTCTCAAAGTTACTTTGTTCGCTTTGGTGACCTGGTGCTTTAAATGATGGAGTTGTGGTGATGGGCTCAAGTGTTGGGGAACATAGTAATTTAAAAAAAATTCCTACATCACACAAGGATCTATCTAGGAGAAACCAACAATGAGAAAAGTAGTAGAGCATCTTCATACCTTTGAAGATCTCTAAGCAGAAGCGTTGCTAGAACGCGGTTGATGGAGTCGTACTCGCAGTGATTTAGATCGCGGTGGATTCCGATCTATGCGCCGAACAATGGCGCCTCCGCGTTCAACACACGTGCAACCCGGTGACGTCTCCAACGCCTTGATCCACCAAGGAGGGAGGAGAGGTTGAGGGAGAGCTCCGGTAGCATGACGACATGGTGACGGTGGAGCTGCGTGGTACTCCCGTAGGGCTTCGCCACGCTCTACGGAGGACGTGGAGGAGGAGGAGTAGGGCTGCACCGAGAGAGAGAGAAATTGTGTCTCAAAACAGCCCCAAACTATATATAGGAGGAGAGGGAGGAGGGCGCTCACCCATAGGTTTTCCACCCTAAGGGGTGTGTCATCCCTAGATGGGCAAAGGGGGCGGCGGCCAAGGGTGGAGGGGGTGGTGCCCTAGGGTGGGCAAACCCACCACGCCTAGGATTAGCTCACCACCCCTCTCTTGCGCCTTGCGCGGCTGGTGGTGGTACACCAGACCACATATTGGCTGGTTCCCATCCACCTTTTGTCCCATGTACCCCTTCGGGGCTGGTGGCCCTTCCCGGTGGACCCCCGGAACCCTTTCGGTGGTCCCGGTACCTTACCGGTGACGCCCGAAACACTTCCGACGATCAAAACCTCACTTCCTATATATGAATATTTACCTCCGGACCATTTCAGAACTCCTCGTGACGTCTGGGATCTCATCCGGGACTCCGAAAAACCTTCATTAACCATGTACACTATTCCCATATAACCCTAGCATCATCGAACCTTAAGTGTGTAGACCATACAGGTTCGAGAAGCATGCAGACATGACAGAGACACCTCTCCGATCAATAACCAACAGTGGGATCTGGATATCCATGTTGGTTTCCACATGTTCCACGATGATCTCATCGGATGAACCACGATGTCGGGGATCTGATCAATCCCGTATGCAATTCCCTTTGTCTACCGATACGATACTTGTCCGAGATTCGATCGTCGATATCCTTATACCTTGTTCAATCTCGTTACCGACAAGTCTCTTTACTCGTTCCATAACACATCATCCCATGGCTAACTCCTTAGTCACATTGAGCTCAGTATGATGATGGATTACCGAGTGGGCCCAGAGATACCTCTCCGTCACATGGAGTGACAAATCCCAGTCTCAATTCGTACAACCCAACAGACACTTTCGGAGATACCTGCAGTGCACCTTTCTAATCACCCAGTTACGTTGTGATGTTTTATACACCCAAAGCAATCCTACGGTATCCGAGAGTTGCACAATCTCATGGTCTAAGGAAATGATACTTGACATTAGAAAAGCTTTAGCAGACGAACAATACGATCTAGTGCTATGCTTAGGATTGGGTCTTGTCCATCACATCATTCCCCAATGATGTGATCCCGTTATCAATGACATCCAATGTCCATGATCAGGAAACCATGATCATATATTAATCAACGAGCTAGCCAACTAGAGGCTCACTAGGGACACGTTGTGATCTATATATTCACACATGTATTACAGTTTCCGGTTAATACAATTATAGCATGAATAATAGACAATTATCATGAACAAGGAAATATAATAATAACCACTTTATTATTGCCTCTAGGGCATATTTCCAACAGTCTCCCACTTGCACTAGAGTCAATAATCTACTTACATTGTGATGAATCGAACACCCATAGAGTTCTGGTGCTGATCATGTTTCGCTTGTGGAAGAGGTTTAGTCAACGGATCTGTGAAATTCTGATCCATATGTACTTTAGAAATATCTATATCTCCATCATGGATGTATCCACGTATGGAGTTCAAGCGGCGCTTGATGTGCTTGGTATTCTTGTGAAACCTGGGCTCCTTTGCAATGATAATAGCTCCAGTGTTATCACATAACAGAGTCATCGGGCCCGACGCACTTGGAATCACTCCTAGGTCGGTGATGAACTCCTTCATCCAGACTCCTTCGTGTGCTGCTTCCGAAGGAGCTATATACTCCGCTTCACATGTAGATGCCTCCACGGTGCTTTGCTTGCAACTGCACCAGCTGACTGCCCCACCATTCAAAATATACACGTATCTGGTTTGTGACTTGGAGTCATCCGGATCTGTTTCGAAGCTAGCATCAACGTAACCCTTTACGACGAGATCTTCGGCATCTCCATAAATGAGAAACATATCTTTAGTCCTTTTCAGGTACTTAAGGATGTTCTTGACCGATGTCCAGTGATCCACTCCTGGATCACTTTGGCACCTCCCTACCAAACTTATGACAAGGTTTACATCAAGTGTGGTACACAACATGGCATACATAATAGAGCCTATGGCTGAAGCATAGGGGACGGTACTCATCTTTTCTCTATCTTCTGCCGTGGTCGGGCCTTGAGCTATGCTCAACCTCACACCTTGTAATGCTGGAAGAACCCCTTAATGGCCTTATCCATATTGAACTTCTTCAATATCTTGTCAAGGTATGTGCTTTGTGAAATACCTATGAGACATCTCGATCTATCTCTATAGATCTTGATGCCCAATATGTAAGCAACTTCTCCAAGGTTCTTCATTGAAAAACTCTTATTCAAATAGGCATTTATGCTTTCCAATAGTTCTATATCATTTCCCATCAACAATATTTCATCCACATATAATATGAGAAATTCTATAGAGCTCCCACTCACTTTCTTGTAAATACAGGCTTCTCCATAAGTCTGTACAAACCCAAACGCTTTGATCACCTCATCAATGCGAATGTTCCAACTCCGAGATGCTTGCACCAGCCCATAGATGGAGCGCTGGAGCTTGCATACCTTGTTAGCATTCCTAGGATCGACAAAACCTTTTGGCTGTATCACATACAATTCTTCCTTAATAAAGTCGTTTAGGAATGCCGTTTGACGTCCATTTGCCACATTTTATAATCATAAAATGCGGCAATTGCTAACATTATTCGGACCGACTTTAGCATCGCTACGGGTGAGAAGGTCCCATCATACTTGAACTTGTCGATAACCCTTAGTGACAAGTTGAGCCTTATAGATGGTCACATTAACATCCGCGTCAGTCTTCTTCTTAAAAATCCATTTATTTTCTATGGCTCGTCGATCATCGGGAAAGTCCACCAAAGTCCATACTTTATTATCATACATGGATCCTATCTCGGATTTCATGACCTCAAGCCATTTGTTGGAACCCGGGCCCGCCATCGCTTCTTCATAGTTCGAAGGTTCACTGTTGTCCAACAACATGATTTCCATGACATGATTGCCGTACCACTCTGGTGCAGAATGTGTCCTTGTGGACATTCGAGGTTCAAAAGCAACTTGATCTGAAGTTTCATGTGTTGGAATTATGCCCTAGAGGCAATGATAAATAAGTTATTATTATAATTCATGTATCAAGATAATCGTTTATTATCCATGCTATAATTGTGTTGAATGAAGACTTAGATACATGTGTGGTTACATAGACAAAACACTGTCCCTAGCAAGCCTCTAGTTGGCTAGACAGTTGAACAAGGATAGTCAAGGTCTTCTGACTATGTACAAGGTGTTGTTGCTTGATAACTCGATCACATCATTGAGTGAATCATGTGATGGACTAGACCCAAACTAATGAACGTAGCATGTTGATCGTGTCATTTTGTTGCTACTGTTTTCTGCGTGTCAAGTATTTATTCCTATGACCATGAGATCATATAACTCACTGGCACCGGAGTAATGCCTTGTGTGTATCAAACGTCACAACGTAACTGGGTGACTATAAAGATGATCTACAGGTATCTCCGAAGGTGTCCGTTGAGTTAGTATGGATCAAGACTGGGATTTGTCACTCCGTGTGAGGGAGAGGTCTCTCGGGGCCCACTCGGTAATACAACATCACACACAAGCCTTGCAAGCAGTGTGACTTAGTGTAAGTCATGGGATCTTGTATTACGGAACGAGTAAAGAGACTTGCCGATAAACGAGATTGAAATAGGTATGCGGATACTGACGATCGAATCTCGGGCAAGTAACATACTGAAGGACAAAGGGAATGACATACGGGATTATATGAATCCTTGGCACTGAGGTTCAATCGATAAGATCTTCGTAGAATATATAGGATCCAATATGGGCATCCAGGTCCCGCTATTGGATATTGACCGAGGAGTCCCTCGGGTCATGTCTACATAGTTCTCGAACCCGCAGGGTGTGCACAATTAAAGTTCGGCGATGTTTTATGCGTATTTGAGTTATATGGTTGGTTACCGAATGTTGTTCCGAGTCCCGGATGAGATCACAGACGTGACGAGGGTTTCCGGAATGGTCCGGAAACAAAGATTGATATATAGGATGACCTCATTTGATTACCGGAAAGTTTTCGGACATTACCGGGAATGTACCGGGAGTGACGAATGGGTTTCGGATGTTCACCGGGGGTGGGGGGGGGCAGCCCAGCTGGGGGAAGCCCATAGGCCTTAGGGGTGCCGCCCCAGCCCTTAGTGTGCTGGTGGGATAGCCCAAGAGGCCCTATGCGCAGGAGATAAAAAAATCAAAGGAAAAAAAGGGGAAGTGGGAAGGAAGGGAAGGACTCCACCTTCCAATCCTAGTTGGACTAGGATTGGAGTTGGACTCCTCCACCCCTAGTTCGGCCGACCCCTTGGGGCTCTCTTGAGCCTCAAGGCAAGGCCCTCCCCCTCCCTCCAATATATACTGAGGTATTAGGGCTGATTTGAGACAACTTTGCCACGACAGCCCGACCACATACCTCCAGAGTTTTTCCTCTAGATCGTATTTCTGCGGAGCTCGGGCGGAGCCCTGCTGGGATAGATCACCACCAACCTCCGGAGCGCTGTCACGCTGCCGGAGAACTCATCTACCTCTCTGTATCTCTTGCTGGATCAAGAAGGCCGATATCATCGTTGAGTTGTACGTGTGCTGAACGCGGAGGTGCCGTCCGTTCGGCACTAGATCGGAGCACATCGTGGGACGGATCGCGGGACGGTTCGTGGGACGGTTCGCAGGGAGAATCGAGGGACGTGAGGACGTTCCACTACATCAACCGCATTTCTTAACGCTTCCTGCTATGCGATCTACAAGGGTACGTAGATTGGAAATCCCCTCCCGTAGATGGACATCACCATGATAGGTATTGCGTGTGCGTAGGAAATTTTTTGTTTCCCATGCGACATTCCCCAACATCATGATCATCATCATTAATGTCTTCTCTAGCCGGTGTTGGCACCTCAGAAACATTTTCTTGTGCTGCGCTACTCTCCGGTTCGAGAGGAGGTACAATCACCTCATCAAGTTCTATTTCCCTCCCCCTTACTTCTTTCGATGGAAACTCTTTCTCTAGAAAGGACCTGTTCTTGGCAACAAAGATTTTGCCTTCAGATCAACAATATCTAAGTGAAGAGTAAGCATGATTATACACCTCATATTTTCTCATCGGTTTTTGTCCATTGTGAAATTCCGGTATATGGTATATTTGGCCTTTGTAAGGAGCAAGATATCCTTCATGGTTTGGATATCCCAAATCATTGAGATAATATTTTCCTGTATATAAAGGGTAAGAACATTGTTATACATGGTTGTTGAGAAGCAAGTAATGGCAGCAAAGTAAAAGGGCAAAGTAATTAATGGCAACAATTAACTAATGGATACAACATATGTTAGTCCATGTTGGGGGTGTAGGGAACTTATGTGCATACTTGACCAAGCTATCATAATATAGAACGTGTACCCAATAGTTTCCTTAGGGTATCCTATGAAGACGCATTTTTACGCTTTGGGTTCGAGCTTCTCTGGTTGAAGTTTCTTCACATAAGCATCACAACACCAAACTTTCAGACACGACATCTTAGGTTTCTTGCCAAACATAATTCATACGGTGTCATCTCAACGAATTTAGATGGTGCCTTATTTAAAGTGAATGCAACAGTTTCCAATGCATATCCCCAAAATGATAGCGGTAAATCGATAAGAGACATCATAGATCATACCATTGCTAATAGAGTGCGATTACAATATTCAGACACACCGTTACACTGCGGTGTGCCAAGCGGCGTGAGTTGTGAAACAATTCCACATTTCCTTAGGTGCGTGCCAAACTCGTGATTCAAATATTCTCCTCCATGATCAGATCATAGGAACTATATTTTCTTGTCATGTTGATTATCTACCTCACTCTGAAATTCCTTGAACCTTACAAAGGTTTCAGATTTGTGCTTCATTAAGTAGACATACCCATATCTACTTAAATCATCAGTGAGGGTGAGAACATAACGATAGCCACCACGAGCCTTGACGTTCATTGGACAGAATACATCGGTATGTATTATTTCCAATAAGTTGGTTGCTCGCTCATTGTTCCAGAGAACGGAGTCTTGGTCATCTTGCCCATGAGGCACGGTTCGCATGTGTCAAATGATTCAAAATCAAGAGACTCCAAAAATCCATCAGCATGGAGTTTCTTCATGCACTTGACACCGGTATGACCAAGGCGGCAGTGCCACAAGTATGTGGGACTATCATTATCAACTTTACATCTTTTAGTACTCACAACATGAATATGGGTAACATCACGATCGAGATTCATCAAGAATAAACAATTGACCAACGGGGCATGACCATAAAACATACCACTCATATAAATGGAACAACCATTATTCTTAGATTTAAATGAGTAGCCATCTTGCATCAAGCGAGATCCCGATACAATGTTCATGATCAAAGATGGTACTAAATAACAATTATTAAGGTTTAATGCTAATCCCAAAGGTAGCTGTAGAGGTAGCGTGCCGACGACGTTCACATTGACCTTGGAACCATTCCCGACGCGCATCGTCACCTCATCCTTAGCCAACCTACGCTTGTTCCGCAGTTCCTGCTTAGAGTTGTGAATGTGAGCAACAACACCGGTATCAAATACCTAGGAGCTACTACGAGCGCTGGTAAGGTACACATCAATAACAAGTATATCACATATACCTTTGACGTTGCCGACCTTCTTATCCGCTAAGTACTTGGGGCAATTCAGCTACCAGTGACCGGGTCCCTTCAAGTAATAGCACTCAGTCTCAGGCTTGGGTCCTTTCTTTGGATTCTTCCCAACAACTGGTTTACCGGGCGCGGCAACTGCTTTGTCGTCTTTCTTGAAGTTCTTTTTACCCTTGCCTTTCTTGAAACTGGTGGTCTTATTCATCGTCAACACTTGATGTTCTTTCCTGATTTCTACCTCCGTAGATTTCAGCATTGAATACAACTCGGGAATAGTCTTTTCCATCCCTTGCATGTTGTAATTCATCACAAAGCCTTTATAGCTAAGTGGAAGCGACTGGAGGATTCTGTCAATGACCGCATCATCCGGAAGTTCAACTCCCAGCTGAATCAAGCGATTGTGCAACCCAGACATTCCGAGTATGTGCTCAGTGACACAACTATTCTCCTCCATCTTACAACTAAAGAACTTGTCGAAGACTTCATATCTCTCAACCCGGGCATGAGCTTGAAAAACAAGTTTCAGCTCCTCGAACATCTCATATGCTCCGTGTTGCTCAAAACGCCTTTGGAGCCCCGGTTCTAAACTGTAAAGCATGATGCACTGAACCAGAGAGTAGTCATCTCTTTGCGACTTCCAGGCATTCCTAACGTCTTGGGTTGCCGCGTGAACGGGAGGGTCACCTAGCGGTCCATTAGGGACATATGCCTTCTTGGAAGTAGCGAGGATGAGCTTTAAGTTACGAGCCCAATCCGCATAGTTGCTCCCATCATCTTTTAGCTTGGTTTTCTCTAGGAACGCGTTGAAGTTGAATGAGACATTTGCGTTGGCCATTGGATCTACAATTTTAAACTAAGTTCATGATAATTAAGTTCATCTAATCAAATTACTAATGAACTCCCACTTAGATCAACATCCCTCTAGTCATCCAAGTGTTACATGATCCACGTCGACTAGCCCGTGTCCGATCATCACATGAGACGGACTAGTCATCAATGGTGAGAATCTCCATGCTGATCGTATCAATCGTACAACTCATGTTCGACCTTTCGGTCTCCTGTATTCGAGGCCATGTGTGTACATGTTAGGCTCGTCGAGTCAACCTAGGTGTTTTGCGTGTGTAAACTGGGTTACACCCATTGTATGCGAACGTTAGAATCTATCACACCCTATCATCACGTGGTGCTTCGAGACAATCCTTCACAACGGTGCACACTTAGTGGAATACATATCTCGAAATTTTAATGAGGGGTCATCTTATCTTTTCTCCCGTCGTTCCAAGAAATAAGATGAAAAACATGATAAACATCACATGCAATCATATAGTGACCTGATATGGCCAATATCATCTTGCTCCTTTGATCTCCATCTTCGGGGCACCATGATCATCATTGTCACCGGCATGACACCATGATCTCCATCTTCAGGGCACCATGATCATCATTGTCACCTGCACGACATCATGATCACCATCATCGTGTCTCCGTGAAGTCGTGACGCCAACTATTACTTCTACTACTATAGATACCGTTTAGAACTAAAGTAAAGTAATCACATGGTGTTGCATGTCATACAATAAATAGGACAACTCCTATGGCTCCTGCCGGTTGTCATAATCATCGACATGCAAGTCGTGAATCCTATTACAAGAACATGATCAATCTCATACATCACATATTTAACATCACATTCTTTTGACCATATCACATCCCATAGCGTACCCTGCCAAAACAAGTTAGACATCCTCTAATTGTTGTTGCAAGTTTTACGTGGCTGATTAGGGTTTCTAGCAAGAACGCTTCTTACCTACGTGACAGCCAAAGTTGACATGCCAACGCTATTTACCCTTCATAAGGACCCTCTTCATCGAATCTGATCCGACTAAAGTGGGAGAGTCAGACACCCACTAGCCAACTTATGCAACAAGTGCATGTCGATCGGTGGAACCAGTCTCACGTAAGAGTACGTGTAAAGTCGGTCCGGGCCGCTTCATCACACGATGCCGCCGAATCAAGATAAGACTAGTAACGGCAAGCAATTGGCAAATCATCGCCCACAACTTTTGTGTTCTAATCATGCATAGAATATACCCATAGGACCTGGCTCGGATGCCACTATTGGGGAACATAGTAATTTCAAAAAAATTCCTACGTCACACAAGGATCTATCTAGAAGAAACCAGCAACAAGCAAAGGGGTATAGCATCTTCATACCTTTGAAGATTTCTAAGCGGAAGTGTTGCTAGAACACAGTTGTGTTGGAATTATGCCCTAGAGGCAATAATACATATAGTTATTATTATAATTCCTGTATTAAGATAATCGTTTATTATCCATGCTATAATTGTATTGAATGAAGACTCATTTACATGTGTGGATACATAGACAAACCACTGTCCCTAGCAAGCCTCTAGTTGGCTAGCCAGTTGATCAAAGATAGTCAGTGTCTTCTGATTATGAACAAGGTGTTGTTGCTTGATAACTGGATCACGTCATTAGGAGAATCACGTGATGGACTAGACCCAAACTAATAGACGTAGCATGTTGATCGTGTCATTTTGTTGCTACTGTTTTTCTGCGTCTCAAGTATTTGTTCCTATGACCATGAGATCATATAACTCACTAACACCGGAGGAATACTTTGTGTGTATCAAACGTCGCAACGTAACTGGGTGACTATAAAGATGCTCTACAGGTATCTCCGAAGGTGTTCGTTGAGTAAGTATGGATCAAGACTGGGATTTGTCACTCCGTTTGACGGAGAGGTATCTCGGGGCCCACTCGGTAATACAACATCACACACAAGCCTTGCAAGCAATGTGACTTAGTGTAAGTTGCGGGATCTTGTATTATAGAACGAGTAAAGAGACTTGCAGGTAAACGAGATTGAAATAGGTATGAATCTGCACACTTAAATAGGTACGAATCTGCACACTTAGGTATGAATCTGCACACTTAAGAGACTTGCAGGTAAACGATCGAATCTCGGGCAAGTAACATACCGAAGGACAAAGGGAATGACATACGGGATTATATGAATCCTTGGCACTGAGGTTCAAACGATAAGATCTTCGTAGAATATGTAGGATCCAATATGGGCATCCAGGTCGCGCTATTGGATATTGACCGAGGAGTCTCTCGGGTCATGTCTACATAGTTCTCGAACCCGTAGGGTCTGCACACTTAAGGTTCGACGTTGTTTTATGCGTATTTGAGTTATATGGTTGGTTACCGAATGTTGTTCGGACTCCCGGATGAGATCACAGACGTCACGAGGGTTTCCGGAATGGTCCGGAAACGAATATTGATATATAGGATGACCTCATTTGATTACCGGAAGGTTTTCGGAGTTACCGGGAATGTACCGGGAATGACGAATGGGTTCCGGGAGTACACCGGGGGGGGGGGGGCAACCCACCCCGGGGAAGCCCATAGGCCTTGGGGGTGGCACACCAGCACTTAGTGGGCTGGTGGGACAGCCCAAGAAGGCCCTATGCGCCATAGGAAGAAAATCAAAGAGAAAAAAAGGAGGAGGTGGGAAAGGGAAGAAGGACTCCACCCACCAAACCAAGTTGGACTCGGTTTGGGGGGGGAGACCTTCCCCCGTTGGCTCGGCCGAACCCCTTGGGGCTCCTTGAGCCCCAAGGCAAGGCTCCCCCTCTTCCCCCTATATATACGGAGGTTTTAGGGCTGATTTGAGACGAGTTTTCCGTGGCAGCCCGACCACATACCTCCACGGTTTTTCCTCTAGATCGCGTTTCTGCGGAGCTCGGGCGGAGCCCTGATGAGACAAGATCATCACGAACCTCCAGAGCGCTGTCACGCTGCCGGAGAACTCTTCTACCTCTCCGTCTCTCTTGCTGGATCAAGAAGGCCGAGATCATCGTCGAGCTGTACGTGTGCTGAACGGGGAGGTGCCGTCCGTTCGGCACTAGATCGTGGGACTGATCGCGGGACGGTTCGCGGGACGGATCGAGGGACGTGAGGACGTTCCACTACATCAACCGCATTCACTAACGCTTCTGCTGTGCGGTCTACAAGGGTACGTAGATCACACATCCCCTCTCGTAGATGGACATCACCATGATAGGTCTTCGTGCGCGTAGGAAATTGTTTGTTTCCCATGCGACGTTCCCCAACAGTGGGATCAGAGCTAGGTTCATGCGTAGATGTCTTCTCGAGTAGAACACAAAAGTTTTTGTGGGCGGTGATGTGCATTTTGCTGCCCTCCTTAGTCTTTTCTTGATTCTGCGGTATTGTGGGATTGAAGCGGCTTGGACCGACATTACTCGTACGCTTACGAGAGACTGGTTTCATCGTTACGAGTAACCCCGTTGCTCAAAGATGACTGGCAAGTGTCAGTTTCTCCAACTTTAGTTGAATCAGATTTGACCGAGGAGGTCCTTGGATGAGGTTAAATAGCAACTCATATATCTCCTTTGTGGTGTTTGCATAAGTAAGATGCGATCCTACTAGATACCCATGGTCACCACGTAAAACATGCAACAACAAAATTAGAGGACGTCTAACTTGTTTTTGCAGGGTATGCTTGTGATGTGATATGGCCAACGATGTGATGTGATATATTGGATGTATGAGATGATCATGTTGTAATAGATAATATCGACTTGCACGTCGATGGTACGGCAACCGGCAGGAGCCATAGGGTTGTCTTTATACTAACGTTTGTGCTTGCAGATGCGTTTACTATTTTGCTAGGATGTAGCTTTAGTAGTAATAGCATGAGTAGCACGGCAACCCCGATGGCGACACATTGATGGAGATCATGGTGTGGCACCGGTGACAAGAAGATCGTGCCGATGCTTTGGTGATGGAGATCAAGGAGCACGTGATGAGGGCCATATCATGTCACTTATGAATTCCATGTGATGTTAATCCTTTTATGCACCTTATTTTACTTAGAACGACGGTAGCATTATGAGGTGATTTCTCACTAAAATTTCAAGACGAAATTGTGTTCTCCTCGACTGTGCACCGTTGCTACAGTTCGTCGTTTCGAGACACCACGTGATGATCGGGTGTGATAGACTCAACGTTCACATACAACGGGTGCAAAACAGTTGCGCACGCGGAACACTCGGGTTAAGCTTGACGAGCCTAGCATGTGCAGACATGGCCTCGGAACACATGAGACCGAAAGGTCGATCATGAATCATATAGATGATATGATTAGCATAGGGATGCTTACCACTGAAGCTATACTCAACTCACGTGATGATCGGACTTGAGCTAGTGTAAGTGGATCATGAACCACTCAAATGACTAGAGAGATGTACTTTTTGAGTGGGAGTTTAGCGAATAATTTGATTAAGTTAAACTCTAATTATCTTGAACATAGTCTAAGTCCACTTTGAATATATTTGTGTTGTAGATCATGGCTCACGCGACAGTCACCATGAATTTTAATACGTTCCTAGAGAAAGCTAAGTTGAAAGATGATGGAAGCAACTTTGTAGACTGGGCTCGTAATCTTAAGCTAATCTTACAAGCTGGGAAGAAGGATTATGTCCTTAATGCTGCGCTAGGAGATGAACCACCCGCTACGGCTGATCAGGATGTTAAGAACGCTTGGTTAGCACGTAGGGAGGACTACTCAGTAGTTCAATGTGCAGTCTTGTATGGCTTAGAACCGGGACTTCAACGTCGCTTTGAGCGTCATGGCGCATTTGAGATGTTCCAGGAGTTGAAGTTTATCTTTCAGAAGAACGCCCGGATCGAGAGGTATGAGACCTCCGATAAATTCTATGCTTGCAAGATGGAGGAGAACTCGTCTGTCAGTGAACATGTGCTCAAAATGTCTGGGTACTCAAACCATCTAGCTGAGCTGGGAATTGAACTCCCGCAAGAGGCTATCACTGACAGAATCCTTCAATCACTGCCGCCAAGCTATAAAGGCTTTGTGTTGAACTACAACATGCAAGGGATGAACAAGTCTCCCGGCGAGTTTTTTGCGATGCTGAAAGTCGCAGAGTCTGAACTCCGTAACGAGCATCAAGTGTTGATGGTGAATAAGACCACTAGTTTCAAGAGAAACGGCAAAGGCAAGAAGGGTAATTCAAAGAAGAGCGGCAAGCCTGTTGCCAATCCGACGAAGAAACCCAAAGCTGGACCTAAGCCTGAAACAGAGTGTTACTATTGCAAGGGTATGGGTCACTAGAAGCGCAATTGCCCCAAGTATCTGGCAGATAAGAAGGCGGCCAAACAAAAATCAGGTATATTTGATATACATGTTATTGATGTGTACTTAACCGACTCTTGTAGTAGTGCCTCGGTATTCGATACCGGTTCTGTTGCTCATATTTGCAACTCGAAACAGGAACTACGGAATAGACGAAGGCTGGAGAAAGATGAAGTGACGATGCGCGTAGGAAATGGTTCCAAGGTTGATGCAATCGCCGTCGGCACAGTTTCACTTCAGTTACCATCAGGATTAGTTATGAACTTGAATCATTGTTATTTAGTGCCTGTGTTGAGCATGAACATTATATCTGGATCTTGTTTATTGCGAGACGGTTACTCTTTTAAGTTAGAGAATAATGGTTGTTCTATTTCTATGAGTAACATCTTTTATGGTCATGCACCCTATGTGAGAGGATTGTTCATATTGAATCTTGATAGTGATACACACATACATAACATTGAGACCAAAAGAGTTAGAGTTAACAATGATAGCGCCATATTTTTGTGGCACTGTCGGTTAGGTCATATTGGTGTAAAGCGCATGAAGAAACTCCATGCCGATGGACTTTTGGAGTCAATGACTTTGATTCACTTGACACGTGCGAACCATGCCTCATCGGCAAGATGACTAAGACTCCGTTCTCCGGAACAATGGAGCGTGCAAGTGACTTGTTGGAAATCATACATACAGATGTGTGTGGTCCGATGAGCGTAGAGGCACGCGGCGGATATCGTTATTTTCTCACCTTCACTGACGATTTGAGTAGATATGGTTAAGTCTACTTAATGAAGCACAAGTCTGAAACATTTGAAAAGTTCAAGCAATTTCATAGTGAAGTTGAAAATCATCGTAACAAGAAGATCAAGTTCCTACGGTCTGATCGTGGGGGTGAATATCTGAGTTTCGAGTTTGGTGCTCACTTAAGACAATGTGGAATTGTTTCACAGTTGACACCGCCTGGAACACCACAGCGTAATGGTGTGTCCGAACATCATAATCGTACTTTATTAGAGATGGTGCGATCTATGATGTCTCTTACCGATTTGCCGTTATCGTTTTGGGGTTATGCATTAGAAACAACTGCATTCACTTTAAATAGGGCACCATCAAAATCCGTTGAGACGACACCATACGAACTGTGGTATGGCAAAAGGCCAAAGTTGTCGTTTCTTAAAGTTTGGGGATGTGATGCTTATGTCAAAAAGCTTCAGCCTGAAAAGCTGGAACCCAAAGCGGAAAAGTGCATCTTCATAGGTTACCCAAAAGAACAGTTGGGTACACCTTCTATCTCAAATCCGAGGGCAAAGTGTTTGTTGCTAAGAACGGAGCTTTTCTCGAGAAGGAGTTTCTCTCGAGAGAATTGTGTGGGAGGAAGATAGAACTTGATGAGGTTGTCGAACCTCTCATCCCTCTGGATGGTGGCGCAGGGCAAAGGGAAACTTCTGTCGTTGCGACGCCAGTTGAGGAGGAAGTTAATGATGATGATCATGAAACTCCGGTTCAAGTTTCTGTCGAACCACGCAGGTCGACGAGACCACGTACTGCTCCAGAGTGGTACGGTAATCCCGTCTTATCAATCATGTTGTTGGACAACAATGAACCTGGAAATTATGAAGAAGCAATGGTGGGCCCAGATTCCAACAAATGGCTAGAAGCCATGAAGTCCGAGATAGGATCCATGTATGAGAACAAAGTATGGACTTTGGAAGTACTACCTGAGGGCCGCAAGGCTATTCAGAACAAATGGATCTTTAAGAGGAAGACGGACGCTGACGGCAATGTGACCGTTTATAAAGCTCGACTTGTGGCAAAGGGTTTTTCACAAGTTCAAGGAGTTGACTACGATGAGACATTCTCACCCGTAGCGATGCTTAAGTCCGTCAGAATCATGTTAGCAATATCTGCATTTTTCGATTATGAAATATGGCAGATGGATGTCAAAACGGCGTTCCTTAACGGTTTCCTTAAGGAAGAATTGTATATGATGCAACCCGAAGGTTTTGTCGATCCTAAGAATGCTAACAAGGTGTGCAAGCTCCAGCGATCCATTTATGGACTGGTGCAAGCATCTCGGAGTTGGAACAAACGCTTTGATGAGGTGATCAAAGCTTTTGGGTTTATACAAGTGGTTGGAGAATCTTGGATTTACAAGAAAGTGAGTGGGAGCTCTGTGGAGTTTCTAATATTATATGTGGATGACCTATTACTGATTGGAAACAATGTAGAGTTTTTGGAGAGCATAAAGGATTACTTGAATAAAAGTTTCTCTATGAAGGACCTAGGAGAAGCTGCTTACATTCTAGGCATTAAGATCTATAGGGATAGATCAAAACTCTTGATAGGACTTTCACAAAGCACATACCTTGATAAAGTTTTGAAGAGGTTCAAAATGGAACAGTCCAAGAAAGGGTTCTTGCCAGTTTTACAAGGTATGAGATTGAGTAAGACTCAGTGCCCAGCAACTGATGAGGATAGAGAGCATATGCACTCCGTCCCCTATGCTTCAGCCATAGGTTCTATCATGTATGCAATGTTGTGCACTAGGATGGACGTTAGCCTGGCCATAAGTATGGCAGGTAGGTTCCAGAGTAATCCAGGAGTGGATCACTCGACAGCGGTCAAGAATATCCAGAAGTACCTGAAAAGGACTAAGGAGATGTTTCTCGTGTATGGAGGTGACGAAGAGCTCGCCGTAAAAGGTTACGTCGATGCAAGCTTTGACACACATCCGGACGACTCTAAGTCACAAATCGGATACATATTTATTCTTAATGGGGGTGCGGTAAGCTGGTGCAGTTCCAAGCAAAGCGTCGTAGCAGATTCTACATGTGAAGCAGAGTACATGGCTGCCTCGGAGGCGGCTAAGGAGGGTGTCTGGATGAAGCAATTCATGACGGATCTTGGAGTGGTGCCAAGCGCACTGAATCCAATAACCTTGTTCTGTGACAACACGGGTGCCATTGCCTTAGCAAAGGAACCACGGTTTCACAAGAAGTCCAGAAACATCAAACGACGCTTCAACCTCATCCGCGACTACGTCGAAGGGGAGGACGTAAATATATGCAAAGTGCACACGGATCTGAATGTAGCAGACCCGCTGACTAAACCTCTTCCACGGGCAAAGCATGATCAACACCAGAACTGTATGGGTGTTAGATTTATTACAATGTAATTCGCATGATGATGTGAGGGCTAGATTATTGACTCTAGTGCAAGTGGGAGACTGTTGGAATTATGCCCTAGAGGCAATAATAAATATAGTTATTATTATAATTCCTGTATTAAGATAATCGTTTATTATCCATGCTAAAATTGTATTGAATGAAGACTCATTTACATGTGTGGATACATAGACAAAACACTGTCCCTAGCAAGCCTCTAGTTGGCTAGCCAGTTGATCAAAGATAGTCAGTGTCTTCTGATTATGAACAAGGTGTTGGTGCTTGATAACTGGATCACGTCATTAGGAGAATCACATGATGGACTAGACCCAAACTAATAGACGTAGCATGTTGATCGTGTCATTTTGTTGCTACTGTTTTTCTGCGTGTCAAGTATTTGTTCCTATGACCATGAGATCATATAACTCACTAACACCGGAGGAATACTTTGTGTGTATCAAACGTCGCAACGTAACTGGGTGACTATAAAGATGCTCCAGGTATCTCCGAAGGTGTTCATTGAGTTAGTATGGATCAAGACTGGGATTTGTCACTCTGTGTGACGGAGAGGTATCTCGGGGCCCACTCGGTAATACAACATCACACACAAGCCTTGCAAGCAATGTGACTTAGTGTAAGTTGCGGGATCTTGTATTACGGAATGAGTAAAGAGACTTGCCGGTAAACGAGATTGAAATAGGTATGCGGATACTGACGATCGAATCTCACGCAAGTAACATACCGAAGGACAAAGGGAATGACATACGGGATTATATGAATCCTTGGCACTGACGTTCAAACGATAAGATCTTCGTAGAATATGTAGGACCCAATATGGGCATCCAGGTCCCGCTATTGGATATTGACCGAGGAGTCTCTCGGGTCATGTCTACATAGTTCTCGAACCCGCAGGGTCTGCACACTTAAGGTTCGACGTTGTTTTATGCGTATTTGAGTTATATGGTTGGTTACCGAATGTTGTTTGGAGTCCCGGATGAGATCACGGACGTCACGAGGGTTTCCGGAATGGTCCGGAAACGAAGATTGATATATAGGATGATCTCATTTGATTACCGGAAGGTTTTCGGAGTTACCGGGAATATACCGGGAATGACGAATGGGTTCCGGGAGTTCACCGGGGGGCAACCCACCCCGGGGAAGCCCATAGGCCTTGGGGGTGGCACACCAGCCCTTATTGGGCTGGTGGGACAGCCCAAGAAGGCCCTATGCGCCATAGGAAGAAAATCGAAGAGAAAAGAAAAAAAAGGAGGAGGTGGGAAAGGGAAGAAGGACTCCACCCACCAAACCAAGTTGGACTCGGTTTGGGGGGGGGAGACCTTCCCCCCTTGGCTCGGCCAAATCCCTTGGGTCTCCTTGAGCCCCAAGGCAAGGCTCCCCCTCTTCCCCTTATATATACGGAGGTTTTAGGGCTGATTTGAGACGACTTTTCCACGGCAGCCCGACCACATACCTCCACTGTTTTTCCTCTAGATCGTGTTTCTGCGGAGCTCGGGCGGAGCCCTGCTGAGACAAGATCATCACCAACCTCCGGAGCGCCGTCACGCTGCCGGAGAACTCTTCTACCTCTCCGTCTCTCTTGCTGGATCAAGAAGGCCGAGATCATCGTCGAGCTGTACGTGTGCTGAATGCGGAGGTGTCGTCCGTTGGGCACTAGATCGTGGGACTGTTCGCGGGACGGTTCGCGGGACGGATCGAGGGACGTGAGGACGTTACACTACATCAACCGCGTTCACTAACGCTTCTGCTGTACGGTCTACAAGGGTACGTAGATCACAAATCCTCTCTCGTAGATGGACATCACCATGATAGGTCTTTGTGCGCGTAGGAAATTTTTTGTTTCCCATGCGACGTTCCCCAACAAGTTGATGGAGTCGTACTCGCAGCGATTCAGATTGTGGTGGATTCTGATCTATGCGCCGAACAATGACGCCTCCGCGTTCAACACACGGGCAGCCCGGTGACGTCTCCAACGCCTGGATCTAGGAAGGAGGGAGGAGAGGTTGAGGGAGAGCTCCGACAACACGACGGCGCGGTGACCGTGGAGCTGCGTGGTACTCCGGCAGGGCTTCACCAAGCTCTACGGAGGACGAGGAGGAGGAGTAGGGCTGCGCCGAGAGAGAGAGAGAAATTGTGTCTCAAAACAGCCCCAAACCCTCCACTATATATAGGAGGAGAGGGAGGAGGGTGCCCACCCTTAGGGTTTCCACCCTAAGGGGTGCGGCAGCCATAGATGGGCAAAGGGGGTGGCGGCCAAGGGTGGAGGGGGTGGCAGCCTAGGGTGGGCAAGCCCACCCCGCCTAAGGTTATCCCACCACCCCTCTCTTGCGCCTTGGGCTACTGGTGGTGGCACACTAGCCCACATATGGGATGGTTCCCATCGACCTTTGGGCTCATGTACCCCTTCGGGGCTGGTGGCCCTTCCCGGTGGACCCCCAGAACCCTTCCCATGGTCCCGGTACCTTACCGGTGACGCCCGAAACACTTCCAACAATCAAAGCCTCACTTCCTATATATGAATCTTTTCCTCCGGACCATTCTCGAACTCCTCGTGACGTTCGGGATCTCAACCGGGACTCCGAACTGTTGGAAATATGCCCTAGAGGCAATGATAAATAGTTATTATTATATTTCCTGTGTAAAGATAATCGTTTATTATCAATGCTATAATTGTATTAAATGAAAACATAGATACATGTGTGGATACATAGACAAAACAATGTCCCTAGCAAGCCTCTAGTTGGCTAGCTAGTTGATAAATGATAGTCAAGGTTTTCTGACTATATGCAAGTGTTGTCAGTTGATAACTGGATCACATCATTAGGAGAATCATGTGATGGACTAGACCCAAACTATGAATGTAGCATATTGATCGTGTCGTTTTATTGCTATTGTTTTCTGCGTGTCAAGTATTTGTTCCTATGACCATGAGATCATATAACTCACTGACACCGGAGGAATACCTTGTGTGCATCAAACGTCACAACATAACTGAGTGACTATAAAGGTGCTCTACAGGTATCTCCGAAGGTGTCCCTTGAGTTAGTATGGATCAAGACTGGGATTTGTCACTCCGTGTGACGGAGAGGTATCTCGGGGCCCACTCGGTAATACAACATCACACACAAGCCTTGCAAGCAATGTGACTAAGTGTAAGTCATGGGATCTTGTATTACAGAACGAGTAAAGAGACTTTCCGGTAACGAGATTCAAATAGGTATGCGGATACCGACGATCAAATCTCGGGCAAGTAAGATACCGAAGGACAAGGGGAATGACATACGGGATTATGTGAATCCTTGAAACTAAGGTTCAACCGATAAGATCTTCGGAGAATATGTAGGATCCAATATGGGCATCCAGGTCCCGCTATTGGATATTGATCGAGGAGTGCCTCGGGGCATGTCTACATAGTTCTCGAACCCGCAGGGTTTGCACACTTAAGGTTCGATGATGTTTTAGTATAGTTGAGTTATATGTGTGGTTACCAAATGTTGTTTGGAGTCCCGGAAGAGATCAAGGATATCACGAGGGTTTCCGGAATGGTCCGTAAACAAAGATTAATATATAGGATGGTTTCATTTGGTCATCTGAAAGTTTCGGGCAATTCCGGGAGTGTACCGGGAGTGACGAATGGGTTCCGGGTGTTCACCGGGAGGGGCCCACCCACCCTGGAGTGAGCCCAAGGCCCTAGGGTGGCTCCACAAGTCCTTAGTGGGCTGGTGGAGTCAGCCCAAAGAGTCCATGGTGCCACATAAGAAAATACTGAAAAGAAAAGAAAAAGAAAAAGGAAAGAGGGAGGTGGGAGGTGGGAAGGAAGAGGAGCACTCCTCCTTCCCAAACCGAATTGGAGGAGTCCTCCTCCTGCTCCTGGCGGCCGGCGCACCTTGAGGGATTTGTCCCTCAAGGCTATCCCCTCCCCCTCCCTCCTATATATAGTGGTGGTTTAGGGCTTTTTGAGACACAACTTTGCCACGTGCAACTCTAGCCTATACCACAGAGTTTTACCTCTAGATCGGATTTCTACGGAGCTCAGGCGATAGCCCTGCTGGAGTATTTCATCACCACCACCGGAGCGCTGTAATGCTGCCGGAGAACTCATCTACTTCTCCGTCTTGCTTGCTGGATCAAGAAGGCCGAGATCATCGTCGAGGTGTACATGTGCTGAACGTTGAGGTGTCGTCCGTTCGGCGCTAGATCTTAACGGATCATGGGACAGATCGCGGGGCGGTTCGTGGGACGGTTCGAGGGACATGAAGACATTCCACTACATCAACCGTGTTTCTTAACGCTTCCTGCTGTGCGATCTACAAGGGTACGTAGATCCAAATCTCCCACTCGTAGATGGACATCACCATGATAGGTCTTCGTGAGCGTAGGAATTTTTTTGTTTCCCATGCAACGTTCCCCAACAGTGGCATCATGAGCTAGGTTCAAGCGTAGATGTTATCTCAAGTAGAACACAAAAGGTTTTGTGGACGGTGATGTTCGATTTGCTGCCCTCCTTAGTCTTTTCTTGATTCGGCGTTATTGTTGGATTGAAGCGGCCCAGACCGACATAACTCGTACGCTTACGAGAGACTGGTTTCATCGATTGACATGCAACCTCGTTGCATAAAGATGACTGGCGGGTGTCGGTTTCTTCAACTTTAATTGAATTGGTGTTGACCGAGGAGGTCCTTGGAGATGTTAAATAGCAATTTGCACATCTTTATTGTTGTTTTTGCGTAAGTAAGATGCGATCATACTAGATACCCATAGCAGCCACGTAAAACATGCAACAACAAATTAGAGGACGTCCAACTTGTTTTTGCAGGGTATGCTTGTGATATGATATGGACAATGACATGATGTGATATATTGGATGTATGAGATGATCATGTTGTAATAGTTAATATCGACTTGCACATCAATTCTACGGCAATCGGCAGGAGCCATAGGGTTGTCTTTAAACTTACGTTTGTGTTTGGAGATGTGTTTACTATATTGCTAGGTCATAGCTTTAGTAGTAATAGCATAGATAACATGACAACCTCGATGGCGACACCTGATCATGATGATGGAGATCATGGTGTGGCGCCGGTGACAAGAAGATCATGCCGATGCTTTGGTGATGGAGATCAAGAAGCACAAGATGATGGCCATATCATGTCACTTATGAATTGCATGTGATGTTAATCCTTTTAGGAACCTTATTTTGCTTAGAACGGAGGTAGAATTATAAGGTGATCTCTCACTAAAATTTCTAGAAGAAATTGTGTTCTCCCCGACTGTGCACTGTTGCTACAGTTTGTCGTATCGAGACACCACGTGATGATCGAGTGTGATAGACTCAACGTTCACATACAACGGGTGCAAAATAGTTGCGCGCGCGGAAGACTCGGGTTAAACTTGACGAGCCTAGCATGTACAGACATGGCCTCGGAACATATGAGACCGAAAGGTCGAGTATGAATTCTATAGTTGATATGATTAGCATAGAGATGCTTGCCACTGAAACTTATCTCAACTCACATGATGATCGGACTTGAGTTAGTGAATTTGGATGATGTACCACTCAAATGACTAGAGAGATGTACTTTTTCAGTGGGAGTATAGCAAGTAATTTGATTAGTTAAACTCTAATTATCTTGAACATAGTCTAAGTCCACTTTGAAATATTTGTGTTGTATATCAATGGCTCACGCGACAATCACCCTAAATTTTAATACGTTCCTAGAGAAAGCTAAGTTGAAAGATGATGGAAGCAACTTTGTAGACTGGGCTCGTAATCTTAAGTTGCTCCTGCAAGCTGGGAAGAAGGATTATGTCCTTAATGTTGTGCTAGGAGATGAACCACCCGCTACGGCTGACCAAGATGTTAAGAACGCTTGGCTAACACGTAAGGAGGACTACTCAGTAGTTCAATGTGCAGTCTTGTATGGCTTAGAGCCGGGACTTCAACGTCGCTTTGAGCATCATGGAGCATATGAGATGCTCCAGGAGTTGAAGTTTATCTTTCAGAAGAACGCCCGGATCGAGAGGTATGAGACCTCTGATAAATTCTATGCTTGCAAGATGGAGGAGAACTCGTCTGTCAATGAACATGTGCTCAAAATGTCTGGGTACTCAAACCGTCTAGCTGAGCTGGGGATTGAACTCCCGCAATAGGCTATCACTGACAGAATTCTTTAATCACTACCACCAATCTACAAGAGCTTTGTGTTGAACTATAACATGCAAGGGATGAAAAAGTCACCCGACGAGTTATTCGCGATGTTGAAAGTCGCAGAGTCAGAACTCCGGAAAGAGCATCAAGTGTTGATGGTCAATAAGACCACTAGTTTCAAGAGAAACGGCAAAGGCAAGAAGGGTAACTCCAAGAAGAGCACCAAACCTGTTGCCAATCCGACGAAGAAACCCAAGGCTGGACCTAAGCCTAAAACAAAGTGTTATTATTGCAAGGGACTGGGTCACTCGAAGAGCAACTGCCCCAAGTATCTGGCTGATAAGAAGGCGGCCAAGGAAAAATCAGCTATATTCGATATACATGTTATTGATGTGTACTTAACCAACTCTCATAGTAGTGCCTGGATATCCGATACCGGTTCTGTTTCTCATATTTGCAACTCGAAATAGGAACTACGGAATAAACGAAGGCTGGCGAAAGATGAAGTGATGATGCGCGTGGGAAATGGTTCCAAGGTTGATGCAATCGCCGTCGGCACAGTTTCACTTCAGTTATGATGTCTACTACGCAACCTTCTTCTTGTAGACGTTGTTGGGCCTCCAAGTGCAGAGGTTTGTAAGACAGTAGCAATTTTCCGTCAAGTGGGTGACCTAAGGTTTATCAATCCACGAGAGGCGTAGGATGAAGATGGTCTCTCTCAAGCAACCCTGCAACCAAATAACAAAGAGTCTCTTGTGTCCCCAACACACCTAATACAATGGTAAGTTGTATAGGTGCACTAGTTCGGCGAAGAGATGGTGAAACAAGTGCAATATGGATGGTAGATATAGGTTTTTGTAATCTGAAATTACAAAAACAGCAAGGTAACTAGTAACAAAAGTGACCACGAACGGTATTGCAATGCGCGGAAACAAGGCCTAGGGTTCATACTTTAACTAGTGAAGTTCTCTCAACAATGATAACATAATTGGAACATATAACTAGCCCTCAACATGCAACAAAGAGTCACTCCGAAGTCACTAATAGCGGAGAACAAATGAAGAGATTATTGTCGGGTACGAAACCACCACAAAGTTATTCTTTTTTATCGATCTATCATAGAGTTCGTACTAGAATAACACCTTAAGACACATATCAACCAAGACCCTAATGTCACATAGATACTCCATTGTCACCTCAAGTATCTGTGGGCATGATTATACGATATGCATCACATAATCTAAGAATCGACTATTCAACCAACACATAGAACTTCAGAGAGTGCCCCAAAGTTTCTACCGGAGAGTCAAAACGTGTGCCAACCCCTATGCATAGGTTCCCAATGTCACGAACTCGCAAGTTGATCACCAAATCATACATCGAGTACTCACATGAATCAAACGTGTGCCAACCCATATGCATAGGTTCCCAATGTCACAAACCCGCAAGTTGATCACCGCAGATAGACACGTGCAAGACATACATCATGTGTTCTCAAAGACTCAATCCGATAAGATAACTTCAAAGGGGAAACTCAATTCATTACAAGAAGGGAGAGGGGAAAAACATCATAAGATCCAACTATAGTAGCAAAGCCCACGGTACATCAAGATCAAGACATCTCAAGAACATGAGAGAGAGAGAGATCAAACACATAGCTACTGGTACATACCCTTAGCCCCGAGGGAGAACTACTCCCTCCTCGTCATGGAGATCGTGGGGATGATGAAGATGGCCACCGGAGATGGATTCCCCCTCTGGCAGGGTGCCAGAACGGGCTCAAGATTGGTTTTTGGTGGCTACAGAGGCTTGCGGCGGCGGAACTCCCGATCTAGGTTTCTTTCTGGGGGTTTCTAAATTTATAGAAATTTATGGCGGTGGAATTACGTCGGTTGGGCCCACGAGGAGGTCACAAGCCTGGTAGGTGCGGCCTACGAGGTGGTCGCGCCTCCCGGGCTTGTGACTCCCTCGTGGCTCTTCTTGCCTTCTTCCAAACCTTCGGGGGTCTCTTTTGGTCCCAAAAAAATCATCGTAAAGTTTTATTCCATTTGGACTCCGTTTGAAAAAGGGTCAAAAACACGGAAAAAATAGAAACTGTCACTTGGTACTGAGTTAATAGGTTAGTCCAAAAAAATATATAAAATAGCATATTCATGCATATAAAACATCCAAAGTTGACAAGATAATAGCATGGAACCATAAAAAATTATAGATACGTTGGAGACGTATCAAGTTACCATCAGGATTGGTTATGAACTTAAATAGTTGTTATTTAGTGCCTGCGTTAAACATGAACATTATACCTGGATCTTGTTTATTGCGAGACGGTTACTCATTTAAGTCAGAGAATAATGGTTGTTCTATTTCTATGAGTAATATCTTTTATGGTCAGGCACCCAATGTGAGAGGATTGTACATATTGAATCTTGATAGCGATGATACACATATACATAACATTGAGACCAAAAGTGTTAGAGTTAACAATAATAGCGCCATGTTTTTGTGGCACTGCCGCTTAGGTCATATTGGTGTAAATCGCATGAAGAAACTCCATTCCGATGGACTTTTGGAGTCACTTGACTTTGATTCACTTGACACGTGAGAACCATGCCTCATGGGCAAGATGACTAAGACTCCGTTCTCCGGAACAATCGAGTGTGCAAGTGACTTGTTGGAAATCATACATACCGATGTGTGCGGTCCGATGAGTGTGGAGGCGCGCGGCGGATATTGTTATTTTCTCATCTTCACTAACAGTTTGAGTAGATATGGTTATGTCTACTTGATGAAGCACAAGTCTGAAACGTTTGAGAAGTTCAAGCAATTTTAGAGTGAAGTTGAAAATCATCGTAACAAGAAGATCAAGTTCCTACGGTCTGATCGTGGGGGTGAATATATGAGTTTCGAGTTTGGTGCTCACTTAAGACAATGTGGAATTGTTTCACAGTTGACACCACCTGGAACACCACAATGTAATGGTGTGTCCGAACGTCGTAATCGTACTTTGTTAGAAATGGTGCGATCTATGATGTGTCTTACCGATTTGCCGTTATCGTTTTGGGGTTATGCATTAGAGACAGCTCCATTCACTTTAAATAGGGCACCATCAAAATCCGTTGAGACGACACAATACGAACTGTGGTATGGCAAAATACGAAAGTTGTCGTTTCTTAAAGTTTGGGGATGTGATGCTTATGTCAAAAAGCTTCAGCCTGAAAAGCTGGAACCAAAGCGGAAAAGTGCATCTTCATAGGTTACTCAAAAGAGACAGTTGGGTATACCTTCTATCTCAAATCCGAGGGCAATGTGTTTGTTGCTAAAAACGGAGATTTTCTTGAGAAAGATATTCTCTCGAAAGAATTGAGTGGGAGGAAGATAGAACTTGATGAGGTTGTTGAACCTCTAATCCCTCTGGATGGTGGCGCAGCGCAAGGGGAAACCCCTTCCGCTGCGATGCCGGTTGAGGAGGAAGTTGATGATGATGATCATGAAACTTCGGATCAAGTTCCTATCGGACCTCGCAGGTCGACAAGATCAAGTACTGCTGCTGAGTGGTATGGTAATCCTGTCTTATCAATTATGTTGTTAGACAACAATGAACCTACGAATCATGAAGAAGCAATGGTGGGCCCGGATTCCAACAAATGGCTGGAGGCCATGAAGCCCGAGATAGGATCCATGTACGAGAACAAAGTGTGGACTTTTGAAGTACTACCTGAAGGCCGCAAGGCTATTCAGAACAAATGGATCTTTAAGAAGAAGACATACGCAGATGGTAATGTGACTGTTTATAAAGCTCGGCTTGTGGAAAAGGGTTTTCACAAGTTCAAGGAGTTGACTACGATGAGACGTTCTCACCGGTAGTGATGCTTAAGTCCGTCCGAATCATGTTAGCAATAGCTGCATTTTTCGATTATGAAATCTTGCAGCTGGATGTCAAAACGACGTTCCTTAACGGTTTTCTTAAGGAAGAGTTGTATATGATGCAACCCAAAGGTTTTGTCGATCCAAAGAATGCTAACAAAGTGTGCAAGCTCCGGCGATCCATTTATGGACTGGTGCAAGCATCTTGGAGTTGGAATAAATGCTTTGATGTGGTGATCAAAGCATTTGGGTTTATACAAGTGGTTGGAGCATCTTGTATTTACAAGAAAGTGAGTGGGAGCTCTGTGGCGTTTCTAATATTATATGTGGATGACATATTGTTGATTGGAAACACCGTGGAGTTTTTGGAGAGCATAAAGGATTACTTGAATAAAAGTTTCTCTATGAAGGACCTAGGAGAAGCTACTTACATTCTAGGCATTAAGATCTATAGGGATAGATCGAGACGTCTCATAGGACTTTCACAAAGCACATACCTTGATAAAGTTTTGAAGAAGTTCAAAATGGATCAGTCCAAGAAAGGGTTCTTGCCAGTGTTACAAGGTATAAAATTGAGTAAGACTCAGTGCCCAACAACTGCGGAAGATAGAGAACAAATGAGTTCCGTCCCCTATGCTTCAACCATAGGTTCTATCATGTATGCAATGTTGTGCACTAGACCACACGTGAGCTTGGCCATAAGTATGGCAGGCAGGTTTCAGAGTAATCCAGGAGTGGATCACTGGACGGCGGTCAAGAATATTCTGAAGTACCTGAAAAGGACTAAGGAAATGTTTCTCGTTTATGGAGGTGACGAAGAGCTCGTCGTAAAAGGTTACGTCGACGCAAGCTTTGACACCGATCCGGATGACTCTAAGTTGCAAACCGGATACATATTTATTCTTAATGGGGGCGCGGTAAGCCGGTGCAGTTACAAGCAAAGAGTCGTAGCAGATTCTACATGTGAAGCGGAGTACATGGCTACCTCGGAGGCAGCAAAGGAGGGTGTCCGGATGAAACAGTTCATGCCGGATCTTGGAGTTGTGCCAAGCGCACTAAATCTAATAACTCTGTTCTCTGACAACATTGGTGCCATTGCTCTAGCAAAGGAACCAAGGTTTCACAAGAAGACAAGACACATCAAACGATGCTTCAACCTCATCTGCGACTACGTCGAAGGAGAGGACGTGAATATTTGCAAAGTGCACACAGATCTGAATGTAGCACACCCGCTGACTAAACCTCTTCCACGGGGAAAACATGACCAGCACCAGAACTATATGGGTGTTAGATTTATAACAATATAAATCGCATGGCCATGTGAGGACTAGATTATTGACTCTAGTGCAAGTGGGAGACTGTTGGAAATATGCCCTAGAGGCAATGATAAATAGTTATTATTATGTTTCCTGTTTAAATATAATCGTTTATTATCCATGCTATAATTGTATTAAATGAAAACATAGATACATGTGTGGATACATAGACAAAACAATGTCCCTAGCAAGCCTCTAGTTGGCTAGCCAGTTGATCAATGATAGTCAAGGTTTTCTGACTATATGCAAGTGTTGTCACTTGATAACTGGATCACATCATTAGGAGAATCATGTGATGGACTAGACCCAAACTATGAACGTAGCATATTGATCGTGTCGTTTTGTTGCTATTGTTTTCTCAGTGTCAAGTATTTGTTCCTATGACCATGAGATCGTATACCTCACTCCCACCAGACGAATACCTTGTGTGCATCAAACGTCGCAACGTAACTAGGTGACTATAAAGGTGCTCTATAGGTATCTCCTAAGGTGTCCGTTGAGTTAGTATGGATCAAGACTAGGATTTGTCACTCCATGTGACGGGGAAGTATCTCGGGGCCCACTCGGTAATACAACATCACACACAAGCCTTGCAAGCAATGTGACTAAGTGTAAGTCACGGGATCTTGTATTACAGAATGAGTAAAGAGACTTGCCGATAATGAGATTGAAATAGGTATGCGGATACCGACGATCAAATCTCGGGCAGGTAACATACCGAAGGACAAAGGGAATGACATACGGGATTATATGAATCCTTGACACTGAGGTTCAACCGATAAGATCTTCGGAGAATATGTAGGATCCAATATGGGCATCCAGGTCCCGCTATTGGATATTGACCGAGGAGTTCCTCGGGGCTTGCTACATAGTCCTCGAACCCGCAGGGTATGCACACTTAAGGTTCGATGATGTTTTAGTATAGTTGAGTTATATGTGTGGTTACCGAATGTTGTTCGGAGTCTCGTATGAGATCACGAACGTCACGACGGTTTTCGGAATGGTCCGGAATCAAGTAGTGATATATAGGATGGTTTCATTTGGTCACCGGAAAGTTTTGGGCAATTCCGACAGTGTACCGGGAGTGACGAATGGGTTCCGGGTGTTCACCGGGAGGGGCCCACCCACCCGGGAGTGAGCCCAAGGCCCTAGGGTGGCGCCACAAGTCCTTAGCGGGCTGGTGGAGTCAGGCCAAGCATTCCATGGCGCCACATAAGAAAATACCAAAAAGAAAAGAAAAAGAAAAAGGAAAGGGGGAGGTGGGAAGGAAGAGGAGGACTCCTCCTTCCCAAACCGAATTGGAGGAGTTGTCCTCTTCCTCCTAGCGGACGTCGCACCTTGAGGGACTTGTCCCTCAAGGCTAGCCCCTTCCCCTCCCTCCTATATATAGTGGTGGTTTAGGGCTTTTTGAGACACAACTTTGCCACGTGCAACTCTAGCCTATACATCACAACCACCGGAGTGCCGTCACGTTGCCGGAGAACTCATCTACTTCTCCATCTTGCTTGCTAGATCAAGAAGGCCGAGATCATCGTCGAGCTGTACGTGTGCTGAACGCGGAGGTGTCGTCCGTTCGACGCTAGATTGGAACGGATCGTGGGACGGATCGCGGGACGTTTCGTGGGACGGTTCGAGGGACGTGAAGACGTTCCACTACATCAACCATGTTATTTAACGCTTCCTGCTGTGCGATCTACAAGGGTACGTAGATCCAAATCTCCACTCGTAGATGGACATCACCATGATAGGTCTTCGGTAGCGTAGGAATTTTTTTGTTTCCCATGCAACGTTCCCCAACACGAACAACCTTCGGTAACCACATACACTATTCCCATATAACCCTAGCGTCATCGAACCTTAAGTGTGTAGACCCTATGGTTTCGGGAAGCATGCACACATGACGGAGACACCTCTCCGGTCAATAACCAACAACGGGGTCTGGATATCCATTTTGGTTCCCACATGTTCCACGATGATCTTGTCGAAAGAACCACGATGTTGGAGATTCGATTAATCCCGTATGCAATTCCCTTTGTCTACCAGTATGATACTTGCCCGAGATTCGATCGTCGGTATCCCTATACCTTGTTCAATCTCGTTACTGGCAAGTCTCTTTACTCGTTCCGTAACACATCATCCCATGGCTAACTCTTAGACACATTGAGCTCAGTATGATGATGGATTACCGAGTGGGCCCAGAGATACCTCTCCATCACACGGAGTGACAAATCCCAGCATCGTTTCGTACAACCCAACAGACACTTTTGGGGATACCTGTAGTGCACATTTATAATCACCTAGTTACGTTGTGACGTTTGATACACCCAAAGTACTGCTACGGTATCCGGGAGTTGCACAATCTCATGGTCTAAGCAAATGATACTTGACATTAGAAAAGCTTTAGCAGACGAACAATACGATCTAGTGCTATGCTTAGGATTGGGTCTTGTCCATCACATCATTCCCCAATGATGTGACCCTGTTATCAACTACATCCAATGTCCATGATCGGGAAACCATGATCATCTATTGATCAACGAGCTAGCCAACTAGAGGATCACTAGGGACACATTGTGATCTATATATTCACACATGTATTACGGTTTCCGGTTAATACAATTGTATCATGAATAATAGAAAATTATCACGAACAAGGAAATATAATAATAACCACTTTATTATTGCCTCTAGGGCATATTTCCAACATCAAGTTCATATCTTCGCAGTGCCATCCCACGTTTACTCAAACTTGGTGGCTTAAACCACCACCCCCTTTCATGAACATCATTAGAGCTGTTTAGGTAGAGTCATCGCTATTTACCACAATCTTGGGTGTTACATGTGTTAGGCTATCCTCCATCATCTCACTGTCATGGGTGTCATCGAAAACTGAAAATTCTCCTTGATTTCCTCTGTCTCTTGTTTGTCCCTCTCAGATGTCCGATGTTTCTCGGTCGTCCGATGCCTCATTGATGTATGGATGTCTGATGTGTCTCGGTCGTCCGATGTTTCGGCCCCCATATAAAATCTAGAGGCCCACGGGTCTGGGAAGTTGACCTAAGTCCCCGCGCCGTCTCCGCTTTTCGATCTCCTCCCTTGCGGCGCCGGGCCGCCGCCGGGCTCCCTTGGGCTGCTTCTCTGGCCGGAGCTCCTCCCTTCTTGCGTCCCGAGGTAGACCTTCTCCTTCCCTCTATTTTCCACCGACTCCTTCCTCAAGATTTTTCTTTGGGTGCTCAAAATGCATCAGATTCAATATCTTAGGTGTTTCTCAAACGTGGTTGTAGGGGATTTGCTATGCCGAAGATCAAGCACTCCGCGTGCAAGAACCCCGTGGGTTCTTCCTCTCATGCCTCCCATAGTGTGAGGTACGCCGACTCCCAAGAACGGGCTAGTCCTCCCAAGCGCCTTGCCAAGCGTCCGGTTCATGGAACCATTTCATCCTCGGAGGCTTCCGACTACGAAGAAGAGATGGAGTATGAAGAACTGGCTGAATTTTTTGGGATTCATAGAAATTTTCCAAAGCTTGGTACTTGGAGGCCGTCATACATGCCTCCTCCACCTCCAGATCAGCCTCAAGGTGATGCTCGCCACATATCTCTTGAGCCCCCTCCCTCTCTTGGCCGTGTGATAAAGGATTTCACCAAAGTTCCTAAATATGCCTATCTTAAGTTTCGTCGCGACACTGATCAATTCTCTGTTTTGCGTGATTCCATGGACTCTTGTTTTTGGACCAATGTTCAGGCATATATTTTCTCCACTATCATTGTTCCCAAAGGCATGTTTGTTCATGACTATATTGACTTAGAGCATATTCGCACTCATCCAGCAAAATATCCGGGTGCCATTAATCTCATTGAGTCTTCTGGTCTTGCTGCACCATTTGCTTTTAAACATGACTTCAATCATGCTGCCATTCATCAGTTCTATGCCACTTGTTTCTTTGGTCCGGATAAGACCGTCACTTGGATGACTTCCGATACCGAGCTCTCAGCCTCTTATGCTGAGTTTGTTGCTGCTCTTGGCTTTCCTGACACCGATTTTAAAATCCATAAGAGTGATCCAAATCATGCACCTAGAGCCATTGAAGCATGTGGCTATCTTTTAAAAGGCATTGATGATCTTGATGAAGAGGAAAATGGCAAGGATCTCAATCAAGTTTCTATTTGGAGGTCTCCTTTCTTCAATATTTTTCAGTGCGTCATTCGCACCATCCATCCCAAGATGGCTGACAAGGGAACTTGTAGCGGATATTGCATGGATCTCATGACTCACCTTAATGAACATCCTAAAGGGAAAATCAATGTTCCTCACTTTTTATGGCATGAGATTTGCCTCACTAGTTTTCAATACAGGTAAGCCTTTCCTCATGCTCCTTTTATTTAGGACCTTATTTAGCACGTGGCCCCCTTTTCCAGTGTTCGAACTCATGTGCATCACAATTGGGTGATTCCCCATCACATGGAGGATGATTGGGCTCCCAAGAAATCCTCATCCGCTCCTGCTCGACGAGCTGCTGATCAGGCTCGTTTTATTTCATCTAGCTCTACCTCTTTCGGTTGCTTCGCTCATTTTGTTGGGAAATCCCATTCTGCCATGATGAAGGCTTTCACTTTCAGTGCTCACAAAACCACGATGTGGTCACTCGCATGATCTCTTCTAAGAATGCTCTAAAGGCTCGTCTGAGAGACTCTGGAGCAACTGATGTGAGTGAGGATGAGGGTCTTCCTACTGCTCCTCCTTCCAACTTCGGTTTTCTTTCTGGCCCCGAGTGGGATGTTTTCCTTGACGAGGCACGTGGCAGTGGCGCCCATGGTGATGATGATGATCATAGTGATCTGTGAGTGCGTGGTTGCTTGTCCTGGTCCTTCCCTTTTCGGTACTTGATGTCAAAGGGGGAGGAGATTATCTTAGTATTCGACTTGTTAGTCCTCTGACCCTTTTATGATATGCTATCCTTAATGTAATGCTATTTATGGATGATGAATCATTATGCCTTATATAGTGATGTGTTATCATGAGACATTCTAATTCCATATTGATCTATATGTGTGGGGACCCCGACTTACTAGTCGAGAATCGCCGTGCTCAGTGATCCCAGAGATCAATGCTCACCGAACACAGATACTGAATAAAGAGTCTTACATCCAAGTACCAATTATTACAACACGTGACCGAAGGGTTCACAAGACAGGGCCTAAGGCCAAATCACACGAATACACTAATAGCGGAAAACATAGGGCTTAGAGGGTGCCCATGCCATCAAGCCTACACCGACAAACATTCTAACTCGGAAGCGTCCTAGTTCGCACGGGTGTTGCCGAAGACATACTCATCTCCAAACTCCGGTCCTTCCATGTCTGGTCAATAACATAACCAGTGGCAAGCCAATGAGTACTTTGAATGTACTCGCAAACAACCCATGATATGAACAATGAAAGTGAAGGATAACAATATCATGCATCTTTAGTGTAACTCATTGCTACTGCAACAAAAGACCTTCCAACGGCGCCAGAAATAGGAGTGTTGCTTGATACTCCTTAGCAACGGCACCAGGAATCCTTCAGCTGCGGCTACACCTTAAGGGACTTCCTAGGAACGTATGCAAAGGATTTCCCCCGTGGACTTGGAGCCTTGCGTTGGTGTTCCCTCGAAGAGGAAAGGGTGATGTAGCGTAGCGGTGGTAAGTACTTCCCTCAGTTTGAGAACCAAGGTATCAATCCAGTGGAGGAGTATCTCAATATCCTGCACAAACACAAAAACTTGCTCCCAACGGTATGAAGGGGTTGTCAATCCCTTATAGATTGTTTGCCAAGTGATAACTGAAAGCAACAAAGTAACAAAGCATAGTAAAAGTGGAGGTGTAAACGATGGATGTGAATAGACCCGGGGGCCGTAGTGTTTACTAGTGGCTTCTCTCATGAAAGCAAGTAGACGGTGGGTGAACAAATAACTGTCAAGAAATTGATAGAAACGCGCAAACTCGTGACGATATCTATGCAATGATTGTTTCTATAGGCATCACGTCCGAAACAAGTAGACCGATACTTTCTGCATCTACTACTATTACTCCACACGTCGACCGCTATCCAGCATGCATCTAGTGTATTAAGTCCATAAGAACAAAGTAATGCCTTAAGCAAGATGACATGATGTAGAGGGATAATATTAAACCAATGATAAAAACCCCATCTTTTTACCCTTGATGGCAACTACTTGATGTGTGCCTTGCTACCCCTACTGTCGCTGGGAAAGGTCACCATATGGTAGAACCCAAAACCAAGCACTTCTCCCATTGCAAGAATCATAGATCTAGTTGGCCAAACAAAACCCAAGACTCGGAGAGACTTACAAGGATATCAAATCATGCATATAAAAAATCAGCAAAGACTCAAATATATATCATAGATAATCTGATCACAAATGCACAATTCATCGGATCTCGACAAACACGCCGCCAAAGAAGATTACATCGGATAGATCTCCATGAAGATCATGGAGAACTTTGTATTGAAGATCCAAGAGAGAGAAGAAGCCATCTAGCGACTAACTAAGGACACGTAGGTCTGAAGTGAAGTACTCACGGGTCATTGGAGGGGCGATGATGATGATGAAGAAGCCCTCCAACTCCAAAGTCCCCTCCGGCAGGGCGCCGGGAAGGGTCTCCAGATGAGATCTCGCGGAAACGGAAGCTTGCGGTGGCGGAAGAGTATTTTCAAGGCTCTCCTCATTTTTTGCGGAATTTATAGGCCAAAGACCTAGGTCAGGGGGCGGCCAGGGAGGCCACAAGCCTGCCCACCGCCGCCTCCTCCTGGTGGCGGAGTGGGGGCTTGTGGGCTCCCTGGAGCCCACCTGGCTTGGCCCAAAAGCCCCCTGATCTTCTTCCGTTCGGGAAAAAATCATTTCGGGGTTTTTCTTCCATTTGGACTCCGTTCCAAAATCAGATCTGAAAAGAGTCAAAAACACGGAAAAAATAGGAACTGGCACTTGGCACTGAATTAATAAGTTAGTCCCCAAAAAGATATAAAAGGTACATAAAACAACCAAAGAAGACAAGATAACAACGTGAAACCATCAAAAAATATATATACATTTGAGACGTATCAAGCATCCCCAAGCTTAACTCCTGCTCGTCCTCGAGTGGGGAAGTGATAAGAATGATTTTTTGATGCTTTCATGCTACCTAGCATAGGTGTCCTTTGTAATTCCTCTTGTGTGACGTGAATGTTCAGATCCATTAGATTCAAAACAATAGTTTGCTATTGACGTGGAAGCAATAATAATTCAAGCAAACTAGCAAAGTAATCATGAACTTTCAAAATAACAAGGCCAAAATAAAGTTATCCCTACAAAAGCATATAGTCTGGCTATGCTCTATCATCATTGCACAACGTATTTAAATCATGCACAACCCCGGTATTGGCCAAGTAATTGTTTCACACCTTTACATTCTCAAACCTTTTCAACTCTCACGCAATACATGGGCGTGAGCCATGGTTATAGTGTTGGAATTATGCCCTAAAGGCAATAATAAATATAGTTATTATTATAATTCCTGTATCAAGATAATCGTTTATTATCCATGCTATAATTGTATTGAATGAAGACTCATTTACATGTGTGGATACATAGACAAAACACCGTCCCTAGCAAGCCTCTAGTTGGCTAGCCAGTTGATCAAAGATAGTCAGTGTCTTCTAATTATGAACAAGGTGTTGTTGCTTGGTAACTGGATCACGTCATTAGGAGAATCACGTGATGGACTAGACCCAAACTAATAGACGTAGCATGTTGATCGTGTCATTTTGTTGCTACTGTTTTCTGCGTGTCAAGTATTTATTCCTATGACCATGAGATCATATAACTCACTGACACCAGAGGAATGCTTTGTGTGTATCAAACGTCGCAACGTAACTGGGTGACTATAAAGATGCTCTACAGGTATCTCCGAAGGTGTTAGTTGAGTTAGTATGGATCGAGACTGGGATTTGTCACTCCGTGTGACGGAGAGGTATCTCGGGGCCCACTCGGTAATACAACATCACACACAAGCCTTGCAAGCAATGTAACTTAGTGTAAGTTGCGGGATCTTGTATTACGGAACGAGTAAAGAGACTTGCCGGTAAACGAGATTGAAATAGGTATACGGATACCGACGATCGAATCTCGGGCAAGTAACATACTGAAGGACAAAGGGAATGACATACGGGATTATATGAATCCTTGGCACTGAGGTTCAAACGATAAGATCTTCGTAGAATATGTAGGATCCAATATAAGAATCCAGGTCCTGCTATTGGATATTGACCGAGGAGTCTCTCGGGTCATGTCTACATAGTTCTCGAACCCGCAGGGTCTGCACACTTAAGGTTCGACGTTGTTTTATGCGTATTTGAGTTATATGGTTGGTTACCGAATGTTGTTCGGAGTCTCGGATGAGATCACGGACGTCACGAAGGTTTCCGGAATTGTCCGGAAACGAAGATTGATATATAGGATGACCTCATTTTATTACCGGAAGGTTTTCGGAGTTACCGGGAATGTACCGGGAATGACGAATGGGTTCCGGGAGTTCACCGGGGGGGACAACCCACCCCGGGGAAGCCCATAGGCCTTGAGGGTGGAACACCAGCCCTTAGTGGGCTGGTGGGACAGCCCAAAAGGGCCCTATGCGCCAAGAAGAAAAAAAATCAAGAGAAAAGAAAAAAAAAGGAGGAGGTGGGAAGGAAGGGGGACTCCCTCCCACCAAACCAAGTCCAACTCGGTTTGGGGGGGGGGAGTCCTCCCCCCTTGGACTCGGCCGACCCCCTTGGGGCTCCTTGAGCCCCAAGGCAAGGTCCCCTCCCTCCCACCTATATATAAGGAGGTTTTAGGGCTGATTTGAGATGACTTTTCCACGGCAGCCCGACCACATACCTCCACGGTTTTTCCTCTAGATCGCGTTTCTGCGGAGCTCGGGCGGAGCCCAGCTGAGAAAAGGTCATCACCAACCTCCGGAGCGCCGTCACGCTGCAGGAGAACTCTTCTACCTCTCCGTCTCTCTTGCTGGATCAAGAAGGCCGAGATCATCGTCGAGCTGTACGTGTGCTGAACGCGGAGGTGCCGTCCGTTCGGTACTAGATCGTGGGACTGATCGCGGCATTGTTCGCGGGGCGGATCGAGGGACGTAAGGACGTTCCACTACATCAACCGCGTTCACTAACGCTTCTGCTGTACGATCTACAAGGGTACGTAGATTACTCATCCCCTCTCGTAGATGGACATCACCATGATAGGTCTTCATGCGCGTAGGAAATTTTTTGTTTCCCATGCGACGTTCCCCAACATATAGCACTATATATGGTGTGGAATGTGGTGGGGGTTGCAAGACAAAAAAAGGAGAAGATAGTCACATTAACTAGGCATATCAATGAGGTGTGGAGATGCTCATCAATAGATATCAATGTGAATGAGTAGGGATTGCCATACAAATGATACACTAGAGCTACGAGTATGTGAAAGCTAGGTGTGCATCCAACTTGCTTTCTCACGAAGACCTAAGGCAATTTTGAGGAAGCCTATCATTGGAATATACAAGCCAAGTTATATGATGAAAATTTCCCACTAGCTACATGGTGGTGACAAAATGAGAGACTCTCAATCATGAAGATCATGGTGCTCAATATGCACAAGTGTGGAAAAAGTGGTAGCATTGTCCCTTCTCTCCTTTTCTCTCATTTTCTTATTTTATGGGCTCTTTGGCCTCTTTTTTTTGTGGGCTTCTTTGGCCTCTTTTATTTCCTCACATGGGGCAATGCTCCATTAATGATGATCATCATACTTTCAACTCAAAACTTAGAGTAACGATGACTCTATATGGAATGCCTTCGGTAGTGTACCGTGGCAATGATCTAGCATGGCATAGACATCAATGTAAACATCATGCTAGCTATCTTACGATTGTGCAATGGCAATGTAGACGTGGTGGCACATATCATGGTGGTATTTGCATGGAAATATATTTTGAAATGACTTTGAAAAAGCCATAATATGTAGGTGTGGTGGCTGTTTTGAGGGAGGCTAATGCTGGGTTTTGTGCACCGGCGAAAGTTGCATGGCACTAAGAAGATAGTGATGGTGGAAGGTGAAAGTGCATCTAAACCATGGACTCAACATTAGTCATGAAGAACTCATATACTTGTTGCAAAAGTTTTATTAGTAATCGAAACAAAGCATTCAACGCATACTCCTAGGGGAAGGGTTGGTAGGTATAAACCATCGCACGACCCCAACCGCCACACAAAGGATGACAATCAATATACTAATCATGCTCAGATTTCATCACATAGCGGTTCACCATACGTGCATGCTACGGGAATCACTAACTTCAACACAAGTATTTCTAGATCCACAACACATTACTAGCATGACTTCAATATTACCATAACCACAAGTCAAAACTAATTGAGATGAATCAAACTTCTCTAACTATTCAATGCACATGAAGGTGGAAGTTTTCGCATCCCTTTGGATAACTACCCCTTTTGAGACTACTTTCAAAGCATAGATCAACTACCAAGCCACGCACCGCTGTGCTCTAAAAGATATAAGTGAAGCTCATAGAGCAAAAGTATCTAGCTCAAAAGATATAAGTGAAGCACATGTGAGCTGAATTGTCTACCAAAAGATATAAGTGAAGCTCAACAAAATCACGGTGTGTGAATGTCTCTCTCTATAGGTGTGCAGAAAGGATGATTGTGACAGAAAAAAAACAAAAGACTCCTACGATACAAGACGCTCCAAGCAAAAACACATAACATGTGGTGAATAAAAATATAGCCCCAAGTAACGTTACCGATGGATTGAAGACGAGAGAGGGGATGCCTTCCCGGGGCATCCCCAAGCTTAGGCTTTTACGACATCCTTGAATCTATTGGGGTGCCTTGGTCATCCCCAAGCTTGAGCTCTTGCCACTCTTTATCTCTTTGTCCATAAGAACTTCACCCAAAACTTGAAAACTTCACAACACGAGACTTAAACAGAAACTCGTGATAACATTCGTACAAGAAAGAAAACCACCACTTCCTTAGATACTGTAGCAAACTTAAATTCTACTTGTGCTGATGTTGGGTTACTGTACTTTCAATCTTCCATGGCTAATACCCCCGACACTATCCATAGTTTCATCAAAATAAGCAACCAACACAACAAAAAACAGAATCCTTTAACAACAGACCAGTTTGTACCAGTCTATTTGTTTTGTATACCTCTGGTACTTCAAAAATTCTGAAACATTACGACAGTCTGAAGAATTTGCGTGGAAATCAGCATAAAAAGAATCAACTCAAAAGCTCTTACAGAACAAAAATGAAAATTCTTTTCGTGAGCAGAAAGTTTCTGTCTTTTCCAGCATGACCAAACGATCATCCCCAAGACTAATCATAACGGTTTTTCTTGGCACAAACGCAAAAAGAAACACAAAAACACAATCATAACAGAATTATGAAAGTGTGGAAAAAAAGGATAGATTCGTTGGGTTGCCTCCCAACAAGCGCTTTTGTTTAATGCCCTTAGCTAGGCGAAAGTGATGGAATCACGTATAGTCATCTTTGGTGCTCAAACCATAAGTAGCCCTCATAATAGATTCATAAGGCAATCTTATCTTATTTCTAGGAAAGTGCTCCATGCCCTTCTTTAAAGGAAATTGAAATCTAATATTCCCTTCCTTCGTATCGATGATAGCACCAATAGTCCTTAGGAAAGGTCTACCAAGAATAATGGGACATGAAGGATTGCAATCTATGTCAAGTACAATGAAATCCACGGGTACATAGTTCTTATTTGCAACAATAAGAACATCATCGATCCTCCCCATGGGTTTCTTGACAGTAGAATCCGCAAGATGCAAATTAGAGAACACTCTTCAATCTCATGAAAACCAAGAATATCACATAAAGACTTTGGAATCGCGGAAACACTAGCACCCAAATCACACAGAGCATTGCACTCATAGTTCTTGATCTTGATTTTGATAGTAGGTTCCCCCTCATCATGAAGTTTTCTAGGTATAGAGACTTAGAGTTCGAGCTTCTCTTCAAGAGATTTCATCATAACATCTACGATATGTGTGGTAAAGGCTTTGCTTTGGCTATAAGCATGTGGAGAGTTTGCAATGGATTGCATCAAAGAAATGCATTCAAACAAGGAGCAATTATCATAATTGAATTCCTTGAAATCCAAAGTGGTAGTTTCATTACTACCCAAAATTTTGACTTCTTCTACTCCACTCTCCACACCTTTATCATCAAGATAGGTGGACTCCGAATCATTGGGGCATTTTTCAACCAAAGTGGATTCATATCCAGCCCCTCCATAAGTAGGTTTGACACGCGAAAACAAAGATTCAAGAGGAGAACCACCAATCACTTTAAGATCTTCGTGATTTGCATCACTAGAACGCACCGTTTTAAACCATTCATGCATAGCGTGAATTTGGGCGGTTCTTTCTTTGCTCTCATTCATGGAGATACGCATAGCTTCCAAGGTTTCATCCAAGTTGATCTTGGGAGGAGCGCATCTAACTTTCAAAGCATCAATATCACAAGACATCCTATCAACGCTTTTAGCCAAATCGTCTATTTTGAGTAGTTTTTCCTCTATGGACGCATTGAAAATCTTTTGAGAGTTGATGAACTCTTTGATATTACTCTCTAAATCAGAGGGTAATTTGTTGTGATTTCCATAAGTGTTGCCGTAGGAATTGCCATAATTGTTAGAGGAGTTACTAGGAAAAGGCCTAGGAACATAGTTTCCTCTAAAAGCATTGTTGTTGCCAAAATTGTTCCTACCAACAAAATTCACGTCCAAACTAGTGTTGCTACTCTCAATCAAAGAAGATAGTGGCATGTCATTAGGATCTATGGTAGCATTTCTACTAGCAACCAAGTGCATCAACTCGTCCATCTTAGCACTAAGCGAGTTAATCTCTTCTATAGCGTGCACCTTTTTGCTAGCAGGTGACCTTTTAGTGTGCCACTGAGAGTAGTTGGTCATGATATTGTCTAGGAGTTTTGTAGCGTCTCCTAACGTGATTTCCATGAACGTTCCGCCTGTGGCCGAGTCCAAGATATTGCGAGAAGAAAAATTCAAGCCAGCGTAAAAGATTTGTATAATCATCCACAAACTCAAGCCATGAGCGGGACAATTTCTAATCATAAGCTTCATCCTCTCCCAAGATTGTGCAACGTGTTCATGATCAAGTTGCTTGAAATTCATGATATCGTTACGTAAGGAGATGATCTTAGCCAGCGGAAAATACTTGGATATGTAAGCATCTTTGCACCTATCCCAAGAATCGATACTATTTTTAGGCAAAGAAGAAAACCAAGTTTTTGCGCGATCTCGCAACGAGAAAGGAAAAAGTTTCAACTTAATCACGTCATTATCCACATCTCTTTTCTTTTGCATATCACAAATCTCAATGAAGGTATTGAGATGGGATGCGACATCTTCACTAGGAAGGCCAGAGAATTGCTCTTTCATAACAAGATTCAGCAAAGCTGCGTTGATTTCATACGATTCTGCACTAGTGGCGGGAGCAATCGGAGTACTAATAAAATCATTATTATTAGTGCTCGAGAAGTCACAAAGTTTGGTGTTTTCAGACATGATGTCTTCAACAAACAAACAAGCACACAAGCAAGAAAGAAAACGGCAAAGGAAAACGACAAGGGCAAAAGTAAACGGCGAAGGAAAAAGGCGAATGAAAACAACAAATGTGAAGTGGGGGAGAGGAAAACGAGAGGCAACTGGCTACAAAAGTAAATGCAAGAGAAGAGTTTGTGAGACCTACTTGGATAGATCTTGATTTCTCCTCCCCAGCAACGGCGCCAGAAATACTTCTGCTACTGCAACAAAAGACCTTCCAACGACGCCAGAAATAGGAGTGTTGCTTGATACTCCTCAGCAACGGCACCAGGAATCCTTAAGCCGCGGCTACGCCTTATGGGACTTCCTAGGAAAGTATGCAAAGGATTTCCTCCGTGGCCTTGGAGCCTTGCGTTGGTGTTCCCTCGAAGTGGAAAGGGTGATGTAGGATAGCGGTGGTAAGTACTTCCCTCAGTTTGAGAACCAAGGTATCAATCAACTAGAGGAGTATCTCAAGATCCTGCACAAACACAAAAACTTGCTCCCAACGCTATGAAGGGGTTGTCAAGCCCTTATAGATTGTTTGCCAAGTGAGAACTGAAAGGAACAAAGTAACAAAGCAAAGTAGAAGAGGTGGTGTAAACGATGGATGTGAATAGACCCGGGGGTCGTAGTGTTTACTAGTGGCTTCTCTCATGAAAGCAAGTAGACGGTGGGTGAATAAATTACTGTCGAGCAATTGATAGAACCGCGCAAAGTCGTGATGATATCTATGCAATGATTGTTTGTATAGGCATCACGTCCGAAACAAGTAGACCTATACTTTCTGCATCTACTACTATTACTCCACACGCCGACCGCTATCCAGCATGCATCTAGTGTATTAAGTCCATAAGAACAGAGTAACGCCTTAAGCAAGATGACATGATGTAGAGGGATAATCTCAAACCAATGATAAAAACCCCATCTTTTTACCCTTGATGGCAACTACTTGATGTGTGCCTTGCTGCCCCTACTGTCACTGGGAAAGGTCACCACATGGCAGAACCCAAAACGAAGCACTTCTCCCATTGCAAGAATCATAGATCTAGTTGGCCAAACAAAACCCAAGACTCGGAGAGACTTACAAGGATATCAACTCATGCATATAAGAAATCAACAAAGACTCAAATATATATCATAGATAATCTGATCACAAATCCACAATTCATCGAATCTCGACAAACACACCGTCAAAGAAGATTACATCGGATAGATCTCCATGAAGATCATGGAGAACTTTGTATTGAAGATCCAAGAGAGAGAAGAAGACATCTAGCTACTAACTACAGACCCGTAGGTCTGAAGTGAACTACTCACGAGTCATTGGAGGGGCGATGATGATGATGAAGAAGCCCTCGAACTCTAAAGTCCCCTCCGGCAGGGCGTTGGGAAGGGTCTCCAGATGAGATCTCGCGGAAACGGAAGCTTGCGGCGGCGGAAAAGTACTTTCGAGGCTGTCTTGATTTTTTGCGGAATATTTGGGAATTTATAGGCCAAAGACCTAGGTCAGGGGGCGGCCAGAGAGGCCACAAGCCTGTCCACCGCTGCCTCCACCTGGTGGCGGAGTGGGGGCTTGTGGGCTCCCTGGAGCCCACCTGGCTTGGCCCAAAAGCCCCCTGGTCTTCTTCTGTTCGGGAAAAAATCATTTCGGGGTTTTTCTTCCGTTTGGACTCCATTCCGAAATCAGATCTGAAAAGAGTCCAAAACACGGAAAAAACAGGAACTGACACTTGGCACTGAATTAATAAGTTAGTCCGAAAAAAGATATAAAAGGTACATAAAACAACCAAAGAAGACAAGATAACACCGTGAAACCATCAAAAATTATATATACGTTTGAGACGTATCACTCATCTGGGTGGAATGATCATGAATATGCATCAAGTTAAAGAATTACTTTTGAAGAACAGGTTACAGATATCAACATATCTGTTGAGGGCTGAACCATCCGGGATCACCCTATATGCCAAGTCACCAAACTTGGTCATATCATTGCTATCATAGAAACACTTATCTTATCACCACACACACACACACACACTTGGTTTATGAGGAAAAATCAGGACGTAGTCTAAGCGGGATTACCCAACCGTCCTTGACCGTGGACACGGCTATTTGAATAGTTTACACTCTGCAGAGGTAGTACGCTGGACCCACGAGATCTGGGAAACTTCGGTGTCATCCACGACTCGCGGTATATCACATACCCAAGGTAATTACCCGATCAATGCCTTTCCCCTGACGATACTAGACAAAGAGGTCCACTCGATTGGTACCCAGCCCACATGTTGTACGTCTTACGAGCACCAACTCTGGACAGTACCAACCATGCGGGGACCAACGGTGTTACTGGAACTCATAAAAATGGCATAGTCATCCTATCCGACACGCCCCCATCACGAGAGTGACCACACATCACTCCCGCCACTAGTAATGTGGCTCTTTGCTAGCACCGACCAGAGTAATTAACATAGCCCCGTCCCATAAGGGGTGACGTGGTCGTACTGGTAAGGTTAGGACGGTCGACACATCATAAATCTAATCCCCTTTCCGAAACCTTACTCACACAAATACCGGGTGCATCACTTCACCAAAAGTGACCACCTAAGTCATCATCACCCTCGGGCATTAGTGGCACCCGACGGGGTTTTCGTAAACTCTTGCTTTATGACAACATCAACATGCTCATGAATAATACTACTTCTATCTTTACTTGTCAACATGGTATTATCATGACCCTAAGGGTAGAGTCAAGCTCAATGCATGTGCTCCGGGGAGCCTTCGGTAAAATCATATCAAATGATTACCGGCACTTATGATCATATGCAACGGGAATACTTGCTATTATAGCGTGCAAAGTAACATATTCTCAGTCATGGTCAAAGGGCTGCTTGCCTTGGTCAGCTAAGTATCCGGGGTCTTCGAGGTCTTCCACTCCGATTCCCTCGTCACACGGATTTTCTATCGTCGATAAAACAATAAATAAGAAATAGCTCACATAGAAACAGTCCACAAAGTCATGTTTAAAATGTTCCCTATTACTGATAAATCTAAGATATCATTTAAAAAATATTTGTCTTAGTTTTCCTTGAAGAAATATTTTTGAAAACAACCAAGCAGAAGCAAAACTATTCCATTTTAGCCCTTTTTAATATTATAAAATAGAATAGTTGCTGGAAAAAATTCATTTAAGCATATCATTAAATAGTTCACATTTGTAGAAAAATAATAGTGGAAGAATTATATTTTTACACTGGTTAAATGTTTTTATAAAAATCTTAGAAATCCAGGTTTTTTAAAAATAAAAAGAAAACAGACCAGCTCCTGGCCTGGCTCGGCCTAGAGCTGGGCTGGCCCATGGCGAGCCGATGGCCTGCCCAGGCGCACGCGCCGTCAGGTTTGAACCTGACGTGCGGGGCCCTGCGGTCAGTGGCCGAGGCCAGCGCGGGGGTGGAGGCTGGGCCACCGACAGGTGGGGCACACCTCTCGGGGTCATCTCCTACCTCCAGCCAAAGAGGAGGAGGAGGACGTCGACGAGGTTGCCGACGCGCTCAAGCTCCAATGAACACAGGAATGGGTCTGCCTGACCGTTGCCTACCTGCTAGTGGTCGATACAATGACGGGGATGCAGGGGTCCGTCGGCGACGAGGAGGCCGTGGCAGAGGAGCTTCGGGAAGTGGTCGAGGGGGGGGGGGGGGCTAGAGACACGGAAAAGCTCTGGCGAGTTGGGGGAAAGCTTCCTGGGATCAAGGGGGTCAGTTTGGTGGGTCGAGGGGCGCATGAGCCGTCGTGTAGCCGGAGATCGACCAAAGCTGCGATGCGGAGGGGCCTCGGTCGATCTCGAGCACCGGGCTCTGCTGGTTGGCTGGGGTGGCTAGGGAGGTGCTAGTGGATGTGGCGAAGCTATGTGAGGGGTGCTGGAGCAAGGGGGAGGGCTATTTATAGGCTCGCAACGGTGAGCAGATTCGGGAGCGGCGGTGACTCACCATGGCACACATGGGGGTGCAGAGAGAGGTCGGGGTTGAAACCACGGTCTCACGACGTGGTATTGGACCGCCCGAACCATCTGCAGCAGAGAGAGGGAGAGAGAAGGCGAGCATTCGTGGCCGCGCAAGCTTGGCCGGTTCTGGAGCGTGCGGGCACGCGTCGCGCGAGCTCTAGCACGAGAGAGCAGGGGCCCTGAGGCTTGCCCGACGCAGAGGGGCTGTCGGGGAAGAGGTTGGACATCTCGGGGGAGGCTGGAACTGGCCGAGGGCGTCGCCCCCACCTTGGTGACTCCCTGTAGCACGCCCAGAGCGCAGTTTTGGCATGCCACGGCATGTTGGTGCGGTCTGAGCTACTTTGGACGTGTCTAGCATGTCCTGGCACTTGCTGGGGGTGTGGCTAGCCGTTTGGTTTTAGTGGGAGCTTCGGCTGGTCAAAGGAGGCAAGAAATACTGGTACTGTCAGCCATGAACTCAGGTCTAAATTGGGGTTTTTGGCCTTTCCACTTTGAACCAATGAGGGGCCAGTTGACTGGGGTTAGATACAAGTGTTGGCTACTTAATCTAAGAATCTGAAGCAAAGGAGTTTGGTTTAGCTGTGGCTAAGGTTGCTTTTTCCTATTTGTCAAAAGGTGTTCGACAGTGGGTACAGGGGGTTGCACCCCACCACTGGTGCTGAGACTTAACAGGTTTGGTTTTGGTGGTAAACCTTGGAGTACCACCAAATTTGAGCTCCAAAGGACAAGTTTAGCTTTGTAAACTTGAAATAACTCCAATATGACCAGATCTGTTCCTTCCAAAGGGAGTGTGGGCAAACTAAGTCCCTCAAATCCCATATTTTGTGTAGAACCCTCATTTGAGGTGTTAGGCACTCCTGCAAAGTTTTAGCATCATTGGGCAAACTTTGCTATGTAGAGTTGCTCTAACTTGATTCTGGACACATACGGTTTTTGGGTTATTTGGGTCCTTATCCACCTTTGATCAAGGTGAAACTTTATGTGGACACCAAACAAGGCTTAGGGACACCACTGGAATTTTCTAGGAATTTATTGAGAATATTTCCTTTGGAAATATTTCAAGATGCCAAAACAGACAGAAATAGCTTTTATAGTTTTAATCATTAATTTTAATATAAAATGGGGTTTAAAATCCTATGTATGGAAAATATCTGTCCTTCTGATCATCCCTAAATTTAATCAGATTTTTCCAAGGCAGAAAAGTATTTTTCCATGTTGGAATACCAATTCTAGCCTCAGAAATGGACAGGTTATTTAATTAGAAAAATAATCACAAAAATAATTATTTTTGTGGTTTTGAAGTATAAAGATGGATAAAAATCAGATTACCAAATATGAGTAGTAGCACTACTTGCTATCAAGGACATGAAGTGCAACTCAAGGTGGTTTTACTTTGGTTATCAAAGGTTTTTGGAAATCAATATAATACCAAAGGAATTTAGGGTTTTAAAACCTCACATGATCAAGCATACAAGCATACAATGTCAATCATGGCACTCACAACATTTTGAAAAAGTTTTAACAAGCTCAGAATTTTACAATAAAGACAAGTGATAGCAAAAACAGGGTGTGACAATATGATATTTTTGATGCACTCATTATCAAGTAAGGGGGAGCTCCCGACCATAATTATTTTGCTATGCATATAATAAGGGGGAGCTCTGCAACAAATCTCTCCTAAGTTACATAAGCCTACTTTACTTTTGAGAGCTATATGTATGTTGTCATCAACTACCAAAAAGGGGGAGATTGAAAGTGCAATCATGCCCTTAATCATATTTTGATGTTGTTGACAACATACATATAGGAAACTAATCATCTTCATCAAGTGTATCTTAGGTTTTATTCCCAAGAGAGTGTTGTGTGTATCGTGACTATCATGTCTAGGATGCTTAAGAATGAAGAAACAAGACGAAGTGTTCTATCATTTTATTTATCATTCTTGAGTATAGGGACCCCGCACTATTAAGAGGGGATCACTCGGTCTTGCAAGAAACTTGCTCAAAAACATAGGAAATACCTCTCTCTCTATTTCCCTTATGGTTGTTCTGCTATTGTCCCGATGACCGGTGGTTCTCGGATGTCCGGACGCCGGATGACTCACGTCGTGCGGAAATTCGCAGCCAGCCATCAGATCCAAATCCTCGGATTTTCGGCCCCTCCAGTCGTCCGAGCTCCGGATGTCCGGGTACGATCGGTATTCCCTACCCACTCACCAGATCCAAATTGTCAGAATTCCGACCCCTTCCGGACGACTGTGCCCCGGAAGGCCGACGTCCTACGCACGTCCGTATGCTATTCACTATTTCCACGAGATGTTGTGCTGACCTGCTCCTTCCCGTTTCTTCGGATGACCAACCCCATCAGACGTTCGACCCCTCGTCGCTGTCCGGACGACCGAGAACTGCCGGACGTCCTGCAACTGCACATCATAAGTGGCTCTAACGACCATTTTTCTATCACCACTATATATAGTCTTCTCCCACCTCGTGTGAGGGTTGTCCAACACAGTCAAAAGATTCCAAAATACCTTTCTCTCTCGCTCCCATTTGTCTACACCAAATCCTAGATCCCGAGTGCATGTGTGAGTTCCTTTGCATGTTGTCCCAATCAAAAGATAGATCGTCTCCCTCTCCTCCTCTCAACCAAAGCTATTTGTGATTGAGCAAGTTTTGAGCAGTTCCCATGATCTTATTACTCTTGGAGGTTGGAGACTCCTAGGCGGTAGGAGTTCTTCGGAGAGGAATCAAACCTTTGTGATTTCCCGTGGAAAGTTTGTGAGGGTTTGGAGGCCACCTCAAAGGCCTATGACTAGTGATTGAGAACCGCCTTTGTAGTGTTATCTCAAGGAGAGAATAGCGTGAGCCTTCGTGGCGTTGGTGTGCCTTCGTGGTAACATCCACCTCTCTAAACAGTGACGTAGCTTCCCTCCAAGGAAGTGAACATCGGCATACATCCTCGTCTCGGAGTTGCGATTATCCCTAAACCTAACTCCCTACTTGCTACTTGTCTTTGAGTACTTACTTGTGTTTATTATCTCATACTTGTTGCCGTGCTTGGTACACATAGCTTAACCTTCATCCTTGCAATTGTCAGTCTCACTTTCATATTCCACAATATTTCCTAAAATTGCTATGTAACGATTAAAATTTCTAATTGTACCTATTCACCCCCCTCTAGGTCCATCTCGATCCGTTTGACTGTGGTGGTTCTTTGCTCCAGTATTTCTCTTTTCTTCCAAAAAAATCGTCAAAAAATTCGTCCAATTTCGAGGACTTTTATTTTTGCACAAAAAACAACACCACGGTAGTTTTGTTGAAAAGAGCGATAGTCTGGGTTAGTTCTAAATAAATAATATAAAGTGCATCAAAACCATATAAAAGTATTGTAAACATAGGCAAACATGGCATGAATATTTCATGAATTATCGATACGTTGGAGACGTATCAGCCTACACCTAGACAAGACGTGGAATAAATGTATGCATGGGTGCAAACTTTCACATAATGCTATCAAGTTCCAAGATACTAAGTTCACGCCTCAGTTGACACAACATAGCTTCATCCAGTGGTTTGGTGAAGATGTCGGCAAGTTGCATATCTGTACCAACATGAGAAATATCAATGTCACCCTTTTACACATGGTCTCTTAAGAAGTGATATCAAAAGTCTACGTGCTTGGTGTGAGGGTGATCAATAGGGTTTTTAGCAATCTTGATAGCACTTTCATTGTCACATAGAAGAGGCACATGTCTGTAAATTATACCATAGTCCTTCAAAGTTTGCCTCATCCATAGCAATTGAGTTGCACAACTTGCGGTTCCAATATACCCGGTTTCAGTGGTGGATAGGGAGACACAATTTTACTTCTTGGAGGACCAACTTACCAAGGAGCGTCCAAGAAATTGACATGGCCTGGAGGTAGACTTCCTTTCTACCTTGTCTCCTACCCAATCCGCATCCGTGTACCCCACGAGATCAAACTTGGCATCCTTGGGGTACCATAGACCCAACTCTGGGGGGTGAACAAGGTATATAATAATATGCTCAACCTCCTTATGATGACTTTCCCTAGGGTAAGCTTGAAATCTTGCACAAATGCCCACGCTTAACATGATGTCTCGTCTAGATGCACAAAGATAAATCAATGAACCAATCATAGAGTGGTAAAGAGATGGGTTAAACATGATACCGCTTGTGTCTTCGTTAAGAGCAAGTCTGGTTGGCATGGACATCTTGCATGGAATGGCATTTGTCAATCCTAACTTTGCAAGAATGTCCTTGATATATTTGGTTTGATACAAGAAAATTCCTTCTTGACATTGTTGAATTTGAAAACCGAGGAAGAACTTCATGTCCGCATTAAGTGACATCTCAAAGGTCTTGGTTATGGAATCAGCAAACTTCTTGCATAAATGGATGTTAGGAGAACCACAAATTATATCATCTATGTAAATTTGGCATAAAATTAAATCACCCTTTTCCTTCTTTGTGAAAAGAGTAGGGTCGATCACCCCTCCCACAAAATCATCATCCAGTAGAAACTTTTTAAGATGATCATACCAAGCACGAGGTGCTTGTTTGAGGCCACACAAATCCTTGCGAAGTTTTTACACATAGTCTTTGTGATCGGGGAGAACAAAACCGGGAGGTTGTGATACATATACTTCTTTTGTAAAGGACTGTTAAGAAAACCACTCTTCACATACATTTGATGTAAAGTAAAGCCATTGGAAGAAGCATAAGCAAGTAAGATGTGAATTGATTCAAGACGGGCAACGGGGGCAAAGGTCTCATAGAAGTCCAAACCTTAAACTTGTGAGTACCCTTATGCCACTAAACTTGCCTTGTTTCTGATGATTATGCCATTCTCATCTTGTTTTTTCTTGAAGATCCATTTTGTTCCAATGACATTGTGTTCCTTGATAGGTATTTTAACTAAAGACCACACTTTGTTGTGCTCGAAGTTGTTCAGCTCTTCTTGCATCACAACAAGCCAGTCGTTATTCGTCAATGCATCTTGTGACTTGAGTGGCACAACACTAGAGAAAAACAAAAATTTAGCACAAAATTTTGTCAATTGTTTATGAGTGACTCTACCTTCCGATATCCCGGTAAGAATTTGATTAACATGAACACGACTGGCCACATGAGGCATGATGGAGGTTAAGGTTTCACGAGGTCCAACTTTGTTCCCATCATTAACTTCTTCAAAATAAGGATTTGTAATGTGTGGTGGCAGATCTTATTTTTCATGCATCATTTGTTGAGGTTCACCATCATCATAAGGTACGTGATCATCGGCATGTGCATGTTCTTGTTCTTGTTCTTGTACTTGATGATGAACTTGTTCTTGTTCTTGTACGTGATGGTGATCTTGTTCTTGTGTAGAGTCTTGTTCTAGGATTATGGATTCCTCTTGAGGAATGTGATCTTGTGGTGATGTAGGTGTAGTAGTAGATTGAGAATATGTGGTGCTTGTGTCCTTGTTTTCACCTTCACAAGGAACATGTTCCATTGGAAGGAGAGCACCTACACCCATGGTTAAAATGTCCTGCAAATGATCTTTATCACTTAGATCAACTTTCTCCCCATGGGAGCCATTAAATTCATCAAATACCATGTCACAAGTTTCTACAATGCATCATGTGGATTTGTTATAGACCCTGTAGGTATGGGAGTTTGATCCATAACCAACAAATATTCCTTCGTTTATTTTAGACCGAAATTTTCCTAACCGTTCTCTCTTGTTGAGAATGAAGTGTTTGTAATCAAATACCTAGAAATACTTAAAATTTGGCTTGTTTTTGGTTATGATCTCATATGGGGTCTTCTCCAAGATCTTGCAAAGGAATAGATGCTTGATGCATGACATGCGGTCTTGACGGCTTCTTCCCAAAAGCTATGGGGTGATTTGTACTCATCCAACATGATCTTGCCATCTCCACAAGAGTGCGGTTCTTCCTCTCGGCTACCCCATTTTGTTGTGGGGTATATGGTACAAAATATTGATGCCCAATTCCTTCATCACTAAGAAACTCTTCCAAGGTGTGGTTCTTGAATTTGGGGCCATTGCCACTTCTTATTGGCAAGATTTCTTTGTCAAACTTGTGTTGAGCTTACTTGAAAAAATCAATGAAGGTGATCTTTGTCTAGTCCTCGGACTTGAGAAAGAACACCCATGTGTATCTTGAGTAATCGTCAACAATAGCAAATCCATACTTCTTCCCACCAAGACTGTCCCATGAAGGAGGTCCAAACAAATCCACGTGAAGGAGCTCCAAGGGTCTAGACATTGATACTATATTCTTGGGGGGATGCTTTGATTGATGTTGCTTCTCGGCTATACATGCACTACACACACGATATTTCTCAAAAGATACATTGGTTAGTCCAAGGATGTGTTCACCCTTTAAGAGATCTTGAAGATTTATCATGCCGGCATGGGCTAGCCGACAATGTGTTGGCCTTGTCCATGATGCAAGTTGCACGGAATGTGCTCTCTTTCGAAAAATCAACTGTGTAAAGGTTGCCATCCAACTCCGTGATACGTCCATTTTGCATCATGCTTTCATGTTGATATTTATTGCATTATGGGCTGTTATATTACTTGTGGTACCATATTTATGCCTTTCCTCTCTTATTTTGAAAGGTTTATTTGAAGAGGGACAATTCAGGCAGCTGGAATTCAGGCAGCTAGTAGTGTTGATTACTCTTTGTAGTTGATGCTAGTTGGATTACTTGGTGGAAGAGTTTATGTTCAGATCCTTGATGCTATTCATTACACCTCTGATCATGATTATGATTATGTTTTGTGAGTAGTTACTTTTGTTCCTCAGAACATGGGATAAGTCATGCTGATAATAGTCATGTGAATTTGATATTTGTTCGGTATTTTGATATGTTGTATGTTTTCTTTTCCTCTAGTGGTGTTATGTGAATAAGTCTTTAGTGTGTTAGTTTGAGTCTTTTGCTTTTTTCTCCCCCCCCCCCCGAGGCATTCGAGCTTACGAGCTGTGTGGAAAATAAGCTTTGTACGAACCTGTGATGAGGAAGACATAAAAGCGACAGACTGCGTAATAAAGTTCTTTATCACAGCAGGCAATATAAAGTGACGTTCCTCCGCACTAAGAGGACACACATTCAAACCTCAAAAGTGCATGACAACCTCTACTTCCCTCTGCGAAGGGCCTATCTTGTATCTTTACTTTTTGTCCTTGTAAGAGTCATGGTGATCATCACCAATTCCCTATTTTTGCCTTTGTCTTGGCTACCGTCACATGTTTGGGAAAGATCTATATTCATATATCAACTTGGAGTTGAGTACTTATGCTTTATTGTTGTTGAATCTACCCTTGAGGTAAATAGTTGGGAGGCAAAACTATAAGCCCCTATCTTCCTCTGTGTCCAGCTGAAACTTTGACACCATGAGTACCATGTGAGTTGTAACAATTGTGGAAAATAAAGAGATGATTGAGTATGTGGGATTGCCTTACAATCTCTTATTTGACTCTTTCTGATGTTGTGATAAATTGCAATTGCTTCAATGACTATGGATTATTGTTGGTTACTTCTCGGTAAGGTTTTTGCTTCATGCTTTGCTTTGTGAAGGAATTGTTACTTTCCCATAAGAATCTTATTATGTATTGTTGTTCTATCTGTGATCATGATGCCCTCATGTCCATATTATGTTTTATCGACCCCTTCGTCCCTCAACATGTGGACATGTTTATGGAACTTGGATTTCGCTTGAGGACAAGTGAGGTCTAAGCTTGGCGGAGTTGATACGTCCATTTTGCATCATGATTTCATGTTGATATTTATTGCTTTATGGGATTTTATATTACTTGTGGTACCATATTTATGCCTTTTCTCTCTTATTTTGCAAGGTTTATTTGAAGAGGGAGAATTCAGGCAGCTGGAATTCTGGACTGGAAAAGGAGCAAATCTTAGTCCACTATTCTGCACATCTCCAAATACCCTGAAAAGTTACGTGGATTTTTTTGGGATTATATAAAAAATACTGGTCGAAAGAAGTACCGGAGGGGGGCTGCTAGGGCGCCACAAGCCCTGCCACCGCCACCACCCCCTGGTGGCGGAGTGAGGGCTTGTGGGCTCCCTGACGGCCCACAAGCCCCCCTCTTTTGCTATATGAAGGGTTTTGGTCCAGAAAAAATCATTCGGGAGCTTTTTCGTGGTTTCGCTGCCGCCACGAGGCGGAACTTGAGCAGATCCAATCTAGAGCTCCGGCAGGACGATCCTGCCGGAGAAACTTCCCTCCCAGAGGGGGAAATCGTCTCCACCGTCATCACCAACACTCCTCTCGTCGGAGGGGAGGCATCTTCATCAACATTTTCATCAGCACCATCTCCTCTCCAATCCCTAGTTCATTTCTTGGAACCAATCTTCGTCTCGCACCTCCGATTGGTACTTGTAAGGTTGCTAGTAGTGTTGATTACTCTTTGTAGTTGATGCTAGTTGGATTACTTGGTGGAAGAATTTATGTTCAGATCCTTGATGCTATTCATTACACCTCTGATCATGATTATGATTATGTTTTGTGAGTAGTTACTTTTGTTCCTGAGGACATGGGATAAGTCATGCTGATAATAGTCATGTGAATTTGATATTCGTTCGGTATTTTGATATGTTGTATGTTGTCTTTTCCTCTAGTGGTGTTATGTGAACGTCGACTACATAACACTTCACCATATCTGGGCCTAGAGGAAGGCATTGGGGAGTAGTAAGTAGATGATGGGTTGCTGGAGTGACAGAAGCTTAAACCCCAGTCTATGCGTTGCTTCGTGAGGGGCTGATTTGGATCCACTAGTTTAATGCTATGGCTAGACTTTGCTTAATTCTTCTTTTGTAGTTGCGGATGCTTGCGAGAGAGGTTAATCATAAGTGGCATGCTTGTCCAAGTAAGAGCAGTACCCAAGAGCCGGTCCACCCACATATCAAACTATCATAGTAACGAACGCGAATCATATGAACATGATGAAATTCCCGTGTGTCCTATGAAATTTCGGTATTTTGACAGAAATTCCCGTGTGTCCTCAGGAGCGTTTTTCCTCCTATAAGACTTTGTTCAGGCTTGTCCCTTGCTACAAAAGGGATTGGGCCATTTGCTGCAGCGTTGCTACTACTTGTTACTTGTTACTTTTTGCTTGCTACGTTTCACCTTGCTACACAATCACTTGTTACCGCTATTTTTAGTGCTTGCAGTTATTACCTTGCTGAAATCCGTTTATCAGAGCCTTCTGCTCCTCGTTGGGTTCGACAGTCTTATCGAAAGGACTACGATTGATCCCCTATACTTGTGGGTCATCAAGACTCTTTTCTGGCGCCGTTGTCGGGGAGTGAAGTGCCTTTGGTAAGTGGAAAAGTGTAAGGAAACATTTTTATACTGTGCTGAAATTTATTGTCACTTGTCACTATTGAAACTGTTCCTTTGAGGAGTTTGTTCGGGGTATCTTCACCACGAACGGAAGCATGAGGAGTTGTTCCTCAACCTGAGGTACCTACTGAAAATATCTTTTATGAAATTCCTTCGGGTATGCTTGAGAAACTGCTGGCTAATCCTTTCACAGGAGATGGATCTTCACATCGAGACTTGCATCTAATCTATGTAGATGAAGTTTGTGGTTTATTTAAGCTTGCAGGTTTGCCCGAGGATGAGGTAAAGAAGAAAGTCTTTCCTTTATCTTTGAAGGATAAGGCGTTGACATGGTATAGGCTATGTGATGATACTGGATCATGGGGCTACAATCGGTTGAAATTGGAATTTCATCAAAAGTTCTATCCTATGCATTTAGTACATCGTGATCGGAACTTTATTTATAACTTTTGGCCTCGTGATAGGGAAATCATAGCTCAATCTTGGGGGAGGCTTAAATCAATGCTATATTCATGCCCCAATCATGAGCTCTCGAGAGAAATCATCACTCAAAACTTTTATGCTCGGCTTTCTCATGAAGATCGTACCATGCTTGACACTTCTTGTACCGGTTCTTTTATGAAGAAGGATATTGATCACAAGTGGAATTTATTGGAGAGAATCAAACGCAACTCTGAAGATTGGGAGCTGGAGGAAGGTAAGGAGTCAGGTATGAATTTCCAGTTTGATTGCGTTAAATCTTTTGTTGAGACAAGCACTTCTAGAGATTTTAGCGCTAAGTATGGACTTGACTCTGAGATAGTAGCTTCTCTATGTGAATCTTTTGATGCTCATGTTGATCTTCCCAAAGAGAAGTGGTTTAAATATCATCCTCCTATAGAAAGCAACATAGCCAAAACAAATCTAGTTGAGGAGAAAGTCATTGCTTTTAGTGATCATGTTGTTCCTTGTGCTTACACTGAGAAACCACCATACCCTGCTAGGATAAAGGATTATTTTAAAGCTCCAACTATGATACGTAGGGGTTACATTAGACCACTTGCACCCCCTGAGGAGATTAGAGTTGAACCTAGTGTTGCTATTATCAAAGATCTCTTAGCCGAAGACATAGACGGGCATGTTATTAAATTCTGTGAGGACTCCGCTAGAATTGCTAAACCTCACGCGAAAGACAAATACAGACCTGTAGTTGGCCTGCCCATTGTTTCTGTCAAGATAGGAGATCACTGTTACCATGGTTTATGTGATATGGGAGCTAGTGTTAGTGCCATACCCCGTTCTCTATATGATGAAACCAAAGATGAGATTGCACGTGCTGAGTTAGAACCCATTGATGTCACTATTACGCTAGCTAATAGAGACACTATATGCCCTCTGGGAATTGTGAGAGACGTAGAAGTCATGTGTGGTAATACGAAGTATCCTACTGATTTCCTCGTCCTTGGTACTGCACAAGATAGCTTTTGTCCCATCATATTTGGAAGACCCTTTCTCAACACTGTCAATGCTCACATTGATTGCATTAAGCAGACTGTCACAGTTAGTTTCGAGGGTGTGTCTCATGAATTTAACTTCTCCAAGTTTGGAAGACAACCCCATGAAAGAGAGTCGTCTGGTAGGGATGAAATCATTGCTCTTGCCTCTACTGCCGTACCTCCTACGTATCCTTTAGAGCAATATCTTCTTGAGCATGAAAATGATATGCATATGGAGGAGAGAGATGAGATAGATAAAATTGTCTTAGAACAATATCCTATTCTCAAGAATAATCTGCCTGTTGAACTGCTTGGGGATCCTCCCCCACCAAAGGGTGATCCTGTGTTCGAGCTTAAACAGTTGCCTGATACTCTTAAGTATGCCTATCTTTATGAGAAGGATATATATCCTGTCATAATTAGTGCTCTCCTCTCAGAGCACGAAGAGAAGAAGTTACTAAGGAATCTTAGGAAGCACCGTGCTGCTATTGGATATACTCTTGGTGATCTTAAGGGTCTTAGTCCTACTCTATGTCAGCACAAGATTAAAACTGATCCTGACTTTGAACCAGTTGCTGATCATCAAAGGAGATTAAAGTCTAAGATGAAAGAGGTAGTAAGAAAAGAAATACTAAAGCTTCTGGAAGCATGAATCATTTATCCTGTTGCTCATAGTGATTGGGTTAGTCCAGTACATTGCGTACCTAAGAAGGGAGGTATCACCGTCGTTCCTAATGATAAGGATAAACTAATCCCACAAAGGATTATTACCGGCTATAGGATGGTGATAGACTTCCGGAAACTGAACAAGGCAACCAGGAAAGATCATTATCCTTTGTCGTTTATCGACCAAATGCTAGAAAGGCTATCCAAACACACACACTTCTGCTTTCTAGACGGTTATTCAGGTTTCTCGCAAATACCTGTTGCACAATCTGATCAAGAGAAAACCACTTTCACCTACCCCTTCCGTACCTTTGCCTATAGACGTATGCCTTTTGGCTTATGCAATGCACCTGCCACCTTCCAAAGATGTATGATGGCTATATTCTCTGACTTTTGTGAAAAGATTGTTGAGGTTTTCATGCATGACTTCTCCGTTTAGGGGTCTTCCTTTGATGATTGCCTCAGCAACCTTGATCGAGTCTTACAGAGATGCGAAGATACCAACCTCGTCTTGAATTGGGAGAAGTGCCACTTTATGGTTAATGAAGGCATCGTCTTAGGACACAAAATCTCTGAAAGAGGCATTGAAGTTGATAAGGCTAAGGTTGATGCAATTGAGAAAATGCCTTGCCCCACAGATATCAGAGGTATATGAAGTTTCCTAGGTCATGCTGGTTTCTATAGAAGGTTCATTAAGGACTTCTCTAAGATTTCTAGGCCTCTTACCAACCTCTTGCAGAAGGATGTTCCTTTTGTTTTTGATGAGGATTGTGAGGAAGCTTTCGAAATACTTAAGAATGCTTTGATAGCCGCACCTATTGTTCAACCACCTGACTGGAACTTGCCCTTTGAAATCATGTGCGACGCTAGTGATTATGCTGTTGGTGCTGTTCTAGGACAAAGAGTTGACAAGAAGTTGAATGTTATTCACTACTCTAGTAAAACTCTAGACAGTGCCCAAAGAAACTATGCCACTACGGAGAAGGTATTTTTAGCAGTCGTGTTTGCATGTGAAAAGTTCAGATCTTATATAGTTGACTCCAAAGTCACTATTCACTCTGATCATGCTGCTATTAAGTACCTCATGGAGAAGAAGGATGCTAAGCCTAGGCTGATCAGATGGGTTCTCCTGCTACAGGAATTTGATTTGCACGTCGTTCATCGAAAGGGTGCTGATAACCCTATAGCAAAGAACTTGTCTAGGCTAGAGAATGTCCTTGATGACCCACTACCTATTGATGACAGCTTCCCTCATGAGCAATTAAATGTTCACATAGTGCACTGTGGTATGCGGATTATGCAAACTATATCGTAGCCAAATACATACCACCCAGTTTCACCTATCAACAAAAGAAGAAATTCTTCTTTTATTTGAAACACTACTTTTGGGATGATCCTCACCTTTATAAGGAAGGAGTAGATGGTGTTATTAGACGTTGTGTGCGTGAGCATGACCAGGGACAGATCCTGCAGAAGTGTCATTCCGAATCCTACGGAGGACACCACGCTGGAGATAGAACTGCCCATAAGGTATTGCAATCAGGTTTCTATTGGCCCACTCTCTTCAAGGATGCCCGTAAGTTTGTCTTGTCTTGTGACGAATGCCAAAGAATAGGGAACATCAGTAAGCGTCAGGAAATGCCTATGAACTATTCACCTGTCATTGAACCATTTGATGTATGGGGCTTTGATTATATGGGACCCTTCCCGAGTTCCAATGGGTACACTCACATCTTAGTTGCTGTGGACTACGTCACTAAGTGGCTAGAAGCTATCCCCACTAAAAATGCTGATCACCACACCTCTATTAAGATGCTTAAGGAAGTCATTTTCCCAAGATTTGGAGTCCCTAGATATTTGATGACTGATGGCGGTTCACACTTCATTCATGGTGTTTTCCGCAAGATGCTAGCTAAGTATGATGTCAACCATAGAGTTGCATCTCCTTATCATCCTCAGTCTAGTGGTCAAGTGGAGTTAAGTAATAGGGAGATCAAATTGGTCCTACAAAAGACCGTCCATAGATCTCGAAAGAACTGGTCTAGAAAACTTGAGGATGCATTATGGGCTTATAGGACTGTTTATAAGAATCCCATGGGCATGTCACCGTATAAAATGGTTTATGGTAAAGCCTGTCATTTACCTCTTGAGCTAGAACACAAAGCTTATTGGGCAATCAAAGAGCTCAACTTTGATTTCAAACTTGCCGGTGAGAAGCGGTTGTTTGATATCAACTCATTAGATGAATGGAGAGCCCAGGCATATGAGAATGCCAAGTTGTTCAAGGAAAAGGTTAAGAGATGGCACGACAAACGAATACAGAAACGAGAGTTCAATGTAGGTGATTATGTCTTGCTATACAATTCTCGTTTGAGATTCTTTGCAGGCAAGCTTCTCTCTAAATGGGAAGGCCCTATGTTATCGAGGAAGTATATCGTTCCGGTGCCATCAAAATCAATAACACGGAAGGAAAATTTCCTAGAGTGGTAAATGGGCAAAGAATCAAGCATTACATCTCTGGTACTCCCATAAATGTTGAGACCAATATCATCAATGTCATAACTCCACAGGAGTACATAAGGGATGTTTATCAACCTGTTTCAGACCCTGAAAACGAAGAGGTATCTGTTTCGGTAAGAAATTGGACTCCGATGCTTTTCCGATAGGAAATTTCCTTAGTTTTGGGATTTTTGGAAAATTAGAAAAATAAAAAAGCAGTCCGGAGAGCGAACGAGGCGGCCACAAGCCCTGCCACCGCCCCCTACCCCCCTGGTGGCGGAGGGCAAGCTTGTGGGCACTTTGTGTGCCTCCCGGACTCCGTTTTCTTGCGGAGCACTCCTTCTGGTCCAGAAAAAAATCAATATATAGTCGCCCGAAGGTTTTGATCTCCGTATCGCGCAGTTTTCCTCTGTTTTCGTTTCGAGCTTGTTGTCTGCCGCAGATTTAGGTCAAGATGTCTTCTCAAGATTCAGAAGAAGAGATCTATGTGGCCGATGATCATGCTAACTCTAGGATTAATGGGGACTTGGACCCATATGGCTGGACCACTGACGAGGAAGAGGACTATGAGCCCAAGGGGAAGGAACAAACGAGTTCCGATGAAGAGGAGGCTCCTCTACCTCAACCTGGACGCACTCATGTGGAGTTCAAGAAGTCAAGTCTCCCTGACCATAGGAAGAAGCCTAAGACCTTGTTTATCCCTTCTCTTTTCTTGCAGGAGAGTAAGGAGGAACTTTCCCATAGAGTGTTGAAACTTGAGGAGGAAAATGACGACCTAAGGGAGCAGAACTTTTTGCTCAAGTGGAAACTAGACAAGCTCAAGATTGCTTCAACAACTCCACCACCATCACCACCAAAGGAAGGCAACTTAGAATTGGTATGGGAAATCCCCTTGGCTTGTGCCAAGCTTGGGGGAGTTGCCCTGGTATCGTATCACCTTTATATCTTTTGCTTTTACCTTTGTTTTAGTTCTTTCCTTCTCAGTTTTTTATTTCTTCTCCTAGAGGAATAAGTCTTTACTGTTTAGTTTGAGTCTTTTGCTTTTGTCTCTCCCCCGATGTATTTGAGCTTACGAGCTATATAATAAAGAGTATCTTAGTCAAGGGCTTTGCTTTGTGCCATGTTCAAAAGTATGAAAAGAACGATAGCATGAAAGATCATGAGACGATCTTATGGAAAGTGATAACTTCACTTATGACATGTATGATGATTGAAACTTGTTGAGAATAAATCAACATAGACCTTAGTCATTGTTGCAATTAATAAGAAGTAATAAGGAAAGAGAGGTTCACATATAAATATGTCATCTTAGACACTTTTTACAATTGTGAACACTCACCAAACTATTGCATGCTTAGGAGTAGATGTTGGACAAGGAAGACAACATAATGAATTGTGTTTGCTTGGTTCCAAACAATGTTATATGATTAGAGATCCCTTAGCGTGTGACGATTGCTTCCACCTCATATTAGCCAAAACTCCCGCACCAAGTAGAGATACTACTTGTGCATCCATAAACATCCAACCCAGTTTTGCCATGAGAGTCCACCATACCTACCTATGGATTGAATAAGATCCTTCAAGTAAGTTGTCATCTGTGCAAGCAATAAAAATTGCTCTATAATATGTATGATCTATTAGTGTGTGGAAAATAAGCTTTGTACGAACCTGTGATGAGGAAGACATAAAAGCGACAGACTGCATAATAAAGTTCTTTACCACAGGAGGCAATATAAAGTGACGTTCCTCCGCACTAAGAGGACACACATTCAAACCTCAAAAGCGCATGACAACCTCTACTTCCCTCTGCGAAGGGCCTATCTTGTATCTTTACTTTTTGTCCTTGTAAGTGTCATGGTGATCATCACCAATTCGCTATTTTGCCTTTTTCTTGGCTACCATCACATGTTTGGGAAAGATCTATATTCATATATCAACTTGGAGTTGAGTACTTATGCTTTATTGTTGTTGACTCTACCCTTGAGGTAAATAGTTGGGAGGCAAAACTATAAGCCCCTATCTTCCTCTGTGTCCAGCTGAAACTTTGACACCATGAGTACCATGTGAGTTGTAACAATTGTGGAAAATAAAGAGATGATTGAGTATGTGGTTTTGCCTTACAAGCTCTTATTTGACTCTTTCTGATGTTGTGATAAATTGCAATTGCTTCAATGACTATGGATTATTGTTGGTTACTTCTCGGTAAGGTTTTTGCTTCATGCTTTGCTTTGTGAAGGAATTGTTACTTTCCCATAAGAATCTTTATGATGTATTTTTGTTCTATGTGTGATCATGATGCCCTCATGTCTGTATTATGTTTTATCGACCCCTTCGTCCCTCAACATGTGGACATGTTTATGGAACTTGGATTCCGCTTAAGGACAAGCGAGGTCTAAGCTTGGGGGATTGATACGTCCATTTTGCATCATGCTTTCATTTTGATATTTATTGCTTTATAGGCTGTTATATTACTTGTGGTACCATATTTATGCCTTTTGTCTCTTATTTTGCAAGGTTTATTTGAAGAGAGAGAATTCGGGCAGCAGGAATTCTGGACTCGAAAAGGAGCAAATCTTAGTCCACTATTCTGCACATCTCCAAATACCCTGAAAAGTTACGTGGATTTTTTGGGATTATATAAAAAATACTGGGCGAAAGAAGTACCGGAGGGGGCTGCCAGGGCGCCACAAGCCCTACCACCGCCACCACCCCCCTGGTGGCGGAGTGGGGTCTTGTGGGCTCCCTGACGGCCCACTAGCCCCCCTCTTTTGCTATATGAACGGTTTTGGTCCAGAAAAAATCATTCGGGAGCTTTATCATTGTTTTGCCGCCGCGAGGCGGAACTTGAGCAGATCCAATCGAGAGCTCCGGCAGGACGATCCTGCCGGGGAAACTTCCCTCTCGGTGGGGGAAATCATCCCCATCGTCATCACTAACACTCCTCTCGTCGGAGGGGAGGCATGTTCATCAACATCTTCATCAGCACCTTCTCCTCTCCAATCCCGAGTTCATCTCTTGTAACCAATCTTCGTCTCGCTACTCCGATTGGTACTTGTAAGGTTGCTAGTAGTGTTGATTACTCTTTGTAGTTGATGCTAGTTGGATTACTTGGTGGAAGAATTTATATTCAGATCCTTGATGCTATTCATTACACCTCTGATCATGATTATGATTATGTTTTCTGAGTAGTTACTTTTGTTCCTGAGGACATGGGATAAGTCATGCTGATAATAGTCATGTGAATTTGATATTCGTTCGGTATTTTGATATGTTGTATGTTGTCTTTTCCTCTAGTGGTGTTATGTGAACGTCGACTACATAACACTTCACCATATTTGGGCCTAGAGGAAGGCATTGGGGAGTAGTAAGTAGATGATGGGTTGCTGGAGTGATAGAAGCTTAAACCCCAGTCTATGTGTTGCTTCGTGAGGGACTGATTTGGATCCACTAGTTTAATGCTATGGGTAGACATTGTCTTAATTCTTCTTTTGTAGTTGCGGATGCTTGCGAGAGAGGTTAATCATAAGTGGGATGCTTGTCCAAGTAAGGGCAGTACCTAAGCGCCGCTCCACCCACATATCAAACTATCAAAGTAACGAATGTGAATCATATGAACAGGATGAAACTAGCATGACAGAAATTCCCGTGTGTCCTCGGGAGCGTTTTTCCTCCTATAAGACTTTGTTCAGGCTTGTCCCTTGCTACAAAAGGGATTGGGCCACTTGCTGCACCGTTGCTACTACTTGTTACTTGTTACTTTTTGCTTGCTACGTTTCACCTCGCTACACAATCACTTGTTACCGCTACTTTCAGTGCTTGAAGTTATTACCTTGCTGAAATCGGTTTGTCAGAGCCTTCCGCTCCTCGTTGGGTTTGACACTCTTACTTATCAAAAGGACTACGATTGATCCCCTATACTTGTGGGTCATTACTCCCCCACAAAGGCAACTTCAAGAGTATCTCTCTTAAAGACTTTCACATCCGTTAGTCCAAATAGTGTATCATAACCAATAGAAGCCAATTGACAAACGTAAAGTAAGTGATATTTAATGGACTGGACAAGGATGACATTTGCTAGTGACATGTCATTGGTGATAGCCACCTTGGCCAACCCATGTACCTGTCCTTTGGGCACATGACATGAGCCCTTTTTAAGTTTGAGCCTTTAGGAGTCGTTTCTCCTCAAGTAATCTAGCTAGGTCACCACTAGGTTAGTACCATAAGCATCAACATTTATAATAGGAGAGGAATAAGCTTTGCCAAGTGTGTTAAGATAAGTAAGCTTGAGTTGGTCAAACTTCTTTGTAAGGATGTTGAGCTCTTCTTCCTTTATGTTGAGAAACACGTGTAAGAGATCATAGTCCTTAGAAAAAGTAGTGTGAGACTCTTGAAGCTTGCTATTGTCATTTATTAACATATTGTAAGCACATTTAGCTTTTTTCAAGGAAGAAAATTCTTTAGTGTGCATATGGATGTTTGCACCTATTTTTAAATACAATTCAGCCTTATGCGCTTCCTCATATAGGACTTTTCGCTCAAGGATTTTACACTTTTTTACTTTTCCTTGGTAACGAGGGTTTCGAGTTCCTTAAAGGACATGGTGTGCTTACTCACCATCTCGATAAGCATACGAAACATGATGAGATTCTATCCTTGGATAGAGCACATGACCTTCTTCATTTTAGCAAACATAGCATCACTTATTTCACATTCATGATCATGATCCTCCGCATCAAGATATTCATCAATAGATAGGGTAGGAGTAAATACAGGAGGGCTTGGACATGGAGTTACCTTCACCTTGTTTGGAGACGCTTGACCCTCATCATCATGTACCATGGCCTTTGCCATGAGACATTTGTGCGTTACCCTTGTAGTCTTTCATGTAGTTGTATGTGACAACATCATCACTCTTGTTGACTAGTCTCAATGTGGTTTAAGTGTCTTTGGCTATAGCTACAACACCTCCAACATCATCAGGGTGAGACTCATCTTGGGAAACCATTGTGTAGGACCTAAAGTATGTCTAGAGGGGGGTGATTAGACTACTTGACACGATAAAACTTAGCCTTTTCCCAATTTTATGTGTGGGCTAGTTTTAGAAATTATGACTAGTCAAGTACACCCGGCACACACACATATAAGAGTATAGCAGCAGAAAGTAAAACATGCAAGTGTAAAGTAGAGGGTAAGGTAGGGAGATCAAACACAAAGGTTGACACGGAGATATTTGGCATGGTTCGGATAGGTGGCGCTATCGTACGTCCATGTTAATGGAGACCTCAACCATTGAGGGTAATGCTTGCGAGAGTCCACAGAGGGATCTACCCACAAGGGGTCCACAAAGAAGCGGCCTTGTCTATTCCACCATGGCTTCCATCCACACAGGACTAGCCTCACTGACGGTAGATCTTCACGAAGTAGACGATCTCCTTGCCCTTACAAACATCTTGGTTCAACTCCACAACACGAAGTAGGAGGCTCCCAAGAGACACCTAACAAATCTAGGAGGCAACACCCTCCAAAAGGTAATAGATGCGGTAGAACAATGAATTCCTTGCTCTTGTGCTTCTAAAGATAGTCTCCTCAACACTCAATCAATCTCTCTCGGATTTGGCAAGGGTAGGGGAGATTGATCTTGTGGAAAGCAACTTGGGTGAGGCTAGAGATGAAGTTTCAAATGGTTGGATCGGAATATCTTGATCTCAACACATGAGTAGGTGGCTCTCTCTCAGAAAACTGGATCTAGCAAGTGTGTGTGTGTGTTCTTATTGATTCCTCTATGAATGAGAGGTAGGTGGAGGGGTATATATAGGCATCCCCCAAAATCCAACCGTTACAACATTATTGCCCAACTCGGTGACACCAAAAAGAATCTCGGTGGTATCGCGTTGCATAAAATGTGGCAACTTTTGAATTCTCGATGATACCGATATAGGAATATCGGTGATACCGATACGATGACTTAGACCGGTTTGCAAATCTCGGTGAGACCAATTTCAAACTCGGAAATTCTGAGTTTTGAAATCTTCTCACCAGAAAGTTGGTCACTGAATCTCGGTGGCACCGATAGAAATGTTGGTGGTATCGAGATGGTAGGGTTTGGCATAGGTTCTGTCAAGTGTAAAATTGGTAGGGCTGAATGGAAATTGTTAGTGGCACTGTTTTTGCTGGTTTGGGTTTGGACATACATATTTTATTGGGAGAATGGTTGAGTATTTTTGGTCGCTACCTCTAAGCACTTGAGCAACCAATTCATCATAATACCTCACCCCTTTTAATAGTATTAGCTTTCCTATGGACCCAAAGTGATTTCTCACAAACTATAAAATGTAGAGTCTTCTTGCTTGAAGCTTGAGCCAATCCTATTCCTTTCTTGCATTAAGGGGCATCTCCTCACAATCCTATAGCCAAGGCGTCTTTGATATTTTTTGAAATATACTTGGATAAACTCATTAGTCCAATGATGCATATGTTGTGATTAATTACCAAAACCACCTTAAGGAGCAATTCTACTTTCAGTCTTCCCATTTTGGTAATTGATGACAACATATAGATCAAAGCTTCAACAAAAGATATAATCAATGATTAGCATCAACGCATTGAGAGGTATGTGAAAATCAAGATCTCCCCCTAAATTTGTGCATTATTTTAAATTTGCGTTCGCATGCAAATGCACAATCAATTAGGATCATGGGTTACTCTTCCATGTCACATACAACTTGGTGGTGCATATAAATGATACGAATGAATAGTAATGCATATAACACCAAACAAGAGGTAAATGATCAACATGTAGATAACTCAAAAGTAATAACATGGTAGCATCAAACAACCATAGCGTATGATCAAACACTCCTCTAAACGTTTAAAGTCATCCAAGACCAAAAGTTTTGAAAAACAAAAGAGAGAAAATAAAATGCAAAGCTCTCTCTCGAAGCCCTATTTGATCTATACACTTCTCCCCCTCTGGCAACAAGTTACCAAAAAGTTCAAAGGTCTAGAACTAGGTGTCTCTCTGGGCGTGATCTCCTCCGGTAGCTGAATATGTAGTGCACAAAAGAGCATCAACGAAGGCTTCTGTAGATCTCGCTAGAGCTCGAGGTGTAGATGTTGGAGGTGCTGGAGCAGGGGCTACAGCTTGAGCTCACGAAGATGGTCTTGCTTCTGGTACTAGCACAACTGCTGACCTGGTGTGTGTCCTGAACTGAGTGGTAGTAGGAAGAGGAGAATCATCATCATCATCATCACTGCTGGAGCATTGAATCTTCATGGAGTCAACTTCATGCTGAAGTTGCTGAGCAATGGTGGTCAGCTCTGTCACTTTAACATCTAGGTCATGGAATTTTGTCTCCACGATCCTCTCTAGGCTCTTCTGGTTCAGCAAGATCTCAGAAACCTTCTTCTCCATCCCTTGGATGGTGCTGACCAAGAAGGAGATCTGGTGATCTCTGGTTTTGAGCTTTCCTAGTAACCTGTGCAGCTGCAGCCTCTGCTACCTCTCTAGTAGTAGCTCAGCTATGATGGGTATCGTCCATCACAACTTCATTGTCCTCAGAATCATGGTGGAGTGACAGGTGGGGACGATCAAGTTGATATGTGTTGGGACCCCGATCCTAAGCCATAGGAATCCAACCTGTAACACATCGCATCTCTTTGTGGTCTCACGCACGGTTAACTCCATGGCTGCAGCCTTACCTTAGCCGGGACCGTTTGCGTCTTTTGACTCACGTATGTGATAGGTGTCGCTAGCAATCCAATGTCAAAGAACCCGGATCGACATGTCTAGTCATAAACCAAAGTGGCAGTTCCGCACAAGAACAGGCATACATGACCCAACAAAGCAGGTGTCGGTCATCAGCGAACGTAGACGAGTCGTAGCAAGCTACAAGGACTCCATTACGTCGCGTGACATTTCCTCAAAGAGGACAGACACAGCAGCTAAGAAGGACACATGCCGGTCAACCAATGTGTCCGGAGCAGTAGCGGACTACCAAGGCTCGTTGGATCACAAAGGGGCATTTCCTTGTAAGGAGTGCTACTAAAGTTCACGACTAGGTATTCGAACCCCATACATATCAAGTAAGACACACGTACGCATGGCATACCGATATGTATAGATACATCGATGGCATCACAACATAACCATAAACATACAACCTTTATTTAAGAGGCTCGGAAGAGCCACACACGTAATATTACACATTAAGGTCTCTCGACCCATAATAGCAGTCATACAAATACAAGCCAGCGGAAGAATTATAAACTGTCTGGGTACATACAGGCAACTAGAAGGCACATGGCCTGACTATACTATAGAGCCGACGTAGGGCCAGATCGTAGCTGGGACACCAGCTACTCGTCGTCGTCGATGTCTACGAAGAACCCTCCAATAGGGTCATTAGCAACCTCTGCAACATTTATTAAGCAAACATGAGTACGAAGGTACTCAACAAGACTTTAGGAGAACTAACTACTCATGCAAGGTATCAAAAGGTATTGTGGGGTTTCAGGCGGAAAGCCAACATTTGACTCGTGGCTAGACAACTTGCATTTTTAAATTAGTTTTGACAACTTGATTTCTCGCACACGAGTCCACTAACACCACAACAATACACTATCGTGGAATCATTCCGTCTCCATACGGAAATGCCGTCCACGACACTCACACTTATCTTGACAATTTTATGAGTAGCCATTGAAGTTATCTATGAACACCATATGTCTCCAAGTAGTCCATATCCGCGGACGCGGCTATTCGAATAGATCATAACCCTGCAGGGGTGTACTTCGTCACACACGCTCTCGCCACTTATCGCCATGTGCACGTCATGCACCTCGGCAACCTTCAAGCGGAAGCCCAGCGAGGGAGTCGGCCACGACCGTTAACCACACTAGTACCTAGTCTAGGTTTATCGCCTATCTGAGAGTAACCCGTACGGAAGTCCGGCCGAAGTTTCCGCCACGGCCTCAAACGATGTGCGCAGGGTTCCCAAGCCCACCATCTGGGTGCCACTTGGTACACCGTGCCACTGCCTACCGCATCACGGTCCACCTCTCAGGTCAGCACCATGCACGGCTTCCAGCATTACTATAAACACCAGAAACTACTTGCAACTCCTGGACCGAGTACTACGCGATTAATAGGCCAAGCGGGGTCATATTTCAGGGCCCAGCATGTGATAGTATCTAGTCTTGGATTACATACAAGGAACTCAGTTCCTAAGGACGGATCCAATGAAACAACCCGCCATGTACTCCTACACAGCCTTTCACCGGTACCTTTACCAAATCAAGTTCAACACACAACCTTTGCTCACCGAACACATTCCACATTTCTGTTCATCTCCCAGATGACAGACCATACACAACTCTAAGCATAGCATGCATAGCAGGATAAGGCACATCATAGCTCAAGCAACTACCAGGTATGCTAGGTTGCAAGGTTCGGCTATTTACTGTGACAAGGTTAAGTCATGCAAAGGAAGTGGGTCCACTATCGTGGCAAAAGCAGTTGAAGCATTTGATCCTAATGCAATAAATAGGTGCAGGAGCAAGAACATAGGAGTTATCGGGATGATCAAAGGGGTTGCTTGCCTTGTTGCTCAGAGGAGGAACGATATCCGTCAGACGGATATTCGGTGGAATCCAGGGGTGCGGAGCCTACCGAAAAGAATGGCAACATTCAATAACAATCATATGCACTCAAAATGATGCATGAGCATGGCATGAGAATGCAAGGTGATAAGTTATTATTTTCAACATGTAATAGGTTTAGAGTTGATTTGAATCACATTCGAATAGCAATTCAAACGGGGTATTCTCGGATACCGGTTTAATTGATTCGACCTGATGCTCAGATCAACTTGGTGTTAACATGCATGAATGTCATGTTATGATACTGATTTGTAATTAGGGCAGTGTGTGATCATTGCATATATAATGGAATTTGAATATTTTTGCAAATTCCATTTATAAAGTGATTATAAGAATTGAATTATTCCTTATCCCACAATTTAGGGTTCTGTAACTTTTTCAAACATAGTTGAAAATAGCATAATCAGAATCCTTGAATTTTTTTGATACTTTTTCATATATAAATTATTTTCATTGGAGTTATAGATTAATTTCTATGATTTTTACAATTTTTAGCAATTTCCTGAATTAGTTTTATATTGGAAATTCTATTTATTGCATCAGGCTGACGTCAGCAGGTCAGGCGACCTGTTCAGGTCAAACCTGACAGGGGGGCCCCACTGGTCAGCCTCTCTGGGACTAATCCCGTGCTGACCAGCCCCTAATTGGGGTTAGACCAGGCGTGCGGCCCTCTGGCAGCGACTGAGGGCAGGGCGATTACGCCCTAATGGTCGGCCACGTCGACGCCCACCGGAGGGTGGTCGCCGGCGACCAGACCCGCGGCGGAGGGCTCGCCGGTGGCGACCTAGACGGCGATGCACAGCACCAAAATGCACGCGGTTGGCAGCTACAGCATGCTCGCGAAGTGGTCGATCTGGCAGGACCAACTGGGGAGGCTAGGGTCGCCGGAAGAGGCGTCGGCGACGAGCCGCAGCGGCGGCCGAAGCTCGGGCATCATCGGGGTCTTTGAATCAGAGGGATCTACGCTCGGTTCTTAGCTGCTACGGCATCTACGCGTCGTCCTGGAGCTGCTGGTGCCCTCGGAAGGACGAGCTGATCATCGGAGGGCTACCGGCGATGAGCGGCAGCGGCGGTCCTCGTCGGGCTCCGGTGGAACTAGGGCTAGAGGAGGGGACCGACGGGGGAAAACTTAGGGGAAACGACCGCATGCTCACAGGGAGTGCAGAGCAGAGCTTAGACGGCTCGGGGAAGGCCTGGGGGCGACGAATCGACAGGAGAGGTCCGGCGGCCGGAGGTGGAAGACGACGGCGTTGCGGGCGTTGCAGGGCTCGAGGAAGCTTCGGCTTCTGCAGAGATGACCAGGGCGATGAGGCGGAGCTAATGGCGTGCTCTGGGAGGGAAACCTATGGCCAGGGGCACGGGCCGCTCGAGCTCGAGCTCGGCTCTAATGGCGGCAGCAAGGAGGAGGAGGAGATCCGGGAGGAGGAGGAGAACCGAGGCGGGGAATGGATAGGGGAGGCTCTGGGGAGCTTATCCCCGTCGTCGCCAGCGCGAGGCGGCGGCCAGGCAGGCACGCAGGTGCGTGGCCGCGCCGGAGGGGGCGGCGGCCACCTGCTGCTGCCTACTGGCGCGAGGGAGGGGACGAGCGGGGAGATGGGCCGGGCCAGGCTTAGGCGACAGGTAAGGTTTCCCATTTTTTTTCTGTTTTGTTTTTTTCTGTTTTGCTAACTAGTGTTTTGCTAATTATTTCAGCTCCAAAACAAAAAGTAAAAACTATTTTAGACCTCCTGAAATATTTGTTATAATATCCCCACTCATTTCCAAGGTTTTCAACATTTTTGGAAATTTATAGATTCTGATTTCAAATTTTAAAGTTTGAAACCAGTGGCTTTTGCATTTATTTAAAATGCTTAAAGTGTCAAGAAAATAGTTTTCTCCAATGCTCATTTACTTTCATGATTTATCTGAAAGTTTGAACATTTCTTGAGGCCATTTTGGGTTCATTGATTTTGAACTAGTTTGAGATTTCCTTTAATTAAAATGGTGGCTAGGGTTTTGAGTATTTACTTTGCCACTTTGTTGTTTTTGTTGAAACTTCTTAGATGCAAATGCAATGAAGACATGAGCACAATGCTATCTTGCTTAAGGGTTAGGGATGTGACAACTCACCCCCACTCAAAAGAATCTCGTCCCAAGATTTAGAAGTCGTCGGGAATAACGCAGGATATTCGAGTCGGAGACGATCCTCTCTTTCCCAAGTTGCCTCCTTTTCAGAATGATTTGACCATTGAACTTTAAGAAACTTGAGGTTTCGATGTCGAGTGGTACGCTCAGCTTGATCAAGAATACGCACGGGGTATTCTCGGTAAGAAAGGTTATCTTGTAGATCAAGCGTTTCGTGGTCCACTTCACGGATAGGATCCGAGAAGCAAGGCCTGAGTTGCGAGACGTGGAAAACATCATGAACCTTGGAAAGATGCGGAGGAAGTTCCAACTGGTAGGCAACTTCTCCTCGTTTGGCAAGAATGCGAAAAGGACCAATGTAACGAGGAGCCAATTTGCCCTTGATACCGAATCGATGGGTACCCTTCAAAGGTGTAACCCGAAGGTAAGCCTTCTCGTCAACTTCAAAGGTCACAACCTTATGATGACGATCATATTGGCTCTTTTGACGAGACTGGTCTGTTTTCAACTTTTCACGAATAATGCGAACCTGCTCTTCTGCATCCTAGATCATATCCGGGCCAAAGAGTTGCCTCTCTCCGGTTTCTGACCAATTAAGAGGTGTTCGACATGTTCGTCCATAGAGAACTTCAAAAGGAGCTTTGCCCAAGCTTGATTGATAACTATTGTTATAAGCGAATTCGGCGAATGGAAGGCACTTCTCCCAATTCATACCGAACGAAATAACACAGGCTCGGAGCATATCTTCTAGGATTTGATTCACTCTTTCTACTTGACCACTTGATTGGGGATGGAAAGCAGTGCTAAAAGATAGGTGAGTCCCCATGGCATTCTGAAAACTTTCCCAGAAGCGAGAAGTAAAGATACTTCCACGGTCCGAGTTAATTTCCAGGGGAACACCATGAAGAGACACTATTCGGGAGATATATAACTTTGCTAGCTGGCTAGCTGTTATACTCTCACGAACAGGAAGAAAATGAGCCACTTTGGAAAGACGGTCAATGACCACAAAGATAGCATTATTTCCTTTCTTGGTCTTGGGAAATCCGGTAATGAAATCCATGCTAACCTTATCCCATTTCCATTCAGGAATAGCTAAAGGTTGAAGGGTGCCAGCAGGCCTTTGATGTTCTGCCTTAACTCGGCGACAAACGTCGCAATTAGCAATGAACTCAGCAATTTCTCTCTTCATCCTAGTCCACCAGAACATCTGGCGTAGGTCCTGATACATCTTAGTACTACCGGGATGAATGGTGAGAGGGGAATCATGAGCCTCCTTAAGGATTAACTGCCTTAGATGTGGGTTCTTAGGAACCACTAAACGATTCTGGAAGAACACCACACCTTGATCATTCATGGAAAATTCTTTAGCGTTTCCGCTAAAAATATTCTCCTTGATCCGTGATATACCCTTGTCACGCTTTTGGCCAGCTATAATTTGATCCTTAAGAGTAGGCTTCGCCACCAGGGTAGAAAGGAATCCTTGAGGAACAATATGAAGATTCAACTTCCGAAAGTCCTCATGGAGATGTGGTTGACCTTGTTGTAGCATCAAATTGTTACAATAGTATTTACGACTTAGTGCATCGGCTATAACATTGGCATTCCTCGGGGTGTAAGTTATCCCTAAGTCGTAATCCGAGATCAACTCAACCCACCGTCTTTGCCTGAGATTCAAATCCGGCTGGGTGAAGATATATTTCAGACTTTGGTGATCAGTGAATATTTCGCAACGATTACCCAAAAGGTAATGTCGCCAGGTTTTTAGTGCATGGACCACAGCTGCAAGCTCAAGGTCATGTGTGGGATAATTATCCTCATGTGGACGCAACTGTCGAGATGCGTATGCGATCACATGACGATCTTGCATGAGAATGCAACCTAATCCTTGTCGCGAGGCGTCGCAATAGATAACAAAGTCCTTAGAAAAATCTGGTGGTAGCAACACAGGTGCGGAAGTCAGGCGTCTTTTCAGTTCCTGAAAACTATGCTCACACTGTGGTGTCCACTCGAACTTTTTATCCTTCTTGAGGAGTTCAGTTAGAGGCTTTGCAACCTTGGAGAAATTCTCGACGAAGCGGCGACAATAGCTCGCTAGACCAAGAAAACTCCTAACTTGCTTAACCGATTCAGGTTGAGTCCAATCAAGGACAGCTTGAACTCTCTCGGGATTGACAGCAATACCCTTACCAGAGATTACATGGCCTAGATAGGTCACTTCTGGTAACCAGAATTCACATTTTGAAAATTTGGCATAAAGGCGATGCTCTCGAAGTTTCATCAATACCAGCCTTAGATGCTCGGCACGTTCTTGTTCATTCTTCGAGTAGATGAGAATATCATCGAGGTATACTACGACGAATTTATCCAAATACTCCATGAAGATTGAATTCATCAGCCGAGAGAAGGTGGCTGGGGCATTGGTTAAACCGAAGGACATAACGGTGTACTCATATTGGCCATAACGAGTAACAAAAGCCGTTTTTGGAATGTCCCCGTTCTTAATCTTGATTTGATGGTATCCCAACCTCAAATCCATTTTGGAGAAGACTGAGGATCCAGCGAGCTGATCATACAGGTCGTTGATCCTGGGGAGCGGATACTTGTTCTTAATGGTGACCAGGTTAACTGGTCGGTAATCTACAACCATCCGATCCGTTCCGTCTTTCTTCTTGACGAAGAGGATGGGACAAGCCCAAGGAGAAGAGCTAGGACGAATGAAACCCTTGCTCAAGGCCTCATCTAGTTTCTTCTTAAGTTCGGCTAGCTCTAGGGGTGCCATCTTATAAGGTCTTCTGGCTATTGGGACAGTTCCCGAAACAAGGTCTATCACAAACTCTACATCCCTGTCAGGTGGAATTCCTGGCAGTTCCTCTAGAAAAACATCCGGAAAGTCACGGACTACCGGAATGTCTTCAAGTTCCGGAAGAGGGTTGGCATTTAAGGAATAGAGCTGGCATTTGGCAACTCGAGTAGAGACATTTACTATCTCACCCGAGGGATGGGTAAGCTGGACATTTCTAGAGTGAGTATCAATCTTGGCATAGTGAGCTGACATCCAGTCCATGCCCAAGATGATATTAATATCCGAAGATTTCAATGCTATCAATGAGGCTAGAAAAACTAGCCTGTCTACTAGAATTTCATTATCATAGGTTATCCTAGAGGTTTGCCATTTACTACCAGGGGTTTGGACAACCAATGGGATTGGCATATCGCAAAATGACATGTTATGCAACTGTGCATAACTTTCTGAAATGAAGGAATGAGAAGACCCAGTGTCAAAGAGAACGGACGCTGGGTGATGATTAACAACAAGTGTACCCAGCATGACGTCGGGATCCTCTGCAGCTTCTTCTGCTGACACATAGTTCACACGGCCACGTGCAGGAGTAGGCTTCACATAAAAAGCTTTGCCCGACTTGGCTTGCCCGACGGACTTTCCGGGTTGCTTGGCACCCACATTCTGAGGACACTCACGGGAATAATGCCCTGGTTCTCCACACTTGTAGCATATCACCTGGTTGGCACGTGGTGCAGCATTGCTAGCTGGACCACCATAAGCTTTTGCTGGAGGGTTGGCCTGATTCGTCTGAGGCGCCACGTAGGATGGCCTCGGAGTGTATCTTGGCGGTAGAGAACTGTTTGGAACCCACAGCCTGCGTTTTGGAAACGCGGAACCAGAAGATGAGCCAAAGTCATGGGAGTGCTTCCTTGTGGCTTCGAAGTCAGAATGACCAGTCTCCGCACTGATCGCTTTGTTGACTAGGGCTTGAAAACTTGCACACTCATGGAGGCGCAGGTCTCGACGGAGCTCAGGGCTCAGACCCTTACGGAATCTTGCTTGCTTCTTGGCGTTAGTAGACACCTCCTCTGTTGCATAGCGGGCGAGGTTACCGAACTCGCGGCTATAGGCATCCACAGACAACTTGCCCTGAGTGAAGGCACAGAACTCCTCTCTCTTTCTGTCCATCAGGCCCTCTGGAATATGGTGCAGACGAAAAGCTGCACTGAAGTCCGCCCATGTGGCCACTGGTTCAGCAGGACGCATAGCTTCAAAATTCTCCCACCACAGATTGGCGGGTCCCTCCAGGAAATACGCCGCAAAGGTCACCTTGTCGGCCTCAAACACATTCGCCGAGCGAATCTTGCATGAGATGCTGCACAGCCAGTCATCAGCGTCGAGGGGATCGACGGAATGATGAAACTTTGGAGGATTCAGCTTCACAAAGTCATTGAGGGACACTGCAGCATTCCTAGGCTGTCGAGCCGTATTCTGCTCAATACGCTCTAGCAGTCGGTTGGTCTCCCTTTTGTTTCTTTCTGCCTCAAGCATCACTTCTACCAGAGAAGGTGGGTGAGGCATGTCTTCCTGCGACGCTTGACTACCCTCACCTTGCTCATGAGCAGGGGCACGGTTCAACCTGGTGAACACCATCCTGACAAACAAACTCATAGCTTAGACCAATATCATATCAATACTAGCTATGGATTAAGAATGTACTGAACACACGGAATGCGGAAATGAATATCCGAACAACATGGTAACAAGCAACTGCTATTTATACACCATGGTTCATACACACCCTTACATAGCTCAGTACAACCTTAACCGTAGAGCAACTGCTGAAATTGTGAAACTACTCATCAGAGGCATACAAGCATCCTATACATTATTTATCTAGGCCTCCGGAATTCATTTCACATTACTACCATACTTCACAAGTCACGTAGGACTATGAACGTACGGCTACTAACATACTATCTTTCCGCTCACAGCTCAGACATCCGCATAGAACATCTCATAGAGATTACCTCCATGACCTGGAAGCTCAACCTGCGGATCAGGAAACACTCTAGCCTGAGATCCCTGGGATCCATAAGGACACGGATGTGGCCTTGGTCCCCTGACTGGTGGTAAGAGGGGTCTCCGAAGAGGTGTGACTCCTCCTATAGCTGGCCAGTCAACGTGAGCCGGAAGATGGGTCCTAACAGGGTTCAGCATCTCCATCTCTCCATACCCTGTCTGGACTACCGGTGCCAGTTGCGTCAAAGCTGTCCACAGACGGGCACGGGTAGCATAAAGCTCCATGCGAAGAGCACGAGCATCCTTGTCTCTGTTCTCTAGCATCTCAACAGTGGACTGCAGAAGTGGATCCTCCATAGAAGAATCAAAATAGACTCCACTGAGGTATCCCTCTTCACCAGGCTGAGAGGCCGGAACATAGCAGAACTCTGAATTCTGCAGCAGTGCATGTCTCGCTCTCATAATGGTCAGCATTGAATAGGCAGCATCTTGTACTGCCATGTCAACAGTGACTCCCAACCCATAGGACCAATGGATTGGCTTCTCCGCTCCAGGGTAGTCTGGAAATACCCTAACAGTGCAGATGTACTGGCTGTGGTTGAAGTCTCGGTACTGTTCCTCCACTGTGTACTCGGGGTACCAGCGGTAACCGCACACCGACATCACCCTGACCAGCATGGCCGTATGACCTGGCACATCAATGCACCTGGTCAGACGTACCACCTGACGAGAAGGACGGCCAGGCATATGTAAATAGATAGTAATGCAAAAGCATTAGAGGTGTGAATGCAAAATTGGGCAGCATAACGGCTGTAAATGCTCAAAACAAATTTGAGACAACCCAAAAAGGAATAGCGTAACCACTCAAATATCAAGTTCAACTCTCTGGTCACCAAACGTACTTCCTGCTTCCTAGGAGTAAAACAAACCCAATATCTCTCAACCCGTAGTCCTATAAGCTATCGATCGGAAACACGAGCCTAGGAGAAGATGAGTAACCTAGTCCTTAATTCCCGCAGAAAAGACGAGGATGACCAGAATAGAATATCTTGAGAGGAGAACAGGAGTGTTACGGTCCCTTCCACAAACAATTCCCTTATATATAACTAAAGCAATTCTAGACTCAACTTCGACCAGTTTGGCTTAGTAATCCTACAGTCAGTCAGGCTCTGATACCAACGCTGTCGGGACCCCGATCCTAAGCCATAGGAATCCAGCGTGTAACACATTGCATCTCTTTGTGGTCTCACGCACGGTTAACTCCACGGCTGCAGCCTTACCTTAGCCGGGACCGTTTGCGTCTTTTGACTCACGTATGTGATAGGTGTCGCTAGCAATCCAATGTCAAAGAACCCGGATCGACATGTCTAGTCATAAACCAAAGTGGCAGTTCCGCACAAGAACAGGCATACATGACCCAACAAAGCAGGTGTCGGTCATCAGCGAACGTAGACGAGTCGTAGCAAGCTACAAGGACTCCATTACATCGCGTGACATTTCCCCAAAGAGGACAGACACAGCAGCTAAGAAGGACACATGCCGGTCAACCAATGTGTCCGGAGCAGTAGCGGACTACCAAGGCTCGTTGGATCACAAAGGGGAATTTCCTTGTAAGGAGTGCTACTAAAGTTCACGACTAGGTATTCGAACCCCATACATATCAAGTAAGACACACGTACGCATGGCATACCGATATGTATAGATACATCGATGGCATCACAACATAACCATAAACATACAACCTTTATTTAAGAGGCTCGGAAGAGCCACACACGTAATATTACACATTAAGGTCTCTCGACCCATAATAGCAGTCATACAAATACAAGCCAGCGGAAGAATTATAAACTGTCTGGGTACATACAGGCAACTAGAAGGCACATGGCCTGACTATACTACAGAGCCGACGTAGGGCCAGATCGTAGCTGGGACACCAGCTACTCGTCGTCGTCGATGTCTACGAAGAACCCTCCAATAGGGTCATTAGCAACCTCTGCAACATTTATTAAGCAAACATGAGTACGAAGGTACTCAACAAGACTTTAGGAGAACTAACTACTCATGCAAGGTATCAAAAGGTATTGTGGGGTTTCAGGCGGAAAGCCAACATTTGACTCGTGGCTAGACAACTTGCATTTTTAAATTAGTTTTGACAACTTGATTTCTCGCACACGAGTCCACTAACACCACAACAATACACTATCGTGGAATCATTCCGTCTCCATACGGAAATGCCGTCCACGACATTCACACTTATCTTGACAATTTTATGAGTAGCCATTGAAGTTATCTATGAACAACATATGTCTCCAAGTAGTCCATATCCGCGGACGCGGCTATTCGAATAGATCATAACCCTGCAGGGGTGTACTTCGTCACACACTCTCTCGCCACTTATCTCCATGTGCACGTCATGCACCTTGGCAACCTTCAAGCGGAAGCCCAGCGAGGGAGTCGGCCACGACCGTTAACCACACTAGTACCTAGTCCAGGTTTATCGCCTATCTGAGAGTAACCCGTACGGAAGTCCGGCCGAGGTTTCCGCCACGGCCTCAAACGATGTGCGCAGGGTTCCCAAGCCCACCATCCGGGTGCCACTTGGTACACCGTGCCACTGCCTACCGCATCACGGTCCACCTCTCAGGTCAGCACCATGCACGGCCTCCAGCATTACTATAAACACCAGAAACTACTTGCAACTCCTGGACCGAGTACTACGCGATTAATAGGCCAAGCGGGGTCATATTTCAGGGCCCAGCATGTGGTAGTATCTAGTCTTGGATTACATACACGGAACTCAGTTCCTAAGGACGGTTCCAATGAAACAACCCGCCATGTACTCCTACACAGCCTTTCACCGGTACCTTTACCAAATCAAGTTCAACACACAACCTTTGCTCACCGAACACATTCCACATTTCTGTTCATCTCCCAGATGACAGACCATACACAACTCTAAGCATAGCATGCATAGCAGGATAAGGCACATCATAGCTCAAGCAACTACCAGGTATGCTAGGTTGCAAGGTTCGACTATTTACTGTGACAAGGTTAAGTCATGCAAAGGAAGTGGGTCCACTATCATGGCAAAAGCAGTTGAAGCATTTGATCCTAATGCAATAAATAGGTGCAGGAGCAAGAACATAGGAGTTATCGGGATGATCAAAGGGGTTGCTTGCCTTGTTGCTCAGAGGAGGAACGATATCCGTCAGACGGATATTCGGTGGAATCCAGGGGTGCGGAGCCTACCGAAAAGAATGGCAACATTCAATAACAATCATATGCACTCAAAATGATGCATGAGCATGGCATGAGAATGCAAGGTGATAAGTTATTATTTTCAACATGTAATAGGTTTAGAGTTGATTTGAATCACATTCGAATAGCAATTCAAACGGGGTATTCTCGGATACCGGTTTAATTGATTCGACCTGATGCTCAGATCAACTTGGTGTTAACATGCATGAATGTCATGTTATGATACTGATTTGTAATTAGGGCAGTGTGTGATCATTGCATATATAATGGAATTTGAATATTTTTGCAAATTCCATTTATAAAGTGATTATAAGAATTGAATTATTCCTTATTCCACAATTTAGAGTTCTGTAACTTTTCCAAACATAGTTGAAAATAGCATAATCAGAATCCTTGAATTTTTCTGATACTTTTTCATATATAAATTATTTTCATTGGAGTTACAGATTAATTTCTATGATTTTTACAATTTTTAGCAATTTCCTGAATTAGTTTTATATTGGAAATTCTATTTATTGCATCAGGCTGACGTCAGCAGGTCAGCCGACCTGTTCAGGTCAAACCTGACAGGGGGCCCCACTGGTCAGCCTCTCTGGGACTAATCCCGCGCTGACCAGCCCCTAATTGGGGTTTGACCAGGCGTGGGGCCCTCTGGCAGCGACTGAGGGGAGGGCGATTATGCCCTAATGGTCGGCCACGTCGACGCCCACCGGAGGGTGGTCGCCGGCGACCAGACCCGCGGCGGAGGGCTCGCCGGAGGCGACCTAGACGGCGCTGCACAGCACCAAAACGCATGCGGTTGGCAGCTACAGCATGCTCGCAAAGTGGCCGATCTGGCAGGACCAACTAGGGAGGCTAGGGTCGCCGGAAGAGGCGTCGGCGACTAGCCGGAGCGGCGGCCGAAGCTCGGGCATCATCGGGGTCTTTGAATCAGAGGGATCTACGCTCGGTTCTAAGCTGCTACGGCATCTACGCGTCGTCCTGGAGCAGCTGGTGCCCTCGGAAGGACGAGCTGATCATCGGAGGGCTAGCGGCGACGAGCGGCAGCGGCGGTCCTCGTGGGGCTCCGGTGGAACTAGGGCTAGAGGAGGGGATCGACGGGGGAAAACTTAGGGGAAACGACCGCATGCTCACGGGGTGTGCAGAGCAGAGCTTAGACGGCTCGGGGAAGGCCTGGGGGCGACGAATCGACGGGAGAGGTCCGGCGGCCGGAGGTGGAAGACGACGGCGTTGCGGGCGTTGCAGGGCTCGAGGAAGCTTCGGCTTCTGCAGAGATGACCAGCGCGACGAGGCGGAGCTAATGGCGTGCTCTGGGAGGGAAACCTATGGCCAGGGGCACGGGCCGCTCGAGCTCGAGCTCGGCTCTAATGGCGGCAGCAAGGAGGAGGAGATCCGGGAGGAGGAGGAGAACCGAGGCGGGGAATGGATAGGGGAGGCTCTGGGGAGCTTATCCCCGTCGTCGCCAGCACGAGGCGGCGGCCAGGCAGGCACGCAGGTGCGTGGCCGCGCCGGAGGGGGCGGCGGCCACCTCCTGCTGCCTACTGGCGCGAGGGAGGGGACGAGCGGGGAGATGGGCCGGGCCAGGCTTAGGCGACAGGTAAGGTTTCCCATTTTTTTCTGTTTTGTTTTTTTCTGTTTTGCTAACTAGTGTTTTGCTAATTATTTCAGCTCCAAAACAAAAAGTAAAAACTATTTTAGACCTCCTGAAATATTTGTTATAATATCCCCACTCATTTCCAAGGTTTTCAACATTTTTGGAAATTTATAGATTCTGATTTCAAATTTTAAAGTTTGAAACCAGTGGCTTTTGCATTTATTTAAAATGCTTAAAGTGTCAAGAAAATAGTTTTCTCCAATGCTCATTTACTTTCATGATTTATCTGAAAGTTTGAACATTTCTTGAGGCCATTTTGGGTTCATTGATTTTGAACTAGTTTGAGATTTCCTTTAATTAAAATGGTGGCTAGGGTTTTGAGTATTTCCTTTGCCACTTTGTTGTTTTTGTTGAAACTTCTTAGATGCAAATGCAAAGAAGACATGAGCACAATGCTATCTTGCTTAAGGGTTAGGGATGTGACAATATGCATGCTTGCCAATCTTGGCATTGATGAGCATGTGGATGCATGGAGCATATCCACAAGATCTCTTCTCATCTGCAGCAGTCCTCTTGACAGTCTCAACTATCAAGTCCATCACTCAGAACCAAGTGTGGGTGTCTAGATGATGCAACATTTTGATGGAATAACCTCTAATCATCTTGTCATCACCTGATTTGGACATCAAGGTGTGTCTCATGATAGTGTTCGTAGTGGGTATTCCTGCTTGCAAAAAGTAGACAGAGATAACTTTGTGAGACGACTGAGCCTTGTACATGTTGGCCATGGAGTTGTGATTCATCTTGAGCTGTGAATACACATTCAAGTATTCTTCACATGCTTTAGCAGCACCTGTGATAGTGTGCTATTCATCAATAGTGTCTTCATACCGATGACCCTCAGTCATCCAAACAATTCTTCCATCAGGATAGAAATGAGCGGTGGAATAGAAATGCATGATCATCTCATCATTCCATGCACTCATCTCCTTGCCAACAAAATCTTCAATATCAACCATCCTAAATTTTTCTATCACATGAGGAAAATAGTGTTCATTAGCCTTGATGTATTCCCAATCGACGTGTCTCATGTTGCCGACTCCAGGATTCTTGTCAAGCAGAACTGTCTCATAGAAATCTTGTTGTTCCCTTGTGTGAAAGCGGGGGTGAACAGTAGTTCTCCTTCTCATAGCATATGGATCAACAGATCTCCACTTCCTCAACCCTGCATCTTTCCTCTTCTTCATGTCCTCAGCAACTAGGTGAGATGCATCATCAGTTGGCACATGAGGTCTCACCTTCATAAGCATAGGGGCATCCTGATCTTCCTCAGCAGCAAAATTTCTGGACGCAGAGGCTTTGTTTTTCTCAGCTGCAGGAATATCCTTGGTAGTCCTCTTGGGAGCTACATGCTTCTTAGGAGCAGAAGACTTCTTGGGAGCAGAAGGCTTCTTTGTCATAACGTCACCATCAGCTTTGTCTTCTTTGGAGGAGGGACCTCAGCTGAATCTCTTCCTCATCATCAACTTCAGCAGTTTCTGCTCGTTCTTCATACATAGAGGTTTGCCTACCAATGACATGAATAGTTATCTTCCGGGCTCTCTTCACACCTGGCTTCTTGTTAAGCCTAGCTTTAGAAGGTTTAGCATACTCCTTCCCCACAGTCTTCCTGACTGTGGTATTCTCCTTCCACTTCTGGGGAGCAGATTCCTCAGGGATGAGATCAACATCTTCTTCATCAGAATTGAGCTTCCTTCTAGACCCAGTAGCTACCTTGGGCATGCCATGGGAGCTGGGAGGACCTGGGTCAGAAGGGGTCCTCTCAGGACTAGTGTATCAGTCAGTTTCATCATGGGGCTCACTGAAGTTGTTCTGACTATCCTCTGAACCTCACATCTTGCAAGACCAAGCACACAAGCACACTGGCAGACTGGCAGACATTCAGACCTTGTGAAAAGATATAGAAGAGGTTGAAAAGATCAGCATCAGAAAATTGGAGAAGTTTTGTCAAATTTGAACTCTGAAAAATTTAGTTTGAACTTTCAGCAAAATAGGATTTCGGTTCCACCGAGTAAGAAATATCGGAGCCATCGAGACACATGTTCTCTTTAACAGAATCTTGGCACCCTTGTCGGTTTCACCGAAAAGGAGAACTCGGTTCCACCGAGAACATTCTCAGTATCCCTAAAACCAAAACCGGTAAGACCGATTTATGCAACTCGGTGACACCGAGATTCAATCTTGCGGACAGCTAACCCTAATTTTTTTGATCTCTAATCTAAGGAATTTTTCTCTAGGATAGAACTTGTAGAAATCATGGGAAGATAATGTCAATGACTAATTGCGCAAGGAATCATATTTGAGCGCAAAAAGGAGATCAAATCCATACCCTAACTCGGCGTGGATTCTCTACAACGGTGACGACAGTGAAGAATCAGTCGGCGGCAAGGACCCTGGCGAAGGTGCATGGGAGAAACAAGTAGATGTCCGGGGACTAGGGTGGGACAACAAAGGGGTGCGACTTTCGGCGTTCGATGAAATTTTCAGTCGTCGGGCTCTGCTGGTATATATATCCCTTAGCTGTGGGTGACACCGAGATGTGATTTGTGGTGCCACTGAGTTCCACAACTGTCAGCTGACAATGAAACTCGGTGAGGCCAAAAAGCTAAACTCGGTTGCACCAAGATGATAAAACCTGGTCAACCCTAGGCTTCGGTGCGACCGAGATTTTGAGGTTGGTCACACCGAGATACAGTTTGGGAGGTTGTGGAATTCATCCCTTGTTGAGAAGAATCTCCGAGTTCTCCTCACATAGTGTCCCTAAAGTGATTGCTCAAATTTTGTGATGAAGCATGAATAGAATTTGAGACGAGAAAGCATATATAGATAGAGAAGGGTACTTAGGCATTCTTGTATATCCAATTGGCCAAAAGAAGTAGAAAGCCAAATAAAAACAATTGGATATCGTCGAATGAGCAAAATATGCTTACCAACATGCTCACACAATAGAATGTCAAACAAAACATGGTGAACATGCACAATCATTTTAGCATCTATCTAGCACTTTGGCGATGACGAAGTCATCTCTATATGAGTATATTGACTTAGGAGCCAAGTTGGAATACTTGATCATAGGTCATACTCATAATGCATTAATGTGTCCGCATCATTTATGAGACGCTTATACTCAGGTATTAGAGCAAAGCTCCCCCTAGATGTCACATCCCCCTAAGAGGGATAAACTAGCCTTGGGTTTTGTCGTAGAAGACTTCAAGTAGATGTAATAGTGGTGGATGCGTATTATTGATGAACATAATCTTGAGTTGGGAGCAATCCTTGTTGTTTCTTACTGTTCTCACCTACATGGGTTAGTCCCAAAGCAAAAGAACAAATTCAAGCATATCTATGGACATGGAGTGAAATACATGGGAGGTGATGTCCAAAGATGCATTAATTACCTTGTCCCTTGCTCACCTTTGAGGGAATGTGTGACTCGTTGAAGTAATGCATATGGTTGGAGTTGATTGCATATAATTTTTGCCAAAATGAATAAGAGTGAATTTCATTGGCGGAGTCCCCCCACAAGAACTTTCTAGTTCTTCCTCTTGGGGACCCACATCACCTTGATGGGGATCCTTGGAGTTGCGGTAGCACTAGATGAGGTAGTACTAGAAGTGTCCTTGGGAACCCACTCGACCTTGGCTTGGGGTTCTTCTTCAAATGAGTCAATCTCCTCTTGAAGCTTTCCCTTGCCCTTGTGTACTTGTGGTAGAAGGCCATCTTGAAAGCTTATTCCCTTGGGAGGAGTAGAATCATACTTCTCCTTTTGAGGAACAAATTTGGGAATGGGATATGGACCTTCTTCCCAAACATCTCCATTGACATTGAAGTAGCCAACACCTTGCTTCTTTCGATGTCCTCCTTGCTTGCGCACAATTTATTTGAATTGCTTACTCCCGGCAAGACTCTTGAAGACACCTCTCTCTATAATCCCTTTCAATAAATTGTTTTATTTCTCAAGTGTAACTTGGCTAATATAATCATTAGTGGAATCAAGAGGGCTACTAGCAACAATATCATTTGCTTTAGCATTGTTGTTACTAGATGAAGAAACTTTCTTGCCTTTGTTACTAGTGTTCTTAGGTTTAACTTGTGGAAAAAAAGTAGACAAGAGTAATCATTTGGCTAGATAAGAAGAACTCTTATTTCAAAAATCATCATTGATTGCTTTTAGAAACTCATGCTCTTGCTCTAAATTTAGCTTCTCGAAGCATAGCCTCTCATGAGTTGTTGCAAGCACTCTATGATCTTCTAGAATAGTTTCATCAGCTAACTTAAGAGTGTCGAATTCTTTAGTTAGTCGTTCAATCTCTTTCTTATCATCATCATTAGATTTCTCTTGACTAGCATGGATATTTTCAAGTTCATTTTCATTGTTACCACTAGTCTTATGAAGGACCAAGCCATCATCTCTGAACAAGTCATCCTAATCACTATCAAAGTCAAAGTAGTCGGGGTATGATACCTTGGGGCCTTTTGTTATGAAGCAGTTTCGAATTCCTTCATTTGGTGAATCAAATAAGTCGCCGGAGTTGGAGGAAACGAGTGCAATGCGGACAACACCTTCATCATGACTATAGTCGGAGTTGGAGTGCTAGCTTCTCTCGGATTGGTTGCCAGACTCAGAATCAGAAACCCATCCACCAACGTGAGCTTGATGTCTTCTTCTTGAACTGCTCTTTGTGTACTTGTCCTTCTTCGCCGATTCTTTGCCTCTCCGGGAGTGTCTTCGTTCATAATGATCTTCTCTATTCCTTCTCTCCGTGCGAGGTGACTCGTCTCTTGAGCTTCATTTTCTAGGTGAATATTCTCTTTGTTTGTGGGGAGCCGAGCACTCATTGGAATAGTGTCCGGGCTTTCCACATTGTAGTAGTTTCGGTCACGACTAGACGAACGCTTCTCATCATATGTTGATTTTGAGCTTCTCTCTTTGCTTCTACTCTTGTAGAACTTGTTGAATTTTCTGACCATGAGGTTAATCTCTTCATTGGTAACAAGGTTGTCACTTGAAGTAGTGGGAGTATCACTTGAAGCTTTGTAAGCACCGCTTGACTTGTTGTGCAACTCATCTTTGTCTTTGAGAGACATTTCATGAGCAGCAATACTTCCAATGACTTCAATTGGCTTGAGATCCTTGTAGTTTGGCATCATTTGGATTAATGTGCACACGGTGTCATATCTTCCATCCAAGCCTCTAAGTATCTTCTTGATGATAAATTTGTCAGTCATTTCTACACTTCCTAAGCCAACAATCTCATTTGTGATGAGAGCTAGCCTAGAATACATCTCAGCGACTCCTTCACCATCCTTCATCTTGAACTTGTCAAGCTGACTTTGAAGCACATCCAACTTAGATTCCCTCACAGAATCAGTTCCTTCGTGCATATCAATCAAAGTATCCCAAATTTCCTTTGCATTATCAAGGCGACTAATTTTGTTGAATTCTTCGGGACACAAGCAGTAGAACGGGATATCACAGGCTTGAGCATTGAATTGCAACATCTTTAGCTCATCCGTTGTCACATCAAGATCCCGTTCTTTTCCTTCTCCAAAAAATCATCTTGCACACCAACATGAACAATAGGCCAAACGACAAGATTATGACCAAGAATATGCATTTTCATGTTATGCTTCCAACTAGCAAAATTAGTGCCATCAAAATATGGACCTCTACGGTGATAATTTCCCTCACTAGACACCATACTCTCCTAGGTTGTGAAACCAATGCATTGAAGACCAAAGCTCTGATACCTGTTATAGGATCGAAAGTATGTCCAGGGGGGTGATTAGACTACTTGATAGGATAAAACTTAGGATTTTCCCAATTTTAAGTGTGGGCCACTTTTAGCAATTATGACTAGTCAAGTACACCCTACACATGCACATCTAAGAGTATAGCAGTGAAAAGTAAAACATGCAAGTGTAAAGTAGAGGGCAAGGTAGGGAGATCAAACGCAAATGTTGACATGGCGATTGTTGGTGTGGTTCCGATACATGGCACTGTCGTATGTCCATGTTTGTGGAGACTTCAACCCACAAAGGGTAATGGCTGCGAGAGTCTATGGAGGGTCCACCCACAAGGGGTCCACAAATAAGCGGCCTTGTCTATTCCACCACGGCTTCTGACCACACAGGACTAGCCTCACTCATGATAGATCTTCACGAAGTAGACGGTCTCCTTGCACTTACAAACATCTTGGTTCAACTCCACAACACGAAGTAGGATGCTCCCAAGCAACACCTAACCAATCTAGGAGGCAACACCCTCCAAAAGGTAATATATGAGGTAGAACAATCAACTCCTTGCTCTTGTGCTTCTAAAGATAGTCTCCTCAACACTGAATAACTCTCTCTCAGATTTGGCAGGGGTAGGAGAGATTGATTTTGTGGAAAGCAACTTGGGGAGGCTAGAGATGAAGTTTCAAATGGTTGGATTGGAATCTCTTGTTCTCAACACATGAGTAGGTGGGATCTGGCAAGTGTGTGTGTTTTCAGAGTGCTTACTATATGAATGTGAGCTAGGTGGAGGGGTATATATAGGCATCCCCCAAAATCCAACCATTACAACATCATTTCCCAACTCGACGACACCGAAAACAACCTTGGTGGTACCGAGTTGCACTAAATGTGGCAACTTTTGAGTTCTCGGTGAGACCAATATAGGAATCTTGGTGGTACCAATACGAGGACCTAGACCAATTTCCAAATATCGGTGACATCGATTTCAAACTTGGAAATTCCGATTCTTCAAATATTCTCAATAGAAAGTTGGTCATTGAATCTCGGTGGCACCGATAGGAACCTTGGTGGTACCAAGATGGTAGGGTTTGCCATAGGTTCTGTCAAGTGTAAAATTGGTAGGGCCAAATGAAAATTGTTGGTGGTACCGATTTTGCTGGTTTAGGTTGGACATATATATATTCATGGGAGAATGGTTAGTATTTTTTATGGCTACATCTAAGCACTTGAGAAACCAATTCATCATAATACCTCACCCCCTTTTAATTGTATTGGCTTTCCTATGGACTCAACGTGATTTCTCACAAAGTACAGAATTTATAGTCTTCTTGCTTGAAGCTTGAGCCAATCCTATTCCTTTATTGCATTAAGGGGCATATCCTCACAATCCTATAGCCAAGACATCTTTGAACTTTTTTGAAATATACTTGGATAAACTGATTAGTCCAATGATGCATATGTTGTTATTAATAACCAAAACCACCTTAGGGAGCAATTGTGCTTTGACATTGCCTTCCTATCTCTCTTCTTGAACTTGGAGTTCAATGGGTTGGGCATCTTCTTCTTTAGAAACGGCTTAAGAAATCTTGGTTTGTCCTCTCTCTTTTCATAGGGGCACTCATTTGAGAAGTGGTTGGTTTCTTCCCAACTGTAGCAACTCCTTACTTTCTTCTTTTCAAATCTTCGCTTGAATTTTCCTGCACTAAACTACTTCACAAAGGGAGTCGTGCCTTTATATGAGATCTCGTCATCCGAATCAACATTGTAACCTTCTTCATAATCATCATCTTCTTCTTATTCACTAGCATCATCATCCTTTACATGTTTGACCTTCAAGGCAAGGTTTGTCTTGGATTATGAGGAACCGTGCATGGCAAGGTGTCTTGTAGCATTGGCTTTGCACATAGTTGGAAGGTTGAAATTACATCTTGGGGAGACATGTCCTTGAATCCACGCTCTCTTCTTATGTCCCATACCATTTGATGGTGATATGGAGCAAGATCACTTAGCATTTTGTCCACAGGAAACTGTTTGGTCAAGTTGAATCCATCACGGCTCTTGTCATAATCATAAGACTCAATGTTGGCAGCAAGTGTCATCAATCGCTCAGGGAGATGCTCGGTGTTTTCACCTTTCTCCATGCAAAAATATTGTAATGCCCCTTTCACAATATCATATTGTGCTAGACGAAGAGAAGACGTTCCCGTATTGGTCATAACAATGATATCCCATAATTCCTTTACATTTGAGAGGTGAATGTAGTGCCTTTTCTGCTTGTCAGACATGCCCCTTATTATGAGCATGATTGTGGTGTCATTTAGGTGCTTGTCATATACTTCACTCGGTGTGAGATCCTTGGGGTTCACGGGGTTGTAACCTTTCTCTAAGATCTCCAAAATCTCATCCTTGGCAAACCTAAGATGATCCTGCATACCAACTCTCCACAAATAAAAATTGGCACTGTCATCAAGTAAAGGAGGGTTGCCCCCGGGTTTATACTTAGGTTTCTCCACTCTTGATTTTTCATATAACCATGGAACACCGGCATGGTCACCATCTTGAGGTTGTTGTCCCAAATTAGGATAGATCCATTAGGTTGCTTTATCACACCACCTGGTTTTTCAAGTGGTGGATTTCTTGCAACTAATGCATCCAACCTCATTTTTACCAAGGCCTCAACAGAAGCATCATCCTCCTCCTTTTGTTTGGCAAGGGCCCTTTCAAGATCCTCAAAGCCGAAGGATCTTCTCACATTCGAAGAGGATGGCCCTTTCTCAAGAGGAAGTGCAACAAAAGGGTTACCATCCTTATCCATCTTGCTCTAGGGAGGTTAAGACACAAGATTAGGGCACGAGGCTCTGATACCAATTGAAAGGATCGAAATGGGCCTAGAGGGGGGTGAATAGGTCCACTTACAAATTTTAATTGTTACTTAGCAATTTTAGGCAATAATGTGGAATATGAAATCTAGCCTAACCATTGAAAGGGTGACAAGGTGACAAGCATGATATACAAGTTAAGCAACTAAATACATAAAGAAACCATAATATGACACAAGTGACATACGTAAGGAGAGTAGTAACCACAAGTAAGGAGCTAGGGTTAGGAATAACGGCAACTCTGAGAGATGAGGATGTATCCCAATGTTCACTTCCTTGGAAGGATGTTACGACCATTTAGAGAGGTGGATGTTACCACGAAGGCACACCAACACCACGAAGGCTCACCCTATTCTCTCCTTGAGACAACACCACAAAGGCATTTCTCAACCACTAGTGGTAGGCCTTAAAGTGACCTCCGAACCCTCACAAACTTTTTGGGGGAAATCATAAAGGTTTGATTCCTCACCGAAGAACTCCTACCACCTAGAAGTCGGCAACCTCCAAGAGTAACAAGATCAAGGGAACTGCTCAAGATTTTCTCAAATCATGAATTTTTTTGGTTGAGAGGAGGGGAGCGAGATGATATTTTTTTATCAGAGGAACACTCAAGAATCCTCATTAACGCTCTTGGTATCTAGGATTTGGTGAACACAAGAGAGAGTAAGACAGAAAGGTATTCTTGGAATATTTTCAGTGTGTTGGACAACCTTCACCCAATGTGGGGGAAGGGTATATATAGTAGTAGTGTGAAAATGGCCGTTGGAAGTCACTTAAGCTGCACAGTTGCCAGACGTTCAAAAGACTCTGGTCTTCCGGACCGAAAGGAAGGACTCGACGTCCGACAGGTGTCGGTCTTGTGGCCACTTGACAGAGCGGGTCAGCACAACAGCAGAGGGAAGTTGGAACACAGGGTGCGAATGTATGGAGGACGTCAAACGTCCGTCGTAGAGTCGTCCGAAAGGGGTCGAGCGTCTGTCAGTTTGGCTGTGGTGAGGTGGCATCGGACTTCCGAGTACATACAGATGTTTGTAGGCCGGTCGACCATAAGGACAAGAAATCCAAGGATTCTTTGCTGGTGTGGTAGCTGTGGAACTTCGAGGACGCCGGACATCCGGAGATATATGACGCGCTGGACGTCCGAAGGCTGTCAGACGTGCAAACAACAGTAGAGGCCAAACAAACATCCGAGGTAAGAACTCAACCATGAGTTTTTTCATAGGTTTTTGAACAAGTCTATTACGAGAACTAGTGATCCCCTCTTAATAGTGGGGGATCCCTATACTCTAGAGTAAACCAAAAAGAGATAAATATTTTTGTCTTGTTTCATCGTACTTTGAGTATCGTGAATACGTAAGTCATGATCTGCATAAAAATATCTTGGGAACTAAACCTGAGATGCACTTGATAGAGATGATCAATTCCTTATATGTATCTTGTCAACAATATCTAAATATGTTTAAGGGGCATGATTGCACTTTCACTCACGGTGTGCTATCGATGATTGCAAAAGGAAGTCCCGTAAACAGAAAAATCATCCATGAAAACTACAACAGTCTTTTCAGAAAAGTCACAGAATATGACAGTCATACATCTTTGATAGGTAGTAGGTGCATTGCATAGACCAAAAGGAATACACCTATAAGCATAAGTTCCAAAAGGGAAAGTAAATGTAGTTTTCTCTTGGTCCTCTTTTGACACGAGTATTTGAGTGAATCTAGAATATCCATGAAGAAAGCAAAAGTGTGTGTGCTTAGATAATCTTTCTAATATTTGATCAATAAAAGGCAAGGGGTAATGATCCTTTCTAGTAGATTTATTCAATTTCCTAAAATCAATTACCATCCTATAGCCAATTAGTATCCTTTGTGGAATAGGTTCATTCTTATCATTAGGAACAATAGTTATACCACCTTTCTTAGGAACACAATGAACAAGACTTACCCATCTACTATCAGCAATAGGATCGATTATACATGCCTCCAGAAGTTTCAGAATTTCAATTCTCACCACCTCTTTCATCTTAGGGTTGAGACAACATTGATGATCGACAACTGGTTTAGCATCATGTTCCATATTAATCTTTTGCTGACAAGGAGTAGGGCATATGCCTTTAAGATCATCAAGATTATATCCAATAGCAGCCTTGTGCTTCTTTAGAGTTTTGAGTAATGATGGGGATATGTACCTAGGGTAGGGTCTTAGGCCTGACCTACATGCCCTACCCAAGGACACTACATTGGAGAACTTAAAGATTGCAAGGAAGACTCCCACTGAAATCACCATGGCGCATGAGTCACTCGACAGAACATCCACTCGGAGGTTTCTCCCTCCATTCGATAGCTGCCTTTCACTCGAAAGAACCAGAAGTCAGTCGATCGCAAAAGATCAGAAGCCACTCCAGGGAGACCAATAGGCAGGCTTTCGACTGACTGCCATAAGTAGCATTTATTACATATGTCATCAGTAACGTTCACCTTTATTACCACAATCGAACCCTTGGTTGCCGGGTATTCATGAGGGGCAGCACACTCTATATAAGCCACCCGTCCCCTGTGGCACAAGGGTTCACACCCCTTGTAACTCACACATTCCACATGACAGAAGCTCCCGAGCACTAAGATGTAGGGCTATTGCCTCCACGAGAGGGGCCTGAACTCATGCATCCGTGTGTATAATCTCGCCGTAGCTAGGACTCTTCCCTCTTCTTACGTACCCCTAACCTCTACTATCAGGCTCGTTCCCACGACAAGAAATATATTTTCTTCATGTTCTTAAAGGTTAGCACTAATAATAACATGATATATCTTCTTGTCATCAAGATAAGCTTATTTCAAAGTATCAGGTAAATACTTAAGCTCAAATACGGGATCTCCCTTGGGTGGAGGAGGATCACCGAAAATTTCAACTGGTAAATTGTGCTTAAGGAAAGGTTGCTGATCAAGGAGTATCCTATCTATTTCATTCCTTTCAGTCAAATGCATATCATTCTCATGGTCTATCAAATATTGTTCTAGTGCATCGGTAGGAGGTACAACAATAGAAGCAAGACCAATTGTTTCATCCTTACTAGTCAATCCTTTTTCATGTGGTTGTTTTCTAAACTTAGAGAAGTTAAACTCGTGAGAAATATCACCAAAGCTTACTTTAACCTTCCCTATAACACAATTAATTTCTGCATTAACCGTATTCAAGAATGCTCTACCAAATATGATGGGACAGTTGTTATCATGTTCTGCACCAAGTACTAAAAAATCAGTGGGGTACTTGACTTTTCCGCACAAGACTTCAACATCTCTAACAATCCCAAGTGGTAAAATAGTGTCACGGTTTGCAAGCTTAATAGTAACATCAATATCTTCAATTTCAGAGGGTGTTGTATCATGCATAATTTCTTGATATAATGTAAAAGGTATATCACTAATACTAGCACCAATATCACACATGTCATGATAGCAATAATCTCATATTTTAATTGAGATGACACGTGTGCCTACCATTGGTTTATTTTGATCTAGTTCACCTCGTTTGTTTCTAACAAGTTTCGCAATTCTAGCAGCTTCATCACATAGGTAAACAACCTGCCCACCAATATTATCGACTAAGAGATCTTTAACTATAGATACATAGGCTCAACATTTATTTATTCAGAAGGTGTAGGTGTTCTAACATAACTCTTATTAACCAATGTTGTAGGCTTAGAACATTCTCTAATCCGAAGAGGGAAATGAGGTTTCTCAATGTAAGTAGTAGGGAAAATTGAATCAACATGGTTAACAATTATTTATTCCTTCTTAATTCTGAAAGGTTCCTCGGGTAATTTTTCAGTGGAAGGATGATATTTGAACCACTTGTCCTTTGGAAGGTCAACATGAGTAGAAAAGAATTCCTAGAAAGAAGCTACTACCTTAGAGTCAAGGCCATATTTTTTTGACCAAACACTACAAGGGCAAAGCCCCCCTTGGCCACAGACCTTTATTATTATGAATTTACAATATGTACATGGTTACCTCGGTAAGCGAAAGAAAAGAAGAAGGAAAGGGATGAGGAGCCTAACCTAATGAGAGGGCTACATTTAAGGTGGTAAGAAAGAGATGCATTTAAGCAACTCTTCTTTAAACTTAGGCTTGATCCTGTGTGCCATATGGTGGTCAGTTATAAATCCTGACTCCCGCACAACAAATCTGGGCTAAACATTCTAGAAAACCTTGGCATTTCTCACAAGCCAAATGTTCCAATAGGCAATAACCACGATCTCGGAGAAAAAAAGGTGTTGAAAAGAGCTTTTAGCATGGGAGACTACAACTGCCATACCGTTTGTCACCCGAGTCAACTTGCAAATAGCTCCAAATTGTGGTGCTGAAGAGGCACATGAAGAACAAATGGTCCCTATCTTCTATGACTTGTGCATGGCAGATCCTACAATTAACACCATCATCCATTTGCCAATGTCTTCTTTCTACCATATCCTTGGTATTCAATATGTCCATGACCAGCATCCAAGCAAAAACCTTGATCTTCAAGGTGCAACAACTATCCCAAATTAAATTCAACAAAGGGTTAAAAGTTTTCTCCCAATGCACATGGGAATAGAAAGCCTTTGAGGTATAAGGTTTAGTTGTTTCCATCCATGAACAGACATCATTGTGGCTTGTACTGAGCTCAAAATCCCTTATGAAAGTTTGAAGTATGGACAGCTCCAAAAAGGCCCTCTCAGAGAGAGGCAAATTAAACCAGAGGGATAGATCATCAGTGTTCAATCCATCTTTGACCATTGTCGACGGATCCTTAACATATGAAAACAGTCTAGAGAATCTGTCTTTGAGAGGGATGACTGAGTTGACAATGCTCCATTTATCATGCCAAAAGAGGACAGTATCTCCTTGCTTGACTTGCACCCAAGTGACCTCCCTAAAATTGTCCAATAACTTGAGGATACTCCTCCACCAATATGACCGACATGGCTCAATACCCTGTGGTACTCTATAATGATAGTATGTGTTCTAGATTAGCTGAATCCAAGGCAGATCCATTCTATTAAAAAATTTGTTGGCATTTTTCAAAAGTAGAGCTGCATTTGGTAGTCCCAGGTTTAGAATACCCGGTCCACCCTTATTCTTAGGTCCGCAGATCAACTCCCAAGCAACAAGGGATGGTGAATCTTCCTTTCTATTCCTTCTCCAGAAACATTGCCTCTAAATCCTTTCCAACTGTTTGAGAATTCCTCGAGGGATAGAAATATTGCAGAGGATAAAGATTGGCAAATAGGTTAAAGAAGAATTCAGGTATTGCAGCCGTCCTCCTTGAGATAGGAAAGAAGAACTAGAAGACATCCTTCATTCCATGCATGAAACTAGAGGCATGAGGTGCTCCATCTTGGGAGGTGAGGTGCCAACCGACAGACCAAGATATGTAAAAGGCATAGCACCAACTTTACAGCCAAAGACCTAAGCAAGTCTCGTAGTTTCTTCCGTGGAAACATTGATGGCACCATTGATGATTTCTCAAAGTTAATGTGTAGACCTGTTGATCTAGTGAAAACCTGAAGCATCTATTTCAGAACCTTCAACTGTCCTTCCTCAGCAGGAAAACATTCAAAGTATCATGAGCATATTGGACAATAGGAAAATCCTTGTCATGGCATGAAATTGGCAACTGAATGTGTCCCTTGCCTAACATATCATTAACTACAGATTGGAGCAAATCTGCTGCTAGAACAAAGGGTAAAGGGGAGATGGAATCTCCTTGTCTTACACCAGCCTTGCAATGAAAATGCTTTCCAAGGACTCCATTAAGAAGAATGGAAGAGGACCCAGAGGTGATAAATTGATGAATCCATCCTCTCCATTTGCTGTTGAACCCTTTATACTTTAGTATATCCAAGATGACCTCATGTTCAATAGAGTCAAAAGCTTTTTCAAAATCCAGTTGAAGACTGAGAATGGGTCTTTTGTACGGATGGCATTGATGCAAGTACTCTAGGATCCAACCAATGCAATCCTGAATGGTTCTACTCTTGATAAATCCATACTGATTTTTATGAACACAGTTAAGAATGAAACCTTGCAATCTGTTAGTAGCCATCTTGGTTAGGAATTTAATACCCAAGCCTGTCAAAGAAATGGGCATATATTCCTCAACATACTCTGGTGAGGCTTCCTTAGGAATCAGGGTGAGGAATGAATTATTCAAACTTTCTAGATTTGCTTTCCCATCAAAAAGGTGATTAGCAAGTGCATAAAATTCATTTATAATGATATGCCAACACTTTTTAAGGAACAACCAATTGAAACCGTCTAGGCATGGTGCCTTGTCCACATGCATGCATTTGACCACCTGGTCCATTTCCTTCGGGGTGAAGGGTACAGTCAGCACATCTAATCCCTGCACCGACTTAATAAGATTAGGCAAATCAAAACCCATAATGATTCCTATAGTTGTGCCATTCGACCATTATATGAGGACCAAAGAATCCCCTCCATTTGACTATGCTCTAAAATCACTGTGCCATCAGCGAGGGTCAGGTTGGCAATATAATTCCGTCTATGTCTCTCAGAGGTCATGGCATGGAAGAACTTAGTATTCTCTTCCCCCACCTTGATGGATCTGATAGTACACCTCTTTTTCTAGTAAAGAAACTTCAAATGTAACAAATGTTGTAGGTGTGCCTTGACAATCTTTCTGAAATTAAATTCGTCCCTGAATAGGGATCTCAGCTCCTCCAAACTATCAATCCATACAATCACCTTATTACATTTGTCTATGACAATTTTCATCTTAGAAATGGCCAATTTCCAGTGCTTAAGATCATGTCTCAGGGTTTTAAGCTTGTGAGTGAGAACAGCTGTAGGTTGTGCCTTGTAAGAAGGCTTATTCAATGATTTGGCAACACAGTCCAAGAAACCCTCCACCTTGGTCCAATAATTTTCAAATCTGAAGATATTGGTTTTGGGTTTGAGGTGGTGATGACAACCACACGAGGGACATGATCAGAGGCAGTTTTGGCCAAAGGAAAAACTTTAGTCAGGGGGTAACATGTGATCCAGTTGGTAGAAGTAAAACACCAATCTAGTTGCTCTAGTAGGGGATTATCTTGCATATTATACTAAGTGTAGGATCTCCCTTCAATAGGCAGCTCAACTAGACCCAAATGCCCAGTGATTTCATTGAAGACGAGCATATCATTCATATCCCCACCTCATAGATTTCTGTTTTCATGGGATCTAATGAAATTGTAGTCTCCCAACAAAAGCCAATTCTCCTCAAAAGCAATGTCCAAATTATATAGCCACTAAACAAAAATGTCTCTTATTTCCCCCTGATATGGTCCATAAACATGGACTAATGTCCAAACATCAACACTCACTTTGTAGGTGAACTTGATTACCATTCTGAATGATTGTATCTCCACTAAATCACCATGGAGAATTGCGGAGATCCAGACCACCAAAAGACCCCTTGAAGCGCCATGAGAAGGGGCAAAAGCAAAATGATCATACTATTGTGGGAAGAAACACCAATTCTCCTTGAGTGTATACGAACCACACTTAGTTTCCTGGAAGCAGGACACGGCACATTGGCTCTCCTCCATTTTTTGATGTACGATTCTCTGCCTAGCCGGAGAATTCAGCCCTCGGACATTCCAACATAGCACATTCCAGTTTCTTTGCTTATGACTATTCATTAATAACCTAGGTAAGTAGCAACTATGAGCCAGTTACACAGTAACAAGTGACACACACACACACGCCAAAAGATAACATGTCACGAAATAGTACTCACACAAGCTTACAAGACAACACAATAAGACATAATTTTCGACCACAGAGACAAAGAAAACATATAAACGCAGACTTATGGGCACGCCAAACCCGTTGGAGAGTAGTTAGATTAATCATCAGCAACCACATCCGGCTTGGTTGCAGGGGCAGCCATAAGCGGCTCCATCGAAAGCTTGCTTTCCTCGATTCCAAGATCATGACCAATCACTTGAAGCACCTTGATTGGTGTGGGGGTGGGACATCTGCCTCCTTATGCTCTGGTCTTGAAGTGTTGGTATCCTAGATATGCCTACTACATGACTTCTTCTTCTTTGGCTCCGATGCTAGCTCAAGAACCACATGCTTGAAGCCGTCCCTCCGAACCGATCCTCTGGTGCATCTGCGTACTTGTGATTCCACGAAAGGAGTTTCCATAAAATATTTAACACGATGAAAAGTAAGCTTTATACATGATTCTTTACCGTCAAAGAGCTCCCAATCTTCAGCGTTGTATTTAATATTTTCCAGAAGATTCCATCTGGATTCAATAGTCTCCTTCATATAGGAACAGAGAGCACAAGCATCGAGTAAGGTTTTATCATCATGAGAAAGTCGAGCATATAAATTCTGTATAATCAATTCCCTTGAGAGCTCGTGGTTGGGGCAAGTGTGCATCATAGATTTAATACTCCCCCAAGCTTGAGCGATGCTTTATCCTTCACAAGGCTAGAAATTCTGCATAAAATTCTGATCATGATCAATTAGATGCATAGTATAAAACTTCTCATGAAATTCCAGCTTCAAGTGATTCGAATCCCATGATCCAATATCATTGAATAACCTGTACCACATTAGTGCTTTTCCCTCTAAAGATAAAGGGAAAACCTTCTTCTTAACTTTGTATTCGAGTAGACCAGAAAGCTTATAGTGTCCACATATCTCATCGACATATATCAAATGGTAATCAGGATGAGTTGAACCGTTACAAGGATTAGCGAGCAATTTCTCTACCATACCCGAAGGAATCTCATAGTAAATATTTTCAGTAGGTTCACCAGGTTGAGGAAAATTTTCCTCAACTTCCATTCGAGGCGAAGATGCCCCCAACAAGGCACTCAAAGGGTGACTGTTCATAGCGATAAGCAACAGTAAATTTCAGCATGTACTAAAAGTGTTTTCTTACCAATTTCTACTTACCAAAGGCGCTTCAGTCCCTGGCAACAGCGTTAGAAAAGAGTCTTAATGACCCACAAGTACAGGGAAACAATGATAGTCCTTTCAATAAGTAAGGGTGTCAAACCCAATGAGGAGGAGAAGGAAATGATAAGTAGTTTTCCGCAAGGGATTCTCTGCAAGTGTTGGAAGTAACAGTGATAGATACTTTTCTAGCAAGATAATTCATAACAAGTGACAAGTAAGAATAGTATAAAAGGTGCAGCAAGGTAGCCTAATCATTTTTATAGCAAAGGATAGGCCTGAAAGTTCTCTTATATAAAGCAAGCAATCCCAAGGACACATGGGAATTTTTATCTAGTCATGTTCAACATATTAAGTTGATCCGCGTTTTCTACTTTGATGATTTGATATGTGGGTGGACAGTGCTAAGGTTCTGTTCTTACTTGAAATAATAACCTACTTCTTATTACACCGTCTCACAAGAATCCGCAACTACGAAAGAAGAATTAAGAATAGTCCAACCATGGCATGAAATTTGTGGATCCAAATCAGCCCCTTATGAAGCAACACATAAAATGGGGTTTAAGCTTCTATCGTTCTCGCAACCCATCATCTATTTGTTACTCTACAATGACTTCCCTTAGGCCCATAACATGGTTAAGTGTCATGTAGTTGATGTTCACATTACGCCACTAAGAGAAGTAACAATATCCATATCATCAAAATATCAAACTTATACCAATATTACAAGATTACTTATAACAAGACTTCTCCCATGTCCTCAGGAACAATAATTACTACTCACACATCATTAACATGTTCAATATTAGAGGTTTAATAATAATAATTAAGTATCTGAACATAATATCTTCCACCGAGTAATCCAATAAGCATCAACTACAAGATGTAATCAACACACCTAGTAACCCAGAGGTACCAATTTTAGGTTTTGAGACAAATTTTGAATACACGTGATGAACTAGGTTTGGAGATGAGATGGTGCTTGTGAATATGTTGATGAAGATTGGCCCTCCCATGAAGGAGGAACCATTGGGATGACGATGGCTTCGATTTCCCCCTCGTGGAGGGGAATTCCCCGGCCATAATCTTTATGCGGGAGAGGAAAACGGCCTGTGCCTAGGTTTCCGCCTCAAGATGGTCTCTCTTTGCCCTGAAAGATAATTTATGATTTATTCTAGGGTAAAACACACCATATAGGAGAAGATGGTCACTAGAGGGTCAGCTGGGGCCCCACAAGCCATTAGGGTGCGGCTAGGGGGCGCCCTGTTGGCTTGTGCCCAGGTGGTGGCCCTTCTCCGTTATTTTTTTGGACCAGAAAATTCTTAAATGTTCTAGAAAAATTCTCGGTAAAGTTTCAAGTCATTTGGATCAAGTTGATTTTTCCGCCTTTTTCTCGGTTTCCCCGTGCAGAATTCTAGTTTACACATATTTCCCTCTGAGTGATGTACCTTGCATATTCAGAGAGAAAAGACATAAGAATTGTATTATAATAATGGATAATAGACAATATCAATACAAGTATCAATAGTAATTCATGATGCGAAATGAGCGTATCAAATGTCTCCCCCTAATTACATGCCTACACCTAGACAAGACATGAAATAAATGTTTGCATGTGTGCACATAATGTTATCATGTTGCAAGATACTAAGTTCACGCCTAAGTTGACAGAACGTACCTTCATCCATTGTTTTGGTGAAGATGTCGGCAATTTGCATATCCCTACCTACATGAGCAATATCAGTGTCACCCTTTTGCACATGGTCTCTTAAGAAGTGATACCGAATGTCAATGTGCTTGGTGCGAGGGTGATCCATAGGGTTTTCAGCAATATTGATGGCACTTTAATTGTCGCATAGAAGAGGCACATGTCTGTACATATACCATAGTCCTCTAAAGTTTGCCTCATCCATAGAAATTGAGTTGCACAACTTGCGGTTGCAATATACTCGGCATCGGCTATGGATAGGGAGACACAATTTTTCTTCTTGGAGGACCAAGTTAGCAAGGAGTGTCCAAGAAATTGACATGCCCTGGAGGTAGACTTCCTTCCTTCCTTGTATCCTGATACGTCTCCAATGTATCTATATTTTTTGATTGTTCCATGTTGTTATATTATCATTCTTGTACGTTTTGGAATCATTTTATAGCAACTTTATATCATTTTTTGGGACTAACTGATTGACATAGTGCCCAGTGCTAGTTGCTGTTTTTTTCTTGTTTTTAGTTCGCGGAAAATCAATATCAAACGGAGTCCAAATGTCATGAAAATTTTTGGATATTATTTTCTGCCCAAAAGACATCCACAAGACCAAGGAAGCCAACCAGAGGAGGCCCAGGTTGCCCACTAGGCACCAGGGCACGCGTGCCGCCCTAGCGCGTCCTGGTACCTAGTGGGCACCTCGTGGCCCATCTTGGCATGATTCCAACGCCAAAAATTCCTATAAATATAGGAACCTCCAGAAATAACCCTAGATGAGAAGTTCCTCTGCAGCAAGCCTCTCTAGCCACGAAAAACCAATATGGAGACATTTGAGTACCCTCACTGCGTTGGGTATTAACCGGTGAGCATTGTCTCAAGTTGGACGATTATTTTACCATGGCATATATGTGCCATGTCAGGAAACCATGCCAAGTTTCATGATTTTAGGGTGAGTTCTCGATTTAATGGGATTTATAGACCAAGATTCTCAATGTTTCACGATGACGAAACCTATGTAATTCATTCCCATGCCTTCAATGCGACCTAAACATGCACCCAAGGACACATGTACTATTTTTGTAGCCATTTTTGTGGACTCGGGCATGTATTAGTAGTTCAGATTTGAATTGAAAAAAATACAAGGCGAGAAGAGGAAAAAATTAATTATTATTTCGCCCACAGGGGGGCAAGTTTCCCTATCAGAACCATGAGGGTTCTTGCGGTACGCTCTGGTTTGTAAGGGGTTTGTAACAAAGGTTGGCCCAAATTGGATAATTCTTTTACCACGACATATATGTGCCAGGTTGTGACACCATACCAAGTTTCAGGATTTTCTGGTGAGTTTTGGATTTACGGGGACATAAAAACCGAGATTCCCAGTGTTTGAGGACGAGCTAGATATCGATAGAGTTGTAATCCATTCCCATTCCTTGCATGAGATTTAAACATGCACCCAAGGACACATGTACGATTTTTCTAGGCATTTTAATGCACCGAAGCATGTATTTGTAGTTCAAATTTGAATTATGGACATTAAATGCCTAGAAAACTCAATTAATGTATAAAAAGGCCAAATGAACCCTGAATAATTTCAAATTCCAGAATGTAATGTTGTCCCATGTTGCTTGTAGAAAAAAGTACAATGCGAGAAGAGGGAGCGGTTATCATTTCGCCCAAAAGGTGGACACGTTTCCCTATAGGAACCATGAGGATTCTTTAGAGAGAAGCTCCACTTTGTTCTTGTAATCAAGCTTGCCCCAAAATGGACAACTTTTTTTCCACGGCATATACGTGCCATGTCGTGACACCAAGCCAAGTTTCACAATTTTCGGATGAGTTTCGGATTCACGACGATTTAAAAACTGAGAATATTAGTGTTTGAGGGCAAGCGAGACGCCGAGACGGTTGTATTTCATTCCCATTCTTTGCATGGGACCTAAGCATGCACCCAAGGACACATGCACGATTTTTTAGGCTATTTAATGCAGTAGAGCATGTATTTGTAGTTCAAATTTGAACTATGGACATTAAATGCCTAGAAAACTCAATTAATGTATAAAAAGGCCAAACGAACCCTGAATAATTTCAAAATTTAGCACGAATCGCATGTTGTCCCATGTTGCCTGTAGAAAAAAAATACAATACGAGAAGAGGCAACAATTACTAATTTGCCCACAAGGGTGTCACATTTCCCTATCGGAACCACGAGGGTTCTTGTGATAAGCTCCAGTATGTAAGAGGTTTGTAATAAAGATTGGCTCAAATTGGACAATTCTTTTACCATGACATATATGTAGCATGTTGTGACACCATACCAAGTTTCATTATTTTCTCGTGAGTTTTGGGTTCACGAGGACATAAAAACCGAGATTCTGAGTGTTTGAGGCCGAGCCAGGACACCGGTATGGTTGTAATCCATTCCCATTGCTTCCATGGGACTTAAACATGCACCCAAGGACACATGTACAATCTTTTTAGACATTTTAATTCACCATAGCTTGTATTTGTAGTTTGGATTTGAATTATGGACATTAAATTCCTAGAAAACTTCACTAATCTATAAAAAAGGCCCAATGAACCGTGAATAATTTCAAATTTCAGCATGGATATCCTGTTGTCGCATGTTGCCTCTATAAAAAAATACAAGGCGAGAAGAGGCAACGATTATTGTTTCGCCCACAAGGTGGACACATTTCCCTATTGAAACCACGAGGCTTCTTGAGAGAGAAGCTCCGGTTTGTAAGATGCTTGTAATAAAGCTTGGCCCCAAATGGACAATTTTTTTCCATGACAGATATGTGCCATGTCGTGACACCATGCCAAGTTTCGTGATTTTCGGATGAGTTTTGGATTTATGGGGATTTGAAAATAGAGATTCTCAATGTTCGAGGCCGAGCGAGGCACCGAGACGGCTGTGTTTCATTCCCATTGTTTGCATGGGATCTAAACAAGCATCGAAGGGCAGATGTGTGATTTTTGTAGCCATTTCGATGCACTGGAGCAAGTATTTATAGTTTAAATTTGAATTATGCACATTAAAATAATGCTTAGAAAACTTAATTATAATGTACAAAAAAGACCAAACATACCGTGAATATTTATAGCGGTTCTGATCAACTGTCTAGCACCCGTGGGTAAGCACTATGCGCACGCGTCGTGCTAGCTCACGTTTCCTTCTTTACTAAGTTTTCCATATTATTGGTGTTATATATCCAAACATGCTACCATTTCCGGCCACCCCTCACATCGTTTTCCCGCCTCTTCTCGCATCGGTTCCCCGCTACTAGTGTCAATGCTTGATACGTCCCAAACGTATCTATAATTTTTTCTTGTTGCATGCAAGTTTTGGGTGATATTGCTATGTGTTTTGTACACTTTCATACCTTTTTCAACATATTTGGACTAACCTACTAGCTCAGTGCACCCAGTGTCAGTTTCTGTCAGCGGATGTGTGTGAATTGCATGTTTATACCCATATTTAGAGTGCCCGAAAAATTTGACAGAAAATATATAAAAAATCAGCGTTCCAGAAGACTCCAGACGCCCGAAGGAGAGCCAGAGGGGGCCACCCCCATCCAGGCGGCCACCTGGCGCGGCCTAGGGGAGGCCGCGCCACCCCGCCTGTGCGAGTGGTACCTCCCCTCGTGCCCCCCTTTGGCCCTATTTTTACCCCCATGGAGGAAACCCTGATTCTAGAACCCTTTTCTCCAGAAGCAATTCCGATCTCTGCCGCCATCGCCAACAAGTTTCGGGGAACCCGAATTCCTGTGCCGGCACCCAGCCGAGACGGGGAAGTGCCCCCGAATTCATCTCCATCGACGTTGCTTCCTCCATCCATGAAGCGGGAGTAGTTTCTCATCGGGGCTGAGGTCTTCTAAAGTAGCTATGTGGTTAATTATCTCTCCCATGATTTGATCTTGATTGTGATTGTCGGTGAAAGGATCGACACGTATGGGGGCTTCAATGGTCCCCTTTTGCTGGTTTGGCAGGGAGAGGGGTCGCGGCAAGAGCAGAACCTACAGTCTAGGCCCAGCAAGGTCGTTTTTTACCCAGTTTGGGCCGCGTTGTGCGTAAAACCCTACTCCTACATGTGTTTAGTTAATCGTTTTAGTTTACTGTAGATCTGTCGCTCTTATAGCCTTTCGATTGGTCAAAAACCCAAAAGTCCCTCTTTCTGAGCCTCGGGCCTCCTTTTATAGGCGAAGGGGTCACCAAAGTGGCTCAGTGGGTGAACGGTGGTTCACAAGTGGAACAACGCCGACCGACAGCCACAGTGTTACTGTGGTGCATTAAATGCTTCGACAGACTTCCTTGACCTCCTCAGGAGGGGTTGGACACGTACCCACACGTGGCAACTTCGGGGTGTTCCGCTGGCGTGCGGGTGGACGCGTGGTACATGCATCGGTGGTGGTATGTTCGTCAGTGGAGGCGTTCATAGGACGCGAAGGCGCCCTAGGCCCGTGCCTCTCCTCGGGCCTTCTCTTCTTCCCCAGCAAGGGTTACCTCGCCGGGGCTCTTCTTGTTCCTCTCGACGGGGAGGCGATGGCCTGCCGAGGCCTTGTCAATCTTCCCGGCAAGGATGGCTTGCCGGGGCTCAGTCCTCCTTATTTGGCGGGAGGGTCTCGCCTTGGTATTGTCCATCTCCCCTCAGTAGGGGGCTCCTGTCGGGGTCTCTTCTTCATTCCCAGCAAGCGAGTGCTTGCCGGGGGCTTGCAATCTGTACTTGGCGGCTTCTGAGTTTCGCTTCCGCCCTAAGCTCTAGCGAGGCTCCTTGTCGCTCCAAAGGGGCTGCCGATGTTCGTGCACTAGTCTGGGGCACTGGAGACCCCATTCTTTAGTGCACCGATAGGAGCCCTCAGGCCTGGGCCACACACGCATGCGAGGCATTGTTGGGCCCCGCCAAAAGCGGTGCACGGACTCGCAGGCACCGGGCTTATCAAAATCGAGCCGTTACAGGCTTTCTTTCCCCACGCCGCGCATTGAAGGTGCGAAGTGGCATGGTGTGCGGCATGCGCACAGTGGCTCAGGCAGTCGTTTGCACATGGAGCTGTTAGTTGGGCAACCAAGGGCCGGTTTGCATTCCTCATAAAGGAAAAGAACGAGGGGCGTCGTTGCTTCCTTACTTTCCTGTTCCTCCAATCTCGCTGCTGCTGTCGTCTTCTTCCTTGAGACCGAGCCTCTGTTCCCCCCTTCTCCTTCGCATAGGTCGTCCCTCGTCAAAAGACAGAGTCTTTAGATTAGGACAACAATGCTTTGTAAGTGGTATCAAATGTGTCCAGACAAATGAATGAATAGATGCATCCTTTATTCGAATCTCATATTGCGTGATTATTCCTTTGCACTTTCCGTATGCTTGCCGGCTTGAATTATCCCGCCCCGAGTACTTAGAGGAGTGGATCCTCAAAACACTCAACAGAGGAGGTCGTCACCGGAAAGACTCCTTGCCGCACTCAGTGCAACCATGTAAATCGTCGAGCGCAGCTCGAGGCGAAATACGGTGCTACGTGTGGCGCTCCGCCTAATTACCATTGTAGCCAGACGGTCGTCGTGCACACCAGCCCAGGAAATCACTCTGGCATGCATGTTTACAACAAGTATCATGAACACAAGCATTTCTATTAATGAATATAAGAGTTTTACATGATGAACTACAAGGGTGATCGCAGCGGGAAAAACTCTATCTAAGGCAGCATGGTCCTGGTGCGGCTCCAATCCACAGGGATCTGAATCAGTTACGCTCCTAGCCCGTGAACGCTCCAGTTCCCCGCTGACGGACGACGGATCCTTATGTGAACCTGGCCATGTTAAAAGCCGTTGAGTACTTTTGAATGTACTTGTAAGGAAACCAAAACTAACATATACACTAAGCAAAGCAATCTATGGCATTCAAGCATGTATTTGTTATTAGAGCAATATTATTTATCATGGCATAGCTTACCTACCTCGTAGGACAAAGTATTATGATATATTAGGATTATCCAGCAAGATAACTACTGAAGTAAATATGATAAGGTAAAGCATATTAGGTAAATGATTTATCCTCAGAATATTCTCATGATCCAATCTGAATCTGATCCTGTCCAACTCATGTGGTCATCCGACCACTCATCTCATAGCCATCCCATGGCTAACATGTCATATACTGGACATCGTCCGATGTCTGCACAAGGCGAGTTCTTCCATCATTATCATCACTGTTACAGTTGACCACCTACAGAGGTCTGGATGGGCTGTCCAATACCGTGGACTTGGCTATTCTAATAAATTTGACACTCTGCAGAGGTTGCACACTTTACCCAGACTATGGAGCACTGACCCCGTGATCCCATTCGGGTGGACCAGTGTTGCTCCAACGAAACTTGTCTGACCCGTGACTCTTTAATCGTACAACTGGCATTCGTCCTCCCACGGAGTCCTACCCTGGGTGGCCCTATGTCCTCATGACACCTGCCACCGTCGTGGCCAAACTAAACTGTCCCAACCGGGGACGGGTAACCAAACAACTCAACTGGGCTCACAGGATTATCACCGCCTACCTGATCAGGGTAGCATGCGTGCATAACCCTCCCACTTTGGAGGTATCGGTGAAAGGTCATGCGATCAGCCCAAGTCACGGCCGTCCCATATCGGCAAATGTTGTTGCACGGATAAGCCCGGACAAGTGACTCGAGATCAACCCTCTATGTTTGGTTTTACAACATATTTATTATAGATGGTTGTTTATCAACAATAACTTAACATGATGGTAATTGTGTATGAAATAGCAACGGTAGAAACACCACAACATATCTGTATATCATAAGTCATTACTATGACAGAATGTAAATGCCAAACTATTACTTTACAAGTTCTAGCTGTAAGTTAGACCCTCAGAACCCTTGCATAAAACCGACAAATAAACCGGTAGCCACCAGAACGGTCTTTACAACACAGATCTGGGACGTTACCGGAATCACTCAACCCCGGCTCAAGACGGCTGGAAAGCAACTCACAGCATGAGGCGGTGTTGATAAGAAGAATGTAGCAGTTCCCTAAGACAGCCAAAGAACAACTCAGAGCATAGGGTCACTCCCAGAGAAATAAATTCAACAGCTACCCGCGACGGCCGAAAAGCAGCCCACAACATGGGTCAGCAGGTCACAAGAGAAATATAAAGTTGGCATCCACCCTGGACGGTCGAAAGCAGCTCACACTCAGGCGTGGTGCCGTCATTGAAGAAAATGCGAGCAAGGGTTCGTGAGCATCTCATACAACACACTACTATGCATACAAGCATATTAATTTAATCATGTAGGAATAACATAGAGAAAAGCTTGAGGGCATATTTTAGATGTTCGGCTTGCCTCGGGTCGAAGGATACTCCTGGAAGAGGCGCGGAAAGTCCGCGGAAAGGAAAGCCGGAAACTGATCTCTCTCGAAGGGGGCTGAATGGAGGCAAGGGCAAAATGGTCATTTTCCGAATGTGAAAACATTATGAAAATGATACCAACATGAAGGGCTCGACGAGACGAAGTCGTGGGCTTTGGAATCACCTCAATCGGAGCCCCGAGCAAAAATATATAAGCATTTGAAGAGGAAGGACGATTCTACAATTAAAATATTTGCAATCTGGTCCTGAGAGCTCATCGGCTCGCGCCTTCTCCAGAAATACACTTTATTCTAAGGGAAAGCGTATTTTTAGAAATACGCCTCCACTTAAAATTGTGCGGGCCCGGGGGTTTGACTTCTTCTCTCTCTGACGGCGGGGCCCGCCTCATCTCTCTCTCTCCTCCTCCTCCTACCTTCATCTTCTTCCTCGCGATGAAGGGCAGAGGAGCTCGAGCGCCGGATGGGTTTGCCGCCTCTCCACGTGAGAGGGTCGGCCGGCGAGCGGGACGGCTTGGCCGCGCTGTGCCGCACCTGCAGGTGGCCTCGGGGTCACCTAGGAGGGCCGGTAGCGTCGTTGCCGCGGCTCAGGCGCCGACGACGAGAGAGCTCCAGCAGGGACGACGCTAGCAAGACCTCCCTGGCGGAACGGAGCGCAGCAGCGACTCCACTAGCCCCTGTGTTTGGCTTCCAAGACGGATAGAGGGAGTGGGAGGGCTACGGGGACAGATGGCCGGAGGGGATCGGCGGCGGCGCCTCGGCCATTGGAGAGGAGCAGAGAGCTCTGACTTGAGAAGAGGGACTGGGGAGGGCGAGGAGGTTGCTGGAGAGGTAGAGGGACTCAGGTGGCTCCTTAAATAGGCTCAGGAGGAAGGTTCCGGGCGTCTCTCGCCGTCGACCGAAGCTCTACGAGGATCGGAGTCGCTCCAGTCGTTGGCAGATGCGTCCATGGCGAGGAGCAGAGGGGGGGGGAAGACCGCACGATCACGGGCTAGCTACTAGACATGGAGAGGACTCGACAAGAAGAGGAAGCGGACGAGGCCGAGGTCCCCAATGCACAAAGCATGCATTTGGCATGCTCTGCCTGCGGTCGCCGCGTGCACTACAAGCTCTGGCACTTTCCTGCACGTCCAATCATGTCCAGCACCTCCCTCACTGCTCAAATGGACGAGATCTGAGGTTGGAGTCAACTGGAAGGTGCTGAGATGGGGAAAACTTGCAAAAGAAGTTTCTGACAACAATGAAATATGAAAGGGAGGAGTATAAGCTTACAAAATTTGATGTCACTCAAACCTCATTTGCATATACTTCCTTCACAAACCAAATTTTGGTCTAGAAACTTGAATTTGGAGCTGGGCTCAAATGTCTTAATGGATTGGTCTCAAATTTGGTGCACGGGAATTATTTGAATATATGGAGATACTCGAAAAATTTAAGCTCATTTGGGAAAGCCTACACGGTACTTCCTTCACAACACTTCCAAAGGGGCAGAAAATTAGGAAAATTGTTGGGAAAAGATTGATAGAGGGATTGAGCTGATTTTTGGTATTCATTAGTGATTTATCAATTTAAACCACCATGAAAAGTTTTAGCTCAAGGAGATCAAGGAATAGAGCACTTCGTTTGCAAATTTCCCTTCTGGACAGAATTTGCAAATTGATGTTGTGCTGAAAATTTGAACTATGGGGCTTGGGATCTTGATGGAAATGGGGAATATATGGATAGGATAAGCTCCACAAATTATCTGGGATTTTTCCTGGCTTCCAAAATGGTAGTTCCCTTAGAAAGTGCCCAAAATGCAATATTGGAATTACATAGGAAAAGGCAATTTTCCCTCATCTAATAATGGCCAATATTTTATGGGAGCTCAATATGATCACAAAGAATATCTCCACAAGTTTTCATGAAATTTGGAGATGGATAGATATTTTCCTGGATTTAATTCCTTCATCTGAGAGAAAAAGGAATTAATTATAAATGATAAATATTGCAAATGACTTAGCAATATTTTTGCATATCCAGGGTTTAGACATAAGGGGTGATCATTAGGAAAAGGTTTGGGAGGCAACATGGCAAAAGAAATTGGGGTTCCTTTGAAATTGATAGGACTTCCCTTCCGGCAATTCGGAAGGTAGGGTTTTGACGGCAAAACCCTGAGAAAAGATCTTGGGTGGCAAGGTTGGACTGAGGGAAATCTCTGGTTGGATAGGGAAGCCAAGACTAGATGACCATCCTCACATACCCAGGAGTGAAAGAAATCCGATAACACCGAGAAAAAGACGGGAGTCAAATCCCACAAAGGAAAAAAACAGGAGTGAGAACTAGGGTGTTACAAACCTACCCCCCTTAAGAAAATCTCGTCCTCGAGATTTCCAGGCTTACCTCCCGTGGAAGAGGGACTTACCCGTGTGCGACTAGGATCCATCAGTTGTCCTGCCTTCGTTGGTTCTCTTGACCTTATAACTGCCTCTTGGAAGGGACAAGGTGTTGTACCGGCTCATAGATTTGTTGGATCCTTCTCTTTCCTGTCGGTTGTACTCTTTGTTCCGATAGTGGTGTTGCGGGGTACGGTAACGGGTACCTAACTATCATGGGTAATACATCCTTTCCTGGTACCAGGGTCACGTGCTCGTATGTCCTCGAGTGAATGGGAGTGGCTTACTTTTTGCTGTCTCAGAATGCTCAGTCTGGCTGTGTGTTCCATTCTGATGTTTCCTTCTGGCTTATGCATCCTATCTTTGCCCTTGGGTAATCCATGACTCAAGGGATCAACATGACCGAGCTATTACTGCTATATCCTCAACTGAAATGTCAGGCATGATCACAAAATAATCATAGAGAGTAATCTCTTATTCCAATGATGTCATGATGTCTACAAGCTGTTGATGTTGATGTAACTTGAGCCATTCTATCTTAATGTCTTGTTCAGACTCAGTTGCTCGTGGGGATGGTTCTGTCATATATAGCCTCTGTAGTCCTTGTTGTGACCACTGAGATGTGCATAGTATGCCTATCACTTGGTGTATCTTTTAGGGCATAGCTTCTTATCTGGGTTGATGGCCCATATTCGTGAGGAGTGCGGCAAGCTCGTTTGTGGCCGCATATGCAAGAGCCTTACAATAACTAGTAATACCTCTCTGTCTGTGAAGCTGTATCTTGTTGACCGTCACGGAGGTTGTTTGTCCACAACTCTTTTGGTTCTTGAAGGTTCCTTTGATATATTTTTCATGTCCTGCCAAGACTATTTCTTGATTGTCTACCCGGTTTGTTGGCTTGTTCTCACAACTTACTCCTGCATATCTCATAGAGGTTGCAGTTCTCATATTCTTCTTTTCAACATAGGGCCATTGTTTATCTGGCACAGTCATTCCCGTGCATGAGTGGCTTGCATGAATTGATCCGCTAGACTATATGTTCACAACATATGCATGTGTAGGATAGATCCTTCCAACACTACTGTGTTTTGCGGTGAATATGCGTACTGGCTAGTTCTTGCTTCTGCCACACTTATTGTAGGCACGATGGCGAGGACTGAATTTCTCATTCTCGAAGCTTCTGCTGGAGTAGCGTGCTGAAGAAGGTTGGGTATCATACCTCGAAAGTTTTCCTTCATGTGCCTTACTGCTGAGGGTCGGGTTCCTTATGTCAGAAATTTTCCGTGGTATCACGCTATGGAAATTGGGAGTGCCGTCTCCCAGAAGGATCTTTGTAACATCCCAAATTTTGGAATGTTAATATAATTATTATATTGTTTGTTTGTTTGCTTGGGTGATTGAAACTTGAGTGAAATTTGAAACTTTTCAAACCTTTTGAATGAGAGGGAATAAAATGACTTTCCCCATCTCTGATGGATTCAAATTCAATCTTTTAAAAACAATGAGAGAAGATGACATGACTTCTTCAACTATAAAGAATTTGAATGGAGTTTGCATTTGAATTCTTTAAAAAAAATCTTTTGCTCTTCTATATTTTTCTTCCCCGAGAAAATGCCCCGACAAAATTCTTGCACGCAAGAAAGAGCGGAGGAAAATGACCCTCCAAAATGTGAGGCATTTCTGAAATATTTTGAGCCAAGAAGACCCAAGTTTTATGGAGAAATTAATTGCCAAAAACAAAATAAAGCCTTAGGGATTTTTCTGAAAAAACATTTTTTTGAAGTATTTATTTTGGTAGTGGAAAAATGCCCATCTTTTTGGATTTATTTTTCTAAAAATTTTAATATATTATACCCCTATATTCCGAGGAATATTCCATTTACTTTTAATAGTTTTAATACCTGTTTTAATAAATATGGAAAGAGATCTTTATTTAAGGAAAGTCATTGGGCCATATCAGGAACGTCATCTGGCCCATATCCCCACCTTCTTCTTCCTCTCGTCACTTGCCTTCTGTAGCCATGGCAGAAGCTTCCCACGAAGCTTCCCCTCCGGGATTCGCGAGTTATACCCCCTCCCGGCGCCTCCCGTCACCACTATAAGAACGCCCCATCTCTCCTCTTTCCGTTCCCCTAGAGAAATCATCGTTTCCCCGCCCGTAGCCTCGGCGCCACCATCGCCATCTTCTCTGTCGACCGGAGCGCGGCAGGAGCTTAACCACCTCGCCCCCCTCCAGGAGCTCCCTGCCTCGCCCCAGTGCCTTCCCCTACCCCCTGCCGCGCCACCTCCAACACCCGTGGTACCCACAGCACCCCCCTGCACCCCTCCCCATCCCCACGAGCTCCCTACCAGGAACACCATCGCCAGGAACTTCCTGCCTCTCCCCATCGCCCCCCTGTGCCCCCCTTCCCCAAGCGCCCCCCTCCTCCACCGACCCCTCCCCTCACCGGAGCCGCCCTTCCCCACCCTCGCCGGCGACCACCCCCCTCGCCGGAGAAACCCCTCCACGCCACCGTCCTCCCTGCCGTCGCTGCAAGCCAGGAGCGCAGGTAACTCCCTCTCCTTTCTTTTTTTTTCCTTTCTATTCCTTTCACCGTTAGATCTAGATCCCACGGTGTAGATTAGACGAAACTAACCCCTTCGGTTTTCTAAAAAGAACCGGTCAATCTGTTAAGTTAACCGAAATATTTTACTTATATAGCAGACATTTGCTAGTTAAGCTGTAGCAGTGAACGCTTTTCATCAAATCAGATCGTGCCACGTCATCGGTTCTCTTTTCTATTTTAATTCTGAAACAGAGAGAGTTTCTATTTGCTTTTGCTCGTAACTTTTGATCTGGAGATCCAATGAGGTTGATACGTTTTCCAGTAGATCACAATTTGTGTGTAGTTTTTAAAAACATATAATTTGTCTATGTTTGAAATTTTCGAATTTGAATTAGATCAGATTTAATTTAAACCTTGTTTTCCTTATTGCAGGAGTTTAAATATAGCTTTTAATTTGATTCTTTTTGCTACTGATCACTAGTGATCTTAGTTATCAGTGGTAAAAAGTTCAGAATTATTTGAGTAATTTAGCTCATTATTTCTTGTGAAACAATTTATGTTTCACCTCTTTTAGGATTATGGCTATTTCCTTTTCTATAATTGTTTTTAAATTATTTTATTTTATATTTCAGAAAGATTATGTTTTGTTTCTGTTAGTTACCAGTAGGTCTGCAACAAGTTTTGATTTTTATTTTTATATGTTATCATGAAATCAATTCTAGTTCCCTAATAACTTGCAATTGGTTTCTCTACTGTTTCAAATCCCGTTTGGAAATACCTTCAAAACGTTTTGTGAAAAATACTCTATTTTATCTTAGTTAAATTTACATCTTAGTTCCCTGTTATTATTTTCTGTTAGACAAAAACTATTTAATGTTTGATGTAGTAGAAGACTCCCTAGTCTTATTTGAAGTTTCCTTCGGAATTCCTATTCGCTCTCTCTTTTGTTTTGATTGCTAGAATGATTGCTAGTATGAGTGCTTATGTGAATGATGTGTTTGTTATATATATTTCATCGGAGAGTGACGAGTAGTCTATCAAGTTATTTCTCGAGAAATTCTTCTTCGTCAACATCTCCAGGCAAGTCATTTGATCATGTATCACCTATGTTTTATGCACCGTAGTTCTACCATCCTATGCCCAATTGCATGCTGAGTAGGTACTTGGAAATTATGGTTACATATTGTAGTATCATGTGGTAGGCACCCAACAACCCCGTTACTTGGCCCGGGACGACAAATTTCATATTGCTATGCTTGAGTAGACGGGATTCTGGTTGAGAGTTTACCACGAGTGATGCGAGAATAATTTAATAACCAAGACCGGTTAAGTCAAGACTTTTCAAGACCTCGTGAGGCAATGCAACTCTGGGTGAAGGACGGTTGATCGGCTCCCTGGAGAAACCAGTGGATGACCCGGGATGCTAGAGACGGCCATGACATCTTGCGGAAAGCTTCACCCAGGCTCAAAGAGACGGACGGATATTTTCAAGACCCAAGGCTTACCTTCATAGCCACAAGTCATTATGGGCTCTGACTTGGTTGGACAACGCGGCGACTCTGGACAGGTGGTGCTAGCAGATTTAGAAGAACGGTAGGATTGGATGGGCACCGACAGGGATTCAGAGGGACCCGTTGAAAGGCCATGTTTTGATCATCCGGTCTTCAAACACCCTGAAGTGCGAGGACATACACGGAGGCGATCAAATCTTGTGGGGAATGTGTGCAAAACTCTGCAGAGTACTCAAACCTAATCGATTAGCCGTGTCCACGGTCATGGACAACTTGAGCCAAAGGAACTGAAGTTATCTGAAATTCTCAACACCAATATAAATACTTGATGAGGGTAATATTGATAACTTGGGTATGAGAACTGGTTGGCGGAACCATCTCATTAACAACCAACAGCGTAGTAAAATTTTTCTTTTAGCCCCTCTTGTTGTAGGAGAAAATTTGCTTTACGCTAAAACTTACAACACCACCTGCCATATAAGCATATAGTATAGATGATATTTTACCCCCTCTCATATATGACTTGCCGGCATATTCAATATGCTGACCTACACGGCTGCAACGTCTTATGTTGCAGATATTTTTTCCTCGACGAGTAAGAGTACGATTCAGGGTTACGTTCTACACTCAACTTGCCGTTGGTGTTTATTGGGACTCCACTCCCTTGACTGCTTCCGTTGAAATATTTAAGGTATATATCAGTTTTACGCTATTTCCATGTGATTGCACTTTGATATATACATTGATGTACTGTGTGTGTGCCAGCATACTGATCCAGGGATGGCACAGATACACAGAGGCTTGACTCGTTTTGAGTCGGGTCACTACAGAAATGGTATTAGAGCACATGTTGACTGTAGGACGTGACCCTAGAAACTGGAAACTTCTTAGGATATGATCTCTCAAAAATATTATTTTTGAAAACACCTTTCACTTCTCATCTCTTCTGGTTTCATCAAATGTTCTCTCTCACCTCAAATAGTTATACAATCCCCTTACCCCTTTGACCTCATGAAGAATCAACGGAGTTCTACTTCAAAGTAAAGAGGATTTCACCACGCGTTTGAAGAATTGAAGCTACACCAACAGAAGACTCTCAAGACCCGAAGAACTCGAAGACCCTGAAGTGTTCGAATAATTGTATGACCATTAGAAGTCCAAACCCCTTTTATACCCACGGTAGATACGATGATTTGTGAGCCGTCATTGGTGTGTGTTTTCCGACGGCCACAAATAAAACCCATTCTCAAAAATATTGTTTGTATTGTATGTATCTCCCTCCCTCTCTTACCCGTCTCATCCCCAAAACCTCAACCCTACCAGATGGAGTATGAAGCTGGACTTGTAGTCTCTGGACCAATGACCCAGCTAGAGGCTGATATATGGATTCAAAACATGGAGAACCACTTCGGGAGCAACTTGATCTCAAGGAAATATGAAGTGGAACACACTCTCTAGTACTTTACCCAAAGTGCTGCTATCTGGTGGACAATGCACCATGCCATACAAGGATTTAGTGGAGTAGAAACATGGGGTAAATTCAAGAAGACTCTGTTAACATCCCGTCTTATTTAGAAGTTCTATGATAATCCGAAGGAGAAGACTTGTGCATGCAAGATCTGTGGAGAAATAGGACACACCCAGGAAGAACACAAGGATGGATGCACTCATTGTGAAGAAAATCACCCAGCTGAGGAGTGCCCAAGTAGTCAGGTGACTTGTTTCCTTTGTGAAGGAACAACCCACTACCCAGCTCAATGTCACATTTACCCCAAGGTGCAACAAGTTGTCAAGTAGCAGAAAGATGCATCGAAGGAAACCCTCAAGAAGAAGATTCTAGAAGAACCAGTGATGAACGAAAATATTGAAGACCCTGATGGACAAGGTCTGACTAGATTTTTCTCGAATGCATGCTACTCATGTGGAGAAGAAGGACATTATTCACAGGATTGCACAAAGGGAAGCCAAGAGTATCTGGGAAACTTCCCGACGGAAAAAGTGGAGTTTGATCCACTTGAAATAGAAGAACTGGCCAAAATAAAGGAGTCCGGAAAGAAGAAAAAGTACCCTTGGAAGAGCCAAATCTCTGTAGATATAGACCTGAGTCATGTCAGATGTTACAAGTGTATGGAATTTGGCCACCACAAATACATGTGCTCAGGAAGGAAGCTGGAAACCCAAGGAGCAAAAGCAAACACTAAGACGCCTCGAGACTTGTCAGAACTCATTTGCTTTCGTTGCAAGGAAGCAGGACATTTTGCTAGCGATTGTCCACAAAGGAAGCAAGCTAAGAAGGAGTAGATAAGTTTTGACCGCGGCAATTAGTGTAATATGAAGAACTCTTGTTTTTCATGAGATCATGGAGTGAAATTTTTGGTAACAGAAGTCCCTGAGATTGTAATAACATCATGAATAAATGGAATTTATTGTCTCATGATTGCCTATGTTGAAACTTATGCGTTGTTTCTCTTCGAACAAAGATCTCTGAACAATTATGAGGATATGAGAAAATATGGTCTATGCAGGCATGAGTATAATTCATTTAAGTGTGGTAGTAATCGGTAAACCCCACGGGATCCACTGAGTAGGAATGTACCATAACTACCAAGGAGACATATACATTCCTCTGAGTAACTATTTTTTGACACCTGCAGATGAAAACTCTTACGAGTCATTCCTCAAGGGCCCAGAAACGATCATGACCCTGACCAGTGACCATGATTACCCAAAAATCCTGAAGGACATGATGAAGCACATTCATCTTGAAGGAGATGTAGTCTACAAAGGCTACCCATTCATGGAAAGTGGAGTAGAACTTTGGTATGTGGAAGTACACCTCCACCGTGTGAAAGGAGTTTGTCCAAAGACTATGGGGCGATACTTTTTCATTTCACGTATACCACGTGCAACCTTCTTTGATGCTGTTCGTGAAGCTGCCATGGAAGCCATACGTCAGATTGGAGAAATACTTGAAACAAGACTCCGTCATACCTAGGAATACCTGAGTGAGGTACGTGCGGAGATGATGGAGATGAAGCTCATGACCACCATGACGAAGCAAAAGATAGATGATTTCAAGGAGAACCTCGGAAAGTTCGAGTGGAACTAAAGTACCTCCAAGAGAGGCAGATGAATAAAGTTGGCAGAAATGCTCGACCATACCGAACAATATGGATGGCAGCATTTGTAATAGAGTACTTTTGAATTGAAGTTTTTGAGAAGAAATTAAGGATTTAATAAAGGATTGATTATGAAATGAATATTATTTATGGATGAAACAATACATTTTCATGGTAAACACACAAATGGAAAGTATCTCACAGAGTAGAGCGTGTACCAAAAATAAGTCTGAGGATTATTATTATATGATGGTTACCCCAAGAGTATGATGGAGGAAACACTATGGAATTTAAAGGCGTAGTAATTCCAAGTATGTCTGCAACCCACAGACCCCGGGACTAATAGGGATCAAGTACTACCTTTATGAAGAAGGAAACTTGGAAGAAACTAGGATGGATTAGCAAACGTTTTCTTAGGAACATACGAAAGCTAGAGAGTTGTGAAGAAACGATAGACGTTTGTTCAGCTTGCAGAATCATTGGATTTATCCGAACTTCGTTCATGGACAAGAGAAATTCTGCAACGCTTGTGAGGATGCCCAAGTGTTAGAATACGAGATTCACTAAGCCTTATACAAGGTAATGATTTCAGTGCGACATGGCTTGGCCACCATGACGACTTACTATTATCATTCTCTTGCTATTCGGAATGGTAAATCTGAGAGACTTAGCCATAGTGAGAGACGGCATTCTTTGAAGCTTTTGTTTGAGCCTTAGAATGGTATAATGAAAGCCCATGTACATGGCACTTGTTGTCACGCGTAGGAAATTTTACGGTGAGGATGAAGAGAAGACCTCTCTCTCTGCAGGATAACCACAAATGGTAGACCACCATGAGAACCATCGATATGTTATTTAGAATTGGCCACGAGACTGTGAGTTAAAGAAGACCCAGTAACGGAAGAAGCTTATATCCACAGGGGAACCCTTGATTTTGATGGAAACGTTATGAATATAACGGGAGAGCATCACCAAAGGATTTAATATGATGACTGTGCGATGTCAGTTGCCAAAACCCCAGAGGATTGTTAAAATCTTAAGGGACCAGTATCTCTCATTTTAAGTGTGGTACCATCCCACCTTGCCGGAAGTTGGATTTGTTAGAAGACCCCCAAACCCTAACCTTTCTTTCTAGCCTCTTCAAATCTCGAGGACGAGATTCATTTTAAGTGTGGTAGGTTTGTAACATCCCAAATTTTGGAATGTTAATATAATTATTATATTGTTTGTTTGTTTGCTTGAGTGATTGAAACTTGAGTGAAATTTGAAACTTTTCAAAACTTTTGAATGAGAGGGAATAAAATGACTTTCCCCATCTCCGATGGATTCAAATTCAATCTTTTAAAAGCAATGAGAGAAGATGGCATGACTTCTTCAACTATAACGAATTTGAACGGAGTTTGCATTTGAATTCTTTCAAAAAAATCTTTTCCTCTTATATATTTTTCTTCCCTGACAAAATTCTTGCACGCAAGAAAGAGCGGAGGAAAATGACCCTCCAAAATGTGAGGCATTTCTGAAATATTTTGAGCCAAGAAGACCCAAGTTTTATGGAGAAATTAATTGCCAAAAAGAAAATAAAGCCTTAGTGATTTTTCTGAAAAAACATTTTTTTGAAGTATTTATTTTGGTAGTGGAAAAATGCCCATCTTTTTGGATTTATTTTTCTGAAAATTTTAATATATTATACCCCTATATTCCGAGGAATATTCCATTTACTTTTAATAGTTTTAATACCTGTTTTTATAAATATGGAAAGAGATCTTTATTTAAGGAAAGTCCTTGGGCCATATTAGGAACGTCATCTAGCCCATATCCCCACCTTCTTCTTCCTCTCGTCACTTGCCTTCTGTAGCCATGGCAGAAGCTACCCAGGAAGCTTCCCCTCCGGGATTCGCGAGCTATACCCCCTCCCGGTGCCTCCCGTCACCACTATAAGAACGCCCCGTCTCTCCTCTATCCGTTCCCCTAGAGAAATCCTCGTTTCCCCGCCCGTAGCCTTGGCGCCACCATCGCCATCTTCTCTGTCGACCGGAGCCCGACAGGAGCTTAACCACCTCGCCCCCCTCCAGGAGCTCCCTGCCTCGCCCTAGTGCCTTCCCCTACCCCCTGCCGCGCCACCTCCAACACCCGTGGTACCCACAGCACCCCCCTGCACCCCTCCCCATCCCCACAAGCTCCCTTCCAAGAACACCATCGCCAGGAACTTCCTGCCTCTCCCCATCGCCGCCCTGTGCCCCCCCTTCCCTAAGCGCCCCCTCCTCCACCGACCCCTCCCCATGCCGGAGCCGCCCTTCCCCACCCTCGCCGGCGACCCCCCCCCCTCGCCGGAGAAGCCCCTCCACGCCACCGTCCTCCCTGCCGTCGCTGCAAGCCAGGAGCGCAGGTAACTCCCTCTCCTTTCTTTTTTTTTCCTTTCTATTCCTTTCACCGTTAGATCTAGATCCCACGGTGTAGATTAGAAGGAACTTACCCCTTCGGTTTTCTAAAAAGAACCGGTCAAACTGTTAAGTTAACCAAAATATTTTACTTATATAGCAGACATTTGCTAGTTAAGCTGTACCAGTGAACGGTTTTCATCAAATCAGATCATGCCACGTCATCGGTTCTCTTTTCTATTTTAATTCTGAAACAGAGAGAGTTTCAAATTTATTTTGCTCATAACTTTTGTTCTAGAGATCCAATGAGGTTGATTCGTTTTCTAGTAGATCACAATTTTTCTGTAGTTTTTAAAAACATATAATTTGTCTATGTTTGAAATTTTCGAATTTAAATTAGATCAGATTTAATTTAAACCTTGTTTTGATTATTCCAGGAGTTTGAAAATAGCTTTTAACTTGATTCTTTTTGCTACTGATCACTAGTGATATTAGTTATCAGTGGTAAAAATTTAAGAAATATTTGAGTATTTTAGCTCATTGTTTCTTGTGAAACAATTTCTGTTTCACCTCTTTTAGGATTATGGCCATTTCCTTTTCCATAATTGTTTTTAAATTATTTTCTTTTATATTTCAGAAAGATTATGTTTTGTTTCTGTTAGTTACCAGTAGGTTTGCAACAAGTTTTGATTTTTACTTTTATATGTTATCATGAAATCAATTCTAGTTCCCTAATAACTTGCAATTGGTTTCTCTACTGTTTCAAATCCCGTTTGGAAATACCTTCAAAACGTTTTGTGAAAAATACTCTATTTTATCTTAGGTAATTTATATCTTAGTTCCCTGTTATTATTTTCTGTTAGACAAAAACTATTTAATGTTTGATGTAGTAGAAGACTCCCTGGTCTTATTTGAAGTTTCCTTCGGAATTCCTGTTCGCTCTCTCTTTTGTTTTGATTGCTAGAATGATTGCTAGTATGAGTGCTTATGTGAATGATATGTTTGTTATATAGATTTCATCGGAGAGTGACGAGTAGTCTATCAAGTTATTTCTCGAGAAATTCTTCTTCGTCAACATCGCCAGGCAAGTCATTTGATCATGTATCACCTATGTTTTATGCATCGTAGTTCTACCATCCTATGCCCAATTGCATGCTAAGTAGGTACTTGGAAATTATGGTTACATATTGTAGTATCATGTGGTAGGCACCCAACAACCCCATTACTTGGCCCGGGATGACAAATTTCATATTGCTATGCTTGAGTAGATGGGATTCTGGTTGAGAGTTTACCACGAGTGATGCGAGAATAATTTAATAACCAAGACCGGTTAAGTCAAGACTTTTCAAGACCTCGTGAGGCAATGCAACTCTGGGTGAAGGACGGTTGATCGGCTCCCTGGAGAAACCAGTGGATGACCCGGGATGCTGGAGACGGCCATGACATCTTGCGGAAAGCTTCACCCAGGCTCAAAGAGACGGACGGATATTTTCAAGACCCAAGGCTTACCTGCACAGCCACAAGTCATTATGGGCTCTGGCTTGGTTGGACAACGCGGCGACTCCGGACAGGCGTCCTAGCAGATGTAGAAGAACGGTAGGATTGGATGGGCATCGACAGGGATTCAGAGGGACCCGTTGAAAGGCCATGTTTTGATCATCCGGTCTTCAAACACCCTGAAGTGCGAGGACATACACGGAGGCGATCAAATCTTGTGGGGAACGTGTGCAAAACTCTGCAGAGTACTCAAACCTAATCGATTAGCCGTGTCCATGGTCATGGACAACTTGAGCCAAAGGAACTGAAGTTATCTGAAATTCTCAACACCATTATAAATACTTGATGAGGGTAATATGGATAACTTGGGTATGAGAACTGGTTGGCGGAACCATCTCATTAACAACCAACAGCGTAGTAAAATTTTGCTTTTAGCCCCTCTTGTTGTAGGAGAAAATTTGCTTTACGCTAAAACTTACAACACCACCTGCCATATAAGCATATAGTATAGATGATATTTTTCCCCCTCTCATATATGACTTGCCGGCATATTCAATATGCTGACCTACACGGCTGCAACGTCTTATGTTGCAGATATTTTTTCCTCGACGAGTAAGAGTACGATTCAGGGTTACGGTCTACACTCAACTTGCTGTTGGTGTTTATTGGGACTCCACTCCCTTGACTGCTTCCGCTAAAATATTGAAGGTATATATCAGTTTTACGCTATTTCCATGTGATTGCACTTTGATATATACATTGATGTACTGTGTGTGTGCCACCATACTGATCCAGGGATGGCACAGATACACAGAGGCTTGACTTGTTTTGAGTCGGGTCGCTACAATCTTTCACCAAGTGGTGTACCGAGACAGTGTGGTATTATAAGCTCTTCTAGGTAGCTTGTGGAGGAAGGCTAGGTTATTTATTCTAGAAGCCTTTTGTGATGTACCGTCAGATCTAGGGCTGGTTCTGGCTTCCTTTTGAAGTATGTGAAATTTTACCCATAGAAGAGCCACAACTTGATATATGCCATACCCTAACTGAAGATATTCCATTGGTCATGCGAATCCCTTGTCCTTCTGCTGGTCTGGTTATTGTTGTTGTAAAGGTTGCATGACTGACATTGACCTCATGTCGTTAACCAATTCAGAATATTCCTTGCATTCAACCCAGATGTTGCCGATAGTAAGCAGCCGACAAATGATTCCATTTGGTTCAGCTGAGCTTCCAAGCAGGCAAAGTTCTCATTGATTCTGGCACCCGCAAATTTATCCATATTCCTTGCAATCCTTGTTCACAGTGTCGAGAAAACTTTGTATTTGTACTAGTGGGCTGGAAGGTATGCTTTAAGATGTGTACCAATGTACCGGAGTTTCGTTGCTGCTTTTGGGTCATTCTCATTCTTGAAATATGTCCTCGGTGAAGAATAAATGATTCTTGGGTCCATTGAAAGAAAACTCAGGATTTATCACACTAACTGAAATAATCCTTGTATCACGGACTGAATAATTCGTCCCTACTCATGTTCATTCTTGGTAGCTCATCTGCATGTTCCTTAGGCGTGATTTGTTTTGAGGCAAACTCTCAGGTATATTCTGGCCTTGTATGTTGCCCATATATTCTGCCTTTGACACATCCTTTATTCCTGACATATCCAGTGCTGCTATTCTGAATACCAGACAGTTCAAATGGCTTGCTATTGTTGAAATCGGGATTATTGGGTATTATCCCAGTTGCATGCTAATCTTCTTAGACATCTCTTGCAGATGGATCCAGTCAGAGCGGAAAAATGAAACCGAGAACCGCGAAAAACGAAAAGGCAAATAAAGTTCAAGTGTTGCGGACCTTACATGGCCAAGGATTCCGTCACAGCCCTAGCTTTCATTTGTTTGCCAACCATTCATGCATGCATTATAAAAACTTTGATGTTTGAATAGGAAGTGATCAAAACCCCAATGATTTGAAAAATTGACAACAAGGCAATAAAAATTAATACCTTCGAAGGGACCAAGAAAATGTTCCAAATACATGGCAAAATAGTGACATAAAATAAATTTGTCAAACCAAAATTCTAGGTCACAGGAACTTTTGAAAAAGGATTTTTGAGTTGACCAAATAGCTAATTAGAATTGAATTATTTTGATTCCTTCTATTTTAAAGTTTCAAAAATGTTGAAACTTTTATGTGGCATTGGATATTAATATCTGTGTCACATAATAACATTTTAGGATTTTATTTTTGGCCAAACAATTTATTTTAAAACCTAAAAGCAAATGCCACAAAGAAAATAAAACAGAAACAGAAAAAGAGAGAGAGAGACCTTACCTGTCGCCTACCTGGTCGGCCCAGCCCACCAGGGGCACCCCTGTCTTCTACCTCTTGCCAGAAGGCAGAGGAGAAGCAGGGGACGGCGAGCTCGCGAGAGCGCCACGCCCCCTGCCTGCCTGGCCTCCTCGCCAACTTGGTGAGTGGGATAGTCTCAAAAGAGCCGTCCCGATCTCCTCCTCCTCCTCTCCATTTCTTTCTCTCTCCTGTGCCCCGTTCTCCCTTTTCCTCCTGCCGCCATTGGTAAGCTCGGGCTCGAGCTCACCATCGTGCCCTCCGGCCCTGCTAGCCCTATCCGAGCAGCCCAATCTCTCCACCATGACGTGCCGCACCTCCCCGTTGAGAGAATCCATCCGAAGCCCCTGAATCAAGCTGCCACCGTCGTCGTCTTCACCTCCGGTCACCGAGATCCGCCGCTGTCGATCCGCTGCCAGAGAGCCCCTCCAACCTCGCCGATGCCCTAAACCCTCCCTCTCCCGCTCGAAATCCCCCTCCAGAGCATCTCCCGACGAGCTCCACTTCCGGCCGCCGTGCACGCTCGTCGCCGGCACTCTCTCCAGCGACCCTAGCTCCTTCTGATGGCCCTGGTCGACCAGGCGCTTCCCCAGCAACCCGTAGATGCAAACCGCATGCAAAACGGGCCTCTGTAGCATCGTTTAGTTCATCTCCGGCGAGCCTGCGCTGCGCCCGTGGTCGCCGCCGGCCAGGCTCCGGCAGCCCATGACGTGGTCAGCCTAATTAACCTGCTAACACCCCCAGAGCCACTAAGAGAGGGCCCCACGCGTGGGCAAACCCCACTTAGTGCGGGTCAACTCGGGATAAGCCCCTGGGTCAGTGACGAGTGGACCCCACTGGTCAGGTTTGACCTGGCCCAGGCGCTGTTGACTGCTGACGCAGTCATGACATCATAGTGACGCAGTAATAGCTTTTGTGATTTAATTTAAATCCAGGAAATTGCTAAAACTTGTAAAAATCATAGAAATTAAAATATAACTCATATAAAAATAATTTATATATGAAAAAGGATGAGAAAAATCCAAAGAATCTGATCATCGCATTTTCATGATGGTTTGAGAAAGTTAACAACACCAAATAGGCAAAATGATGAATTGGGTAAATTTAATAAATAGTTTGGAATTGGAATTTGATTCCTATTTGAATTCCACTTAAGTTGCTATGATAAAACATTGAGCTAGCAGAGCTAGTACCTCAAATTGCCATCTTCATGCATGTTTAAAACAAGTTATACCTGAGCATCAGGTCGAATCAATTAAAAGGGTATCCGGAAAATACCTTGTTGAAGTGATGTTTGAATCCTCATTCAAATCCAGCTTCATTCTAAGAAATGGTAGCTATATTGGCCCTGTCACATTTCATCTCCATTTCTTGATCATGCATCATAGTGTTGCATTTCCGTGAAGTTATTGTTGTTCCTTTCTTGTTTGCCGGTGTTGCTCCCTCCCGGTAGACGGTGGTTCCGACGATGTCATCGTTGACATTGATGAAGACTCATTGCTATCTTCAGACATGTCAGACAAGCAACCCCCTTGAGCATATTGAAATAAACCCACCCTCTCGCTCCTGCTCTCTTTTACTGCATTAGGACAAACACGATTCAACTGTACATGTTATCGGTAGTTGAACCCATTTCTCTGCATGACCTGATTTTGTCACAGTAAATAGTTGAAACCACTTAGCATGAGTAGCAACTGCTTGAGCCTTGTTGTGCTTACTCATCCATGCTTGTTTACAATGCCTTCTATTCTTAGAGTCGTGTCGGGTCTGTTCCATCTGGATGATGAACCGGAATGGTTGTGTTCATGTCCTACAGTGTGAGAGTAAAAGTGTGAATCTGATTTGGTAAAGGTAGTGATGAGAGGACATGTAGGAGTACATGGCGGGTTGTCTCATTGGGACCGTCCTTAAGAACTGAGTTATGTGTATGTTATCCAAGACAAGATACTACCACACATTGGGATACTTAATTGACCCTCTTGGCTTATTAATCGCCTAGAGCTCTGTCCAGGAGTTGCAACTAGTTTCTGGTGTTTGTAGGAAAAGTGTTGGCGGCCGTGTTTAGCTCTGTCCAACGGGGTAGGCTTCTCTGCGGTAGATACACAGTGGCACGGTGTACCAAGTGGCACCCGTATGGTGGGCTTGGGAACCCTGCGCACATCGTTTGGAGCCGTAGAGGAAATCTCGGCCGGACTTCCTTGCGGGTTCAGTCTCAAATATGCGATAAACCTGGACTAGGGTCTTGTGTGGCTAACGGTCGTGGCCGACACCCGCGCCAGTGCTTCCGCTTGAAGGTTGCCGAGATGCATGACGTGCACATGGTGATAAGTGGTGGGAGCGTGTGTGAAGAAGTATACCCCTGCAGGGTGATTTAATCTATTCGAATAGGCGCGTCCTCGGATATGGACTACTTGGAAACATTACGTGGTACATAGACAACTTAAATGGATACTCTAAAACATGCAAGATAAGTGTGAGTGCTATGGAAGGCTTTCTCGTAGGGAGAAAAGAGTGGATCCATAGTGGTGTATTAAATTGGTGAATATGTGGACTCGTGTGCGCTATCCCACCTCAAAGAAAGAACTTTTAGTCATAGTACAGGTTAGCCAAGAGTCAAAGTTGGCTTGCTACAATCAAACCAGACAATCCTTTCATCGAAACATGATGCATATGTAGATAGTTCTGATGTAAGACTTGTTGAGTACCTTTGTACTCACGGTTGCTTTATTTAAGTTTTTGCAGAGAAGATTTAGACTCATTATAAGGTTCTACGCGATGTGTTCGATGTTGACCGAAATAGCTTGGGAATCCCAGACAGAGGTGTGTCTCCTTTGGTAGGGTCGTAGTAGCTTTCCAGACTCTTCCAGCCATTTTTAGTAGATGTCTGTCGCCAGACATGAATTGCTTCCGCTTGATGTTTGTATGACTTGAGTGATGGGTCACGAGGCCCCTATTTGTAATATCACACTATGTTAGTTCTTTTGAGTCCTTAATTAAAGCTTGCGTCATAGAGTTATGTTGTGATGCCATGTTGTATCTACACATATCGTGCACATTGTGTGTATGTTATGAAATGCATTATATGTGTGGGATTTGACACCTAGTTGTGTGCCTTTAGTAGTACTCCTTACAGGGAAATGCCTCTTTGTGCTTCTATCGAGCCTTGGTAGCTTGCTACTGCTCTAGACACATTGATTGACCGGCGTGTATCCTTCTTTGTTGTTGTGTCTGTCCCCTCGGGGAAATGTCACGCGGTGTAATGGAGTCCTTGTAGCTTGCTACGACTCGTCTACACACGCTGTTGATCAACACCTGCCTTGCTGGGTTATTTATGCCTGTCCCTGTACAGATGTACCGCTTGGGTTTATAACTAGTCATGTCGACCCAGGTTATTTGTCGTTTGAACGCTAGCAACATATTCATATACGTGAGCCAAAAGACGCAAACAGTCCCGGCCAAGGTAAGGTGGCAGCCGTGGAGTTTACCGTGCGTGAGGCCGCAAAGTGATGTGATGTGTTACAGGCTGGGTTCTTATGACTCAGGATCGGGGTCCTGACAGATTCACTAGTGTAACTAATATAGCGCTCTTGATGCATCTCTGAGGATTTAGAAGCGAAACCACACAATGCTCCTGGTAGCACTGGTATTTAGCTCCTACTACTTCCTTAGGGAACATAACTCTCGACACAGGACCATAGCCAAAAATGGCTTAGTCAATGTTCCTAAGGTTGTCGAGGGGAGATAGAATTTATAAGCGTTTCCCAAGGTAAACTAGAGTAAGGAGACAAATGTCATGGCTAGCAAGCAGGGGTAAGGATATCTCGTTGACCTAGGGGTTTCAGGGCTCACGGGTTGTTGCCGGGTGCGAGCGTTTCACACCGAAGGCAAGGGCCACAAGAGTTGGGGTCTGATGGAGCCAAAAACCTATGGGGTTGCCTTATGATCAATAGTAGCAGTGCCAAGTGGCAAAGATGGCTGAAATCCATCTTGGCTCCCTACAGAACACAAGATAGTGACGTCTAGCTAGGGTAACCAATAGTCAGCCTGGCTGCTCTGATACCATTCATTGTGGCGCTCCACTTGATTACCACTGTAGCCAGACGGTCGCCGCGCACACCAGCCCAGGAAATCACTCTGGCATGCACGTTTACAACAAGTAACATGAACACATGCATTTCTATTAATGAATATAAGAGTTTTACATGATGAACTACAAGGGAGATGGCAGCGGGAAAACTCTATCTAAGGCAGCATGGTCCTGGTGCGGCTCCAATCCACAGGGATCTGACTCGGTTACGCTCCTAGCCCCCGAACGCTCCAGTTCCCCGCTGAGGGATGACGGATCCTTATGTGAACCTGGCCATGTTAAAAGCCGCTGAGTACATTTGAATGTACTCGCAAGCAAACCAAAACTAACATATACACTAAGCAAAGCAATCTACGGCATTCAAGCATGTATTTGTTATTAGATCAATATTAATTATCATGGCATAGCTTACCTACCTGGGGGGACTAAGTATTATGATATATTAGGATTATCCAGCAAGATAACTACTGAAGTACATATGATAAGGTAAAGCATATTTGGTAAATGATTTATCCTCTGAATATTCTCACGATCCAATCTGAAGCTGATCCAATCCAACTCATGTGGTCATCCGACCACTCATCTCATAGCCATCCCATGGCTAACATGTCATATACCGGGCATCGTCCGATGTCTGCACAAGGCGAGTTCTTCCATCATTATCATCACTGTTACGGTTCACCACCTACTAAGGTCTGGACAGGCTATCCAATACTGTGGACTCGGCTATTTGAATAGATCTTACACTCTGCAGAGTTTGCACACTTTACCCACACTATGGAGCACTGACCTCGTGATCCCATTCGGGTGGACCAGTGTTGCTCCAACGAAACTTGTCTGACCCTTGACTCTTTCATCGTACCACCGGCATTCATCCTCCCATGAAGTCCTGCCCTGGGTGGCCCTATGTCCTCATGACACCTGCCACCATCGTGGCAAACTAAACTGTCCCAACCGGGGAGGGGTACCCAAACAACTCAACTGGGCTCACAGGATTATCACTGCCTACCTGATCAGGGTAGCACGCGTGCATAACCCTCCCTCTTTGGAGGTACCGATGAAAGGTCACGCGATCAGCCCAAGTCACGGCCGTCCCATATCGGCAAATGTGGTTACACGGATAAGCCCGTACAGGTGACTCGAGATCAACCCTCTAGGTTTGGTTTTACAACATATTTATTAAACATGGTTGTTTATCAACAATAACTTAACATGATGGTAACCGTGTATGAAATAGCAATGGTAGAAACACCGGATCCTATATATATATCATGATTCATTACTACGACGGGACGTAAATGGAAAACTATTACTTTACAAGTTCTAGGTGTAAGTTAGGCCCTCAGAACCCTTGCATAAAACCAGCAAATAAATCGGTATCCACCAGAATGGTCTTTACAACACAGACGTGGGATGTTACCGGAATCACTCAACCCCGGCTCAAGACGGCTGGAAAGCAGCTCAGAGCATGAGGCGGTGTTGATAAGAAGAATGTAGAAGTTCCCTAAGACGACGAAGAATAGCTCAGAGCATAGGGTCACTGCCATGGAAAGAAATTCAACAGCTGCCCGCGACGGTCGAAAAGCAGCTCAAAACACGGGTCAGCGGCTCACAAGAGAAATATAAATTCGGCATTCACCCCGGACGGCCGAAAGCAGCTCACACTCACGTGTGGTGCCGCCATTGAAGAAAATGCGAGCTAGGGTTCGTCAGTATCTCATACAGCACACTACTATGCATACAAGCATATTAATTTAATCATGCAGGAATAACACAGATCAAAGCTTGAGGGCATATATTAGATGGTCGGCTTGCGTGTGGTTGAAGGATACTCCCGGAAGAGGTGCGGAAAGTCCGCGGAAAGGATCGCCGAAAACCGATCTCTCTCGAAGGGGGCTAAATGGAGGCAAGGGAAAGTGGTCATTTTCAGAATGTGAAAACATTATGAAAATGATACCAACATGAGGGGCTCGACGAGACAAAGTCGTGGGCTTTGGAATCACCTCAATCGGAGTCCCGAGGAAAAAGATATAAGCATTTGAAGAGGAAGGACCATTTTGCAATTAAAATATTTGCAATCTGGTCCTGAGAGCTCAGCCGCACGCAACTTCTCCAGAAATACCCTTTCTTCTAAAGAAAGCATATTTTTAGAAATACGCCTCCACTTAAAATTGTGCGGGCCCGGGGGTTTGACTTCTTCTCTCTCTAACGGCGGGGCCCACCTCATCTATCTCTCTCCCCTCCACCTCCTACCTTCATCTTCTTCCTCGCGATGGAGGGCACAAGAGCTTGAGCGCCGAATAGGTTCGCCGCTTGCTGCGGCAACAGAAGTCCTTCCCTGGCGCTTAGGAATTCTTCTCGTTACTTCTCTGATTTGCGTCGGTTTTTCCCTTGAAGAGGAAATGGTGATGCAGCACAGGAGCAGTAAGTATTTCCTTCAGTTTGAGAACCAGGGTATCGATCCACAAGGAGGGCCTCGTCAAGTCCAGAGTACCTGCGCAAACACAAACAAGCTTGCACCCAACGCTTCAAAGGGGTTGTCAGTCCCTTCAAGATTGTTTGCAAAGTGAGATCTGAAGGCCGAAAGTGCAACGATGTAAAAAGTGTAAGGCTGAAAATATGGTGTGGAGCAGACCCTCGGCGCCATAGTGTTCACTAGAGGCTTCTCTCATAATAGCAAATATCATGGTGGGTGAACAAATTACTGTCAAGCAATTGATAGAACCGCGCAAAGTCATGACGATATCTAAGGCAATGATCATGCATATAGGCATCACGTCCGAGACAAGTAGACCGATACTTTCTGCATCTACTACTATTACTCCACACATCGACCACTATCCAGCATCCATCTAGTGTATTGAGTTCATGACGAACAGAGTAACGCTTTAAGCAAGATGACATGACGTAGAGGGATAATATCAAACCAATGATGAAAACCCCAACTTTTTACCCTTGATGGCAACAACATGATGCGTGCCTCGCTACCCCTTCTGTCACTGGTTGAGGTCACCACACGGTATGAATCCAAAACCAAATACTTCTCCCATTGCAAGCATCACAGATGTAGTTAGCTAGACAAAACCCACAACTCGAAGAGAATTACAAGGATATGAAATCATGCATAAGAGAGATCATAAGAAACTCAAGTAAGATTCATAGATAATCTGATCATAAATCCACAACTCATCGGATCTCGACAAACACACCGCAAAAGAAGATTACATCAGATAGATCTCCATGAAGATCATGGAGAACTTTGTATTGAAGCTCCAAGAGAGAGAAGAAGCCATCTAGTTACTAGCTATGGACCCATAGGTCTATGGTGAACTACTCACGCATCATCGGAGATGTCATGGTGTTGATGGAGAAGCCCTCCGTGTCCGAATCCCCCCTTCGGCAGGGCACCAGGACGTGCCCCAGATGGGATCTTGCGGAGACAGAAGCTTGCAGCGGTGGAAAAGTGATTGCGATCGTCTCTTGATTTTTTAGGAATATTTGGGAATATATAGGCGCAAGATCTAGGTCAGGGGACCTCCAGGGGGCCCACAAGCCTGGATGGCGCGCCCCCTGGCCGCGGGGTGGGGGCTTGTGGGGCCCCTGGTGCTCCTCTCGCTTGGCTCCCAAGTTCTCCGATCTTCTTCCATTCCAAACAAAATATTTTTGGGGATTTTCTTCCGTTTGGACTCTGTTTCAAAATCTCCTCTGAAAGGGGTCAAAACATGGAAAAAACAGGAACTCGCACTTGGCAGTGAGTTAATAAGTTAGTCCCAGAAAATAAATAAAAAGCATGCAAAACATCCAAAGTTTGACAAGATAATAGCATGAAACCATCAAAATTATAGATACGTTGGAGACATATCAGTACCCCTCGATACTAACCATAGTTTCATCAAAACAAGCAACCAACTCAACAAAAATAGAATCTTTCAAAAACAGACCAGTCTGTAGCAATATGTATACTTCGTATACTTCTGGTACTTCAAAAAATCTGAATAATTACGAAGGCCTCGGAAAAAAGAATATCAACCAGCAGCAAGAAGAATCAACTCAAAAGCTCTTTCTATATAAAAATGAAAAATCATCTCGTGAGCGAAAAGTTTCTGACTTTTTCCAGCAGGATCAAACAAACATCACCAAGACTAGTCATAAAGGCTTTGCTTGGCTCAAACACAAAAAGAAACACAGAAAACACAACCACAACTGAATTGTGATGGTGTGGACGCGAAAAAGCAGAAAGAAAAAGATAAATTCAATGGGTTGTCTCCCAACAAGTGCTATTGTTTAACGCCCTTAGCAAGGCATAAAAGCGATAGAATCACATATCGTCGTCTTTGGTGCTCAAACCATAAGTAGCGTGATCACTGATCATCTTAAGGTTTTCATCTTTCTTGCTATATGATTCACCACTATTTTTGGGAACAAAAACAGATTTGGTGACCTTATTGTGGGCAAAGTTTGGAGTATTCTGCACAGCGGCAAAAGCGGAACCCAAATTGGTTATAGCATCCTCTAGTTTGTCAATCCTAGGGGAATCATGACCTAGTTTTTCGTTAACTGTGGTTTCCTTCTCCTTTAAATTTTTCAAAACCATTCCCACCTTGGATCCGTACTGAGTGATTTGATTCTGGATCTTTTTATCCAAATTCTCAATGAGTTCAATAGTAGCAACTTTATTTCTAATGACGTCCAGCCTACGCATCACATGTTCCAGAGTTAAGGTAGTTCCATTAACCATGAGTGGGGGTGAGCCTACCAAATTTATTACAGCTCCGTAAGAATCAACAGTATGGCTACCCAAGAAATTTCCACCTACGATGGTGTCAATAATATACCTATTCCAAGGAGAAACACCCACATAAAAACTGCGAAGCAGGACGGTAGTGGATTGCTTATGAGTAGATCTACTCTGAGCATTGCAAATTCTATACCAAGCGTCCTTTAAGTTTTCTTCCTCAATTTGTTTGAAATTGAGAACTTCGCTCTCGGGAGTATCATTCGAAGTGGTGCATCTAGCCATGAGGACAGGTAGACTATCCCACACAGACGAACAGAAAGCAAGCGAGAAAAAGGGCGAACGAAAAGGCAAACGAAAAAGGCAAACTGGTGAAGTGGGGGAGAGGAAAACGAGAGGCAACTGGCAAACAAAGTAAATGCAAGAGATGAGTTTCCGACACCTACTTGGATGAGTCCTTGACTTGATCTTCCTCCCCGGCAACGGCGCCAGAAATTCTTCTGCTGCGGCAACAAAAGTCCTTCCCTGGCGCTTAGGAATTCTTCTTGTTACTTCTCTGATTTGCGTCGGTTTTTCCCTTGAAGAGGAAAGGGTGATGCAGCACACGAGCAGTAAGTATTTCCTTTAGTTTGAGAACCAAGGTATCGATCCAGAAGGAGGGCCTCGTCAAGTCCAGAGCACCTGTGCAAACAAAAACAAGCTTGCACCCAACGCTTCAAAGGGGTTGTCAATCCCTTCAAGATTGTTTGCAAAGTGAGATTTGAAGGCGGAAAGTGCAACGAAGTAAAAAGTGTAAGGCTGAAAATATGGTGTGGAGTAGACCTTGGGGGCCACAGTGTTCACTAGAGGATTCTCTCATAATAGCAAATATCACGGTGGGTGAACAAATTACTGTCGAGCAATTGATAGAACCGCACAAAGTCATGACGATATCTAAGGCAATGATCATATATATAGGCATCACGTCCGAGACAAGTAGACCGACACTTTCTGCATCTACTACTATTACTCCACACATATACTGCTATCCAGCATGCATCTAGTGTATTGAGTTCATGACGAACAGAGTAATGCCTTAAGCGAGATGACATGATGTAGATGGATAATCACAAACCAATGATGAAAACCCCATCTTTTTACCCTTGATGGCAACAACACGATGCATGCCTCGCTACCCCTTTTGTCACTGGGTGAGGTCACCGCACGGTATGAACCCAAAACCAAGCACTTCTTCCATTGCAAGAATCATAGATCTAGTTGTCCAAACAAAACCCACAACTCGAATTGAATTACAAGGATATGAAATCATGCATAAGATAGATCAGAAGAAACTCAAATAAGATTCATAGATAATCCGATCATAAATCCACAATTCATAGGATCTCGACAAACACACTGCAAAAGAGGATTACATCGGATAGATCTCCATGAAGATCATGGAGAACTTTGTATTGAAGATCCAAGAGAGAGAAGAAGCCATCTAGTTACTAGCTATGGACCCGTATGTCTATGGTGAACTATTCACGCATCATCAGAGAGGTCATGGTGTTGATGGAGAAGCCCTCCGTGTCCGAATCCCCCCTCCGGCAGGGCACCAGAACATGCCCCAGATGGGATCTTGCGGAGACAGAAGCTTGCGGCGGCGGAAAAGTACTTTCGATGATCTCCTGATGTTTTTGGGATTTTTAGGGAATTTATAGGTGCAACCCCTAGGTAAGGGGGCGCTCAGGGGGCCCACAAGCCTGGGTCGCGTGGCCTACCCCCTGGCCATGGGGTGGGGGCTTGTGGGACCCTTGAGGCTCCCCTGCCTTGGCTGCCAAGCTTCCCGATCTTCTTCCGTTCCAGAAAAAAACTTTTCGGCGATTTTCTTCTGTTTGGACTCCGTTTCAAAATCTCCTCTAAAAGGGGTCAAAAACATGGGAAAAAAGGAACTGGCACTTGGCACTGAGTTAATAAGTTAGTCCCAAAAAATATATAAAAGGCATGCAAAACATCCAAAGTTTGACAAGATAATAGCATGAAACCATCAAAAATTATAGATACGTTGGAGACGTATCACTACCTTGCCGCCTGAGAGGGCCGACCAGCGAGCGGGATGGCTCGGCCGTGCTGTGTTGCACCCGCAGGTGGCCTCGGGGTCGCCCAGGAGGGCCGGTAGCATCGTTGCCGCGGCTCAGGCGTCGGCGACTAGAGAGCTCCAGCGGGGACGGCGCCAGTAAGACCTCCCTGGCGGAACGGAGCGCGACAGCGACTCCACTATCCCCTGTGGTTGGCTTCCAACACAGAGAGAGGGAGTGGGAGGGCTATGGGGACAGATGGCCGGAGGGGATCGACGACAGCGCCTCGGCCATAGGAGAGGCGCAGAGAGCTCCATCTTGAGACGAGGGTCTGGGAGGGCGAGGAGGTTGCTGGAGAGGAAGAGGGACTCAGGTGGCTCCTTAAATAGGCTCGGGAGGGAGGTTCTGGGCATCTCTCGTCGGCGACCGAAGCTCCAGGAGGATCGGCATCGCTCTAGTGGTCGGCAGATGCGTCCATGGTGAGGAGCATAGGGGGGAGACTGCACGATCACGGGCTAGCTACTGGACATGGAGAGGACTCGACAAGAAGAGGAAGCGGACGAGGCCGAGGGCCCCAATGAACAGAGCATGCATTTGGCGCGCTCTGCCTGCGGTCGCCGCATGCACTACCAGCTCTGGCACTTTCCTGTGCGTCCAATCATGTCCAACAGCTACCTCACTGCTCAAATGGATGAGATGTGACGTTGGAGTCAACTGGAAGGTGGTGGGATGGGGAAAACTTGCAAAATAAGTTTCTGACAGCCAGGTGTTTGAGGTTGTTTCTGGAGAGATGGATGAATAAGAGGAGCTTAATCTTTGTCACAATGAAATATGATAGGAAGGAGTATAAGCTTGCAAAATTTGAAGTCACTCAAACCTCATTTGCATATACTTCCTTCACAAACCGAAATTTGGTCCAGAAACTATAATTTGGAGCTTGGCTCAAATGTATTAATGAATTGGTCTCAAATTTGGTGCAGGGGATTTATTTGAATATATGGAGATGCTGGAAAAATTTCAGCTCATTTGGGAAAGCCTACATGGTACTTCCTTCACAACACTTCCAAAGGGGCAAAAAATTAGGAAAATTGCTGGGAAAAGACTGATAGAGGGATTGAGCTGATTTTAGGTATTCATTAGTGATTTATCAAGTTAAACTACCATGAAAAGTTTCACCTCAAGGAGAGCAAGGAATAGAGCACTTCCTTTGCAAATTTTCCTTCTGGACAGAATTTGCAAATTGATGTTGTGCTCAAAGTTTAAACTATGGGGCTTGGGATCTTGATGGAAATGGGGAATATATGGATAGGAGAAGCTCCACAAATTATTTGGGATTTTTCATGGCTACCAAAATGTTAGTTCCCTTACAAAGTGCCCAAAATGCAATATTGGCATTAAATAGGAAAAGGAAATTTTCCCGCATCTAATAATGGCCAATATTTTGTGGGAGCTCAGTATGATCACAAAGAATATCTCCACAAGTTTTCATGAACTTTGGAGATGGATAAATATTTTCCTGGATTTAATTCCTTCATCTGACAGAAAAAGGAATTAATTATAAATGATAAATATTGCAAATGACTTAGCAATATTTTTGCATATCCAGGGTTTAGAGATAAGGGGTGATCATTGGGAAACGGTTTGGGAGGCAACAGGGCAAAAGAAATTGGGGTTCCTTTGAAACTGAAAGGATTAGGGTTTCCCTTCCGGCAGTTCGGAAGGTAGGGTTTTGACGGTAAAAACCTTAGAAAAGATCTTGGGTGGCAAGGTTGGACTGAGGGAAATCTCTGGTTGGATAGGGAAGGCAAGGCTAGATGACCATCCTCACATACCCAGGAGTGAAAGAAATCCGATAACACCGAGAAAAAGACGGGAGTCAAATCCCACAAAGGAAAAAAACAGGAGTGAAAACCAGGGTGTTACACTACGTAGTCGTCCGAAATGTTGAACGAGTTCGAAACGAGATGAGGGCGCTCTTTGGCCGCTCAAGTCGTTGAACAGGCTCGAAACGAAGTCGGAGTGCACTGATCCTAGCAAGTTTCATCTGCGCGCGGGATCCTCATACAAAAGTCGATGCTTCGAAAGGATGCAACTAATCTACCAAGAGTGTGGCAAAAAGTCTGCCTTTGTACTTATCTCGCACGTCACAGCATTCTTAGATGCAGCGTGTGAAGGTGCTGCCAGGGAGGAATATCCGTACCCCCGACAAGCTGATGTTGTCTCCAGCGGCCTCCTTGCCGACGAGGTTCTCGCCGGTGGCCTTTGGCCACTCTGAAGGAACGAGGCACGCCGCGGCGCATCGCTTTCTCATCTCTTTTACAAGAGATTTGCTAGCGGAGCCCCCGAGCGCATCTTTTTGGCGTCACAGCACTCCAAAGAGAAATGCGAGCCGGAGGGCGCGTAAAGGGGTGGTTCGGGGCCTCGATGCGTCCTCGATGACCATGCAGCACTCCGGAGATGTAAGACGGCCGGAGTAAGCATCGGAGGCCTGGTCGAAGCCCCCTGTCACGCCCTCGACGGCACCGCGAGCGTTCCAAGGAGGTGTGTTAGCCAGGAGACGCAGAGCTCGGGGTTTCGCTCCTTCCACCCGCGCTCGCGTAGCACCTATCGAGGCGCTATGAGCTCTCGCGCGCGGGGGCGGAGTAGCCATTGCCTCCTCCCAATCCGGGAAGATGCTGCGGCGCACTGAGATCCGTGGAGCCGTCGAACGGCTCATCGGCGGGACGACGCTAACACCGGCCTGCTTCCGACGATCCCCCTACCTGGCGCGCCAAAGATGTCGGTGAAAGGATCGACACCTATGGGGGCCTCAACGGTCCCCTTTTGTTGGTTTGGCGAGGAGAGGGGTCGCGACAAGAGCAGAACTAACAGTCAGGACCCGACAAGGTCGTTTTTCACCCAGGTTCGGGCCGCGTTGTGCGTAAAACCCTACTCCTGCATGTGCTTAATTATTCGTTTTAGTTTACTGTAGATATGTCCCTCTTACAACCTTTCGATTGGTCAAAAAGCGAAAAGTTCCTCTTTCTGAGCCTCGGGCCTCCTTTTATAGGCGAAGGGGTCACCATAGTGGCTTAGTGTGTGAACGGTGGTTCACGAGTGGAACAATGTCGACCGACAACCACAGTGTTACTACGGTGCATCAAATGCTTCGACAGACTTCCCTGACCTCGTCAGGAGGTGTTGGACACGTACCCACACGTGGCAACTTTGGGGTGTTGCGCTGGCATGTTGGTGGACACGTGGTCCATGCATCGGCGGTGGCGTGTTCGTCGGTGGAGGCGTTCACAGGACGCGAAGGCGCCCTCGGCCCGCACCTCTGCTCAGGCCTTCTCTTCTTCCCCGGCAAGGGTTATCTCGCCGGGGCTCTTCTTGTTCCTCTCGGCAAGGAGGTGATGTCCTGCCGAGGACTTGTCAATCTTCTCGACAAGGATGGCTTGCCAGGGCCGAGTCCTCCTTCTTTGGCGAGAGGGTCTCGCCTTGGTATTGTCCATCTCCCCCGGCAGGGGGCTCCTGCCTGGTTCACTTCTTCATTCCCAGCAAGCGAGTGCTTGCCGGGGGCTTGCAATATGTACTTGGAGGCTTCTGAGTTTCGCTTCTGCCCTAAGCTCCAGCGATGCGCCTTGCCGCTGCGAAGGGGCTGCCGGTGTCCGTGCACTCGTCTGGGGCACTGGAGACCCCAGTATTTAGTGCACCGACAGTGATCATAGGCTATGTTAATCTAGGGTGATCCCATGATGTTTCCCCTTCTTCTATGTATTGGATTGATGTACTCACTTGATCTTATCTAGTATAATCTCCGAGACCATGGTGACAACAGTCTATTGGACATGGATTAGAAGAATATTTTCATGAGTAATTTCCTCTTTTGTGAATTAATTGAAGATTGAGAGTCTCTTGGTGCTTGTCTTTGACTATCCTTGAGATATGTTGTGGTGATTGTGGTACTCTCTTTGGATGGCCGCGGTGAAATTGGGAAATCCATAGATGAGAAATACGAACTCTGAGATGTGCTTTTGTAGCCCTATATAATTCTCGTCCTCCCTTGATCACAAAGGAACGACCTCCAAGTACGTCTCCATTGAGTGTTTTAGTGGAAATATCATGTGATTAGACTATGTTAATGTTGTTGGCAGTTACCACTAGTAAAAGTATCAAGCCTAGCCCTAGTTTCTCACCATTGTTACACCGTCGGTGCTCACTTTTGTCACTTGCTACCTTGCTATAATTTTTTATTACTGATTTATATTACCTTGCTTTGGCACGCCTATCACCCATATTTTACCATCTCTCCACTGAACTAGTGCACCTATACAATTTACCATTGTATTAGGTGTGCTGGGGACACAAGAGACTTCTTGTTTCTTAATTGCAGGGTTGCTTGAGAGAGACCATCTTCAACCTCTACTTCCCTGAGTTCGATAAACCTTAGTTCATCCACTTGAGGGAAATTGCTGCTGTCCTACAAACCTCTGCGCTTGGAAGCCCAACATAGTCTACAAGAATAGAAGCGTGTGTAGACATCAAGCTATTTCTGGCGCTGTTGCCGGGGAGGTGAGTGCTTGAAGGTATATCTTTAGATCTTGCAATTAAATCTTTTTGTTTCTTGTTTTTATTTTCACTAGTTAGGCTTATGGAAAACTGCACTCTTAGTTCCCTACTTGGGGAAGGCCGCTTTACCACACCCGTGGTAGAGAAGTCTCCTCCACCTACTAAATGTATCCCATTCGAAATACCACTTGGGATAATTGAAATATATAGGAATGATTGTTATGCAGGAGATGAAACAGTGAATCCTAGTATTCATTTGTTGAAACTTACAGAACTTTGTGAGTTGTTTAAGATTTCAGGTTTGACAAGAGATGGAGTCATGAGGAAATTATTTGCCTTGTCACTGAAAGGAAAAGCATTGGAATGGTATAGGCTACTAGATGATTCTCACCAACGGTATTGGGAAGAGATCCAGTCTCTCTTTTACTCCAAGTTTTATCCTCTTCATGAAGTCCATGAGAATAGGAATTATGTTATAAATTCTATCCTCATGACGGAGAGAGCATACTCAAGCCGGGGGCGACTGAAAACTTTAATGCTAAAATGTCCTAACCATGGGCTCCCCAAGGATATGATTATTACTAATTTCTATGTGAGGCTCTCTCGACAGGATAAAGACTTGCTCGATGCTTCCTCTATGGGTTCTTTCACAAACAAAAGGATTGATGCTAAATGGGAACTCCTTGAAATAATTCAACGCAACACTGAAGATTGGGAGATCGACAAAGGTAAAGAGTCAGGTATAAATTATGAGTATGATTGCATTAAGGCCTTTGTTGAAACTGCAAGTTTTAATAAGTTCAGTGCTAAGTTTGGGCTTGATTCTCAACTCCTTGTTGATTTCCTCAAATTTTTTTGCTTCACATCTTAATATGCCTAAGGAGAATTGGATCAAGCATCATGAACCTTTTAAAGAGATTTGCAAAGAAAATGAAATTGTTAATGATAATTGCAACATGCATGATCCAATTCCTGAAAATGAAGTTTTATATAAGCATGTTAATTTTTGTGGAGTGGATAGACCTTGTGAAAGGCCTATGATTGAAGAAGGGAAGTATTGTAAGCAACATAAGCATCAAAGAACAATCACTTGTGTTAGAGATTTAAATGAAATTGCTAGAAAATTGTGTGACCTTTATCCTTTCACTTGTGAACTTTGTGGTATAGAGGGTCACTTTAATTTTCAATGCGTGTAATTTCAAAACATAACTGTTAACCAGTTGTGTGATAACATGATCACTTCTGGTCTTTATGATAAACTTATGTTCTTTTTTATGTCTGAAGATTTATCAGAAAAAACTTCTTGGCTAGATGATAATGCCTTAGGAATAAACAACACATTGCAAAAATGCCATCTCTATTGTGTTGTTAATTTCCATGAAAATGATTACACAAGTAAGATTAGAAAGGAGGGAACTTTACCAAAGCATAAAAATGTCTCTTATGTTCCCACTAATAAAAAGGAGAGTTTCTCCCAAGTTTCCCCTATTGTTTCTAATGATAAACCAGAATATGTGGAGAAGCTTCCTCTCCAACCACTCCCTCCTAAGGTGAAGAACAGGAGGAAGAGGAACAAGAAGGAAGAACAATGTGTATCAACCTGGCCTGAGCATATTCCTCGCATCAACTTTTATCCTAACGGACATTAAATTTATGGAGGATGGTTATCTTGATTGTATTCATTATTATCTTGATGATAAGTCCGTAGGTACTATTGAAGATGATTTTGATTACGATATGCATGTTACTTATTGTGATTGGGAAGATGATGATAATGCTACTTCTGATCTTGAAAATCTTTTGGTACCAACTCTGAAAATGATGATATGGAAATCTCTAATCTTGGGGATGATAGGATTGCAAGTCCTTTACCCATTAGTGATGTGATAATTGATAATTATTTTGCTAGTAAGAATAAAGACAACATGTTTACAAATATAGCTGCTAGCAATAATAATGCTCTTCTGTACCATGATGATGTTATAACTCCTATCTATAGTGATTGTAAAGATCCCTATGACATAAGGAGAAATTATCCATATGAAACTAGACATAATCATGGAGGGAATTACTCCCTTGCTTAACACCATCTTCCCAATAGAAAATTAATCTATAATGTTCAAGTTGTTTATGATAGTCCTACTCCCACTATTACCAATGAGAAAGATTATGCTTATGTGTAGAGTAAGAGTACCTTTTTGCATGTGGATCATGGTAACAATGCTTTATGTTATACTTATATTTTTGAGTTTATTCATGATCCCATTGAAATTTATTATGAGAAGGGAACATATGCTTATAGATATTTCAATAATTTCAAGTTCCCTTTCTTTATGTTGAAGGTTTTGAAGTTGCACTTGTTTTGCCTTCCTATGCTTATTGCTTTGTGCTATTGCAATATTCCTATGCATAGGAAGCATGTTAGACTTAAATGTGTTTGGTATTTTCTTCTAGATGCTCTCTTTTGATCTACTACTCTTATTCCTACGAGAGGATAACTAAAATCTTAAGCCTATCTTTATGGCTATAAAGAAAGAGCTCTAGGGAGACATGCAACAACTAAGATGCGGTCCTTTCCGATCTGGGGATCGAGGCCCCGAATTGGAAAGGAGCGCATCTAAGCGTCTCGCAAACAAGGTATCACAGCACATACATAATAATAACAGATAGACAATCAGGGGTTCAATTGTCTTCTCATAAATATATCAGAGTACATCACGCATACAATCAAAGTAGTTCCTCTACGGACTACAAAACAAGGGAACTGGCTATGCTACCCTGCCTGCTGGCCCACGATCATGACCACGCCTCAATCTTCTGGATAGTTCACGTACAGGCGGTCGTTCTCCTCGTCATACTGCCACGCCAGCTGCGTGCCGTCGAGATCACCTGTCTCTGGGGTACCTGAACCTGTTGGTGTTGTGAAGGGATCTGTGAGCCACGGGGACTCAGTAATCTAAGACCTCGGTGCTAGAACTAGTCAAGTTATTAGGTTGGATAGGGTAGAGTGTTTAAGGTTGCAGCATCCTAAGCTTGATATGGTGGCTAACTTACGTAGAACATTTATGAAGGTGGCCTAGACTAGCGGACGATGATAATTGATCACTAGGTGATCCTGAACACCTACCTACGTCATTCATAACCCCACCGTGTTCCCGATCGAAGAGAGATCTTCGAGGGGACAGTCACGGTTACGCACTAAGTTGGCAATATTATTAGCTTATGTTTAAGTTATCTAATACCGGATGTTAACAAAATATTCCAAGTTGCGAGATAATCGCGGGCACGGCTTTCTGAAAGATTTACCCCTGCAGGGGTGCTCCAACTAGTCCATCACAAACGTACACAGGCCGCAAAGTAATCCTCTATCACGAATCTCGTGATCTCGTCGGATTCCTTAGAGGAAAACCTCAACTCTGGGGAGAACCAAAGCTTCACTGGGATTCCTATACGCAAGATATATCGCTAAGGTAAGACAAGACTAGCAGGACCTCCCGACGTGTCGACGACCCTGATAAGAGCCGCGTATCTCAGTCTCAGGACACGCCGGATAAGCGAAGTGTACAGTGGCCAGAGAAATCTCCCGAGTTGCCCCGGGATGGCCCCGCACGGTGCTCTAGTTTGGACCAACACTCATGAGGAGCATTGGCCCGGGTTGTTGATTAAATTCCTCGGGTAGGCCATTCCCTATGCAGATTATTATTAAGTGATTAGCAAATTAACACCAATGTTGGGTCCTGCCGGACAAGTCTTAGCACTACGCGGTTTATCGAGGGGATCCCCATAACAACCCCGAACGTGTTAGGAGCGATCAATATGGAATCAAACACCGGTAGCCGGTAACTATGGCGGCAATAACAGAACAAAGCACCCGGCAAAAGGCTAGGCCTTCCGTTATTTACCAAGTATATAGGTGCATTAATTAAATAACAGAATTTAACATAATGATATCAATCTCATGTTATCACATGAGGCAAAGCACCTGCAACTAGCAACGCTAACATTAGTAGCTGAGCAAAGCCTACTTAGCCATTCAAGTTTGCTAGGAAGGGGTAAGTGTTTGGTTTCGTGGCATATCAAGAGGCAAATATTTCAGTGGTAGGCAGTGAGCATATGACAACGAAAACGTAATCTAGCATAACAAGTCTAGAGATGGAATCAAGGTCATATCATCTTGCTTGTGATATCCTCAGCTTGGAATGGTTCCTGTTCGTCCTGCACGTACTCTCCTGAATCGACGTATTCGTTCTCCGATCCTGGTGCTACCCAACATAAGAATAACATCCAATGAACAACAACACCTCAAGATGCAACAAACACATGATGCATGAGATGTATATGAGCATGCATCACTATCTCTATCACTAACACAAACATAAGGAGTGACTACATGTTCCTGTACAGAACTGTATCTTAAGCTATTTTTACATGCATGAGAATGACATTATTAGATGCGTGTCGTGAAAACGATGCAAAACCATAAAAAGAACAATGCAATCGGAGCTACGGATCAACGGGAAACAACGAAACAAGATATGAAGCCCTACGTGACAAAATCATCACCACACACTCAAATGGCACAACTCTAGTATTTCCAGGTTTCCAAGACATAAAACAAACCATCATGGATGGGGTGGAGCAAGGAAGAACACCACATCCTCAACTAAGCACTCACAAACATCAAAATGACAAAACTACACAATCTGCCATAAACTGCATCATAGCACTTTGTGAGCTACATGCAAAGCACCTACAGCCACCCAAATATGACAAATAATATATGTGGCTGTAGCTATCCAAGAATACTACAAGCACAAGCAAGAATCACACAAAAAGTAATTAAACACAGAAAGTTACAAGGCTGCAAACTTGCCTAAAAATATCAGTTTTCGGGGACTTAGTGAAAATTCCAGATTCTCACTTTTTGTCTATGCTCTGAAGCATTTTGACAGCAGCCAAAACAATATCTACAGGACTCCGAATGACATGAAATTTTATAGGGAGCTAGAAAACATATCAGGTCCAACTTTCCAGTTGAAAGCTAAGGCTAGCTCACAACACATTGACCTGCACAACCTCATCATCAGGAGAAGAAAATATATACATATTCTCAGACTTGGTGAAAATCTCAGATTCCCACTAATCTGGAAATGACAGCCACATGCCCACTTTGTCTAGGCACAACTTGCACACAAGAAACACTAATAGAGATTTGACACCAACATGTTGTAGAGGAGATCACCTACTACTACCACACAAGAAACAATGCCCTTGGGCTCAACCTATTCCATGGAAACAAAGAGCAAACTTGGAACAAATCTGAATATGTCAACTCCAGAAAGTGTCCCAATGTCAAAACTAACCTCACCAATGGATTCCTTGGGAGATTGTACCCCAAAATCATATATAATATGTGGGCACTTACTTGGAACAAGTGACCACAAATTAAGAAGGAAGAAGCTACTCCAAATCATGTATAGTGAATAGCGCAACATTTTATGTGACTATCACTAGAACAACTACTACATAGTTATGCACATGTGCACAAAGACAATAGTGACATGAGGGTTTGAACCCCATGTTTGTGTCATGCACAACAACATCACAAGCACTACTTTCACTAGATCACCCACACACACACACACACATCATGCCCTCTCTCATATGAACATGAGGAGGTGCACAAGTGTTGCAAATGGGGCTGTTTTCACCACACACATATCATCACGACAACCTCATCACAAGCACTTAATCCCAAGAACAACATGAAGGAAAAACTACTATGCAAGTAAACATGGAGCATCACATACATACACTCCTACTAGGTACCACATATGTGTGCAGTACTTACACACACATCACCTCAACACACACACATCTCACCTACTCCACAATGCACATACTTTGCAAGAATTACACACCCACACACACTAGCAAGATCACATGATCCACTTATCACTTAAGCCACATACACACATACACACATCACTTGCACTATCACAAGTGTGTGCACACACACACAACCAAAGATCATGCCTCTATCTATGCATAGCAGGAGAAGAAATCAAAATGGTCCACTTTAATGCCTATGGGTTAGGCACAAATAGGGTAAGACAAGCAAAAGAAATGGAAATAAAAATAAATGACAAAAATACAACAGGGGCACCTGGGATTCGAACCCAGAACCCACTCTATAGCACCAACAGAGTCATGCCACTCTGCCACTGGCATCGTATCGACAGGGAAGAGGGCACATACAGGATAACATGTTCCTGTTGACTACTGTGCAGAATAAACGAAAAACAAAAGATGTGCCGAGGGGGATCGAACCCACGCCCTCTCATCAGGCAACAACACACTGCTACCACTAGGCTACGGTTCGGATCTTAACTACATAGGGGAAGCAAAACAGAAGTAGTACCCCTACTGCTACCTCTGCTGCCGACGGCTGGACGGAACAGGGGAGGTACCTGCTCAGCGTTCTGCTAGCAATTGGACTAAGAGCGCTCTATGGAAGGACGCTGGTGCATCCACGGTTCCATTCCTATCCTAACCAAGGCTCGAGGGCTCTTCAGCTACGGATCCACGGTGAGCGGCGCTTCGGCGACAAAGACGACGTGCTCAGCAATCAAGCAGCTACGGCGACCGATCTAAGGCAGGGAGGAGGAAGGGATATCACTACCTCACGTACGGGTCGAGGAAGGAGCGCCCGTAGAGGAAGTAGTGGAAGCAGAAGAGCGGAGCGGCGGAACTCGTCGGAGAAGAGGCGCCTCCGGGAAGAAGACGAAGTAGAGTCGGGGAAGGAGATCCAGCGGCGGGAACGGACTCCTGGAGATGCCCTCGAGCTGCTGGACCCTTTGAAGAGGAAGAAGACGAAGCAGGACAACGGTGACGACGAGCTTCATCCATCGGCCATGGCGGAGCCGAACGATTCCTTACCTTGCAGCGACGAGAGAGAGGGGGGGATCGAGATCTGGATGTAGCGGCGGCGGGAGGAACCCTAATGAATGCATGGACGCCAAGGCTCCTTTATAGGGCGAGGGGAGAAGCGAGGGACACGCAACGGGCTCCATGTGTGCATGCTCTCTCCGGTGGAACAGAGGGGGACGGAATAGAGAGGCTGATGGGAGGGACCCACTGCCTCGCTGGAAAGGAGGGGGAAGATGACAGACGCGCGACAGGCTGCGAGGGAAAGGAGACATGGGCCGCTAAGTGGGAGGGAGCCCACTTAGAGCGCCAGATAGAGAAAGAGAAGCACCCTGGATATTTCTATTTAAAATAAAATAGGGAAAAGAAAAATAGGCACAGGGCAAATTATAAAAGATAAAATCAAAGCAAAAATTACCCTAGACCTGAAAATGAACTACCTATTTAAATACAATACTACAAGCATTTATGGGGCTACTTTAATAAATCCAAAACAACATTTAAATAACCTGTTTTGTGATTTATATGCACCCTCAAATCCAAAACCAAGACTCCAAACTATTACATCATCATCTCCACAATATACTCTAAACACAAGACATTTTTAAATCAGCTTTGGGGAAGATGGAATTTTGAACATGAGATTAAAAGGAAAGGAAAAGGGTTTGAATTGCAAGGAGCTTTGAAAATACATAGCAACCACTCCTACACTCCACACACCATCATCACATGTGATCACAAGGCCAACCCCACATCAACTCAATCACAATGACAAGACAAGCAAAAAAAATATAGCCACACAACCAAAGAAGATCAAGTGCCACATGAAATCATACATGCATTAAGATCAAACATGTTCATGACAAGGTGGACCCACATAAGATAGGTTCCAAATAGGGAAACTACACACTTGGGGCATTACAAACTCTCCCACACTACAAAGAAGATCTCGTCCTCGAGATCTAAGACTAAAATAAATCGGGAAATTCGGAACGGAGGTGATCCTCGTGTTCCCAAGTAGCCTCCTTATCGGAATGGTGTGACCACTGCACTTTGAGAAATATGACGGTCTTGTTACGGGTCTTGCGCTCAGTCGCCTTGAGAACCGCAACTCGATGCTCATGATAAGAAAGGTCAGGCTGAAGGTCGATGTCTTGAAGATGAACAGTGCGCTCGGGGGTCTTGAAGCACCTCCGAAGCTGAGAAACATGGAACACATCATGGACATTTGCAAAGGTTGACGGAAGCTCGAGCTGGTACGCAAGGTCGCCTCTCTTGCCAACCACCCTGAACAAACCAACGAAACGAGGCGCAAGCTTGCCTTTGATGCCAAAGCGTTGCATACCCTTCATAGGCGACACCTTGAGATAGAAGAAGTCATCAAGCTCATAAGACATGTGACGGTGCTTGCTATAAAAATAGCTCTTCTAACAGGACTAAGCTGCTCTGAGGTTGTCGCGAATAACTCGACACATCTCCTCAGCTTCTTCTATCAACTCATTCCCAAGGATCTGATGCTCGCCGGTCTCGGACCAGTTGAGCGGAGTACGGAACTTCCTGCCATCACTACAGGAATCAGCTTCTTTGCCGTCTGCCATCACAGACGGCAAAGACTAAATCTCGGACGGCAAAGAGAATACCACCGACGACAAAGAATCTCACGGCCGGCAAAATTTCTGCGCCAGCCTACGACGGCATCGTACCTTCTTTGCCATCTGTCCCCACAAAGCGGACGGCAAAGCTCTTTGTCGTCAGCTTTCCACATAAGCAGTCGGCAAAGTGCTCGAGATGGCAGCCGACAGGCGTTGCCTCCGTTAGGGGTTAACGGAGGCATTGCCGTCTGCCTCCCCCTTATTCTTTGCCATATGCCTCACCCTTATTCGTTGTCGTCTGCCTCCCCCTTATTCTTTGCCGTCTGCCTCCTCCTCCCCCCTCCCCTCCACTCTTTGTCGTCTGCCTCCTCCTCCCCCCTCCCCTCCACTCTTTGCCGTCTGCCTCCTCCTCCCCGCTCCTCTGTGCCCTCTTCTTTGTCGTCTGCCCACCCTCGAGGAAGACGGCAAAGAGCCTATATAGACACCCCAGGATGCACAGCTGGCTGCCATGTGGCACCTTTGCCATCTGCCAGCTTATGGCACAGGTCTTTGCCATCAGCTGGCAGACGGCAAAGAGCCTATATAGTACCTATTTTTTTGTTTTATATTATTTCACACCACATATATATATATATATATATTTGACAGCACATTTATATAATTCACCACACATATATGATATATAGTTCACCACACATATACTTGCCAACACATATATATAATTCACCACACATATATGATATACATATAAATCAATGTACATCCCCATATATCTAAAGAACCAACATACAAAGTATTGCACTGTTTATCCATATATACATATACATATAGTTCGACATTGTTCATCAACTCAAATGAAAACTAGATGATATACATACAAAGTTCACCCATCGACATTGTTCAACTCCATGAATCCCAGCTTCCTTGCATGTAGTATATCCAATCTGCAAAAATGTGAATAAGAAAGTCAGAAGAAGAACAAAATATGATGTTTTTGAGCTAATTATGTCATTTTTAGCAGAAAACAAGCCAAGGTTCTCATGCCATTTTTAGCTTATTATGGCATTTTGGAGCTAAATGGGTTAATTATGTCATTGTTAGGGAAATTAAAGCAAGGATAATATGAAAGAGGAGAAGAAAGAGGAGGAGGAGGAGAAGAAGAAGAAATCAAGAAGAAGGAGGAGAAGGAGGAGAAGGAGGAGGAGAAGGACTAGAAGGTCCTTGGCCTTCTCCTCCTCCTCCTCCTCCTTCTCCTTCTTCTCTTCTTCTTCTTCTTCTTCTTCTTTCTTTCTTTTCATTTTTCCTATTTATTCTCCTCTTCTCCTCTTGTTGGAGCTAAATTACCTAATAATGTCTTTTTGGAGCTATATGGGCTAATTACCCCATTTTAGAGGAAAACAAGCTAAGAATATAATATTCATGAGCTAACCAAGGTTTTTATGCCATTTTGAGCTTATTATGGCATTTTGGAGCTAAATTGGCTAATTATGTCATTGTTGGGGAAATTAAAGCAAGGATAATATGAAAGAGGAGAAGAAGAAGAAATCAAGAAGAAGGAGGAGAAGGAGGAGAAGAAGGAGGAGGAGAAGCACTAGAAGGTCCTTGGCCTTCTCCTCCTCCTCCTCCTCCTCCTTCTCCTTCTTCTCTTCTTCTTCTTCTTTTTCTTCTTTCTTTTCATTTTGCCTATTTCTTATCCTCTTCTCCTCTTGTTGGAGCTAAATTACCTAATTATGTCTTTTTGGAGCTAAATGAGTTAATTATCCCATTTTAGAGGAAAACAAGGTAAGTATATAATATTGATGAGCTAACCAAGGTTCTTATGCCATTTTGAGCTTATAATGGTATTTTGGAGCTAAATGGGCTAATTATGTCATTGTTGGGAAAATTAAAGCAAGGATAATATGAAAGAGGAGAAGAAAGAGGAGGAGGAGGAGAAGAAGAAGAAATCAAGAAGAAGGAGGAGAAGGAGGAGAAGGACTAGAAGGTCCTTGGCCTTCTCCTTCTCCTCCTCCTCCTCATTCTCTTCTTCTTCTTCTTCTTTCTTTTCATTTTTCCTATTTCTTCTCCTCTTCTCCTCTTGTTGGACCTAAATACCTAATTATGTATTTTTGGAGCTAAATGGGCTAATTATCCCATTTTAGAGGAAAACAAGCTAAGTATATAATATTCATGAGCTAACCAAGGTTTATGCCATTTTGAGCTTATTATTGCATTTTGGAGCTAAATGGGCTAATTATGTCATTGTTGGGGAAATTAAAGCAAGGATAATATGAAAGAGGAGAATAAAGAGGAGGAGGAGAAGAAGAAGAAATCAAGAAGAAGGAGGAGAAGGTGGAGGAGGAGGAGGAGGAGAAGGACTAGAAGGTCCTTGGCCTTCTCCTCCTCCTCCTCCTCCTCCTTCTTCTCTTCTTCTTCTTGTTCTTCTTCTTCTTTCTTTTCATTTTTCCTATTTCTTCTCCTCTTCTCCTTTTGTTGGAGCTAAATTACCTAATTATGTATTTTTGGAGCTAAATGGGCTAATTATCCCATTTTAGAGGAAAACAAGCTAAGTATATAATATTCATGAGCTAACCAAGGTTCTTATGCCATTTTGAGGTTATTATGGCATTTTGGAGCTAAATGGGCTAATTATGTCATTGTTGGGGAAATTAAAGCAAGGATAATATGAAAGAGGAGAAGAAAGAGGAGGAGGAGGAGAAGAAGAAGAAATCAAGAATAAGGAGGAGAAGGAGGAGAAGGACTAGAAGGTCCTTGGCCTTCTCCTCCTTCTCCTCCTCCTCCTCCTCCTCCTCCTTCTCCTTCTTCTCTTCTTCTTCTTCTTCTTTATTTTCATTTTTCCTATTTCTTCTCCTTTTGTTGGATCTAAATTACCTAATTATGTCTTTTTGGAGCTAAATGGGCTAATTATCCCATTTTAGAGGAAAACAAGCTAAGTATGTAATATTCATGAGCTAACCAAGGTTCTTATACCATTTCGAGGTTATTATGGCATTTTGGAGCTAAATGGGCTAATTATGTCATTGTTGGGGAAATTAAAGCAAGTATAATATGAAAGAGGAGGATAAAGAGGAGGAGGAGGAGAAGAGGAAGAAATCAAGAAGAAGGAGGAGGAGGAGGAGGAGGAGAAGGACTAGAAGGTCCTTGGCCTTCTCCTCCTTCTCCTCCTCCTCCTCCTCCTCCTCCTCCTTCTCCTTCTTCTCTTCTTCTTCTTCTTCTTTCTTTTCATTTTTCCTATTTCTTCTCCTCTTCTTTGAGCTAAAGTAGCTAACTATGTCTTTTTGGAGCTAAATGGGCTAATTATCTCATTTTAGAGGAAAACAAGCTAAGTATATAATATTCATGAGCTAACCAAGGTTCTTATGCCATTTTGAGGTTATTATGGCATTTTGGAGCTAAATGGGCTAATTATGTCTTTTTGGGGAAATTAAAGCAAGGATAATATGAAATAGGAGAAGAAAGAGGAGGAGGAGGAGGAGAAGAAGAAATCAAGAAGAAGGAGGAGAAGGAGGAGGAGTAGATGGACTAGAAGGTCCTTGGCCTTCTCCTCCTTCTCCTCCTCCTCCTCCTCCTTCTCCTTCTTCTCTTCTTCTTCTTCTTCTTCTTTATTTTCATTTTTTCCTATTTCTTCTCCTCTTCTCCTCTTATTGGAGCTAAATTAGCTAACTATGTCTTTTTGGAGCTAAATGGGCTAATTATCTCGTTTTAGAGGAAAACAAGCTAAGTATATAATATTAATGAGCTAACCAAGGTTCTTATGCCATTTTGAGGTTATTATGGCATTTTGGAGCTAAATGGGCTAATTATGTCTTTTTGGATCTAAATGGGCTAACTATGTCATTGTTGGGGAAATTAAGGCAAGGAGAATATGAAAGAGGAGAAGAGAAACTTACCGTAGTGGTCATCAAGGAGGAGAAACACGTGGAGAAGGGTCGTGCGATGCCGCTCGGGAGTTATTCTGCAGAATAGATATTTTGCAATTTCTCAGTTAGCATGATGACACTCAATTATTAATACTAGTTTATAATGAAACTCACCATGCCAATCGAAGAGAAGACGGGATCGGCGGAGGGACTTGACCGCTCTTCTCGCACAGATCCTGATGAGTGGGTCGTATTAGTTAGTAATGAAACAGACATTACACACATGATTTGGCTAATGTGAAAAAAAACTTACCACAAAAAGCTCGTACAGGGCCCGTTGACCCGCCTCATTCCAGGACCTCTCCTCCTCAATCAATCGTGTCGTGGTCTGGTCCCTCTCATCAAGAGCAGCCTGACTTGCCAATCTCTCTTTCTCAAGAGCAGCCTCACTTGACAATCTCTCTTTCTCAAGAGCAGCCTGGTTTGCCAATCTCTCTTTCTGAAGAGCAGCCTGAAACACCATTCCTCGTTACCACAGTAATGACCTATGGTGACACACATAATGAAATGGATGAAAGTGTTCTTAGTCCGTACAACTAACCTCGATGGCAAGTTCGACTGGCCGTGGACGACGCATTATCTCAGGACAGCTGCTCGACTGGCGCGCCTTGATCTCCGGAAGAGTGAGTGGACAACTTATTATCCCATCTCCAATGGCTATCGAGCCATGGGGCCTCCCGCCACCAGATATCATCACCAGCTCTAGATCCAAAGGTTCCTGGCTAGGGTTAAAGTCATCCCCTTTCGTAGCCTTCCCCGCGTCCCTGTATGCCACGAGCTTCTGGTGGGATGATATGTTGGTGAAGTTATTGGGATCATCCAGGTCAGACTCAGAGAATGCCTTCGCCTTCTTGTACGAGGCAGTATGGGCCATGCCATAAGGGTCGTACAAGTGTGGCATCTTTGTCTTATTGTGATGCGCCTAAAAGAGAGGAACAAAATATTATCATCAAGAATGAATTGCATGAATCATGAAGCAAATCACATACCCAGTTTCGTCCAAACTAAAGTAAGTTGGTGCTGCCTTGATGGTGTGGCACACCAACCATTTGGCTACGCCGATCCTTCGCATTCTCGTGGACGGCTCGCCAGCTGCCTGTGCACCACTCGTCAACCAATGCCTCCCAACAATCCATCTTATCCGCACACCATCTCGGGGGCACCTATAAGTTATTAGAAAGAATTTTCAGCGCTATGCCCATCAATGAAATCAAGAAAACTACGTAGAAGGACTTAAGAATAGGTAATTACCTTCATGTATTGCTCCTTCTTCAGAAACTTTCCGCGGCAATCCTTCTTCTGCTTCTTAATACCACGCGTGGCGTAGTAATCTCGAATAGCATGCGGCCGAGCCTCGTGGCGCAAGTTCTGTAGTAACCGCCTACCCTCGGCCTCGAGAACCCTGGCCGCCTCCTCCTCATATCCATCCTCACACCTATAGAAGGTCTGCAATCAAACGTGAAAACACCGATTGGTACAATAATTAGCTATATTGTTAATTTTAGATTCTGTAAAAGGATAATTTACCCAAAAGCTCTTGATCAGCATCTCGGGCCTCGTGTGGCACAAGACACCATCTATAATCTCCTCCATCGGGGCCTGCGCAGCCTGGTAGTGCTCCCAGGAAAATCCTAGTGTAGGAACCTAACCCTCACCAGGCAACGTGACAAACCCCGGGAAATTTGTCCGGCAAAGCACACCAAGGATGGAGTTCGGCCTGCGGACTCCAAGAGGGTGTACCCATCCCCTGCAATATGATAAGGTCAACGCATTAGATATTTGAACAAACTTGAAGGCAAAAGCTAAAAAAGAGTAAATGTACTTACCTATCTCCTTCAGGTTTAATCACCGACCTCTGCTCGCGGGTAGCCGGCGCGACCGGGAGACGTGTACTACCACGCTTGTACACGGTGGCCCTATCCACCTGCACATAGCCCTCACTATCCGTAAGCTCATCCCCGCCATCCCCGCCCCTGAGCCACCCGGACCCTCGGTCCAATCCAGCAAATCGGTACGATCCGGCCAGGTCTCCCATCCGGGCCTCTCCACGTCGGGTGAAGCCTCCGGAACCGTAGTCTCCTCCGGCTGCTCCTGGGCCGAATGCACCTCGACCCGAGTCTGCACCTGGACCGGAGTCTCATGGGACGAATGCCCGTCAACAACAGGCTCCTGGAACGGAGTCCCCGTAGCCTCCTCTACAAATGGGTCGACCATAGTAGTCCTATGCTCGGGTGAATGAGCTGGTGGTGGTGGCAAGGACGGCTCAACAGTCCTCCTGGATCTTCCGAGGCCACCACCTCTCCCTGCACCCTTCCCCTTCTTCCCTACCCGACCAGCACCTCTCCCAATGGGCAATGCCGCCTACGAAGAAGAACCCACGGGTGCTGTCGACAGACTGTCTGCCAAGGCTCTACGGAGAGATAGGGGTGGAAGGGAAGTACCACCCCTCGTGCGGGGCCCCTGGGAAGAACCCGTCGAGTGATTTGGACCAACGCCCACCATCTTTCCACACGTGGTGACCTGCCATGATAAAGATTAAAAGAAATTAGTACAACATAAAAAAATTGAATAAATCACATGAATAATAATATGTACATGAATAATAAAGATTAAAATATATATAATTTAAGTTGTGAATCTTACAAACTAATAATCATCATCAATAAATGCATCATAATCATCACTATCACGCATGTCTTCATGAATGACGTGCTCGTCGGGTTCAACGGCGTGAAGTTGTGAAAGGCCTTCCTTTAATCGTTGAAGCATTGACAGGTCATCCGCATCAGTAACCTCTACGAGTTACAGGTCTTCTGGTTCCGGCTCAAGGCTGGAGTCGGATTCATTATCGCTGTCTACTTCCATGTTCTTGGGTGAAACACGGCGGTTCTTGAAACGTTTGTTGGAAAGACGTGTTTCTTGGAAGAATTCTCCATCATATGTGTCTGGGTTACTCTGAGGTTCATAATCCTGTTCATTTGGGAGAGGTGGTCTGGCATGTGGCGGCACTTCATAAACAACATACCAACCTTCCAGATTCTTATCCGTTTGGCATGCCCACGGTAGATAGAAAACTTGGGTCGCATGTTGAGCCGTAATATAGACATCGGGAACATCTAAATGGGTGTTTGGATTGATTTCGACTAGTCCTATATGTTCATGAGTCCTTCTAGTCTTTTTCGGCTGGAACCAATAACATTTGAAGACTACGACGTTCGGTGGGTTTTCACCATAGAATTGAAGTTCATAAATTGCTTCAACTCTTCCATAATACTCGATAACACCTTCGCCGATAGCAGAGACACCACAATTTGTAGATTTCCGGTCGGGCATAGATAGCTCTTTGCCAAAGGTACGAAAGAGATACCCGTTGATGTTGTATTTCTCAAATGAACGGACCTTATAGTCAAAACCATTAGCGACTTGTCTCAATTCAGCGTCCATAGACTCTGAATTAGCCTACAAGTTTAATACAAAACGGTTGTTGCATTAGCCGCAAGTTAGACCAAGAATGAAATGGTCCATTATTGATAATTACCGTTTGTTTGAACCAAGATATGAAACCGGGATAGCCGCCTCCTGTCTTTGACAGAAGCTCATACTCTTCGACGGAATCATATTCGATCACCGCTCCATCCGAAAATTTGGCGACGTAACGGCTGTTTGAAATATCCGGGAATAAGAGCAGTTCAAATGAATTAGAAATTACGGGAAAATGTGTCGAGAACTCACTCGATGTACGGCCGCACTTCTGTTAGGTTGTTGAAGATATACAACGAAATGTTCCGCCATTCTTTGACATCCAACGTTATTGGTTTCAAAGCACCGGCTGGTGCGAGCTTCCCTTTGAATAGGCTGAGGTTGGCCCACCTTTTTTAGGGTCTGCATCATTGTGCCGAGGCTTCGGATTATGCAAATGATGATTTTTGGCTTCGTAGTGTGCTGTCACAAAGTTTGTCACCTCCTCAGTAATGAATGCCTCAGCCATTGATGCTTCAATTCAACGCTTATTTTTACATTTAGCTCGAAGGGTCTTCTGCATCCTCTCAGTTGCATAGCACCAACGATCTTGCACGGGCCCACCCAATCTTGCCTCGGTCGGTAGATGTAAAATCAAATGCTGCATTGGGTTAAAGAAGCCCGGTGGAAAGATCTTCTCTAACTTGCATAACAACTCCGGTGCAAACTCCTCCATGTCTTCTACCACGCCAGGCGACAATTCTTTCGCACAAAGAACACGGAAGAAATAGCTCAGCTCCGCCAGTACTAGCCATTCATCCTCAGGAATAAAGCCACGTAACATCACCGGCATTACCCGCTCTAGCCATATGTGCCAATCATGACTCTTGAGACCAAAGATTTTTAATTTTTCAAGACTCGCTCCCCTCTTTAGATTCGCTGCATACCCATCGGGGAACATCAAGTGCATTTTGACCCACAAGATAATTTCCCTAATAGCTAGCCTTCCAAGATTGAACCAGGCCTTTGGCTTCGACCACTTCTGCTTTCCTTTGCCTTCTCGCATGTTTTGTAACGGTCTATGACATAGTGTCTCTTGATCGACTCTAGCCTTAATATTATCCTTTGTCTTCCCATCTATGTCGAACAATGTACCAAAAATAGCCTCTCCGATATTCTTTTCACTGTGCATCATGTTGATATTGTGTGGAAGAAGGAGGTCTTTGAAGTAAGGAAGATCCCAGAAGCATGGCTTGTGAGTCCAGGCGTGTTTTGAATTATACCCCTTGAAATACCCTGGACGCTCTGGATCAGGCTCGAGGGCGTTTAACTGATCCAGGATCTGTTGGCCTGTGAACGCAGGTGGTGCCAAGTTTTTGACAACTTTACCTTTGGTAAAGTTCTTCTTGTCTTTTCTGAACTGATGGTCAGGATCCAGGAACTGTCTATGCAAGTCAAAGCAAGAATACTTCCGACCCTCCTGCAACAAATGAAACTGAAGAGTTGCCTTGCATTGGGGGCACGGGAACCTTCCATGCACACACCATCCAGAGAATAGCGTATCGCTGGCAAGTCATGCATAGAGTACATGTACCACACATGCATTTTGAAGCTTTCTTTTCTAGCGGCATCGTATGTCTTGAGACCATTATCCCAAGCTTCTTCCAATTCATCCTTAAGCGGTTGCAGGTACACATTCATATTCTTCCCCGGATAATTGGGCCCTGGAATTATCAACGTCAGAAATATGTTCTTTCTTTGCATAATTTGCCCGGGGGGGAGGGGGAGATTGAGTGGAATGACAAATACAGGCCAACAACTGTATTGGGTTGCCGTCATGCCGAAGGGATTAAAACCATCCGTGGTGGCGCAGACTCGAGGATTCCTTGGATCTGCCGCTTTATCCTAATGCAATCCATCGAAATGTTTCCACGCTTCCCCATCCGATGTGTGTACCATCATCTTATTCCCATCTGCATCTAGTTCGGTTCTTTTCCCCAATTCGTGCCATGTCATCTGTTTGGCTGTCTCTTCGACCATGAAAAGACATTGAAGTCTTGGTACGATTGGCATATACCGAAGAACACTAACTGCGATTTTGGTCTACCTCTTCTCACCCATACCGTTGTCCACCACAAGATACCTGCAAGACTCGCAATTGGGACAATAGTCCAAGTGTGCATACTCCTTCCTAAATAAGACACATCCTTTCTCACATGCATCTATCTTCTCATAGGGCATCTTAAGTACATGAAGTATTTTGTCCGACTGGTACATGTTTGCAGGCATGACATGGCCTTTGGGTAGGAAGCGTCCAAATAGTGTCATCATCGCGTCGTAGCATTCTCTTCCCAAGTTGAACTGAGCCTTCAGAGCCATTACTTGTGCAATTGCATCCAGCTGACAGAGCTCAGTGTGCTCAAGGAGAGGACATTTTGAAGACTCCAACATTTCATAAAAGGCCTTTGCAGATTCCTCCATCTCATCTTCCGAATCCAGAGCATCATCAAAGTCTTGCACCATGTCTTCGATTCCGGTACCATGCTCGTCCGTGCGACGACGAACCACCTCAGCTCTTGTGCGTTGTATAGACTCACCATGAAATGTCCACAACGTATAATAAGGCTTAAAACCCCCCTCTACAGGTGTTTAATCATTACAGCCTCTATCGTCTTTTTATAGTTGTCGCATCCAGGACAGGGGCAATAGTTTCTTTCCTTGCCATTTGCAAATGCGGCTTTCACAAATTCCTTTGTTTTTACAAACCATTCTTTCGTCATCTCTTTCTGACTAGGGTGACCGGTATACATCCACGCACGATCACTCATCTTGCGTAGCTACTAAAGACAGAAGAAATATATTTATATATAATTTAGCATTTATATTCATCGGTTAATCAGGTTCGCCATTTTTATTATGTCCAGGCAACCTACACACTAATAGGTAAAGATAGGTCCTAATCCCACCCGAGTATGTGTAGATTGGGTTCGTTTTCCCATGCTCTGCTCCGGATCCAACGCAAAATTTCGGCAGCACCTCCCAGCTGTTCGCCTGATACACGTCTCCGCAATAAACAGAGAGGATGTGCATTCGGAGAACAACAGGGAGGAACTGACGAAATTCCGTATCGGATCCAGAGCACAGCATACGGGAAACGAACCCAATCTACACATACTCGGGCTGTCCATGGATAATGTTGGACAATTCGAAAGGATGGCGATTATAAATATGCAAAGACATGCATATTTATAGATGTCGCCCTTTCGAACGGGAGACGCATACTGGTCATGCATACTGATAAATTAATTGAATTACCTAAATCTAGAAAGTTTCATCTGGAAACCGATCCACAGTAAATGAAGGGGCGGGGAGGAGATGAAATTTGTACTGACCCACTAATGCAGGGGCGGAGCTCGTACAACGCACGGGCAGGTCTTCGCACAGCAGACCTCACAGCGACGAGACAACTATCACATGTAAATCCACCCGATCAACACAAATATTCATATTATGTCATTTTAGAGGAAAACAAGCTAAGTATATAATATTCATGAGCTAACCAAGGTTCTTATGCCATTTTGAGGTTATTATGGCATTTTGGAGCTAAATGGGCTAATTATGTCATTGTTGGGGAAATTAAAGCAAGGATAATATGAAAGAGGAGAAGAAAGAGGAGGAGGAGGAGAAGAAGAAGAAATCAAGAAGAAGGAGGAGAAGGAGGAGAAGGAGGAGGAGGAGAAGAAGGAGAAGGAGGAGAAGGTATTTTTCTTCTCTTCTTCTCTTCTTCTTCTTCTTCTTCTTCTTTTTCATTTTTCCTATTTCTTCTCCTCTTCTCCTCTTGTTGGAGCTAAATGATCTAATTATGTCTTTTTGGAGCTATATGGGCTAATTATGCCATTTTAGAGGAAAACAAGCTAAGAATATAATATTCATGAGCTAACCAAGGTTCTTATGCCATTTTGAGCTTATTATGCCATTTTGGAGCTAAATGGGCTAATTATGTCTTCTTCTCTTCTTCTTCTCTTCTTCTTCTCTTCTTCTTCTCTTCTTATCTTCTTCTTTTCTTCTTCTCCTTATTATTGTCTCTTCTTCATCTTCTTCTTCTTCTTCTTCTTCTTCTCCTCCTCCTCCTCCACCTCCTCCTCTTCTCCTCTGCTCCTCCTCCTCCTCTTCTTCTTCTTCCTCTTCTTTATATTAAGCTAACTAACTAACTAACCTAACTAACCAAGCTAACTAAACCTATCGCTAAACCTATATAGCACTAAACAGCAAAAAAAATAACAAAAACAGAATCTATATCACTAAGTAACTAAAATATAGCTCCTTCTTTTCCTTTCTCCTCTTCTTTCTTATCCTCCTCCTCCTCTTATTCTTCTTCTTCTTCTTCTCCTCCTCTCCTCTACTACTCTTCTTCTACTCTTCTCTTTTTCTTCTTCTTCTTCTTTCTCTTCTTATTCTTCTTCTTCTTCTTCTTCTTCTTCTTCTTCTTCTTCCTTTTATTCCTCTTCTTCTTCTTCTTCTTCTTCTTCTTTTCTTCTTCTCCTCCTCCTCTTCTTCATTTTCTTCTCATCTTGCACTAACCGAATTAACCTAAACTAGTAGTAACCTAATAAACTAACTATCTAAATCAACTATCTAATTTAAAATAAAAAAACTGAAAAAATAGGGTACCAGAGGCACTCACCGAAGTTGGGGATGGCCGGTGAGGGGAGGGGCGTCGCCAGGAACCGGTGAGGAGAGGGGCCTGCGCAGGGAGCCGGTGAGGGGAGGGGGCGGCGCCGGGGCAGGTGAGGGGAGGGGGCGGCGCAGGGGGTGGCGCAGGGAGCCGGTGAGGGGAGTGGGCGGCGGCGGGGCAGGTGAGGGGAGGGGGCGGCGCAGGGGTCGGCGTAGGGGGCGGCGCAGGGGTGGCCGGCCGCCGGTGGTGCAGGAGGGAGGCGCGCACGACGGTGGAGAGAGAGACAGAGTGGGGAGTGGGGTAGTGGAGCGAGGGGCTAGGGGAGACAGCCGTTATAGGGACGTCAGCTTTGCCGTCTGCCCCCGGACGGTAAAGGGCCCCACGACGGATGGCAAAGGCCAAGCGGACGACAAAGAGCCCGTCCGTTGGACCTGGCCAGGCCCAAGGTCTAGTGGGACCCATCTGCCCTCTTTGTCGTCTGCCCTAGGTCTCTTTGCCGTCCGCAGGCAGACGGCAAAGCCCTGGCCGATGGCAAACATTCTGTTTACCATCAGTGAGCCCTTTACCGTCCGCTCTAGGTCAGCTGACGGCAAAGATCTTCTTTGCCATCAGCCAGCAGACGGCAAAGAACTGGCTGATGGCAAATTACTGGATTCCAGTAGTGCATAGAGAATTTCAAATGGAGCCTTGCTAGAACTAGCTTGATAACTGTTGTTATACGAGAACTCCACGAAAGGCAGACAATATTCCCACTTCATGCCAAAAGAGATAACACAGGCTCTCAGCATATCCTCAAGAACTTGATTCACTCTCTCCACTTGACCACTAGTCTGAGGATGGAACGCTGTGCTGAAGCGGATCTTCGTGCCCATAGCAGACTGAAAGGAGTCCCAGAACTTGGAAGTGAAGATACTTCCGTGATCCGAAGAGATCATCATAGGCACGCCGTGCAAACAGACTATCCTGGAGGTGTACAACTCTGCCAGCTGAGCTGCTGAAATGGACTCCTTGACTGGAAGAAAATGAGCCACTTTACTCAACTTGTCGATGATGATGAAGATGGCATCATTACCCTTCTTGGACTTCGGAAACCCGGTGAAGAAATCCATCTCAATGTGCTCGAACTTCCACTCGGGAATCGTCAATGGATGCAAAAGACCTGCTGGATGTTGATGCTCTGCTTTCACCCTTCGACATACATCACATTCATTTACGAACTGAGAAATCTCACGCTTCATACGAGTCCACCAGAAGGTCTGTTTCAAGTCGTGGTACATTTTGGAGCTTCCAGGATGAATAGAGAGCAGAGAGTTATGAGCTTCCTCCATGATTACCTTCCTTAGATCACCTTTCGGGACGATAAGGCGATCCTCGAAGAACAACGTGTCCCTGGCATCAACAGTGAAGCACTTATACTTGGGAAGACTCTTTCCCACGCCAATCTTGACCTTCTTCACCATAGCGTCAAGAAGCTGTGCTGCTCGGACCTGATCTTCCAAGGTAGGAGAAATCTGAAGGTTTGCAAGATATCCCTGAGGTAGTAGTTGAAGGTTGAGCTTCCTGAAAGACTCACAAAGACTAGTCTAGAGAGGTTGCAGAATCAGACTCTTGCAATATGCCTTCCTGCTCAAAGCATCCGCCACGACATTAGCTTTGCCTGGCGTGTACTCAACACTCAGATTAAAATCCTGGAGCATTTCCACCCAACGTGTTTGCCGAAGATACAAGTTAGGCTGAGTGAAGATGTACTTGAGACTCTTGTGATCGGTGAACACTTCAACCTTACGTTCCAACAATAGCTGTCTCCAAGTCATTAGAGCGTGTACCACAGCTTCTAGCTCAAGATCATGAACAGGATAGTTCTTCTCCGCTGGCTTCAACTTCTTGGAGGTATAAGCAACCACCTTCTTATCTTGCATCGGGACTGCACCAAGACCCTGGAGAGAAGCGTCGGAGAAGACCTAGTAAGACTTGGAATCATCCGGAGGAACCAAGACTGGAGTGGAGGTAAGCTTCTCTTTGAGTGTGTCGAAGGTCAACTCACACTCTAGAGACCAAGCATACTTAACACCCTTCTGAAGAAGACTTGAGAGCGGCTTGGTGAACTTGGAGAAGTTCTCAACAAACCTTCTGCAATAGCCAGCAAGCCCAAGAAAGCTTCGAAGTTGCTTCACATTCTACGGAGGCTCCCATTCAACAATGGCCTGAACTTTGGATGGATCAACTTTAATGCCCTCGGCAGAGATAATGTGCCCAAGATAAACCACTTCTTTTAGCCAGAACTCGCACTTGGAAAACTTGGCATACAACTTGTACTCTCTCAGCTTATCAAGCACCAATCTGAGATGTTCTTCATGTTCTTCCTCAGTTTCAGAAAAGACCAGAATGTCGTCGAGATAGAGCAAGACAAAGTTATTCTTGAACGGAGAAAATATGTAATTCATCAATCGACAGAATGTCGGAGGAGCATTTGCCAGACAAAAAGACATGACCGTATACTCATACGAGCCAAAACTAGTCCTGAAGGCAGTCTTTGGAATATCTTCCTCGCGAATGCGAATTTGATGATAGCCCATTCTGAGATCAAGCTTGGAGAAGACCTTAGCACCTTTCAATTGTTCGAACAGCTCAGTTATGTTCGGAAGTGGATATTTGTTCCTGATTGTCTTCTTGATCAATAAACAGTAATCGACACATAGCCGGTCCGTGCCATCCTTCTTCTTGACAAACAGAACACCACATCCCCACGGAGACGAGCTCGGTCTGATCAAACCCAAACGCTCCTGCTCATCGAGTTGCCTCTTAAGTTCCTTCAATTCTTCTGGACCCAGCTTGTACGGCCGTTTGCACACGGGTTCTGTTCCTGGCTCAAGCTCAATCACAAACTCAACTTCTCTGTGTGGAGGCATGCCTGGCAGCTCTTCAGGAAACACATCTTCATATTCGCAGACCACTGGACTTGCGAAATAGGATTGATCTCACCCTTTTCATTCAAAGAGAACAGACGGATTGTATCATCGCGCGCCGTGAATATAAGCACGTCCTTCGAAGAGTGGGTAAGCTTCACTTCTTTCTCTTCACAATCAATTGATGCCTTTTTCATGGCCAGCCAGTCCATACCAATAATCAAGTCAATGTCAGAATTGCCCAAGACATACGAAGAAGCCAGAAAAGAATAGCTTCCTATATTGACATTGACATCAGGAACTCTACAATTTGACCTCATCCGAGCACCCGGAGAAACAACACCCAAAGGTCTATGCCAACTTGTCGAGGGAAAATCATGCTTGATGAAAAATGACTTTGACATAAAGCAATGCGAAGCACCAGAATCAAACAAGACTTTAGCAGGAAAATCATTGACTGAAAGATTACCCATGATCCATCAGAGGAGTTTTCTGCTTCAGCTGCGTTCACCATGTTGACTCGAGCTGATCTGGGGTTGAACTTGACAAGAGCGTTTCTTGGAGGTTTGCCTGGAGGAGGAGGCGGCAGTCGGAGCTGAGAAGTACACTTGTTGGCATAGTGACACTTCTGCCCACACTTGTGACAAGTGACATCTGCTGGCTGCCGGTACTGAGTCTGAGGAGGCCCTTGCTTCTGATGCTGGTATCTCTGTTGGAAGACAGGGTTGGGTGGGTGGTAAGAACCACGACTACCAGAGTGCTTGACCTGTTGCGAGTGCCGAGGAGGAGGAGGAGACACCCAAAACTTCTGTTGCTTCTGAACCACCTGAGTCGAGGAAGAGCTGGATTCTATGAAGCGCTTCTTAGAATTCTCCACCCTGAGCAAGGCTGCCTCTGCTCTGAGAGCTAGGTTATAGAACTTGTCGAACTCCTCAGGATCGTGCAAGGCAAGAGCTAACTGCAAATCTTCTTTCAAGCCACCTCTGAACTGATAAATCTTGCTCTTCTGATCCGGGATATCCTGCAGCGCGTAACGGGCCAGCTCGTGGAACTCAATGTTGTACTTGTACACGGAATTGCCACCCTGCTTCAAACGCCTGAACTTCTCACGCATCTCCTCCACAAAGCTGGAAGGGATGTAGTGGGACCTGAAGTCACGACAGAACTCATCCCAAGAAATCACCCTAGCGCCTCTCGAGTCCTTCAGCCGCTGCCACGAGATAGAAGCCTGACCCTTCAACTGGAATGTTGCAAATTTGACAAAATCCTCGGGACGCACATTGCTACACTCAAAATGCTTGTTCATATCACGGGTCCGGTCCTTTGCATCAAATGGCTGGTCGCACGAAGTGAAAGTCTTTGGCTGGTTCAACAGGAACTGACTCAGACTAGCAAATTGATTGCCACCGTGCTGAAAATTGCCTTGCTGCTGATTGGCTCTCTCTTGCAACAACAGTAGCAGCATCTGGGTGTTTGCATTAGTAGCAGCCATCACCGCTTACCACGCCTCTGTAGGAGGAGGAGGCGGCGGCGGAGGATTCTCCGGAGGAGGAGGTGGCGGCGGCATATCCTCCCGCCCTGGGTTCTGACGAGTTGGTGGAGCCATCCTAAAGACGGACATCATATTAGCCCACAGAATAACTTAAAGATATTGCTGAATCAAAAGACAGGAATATCTGAACAGGAATAAGCAATTGCACTCAAACAAAATAGTAAGAATGCTTCCTCAAAGTGACGGACGACAAAATTCCGATTAAGACCACTGCAAACAAGTATGAGCTAGAACTGCTCGGAACAAACACATGATCGAGATTTCCCCAACCTCAATCATGCATCTGTAGGAAGATAGTCCTATAAGATACTACTTGATATCCCACCGATGAATTCCTGAAATAACTGGTCATGCAATCTGGTACACGGATACAAGGAGTAATATCACACAACTCCTATACTTACCCGTCACCTGTATCACATCCTTCAGCACACAACCAGCATCTCGGACCTTCATCTACAACAGACCCTCGTGATCACAACGATACTAAGTATGGCAGTACTCCCGAACAATCTGCACCAGTACTTGGGACATCGGGGTTATCTCGCCACTACTAGTATTGAAGTAATTATGAACATCCTTCATTCTTAGATACTCAGAAATCTGAATGATGGCGATGTGCGCAAGAATCCCCTGGAGCTCAACTCCCCGGAAGAAATCAAAGCAGACAGGAGGCACCAAGATAGGACTCCGTCACATTGAAATCATATAGATTTCACAAATACCCGCGTGATCCTAAAAAAAAATTTGAGCGAGAAGAGGAGTAGAATTAAAGATTTCCTAAGACGGGAACCTCACCAGAGCATGGAAGAGGAGAAAAAAGAATCCTACTCTCTAATATAACTAAGACTCAAAACATTTTACTAGACTCGACTCGGCCAAGTACGATCACACAAAGGCTCCTATGGTCGTAAGGCTCTGATTACCAACTTGTAACGACTAAGATGCGGTCCTTTCCGACCTGGGGATCGAGGCCTAGAATTGTAAAGGAGCGCATCTAAGCGTCTCGCAAACAAGGTATCACAGCACATACATAATAATAACAGATAGACAATTCGGGGTTCAATTGTCTTCTCATAAATATATCAGAGTACATCACGCATACAATCAAAGTAGTTCCGTTACGGACTACAAAACAAGGGAAATGGATATGCTACCCTGCCTGCTGGCCCACGATCACGACCACGCCTCAATCTTTTGGATAGTTCATGTATAGGCGGTCGTTCTCCTCGTCATACTGCCATGCCAGCTGCGTGCCATCGAGATCACCTGTCTCTGGGGTACCTAAACCTGTTGGTGTTGTGAAGGAATCTGTGAGCCACGGGGACTCAGCAATCTAAGACCTCGGTGCCAGAACTAGTCAAGTTATTAGGTTGGATAGGGTAGAGTGTTTAAGGTTGCAGCATCCTAAGCTTGATATGGTGGCTAACTTACGTAGAACATTTATGAAGGTGGCCTAGACTAGCGGACGATGATAATTGATCACTAGGTGATCCTGAACACCTACCTACGTCATTCATAACCCCACCGTGTTCCCGATCGAAGAGAGATCTTCGAGGGGACAGTCACGGTTACGCACTCAGTTAGCAATATTATTGGCTTATGTTTAAGTTATCTAATACCGGATGTTAACAAAATATTCCAAGTTGCCACATAACCGTGGGCACGGCTTTCCGAAAGATTTACCCCTGCAGGGGTGCTCCAACTAGTCCATCACAAACGTACATAGGCCGCAAAGTAATCCTCTATCACGAATCTCGTGATCTCGTCGGATTCCTTAGAGGAAAACCTCAACTCTGGGGAGAACCAAAGCTTCGCCGGGATTCCTATACGTAAGATATATCGCTAAGGTAAGACAAGACTAGCAGGACCTCCCGACATGTCGACGACCCTGATAAGAGCCCGTATCTCAGTCTCAGGACATGCCGGATAAGCGAAGCGTACAGTGGCCAGAGAAATCTCCCGAGTTGCCCCGGGATGGCCCCGCACGGTGCTCTAGTTTGGACCAACACTCATGAGGAGCACTGACCCGGGTTATTGATTAAATTCCTCGGGTAGGCCATTCCCTATGCAGATTATTATTAAGTGATTAGCAAATTAACACCAATATTGGGTCCTGCCGGACAAGTATTAGCACTACGCGATTTATCGAGGGGGTCCCAATAACAACCCCGAACGTGTTAGGAGCGATCAATATTGAATCAAACACCGGTAGCCGGTAACTATGGCGGCAATAACGGAAAAAAGCACCCGACAAAAGGTTAGGCCTTCCATTATATACCAAGTATATAGGTGCATTAATTCAATAACAGAAGTTAATATAATGATATCAATCTCATGTTATCACATGAGGCAAAGCACCTGCAACTAGCAACGCTAACATTAGTAGCTTAGCAAAGCCTACTTAGCCATTCAAGTTTGCTAGCAAGGGGTAAGTGTTTGGTTTCATGGCATATCAAGAGGCAAATATTTCAGTGGTAGGCAGCGAGCATATGACAACGGAAACGTAATCTAGCATAACAAGTCTAGAGATGGAATCAAGGTCATATCATCTTGCCTGTGATATCCTCAGCTTGGAATGGTTCTTGTTCGTCCTGCACGTACTCTCCTAAATCCAGGTATTCATTCTCCGATCCCGGTGCTACAACATAATAATAACATCCAATGAACAACAACACCTCAAGATGCAATAAACACATGATGCATGAGATGTATATGAGCATGCATCACTATCTCTATCACTAACACAAGCATAAGGAGTGACTACATGTTCCTGTACAGAACTGTATCCTAAGCTATTTTGACATGCATGAGAATGACACGATCAGATGCGTCTCGTGAAAATGAGGCAAAACCATAAAGAGAACATTACAATCGGAGCTACAGATCAACGGGAAACACCGAAACAAGATATGAAGCCCTACGTGACAAAATCATCACCACACATTCAAATGGCACAACTCTAGTATTTCCAGGTTTCCAAGACATAAAACAAACCATCATGGATGGGGTGGAGCAAGGAAGAACACCACATCCTCAACTAAGCACTCACAAACATCAAAATGACAAAACTACACAATCTGCCATAAACTGCATCATAGCACTTTGTGAGCTACATGCAAAGCACCTACAGCCACCCAAATATGACAAATAATATATGTGGCTGTAGCTATCCAAGAATACTACATGCACAAGCAAGAATCACATAAAAATTAATTAAACACAGAAAGTTACAAGGCTGCAAACTTGCCCAAAAATATCAGTTTTCAGGGACTTAGTGAAAATTCCAGATTCTCACTTTCTGTCTATGCTTTGAAGCATTTTGACAGCAGCCAAAACAATATCTACAAGACTCCAAATGACATGAAATTTTACAGGGAGCTAGAAAAACATATCAGGTCCAACTTTCGAGTTGAAAGCTAAGGCTAGATCACAACACATTGACCTGCACAACCTCATCAACAGAAGAAGAAAATATATACAAATTCTCACACTTAGTGAAAATCTCAGATTCCCACTAATCTGGAATTTACAGCCACATGCCCACTTTGTCTAGGCACAACTTGCACACAAAAAACACTAATAGAGATTTGACACCAACATGTTGTAGAGGAGATCACCTACTACTACCACACAAGAAACCATGCCCTTGGGCTCAACCAATTCCATGGAAACAAAGAGCAAACTTGGAACAAATCTGAATATGTCAACTCCGAAAAGTGTCCCAATGGCAAAACTAACCTCACCACTGGATTCCTTAGGATATTATACCCCAAAATCATATATAATATGTGGGCACTTACTTGGAACAAGTGACCACAAATTAAGAAGGAAGAAGCTACTCCAAATCATGTATAGTGAATAGCGCAACATTTCATGTGACTATCACTAGAACAACTACTACATAGTTATGCACATGTGCACAAAGACAATAGTGACATGAGGGTTTGAACCCCATGTTTGTGGCATGCACAACAACATCACAAGCACAACTTTCACTAGATCACCCACACACACACACACATCATGCCCTCTCTCATATGAACATGAGGAGGTGCACAAGTGTTGCAAATGGGGATGTTTTCACCACACACATATCATCACAACAACTTCATCACAAGCACTTAATCCCAAGAACAACATGAAGGAACAACTACTATGCAAGTAAACATGGAGCATCACATATATACATACACTCCTACTAGGTACCACATATGTGTGCACTACTTACACACACATCACCTCAACACACACACATCTGACCTACTCCACAATGCACATACTTTGAAAGAACTACACACCCACACACACTAGCAAGATCACATGAGCCACTTATCACTTACGCCACATACACACATACACACATCACTTGCACTATCACAAGTGTGCACACACACACACACACACAACGAAAGATCCTTCCTCTATCTATGCATAGCAGGAGAAGAAATAAAAATGGTCCACTTTAATGCCTATGGTTTAGGCACAAATATGGTAAGACAAGCAAAAGAAATAGAAATAAAAAGAAATGACAAAAATACAACAGGGGCACCTGGGATTCGAACCCAGAACCCACTGTATAGCACCAACAAAGTCATGCCACTCTGCCACTGGCATCGTATCGACAGGGAAGAGGGCACATACAGGATAACATGTTCCTGTTGACTACTGTGTAGAACAAACGAAAAACAAAAGATGTGCCGAGGGGGGATCAAACCCACGCCCTCTCAACAGGCAACAACACACTGCTACCACTAGGCTACGGTTCGGATCTTAACTACATAGGGGAAGCAAAACAAAAGTAGTAACCCTACTGCTACCTTTGCTGCCGACGGCTGGCCGGAACAGCGGAGGTACCTCGTCGGCATTCTGCTAGCAATTGGACTAAGCGCGCTCTATGGAAGAAGGCTGGTGCATCCACGGTTCCATTCCTATCCTAACCAAGGCCCGATGGCTCTTCAGCTACGGATCCACGGTGAGCGGCGCTCCGGCGACAAAGACGACGAGCTCAGCAATCAAGAAGCTACGGCGACCGATCTAAGGCAGGGAGGAGGAAGGGAGATGACTACCTCAGATACAGGTCGAGGAAGGAGCGCCCGTAGAGGAACTAGTGGAAGCAGAACAGCGGAGCGGCGGAACTCGTCGAAGAAGAGGCGCCTCCGGGAAGAAGATGAAGCACAGTCATGGAAGGAGATCCAGCGGCGGGAATGGACTCCTGGAGATGCCCTTGAGTTGCTGGACCCTTTGAAGAGGCAGAAGACGAAGCAGGACGATGGCGACGACGAGCTTCATCCGTCGGCCATGGCGGTGCCGAACGATTCCTTACCTTGCAACGACGAGAGAGAGGGGGGGATCGAGATCTGGATGTAGCAGCGGCGGGGAGGAACCCTAATGAATGCACGGACGCCAAGGCTCCTTTATAGGGCGAGGGGAGAAGCGAGGGACGCGCGACGGGATCCATGTGCGCGTGCTCTATCTGGTGGAACAGAGGGGGACGGAATAGAGAGGCTGACGGGAGGGACCCACTTCCTCGCTCGAAACGAGGGGGAAGTCGACGGACACGCGACGGGCTGCGAGGGAAAGGAGAGATGGGCCGCTAAGTGGCAGGGAGCCCACTTAGTGCACGAGATAGAGAAAGAGAAGCACCCTGGCTATTTCTATTTAAAATAAAACAAGGAAAAGAAAAATAGGCACATTGAAAATTATAAAAGATAAAATCAAAGAAAAAATTCCCTGGACCTGAAAATGAACTACCTATTTAAATAAAATACAACAAACATTTATGGGGCTACTTTAATAAATCCAAAACAACATTTAAATAACCTGTTTTGTGATTTATATGCACCCTCAAATCCAAAACCAAGACTCCAAACTATTACATCATCATCTCCACAATATACTCTAAACACAAGACATTTTTAAATCAGCTTTGGGGAAGATGGAATTTTGAACATGAGATTAAAAGGAAAGGAAAAGGGTTTGAATTGCAAGGAGCTTTGAAAATACATAGCAACCACTCCTACACTCCACACACCATCATCACATGTGATCACAAGGCCAACCCCACATCAACTCAATCACAATGACAAGACAAGCAAAAAAAATATAGCCACACAACCAAAGAAGATCAAGTGCCACATGAAATCATACATGCATTAAGATCAAACATGTTCATGACAAGGTGGACCCACATAAGATAGGTTCCAAATATGGCAACTACACACTTGGGGCATTACAAGACAACCCTTGTTATCTTTACTTTGAGTTGTTTACATTCAGTTTTTAGTGATCTTGATGTGTGTTAATACTGTAGCAACATCATTGTATCTTTATTTTTAAGCTTTGTGCCAAGTTTTAGCCTCTGATTGCAAGAAACTTCAAAAGTTGTGACATGTTGTCCAGAAACAGATTATGTCTTCTTTACGTAAAAATTCACCAAATATCACCATATCATCTTTTTGATCTGAATAGTTTTGACAGTATGCTCTATACAATTTTCTTTCTGGCATCTATTCTGAGTTTTTTGATTTGAGTTGCAGAAGTGCCTTGAAAAAATTATTTACTTCCTGCTGGTCTGTTTTTTCACAGATTCTGACACGTTTTGCGTTTTCATCGTTTTGCCAATATTAAGCTTTCTTTTTATTTGCAAAAACTTTTTGGAAATCTTGAGAAATAGTAGCTCTACATGAAAATCTTTATTTCTAGTGGAGAAAAATTATTTTATTATGGGTACTAACCACTCTAATCAGCTTATGATGAGTTTCGTATGAAGGGAGTTTTCAAGTATGCGATGGAAGATGATGAAAGAAGATCCAGGAGTGTCAAGCGCTCAATCTTGGGGATGACCCCATGCACCCCAAGAAATATTCAAGGAGACTCAAGCGTCTAAGCTTGGGGATGCCCCCGTGCATCCCCTTCTCCATCAACAATCATCATTTCGTCCTTCTCCATGCTATATTTTTATCAGTTCATATGTTATGTGCTATGCTTGGAGTGTCCCGCTCTTTACTTTTTTTAGTTTGTTTTAGTTTTTCTTGTTGTTCATAACAAGTTGGGCCATAGACTTCTTTGTTTGGGAGAGAAACACGCTCCACTCCACCCTAGAACACAACATAGGTTTTCATGCTCATCTTTTTGTGTGTTCTTTATCTTTTCATAGCTGATGTCATGCTTAGCTCTTAGTATTCATGCTTTATCTTTTTAAGAGCTTTTATTTAGGTTGCTTTTGTAACTCTCTTGAGTTATCATGCTTATCTTGTTTAGAGAGTTGTCTTGTTGCACTGAGTTGTGTGTCTGGCATGAGTAGGTAATTGAGGTTGCTATTTAAGTGTAGTAGTAACTTGCAATAGTTTTGAGGTATTGATTTGAGTAATGTTTGGACTTTTGGTGTCAAGAGCTTGAGCCTATTTGTGATAGGTGTCGTATTCTGGGTAATCCGTGTTTATTTTCAAAAAAAAAGTTGAGAACTCTAGCTACTAGATGGATCGCTAACCTCTGGAGGGGTTGGAATATATAGAGTACCCTCACGTTATCATGGGTCAAGGATGCGCAAGGATAACCAAACCCCCAAACACTCCTCCTTGGGGTACTTGTCTCTTTGTGAATCTCCTGACTAGATAGAGAGTGGCCGATAATAAGTGCATGAGTTCTTCGGACTAATGCGAGTATTCGATTGTTGGCACTTCCACCATCCATATTTTGCTAGCATCTTCGGTACCTTGCATTGCCCTTTCTCATCTTGAGAGTTGGTGCATACTTCGCCGGTGCAACCAAACCCTTGGCATGATACGCCCTGTCATCATAAGCCTCATTATATCCTTCCTCAAAACAGCCACCATAACTACCTATCAAGGCATTTCCATAGCCTTTCCGAGATACATTGCCATGCAACACCCACCATCTCATGACTTGATCTTCATGTCATGCATGCTTTTGCTTGATCGTAGAGCCGCATGCTAGTTGGGCCTTGCCCTTATCATTGCTACATGACACGCTAGTATCATTGCATATCCTGCTACACTGGCAGAGGCATACATTTGCATACATCATGATAGTTTTCATCTTTCTTTATGTTGAGTACTTCTTATAAAGTGTGAAGATCTTCTATATTCTTGTAAAATATAGAGTGTTGCCCTTAAGTGAGGAAAATATCCCAAAGAGGACAAAACAAAAGATCCCAAAATAGGACAAATTAAAATATCCCAAAGAGCACAAATGAGAGATAAATAGAAAGAGCCAAAGAGGCCACAAAAATACAAAAAATAGAAAAGAAGAGAGAAAGGGGAAACACTACTATTCATTTTGAAAGATCCACACTCGTACTCCATTATCATATTTGTACTCCATAGGGATTATCATTCATGCATAACTATGTGGGGACCCTTACACTATAGAACTTGGCTTGTATATTCCAATGACGAGCCTCCTCAAATGAGCTCTAGGTCTTCATGAGCAAGCAAGTTGGATGCACCCCCCACTAGTTCCATTGGAGAGCTTACCTTACCTCATATGTGCATCCGTTGCATGACAATCCCTACTCCTCACATCATACCTATCATTTGGCTTTCTCTCGCCTATGATTGTCCTCATTGATGTGAGACTTCCACACCTTTTTTTGTCTTCCTTCCCCGTCATTTTTCTATTTGCCATCCTAAGTGCCAACTGTCTTGCTTGCGCTCATCCATTGCATGAGTGCTCAAAGTCGAAAGGGAGAGGATCAGTTTGACTTGTGCATGACTAGTGGTCTGGGGATGAGTGAAAATAAGATTCCGAAGGAGACCAAGTGTGAAGTTTTAGTAGATTGAGATCTAAATTAAACTATATAGTATTTCTATGCTCTAAACCCATTTCCCACTTCTTGCACGCAAACACCATTTGGAGACATTCGAGTCACGAACAGCGAGAGATCTTGCACCTTTATGTTCTTACTTTGCTAGTTTCAATACTAGATATAGACTCTTGCTTGTTATTGTCTTGACTTGAATTGCATATCTTACTTGCTTTACTTTGAAGTTCTTATATGTGTGTTAGCATGTCACCACAGAAATTATGCTTGTTACCTACTCGAGGATGAGCAGGAATTAAGCTTGGGGATGTTGATACATCCCAAACGTATCTATAATTTTTGCTTGCTCGATGCAAGTTTTGGGTGATATTGTTATGCGTTTTGTACACTTTCATACCTTTTTCAACATATTTGTACTAACCTACTAACTCAGTGCACCTAGTGCCAGTTTCTGTCAGTTGATGTCTGTGAATTGCAGGTTTATACCCATATTTAAAGTGCCCAAAAAATTCCACAGAAAAAATATAAACAGTCAGCATTCCAGAAAACTCCACACACCCGAAGGAGAGCCAGAGGGGGGCCACCCCCACCCAGGCGGCCACCTGGGCGGCCTAGGGGGAGGCCGCGCTACCAGGCCGCCTGGGCGAGTGGGACCTCCCCTGGTGCCCCCCTTTGGCCCTATTTTTACCCCCGTGGAGGAAACCCTGATTCGAGAACCCTTTTATCCATAAGCAATTCCGATCTCCGCCGCCATCACCAACAAGTTTTGGGGAACCAGAATTCCTGTGTCGGCACCCTGCCGGGACGGGGAAGTGCCCCCGGATTCATCTCCATCGATGTTGCTTCCTCCCTACATGAAGCGGGAGTAGTTCCTCCTCGGAGCTGAGGTCTTCTACAGTAGCTATGTGGTTAATTCTCTCTCCCATGATGTGATCTTGATTTTGATCACATGCTATGTTAATCTAGGGTGATCCCATGATGTTTCTCCTTCTTCTATGTATTGGATTGATGTACTCACTGTTGGGGAACGTAGTAAATTCAAAATTTTCCTACGCCATACAAGGATCTATCTATGGAGAGACCAGCAAAGAGAGAGGTTGTAGAGCATCTTCATACCTTTGAAGATCGCTAAGTGGAAGCGTTACTATGAACACGGTCGATGGAGTCGTACTCGCAGCGATTCAGATCGCGGTCGGTTCCAATCTATGTGCCGAATCACGGCACCTCCGCGTTCAACACATGTTTAGCCCGGTGACGTCTCCCATGCCTTGATCCAGCAAGGAGGAGGGAGAGGTTGAGGGAGAGCTCCGGCATCACGATGATGTGGTGGCGGTGGAACTACGAGGTCTCCCGGCAAGGCTTCGCCAAGCACCGTGGGAGAGGAGAAAGAGGAGAAGCAGGGCTGCGCCGAGAGAGAGATTTCATGTGTCTCAAATCAGCCAAAACCTCCACTATATATAGGGGGAGAGGGAGGGGGCGCCCCCTTTAGGGTTCCCACCCCCAAAGGGTTCGACAGACCCATCTAGGGCTGGTGGTGGCGGCCAGGGCAAGAGAGAGGGGGGTGGCGCACCCCAAATGGGCCTTTTAGGCCATCTCCACTAGGGTTTCCCCCCCCCCCCCTTCCCTCTCTTATGGCGCCTTGGGCCTAGGTGGGAGGCGCACCAGCCCACTCTGGGCTAGTTTCCTTCCACCTTTTGGACCATGCTAGCCTTTGGGGCTGGTGGCCCCTCCCGGTGGACCCCCGAAACCCTTTCGGTGGTCCCGGTACATTACTGGTGTCGTCCGAAACAATTCCGGCGACCAAATCCTCACTTCCTATATATAATTCTTTACCTCCAGACTATTCCGAAGCTCCTCATGACGTCCGAGATCTCATCCAAGACTCCGAACAACCTTCAGTAACCTCGTATAACAATTCCCTATAACCCTAGCATCACCAAACCTTAAGTGTGTAGACCCTATGGGTTCGGGTGGCATGCAGACATGACCGAGACACCTCTCCGGCCAATAACCATCAGCCGGGTCTGGATACCCATGGTGGCTCCCGCATGTTCCATGATGATCTCATCGGATGAACCACGATGTCAAGGATTCAATCAATCTCGTATACAATTCCCTTTGTCTACCGGTATAGAACTTGCCCGAGACTAGATCGTCGGTATCCCCATACCTTGTTCAATGTCGTTGCCGACAAGTCTCTTTACTAGTTCTGTAGCACATCATCCCGTGACTAACTCCTTAGTCAGATTGAGCTCATTATGATGATGTTCTACCGAGTGGGCCCAGAGATAACTCTCCGTCACACGGAGTGACAAGTCCCGATCTCGATTCGAACCAACCCAACATATACTTTCGGAGATACCCGTACTGCACCTTTATAGTCACCCAGTTACGTTGTGACGTTTGATACACCCAAAGCACTCCTACGGTATCCGGTAGTTGCACAATCTCATGGTCGAAGGAAAAGATACTTGACATTAGAAAAGCTTTAGCATACGAACACCACGATCTAGTGCTATGCTTAGCATTGGGTCTTGTCCATCACATCATTATCCTAATGATGTGATCCTGTTATCAATGACATCCAATGTCCATGATCAGGAAACCATGATCATCTATTGATCAATGAGCTAGCCAACTAGAGGCTTGCTAGGGACACATTGTAATCTATTTATCCACACATGTATTACTGTTTCCTGTTAATACAATTATAGCATGAACAATAGACGATTATCATGAACAAGGAAATATGATAATAACCATTTTATTATTGCCTCTAGGGCATAATTCCAACACTCACTTGATCTTATCTAGTATAATCTCCGAGACCATGGTGACAGCTGTCTATTGGACATGGATTAGAAGAATATTTTCATGAGTGATTTCCTCTTTTGTGAATTGATTGAAGATTGAGAGTCTCTTGGTGCTTGTTTCTGACTATCCTTGAAATATGTTGTGGTGATTGTGTTACTCTCTTTGAATGTCCGCTGTGACATTTGGAAAGCCATAGATGAGAACTACGAACTCTGAGGTGTGATTTTGTAGCCCTACATAATTCTCGTCCTCCCTTGATCACAAAGGAATGACCTCCGAGTACGTCTCCATTGCATGTTTTAGTGGAAATATCATGTGATTAGACTATATTAATGTTGTTGGGAGTTGCCACTAGTGAAAGTATGAAGCCTAGGCCTTGTTTCTCACCATTGTTACACCGTTTGTGCTCACTTTTGTCACTTGCTACCTTGCTGTAATTTTTTATTACAGATTTATATTACCTTGCTTTGCCACACGTATCACCCATATTTTACCATCTCTACGCTGAACTGGTGCACCTATACAATTTACCATTGTATTAGGTGTGTTGGGGACACAAGAGACTTCTTGTTTCTTAAGTACAGGGTTGCTTGAGAGAGACCATTTTAAACCTCTACTTCTCTGAATTTGATAAACCTTAGGTCATCCACTTGAGCGAAGTCGCTGCTATCCTACAAACCTCTACGCTTGGAAGCCCAACATAGTCTACAAGAATAGAAGCGTGTGTAGACATCAATGCTCATATAGTAAAATTCTAGTAGCCGATGCATTTGAACCGTCGCCCTCCCTCGTCCACCACCATCTCCACCCACTGTTACTAAAAATTTCAGTAGCCGCGGCTTATCTTCAAACAACACCCTGCGTCCCCCTCCTCCACAGCCTCCCCCCTCCATAGTGCCCCCTCCCGCTCGAACCAAAGATCACCGCCGCTGCCACCGCCGACACCTCCAACCACCGTCGGTCTGCCTGTGCCTCCTAGCTTAGATAACAAAGTTTAGGTTACCCGGTGATTCCCATACTGTCACCCCCTTGATTTTTTAGATGAGGCATGTGGTCTCCCTGCTCGCCATATCCACATCCCCTACTCTAGAGAATCATAGGCTAAGCCCGACCACGTAACCCGGGGAGCCCGACGAGCATTCAGCCAAAAAGAGGTTTAATGGCCTCTACGGGGACGTTGACGAGCTGACCACCGTTAGTACCGACCTGTCGATCCCGGAGCAACACCTCGCTGCGAAAGCGAGCGAGGACGTTAACTACGTTGCCATGCCGAAGGATTCACGTCAGTGGGCTAGCGTATTACTATATCTCCGAAAAGCTAGCTACGACATCAAGCTCGTCGACAACGACGGCTTCACGCGGGCCATGTCACATGGTAAGTGGTCCATCCCTAATTCAACCACCATCGATCTCTTCGAAGGCCCTGCCGTTGATCTCCTCCGCCACACAGTCAAGGATTTGCGATCGTTGCACGCCATCGAGGCCATTTTGTCCGTTATGAAGGACACGTTGTGCGGCGGCGGCTTGGGATCCTCAATTGCCAAGTCACATCTCATTGACCACAACCACGAGGAGGGAACCCACAAAGGGTCTTCCAAGGTGAAACAGTGCATCTGCGATATCAAAGAGCGCATCATGGGTGTGTGCTCTTCCAACTTGAAGGATCCCATCCATGACAAGTGAGGCAACATCCTATCAACAAATCTTACATTTTCTAACTAGCCAGACTATACCCTTTGTTGTAGTACATTTTTTCATGCGGTGTTTTAACTGTGCCGTGTTTAATTATTTCAATTATGCAAAAATGTAATGTTTAATAGATCTATGTGATGTTTAAGTATGAATTGTCCATTTCAGTTTTATGAATGGCCATAGTAGGTTCTTTATAGTGAGTTGATGCCTTGTTTATTTGTATTTGGCTCCTGGGTTGCAATGAGCATTTTTCCAGTTTTCAAGCAAATGCCTTTTTTATGTGTATTTGCTTGTTAGGCTGGTTGTAGTGAGAAATTGTCCAGTTTTCAAGCATATGTCGTGTTTATTTGCATTTGCTTCTTAGGTTGCTTGAAGTGAGCCTCTCTCCAGTTTTCAATGGCTATATTTGGTTGTTATACTGATCATATATGCCTTGTGTATTTCAGTTATGCACAATGTGATGTTCATTATGTGCAAGTTAGAACTATGCAGTTTGATTCATCAATACCAGTCGAATGGCTATATTTGGTTCCTGCTATATTTGAAGTGAGCGTTTGTCCAATTTTCAAGCATATACTACACATGTTGTTTATTAAAGTTTTACACATTTATCGAGTGTGATGTTTAAGCATGAGCTATGTTTTATTCATTTTCAACAATACCAGTTTGAATTACAATATTTGGTGGCTGTTAAGCCTGTTGTAGTTAACATTCCCTTCCATTTTATATCCGCTTCATCATTCAAAGATGATGTTGTTTACATTGGCTATATTTGTTTGATGTTAAGTTTGTTGTACTTATCATGCCTTTCCACTACTTACGCACGACAACAACGGGAGTGGCCAGCATTTTCTGCCTTGGTTAGTTTCATCCCTTGGCTTGTAATCCCCCGTCGTTCCATAATGTAGTGCATATAGATCCAGTCCTGGACACTTTTTAGCTTCTAATATTAACTTGTTGCTTGTAGGTACATATATCCTTGGCAAAGATCCACGCATCGACCCTTTTTGTGTATGGGGTAATGATATATTCATGAACCAACATCAAGTGAGGAAACTGATAAGGATTATTATCAAAAAGATACGAATGGTGGCAATCAAATTATTTGTTTACACTCTATTGAACACAACAGTGAGCTGTAGGGTGGTAACTACGAACTCTGAAGCCTTTCCTTTTTAATGCCCATAATGAGTTGTTATACCACAATGTCTAAATCATTTTCATTTGCAGTGGTTCCCAAAGCAGTTTACTCAAGATGACCTTGCAAAGTACATGATTGGTCGACATGCAATGAAGGTTATTCATTGAGACTACAATGAGCATTGAGAAGTCCTAATAAAGACAATGAAGGATAAGAGGGCAGCCATGACGAGGGGTTGGCCTAGAGTCGTGCATGCATTACGCATGGAGGGAACAATATGGGCATTCGAGTTCACCTTCCCCACCAACCAGAATGTCTTTCGCCTCTCTCTTTACAATCTTTAGCACAACTCTAGTTCATCATTCTTTAGTTGGTGCTTCAACATGGTTCAATATGAATTATGCATTCGTTCCTGAACCTATATTTGTAATAAACATCGTTTGATATGAAATAAGTGATTGCCTACTTACAAATTCAAAATCTGTTATTTTTAAATTCGGGGATTAAATTAGGGATAAATTATGTTCTGTAGGTCACTACCCTGCACGCAGTTTGCGAAATTTGGTACAATTTAAAATAGAAGCAATTAAATTAGGGTGAAAAAAACGCTCTCGAGGTCATTACGACGCACACAGTCTATAAAGCACATCGTGTGTGATATACATCACAATCCCACCAGGTTAATATAGAGCAAACATGTGTAACCATGCACATAGTTGCCGTTTGCAAAGCGTGTATGATGTGGCGCGCATTGTAAATGTAGAGCCAGTTTGGTACGTGCTTCAAAAAAATCCTTCCTGGACTGTGCCTGGTAATTAAGGTAAAACCACAGAAGCCCGACTGCGATGGTAATTGATAACCCACAAGTATAGGGGATCAATTGTAGCCTTTCTCGATAAGTAAGAGTGTCGAACCCAACAAGGAGTTAAAGGTAGGACAAATATTCCCTCAAGTTCTATAGACCAACGATACAACTCTACGCACACTTTACGTTCGCTTTACCTAGAACAAGTATGAAACTAGAAGCACTTTGTAGGAGTGATAGGATAGGTTTGCAAGAGAAGAAAAACACGTAAATAAAAACTAGGGGCTGGTTAGATAAAGAAACAATTACGTTAGTTTAACGAGTGTGGAAAAGTGGTGGTAGGAGTTGCGGAATTGTCCCTAAGCAATTAACTATGTTACTAGACCGATATCAAGTTTTATGTGGGAGAGGCCACTTCTAGCATGTCTTCCCTTACTTGGAATTATATGCACTTATGATTGGAACTATTAGAAAGCATCCGCAACTACTAACGTTCATTAAGGTAAAACCCAACCATAGCAATAAGATATATTGGTCCCCCTTCAATCCCGTATGCGTCAATTTCTATGCTAGGCCGAAGCTTCTGTCACCCTTGCCCTCCAATACATAGTCCTATCAACATACTACTAACCCTATGGTGTGATCCACGCGCGTGCTCATATGATGGGAACCAAAGGACATCAACATAACGACAAGCAAATTAAACCAATCATAGCAATTCATCAATCACCGATAGGACAACGAAAATCTACTCAAACATCATAGGATGGCAACACATCATTCGATAATAATATGAAGCATAAAGAACCATGTTCATGTAGAGGGTACAGCGGGTTGCGGCAGAGTGGAGCGCTGAATATAAATGGGGGAAGGTGATGGAGGTGTTGGTGAAGATGACGGAGGTGTTGGTGTAGATCGCCGTCACACGATGATGTCCCGGGCGGCATTCCGGCGTCGCCGGGAGAGAGGGGGAGAGAGCCCCCCTTCTTCTTCTTATTCCTTGACCTCCTCCCTAGATGGGAGAAGGGTTTCCCCCCTGGTCTATGGTCTCCATGGCGGCGGAGGGGCGATAGCTCCTCCAAAATTGGATCTCTCTCTCTGTGTTCTTCTATTTCTGCGCTCCCAGATTCTGGCTTTCACCATTTCTTAAATTCTCGGAGATTCGTAACTCCGATTGGGCTGAAATTTTAACACGATTTTCTTCCGGATATTAGCTTTCTTTCGGCGAAAGAAGGGCCCCAGCCGCCTTAGGGATTGGTCACAAGCCTGCCAGCCGCGCCCTAGGGGGGCTGCACCTCCTGGGCTTGTGACCCCCTCGGGCATCGTTTCGCGTTGATTCTTCTTCCCAAAAATCATAAATATTCCATGAGAAATCACCCTAGGTTTTTTATTGCATTTGGGTTTTGTTTGGTATGGATATTCTGCAAAACAAAAAACATGCAACAAACATGAACTGGCACTGGGAACTGGGAACTGGACCAATATGTTAGTCCCAAAAATAGTATAAAAAGTTGCCAAAAGTATATGAAAGTTGTAGAATATTGGCATGAAACAATCAAAAATTATAGATACGATGGAGACGTATCATCATCCCCAAGCTTAATTCCTGCTCCTCCTCGAGTAGGTAAATGATAAAAAATATAATTTTTGATGTGGAATGCTACCTAGCATAATCATGATCATATAATCTAATCATGGCATGAATACTAAAACATGAGTGATTCGAAGAAATAGTCTATAATTTGATATAAAGACAATAATATTTCAAGCATACTAACAAAGCAATCATGTCTTCTCAAAATATCATGGCCAAAGAAAGTTATCCCTACAAAATCATATAGTCTCGCTGTGCTCCATCTTCCCCACACAACGTATTTATATCATGCACAACCCCGGTTTTAGCCAAGCAATTGTTTCATACTTTAGTGTTCTCAAACTTTTTCAACTTTCACGCAATACATGAGCGTGAGCCATGGACATAGCACTATAGGTGGAATAGAATATGGTGGTTGTGGAGAAGACAAAAAGGAGGAGATAGTCTCACATCAACTAGGCGTATCAACGGGCTATGAAGATACCCATCAATAGATATCAATGTGAGTGAGTAGGGATTGCCATGCAACGGATGCACTAGAGCTATAAGTGTATGAAAGATCAAAAATAAACTAAGTGGGTGTGCATCCAACTTGCTTGCTCACGAAGACCTAGGGCAATTTGAGGAAGCCCATCATTGGAATATACAAGCCAAGTTTTATAATGAAATTCCCACTAGTATATGAAAGTGACAATATATGAGACTCTCTGTCATGAAGATCATGGTGCTACTTTGAAGCACAAGTGTGGTAAAGGATAGTAGCATTGTCCCTTCTCTATTTTTCTCTCATTTTTTTGTTTGGGCTCTTTGGCCTCATTTTTTTCTTTTTTTTCATTTTCACTTTTTTGTGGGCTCTTTGGCCTCTTTTATTACTTCCTCACATGGGGCAATGCTCTAATAATGATGATCATCACACTTTTTTTACTTACAACTCGATATTTAGAACAAAATATGACTCTATATGAATGCCTCCGGCTGTGTACCGGGATGTGCAATGATCTAGCGTAGCAATGACATCAAAAAATGGACAAGCCATGAAAACATCATGCTAGCTATCTTACGATCATGCAAAGCAATATGACAATGCTGGTGTGTGTCATAATAAACGGAACAATGGAAGTTGCATGGCAATATATTTCGGAATGGCTATGGAAATGCCATAATAGGTAGGTATGGTGGCTGTTTTGAGGAAGGGTATATGGTGGGTGTAATGCACCGGCGAAAGTTGCCGGTACTAGAGAGGCTAGCAATGGTGGAAGGGTGAGAGTGCATATAATCCATGGACTCAACATTAGTCATTAAGAACTCACATACTTATTGCAAAAGTCTATTAGTCATCGAAACAAGGTACTACACGCATGCTCCTAGGGGAAGGGTTGGTAGGAGTTAACCATCGCGCGATCCCGACTTACACACAAAGGATGACAATCAATAAATAAATCATGCTCCGACTTCGTCACATAACGGTTCACCATACGTGCATGCTACGGGAATCACAAACCTTAACACAAGTATTTCTACGAATACACAATTACTCACTAGCATGACTCTAATATCACATCTTCATGTCGCAAAACTATTGCAGGGAATCAAAGATATCATATTCAGTGATCTACAAGTTTTATGTAGGATTTTACGACTAACCATGTGAATGACCAACTCCTGTTAACTCTCTAAATAGGTATAAGTGAAGCATGAGAGTTTAATTCTTTCTACCAAAGATATGCCCCACTCTAACAAATATAAGTGAAGCAAAAGAGCATTCTACAAATGGCGGTTTTCTCTGTGTAGGGAAACAGGCAATCCAAACTTCAAATGATATAAGTGAAGCACATGAAGCATTCTATAAAGCCATACTCAAAAGATATAAGTGAAGTGCAAAGAGCATTCTATAAATCAAACAAGGACTATCTCATACCAGCATGGTGCATAAAAGAAAAATGAAAAATAAACACAAAATACGCTCCAAGCATTTGCACATATCATGTGACGAATAAAAATATAGCCCCGAGTAAAATTACCGATAGATTGTAGACAAAAGAGGGGATGCCTTCCGGGGCATCCCCAAGCTTAGACGCTTGAGTATTCCTTGAATATTACCTTGGGTGCCTTGGGAATCCCCAAGCTTAGGCTCTTGCCTCTCCTTATTCCTTCATCCATCGTGGTCTCACCCTAAACTTGAAAACTTCAATCACACAAAACTCAACAAAACCTTCGTGAGATCTGTTAGTATAATAAAGTAAATCACCACTTTAAGTACTGTTGTGAACTCATTCCAAATTCATATTAGCATTATATATACTGTAATCCAACTTCACATGGTTCATACCCCCCAATACTACCCATAGATTCATCAAAATAAGAGAACAATGCATAGAAAACAGAATCTGTCAAAAACAGAACAGTCTGTAGTAATCTGAACCTATACCACACTTCTTATACTCCAAAAATTCTGAACAATTATTACAATTAGGGCAATTTGCATATCAATCAGAAGCAAAACGAATCAACTCAAAAGCTCTTTCTGGATAGGAATAAAAAATAATTTCGTGAGCACAAAGTTTTTGTCTTTTTCAGCATGATCAAACAACTATCACCCAAACTAATCATAAAGGCTTTACTTGGCACATTATTTTTATAACACAATGGAATTGTACAAGGAGATAATTATTTTTGCAAGAAACTTCCATGAAAAATTCTACATTGTTTCCATGAGCATGAACACAAGTGTTCAAGGTCGACCCTCACTTCCGCAAAGCATCACCTTTCAATCGCTCCTCTTTTTGAAGAAGTTTTAAGTTCCCCTCTATATTTTTTTATTTTTAAACTAAAAAAAGCACTCAACATAAATAAATGACTCTCTAAAACGTCCAGATTGTCTCCCAGGCAGCGCTTTCTTTAAATCCATTAAGCTAGGCATAAAGTGCTCAAGTAATGGAATCCACCCGGATCCCAAGGTATATCAAAGCCAATTTTAATTAACAATGATTTTTAATTTAGTAGTGAGCACAAGGTAACATATATCATGCAATGATGAATTATAACTCTCTTCCTATGCATTGGCATATCATAAAAGAACAATTCATGCACATAAGCAGTTTCTTGCAATTTTATTGTATTGGAAACATAGAGTGGTAGAGATGTAGTTCCTCTCTCATAATAATTGCAAGTAGGAGCAGCAAGCACATGCATATTATATTCATCAAAATCATCATGTGTAATAGTAGAAGGCAACCCATCTATGTAATCCCTAATAAGATCAAACTTCTCCTATATAGTGTAGTTGGGAGAGTTCAAAAAGATAATAGGACTATCATAAGTGGGTGCGATAGCAACAATATCATGTTTAACATAAGGAACTATAGCAAGTTCATCTTCATAAGCATCATTCATATTGGCATCATGGCCACAAGCATAGCAAGCATCAAGTTCATCAAAAAGGGATATTTCAAACGAATCCAAGGGATCATAGCAATGAACATAGCATTCATCCTTCGTTAAGAACGAAGGGAAATTAAACAATGTATGAGTTGAAGAGTTCCTCTCATTAGAAGGTGGGAACAGGTAGCTAGTCTGCTCGTCCTCCTTTTGTTCTTCGCTCTCCTCGTCATCTTTTTCATCTAAAGAGCTCACAGCTTCAGCATTTTCTTCTTCCATAGTTTCCTGCAAAATATTAGTCTCTTCTTGGGCAACGTACAATTTCTCCATAAATCGATAAATATGAGCATTATATTCATAACGAGTATAACAATAACGAAGCATAACCAAATTTTCAGATCGGTAAGCAGCATCATCATTATCATCACACCCTTTAAATAGAGCTTCAATTTCATAAGCACCTATAAAAGCAACAAACTCTTCTATTTGCTCCACATCATAGTAATCATATATACCGTTAGCATAAGAAACCAAGGTTGCATTAGCAATAAATTTACAAGAAAAGGGAAGGTGTTTAGCCTTCATCCTAGAGCAACAAGTAATATCATATCTCGAGCATAGCTCCCAAGCATACCATTTCAACATATGAATTTGATCCCATAATAGTTTCCCTATTTGAGTCAAGCGATAATCCCTAAATTATTCACAATGATCCAACGTGTATCCCATTATATAATTTAATGGGGTTTTCTCAGGATTATTAAAGAAGTGCATAATATTTTCCACATAACGAGCATCGAGGGTTTTAGTAGGTTCCCCATCTCCATGAGTAGCAAGTACACCTAATTTTTTTGGTATTTCGTGTTCCATATCCATTACTAAAGATAGAGAACAACTTAGAACAGTAAATAAATCTACTTAGTGATAAAACAAACAAGCACACACGAGAATATTCACCCCACGCTATTGCTCCCCGGCAACGGCGCCACAAAAAGGTCTTGATAACCCACAAGTATAGGGGATCAATTGTAGCCTTTCTCGATAAGTAAGAGTGTCGAACCCAACGAGGACCTAAAGGTAGGACAAATATTCCCTCAAGTTCTATCGACCACCGATACAACTCTACGCACACTTTACGTTCGCTTTACCTAGAACAAGTATGAAACTAGAAGCACTTTGTAGGAGTGATAGGATAGGTTTGCAACAGAAGAAAGAACACGTAAATAAAAACTAGGGTCTGGTTAGATAAATAAACAATTACATTAGTTTAACGAGTGCGGAAAAGTGGTGGTAGGAGTTGCGGAATTGTCCCTAAGCAATTGACTACGTTACTAGACAGATAGCAAGTTTTATGTGGGAGAGTCCACTGCTAGCATGGCTTCCCTTACTTGTAATTATATGCACTTATGATTGGAACTATTAGCAAGCATCCGCAACTACTAACGTTCATTAAGGTAAAACCCAACCATAGCAATAAGATATATTGGTCCCCCTTCAATCCCGTATGCATCAGTTTCTATGCTAGGCTGAAGCTTCTGTCACCCTTGCCCTCCAATACATAGTCCGATCAACATACTACTAACCCTATGGTGTGATCCACGCACGCACTCATATGATGGGAACCAAAGCACAACAACATAACCACAAGCAAATTAAACCAATCATAGCAATTCATCAATCATCGATAGGACAACGAAAATCTACTCACACATCATAGGATGGCAACACATCATTGGATAACAATATGAAGCATAAAGCACCATGGTCAAGTAGAGGGTACAGCGGGTTGCGGGAGAGTGGACCGCTGAATATAGATGGGGGAAGGTGATGGAGGTGTTGGTGAACATGACGGAGGTGTTGGTGTAGATCGCCGTCACACGATGATGTCCCGAGCAGCGTCCCGGCGCCACCGGGAGAGAGGGGGGAAGATCCCCCTTCTCATTATTCCTTGACCTCCTCCCTAGATGGGAGAAGGGTTTCCCCTCTGGTCCATGGTCTCCATGGCAGTGGAGGGGCTAGATCACCTCTGAGATTGGATCTCTCTGTGAGTGTCCTTCTGTTTCTGCACTCCCAGATTCTGGCTTTCACCGTTTCTTAAATTCTTGGAGATCCATAACTCCGATTGGGCTGAAATTTTAATACAATTTTATTCCGGATATTAGCTTTCTTGCGGCGAAAGAACGGCCCCAACCGCCTTAGGGATTGGTCACAAGCCTTCCAGCTGCGCCCTAGGGGGGTCGCGCCTCCTGGGCTTGTGACCCCCTCGGTCATCATTTCGCGTTCATTCTTCTTCCCAAAAATCATAAAGATTTCATCAAAAATCACTGTAGGTTTTTTATTGCATTTGGACTTCGTTTGGTATGGATATTCTGCGAAACAAAAAACATGCAACAAACAAGAACTGGCACTGGGAACTGGATCAATATGTTAGTCCCAAAAATAGTATAAAAAGTTGCCAAAAGTATATGAAAGTTGTAGAATATTGGCATGAAACAATAAAAAATTATAGATATAATGGAGACGTATCAGTAATGCAATCACAAATGAGTGATATGTCTCCAACGTATCTATCATTTTTGATTGTTCCATGCTATTATATTATCTGTTTTGGATGTTTTATATGCATTAATATGCTCTTTTATATTATTTTTGGGACTAACCTATTAACATAAAGCATAGTGTCACTTTCTGTTTTTGTTTCATGTTTTTTGAGTATTGCAGATAAGAAATATTAAACGGAGTCCAAACGGAATAAAATCTCCGGTATGATTTTTTTGGAACAGAAGAAACCTGTGAGACTTGGAGAAGGGGGCACGAGACCTGTCGGGACACGACAAGCCTGCAAGGCGCGCCCCAGGGGTGCCACGCCCCCATGGCTTGTGGCCCCCCTACAGGTCTCCTAGCCCTAATCTTCGTCCTATAAATTCCAAAATATTCACCCAATACCAGAACGAGACACAAAAATACTTTTCCTCCACCGGGAGCCTCTATTCCCGTGAGATCCAATCTGGGAGCCTTTTCCAGTAATCTGCTGGAGAGGGAATCGATCACGGAGGGCATCTACATCAACTCCATTGCCCCTCCGATGATGCGTGAGTAGTTCACCACACACCTACGGGTCTATAGCTAGTATTTTGATGGCTTCTTCTCTCTCTTTGTTCTTCAATACCATATCCTTCATGATCTTCATGGAGATCCATCCGATGTAATACTCTTTTGCGATGTGTTTGTCGAGATCCAATGAATTGTTGGTTTATGTTCATATTATCTATGAATATTATTTGAATCTTCTCTGAGTTCTTATATGCATGATTTCATATCTTAGCAAGTCTCTTTTGAGTTATTGTTTTGGTTTGGCCAACTATATTGGTAATTCTTGCAATGGGAGAAGTTCTTAGTTTTGGGTTCAATCTTGCGGTGTCCTCACCAAGTGACAAAGTAGGGGTAGCGAGGCACGTATTGCATTGTTGCCATCGAGGATAAAAAGATGGGGTTTTCATCGTATTGCTTGAGTTTATCCCTCTACATCATGTCATCTTACCTAATGCATTACTCTGTTCTTCATGAACTTAATACTCTAGATACAGGCAGGAGTCGGTCGATGTGTGGAGTAATAGTAGTAGATGCAGAATCATTTCGGTGTACTTGACACGGACGTGATGCCTATATGCATAATCATTGCCTTGGATATCTTCATAATTATTTTCTTTTCTATCAATTGCTTGGTAGTAATTTGTTCACCCACCGTATTATTTTCCTTTATGAGAGAAGCCTGTAGTGAAACCTATGGCCCCGGGTCTACTTTCCATATTATATTTCAGATCTATAAACAATAAAATACCAAAAATATATTTCTTCCATTCATTTACTTTTGTTTTACTTTTACTTCTAGCAATCTTTTATATCTATCTCTATCAGATCTCATCCTTGAAAATAACTGTGAAGGGATTCACAACCCATTTTTAGCGTTGGGTGCAAGTGTTTGATTGTTTGTGTAGGTGCTAAGATTGGGTCCTTGCTTGTTCCTCCTAATGGATTGATACCGTGGTTCTCAACAAACTGAGGGAAATACTTATCTACTTTGCTGCATCACCCTTTCCTCTTCAAGGAAAAACCAACGCAAGCTTAAGAAGTAGCACGAAGGATTTCTGGCACCGTTGTCGGGGTGGATACATAGCAAGATCAAGCCTACCATGTACACATCACAAACTCATCTCTTGCATTTACATTATTTGCCTCTCGTTTTCCTCTCCCCCACTTCACCAATTTGCCGCTTTATTTGCCTTTTTCTCGCTGGATCTCTTTTTGTCTACTTGTGTTACCATGTGCCTTCTATTTTCTTGCTAAAAATCTATTGCTATGTATCCTCATCGACTTGCTAATCTTTTCAAGAGATCCAATCATGATGAACCAATTGCTAGTGAGTTGAGTGTACTTGATTATCTCCATGAAGTTTTGCTAGAGATTCGTGAATCTGAAAATTGTGATGAAGTGATTAACGATGTTTCCTTGAATGAAAAGGATGATTGCAATGATATTTTTATAATTTCTATTAATATCAATTGTGCTAATGATATGCAAACCCACAAGCTTGGGGATGCTATATTTGATGAGTTTGTCATGACCACTACTTATTGCAATGATCATGATTGGGGTGATAATGCTTCTTATGATCTTGATAATTTATTTAATACTCTTTACGAATATGATATCCAAAGTGGGTTTGGAAAAGTGTCAACTTTAGGTAAAAATAATCCCACATATTTGGAGAGTATTCAATCTTATGAATTTTTGATAAAAGTGGGTTTGGAGAGGTCATGACTTTAGTTAATGTTAATCCCACTACCTTGGAAGATTGTATGCCTTTTATGCATGTGGACCTTGATAATAATGCTTTATGTGATAGCTATATTGTTGAATTTATTCATGATTCAACTGAAAATTACTATGAGAAAGGAACATATGCTTTTTCATATTGCAATAATATCAAGTTTCTTCTCTATGTGTTGGAAATTTTGAAGTTATACTTGTTTTCCCTTCCTATGCTAATTGATTCTTGTTCCCATAATTTGTTTTCTCACAAAATACCTATGCATAGGAAGTGGGTTAGACTTAAATATGCTTGCCATGTGATTCATGATGCTCTGTTTATGTTTCAGTTCTTTACCTTTACGCGAGCATCATTGAAATCGTTATGCCTAGCTAGGGGCGTTAAACAATAGCGCTTGTTGGGAGGCAACCCAATTTTATTTTGATGCTTTTGGTTTTTGCTTATGTTTTGGAGTGCTGCACACATTATTACCTCTGTAGTAATTGTGTTTTCTTGTTTTAATTAGTGTCTGAGCCAAGTAAGACCTTTGGGATGGTCTACGGTATTTGCAAGTTGATTTTGCTTAAAAACAGAAACTTTTTCTCTCAGTTCAGGAATTTGGTAAATTCACTGGAACATGAATTTGGTCTGAAATTTTTACACAAGATTTATATTCAAATTTCCATGGTTTTCCTATTTTTCCAGAATTTTTGGAGTTACAGAAGTCTTCGAAGTTTATAGATTGCTACAGTCTGTTCTATTTTTGACAGATTTTGTTTTCTTTGGGTTGTTTGCTTATTTTGATAAATCTATGAGTTGTATCGGGGGGTATGAACCATGGATAAGTTGGAATATAGTAAATATTACACCAATATAAATAAAGAATGAGTTTACAACAGTACCTAAAGGGGTGATTTATCTTTCTTATACTAACGGATCTCATGAGTTTTCTGTTGAGTTTTCTGTTGTGAAGTTTTCAAGTTTTGGGTAAAGATTTGATGGACTATGGAATAAGGAGTGGAAAGAGCCAAAGCTGGGGTATGCCCAAGGAACCCCAAGCCATATTCAAGGATACTAAAGAGCCTAAGCTTGGGGATGCACCGGAAGGCATCCCCTCTTTCGTCTTCAATCCATCGGTAAATTTACTTGAGGCTATATTTTTATTCACCACATGATATGTGTTTTGCTTGGAGCGTCTTGTATGATATGTGTATTTACTTTTTAGTTTTCCACAATCATCCTTGCTGCACACATCTTTTCAGAGAGACACCTGAATCGTGAATTTATTAGAATATTGTATGTGCTTCACTTTATCTTTTGAGCTAGGCAATGTTGCTCTAGTGCTTCAATTAGTATCTTTTAGAGCACGGTGGTGTTTTATTTTATAGAAATTATTGAACTATTGTACCTCAGTTATACTATTTTTAGAGTCTTTAAATATAGTGGTAATTGGTTTAGGTTATGAATTTAGTCTTAATATAATGGTCATTCAATAGGGATATAATTAAAACTTTCGTATTAAGTGCATTGAATATGATGAGAAGTTTGATTCCTTGCATATAGTTTTGACATATGAAGACGGTAATATGAGAGTCATGCTAGTAAGTAATTGTGAATTGGAAGAAATACTTGTGTTAAAGCTTGTGATTCCTGTAGCATGCACGTATGGTGAACCGTTATGTGATGAAGCCGGAACATGATTTCTTTAATGATTGTCAACCTTTGTGTGGAGGTCGAGATCGCGCGATGGTTAACTCCTACCAACCCTTCCCCTAGGAGCATGCGTCTAATACTTTTCTTCAATAACTTATAGGATTTTGCAATAAGTATGTGAGATATTTATGACTAATGTTGAGTTCATGGAATATACGCACTCTCACCCTTCCACCTTTGCTAGCCTCTCTAGTACCGCGCAACTTTCGCCGGTACATTAAGCCCACCTTCCTCAAAATATTCACCATATACTTTCCTCAAAACAGCCACTATATCTACCTATTATGGCATTTTCATAGCCATTCCGAGATATATTTCCATGCAACACCACCGTCCCGTTGTTTTTATGACACGCACCATCACTTCCATATTGCTTATAGAGTCATATTTTGTTCTAGATATTGAGTTGCAATCTTTGAGTTGCAAGTAAATAAAAGTGTGATGATTTGCATTATCATAGCATTGTCCCATGTGAGAAAAGGATGATGGAAGCTATGATTCCCTCACAAGTTGGGATGAGTCTCAGGACTTTACAAAAAATAAAAGAGGCCAGCGAAGCCCATAAAAAAAGAGGCCAAAGATGCCCACCAAAAAAAGGAAAAAAATGAAAAAAAAAATGAGAGAAAGAGAGAAGGGACAATGCTACAATCGTTTTCCACATTTGTGCTTCAAACTAGCACCATGTTCTTCATAGAGAGTCTCCTATTTTGTCACTTTCATATAACTAGTGGAATTTCATCTTTTGCACAACCACTTAGTTTTCTTTTTGAGCTTTCATACACTTATAGATCTAGTGCATTTGTTGAATGGCAATCCCAACTCACTCACATTGATATCTATTGATGGGCATCTCCATAGCCCGATGATACGCCTAGTTGATGTGAGACTATCTTCTCCTCTTTTTTTGCAACCTCCACTATATTCTATTTCACCTATAGTGTTATATCCATGGCTCACGCTCATGCATTGCGTGGGAGTTGAAAAGGTTTGAGAACATAAAAAGTGTGAAACAATTGCTTGACTTTCATCGGGGTTGTGCATGATTTAGGTACTTTGTGTGGGGAAAATTGAGCATAGTCACACCGTAAGATTTTGAAGGGACAACTTTCTAAAACCATGTTATTTCAAAAGGACACAGTTGCCTTGTTAGTATGATTGAATTATTTTTTTATGTCAATATTTATATCTGACGGATCTGAATATTCATGCCACAATAAAGAATATTACATGCATAAATATGTTAGGTAGCATTCCACATCAAAAATTCTGTTTTTCTCATTTACCTACTCGAGGACGAGCAGCAATTAAGCTTGGGGATGCTTGATACTTCTCCAACGCATCTATAATTTTTTATTGTTCCATGTTATTATATTATCTGTTTTGGATGTTTTATATGCATTAATATGTTATTTTATAAATTTTTTTGGAACTAACCTATTAACCTAGAGCCTAGTGTCAGTTTCATTTTTTCCATGTTTTCGAGTATTGCAAATAAGGATTATTGAACGGAGTCCAAACAGAATAAAATCTTTGAAATGATTTTCTCTTGGACCAGAAGAAACCTGGGAGACTTGGAGAAGGGGATAGGAGACGACAAGCCTGCAGGGCGCGCCCTAGGAGGAGGCGCGCCCCTGGCTTGTGGGCCCCCTGCAGGTCTCCTAACCCTAATCTTTGTCATATAAATTCCCAAATATTCCCCCAATACCAGAACGAGACCAAACATACTTTTTCGCCGCCAGGAGACCCTGTTCCCGTGAGATCCAATCTGGGAGCCTTTTCCGGTAATCTGCCGGAGAGGGAATCTATCACGAAGGGCATCTACATCAACTCCATTGCCCCTCCGATGATGCGTGAGTAGTTCACCATAGACCCGATTTCTAATCTTCATGATCCATTTGCTCTTCTCGAATATGTTGATTCATTTCATCATGTTGATCTTGTCGTCTTTGTCTTTGAGGTATTCATCTAACACGATGACAAGAGAACATGAAGATTCTACAAGATTTGATCTTCTCGAAGATCGAGCAACTCATGATCAACTCATAGAATGACACGTAGGAATGTCCCTTGAGCTGAGACACGAAACACATAGCATGGATGAGGAAATGAGACATATGACAAAGGTTCAATATGTAGGCAGCAAATCCACGCTTAAAATAGATGGTAGCAAAGTTTCAAAGTAGCGGGAATTAAGTTGCCCTTCATATCATAACGGGGCACCTTAGGAGGGTGACTCGTAGAGTTATTCCCTTGAGTGGCAAAAAGAATTACTTTTGATCCAAAATCATTGGTACTCTTCATACCAGCCTAAGTTAATCGTCAAATGATCACTGAAAGAATCTGGGAGAATGGCATACTCAGTTGTAAGGAAAATTAGAGTTATAGAACAACTTTGCAAACAGAAGGCACATTCCAATTGATACCGAGGATATAACCCCAGTGTTTGAGCGCGCTCTCAAGAACTTGAGCATTTCCATATCCATCAAGGTTTACCAACATCCATGCCAAAATCTTGGTGACACATCATACTACCATGATGAATAATAATGGAGAATGCAGATGCAAAGGAAGACAACACTTTCTCAGATTTCTCCTTAGTGATGCCAAGGAAACGAAATTTGGATGTTCGACCGAGAGACATTTAGCACTTCGCTTCTAATGTTCACCTTGATGTAATAAGATAACTCAACTTCTTGGTATCTAGAACATCAAGTAAAGTTCGGACTTCGGGCTCAAAGGGTCCATGAGGAACATCTTCTAAATTAGTCATCCAAAGTCCTCATGGGGAGGTGGCTAAGGTTGCTGATGCAAGTTATTATAATATTAAGTCTTCCAGTTAGGTGCGTTAGCCACAACATCACTTTACCGGGTTACAGAGAGACCAATATTATATTCCTTGGGAAGCGTTACAACCATCATATCTACCTGAGATTCAGATCTGGTTGGTGATAGGATGTTTGAGACTCAGCATGTCTGAAAAGAAAGTTTGCAACACAAATCGACGAGATAACGTTGCGAGATTCTCAGGAGATGAACTACGGAAGCCAACTCCAAAACATGAGCTGGATTGCAAGACCCACATGAACACGCTGCCCAAGACAATGATGACCACATGGAAAATCTTACAACAAAACACTACCGAGTTCTAGGTGGGAACCATCATTGCGGATGTCAAGTCCTTACATAAGTCCGGGTTAGCTCTTATGAAGGAACCTCTTTTCCTTATACAAATCAATCAGTGGCTTGATGTGCTAGGAATTACATATAGAGTGAAGATGATCAGTCTATCAAACCATAGAATACTTCACACGTGCATGACTGACTTGGGATGATTCCGAAGAAAACAAATTAACTTTTATCAAATTCACGGCGGCAACTTGCACCAATTACACGTGAATGGAGAGGAAGTCACTTCTTACACCTAACATATGTCGCGTGCACGAGACACGAAGACAATGTCTACAAAGTTTCCAACACTAGCTTAATGTCCAACATAAATCATGGAGCAAATGAAAATGTTGCCGATGGACTCAACAACAATTCATCGAGATATCCATATAAATGGATTTCCACAACTATGTGAGCAAGATAATAGCATTAGTCACACCAAAGAATATAATGGTGTATGCTCAAGGAAATCCACGAGTAAGACACCGTTAAGAAAATCTTTGGTTCTGAGTTTGATTTGACAATAGCCCATACTCAAATAAAAAATTGGACAAGATAATATATACAAAAACTGATCACACGAATCAAGCGATGAAATATCATCTTCCTTCAACACTCACATACACGCCACAAAGATATCCCTTTGAAATGAACTAAGTTGGGCAAAGCTTTTATCTTCCAACTCTCCAAGTTGTTGTTTAGCTTAGCCAACTAGTTTCAGAGGTATCCAACACGGATTCTGGGAGAAGGGGTGGTTTATAGGAAAACCAACTTGATCGCGAGCTCAACATATCAGTCAGGAAACAACCTGGCAATAGTTCCGGGAAGATATTCGGAAAATCACGAACCAACGATATGTTTTAAGTTCGGGAACAATCTCGCTTTTCAAGGCAAGAAGATATGATCAATAGAGCATGGAATTGACACAATCCTTACTCATTGATCAAAACGTGCACCATGAAAAATGGACTAGGTAGCACGGTCAATCTTAGGATGAAGATTCAATCACCATCACCAAAAGAGTGAAAATATTGTCCATTAACTACCAAGCAATGGCATTGCTAGGAGTATTGATTTCACACATCATGGTTCACTTGTCGATATTCTGGTCACAACCAACACGGAAACCAAAGGATGAACAATGATAGCGAAAAGTATCACTACATCAAGGGTTCATAAGGGATGGTGCAATTCCCATGACATTCTTGACCAAAGAAGGTAATACTCCAAGATAGAACAGAACAAAAGCTGGATTGGCATTTTGATCTGCGAAATGCAACTAGTTTGACCTAATCCAAGAAATGGACGAGGTACTGGAGTTTGCTTCTCCCAGTCATTCGGAAATAGAACAACTTGACAGACCACAGGAATAATAGACATCGATGACACGAATGCACAACTTCTCTTGACTATCCTCTCATAAATGAAGGTTAGAAACAATTGTAGAGGGCCACTACAACATGAACCCCCCTATAGCAACGCCTTTTTCCGTATCTAAAAGTCCATATATGTGTTGCTAGTGTCTTTACCAACGATTTGCGATCTGTTGCCTTATCCAGTGTTGCTAGGGCATAATGCAACGCTTATATCGTCGTTGGTAAAAGGGACTATTGCAAGACTACAACAGATAAAATGGATTCTAACATCACTTTATATGTTGGTGCTTAATGTATAAGAATCAAAATCCCATTGCTTGGCAACGGAAATTTTCCAATGCTTAAAGTGTTGATACATATATAATGTGAATATTATTATTGTATACATATTGTCAGCAATTAGATGAATGCTTCACGTAATGGCATAGTTATGTATTTCAAGTGAAGTAAAAAACAGAGAATATAGTCATAAGAGGAAAAACGATATACTAGATAAAAATGTTGGATTACAATAGTGGATATTACAGGAGAAACATCATCCAGATGCGATGCATAATCTACCCATTTTCTTGACAAAGAAACTTAAACTAAGCATCCTTCAACATTCCTACAACTTAATTAAAACTAGTAATCGAGGAACAACATCTAACATGAACGTCAACATCACTACAACTAAAAGTGAAAGCATCCATCATCATCATGAACCAGAACATCAACATCATCATTGAAGTGTACTTGCCACACACCTGCATACTCATCCAGTTATCTCTTGAATCTACAAACCAAAAAAAAATAACTGTTAAAATACAATGCATTAACACAATGCTAGTAACAGAGGCAAGGTTTAGTCACATACAAAGGTTGAAGTCCATGCAATCCGTGTTTTCTCTCCATATCGACATGCACGGCCCAAAAGTAATTCCTAATTCCAGCACTGTCAAGTTTAAAATTTAGGATCACAACATATAATTGTAGCAAGAACTACGCCATATTATGGTTTTTCGGGCTCTTCAATAATACTTCAGTTTCTGCATGTTGGAGAAACTCAATGTTACCATGGTCATAATTAGCCTCAACACCCATGAAAAAAACAAAGGGAAAATAGAGGAACATATGAAATGAATTTGAGCACTCTTACAGGTAGTTTGATTCACCCTTACTGTCTACATCAGACATTTGTTGTTGTTGTTTTGGTCTGGACAACATTGTGATAGTAAAGAAGACGTAATAAACAAATAAAGAAGCTAGCACTGTAGTTTGAACATAATTTTGTACGTGATTATGAAAAATACCAACTTGTTTGCACCATAATTTGGTTCTCCCTATCGTGTGCCGACATTATGAAGCAAAGTTTCTTTGTTCTGAACAACATTATGGTAGCAAGACGACCCTCAGAGCAAGATATTTGGAACATATTGTATATGGTAATGGAAATATACCTTATATGCATGAAAATATATTTCCCATTGCCATGCACTGAAATTCGGATCAAAAGTTTCTTGTTTCTCGACAACATTTTGATATCAACAACTAAACACATAAACATGGAAACACTACCGCCATTAAGAACCATAGTTCTTTGTTCTAGGATAACATGATATACATGAAGTTTTGGGTATTATATATTTAATTGCAAACAGTAAGTAATGAGCAATAAACTTACCATCTTCATTTTCATCCGCATCAACATCACACAATATGTGAATATTTATTTGTCATTAGTAGTTCTTTCATGGACATCAGATGATTCGACATCTTTTTCAACAGAATTATGATGTTCGATTGGTTCTTCCATCATATATTCTTTATTGGATTCAACAACACTGATTCTTGTCCGTGACAAATCTGCTAAAACATGACAATGGCCAACGTTAATTCAGGACAAAGTAGGTATAATCAGATGATACTCACAACCACTAGAACAATAGACGAAAGGTGTAACAAGATTATCCACAATTGCAATATAGCTCAAAGGATTAGATACTGCATAAATAGGAGCTGGTGGTACTGATTAAGATTGACCATACTGATATCCTCACAGATCGAGACTATATGGTGGCACTTGACCTTATGATAGCCATCTCCTCAGATGTGAACATGACTACTTCAGATTTTAGCTGAAACAATCACATATTGGAGTAAATATTGTCGCTACAATCAACTGAATAAGCCTGAAAATGTTTCTTACTTAATCCTCACAGAATAAATGTAGCAACTCCGTAATGAGTAGGAGCTGGTTTGTGTTAGTGAAGGGTGAACACTGAACAAAGATATGAAACCATTACTCTGAAATGTACTTTGCATCGGATCTATTTGGTTTTAGTGGTTGCTAATTCACTTACTAGCATGTGCTACTAAAGAGCGAGTTCACTGACTGACTTCTTGACTACCGTACTCCTACACTGAAACCAATCATATGATACTCATAACTCCAAGAACAATAGACAACAGGTGTAAGCAAGACTGCCCACATTTGGAATTTATAGCTCAAACCATGAGATATTAATGTGCTCACCACACCCTACAATCATTTAATCTATTCATAGATTTCTCATCACTACTGATCACTGTCCTAGCTGAATATGCATTTAATTATATAGCTCAAGTAACCTCTTACCACGATTAGTACTATCTAATGGGCTAGTTTATTCTTTTAATTCGCATCCATCTTATTTGATTGTGCCTACGAATTCTAATTCTTGTAACTTTTCCCTTCAGATCAACCCAGATCGCAAACATGAATCCAGTCATATGAGATTTAAAATCAGGTGTGATAAGTGTGTGTTTTGTGCTAATTGTATGAATATGCTTAAACACGATCAGGGCTGCCGTATTTAATTAGTCTAAATGTTATGTGCAACAACAGACTAATGCTTTTTCATGTCTAATGCGCCCACACTCCCTCTCGATTCTCACAAGTAGTCAAATCAAATCTTATAGTGTACAAGTCAAAGTCTCTTTCCCAAGCCCAACCCTGTAGTAAACTCCCACCACTGATTCCCCTTCCCTAAGACAGCGAAACATGCTATACAGCATATAGCACACCCAGATTCGAAAAATTACAATTCAATCCGGGAGAGACACCAAAGATAAGAATTTGGATAGGATCCATGGGAAGGGGTAATCCCAACGCAAAGCATAAGATATCTCAATAATAAACAAAGGTTGCTTTTGCGATGAGTAAGCCGAACATATAAATCAATATTAGATTAAACTAGAATCGTGATCTCTGTGTATATAGATTGGTGTGTGAAAAAATAGTTGACAACCAATACGGAGGGCATGAATTGTGGCAATGAGATTGGATAAGGAGCAGGGTATAGACAAGATGAATTCTCAGGATTGTTGCCACGACCTACGAGACGGATTTGTGTGGCAGGAAGATGTTAATTGATTAAGAGCATAGATCAATAAAGTAGGGAGCGAGAGAGGATGTGTTATGGGAGAGTACGTCTGGAATTAACCTTGCTCACATCATGGTGCTGCCTCCGCCACCGGCCATCGGGCATGCGATGAACCCAGTACGAGATTAGGAAGGAAATTGTGTTGATATGGGAGAGGTTTCCGATTTTGCTGGCGCGGTTACCTCCTCGCGAGATCTGATGTTAGTCTACGTCCTTTTAAAAAAAACTGTTTGGTAATGAAGCGCGCGTACTTAAGTTTTTCCAACCAGATTAGCCGCAATTGGCTGGAGAGAATGGAGGGAATGGAAAAAATTGCACGGAACCAAAAAAAATAGGAGGGGGTTGTCGAGTCATGTCTGCTCTGGAACAATTGATCCACATTTATGCGTGTGCGCAGTTTCAAGAGAAGTTCGCACACGGAGATGGGTTTTGTGAGACCGCATATAGTAGCATGATCCACAGTCCTTGATGTAGCCCTTGCACGCAGCCGCCGCCCTTGCTGGATGGAGCGCTGCACCCCCACCATCCAACCTCCGACCACGGCTGGCCATGAGGGCCACGAATGCCGCCGCGCAGCAGGGGACGCCGCCCTGACTGCCGCACCCGTCATCCACGCGCGCGATGGCCCCTCCGCCTCACTGGGACTCCGCGGCTACCGCCCGCCCTGGCACTAAGGCACAGGACCCGCCGCCACCGCGGCCCTCCCCGGCGGCAGAGACAGACGGGGAAGGGGAGAAACTCTGTGGCGGCTAGGGTTTCGGGGCCCCTGGCGTCGCCCGAGGGGAGGCGACGCGAGTGGTACCTGGGACGCGGCTTCATGGCTCCCCCTTTTTACTCGTATAGGTATAATAGCCCTTTGTCCATCATTTTGCTAACATGATAAGGTTCTGTTTCCACATCATTCCATTCTTAACCCATATCAAAATTATCTCAAGGCTTCATCTTTAAAACAATTGACCATCCTGGATAAACATAGTCATCTAAGTAGAACACTTGGACATTTGGTCAACTTGATTGGCAAATACAAAAGGTTCATCCTCTGCCTTTTTACCAGTGTAAAAGATCCACAACTCCTAGCTATTAAAGGAACCAAACAATAGCAATGGAGCCATTCATACAGGAATGGCTCAAATAACTGAAAGCAACCACTATGGTTATTAGTGGTATGTGATCGAACTGATGCATCATTTTTCTTCTGTACCTCAAAGAACAAGGTTCGGGTGCCATCAATTATCATGTATCCACAAAGAAACAGAACACGCTGCAAGACAAGAATTCAAATGGAATGCACTATGCTAAGCTTCATGTTGCATTTGAACTCCAAATCACGAAAAGTCGACATGGAACTAGCCCCACATCAAGGAATGAAATCAACAGATCAATTGCTAGCTGCACTAAACTGAGAAGGAAGAAACGAACTAGGGAGATTAGCACCACGCAGTCGTCGGCACTTAGCTAGCGCATGAACCACCCATTACACAAGAGAACGGCGTTCATGTAATCATCTCTCATCTTGTCCTTCTTATTCAGATTTGGATAAAAAAATCAACACTCGATTCAGAGTACTACATGATATAGATTCTCAAAGTCGTCCTTTTGTTCAGCAGACTTCTGTTATATTTTGTAAAAACTCTTTTACATACTCTTTATAAGCATATAATCTTTGCCTTATGCTTACAATTGATGTGATCCATTCCTGGACATAAATCCGTTATTACCTTAGAAGTGTAATTGATATATGTGTTCCTCTTTATGTTGCAAATTAGGGTCGTTAGTTTGATTACGCTCACTTGTGTTGACTTACTCCCATATACTCCCTCCGTTCCTAAATATAAGTCTTTTAAGAGATTTCACTAAATGTCTACATACGGAGCAAAATGAATGAATCTATAATTTTAAATATGTCTATATACATCTGTATGTAGTCTATTAGTGAAACCTCTAGAAAGACTTATATTTAGGAACGGAGGGAGTATACACGTACTCTATATACTTAAACTAGAACTTTAACGTTATTAGCTAAGCAATGGATATGCCAATAAGGGATTATATTTAAAAAAATTGTTTCTCTGAATATTTACAGTCCTGAGCTCTTGAGTATTTTGGGAACTTCAACTATAATATCTAAAAGAGTGGATGTGCCTTGTTTACATTATATTCCCTGCATATTTATATCAAATATTCCCTGTAAATACTTAGAGATGAATGATCACTCAGTGAGATGCTTAACCTACATTCCCTGGATATATAAAGCTTTCCCTGTACAAACTGAATCCAAAGATGAATGCTTACCTAGTGCAACATTTGAACTGTATTCCTGTACGAATTCTATTCAATCCCGGACTAACCGAACATCAATGAAGTGTACAAGCATTGGCAGGGATATTGGACAAACCACAATACGGATTAGAGTGACAGACAAATGTTTTACTCAAATCCCATCGTGATCAATTACCTGGTGCCAACAAATCCCAAACATGAAACAAATGAACATGGCCTGAGGTGGTACGCTCTGAAATTGTTACAAGCTTGAAGCTCATCTCTCTCAAATCACCGTACTCCCTACATTCCACGGCCTATGTGTCGAGGTGCCCACGAATAAGGTGACTGGATGAGAGGAGACGGGAAGGAGGGAGGGAGGGTTACCTCAGAGGCCAGTCTCGCCGTCATACGCAGTGAGGGAGAACACGGGCGGCTGGAGGAGCAGCCAGAGGAGCAGGGGCGCTAGCTGATGAGTTGCAGCCTTCCTAGCGCGGGCTTGCTGCTTCTCCCTTCTGCTCTGCCCGCAAAGCCATCGCTCCCCTGTTCGTCGCCGCCTTCCCGCCGCACCCCTGTCTGCCGCCGCCTTCCCGACGTTGTCCGTCCGCCTTCCCGACGTTGTCCGTCCGCCTTCCAGCCTTCCTGCAATCCTGCTCAACTAGAGGAGATTGGATGGTTGACTTGTATCCCAGTTGGAGGGAGAGACCTAGATAGATCCGAATATGAAGGCGGATGTTAATCTGGATTGAAGAAGAGATGGACTTTGCGTGATTTAATTTTGCTTTGACGGTTATCACACAGATTTTCGCGCCACATTTATTATGTGTACAAGCGTGTCCAATTATTTTTCTTTTTTTGCTGAATTAATTTTTAGTTTTAACTAGCATATTTTTATTCTTATAATAAATGGGAAAAGATTACATCCCACCAGCTGATCTGGTTAATCCGTCCGCCGCCCGCTCGTCCGTTAGATCTCGCCTCGATCACGAACCATTTTCCGAAACTGGCTTATTGTTTCAGAAACTGGAGCGTTGTTTCAGGAACGGGGGCTCAAGCTGGAGCACTCCAGGTTCCTCGTCGTGGCTCCTCTGCCACCGGGGACGAGCCTGCCGGAATACGGCGAACCGCCACCGTCGTCGGTCCTCGCCAGCTCGCCGGATCCCCACCTCACCGACGAGATCCAGCCCCTTGTCGGATCCCCACCTCGTGCGGCGAACGACGAGGTGTGCGGCGCGGATGCCGGCGAGCTCCCGCCGCCGGGGAGCTTCTCTGCCTCGCTGGAGATGCGTCCCTACTCGCGCACCCGACTCTCTGTTGAGCATGGATCCCGGCTGCAACGTGACTTTCGTTGTAAAAATTCATGAAACTCGACCGTTGTTGCAAAAAATTCTTCCGTAAAAATACCTATGTTACAGAAAGACGAAGATTTTTTTTCTGCAACAAGAAAATTGTTTCTAAAACTCGACCGTTGTTTCAGGAATTAACGAATCCAAAGTTTATTTCTTGCAACAAAGCGTAAGTTTCCGCAACTCGAGCGTCTTTTCAGGAAATAACTACTAACCATGCGGTGGGGATGCGGGGCGTTAGATCGGCATCCGACGGCTAGCTAGGTGACGGATAATTTTTTAAAAACATCCGAGGGATGCGTAGCGTTCCCCATAATAAACATAGTTTGCAACAAAGACATGTCAGCATATAAGATTTGTTGCACTAAAGCAGGGTCATGAGCTCCAAGTCCACAACCCATTTTCTACACCGCTTATATCCGTATCTGCTCAAAATTTTCCAACATATAGTTAGAATGTTGTAGAATATGTGTTGCTTTATAGGGGGTATCCTTGTAGTGGGCCAACTCAAGAGCACATGATTTTTATGAGTTGTAGATGCATATATTAGCATGTCAAATGAGTTCGACATAATTCTTCCACATAACCCATGCAGAAAGGCGGAGTTGGCAGAGTCACAATATAGAGTAGAGAACTCATCACGAGCACTCTTGTTGTGATCTTTAGTTCACGAAGAACTTCTGCGAGAGATGGTCCATGGTATTGGAAGAATGATATACCACACACCTTGGGGATTACAACAAGGTTATTAATCATTCTAAAGGAACTAGCAACACTATCAACCGAAGTGAGCAGAATGATCCTTGGGTTCAAGAACCCAGAAATAGAATACTTACTAGCTAAATAACATCACGAGATGTTTTTCGAAAAGGATGGCCAGAATTATCACACTAGAAACACAAACACATCTAGACTATTGGGTGATTTTCCGAGGTAACATGGTTTCCTACTACTTCAACAATACATCGAGGTAATAAAGTACCTCAACACAATAATTGATGTGCTTTGTCTTGCCAAAAGACATCGGGAATAGGAGGAAGGAATTTGCAATTGCATCAAATTTTAAAATCCTTGGAAAACTCGGGCAGCATAACGACTGTACGGGCATGAAATATGAGGCAACCTGCACGAAAACTGACAACATAACATGGAATCCTATGGAGACATCGATCCAAGAAGACAACAACTTTCCTATAAGTCTCCAGCATAGTAACTCGTCATCCTAATAGATAGATGAGAAGGCCTAATTCTTAAACCTCGTAGAATAAAGAAGAGGGTGACTCAGAATAAGAATGACACAAGGGAAGGAGTAAAAAGAGCCTTACGTTCCCTTCCACAAGCAATTCCCTTATATAACTAAAGAGTTGCTAGACACAACATCGACCAGTTTGGCTTGGTTATCCTACAGGTAGTCAAGCTCTAATACCAAAGTTGTCGGACCCCGATCCTAAGTCATAAGAACCCAACCTGTAACACATCACATCACTTTGCGGCCTCGCGCACGGTAAACTCCATGGCTGCCACCCTATCTTGGTCGGGACCGTTTGCGACTTTTGGCTCACGTATATGAATGTGTCGCTAGCATTCAAACAACAAAAAATCCGGGTCGACATGACTAGTTATAAACCCAAGTGGCACATCCGTACAGGGACATGCATACATAACCCAGCAAAGCAGGTGTCGGTCAACAGCGTGTGTAGACAAGTCGTAGCAAGCTACATGGACTCCATTACACCGCGTGACATTTCCCCGAGGGGACAGACTCAACAACAGAGAAGGATACATTCCGGTCAATCAATGTGTCCAGAGCAGTAGTAAGCTACCAAGGCTCGATGGAAACACAAAGAGGAATTTCCCTGTAAAGAGTACTACTAAAGGCACACAACTAGGTGTCGAATCCCACACATACCAATGCATTTCAAACATACACACAATATGCACGATATGTGTAGATACAACATGGCATCACAACATAACTCTATGACTCAAGAATTTATTAAAGACTCATAAGAGTCAACATAGTGTGATATTACAAACAAGGGTCACATGACCCGACACTCCAGTCATACAAGCATCAAGCGGAAGCAAAACATGTCTGGGTATAGACATCTACTAAAAATGGCTGGAGGAGCCTGAAAAGCTACAACGACCCTACCAAAAGAACCAGACCTCTGTCTGGGATTCCCAAGCTCTTCCGATCAACATCGATCACATCGCGTAGAAACCTTTAATGAGACTAATGTCTCTCTGCAAAAACATAAATTAAGCAACCGTGAGTACAAAGGTACTCAGCAAGACTTACGTAAGAACTATCTACATATGCATCAGTATCAATGAAGGGGTTGTGGAGTTTAATTGTAGCAAGCTAGCTTTGGCTTTTGGCTAACTTGTACTACGACTACAAGTACTCTCTTTGAGGTGAGATAACGCACATGAGTCCACATATTCACCAATCAATACACCACTATGGATCCATTCTCGTCTCCCTACGAGAAGGCCATCCATAGCACTCACACTTATCTTGTATGTTTTAGAGTATCCATTTAAATTGTCTATGTACCACGTAATGTTTCCAAGTAGTCCATATCCGAGGACCCGGCTATTCGAACAGATTAATTCACCCTGCAGGGGTATACATCGTCACACACGCTCTCACCACTTATCACCATATGCACGTCATGCATCTTGGCAACCTTCAAGCGGAAGCACTGATGTGGGTGTCGGCCACGACCGTCAACCACACAAGACCCTAGTCCGGGTTTATCGCCTATTTCAGACTGAATCTGCAAGGAAGTCCGACCGAAGTTTCCTCTATGGCCCCAAACGATATGTATAGGGTTCCCTAGCCCACCTCGACGGATGGTACTACACTTGGTACACCGGGCCACTGTGTATCTACCGCACTGAAGCCTACCCCACCGGGCAGAGCTAAACACGGCCGCCAATACTTCTCCTACAAACACCAGAAACTAGTTGCAACTCCTGGACAGAGATCTAGGTGATTAATAAGCCGAGAGAGTCAATTAAGGATCCCAATGTGTAGTAGTATCTAATCTTGGATAACATACAGAGAACTCAGTTCTTAAGGACGGTCCCAATGAGACAACCCACCATGTACTCCTACATGGCCTCTCATCGCTACCTTTACCAAATTGGATTCACACCTTTACTCTCACACTGTAGGACATGAACACAACCATTCCGATTCATCATCCAGATGGATCATACCCGACGCAACTCTAAGCATAGCAGGCACATTAAGCAAGCATGGATGAGTAGCACATCAAGGCTCAAGCAGTTGCTACTCATGCTAAGTGATTTCAACTATTTACTATGGCAAAAACAGGTCATGCAGAGGAATGGGTTAAACTACCGAGAACATGTAACCATTGAATCGTGTTTTTCCTAATGCAATAAAAGAGAGCAGGAGCGAGAGAGTGGGATTTTATTGGAATGCTCAAGGGTTTTTTTGCTTGCCTGACACGTCTGAAGATAGCAATGCATCTTCATCAATGTCAATGATCACATCATAGGAACCATCGTTTACCGAGAGGGAACAACACCGGCAAATAAAAAAGAACACATTCAATGCAATGCACCAAACATGATGTATGATATGGCATGTTAAGGTACTAAGTTACCTAGCTCAATGTTTGGTCATATTAATTGAAGTTGAATTCAAATAGGCATCAAATTCCAACTCCAAACTATTTATTAAATTTACCCTAATCATCATTTTCCCTACTTGGTGATGTTAACTTGCTCTAAAATTCATGAACATGGCATAATCAGATCCCTTCCATTTTTCTGATCATTTTTCATATATAAATTATTTTCATCAGACTTATATTTTATTTCTATGAATTTTTTAAGTTCTACTAGTATTTTGGAACTAATTTATAACCTAAAATAGCAATTATGGCGTCAGGCTGATGTCATCTGGTCAAACCGTCCGGGCCAGGTCGGACTGACCAGTGGGGGCCACAGGTCAGTGACCCACGGGTTAATCCCGCGCTGACCAGCCTTAACCAGGGCTGACCAGCCCTGGGGCCGCTATCAGTGGCTCTGGTGGAGGTGGTTAGTGGCTAACCACCGTCCACGTGAGGGGCTGCTGGAGCCTGGCCGGAGGCAACCAAATCTACGATGGAGGGTCGCCGGAGTTGGCCGAAACGCGCCACACGGCTCCGATACGAGGGTCGAGAGCACTGGGGCGTAGCCCAGGCTCGGCCTCGTCCGCCAGACCCGTCCACGGCCAGGGAGGTGGCCGGATCAGGGCCGGTAGCGTGCTCGCACGGTGGCTGGAGCTCGGCTATGGAGGGGTGCCCCTCTGGGGGTGGATCCATGTCAGAGCGAAAGGTGAACGGGGCGGTGGCTCACTGCGAGTGCAGCGGTGGCAACAGTAGGCTCGGGGAGGTCTGGTTGTGCTTGATTCGTCGACGGAGTTCCGACAGCCTGAGTTGGGGAAGACGGCGTAGGTGCGGCGACAGAGGGCCTCGTTCCTTCTGGCTTCGTTCTGAGGACAGAGAGGAACACGAGGTGCTGCTGCGCGTCTCAGGTAGGCTGGAGGGGTGCGTTGGCCGGGGTAGCAGCAAGCAACGGCGGCGAGCTCGCTCGATGGTCGCGGAGACGGAGCTAGGGGAGAGGAGAGGCGCGTGCGAGGAGGGGATCTGGTCCATGCGGTCCAGGTGGCTGTCTGGGCGTCACTATAATGCCGGGAAAGCAGGAGGTGGCCAGGGGACGTGGCCATGCCCGTCGGCGCATCAGGCACGCAACTACTTCTCGTCCTGGCAGGAGGAAGAAGACAGCGGTACCCCTGGTGGGCTGGGCCGCTTCCTGGACACGTAAGCGCCATGTAAGGTTCTTCTCTTTTATTTATTTTGTTTTCTGTTTTTATTTTTTTTGATTTAAAAATAAAATCAAATCATTTATAAAATCCTGATGATATTTTAATGTGACATAAACATATTTTTCCAATGCCACATAATAGTTTCAGAATTTATGGAACCATATTTTATATATAGTAAATATAATTCCATTTATAATAGTTGTTTGATTATTTCAGAATCCAAAATAAAATGTTTCTGTGTTTTCAAAATATTGGTTGGCAAATGTACCTCATCGCAATATTTTCACATAATATTTGGAACATTTTCTTGGATCATTTTGAAGCAATTCCTATGTTGCCTATTTTCAAAAATTTGGTTCCTGAGGCTTGATCACTTCCCCATTTCAAATTCAAAATAAAAAAAAATGCATGCATGACTACAACGACAAACATTTCTAAATCTAGGGCTTTGACACCCATGATGTGGATAATGCAGTTGGTATGGTAACAAGTAATATGCAGTATAGGTGGGTAGCAACTTGTTTGTAAAAAACATGATCATAGATGGATGTGCAACATAAGCTAGATGGTATTTAGAGGAACAGGTTACAGATATCAACGTATCTGTTGAGGTCTGAACATTCCGGTCCACCCGACATGCCAAGTCACCAAACTTGGTCATATCAACTCTTTCTCAGATATCACTTTGAACACACAAACACTTGCTCACACTTGGTTTATGCGGAAACGAGTGGATGTAGTTTAAGCAGGATTACCCAACTGTCCTTAACCGTGGACACGACTATTTGAATAGTTTGACACTCTGTAGAGGTTGTACGATGTACCCACGAGATCCGGCAAAATTTCCTGTCATCCACGACTCGTGGTATATAACATACTGATACGTCTCCAACGTATCTATAATTTTTTATGGTTTCATGCTATTATCTTGTCAAACTTTGGATGTTTTGCATGCCTTTTATATATTTTTTGGGACTAACTTATTAACTCAGTGCCAAGTGCCATTTCCTGTTTTTCCATGTTTTTGACCCCTTTTCAAGGACATTTTGAAACGGAGTCCCAACGGAAGAAAATCCCCGAAAATATTTTTTCCGGAACGGAAGAAGATCGGGAAGCTTGAGAGCCAAGGCAGGGGAGCCTCAGGGGCCCCACAAGCCCCCACCCTGCAGCCAGGGGGTAGGTCGCGGCCCACAGGCTTGTGGGCCCCCTGAGCGCCCCCTGACCTAGGGGTTGTGCCTATAAATTCCCTAAAAATCCCAAAAAAAATCAGGAGATCATCGAAAGTACTTTTCCGCCGCCGCAAGCTTATGTCTCCGCAAGATCCCATCTGGGGCACTTCCTGGTGCCCTCCCGGAGGAGGGATTCAGACACGGAGGGCTTCTCCATCAACACCATGACCTCTCCGATGATGCGTGACTAGTTCACCGTAGACCAACGGTCCATAGCTAGTAACTACATGGCTTCTTCTCTCTCTTGGATCTTCAATACAAAGTTCTCCATGATCTTCACAGAGATCTATCCGATGTAATCCTCTTTTGCGGTGTGTTTGTCGAGATCCGATGAATTGTGGATTTATGATCAGATTATCTATGAATCTTATTTGAGTTTCTTCTGATCTCTCTTATGCATGATTTCATATCCTTGTAATTCTCTTCGAGCTGTGGGTTTTGTTTGGCCAACTAGATCTATGATTCTTGCAATGGGAGAAGTGCTTGGTTTTGGGTCCATACTGTGCGGTGACCTCACCCAGTGACAGAAGGGGTAGCGAGGCACGCATCGTGTTGTTGCCATCAAGGGTAAAAAGATGGGGTTTTCATCATTGGTTTGAGATTATCCCTCTACATCATGTCATCTTGCTTAAGGCGTCACTCTGTTCGTCAGGAACTCAATACACTAGATGCATGCTGGATAGCGGTCGATGTGTGGAGTAATAGTAGTAGATGCAGAAAGTATCGGTCTACTTGTCTCGGACATGATGCCTATATGTATGATCATTGCCTTAGATATCGTCATGACTTTGCACGGTTCTATCAATTGCTCGACAGTAATTTGTTCACCCACCGTGATATTTGCTATTGTGAGAGAAGCCTCTAGTGAACACTATGGCCCCCATGGTCTACTCCACACCATATTTTCAGCCTTACACTTTTTACTTTGTTGCACTTTCCGCCTTCAGATATCACTTTGCAAACAATCTTGAAGGGATTGACAACCCCTTTGAAGCGTTGGGTGCAAGCTTGTTTGTGTTTGCGCAGGTACTCTGGACTTGACGAGGCCATCCTTCTGGATCGATACCTTGGTTCTCAAACTTAGGGAAATACTTACTGCTCCTGTGCTACATCACCCTTTCCTCTTCAAGGGAAAAACCGACGCAAACCATCGAAGTAACAAGAAGAATTCCTAAGCGCCAGGGAAGGACTTTTGTGGCCGCAGCAGAAGAATTTCTGGCACCGTTGCCAGGGAGGAAAATCAAGTCAAGGACTCATCGAAGTAGGTGTCGCAAACTCATCTCTTGCATTTACTTTGTTTGCCAGTTGCCTCTCGGTTTCCTCTCCCCCACTTCACCAATTTGCCTTTTTCTTTTGCCTTTTTCGTTCGTCTTTTCGTTCGCCCTTTTCTCTCGCTTATTCTCTGTTCGTCTGTGTGGGATAGTCTACCTGTTCTCATGGCTAGATCCACCACTTAGAACGATACTCCTGAGAGCGAAGTTCTCAATTTCAAACAAATTGAGGAAGAAAACTTAAAGGACGCTTGGTATAGGATTTGCAATTCTCAGAGTAGATCTACTCATAAGCAATCCACTACCGTCTTGCTTCACAGTTTTTATGTGGGTGTTTCTCCTTGGAATAGGTATATTCTTGACACCATCGTAGGTGGAAATTTCTTGGGTAGCACTGTTGATTCTTACGGAGCTGTGATAAATTTGGTAGGCTCACCCCCACTCATGGTTAATGGAACTACCTTAACTCTGGAACATGTGATGCGTAGGCTGGACGTTATTGAAATAAAGTTGCTACGATTGAACTCATTGAGAATTTGTATAAAAAGATCCACAATCAAATCACTCAGTATGGATCCAAGGTGGGAATGGTTTTGAAAAATTTAAAGGAGAAGGAACCCACAGTTAACGAAAAGCTAGGTCATGATTCTGCTAGGATTGGCAAACTAGAGGATGTTATAACCAACTTGGGTTCTGCTTTTGCCGATGTGCAGAATACTCCAAATTTTGCCCACAATAAAATCACCAAGTCTGTTTTTGTTCCTAAAAGTAGTGGTCAATCTTCTAGCAAGAAATATGAAAACCTTAAGATGATAAGTGATCACGCTACTTATTGTTTGAACACCAAAGACGACGATACGTGATTCTATCGCTTTTATGCCTAGCTAAGGGCGTTAAACAATACCGCTTGTTGGGAGGCAACCCAATGAATTTATATTTTTCTTTCTTTTTTGTTGCGTCCACACTTTCATAATTCTGTTGTGATTGTGTTTCTTGTGTTTCTTTTTGTGTTTGAGCCAAGCAAAGCCTTTATGACTAGTCTTGGTAATGGTTGTTTGATCCTGCTGGAAAAAGATAGAAACTTTTCGCTCACGAGATGATTTTTCATTTTCATTAGTGGCACCCGACGGGGTTTTCATAAACCTTTGGTATTTACCATCATCGTGCTCATGCTTCTAATATGATTAGCTCTACTTGTCAACATGATATTAGCGTGACCCTCAGGATCATGCTCAAAATTCAAGTGCTCCGGAGGAGCCATCGGAAACATCATATTGATGATTTACCGAATATTCATGATCATATGCGACGGGAATAATTGCTCTACTAGCATGCAGTATAATATTTGCTCAAACTTGGTCAAAGGGCTGCTCGCCTTTGCTCATATAAGTCCTCAGGGTCTTCGAGGTCTTCCGTTCCAACTCTGAGTACTCCATCTACCCGTCAACTATCGTTGTAAACAACCACGGTAAGCCACACAGCAAGCAGAAACAAAATTGCCATAAAAATGAAAGTTTTATTTTTCTTGGACCTCTCGGGTCATAAGAAAAATACCTGAAGCTTGCCATAGGAGATTTGGATCATCAAGAATTTTTTAATGGATGAAAAGAGGAATAGGTGATCCTTAAAGAAGCCTACAGAAAATATCATGATAAAAACGAGTGGAGACACTCATTTAATAGAGCATAATTTTAGAAATATCTAGGAAGTTGTTTCATGGGATTTGAAGTTGATATGAATATACTAGGGATTTTCTAACATTGGATAAATAGCAAAAGGGAGCTATTTATTTATGTCAACAGAAATAAGTCATACAATTTTTATTGACCGAGGCTAGAAAAATAGTGCAAGATATAAGAAGGCTCTGGAAATTGGAATCACTCCATTTGGAGTTGATTTGAAACCTACACGGTTTTACAAAGGTGGTGTTTATAATACCCAGATTTGAATTTAAAGAGTATTTTATAGAAAATCTCCTTGGAATATTGTGCAAGGCACAGATCTGGATGGACCATGATTTTAGGATCCTGTAGAAATTTGAATTATCAAAATTGGGCACCAAATGAATATTCTATGGATTATTTAATTGACTGAAGAAAAAATAAAAGGCAAAGAAAGTACCCAACGTGCCTTAGCTTGCACTGAGCGCAGTTTAGTGCTCGGTGCATTGGGCCGGCCCTTTTGCACGGCTGCGAGGGTGCCATGCCGTTGGTGCACTAGAGGGAAGGGGCTTCCGGCTTGGAGTGGCGCAAAACTCTGGGGGCGCCTTCAGAGGACTTGGGGGGCCGGCCGGTTGGGAGGCTGACGTTGAGGCCCCACTTGTCGGGTCCTTCATCTACCTCCCGCCGGAGCAGGAAAGAGAGAAGGAGCACCCATCGCCAGTGGCCCACGCTACCGGCCACCATTCCTCGTGGTCCGGCCGCTGGAGGGCTCGGGGACGCGAGTTGCGCCCTGCTGGGTGGCCCCTGCTAGCCGGCAAAGGCCAGCGCAGCGCCGGCTCCTGGGCCGGGGAGGTGGACGTAGCCTCCTCTGGCCTCGAGCGCTCGGCGCCATGAGAAGTACCAGGGTGAGGGGAGCGGGCTCGCGCCGGCCAAGACTGCCCCCAGGAGAGGCTAGGGGCGAGGGGAGACTCGGCCCTGTCCGAATTTGGGACGGACGCTGCCGGAGAGCTTCGGCCATGGGAGGAGGGATAGAGCTCCGGAGCAGCCTTGGGTTGGTCTTGGGGATTTATCGAAGAAGGGGGAGTAGGTGGAAGGCAGCATGGGATCGAGGGAGGCCCTAAATGGAGGGGCGATCGAAGGGTGAGCTCGGGAGCTCCCGGTGCTCTGAGGGCATGGGGAAGACATGCATCCCTGGGGAAACTTGGCTGCTACTAGGCGTCGGGAAGGACTTGGACCAGTCAAGGGGGATGCCCTGGTGCTCTGAGCCACGCAGCAACGACCGAAAACGAGCTGCAGCAAGAGAACAAGGGGTAGAGCACCGTTATTGCATGCTAGCAGCATGGTCACCGTGGCCACTCATGTCTACAGGGCCCTCATGACCAGTCAAACATGTCCAACACGTAAGGCCTACATGCAGGATGGAGACGGAGGAGTTTGGAAGCATTTGGTGCTGGTTAGGTGGGGTTTTGACTGGGTTTAGTTTACAGCAGCAAACTTAGGGCTAGGATTTAGGTTTCTTAATGGAGTGATCTCAGGATGGGACCTTATCTAGCATGTTTGGCTATGCAAGGACTACAACACTGCCAAGTTTGAGCTCAAGTAGAGGAGGGTAGCTAGTACTTGCTGTACAAAGCTACTTTTCAGCCAAAAATCAACTTGTAGATGTGTTGCTCATTTTCCCCACATGAGCATGCCATATCTTGGTTTGAAATGATGCCTTGGGATGCTAGGGACCCTTTGGAAAGAGGTGGGGGCATTAACTTAAGTAGAGGTGGGGCAAGAGGGCTAAGAATGGTGATCCAAGGGTAAAAATGAGAAGTAGTTACATGGAGCCTCTCTCCAATAATTGACCACGGGTCATGGCAATGCTACTGGAGGTAAAATGTAAATATATAGAGTTGTGGTAAAAGTTTAAGATCAACGGTAATAGTGGAAGGGGTCAAAGTAGCCAATTTGGTGAGTGCACACAAGGTGTTTAATGAGTGTCAGGGCTACCAGATGGACTTCAGTGGATATGAAACTTAACAGGACCAAATAATAGATGAAAATAAGCTTGGACACCAAGTTTGGGATTTGGTGGAGAAATTTTACAATGTAGACTTGGAAAACCCATGAAATGGGCAAAAATGGCCTTCTTCTTACAAAACTATTCAAATCAATTCCCACAAATCCAATATTTGGTGTGGGGGCGTTATTTGAGCATTAAGGCATGCCCAAACAGTTTGGGGTCAATTGAAGAAACTTTATAATGTAAAGTTTCCCAAAGTCAGAAATCAACAAAGAGGGTTTTGAGGTGCTTGAGACAAGTTCTTCTATTCTCCTTGACGCACCACTTGGTGTGGATGCATTATTGGAGTATTAAAACATGTCCACCAAATTTGAGCACAATTGGAGACACTTGGCAATGTAGAGTTGCTCAAATTTGTATCTAGACATATAGGGTTTTAGAATAATTAGGGGAATCAAATCAACTTGGATTGAGATGAAACTTGGCAAGATCATCACATATATCATATGTGACATGCTACAATTTTACAGGATTTTATAGAAATATTCCAAAAGCTTGAAATAGATAGGAAGGGTTTTGAAGAGGTTTGCCCAATATTTTGAACATGACCATGTGTTGAAACTCATATATATGAAATATATACGTCCACTCAGTTTCCCTAAATTTTCTCAAATATTTTGAAAGCAATAAAAATAACTTTCCTTCATAAGAGACCATTTCTCGCCTCACACGAAGGCAATTAATGAAAATGGGAAAATAGCTTATTTAAAATAATAATATTCTGGTTTTGGGGAAGTAGTTTTCATAATTGGTTTTTAAATAAAACATTTAGTGAAATATAACTTCCCCTCATTTGAAGACTTGTAGTACAAAATCCCAACTCAGGGGTTTTGAAAGCTTAAATCAAAATAAATGCTTTTTGATGAAAATAATAATTGGTAAAAATATTTGTTTGGTCCTACACACATGGCATGAAAAATTATTGATAGGGTTTGGGTCAAGGAGCTGAGTTTTGGAGAAAGATAGCAGGGAATCATTGAGAATCAAACACAAGCATACAAGCAAGCAAGCAAACAAGAGTCACTTCAAGCATCACAAGCACTCATAAAATTTTTAAATTGGCCCTAATTTTTGGGAGAGAAAGTCAAATCAGTCAGGAGAGTTAAAAACAGGGTGTTACACACGACGATCCCCGAAACCTTTCCCGCGATCAAATCTCCACCTCCTATATATGAATTTTTACCTCTGGACCATTCTGGAGCTCCTCGTGACATCCCGGATCTCATCCGGGAACTACGAACAACCTTAGGTGACCACGCACTATTTCCATTACAACTCTAGCGTCATCGAACCTTAAGTGTGTAGACCTACGGGTTCGTGAACCATGCAAACATGACCGAAGAAACCTCTCCGGGTCAATAGCCAAAAGCGGGGTTTAAATATCCATGTTGATTCCCACATGTTCCACGATGATACCATCGGATGAAACACGATGTCGGGGATTCAATCAATCCTGTATGCAATTCCCTTTGTTTACCGGTATGACACTTGCCTGAGATTCGATCGTCGGTATTCCTATACCTTATTCAATCTCGTTACCGGCAAGTCTCTTTACTCGTTCCATAACACATCATCTCATGGCTAAACTCCTTAGTCACATTGAGATCATTATGATGATGCATTACCGAGTGGGCCCAGAGATAACCTCTGCGTCACACAGAGTGACAAATCCCAGTCTCGATTCTTACGAACCCAACAAACACTTTAGGAGATACCTGGTAGTGCACCTTTATAATCACCCAGTTACGTTGTGACGTTTGATACACCCAAAGCACTCCTACGATATTTGGGGAGTTTGCACAATCTCATGGTCTAAGGAAATGATACTTTACATAGAAAAGCTTTAGCAGACGACCAATACGATCTAGTGCTATGCTAAGGATTGGGTCTTGTCCATCACATCATTCTCCTCATGATGTGATCCCGTTACCAATGACATCCAATGTCCATGATTAGGAAACCATGACCATCTATTGATCAACGAGCTAGCTAACTAGAGGCTCACTAGGGACACAATGTGGTCTATGTATTCACACATGTATTACGATTTCCGGTTAATACAACTATAGCATGAATAATAGACAATTATCATGAACTAGGAAATATAATAATAACCACTTCATTATTTCCTCTATGGCATATTTCCAACAGCTAGATGGCTTCTTCTCTCTCTTTGTTCTTCAATACCATGTTCTTCATGATCTTCATGGCAATCCATCCGATGTAATACTCTTTTTTGTGGTGTGCTTGTCGAGATCCGATGAATTGTGTGTTTAAGTTTAGATTATCTATGAATATTATTGAATCTTCTTTGAATTCTTATATGCATGATTTCATATCTTAGCAAGTCTCTTCGAGTTTATTGGTTTGGTTTGGCCAACTAGATTGGCAATTCTTGCAATGGAAAAGAAGTGCTTAGTTTTGGGTTCAATCTTGCGGTGTCTTCATCTAGTGACAAAGTAGGGGTATGGAGGCACGTATTGCATTGTTGGCATCGAGGATAAAAGGATGGGTGTTTTCATCATATTGCTTGAGTTTATGCCTCTACATCATGTCATCTTACCTAAATGCGTTACTCTGTTCTTCATGAACTTAATACTCTAGATGCAGGCATGAGTCGGGTCGATGTGTGGACTAATAGTATTACATGCATAATCGTTTTGGTCTACTTGACACGGAATGTGATGCCTATATGCATAATCATTGCCTTGGACATCTTCATAATTCTTCGCGTCTTTCTATCAATTGCTCGGCAGTAATTTGTTCACCCACCATATTATTTTCCTTTATGAGAGAAGCCTCTAGTGAAACATATGGCCCCCGGGTCTATTTTCCATATTATACTATCAGATCTATAAACAAAACAATACCAAAAATATATTGCTACCATTTATTTACTTTTGTGTTACTTTTAGTTCTAGCAATCTTTTATATATATATATATATATATATATATATATATATATATATATATATATATATCAGATCTCATCCTTGCAAATAACTGTGAAGGGATTGACAACCCCTTTTTAGCGTTGGGTGCAAGTGTTTGATTGTTTGTGTAGGTGCTAAGATTGGGGCCTTGCTTGTTCCTCCTACTGGTTTGATACCTTGGTTCTCAACAAACTGAGGGAAATATTTATCTACTTTGCTGCATCACCCTTTCCTCTTCAAGGGAAAAACCAACGCAAGCTCAAGAAATAGCAATGAGTAGCAAGGATGGAGCGTTTGGATATTGGAGATATGAGAAATAGTTGTCTGAAGACTTGCATTTGGGATAGATGTAGGCATCATATACGCTTAGTTATGCAAAATGTATGCATTCCCACACCCTACCCCCGACGGTTTTTGGGTCATGTGGGAAAGACCCCCCCCCCCCCCCCCCCCCGATCGCCCACATTCACTAGGCGACAGTTTAAAATGCCATCACCGAAATGGGTTAAAAACCATTTGTATAGCACGTCGCTGCACCACTGGAAGACTATATGATAATTTAGTATATGGAGATCTTACTTAGACTTGATGGCGCATTGATATTGTTTGATGACTAAGAACATATGATGTTGAGTTTCAAGAGATTGCATTGTTTGAACCATGACATGTGAATTGATTGCTACTCAACCATGATGATTTTTATGAACAATTTGCTGGTTATGATATTAGAAAAAGTGATTGGAATTATCATTGATCAAACTTATATACTATGCTAGAAATCACGCTTCATAATTTTTTTCTTTTATCATTTACCTACTCGAGGACGGGTAGGAATTAAGCTTGGGGGTGCTGATACGTCTGTAGCATATCGACAATTTATGATCTATTCATGCCATGTTTGCCTATGTTTACAATACTTTTATATGGTTTTTATGCACTTTATATTATTTATTTGGAACTAACCCAGTCTGACGCTGTTTTTAGCACAATTACCATGGTGTTGTTTTTATGCACAAAATGAAAGTTCTCGGAACCGCCTGAAACTTTTTCATAATTGTTTTGGAGGAAATAAGCAATATTGGAGCGAAGAACCACCAGAGGGGAGGCATCTATGGGACACAAGCCAACAGGGCGCCCGCTAGGCCGTGCCCTGATGGCTTGTGGGGCCAATGTGGGCTTGTGGGGCCTGAAAAATCATCTTCGATGGCCATCTTGAAGGCACACATGTTGCCTTGTGGTTTTGATAATTCATGACAACATATACTGTCTCTTGGACAAACACTTTTACCTAGTATATTTCACGTATAGTCCATAGAGAGGTTTGGCCAAAGGATTGTGAGGATAAACCCCTTGATGCAGGAAAGGAATAGGATTGGATCAAGGTTCAAGCAACAAGACTCTACATTTTACATTTGTGAGAAACCACTTCTGAGTCCATTGGTAAGCCAATACTATTAAAAGGGGTTGAGGTATTATGATGAATTGGTTGCTTAAGTGCTTAGAGGTAGACACCAAAAATGTTCACTCATTCTCCCACAAAATATCTTTGTGCAAAGCCAAACCAGCAAAATCGGTGCCACCAACTTTTTCCACTTGGCCCTACCGATTTTTCACCAGATAGATCCTATGCCAAACCCTATCATATCCGTACCACCAAGTTTCATATCGGTGCCACCGAGATCAGTGACGAACTTCCTGTTGAGAAAATTCCCAGAATCGGAATTTCTGAGATTGGAATCGGTCTCACCGAGATTTGGAAACTACTCTAGGTCATCATAACGGTACCACCGAGAATTCAAAAGTTGCCACATTTAGTGCAACTCGGTACCATCGAGATTCATTTTGGTGTTACCGAATTGGGAAATAATGTTGTAATGGTTGGATTTTGGGGGATGCCTATATATACCCCTCCACCTCCTATCATTTGCAAAGGAAACACTCAGAACACACTTACACTTGCTAGATCCATTTTTCTAAGAGAGAGCCACCTAATCATGTGTTGAGATCAAGAGATTCCAGTCCAACCATTTCAAACTTGATCTCTAGCCTCCCCAGCTTCTTTCCACAAAACTATCTCTCCTACCCATGCAAAATCTTTAAGATAGTGATTGAGTGTTGAGGAGACTATCTTGTGAAGCACAAGAGCAAGGAGTTCATCATTGTACCGCATGTATTACCTTTTGGAAGGTGGTGCCTCCTAGCTTGGTTAGGTGTCGCTTGTGATCCTCCTACTTCGTGTTGTGGAGTTGAACCAAGAAGTTTGTACGAGCAAGGAGATCACCTACTTCGTGAAGATCTACCATGAGTGAGGCTAGTCATGTGTGGACGTAAGCCATGGTGGAATAGACAAGGCTGCTTATTCATGGACCCCTTGTGTGTTGAGCCCTCCGTGGACTCTTGCAGCTGTTACCCTCCATGGGTTGAAGTCTCCACTGACGTGGACATACGATAGCACCACCTATCGAAGCCACGCCAAAAATCGCCGTGTCAATCTTTGCATTTGATCTTGCTAAACTCTACTCCTTACTTACATGTGCAAAGTATTTACTTTCACATTTGTTGACTAGCATGTGTAGGGTTCACTTGACTTTTTAGAATCGCTAAAATCTTTGAACCATTAAAATTGGGAAAAGGCTAGGATTTTAATTAATGCAAGTAGTCTATTCACCCCCCTCTAGACACCCCTTCTATCATCCAACATTTGGTATCAGAGCAAGGTCTCCATAACCTTGGTTTAAACACCATTGGAGGAAGATGGATGTGCCTAGTTTTGGGGAATATTAGTTGTAGATTTCCTATTCTTGATGGGGAATATAATACACAATGGAAATATGAAATGCTTGACACATTTAAAATGCTTGACACATTTAATGAATTCCATTTGTGCACGTATGTTTAATATCCCTATGCGCCTCCCATTGATCCTTTACATCCTTCTCATGATGAAGAACTTGATATGCTTGGTAATCTTAAAAATGTAAATCTAATCATTAGAGGACTGCCAAGAAATGTGCTTAACCAATTGCAAAAAATTGAGTGTGCTCATACCTTGTGGAAAAACTTAGAGAAAAGATATTCCGACTATTCCTTGTAAGATCCTGATATCATTTTCCATAAATGCACTGCCTTTCATAAGATGAAGTCAAGTGATCCTAATTTTGACAAATGTCTATTTGAGCTTCATGAGGTCATGCGTGCTAAACGAGATGGCATTACCATTAATAATGTCATTGTTGAAGCCATTCACATGCATAAACATGAAAATTGTCATAGTCAAAATTCTGATGAAATTCTTGATTCTTATGACGAGCATATCCCGTCTGATGATGAAAATGTGGAGCATGGCTACTACGATGAACATGAGGAGTTTGACATCGAGTATGAGAAGACCATGAGGAACCTTAGTCTTATGGCCTACCTTAGAGACTACATGGTCGGAGGAAAAGAGTGGATACTTGATAGTGGATGCACCGATCACATGACCGGATATAATGACATGTTCCATTAGATCACACCAAACCATGGACCTCGAAGGCATGTGAATTTTGGAGATAACTCCAAGGGTAAGGTACTTGTACCTGGTAAGGTGTCCATATATCATGATAGATCTATTAAAAATGTCGTGCTTGTTGAATCCCTTTTATACAATCTTCTTTCCATGTATAGACGAGCAGACTTTGGTTTCAATGTGCTATTTACGAAAGTTGACTGCCAAGTGTTTTGTAGAGACAATCATAACATGGTCTTTACTGGTTTTTGCAAAGGTGATCCATATATTGCCAATTTCACTAAAAATTCAAACCCCGTACATGTCTTATAGCAAAATCCTCTAAAGGTTGGTTATGGTATAGAAGGCTGGGACATGTTGGTATGCGTAACCTTGATAGGCTTATCAAAGGTGATCATATTCTTGGTGTTAAAGATGCTATATTTGACAAAGAAATACATTGTAGTGCTTGTCAAGGAGGAAAACAAGTCAGTGGAAGTCAACCTGTGAAGAACACCATGACTACAAGAAGGCCACTCGAGCTGCTTCACATGGATCTCTTTGGTCTCAATGCTTACAAGAGCCTCGGTGGAAATTCTTATGGTTTAGTCATCGTTGATGATTTTTCCAGATTTACGTGGATATGCTTTCTTGATGATAATTCACATTCTTATGGTTTAGTCATTGTTGATGATTCTTCAAGAACTTCACTCGGAAAGCTCAAAATCAATTTGAAGTGAAGATCAATAAAGTTCAGAGCGACAATGGAACGGAGTTCAAGAACACAAATGTGGTTACTTTTCTTGAGGGAGAAGGTATCCCACATGAGTTCTCGACAACATACACACCTCAACAAAATGGAGTTGCCGAGAGGAAGAACCGAAATCTCATAGAGATGGCTGATGACCCACAAGTATAGGGGATCTATCGTAGTCCTTTTGATAAGTAAGAGTGTCGAACCCAACGAGGAGCAGAAGGATCTCACAAGTGGTTTTCAGCAAGGTATTCTCTGCAAGCACTGAAATTATCGGCAACAAGTAGTTGTGTGATAAGATGATTGGGAGCAAGTAGCAAGTAACAAAAGTAACCACGATGCAGCAAAGTGATCCAATCCCTTTTGTAGCAAGGGACAAGCTTGGACAAACTCTTATAGGAGGTAAAGCGCTCCCGAGGACACATGGGAAATTCTGTCAAGCTAGTTTTCATCATGTTCATATGATTCGCGTTCGCTACTTTGATAGTTTGATATGTGGGTGGACCAGCGCTTGGGTACTGCCCTTACTTGGACAAGCATCCCACTTATGATTAACCCCTCTCGCAAGCATCCTCAACTACGAAAGAAGAATTAATACAATGTCTAACCATAGCATTGAACTAGTGGATCCAAATCAGCCCCTTACGAAGCAACGCATAAACTAGGGTTTAAGCTTCTGTCACTCTAGCAACACATCATCAACTTACTACTTCCCAATGCCTTCCTCTAGGCCCAAATAATGCTGAAGTTATATGTAGTCGACATTCACATAACACCACTAGAGGAAAAACAACATACAACACATCATAATATCGAACGAATACCAAATTCAGATGACTACTTATAGCATGACTTGTCCCATGTTCTCAGGAACAAAAGTGACTACTCACAAAGCATAATCAAATTCATAACCAGAGAGGTAATGAGTAGCATCAACGATCTGAACATATAATCTTCCACCAAGTAATCCAACTAGCATCAAGTACAAAGAGTAATTAACACTACTAGCAACCTTACAAGTACCAATCGGAGTCGCCAGATCGAGATTGGTTATAAGAAATGAACTAGGGTTTGGAGATGAGATGGTGCTGATGAAGATGTTTATGGTGATGAGTCCCCTCCAATGAGAGGAGTGTTGGTGATGACGATGGCGACGATTTCCCCCTCCGAGAGGGAAGTTTCCCCAACCGGACAACCCTGCCGGAGCTCTAGATTGGTTCTCCTCAAGTTCCGGCTCGTGGCGGCGGCGATTCCTCCCGAAAGCCTCCTCTTGATTTTTTTCTGGAACGAAACCCTCCTTATAGCAAAAGAGGGGGGCCAGAGGGCCAGCAGGGAGCCCACAAGCCCCCTAGGCGCGGCCAAGGGGGTAGGCCGCGCCTAGCAGGCTTGTGGCCTCCTGTTGGCTCCCCTCTGCTACTTCTTTGGCCCAGTATTTTTTTATAAATTCCAAAATAAATCCTCGTTGATTTTCACGGCTTTTGGAGTTGTGCAGAATAGGTATCACAAACTTGCTCCTTTTTCAGGCCAGAATTCCAGCTGCCGGCATTCTCCCTCTTCATGTAAACCTTGCAAAATAAGAGAGAAAAGGCATAAGTATTGTAGCGTGAAGTGTAATAACAGCCCATAAAGCGATAAATATCAACATGAAAGCATGATGCAAAATGGACGTATCAACTCCCCCAAGCTTAGACCTCGCTTGTCCTCAAGCGAAAGCCGAGATCAACAAATATGCCCACGTGTTTAGAGAGAGAGGTGTCGACAAAACAAGATACGGACATGCAGGCATCATGATCATAATCAGAACAACAATATCATCACATAATCTCTCATGCTAAAGTGATAATTCCTTCACAAAGTAAAGTATGGATCAAGAACCTTAATGAGAATTAACAACCAATAGCCTATAGTCATTGAAGCAATTGCAATTTATCATAACATCGGAAAGAGTCAAATAAGAGCTTGTAAAGCAAATCCACATACTCAATCATCCTTTTGTCTTCTACAATTGCTACAACTCACATGGTACTCATGATATCAAAGTTTCAGCTGGACACAAAGAAAGATAGGGGCTTATAGTTTTTCCTCCCAACTGCTTACCTCAAGGGTAATGTCAACAACAATATTTCATGAATACTTACTTCCAAGTTGACATACGAATATAGATCTTCCCTAGCATATGACGTTAGCCAGTATAAAGGCGAAATAAGGAATTGGTGTAGATCACCATGACTCTTTCAAGGGAAAAAAGTAAAGGTACAAGATAGGCCCTTCGAAGAGGGAAGCAGAGGTTGTCATGCGCTTTTGAGGTTTGGATGTGTGTCCTCTTAGTGCGAAGGAATGTCACTTTATATTGCCTCCTGTGATAGAGAACTTTATTATGCAGTCTGTCGCTTTTATGTCTTCCTCATCACCGGTTCGTACAAAGCTTATTTTCCACACACTAATATATCATACATATTAGTGAGAATTTTTTATTGCTTGCACTGATGACAACTTACTTGAAGGATCTTATTCAATCCGTAGGTAGGTATGGTGGACTCTCATGGCAAAACTGGGTTGAAGGTTTATGGATGCACAAGTAGTATCTCTACTTAGTGTGGAAGTTTTGGCTAATATGATGTGGAAGAAATCGTCACATGCTAAGGGATCTCTAGTCATATAACATTGTTCGGAACCAAGCAAACACAATTCATTATGTTGTCTTCCTTGTCCAACATCTAGTTGTAAGCATGTAATAGTTTAGTGAGTGTTCACAATCATAGATGGTGTTAAAGATGATATATCTATATGTGAACTTCTCCTTCTTTATCACTTCCTATTAATTGCAACAGTGACCAAGGTCTACATTTGTCCACCCTCAACAAGTTTCAACCATCATTCTTTTTATATGTGAAGCCATCACTTTCCAGAAGATCATTACATGATCTTTCATGCTTTTGTTCTTTTACCATTCTTTTCTTTCAGATCATGGCATGAAGCAAGACCCTTAACTAAGACTCTCTTTATTATATGGCTCACAAGCTCGAATACATCGGGTGTGACACAAAGCAAAAATCAAGCCTAAAACACTGAGAACTTAATTCTACTAGATAAATATAAAACCAAAAAGGAACGAACTAAGAAAAGGTAAAGGCAAAAGATGTAATGGTGATATGATACCGGGGCAACTCCCCCAAGCTTGGTATAAGCCTAGGGGATTGCCCATACCCATGCTTAGTTGTCTTCCTTTGGAGGAGATGGTGGTGGAGTTGTTGCAACCTGGGTTTGATCCTCCGTCTTCCAAGGCATAGGTGCTCCATCATGGAAAGATGACCGAGTCTCCGGAATCCTCATATCTGCAGCCAACCGTATTGATTTAAAACTATGATCATACTCACAGTTTTGGTTCTGCAGGTCATAGATCTAGGCTTGGAGGTGATCAATTCTATCATAGAGCCTGGAGAGGTGCTTCCCGATGTCATTGGCATCGATCTTGTGCTTGTTGGTGAACTCCGTGATCATCATGTGGTTGGCGTTGAGTCCACGCTCCACCATCCCTTGGCACTTGAAGACTTGTTGCTCCATTGCTTTAGCCTCGCCTCCACGCTTCCGGTCTTCTTGGGCCCTCAACATCACGGATGTGCAGCATCCCCTCACGCATCTCGATAGATTGAGGGTGTTGCAGCACTCCCGCGAGGTAGGGATTGATGACCTTCTCAAAGATCTTGTCCTTAGGAGCTTTTGGGGACGCCATAGCGATATTGATCTGTCTGCACAATAGCTCGAAACGAAAACAGAGGAAATTTGCGTGATACGAGGGTCAGACCTTTCGGGAAAATATATAATGATTTTTTCCAAACCAGAAGGAGTACTCCGCAAGAAAACGGAGTCCGGGAGGCACACGAGGTGGTCACAAGCCCCCCAGGCGCGACCAGGGGGGTGGCCCGCGCCTAGCAGGCTTGTCGCCTCCTCGTGCGCTTTCCGGACTACTATAAATTTTTCTAATTTTCTAAAAATTCCAAAACGGGGAAAAAAATTCCTACTGGAAAAGTTTGGAGTCGGTTTACTTACCTACCACGTCATTTTTTGAGTCGGAAACAGGCTGATAAATATCCCTTATGTACTCCTCCGGAGTTATGATATTGATAATATTGCTTTCAACATTTATGGGAGTACCTGAGATATAATGCTTGATTCTTTGCCCATTTACCACTCTCGGAAAATTACGTTCCGTGTTGTTGATCTTGATGGCACCGGAATGATATACTTCCTCAACAATGTAAGGACCTTCCCATTTAGAGAGAAGCTTGCGTGCAAAAAATCTTAAACGAGAATTATATAGAAAGACATGATCACCTACATTGAACTCACGTTTTTGTATCCTTTTATCATGCCACCTCTTAACCTTTTGTTTAAACAACTTGGCATTTTCATATGCGTGAGCTCTCCATTCATCAAGTGAGCTAATATCAAATAACCTCTTCTCACCAGCAAGTTTGAAATCAAAGTTGAGCTCTTTGATTGCCAAATAAGCCTTATGCTCTAGCTCAAGAGGTAAATGACATGCTTTACCATAAACCATTTTGTACGGAGACATGCCCATGGGATTCTTATAAGCAGTTCTATAAGCCCAGAGTGCATCATCAAGCTTCTTAGACCAATTCTTTCTAGACCTATTGACAGTCTTTTGCAGAATTAGTTTAATCTCTCTATTGATTAGCTCTACTTGACCACTGGGCTGAGGATGATAGGGAGATGCAATTCTATGGTTGACATCATACTTAGCAATCATTTTACAGAAAGCACCATGAATGAAATGTGAACCACCGTCGGTCATTAGATATCTAGGGACTCCAAATCTAGGGAAAATAACTTCTTTAAGCATCCTGATAGAAGTGTTGTGATCAACACTACTAGTTGGGATAGCTTCTACCCACTTAGTGACGTAATCAACAACAACTAGGATATGAGTATACCCATTGGATTTTGGAAAAGGTCCCATATAATCAAAGCCCCAAACATCAAATGGTTCAATGACAAGTGAATAGTTCATAGGCATTTCCTGACGTTTACTGATATTACCTATTCTTTCACATTCGTTACAAGACAAGACAAACTTACGGGCATCCTTGAAGAGAGTGGGCCAATAGAAACCTGATTGCAATACCTTGTGTGCAGTTCTATCTCCCGCATGGTGTCCTCTGTAAGCCTCGGAGTGACACTTCTGTAGGATCTGTCCTTGTTCATGTTCAGGTACACAACGACTAATAACACCATCTAATCCTTTATAAAGGTGAGGATCATCCCAAAAGTAATGTCTCAAATCAAAGAAGAATTTCTTCTTTTGCTGGTATGTGAAACTAGGTGGTATATATTTGGCAACGATATAATTTGCATAATAAGCATACCACGGTGCACTACGTGAAGTATTGATGGCATTCAATTGCTCATCAGGAAAGCTATCATCAATAGGTTGTGGGTCATCAAGAACATTCTCCAACCTAGACAATTTATCTCCTACGGGGTTCTCAGCACCCTTCCTATCGACAACATGCAAATCAAATTCTTGTAGCAAGAGAACCCATCTGATAGTCTAGGTTTAGCATCTTTATTTTCCATGAGGTACTTAATAGCAGCGTGATCAGTGTAAATAGTGACTTTGGAATCAACTATGTAAGATCTGAACTTTTCACATGAAAACACGACTACTAAAAATTCCTTTTCAGTAGTAGCATAGTTTCTTTGGGCACTGTCTAGAGTTTTACTAGCATAGTGAATAACATTCAACTTCTTATCAACTCTTTGTCCTAGAACAGCGCCAACAACATAATCACTAGCATCACACATGATCTCAAAAGGTAAGTTCCAATCAGGTGGTTGAACAATAGGTGCAGTTATCAAGGCCTTCTTAAGTATTTCGAAGGCTTCCTAACAATCATCGTCAAAAACAAAAGGAATATCCTTTTGCAAGAGATTGGTAAGAGGCCTAGAAATCTTAGAGAAGTCTTTATGAACCTTCTATAGAAACCAGCATGACCAAGGAAACTTCTTATACCTTTCATATCTGTGGGGCATGGCATTTTCTCGATTGCATCAACCTTAGCCTTATCGACTTCAATACCTCTTTCAGAAATTTTATGTCCTAAGACGATGCCTTCATTAATCATGAAGTGGCACTTCTCCCAATTCAAGACAAGATTGGTATCTTTACATCTCTGCAAAACTCGATCAAGGTTGCCGAGGCAATCATCAAAAGAAGACCCGTAAACGGAGAAGTCATCCATGAAAACCTCAACAATCTTTTCACAAAAGTCAGAGAATATAGCCATCATACATCTTTGAAAGGTGGCAGGTGTGTTACATAAGCCAAAAGGCATACGTCTATAAGCAAAGGTACCAAAAGGGCAGGTGAAAGTGGTTTTCACCTGATCAGATTGTGCAAAAGGTATTTGGGAGAAACCAGAATAACCATCTAGAAAGCACAGGTGTGTGTGTTTAGACAGTCTTTCTAGCATTTGGTTGATAAAAGGCAAAGGGTAATGATCTTTCCTAGTGGCCTTATTCAATTTCCTAAAATCAATCACCATCCTATAGCCAGTAATAATCCTCTGTGGGATCAATTCATCCTTATCATTAGGGACAACGGTAATACCTCCCTTCTTAGGGACGCAATGCACCGAACTCACCCAATCACTATGAGCAACAGGATAGAGAACACCTGCTTCCAGGAGCTTTAGTATTTCTTTTCTTACTACCTCTTTCATCTTAGGATTTAATCTCCTTTGATGATCAGCAACTGGTTTCAAATCAGGATCAGTTTTAATCTTGTGCTGGCATAGAGTGGGACTAATGCCCATAAGATCATCAAGAGTATATCCAATAGCAGCACGGTGCTTCCTATGAGTTTTTAATAACTTCTTTTCTTCATGCTCTGAGAGTCTAGCACTAAAAATAACATGATATATCTCTTTTTCATCAAGATAAGCATACTTAAGAGTATCTGGAAACTATTTAAGCTCGAACACAGGATCACCCTTTGGTGGGGGTGGATCTCCAAGTAGTTCAACATGCAAATTATTCTTAAGGATAGGATATTGTTCAAAGATAAATCTATCTATCTCATCCCTTTAATCCATATGCATATCATTTTTATGCTCAAGCAAGTGTTGCTCTAAAGGATAAGTAGGAGGCACAACAATAGAAGCTAGGGCAATAGTTTCATCCTTACTAGACAACTCTTTTTCATGAGGTTGTCTACCAAACTTGGAGAAATTGAATTCATGTAACACACCTTCAAAGCCAACAGGGACAGTTTGCTTCTCGTAGTCAATATGAGCATTGACAGTATTGAGAAAAGGTCTGCCAAATATGATGGGACAAAAGCTATCTTGTGTGGTAGGAAGAATGAGAAAATCATCAGGATACTTTGTTTTACAACACAAGACTTCAACATCTCTAACAATTCCCACTTCGCAGATAGTGTCTCTATTGGCAAGCTGAATAGTGATATCAATGGGTTCTATCTCGACACGTGCAATCTCGTCTTTAATTTCATCATATAAGGATTGAGGTATTGCACTAACACTAGAACCCACGTCACATAAACCATGATAACAATGATCTCCTATCTTAATAGAAACAACAGGCGTGCCAACAACAGGCCTATGTTTGTCTCTCGCATGTGGTTTAGGAATTCTAGCAGCATCTTCACATAAGTGAATACCATGGCCATCAACATTGTCGGACAGGAGATCTTTAATAATAGCAATGCTAGGTTCAACTCTAATTTTCTCAGGGGGTGTAGGTGTTCTAATCTAGCCCCTACGTGTCGCAGTTGAAACTTTAGAATGATCCTTTATCCTAATAGGGAAAGGTGGTTTCTCAATGTAAGCACTGGGAACAATAGGATCATTATAAGAGATAACTTTCTCTTCAACTGGATTGGGTTTAACTACATTGACTTCTAAGGGAGGATGATATTTAAACCACTTCTCTTTGGGGAGATCAATATGAGCAGCAAATGATTCACACAATGAAGCTACTATCTCAGAGTCAAGTCCATACTTAGTGCTAAAATCACAAAAGGTATTTGTTTCAACAAAGGATTTAACACAATCAAACTTGAGATTCATACCTGACTCCTTACCTTCATCAAACTCCCAATCTTCAGAGTTGCGTTTAATTCTTTCCAATAAATTCCATTTGAAGTCAATATCTCTCTTCATAAAAGAACCGGTACAAGAAGTGTCAAGCATGGTGAGATCATCATGAGAAAGCCGAGCATAGAAGTTATGAATGATAATTTCTCCCAAGAGCTCATGGTTGGGGCATGAATATAACATTGATTTAAGCCTCCCCCAAGCTTGAGCGATGCTTTCTCTGTCATGAGGCCAAAAATTATAAATATAATTCCGATCACGATGTACTAGATGCATAGGATAAAACTTTTGATGAAATTCCAATTTTAACCGGTTGTAGTTCCATGATCCAGTATCATCACATAGCCTATACCATGTCAACGCCTTATCCCTCAAAGATAAGGGGCAGACCTGAAAGCTTAAATAAACCACAAACTTCATCTACATAGATTAGGTGCAAGTCGGGATGTGATGTTCCATCTCCTGTAAAAGGATTAGCCAGCAGTTTCTCAAGCATACCCGAAGGAAATTCATAGCAAATATTTTCAGTAGGTGCAGCAGGTTGAGGAGAAACTCTTTGGGCTTCCGTTCGAGGTGAAGATACCCCGAAGATCCTAAAGGATTAGTTTCCATAGTGACAAGTGACAATAAATTTCAGCACACTATATAAATGTTTCCTTGCCAAATTCCACTTACCAAAGGCGCTTCCCTCCCCGGCAACGGAGCCAGAAAAGAGCCTTGATGATCCACAAGGATAGGGGGTCTATCGTAGTCCTTTCGATAAGTAAGAGTGTCGAACCCAAGGAGGAGCAGAAGGATCTGACAAGTGGTTTTCAGCAAGGTATTCTTTGCAAGCACTGAAATTATCGGTAACAAGTACTTGTGTGATAAGATGATTCGCAGCAAGTAGCAAGTAACAAAAGTAACCACGGTGTAGCAAAGTGGCCCAATCCCTTTTGTAGCAAGGGACAAGCCTGGACAAACTCTTATAGGAGGTAAAGCGCTCCCGAGGACACATGGGAAATTCTGTCAAGCTAGTTTTCATCATGTTCATATGATTCGCGTTCGCTACTTTGATAGTTTGATATGTGGGTGGACCGGCGCTTGGGTACTGCCCTTACTTGGACAAGAATCCCACTTATGATTAACCCCTCTCGCAAGCATCCGCAACTATGAAAGAATAATTAAGACAAAGTCTAACCATAGCATTAAACTAGTGGATCCAAATCATCCCCTTACGAAGCAACACATAAACTAGGGTTTAAGCTTCTGTCACTCTAGCAACCCATCATCTACTTATTAATTCCCAATGCCTTCCTATAGCCCAAATAATGGTGAAGTGTTATGTAGTCGACGTTCACATAACACCACTAGAGGAAAAACAACATACAACAATACATAATATCGAACGAATACCAAATTCACATGACTACTTATAGCATGACTTATCCCATGTCCTCAGGAACAAAAGTGACTACTCACAAAGCATAATCACATTCATGACCAGAGAGGTAATGAGTAGCATCAAAGGTCTGAACATATAATCTTCCACCAAGTAATCCAACTAGCATCAACTACAAAGAGTAATTAACACTACTAGCAACCATACAAGTACCAATCGGAGTCGCGAGAAGGAGATTGGTTACAAGAGATGAACTAGGGTTTGGAGATGAGATGGTGGTGATAAAGATGTTGATGGTGATGAGTCCCCTTCGGTCAGAGGAGTGTTGCTGATGACGATGGCGACGATTTCCCCCTCCGGGAGGGAAGTTTCCCCGGCAGGACGACCCTGCCGGAGCTCTAGATTGTTTCTGCTCAAGTTCCGCCTCGTGGCGGCGGTGATTCCTCCCGAAATCCTCCTCTTGATTTTTATGGAACGACACCCTCCTTATAGAAAAAGAGGGGGGCCATACGGCCAGCAGGGAGCCCACAAGCCCCCTAGGCGCGGCCAGGGGGGTAGGTCGCGCCTAGCAAGTTTGTGGCCTCCTGCTGGCTCCCCTCTGGTACTTCTTCGGCCCAGTATTTTTTATGAATTCCAAAATAAGTCCTCGTTGATTTTCACGGTTTTGGAGTTGCGCAGAATAGGTATCTCAAACTTGCTCCTTTTTCAGGCCAGAATTCCAGCTGCCGGCATTCCCCTTCTTCATGTAAACCTTGCAAAATAAGAGAGAAAAGGCATAAGTATTGTACCATGAAGTGTAATAACAGCCCATAAAGCAATAAATATCAACATGAAAGCATGATGCAAAATGGACGTATCAATGGCCACAACGGTGCTTGATGGATACAAGACGCCAAGACACTTGTGGGCAGAAGCCGTGGAAATAGCTTGTCAAGCCATAAACCGACTCTACTTACACAAGCTTCTCGGTAAAACAGCATACAAGCTACTCACCGGTAACGAATCTCAAGTTGGATACTTTCGAGTATTCAACTTTAAGTGTTACATTCTGGATAAGCATCATCGCTCTAAATTTGCTCCTAAATCTCATGAAGATTTCCTACTTGGTTACAGGTCAAATACTCACACTTACCGTGTCTACAACAGCTCCACTAAAAAAGTTGAAGAGATGGCATATGTGAAGTTTGATGAATCTAATGGTTCGCAAGTCGAACAATTGCCAAATGATGTAGGTGATAAGGAACCTTCAGAAGCCATCCAAGATCTACCTATCAGCAAGATTCATCCCATGGAGGTGAAGGAAAGTACTTCATCAAATCAAGTGGAAGCTCCTACTTCGCGTCAAGGTGAACCACAAAACGACATGGAGGCATCCACAAGCGGTACACGGCATGATGAAGAAGATGAAGAAGTACATCGTGATGATCCTCCTCAACCTTCCTCACCACCATCTCAAGGAGATGACACCATCAACGACAATAAGCAAGATGATGATGATGAAGAAGCTCCACCATCCAACAAGAAGAAGCTGTCACGAGTTCGAGCAAGAGTGGACAAAGATCATCCGATGATTCAAATCTTCAGTGACATACTAACCGGGAGAATCACTCACTCTAAATCTCGTTTAGCTAACTTTTGTGAGCATTATTCATTTATCTCTAGCATTGAGCCTATGAAGGTAGAAGAAGCCCATCAAGACCCAGATTGGGTGAATGCCATGCACGAAGAGCTACAAAACTTCGAGAGGAATAAAATGTGGACACTCGTTGAAAAACCCAAGGACGATGACAACATCATCGGTACAAAATGGGTGTTTCGGAACAAGCAAGATGAATATGGTCAAGTTGTACGCAACAAGGTGCGTCTCGTAGCCCAAGGATATACGCAAGTCGAAGGTATGGACTATGGTGAGACCTATGCCCCCGTTGCTAGACTTGAATCCATTCGCATTCTTCTCGCTTATGCCAATCACCATGATATTACTCTTTACCAAATGGATATCAACAGAACTTTTCTAAACAGTGAAATTGAGGAGGAGGTTTATGTCAAACAAGCTCCCGGCTTTGTGAACCCTAATAAACCTAATCATGTTTACAAACTTCTAAAGCTTTATATGGTCTTAAACCATCCCCTAGAGCTTGGTAAAGGTTTATGTAAAATTGACGCAACCTTATTCACTAAAAGAGTTAATGGTGAACTATTTGTGGGCCAAATATATGTGGATGCTATTATATTTGGTTCTACTAACCCACATTTTAGTGAGAAATTTGGAAGATTGATGTCAAAGAAGTATGAGATGTCTATGATGTGTGATCTGAAATTCTTCCTTGGTTTGCAAATCAAATAACTGAGAGAAGGTATGTTTATCTCTCAAACCAAGTACACCAAGGACTTAATTAGGAAGTTCAACATGCAAGAATGCAAAGGTATGAGAACCCCCATGCCTAAAAGTGGATATGTTGACCTCACTAAGGAGGACAAACTAGTTGATCTAAAGTTTTACCAATCAATGATTGGTTCATTGCTATATCTATGTGCCTCCCGTCCTAATATCATGTTTAGTGTTTACATATGTGCCCGATATCAAGCGTCACCCAAAGAGTGTTATCTATTGGTTGTGAAAAGAATCGTGAGATACATGATACATACACCAAACTTTGGCATATGGTATCCCAAGGGATCTTCTTTTAATCTTGTTGGCTATTCCAACTCGGACTATGCCGGAGATAGGGTTGATAGAAAATCCACCTCGGGTACATGTCAATTTCTTGGGAGATCTCTTGTGTCTTGTTCATCCAAGAAACATAACTCGGTATCTTAATCTACTGCCAAAGCAGAATACATTGCCGCCGGATCATGTTGTGCGTAATTACTATAGATGACTCAAACTCTTAAGGATTATGGCATTCATGTGAGACATGTTCTATTATTCTGTGACAATGAAAGTGCTATTAAAATTGCCTATAATCCGATGCAACATTCTCGAACTAAACATATTCAAGTGCGACATAATTTCATTCGTGATCATGTTGGTAAAGGAGATATAGATATCAAGCATGTTCGTACCAACAAACAATTAGCTGATATCTTTACCAAACCACTTGATGAGAAAGTGTTTTTTTCATTTGAGGGGTGAGTTGAACATCATTGATGCTTCAAACTTGAGCTAGACTCACTTGGATGCATGCAAGGGCATGCGCTTGATTGTCTATTCCTTGATGCTATTAATATGGTACTATCTTATATCTTGGAAAAATATGCTTCCTTGTATTCCATCTAACATTTTGTAGGTACTTGGAAGAACAACACTCCACAAGATTGCCATCAACTCACATCGAAAGCAATCTTGTCATAGCCAAGTATCAACAACCCCTTCTTTGGAGATGAAGGAACAAGACAACAAAATCATATCCTTGACAATTATATGATGATGTAATTCACTCATGTCATTTGGATATATTATGGTCTTCCTTGCTTGATTAACCAATGTAGGTGAAAAGTGAACCAAAACGACAAGGGTAGATCCCAACTCAAGATGATTATCATGAACTTTGAGCATCCATGACAAGTTCACCTACATGCCATGCCATCCACATCATTCGAAGGTATGTACTCATATCCTTGATAAAGCTTTGCACCAAGTCATGAGGTAAAGCAACTCAAGTGATATGAAGACATTAAAAAGCTTAATCGAAAAATGATAACCCCATTTTGTGCTTAACGACGAGTATGACCCATGATGAAGCACTCTTGCTTGACTCCTCAAGTCAATATACTCTAATATAGGTGACCTAGTCACCGCCCTACATCTAGATGGAGATTCCTCTATGGTTCACATTTTTCATTTCATACTCTCTTGGAACCATTCAACTCTCATCTATATGTATGTATATATTTTTCAAAAAAACAAAAAAACATTTTTTAATTCCTTTTAGATCTTTGGATATTTCCTTTTCGAAATCTTTGGATATTTTTTGTCAGTTTTGAGTTAAGTAGTTGATTTTCATTGCAACTCGATCTCACCAATCTGGGAAACTCGATCTAACCGATTTCTCCCAAAGGCTTGCTATCATTCACGGTTCTACTGAACCATATTTCCTAAGTGTCTCCAAAATTTATCACTATCTATGATTTTCAGATATTTATGGATTTCTGCCTAAGGGGGAGATATATTATCAATGATCCCAAGTTATATTACGCCCTAAGCTCTTATTAAACATTTCCATTTTTGCCAAAGGAGGATATCACCTTGTTTCCCATAATTTTTTCGAGGGGGAGAAAACTTCTCTAGGGGGTAAATACTTAGTGATCCCACAATATCAGAGGAAGAAACATCCAGGATCCCTAACATAGGGGAGATAGTTCAAGGAACACTAAATAAAATCTTAAGGGCGAGAAATGTCAAATTCAAGGAACCCTTATCAAAGAGAGGAGAATCAAGGATCCCTCTCTTTCTCTCAAAGAGCCCTTACCTTCTGACCTATTTGGAAATTAATGCCAAAGGGGGACAAATATAATATCAAAGCTTCCAATAAGCTTCATCCAAAGGGGATATATATATATATATATATATATATATATATATATATATATATATATATATATATATATATATAGTTGGAAATATGCCCTAGAGGCAATAATAAATAGTTATTATTATATTTCCTTGTTCAAGATAATCGTTTATTATCCATGCTAGAATTGTATTGATTGGAAACTTAGATACATGTGTGGATACATAGACAACACACTATCCCAAGTTAGCCTCTAGTTGACTAGCTCGTTCATCAAATATGGTCAAGGTTTCGTGGCCATAGACAAGTGGTGTCACTTGATAAAAGGATCACATCATTAGGAGAATGATGTGATGGACAAGACTCAAACTATGAATGTAGCATGTGATCGTGTCATTTTATTGCTACCGCTTTCTGTATGTCAAGTATATATTTCTATGACCATGAGATCATGTAACTCAGTGACGCCGGAGGAATACCTTGTGTGTATCAAACATCGCAACATAGCTGGCTGACTATAAAGGTGCTCTACAGGTATCTCCGAAGGTGTCCGTTGAGTTAGCATGGATCAAGACTAGGATTTGTCACTCCGTATGACGGAGAGGTATCTCGGGGACCACTCAATAATACAACATCACATCAAGCCTTGCAAGCATTGTGACTAAATAGTTAGCCACGGGATTTATTATTACGGAACGAGTAAAGAGACTTGTCAGTAATGAGATTCAAATAGGTATAGAGATACCGACGGTCGAATCTTGGGCAAGTAACATACCGAAGGACAAAGGCAATGTTATACGGGATTAACTGAATCCTTGACATAGAGGTTGAACCGATTAAAGATCTTCGTAGAATATGTAGGATCCAATATGGACATCCAGGTCCCGCTATTGGATATTGACCGGAGAGTGTCTTGGTCATGTCTACATAGTTCTCGAACCCGCACGGTGTGCACACTTAAGGTACGGTGACGTTTTTGGTATAGTTGAATTATTGATTTTGGTAACCGAATGTTGTTCGTAGTCCCAGATGAGATCCCGGATATCATGAGGGTTTCTGGAATAGTCCGGAGACAAAGATTGATATATAGGAAGTATCCATTTGGCTTCCGGAAGGATTTCGGGCATTACTAGTAAAGAACGAGGAGTGATGAATGGGTTTCGGAGTTCCACCAGGAGGGGCCACCCACACGGGAGGGAAAGAAACAGGCCCAAGGGTGGTGCACCAGCCCCTAGTGGGCTGGTGTCCAACCCAAGAAGGCCTATTCGGCCAAAGTAGAGAAGGAAAAGAGAGGTGGGGCCAAACCGAATTGGAGAGAAGTTCTCCTCCTCCAAACCATATTGGAGGAGGACTCCTCCCTCCTCCGTGCGGTGGCCGAACCCTAGGGCAAGTCCCTAGGGAGCCACCCCTCCCTTCCCTCCTATATATAGTGGAGGGTAGAGAGACTTTTGGCACCTCAAGCCACGGCGCAGCCCTCTGTCCCTCCACCACCTCGTGACACCCCATAGCTAGTTCGATACTGTACGATGAAGCCCTGTCGTAGTAGCTCCACCATCATCACCATCACGTCGTCGTGCTGCCGGAGAATTCATCCACCTCTTCATCCCTGTTGCTGGATCAAGAAGGCGGAGATCGTCATCGATATATACGTGTGTTGAACACGGAGGTGTATCTGGACGGAGTTCGTGGGACGGATTGCGATTTGGATCGCGAAGACGTTCGACTACATCAACCGCGTTTCTTAACGCTTCCCTCTTAGTGATCTACAAAGGTATGTGGATCCGATCTCTCCTCCCATAGATGGTCATCACCATGGATAAATATTGTGTGTGCGTAGGAAATTTTTTGTTTCCCATGCGACGTTCCCCAACAGTGGCATCGTGAGCTAGGTCTATGCGTAGATGACATCTCGAGTAGAAAACAAAGGAGTTTGTGGGCGTTGGTATTCAGATTGCTGCTCTCCTTAGTCTTTTCTTGATTCGGTAGCATTGTTGGATGAAGCGGCCCAGACCAACATTACTCCTATGGTTATGAGAGACCGGTTTGATCGACTAACACCCAACTTGTTGCATAAAGATGACCGACGGGTGTCCGTTTCTCCAACTTTACTTGAATCGGGTTTGACCGAGGCGGTCCTTGGAAAAGTTTAAATAGCAACTTGCATATCACCATTGTGGTTTTGCGTAAGTAAGATGTGATCATACTAGATACCCATAGCAGCCACGGAAATCATGCAACAACAAATTAGAGGATGTCTAACTTGTTTTTGCAGGGTATGTTGTGATTTGATATGGCCAAATACATGATATGATATATTTGATGTATGAGATGATCATGTTGTAAAATATCCACTTGCACGTCGATGCTACGGCAACCAGCAGGAGCCATAGGGTTGTATTTAATTATTTTGCACTTGATGATGCTTTGTTTTATCGCTAGTCAGTAGCTTTAGTAGTAACAACATAGTTCAACCCCGATGATAGAATAATGATGGAGATCATGATGATGGTGATCATGGTGTGGCGCTGGTGATGATGTAGATATGTTCACCATTGAAGCTAACTCAGCTCACGTGATTATCAGACTTGAGTTAGTGAATTTGGATCATGTGTCACTCGAATGACTAGAGGGATGTCAATTTGAGTGGGAGTTTATTAGTAATATGATTAACTAAACTCAATTATCGTGAACATAGTCTAAGTAATCTTTGCAAATTTATGTTGTAGATCAATGGCTTGGCAGTAGCAACCCTAAATTTTAATGTGTTCCTAGAGAAAGTTAAGCTGAAAGATGATGGAAGAAACTTTGTTGACTCGGACCGTAATGTGAGGGTTATCCTCACGGCTGCCCAAAATAAATATGTCCTTGATGCGCCGCTAGGTGAAGCACCACCCCAACCGGCGATCCCAGATGTTATGAATGCGTGGCAATCGCGTGAGGATGACAACTCATTAGTTCAATGTCCAGTTTTGTAAGGCTTAGAACCGGGACTTCAAAGATGTTTTGAATGTCATGGAGCATATGAGATGTTCCAGGAGTTGAAGTTTATCTTTGAGAAGAATGCTCATGTCTACAATGCAACCTTCTCCTTGTAGATGTTGTTGGGCCTCCAAGTGCAGAGGTTTGTAGGACAGTAGCAATTTTCCCTCAAGTAGGTGACTTAAGGTTTATCAATCCGCGGGAGGCGTAGGATGAAGATGGTCTCTCTCAAGCAACCCTGCAACCAAATAAAAAAGAGTCTCTTGTGTCCCCAACACACCCAATACAATGGTAAGTTTTATAGGTGCACTAGTTCGGCAAGGGATGGTGATACAAGTGTAATATGGATAGTAGATGTAGGTTTTTGTAATATGAAACTACAAAAACAGCAAGGTAACTAATAGTAAAAGTGAGCACTAACATTATTGCAATGCGTGGAAACAAGACCTAGGGTTCATACTTTCACTAGTGAAGTTCTCTCAACAATTATAACAAAATTGGATCATATAACTAGCCCTCAACATGCAACAAAGAGTCACTCCAAAGTCACTAATAGCGGAAAACAAATGAAGAGATTATTGTCGGGTACAAAACCACCACAAAGTTATTCTTTCTGATTGATCTATTCAAGAGTTCGTACTAGAATAACACCTTAAGACACACATCAACCAAGACGCTAATGTCACCTAGATACTCCATTGTAACCTCAAGTATCCGTGGGCATGATTATACGATCTGCATCACACAATCTCAGAACCATCTATTCAACCAACACATAGAACTTCAAAGAGTGCCCCAAAGTTTCTATCGAAGAGTCAAAACGTGTGCCAACCCATATGCATAGGTTCCCGATGTCACGACACCCGCAAGTTGATCACCAAAACATACATCAAGTACTCACATGAATATCTCATTGTCACCATAGATAGACACGTGCAAGACATACATCAAGTGTTCTTAAAGACTCAATCCGATAAGATAACTTCAAAGGGGAAACTCAATTCATTACAAGAAGGGAGAGGGGGAAGAACATCATAAGATCCAACTATAGTAGCAAAGCCCGCGGTACATCGAGATCATGAAATCTCAAGAACACGAGAGAGAGAGATCAAACACATAGCTACTCGTACATACCCTCAGCCCCCAGGGAGAACTACTCCCTCTTCGTCATGGAGATCGCCGGGATGATGAAGATGGCCACCGGAGATGGAATCCCCCTCCGGCAGGGTGCCGGAACGGGCTCCCGATTGGTTTTTGGTGGCTACAGAGGCTTGCGACGGCGGAACTCCCGATCTAGGTTTCTTTTGGGGGGTTTCTATATTTATAGGAATTTATGGCAGTGGAATTACGCCGGTTGGGCCCACGAGGAGGTCACAAGCCTGCTAGGCGCGGCCTAGGGGGCGCCTCCTGGGCTTGTGACTCCCTCATGGCTCTTCTGGCCTTCTTCCAAAGCTTCGGGGGTCTCTTTTGGTCCAAAAAAATCATCGCGAAAGTTTTATTACATTTGGACTTCGTTTGATATTCTTCTGTGAAAAAGGTCAAAAACTCAGAAAAACAGAAATTGGCACTAGGCACTAAGTTAATAGTTTAGTCCCAAAAATGATATAAAATGGCATATTCATGCATATAAAACATCCAAAGTTGATAATATAATAGCATGGAATGATAAAAAAAATTAGATACGTTGGAGACGTATCAAGCATCCCCAAGCTTAATTCCTGCTCGTCCTCGAGTAGGTAAATGATAAAAACTAAATTTTTGATCTGGAATGCTACCTAACATATATTGTGGCATGAATATTCAGATCCATATGATTCAAGACAAAAAGTTTAATGTTGACATAATAACAATAATACTTCAAGCATACTAACAAAGCAATCATGTCTTCTCAAAATAACATGGCCAAAGAGAGTTATCCCTACAATATCATATAGTCTGGCTATGCTCCATCTGCCCCACACAATGTATTTAAATCATGCACAACCCCGGTATTAGCCAAGCAATTGTTTTCACACTTTTACTTTCTCAAACCTTTTCAACTCTCACGCAATACATGAGCGTGAGCCATGGACATAACACTATAGGTGGAATAGAATATGGTGGTAGTTGTGAGGCAAAAAGGAGGAGATGGTCACATCAACTAGGCGTACCAACGGGCTATGGAGATGCCCATCAATAGATATCAATGTGAGTGAGTAGGGATTTCCATGCAAGAGATGCACAAGAGGTATAAGTTTATGAAAGCTCAGAAAGAAACTAAGTAGGTGTGCATCCAACTTGCTTGCTCACGAAGACCTAGGGCAATTGAGGATGCCCATCATTGGAATATACAAGCCAAGTTCTATAACGAAAATTCCCACTAGTATATGAAAGTGACAATATATGAGACTCTCTATCATGAAGATCATGGTGCTACTTTGAAGCACAAGTGTGGTAAGGGATAGTAGCATTGTCCCTTCTCTCTTTTTCTCTCTTTTTTTGTTTGGGCTCTTTGGCCTCTTTTTTCATTTTTTTCATTTTCATTTTTTTGTGGGCTCTTTGGCCTCTTTTATTTTATTTTTATTTTAAGTCCGGAGTCTCATCCCAACTTGTGAGGGAATCATAGCTTCTGTCCTTTCCTCACATGGGACAATGCTCTAATAATGATGATCATCACACTTTTATTTACTTACAAATCGATACCTAGAACAAAGATATAACTCTATATGCATGCCTCCGGCAGTGTACCGGGATGCAATGACTCATGGGTGACATGTATGAAAGGTAACAGTGGCTTTGCCACAAATACGATGTCAACTACATGATCATGCAAAGCAATATGACAATGATAATGTGTGTCATAATAAACGGAATGGTGAAGTTGCATGGCAATATATCTCGGAATGGCTATGGAAATGCCATGATGGGTAGGTATGGTGGCTGTTTTGAGGAAGGTATATGGTGGGTTTATGCACCAGCAAAAATTGCGCGGCACTAGAGAGGCTAGCAATGGTGGAAGGGTGAGAGTGCGCATATACCATGGACTCACATTAGTCAGAGAGAACTCACATACTTGTTGCGAAAGTTTTATTAGTAATCAAAACAAAGTGCTAGATGCATGATCCTAGGGGAAGGGTTGGTAGGAGTTAACCATCGTGCGATCCCGACCGCCACACAAAGGATGACAATCAATAAAAACATCATGCTCCGACTTCCTAGCATAGCGGTTCACCATACGTGCATGCTACGGGAATCACAAACTCTAACACAAGCATTTCTACCTATCCATAATTACTCACTAGCATGACTCTAATATCACCATCTTTATATCTCAAAACTATATGCAAAGAATCAAACTTCTCATAGTATTCGATGCACTCTATATGGAAGTTTTTATTATATCCCTCTTGGATGCCCATCATATTAGGACTAGATTCATAACCTAAGAAAATTACCATGTTGTTTAAGACTCTCAAAATAATATAAGTGAAGCATGAGAGTTCAACTATTTCTATAAAATAAAATCATCGCAATGCTCTACAAAGATATAAGTTAAGCACTAGAGTAAAAGACAAACTACTCCACAAGATATAAGTGAAGCTCAATGAGTAGTTGAATAATTATTTGGCTATGTGAAGACTCTCCCATTTAAGAATTTCATATCTAAGTACCTTATTCAAACAAAATAAAATGACACTTCAAGGATAGCACGAATCATGTGAAGAAGCAAAAACTTAGGTTCAACCGATACTAACCGATAATTGTTGTAGAAGAAAGGTGGGATGCCAACCGGGGCATCCCCAAGCTTAGATGCTTGAGACTTCATGAAATATGTATTGGGGATGACTTGGGCATCCCAAGCTTGAGCTTTTTGTGTCTCCTTAATTCCTCTCATATGATGGTTTCCGAAATCTTAAAAACTTCATCCACACAAAACTCAACAAGAACTCGTGAGATAGGTTAGTATAAATCAATGCAAAACTTTATCATCCTCTACTGTTGTGACGCCCTCGATTTAATCGTACGCTAAACATACACGCAAATGCGTACGACCAAACCCAAGGACTCACGTGAAGATATCACAACACAACTCTAGACACAAATAAAAATAACATCAGCTTCATATTACAAGCCAGGGGCCTCGAGGGCTAGAATACGAAAGCTCGATAAACACACGAGTCAGCGGAAGCAACAAATATCTGAGTACAGACATAAAACATGGGGTGCCTTAGAGAAGGCTATCAAAAAAGATACAACGATCGAACGAGGCGAGGCCTCCTGCCTGGGAACCTCCTAACTACTCCTGATCATCAGCGGCCTCCACGTAGTAGTAGGCACCGTCGGGGTAGCAGTCGTCGGTGGCGGGGACCTCCATCTCCTGGGCTCCATCATCTGGTCGCAGCAAACGGATCAAGGGGACAAGGGGGGAGCAAAGCAGCGGTGAGTACTCATCCAAAGTACTCGCAAGTCTTACATCAGAACTATTCTAATTATGCATCAGTATCAAAGAAGGGGGGGTGTATATGTGGACTGACTGCAGCAATGCGAGAATAGAGAGAGAAGGCCTAGTCCTATCGAAGACTAGCATCTTCAGGGTCTTGCAGCAATAGACGAGAGTAGAACAGGGGTAAACATTAATAGTCATATTGTTGCAGCAATATTAAAGTGAGGTCACGCCTAAGGATCCTCCCTCGACTCCCTGCGAGGAAGCAATCCCGAGGCAAACTAATTCCAGTTAAGTAACGATTGTAGTTGTAAAAGATCGGGGCACAACTCCAAGTCGTCCTGTAACCGTGGACACGGCTATCCGAATAGTTAATTTTCATCCCTGCAGGGGTGCACCACATGTCCCGTCACGCTCGATAACACTCTGGCCGGACATACTTTTCTGGGTCCTGCCCGGCCTCGGAATATCGACACGTCGCAGCCCCACCTAAGACTAATCAGAGAGGCCAGCCCGCCGGTCTAAATCCTAAGCACAAAGGGTTCGTGGGCCCAGTTCCCCTTCACGCTCCTGAACGTGGCGTGGGCGGCCAACGTCAGTCCTAGCATCCCTTAATCACAAGCGCGATGCATCTCGGGACCACTCGGGCGCGCCGCTACATTGCTGGCATCTGAAAAGCTTCGACTGATACCGCGACGCCGAGTACCCATAATTCTTCCCGCGTAGCCGGTTAGTGCGAAAAGGTCTCCGACCAACCCAGATCAAATACCCAAATCCATTAGCATTTTAATTTGGCCAGCAACACAGTCTCACGGGAATCCACCCGTCTTACAACTAATCACCAATGATCCCAGTAACATGGTCGAGTAACTGTGTGGTTGTAACATCGGGGGGAATCCGAGGTATCACCCTCGTTGGATTCCGAACGATGTACCCGTCAAGGTGGGCTTAGAGGAATGACCCTCGGGGGTCCCACACTCGCGGGGTTGCACGACAGAGGCATCATCAGGAATGGTGAAAGAGGAATCACCCTCGATAACCACGACCGACTAGCTATACTACAGAGATATCATCAGGAGTACTTAGCGAGGTGTCACCCTCGGTACCCGATAGTATCTCTGTAGCGTCGTACAACGAAGGGGGTGAAAGTGTTGTGTCGGGTCTGGCTCGTCGATCAGAGATCGAGCTTTGAAAACAAGCGGGGCAACTGGACTACGGGGACAAAGGGGATGACTGCTCCACCTATACTAAGCATATTTAAAGTACAGGACTGAAAGTAGCAGTTCATCAAAAACAGGCTATGCATCAGATATAGGAGCTAACTACAACAGTAGCAAAATACTAATGCAAGCAGTAGGAAGAAAGACATAGGCGATATAGGAATGATCAAGGGGGGTTTGCTTGCCTTGCTGCTCTGCGGCAAAGGACTGATCGGCAGGGTCGTAGATGTACCCGGCAGCAGCGTCAGTCTCGGGGTCTACCCGGAAGAAGAGGGGGAAGAAACAATAAATAATAGCACCGATGCAACACAAAGCATGACATGGCAAGATGCATGTTAGACATGAACTAACGCAGCAACATCCGTCATAGACGGGTCGGAAGAATATCTGACGATATTTTCCGGGTCTCGGGCTACTACCGGTTATACTGGAAACGATGGAAAAGTTCCATGTTTGCTATGCTAGGGACGCGTGACACACGAACGGGGCGTGTATCCGGGTTCGTCTCGTTTTGCTGATCAACTTTCATGTTGAAAATAATTTGATCTGACTTACGGATTATTTTATATTAATTTTCAAAGTTTTATTAATTATTTCAGAATTAAAAACAGATTTAAATATTTTAATAAAATCCCATATGACATCATCGCGATGTCATGCTGACATCAACATTTGACCGATCAACTGACCAGCGGGTCCCGAACGTCATAGGCACAAGTTTTTATTAAGATTAATTATTAATTAAACAGATTAATTTAGAGGGGGACCCACGTGTCATCCTCTCATTAGGTTAATTAACTATTCTAATTAACAGATTAACTTATATATCTATTTAACTAATTCATTAACTCATTAATTAATTATTATATCTATTTGTTTATTTATTTAATAAAAACATATATTTCTATTATTTAATTTTTTAATTTCCATTTTCTTCAAAGCGAGTGTGGGGCCTCCCTGTAAGTGGGTGTGGAGGTATGGCCCCACCGGTAAGTGACATAGGCCATATACTCGATTTTTTCCATAGATATAAACATGCAAATATCGTATTCCTCCAATATCTATATACGCAATACATACATAAATACGGGTATCAAATACATACATACATACATACATACATACGGAATACAACATTTGTTTTTATTTTCTTTTCTCTCAAAACTCTCATCTCCCTCTCTGTCAACAGACAACAGAGAACAACTCTCTACTAACTCAACATAGAAGAACCGAAAGTTCAATCCTTCCTACCGGAGTCTACCGTCGACGGATCGAGGCCTCGTTTGCCGGAACGGAACCGGGGCGGTGAGGAGATCGACATGGTGGGAGGAGCCCGAGGAGGGGCTCACCGACGTTGACGGGAGGGGCCGGTGAAGCCGGAGTTCGCGGGAAGGGGCGGAGGAGACGGCGTGGAGGCGGACGAGGTGGTGACGGTGATGATGATGCCGGTCACCGGAGAGGTCGTGCCGGCGAGGAGGAGCCGGCCGGAGGTTCGCCGAGAGGGGCCCCGGTGAGGAGGGGCCCTCGGAGATGGAGCCGGCCGGAGTGGGTGAGGCCGGCAAGAGGGACCTCGAGGAGGCCGGGGCCCCTGCCGGCGGGGTGGAGGCCAAGGGTGGTGCTCCTGGCTGGCGCGGTGGAGGGGGGGCTCGCCGGCCGGGAGAGGGGAGGGGCCGCCGGGGGAGGAGGAGGCCGTGAGGGGGGGGCGCCGGGGGAGGAGGAGGCCGTGAGGGGGGGGGGGCGCCGGGGGAGGAGGAGGCCGTGAGGGGGGGGGCCCGGGGGAGGAGGGTCGTGGGGGGGGGAGGGGCTCTGGGAGAGGAGGCCACGGGAGGAGAGGAGGGCTCGGTGGGAGAGAGGGAGATCGTGGGGCAGGGGGGTTACGAGAGGTGGAGCGTGGGGTGCTGTCGGTGGGGGTGGGTAGATCGCCAGGGGGGGTTGGTGGCGATGTGGGGGGGGGGGGGGGCTGCTGCCCTGGCGGCGGCGCTGGGAAAAGGGGGAGTAGCGAGGGGGGGGCTAGGGTTCGGGTGGGGGGCGATTTGGGGCCTGGCCGGTTGGGCCTCTTGGCCCAGCCAGGCCAGGGGGTGGGGGGGTTGCTTTTTTTTCTTTTTCTTTTTTTTTCTTTTGTTTTGTTTTATTTTGTTTTTTTATTATTATTTCTTTCTTTCACATTTATTTTACTAACAGATTTTTCTTTTTAAATACTTTTTTTATTATACTTTCTTTTACAATTTACTATACATACTTTTAATTCTCTCTTTCAAATACATATTCTTTTAATATTTAACATGAATTTATAAAATAATTTTTCTTTTGTTTTCAAATTTTGAATCCGGAATGACTTGAATCAACGCGGGTCTGAGATGGGAATTCGATGACGTGGCATCATTAGCGGTTGATCACTGTAGCTTAATTACAATAATTACTGTAGCAAAAGTCGAGGATGCCACAACTGTAGAAAATCACTAAGATAATTATTTGACATTGCATACTAAATGCCTCTGCATATTTAAAAATCCTATCCTCAAATAGGATCATTAAACAAGCAAACATATGCAAACAAGGCGAACATAATAGCAATCTGCCTAAACAAAATAGTCTGTAAAGAATGCAACAAGATCCATACTTAATTAACTCCAAAACATCTGAAGCAATTCCACGCTGTAGAGAATTTATAAGAGCATACTGTGTCCAAATTTCAAGTTATTCTGACATCCAGAAAATTCTAGGGAATTTGTGCACTACAAGCAAACTTTCTGTTTTGGAACAACAACTCCTAAACTTGCAAATTAAGCATGGTAAAGGCTATCCTTGACATTTTTATTGAACTAAAAGCTATAAAACATGATTAATACAGTAGACTAATCATGTGGACACACAAAAACAGTAAGTATACATATTGGGTTGTCTCCCAACAAGCACTTTTCTTTAATGCCTTTCAAGCTAGGCATGATGGTTTCAATGAAGCTCACATAAAAGATAATGGTTGAAACATAATGGAAGCATCATGAAGCATATGACTAGCACATTTAAGCCTAACCCTGTTCCTATGCATTGGGATTTTGTGATCAAACAATTTATTGGAGCAAGAATCAACTAGCATAGGAAGATAAAACAAGCATGAGTTCAAAAGTTTCAACACATGGAGAGGAAGCTTGATATTATTGCAATATGTAGAAGCATATGATCCTCTCTCATAATAATTTTCAGTAGCATCATGAATGAATTCAACAATATAACCAGCACCTAAATCATTCATTTCATGATCTACAAGCATAGAAATTTTACTACTCTCCACATAAGGAAATTTATTCTCATCAATAGTAGTGGGAGTATCGTAAAAGACTTGAACACTACGAATTGTTTCCACATTAAAAGAGTAATGTTCAGTAAGAGGGTACTCCTAATTGTGACAAGTTTTATTATCATTCTTCTTTATAGCATAAGTATCATCACAATAATCATCATAGACAGGGGGCATGCTTTCATCATAATAATTTTGTTCATTCAAAGTGGGGGAACTAAAAAGATCATCTTCATCAAACATAGCATCCCCAAGCTTGTGGCTTTCCATATCATTAGCATCATGGGTATTCAAAGAATTCATACTAACAAGATTTCAATCATGCTCATCATTCACATATTTTATGCCAAGCATTCTATGTAATTCTTCTTCTAGCACTTGAGCACAATTTTCCTTCCCATCATTTCCACGAAAGACATTAAAAAGATGAAGCATATGAGGCAACCTTAATTCCATTTTTTGTAGTTTTCTTCTATAGACTAAACTAGTGATAAAACAAGAAACTAAAAGATTCGATTGCAAGATCTAAAGATATACCTTCAAGCGCTAACCTCCCCGGCAACGGCGCCAGAAAAGAGCTTGTTGTCTACTACGCAACCTTCTCCTTGTAGACGTTGTTGGGCCTCCAAGTGCAGAGGTTTGTAGGACAGTAGCAATTTTCCCTCAAGTAGGTGACCTAAGGTTTATCAATCTGCGGGAGGCGTAGGATGAAGATGGTCTCTCTCAAGCAACCCTGCAACCAAATAACAAAGAGTCTCTTGTGTCCCCAACACACCCAATACAATGGTAAGTTGTATAGGTGCACTAGTTCGGCGAAGAGATGGTGATACAAGTGCAAGATGGATAGTAGATATAGGTTTTTGTAATATGAAACTACAAAAATAGCAAGGTACCTAATAGTAAAAGTGAGCACGAACAGTATTGCAATGCGTGGAAACAAGGTGTAACGACCAAGATGCGGTCCTTTCCGTTCTGGGGATCGAGGCCCCGAATTGGAAAGGAGCGCATCTAAGCGTCTCGCAAACAGGTAACACAGCACATACATAATAATAAAAGATAGACAATCAGGGGTTCAATTGCCTTCTCATAAATATATTAGAGTACATCACGCATACAACCAAAGTAGTTCCGCTACGGACTACAAAACAAGAGAAAAGGGTATGCTACCCTGCCTGCTGGCCCACGATCAAGACCACGCCTCAATCTTGTGGATAGTTCACGTACAGGCGGTCGGTCTCCTCATCGTACTGCCACGCTAGCTGCGTGCCGTCGGGATCATCTGTCTCTGGTGTACCTGAACCTGTTGGTATTGTCGAGGAATCCGTGAGCCACGGGGACTCAGCAATCTAAGACCTTGGTGCCAGAACTAGTCAAGTTATTAGGTAGGAAAAGGTGAAGTGTTTAAGGTTGCAGCATCCTAAGCATGATATGGTGGCTAACTTACGTAGAGCATTAATGAAGGTGGACTATACTAGCAGTCGTGAATACTTGATCACTAAGTGATCCTGAACACCTACCTACGTCATTCATAACCCCACCGTGTTCCCAATCGAAGAGAGATCTTTGAGGGGACAGTCACGGTTACGCACACAGTTGGCAATTTTATTAGCTTTTGTTTAAGCTATCTAATACCGGATGTTAACAAAATATTCCAAGTTGCCACATAACCGCGGGCACGGCTTTCCAAAAGATTAAACCCTGCAGGGGTGCTCCAACTAGTCCATCACAAACGTACACATGCCGCAAAGTAATCCTCTATCACGATTCTCGTGATCTCGTCGGATTCCTTAGAGGAAAACCTCAACTCTAGGGAGAACCAAAACTTCACTGGGATTCCTATACGCAAGATATATCGCTAAGGTAAGGCAAGACTAACAGGACCTCCCGTCGTGTCAACGACCCCGATAAGAGCCGCGTATCTCAGTCTCAGGCACGACGGATGGAAAAGCCTACAGGAGCCAAACCTCAAGTTTCCCTGTGGTGGCCCCCGCAGTCTGTCCATTTTGGACCAACACTCATGAGGAGCACTGGCCCGGGTTGTTGATTAAATTCATCGGGGTAGCTATTCCCTATGCAGTTTATTTTTAAGTGATTAGCAAATTAACACCAATGTTGGGTCCTGCCGGACAAGTCTTAACACTACGCAATTTATCAAGGGGGTCCCCATAACAACCCCGAACGTGTTAGGAGCGATCAATATGGAATCAAACACCGGTATCCGGTAACTAAGGCGGCAATAACGGAACAAAGCACTCGGCAAAAGGCTAGGCCTTTCGTCATTTACCAAGTATATAGGTGCGTTAATTAAATAACATAATTTAAGATAATGATATCAAGCTCATGTTGTCACAAGAGACAAAGCACTTGCATCTAGCAACGCTAACATTAGTAGCTGGGCAAAGCCTACTTAGCCATTCAAGTTTGCTAGGAAGGGATCAGTGTTTGGGTTCATGGCATATCAAGAGGCAAATATTTCAGTGGTAGGCAGCGAGCATATGACAAAGGAAACATAATCTAGCATAACAAGTCTAGAGATGGAATCAAGGTCATATCATCTTGCCTCTGATATCCTCAGCTTGGAAGGGTTCTTGATCGTCCTGCACGTACTCCCCTGACTCCACGTATTCGTTCTCCGGTCCCGGTGCTACCCAACATAAGAATAACATCCAATGAACAACAACACCTCAAGATGCAACAAGCACATGATGCATGAGATGAAAATGAGCATGCATCACTATTTCTATCACTAACACAAGCTTAAGAAGCTAAAACAAGTTCCTGGACAGAACTGCATGCTAACCTATTTTAACATGCATGAGAATGACATGATCAGATGCCTCTCGTGAAAACTATGCAAAACCATATAAATAACAATACAATCGGAGCTACGGATCAACGGGAATCAACGAAACAAGATATGAAGCCCTACGTGTCAAAATCATCACCACACACTCAAATGGCACAAATCTGGTATTCCCAGGTTGCCAAGACATAAAACAACCCATCATGGATGGGGTGGAGCAAAGAAGAACACCACAACATCAACTAAGCACTCACAATCATCAAAATGACAAAACTACACAATCTGCCATAAACTGCATCATAGCCCTTTGTGAGCTACATGCAAAGCACCTACAGCCACCCAACTATGACAGATAATATATGTGGCTGTAGCTAGCCAAGAATACTACCAGCACAAGCAAGAATCACACAAAAAGGAATTAAAAACAGGAAAATACAAGGCTGCAAACTTTCCCAAAACCATCAGATCACACGGACTTAGTGAAAATTCCTGCACCTAACTTTCTGTCTTTGCTCTGAAGCCTTTTGACAACAGCCAAAAAAATACCTACAGGGCTCCAAATGACATGAAATTTTACAGGGAGCTAGAGAAACATCTCAGGTCCAACTTTCTAGTTGAAATCTAGGGCTACATCACAACACAATGACCAACACAACCTCATCTACAGGAGAAGAAAATATAAATAGATTCTCAGACTTAGTGAAAATCTCAGATTTTCACTAATCTGGAATTTCAGCCACATGCCTACTTTGGATGGGCACAACTTGCACACATGGATTCCAAATCATGAATTGAAATCAACATGTAGTAGAGGGAGTCACCCTGTACTACCACAACCAAGAAACAAATACAAGAGCACATCTCAACTCATGGAACCAAGCTCTAAACATAGAATAAAATGTAAATATGTCATCTTCAGAAATGCTCCAATGGCAAAAATTATTTCACCATTGGATTCCTGGGATCTTTCTACCCCAAAACCATATATAAAACAGATGCACTTGCTTGGAGCAAGTGAGCTCAAACTAGGAAGGAAAAACTACATGAATCCAACATAGTGAATAGTGCAACATTTCATGCAACTCTCACTAGAACAACTATCACATAGCTATGCTCATCTGCACAAAGACAATATGGACATGAGGGTTTGGACCCCATGTTAGTGTCAAGCACATCAACAACACAAACACTTCTCTGACTATATCACCCACGCACACACACTTCATGCCCTCACTCATATTAAACATGAGGAGGTGCACAAGTTGCAATTGGGGCTGTTTTCACCACACACATATCAACACCACAATCCTCATTACAAGCACATGAACCCAAGGACAACAAGAGGGGGAAAACTACCATGCAAGTAATATGGAAGCTTTACTTACATAACTTACTAGGTACCACATGTGTGTGCACCACCTACACACACATCATCTCAACACACACACACACCTACTCATATGCACATCCGCTAGTGCATCCAAACCACCTACACTTGCTAGCAAGGCAAAAGATTACTATCATATGCATTTGACACAAACACACACATACATGCTTACACTAGCACCACCACATGTGTGTGCAACACATACACACACATGCACACACCTACTTCCATATAACTAGCCACATAAGCACAATGAAACAAGCCACCTACACATACTACTATACAAGGGAAGCACCACACACACTACTTATGTGAGCATCACCACATGTGCGTGCACACACACACCTACACCTCACATATGAACACACATACACACATACAATCTGCCACCTCTATAGCCAGCAAAAGAGAAATACAGTGCCACTTGTCACCTATTGAATTAGGCACAAGTGTAGCAAACAATGCAAAGGGCAAAAATAGCAAGAAGGAAAAAAAGAAAAAGGGGCAGCCTGGGATTCGAACCCCTGTGCCCCTGGTGCAACTCCACTGCAGAACCACTGCGCTACTGCCTTCTGATCGACGGAGAAGGGGTAGTAAGCAGGGTAACTAGTCCCCTGCTGCTATAGTGCAGGAACAAGGCCAAAGAAATAAAAGGTGCCGAGGGGGGAATCGAACCCAGCACCTCCAACACGCACACACACAAGCAGAACCACTGGGCTACGTTAAGGCATCTGACCATATACGCGCATCGAAACAGAAAAGAACCCCTCTCTGCTTATCTTCTGGCGACGGCTTACCAGATAAGGGGAGGGGTCTCGCCGACGCTACGAGGTAAATCAAGCTACTGCTCGTGGATGGGAGGAAGCCCACACACACACGATCTCATTCCAACACCTAGCTATGCCCGAGGGGCTCTACAGCGACTTGACCACGGTGAGCGGCGGCTCCGGTGACAGAGACAACACGCCAACGATTATACGGCTACGGCCCTCGATCTGGGGTAGGGAGGAAGGAGGAGGAGTGCTACCTCACGTACGGGTTGAGGAGGAAGACGCCCGTAGAGGAAGTAGTGGAAGAAGTGCGTGGAGAGGAGGAGCTCGTCGGAGAAGAAGCACCGTCGGGAAGAAGAGGAAGCAGAGGCGATGACGGCGATCCAGCGACGGGAACGAGCTCCTGGAGAGGTCTGCGAGCTCCTGGACCCTTCGACAAGGAGGAAGGGGCACCACAGCGGCGGCGACGACCTCCTTCACTGCTCGGCCATGGCGGAGCCGATCTGCTTACCTCGCGGCAACGACAGAGAGAGGAGGGAGATGCGATTGGAAGTGGCGGCGGCGGCAGAGGGAACCCTAGCCAAGGCACGGACACCAAGGGGGTATATATAGCGCGAGGGGAAGCATGGGGCGTGCCGTCGGCCATGTGCGCGCGCTCTCTCTCGGTGGAGCAGAGGGGAATGGGAGAGAGGGGATGACAGGTGGGGCCCTCTGCCTCGCTGGAAAGGGGAGGAAGAAAGGTGCCGTGCGCATGAGAGAGGGAAGGATGGGCCAGCCTAGGTGGGATGAAGCCCACTAGGGAGGCAGATAGAGAAAGAAGCTCCTGGACTAATTCCTATTAAAAGAAAAACCAGAGAAAGAAAAATAGACACAGGGCTTTCTATTGGAGATAAAAACAAAATAAAAATGCCCCTGGTCATGAAAACATTTAACCTATTTTGAATAAAATACAAAGGGAATTTTTGGAGCAACTTGAATAAATGCAAAACAACAATTTAGTTTTTGTTTCGGATTTATTTGCACCCTTATTTCAACTTAACAAAACATCAAATATGTCACTCCATCATCCCCACAATATTCTCTAAACACTGGACATTTTTAAATCTGCTTAGGAGCAAGTAACTATTCGAACTAGGGAATAAAGAGAGAGGGGGGGTTTGCAACCAAAGGGTTTTGCAAACCAACAACCACCACAAACACTACTACTACTCACCACAACACATATGCACCAACATCACATGAAATCAGAAGACACCACATCACATGAGAACACAATGCAAACTCAAGAGAAGACATGGCGTGGAATGATATGTTATGCATGCATGCAAGGGAAGGAAACAAAAAGGAACATCACATGAAGTCATGGCACAAATGATATCATCATAACCATGACAAGGTGGACCCACTCGCAATAGGTTCCAAATATGGCAATTACACACTTGGGGCATTACACAAGGCCTAGGGTTCATACTTTCACTAGTGAAGTTCTCTCAACAATGATAACAAAATTGGATAATATAACTAGCCCTCAACATGCAACAAAGAGTCACTCCAAAGTCACTAATAGCAGAGAACGAACGAAGAGATTATTGCCGGGTACGAAACCACCACAAAGTTATTCTTTCTGATCAATCGATTCATGAGTTCGTACTAGAATAACACCTTAAGACACACATCAACCAAGACCCTAATGTCACCTAGATACTCCATTGTCACCTCAAGTATCCGTGGGCATGATTATACGATATGCATCACACAATCTCAGAACCATCTATTCAACCAACACATATAACTTCAAAGAGTGCCCCAAAGTTTCTACCGGAGAGTGAAAACGTGTGCCAACCCATATGCATAGGTTCCCGATGTCACGAAACCCGCAAGTTGATCACCAAAACATACATCAAGTACTCACATGAATATCCCATTGTCACCACAGATAGACACGTGCAAGACATACATCAAGTGTTCTTAAAGACTCAATCCGATAACATAACTTCAAAGGGGAAACTCAATTCATTACAAGAAGGGAGAGGGGGAAGAACATCATAAGATCCAACTATAGTTGCAAAGCCCGCGGTACATCGAGATCATGACATCTCAAGAACACGAGAGAGAGAGATCAAACATATAGCTACTAGTACATACCCTCAGCCCCGAGGGAGAACTACTCCCTCCTCGTCATGGAGATCGCCGGGATGATGAAGCTGGCCACCAAAGATGGATTCCCCCTCCGACAGGGTGCCGGAATGGGCTCCCGATTGGTTTTTGGTGGCTACAGAGGCTTGCGACGGCGGAACTCCCGATCTAGGTTTCTTTTTGGGGGTTTGTGCATTTATAGGAATTTATGGCGGTGGAATTACGCTGGTTGGGCCCACGAGGAGGTCACAAGCCTTCTAGGCGCGGCCTAGGGGGGCTCCTCCTGGGCTTGTGACTCCCTCGTGGCTCTTCTGGCCTTCTTCCAAAGCTTCGGGGGTCTCTTTTGGTCCAAAAACAATCACCGCAAAAGTTTTATTCCATTTGGACTCCGTTTGATATTCTTCTATGAAAAAGGTCCAAAACACGGAAAAAACATAAACTAGCACTAGACACTGAGTTAATAGGTTAGTCCCAAAAATGATATAATATGGCATATTCATGCATATAAAACATCCAAAGTTGATAATATAGTAGCATGGAACGATCAAAAATTATAGAAACGTTGGAGACATATCAAATGCCCGGATAAATTCTGTGCTTGCAAAATGGAGGAGAGCGGGTCTGTCAGTGAACATGTGCTCAGAATGTCTCCGCACTCTAACCATCTAGCTGAGGTGGGAATTTCTCTATGAAAGTGCGTTATATCGACTAGAGGGGAGGGTGAATAGGAGATTTTTATAATTTCATCACTGAGGAAATTCCTAGTGAGGAAAGTCCTCAATCATGAAATGAGTGCAGCGGAAATTGTACATGATCAGGTGTGCAAAAACGTCTACAACAAAGTACTCGATGAGATATCAGAGATTCGGTTTGCATAGTTTGCAAGTAAAGAGTAAGCAGGTGAAGATTAACTCAAGTGAAGAATTTGAGGTTGAGGAAATTCAGCGAAAGTCTTCATACAAATTCTTCAAACAACACAGATGAAAGTCTTCAACATACAATTGATGAAATGAGAAGGTTCAAGAAATAGAACCCGTAGCTTGATGAAGACATTTGTTGATGACCCACTTCCAACTACTGTGACAGGCGTACGTCTGGTTCGGAGCGGCTTGGTATTGAAACCAAAAGACACACAGTCCCTACCGTATTCTCCTTGAGCTAAGGACACACAGTCCTCGCCCAACACTCGTGGTAAGTCTTCAGGGTAGACTTCCAAACCCTCACAAAGTCAGTCATACGGCGATCCACAATTGACTACTGGATGCTCTAGACCATGACGCCTAACCGTATGGAGGATACACAGTCCTCAAAGGTAACAAGCGGCGGTTCCACACAGGAACAACTTCTTTAGTGATGCTCAATCACTTCGATTTGCTGTTTGGGTTTGATGTTTGGGCTATTTCATCACTTGATGATTTTCTCTCGAAGACTCTGAGGAATTTCGATTGCTCTAAATGACAAGTGCCAATTTCTCTCGGAGTAGACAACCAGCAAGTGGTTGTGGGGGTCATCTATTTATAGCCTGGGAGCATCCCGACATGATTCGACATAAATGCCCTTTAATAATATGACCGTTGGGTGGATAAGATCAGTGAGGTGGCGCATGGTGCGGCAACGGTCGGAACTTTCAACTATGAAAGTCGTCATGTCTCTCATATTCCTCACTTTGAGGCTTTGGTAGATTTGGGCTTGGGTTGAGCATCATGAGGAAAATCATTCCGTAGTTTTACCTCGACCCCCTTTAACACTACGGTGTTCCTATGACTCAAGAGTAAAGGGAATGAAACATAAAGAGTAAATCTTCATGGTTCAAAGTCTTCAAAGTGTTTTATTCAGGACACACCGAATTCCTCATCTTCAATATCTTCGTGAGGAATATTAATTTCTTCGCAATTTGTTCATGATCAAAGTCTTCAAGGAAAGACCAAAGTCTTCACCCGAAGACATACATTTTTAAAGGTCGATATTCATCGGATAACTCAAACTCCTCAGCGACTTATAGAGCATGTGTACACTCACAAACATATCAGTCTCTTAACCTATAAGTCTTCAAACCACCAAAATCACTAAGGGGCACTAGGTGCACTTACAATCTCCCCCTTTTCACTGGTTGATGACAATTAGGTTAAGTTTTCAACAGGGATAATAATATGGAATGTGAGTGCAGAGTTTGAGGAATTTGAAATCAAGATACAGAGAAAGCCCCCCTGAAGATGTGCATATTTTGAGGAATTAGCTTTGTAGCAGATGCACATTGATGATTATATCATAGAGATCTCCCCCTGTATCTTGCAAATTATGCGTGCATTTGACATATAGTATGAGGAAATAGAAATGCATGATGAAAAATGGTGTCTAATGAATTTCAGCAAGCCTATATTAATAAACTTTGAGCAATAAGCATGCGAGGAAAAACGTTCAAAAGAGTCAGAACACCATCGGGCTTAAGTTACAATTCATTACATCAAAAACTTCACAAGAACCAAGAGTTTGTAACTTAATAAAATATATAAGCCCATAATGATTCCCGCTTGAAGACTAACTCTCAGATTTCTCCCCCTTTGTCATCAAGTGACGAAAAGGGACAAAACTGAGGACTAACGCCCTTTAATAATTTCAGTTTTGTGTTGATGTAGACGCGTGAGCATCCTTGGAGGCAGGCTTCTTTCTTGGACCAGTTGGGGTATCCTCTTGTTCTTCATCTGATTTTGAAGTGCGAAATGAAGAAAATGAACTGTCCTCCAAGTCAGGAACTAGAATAGGCTTGAATTTCTTCTTTGGAGGCCACAACCAGTCAAAGTCTTGAGTAAATTCCATTTCTTCAAGTTCCTCATGAGTCCTCAGGCGAGCCAATGTGGACCAAGTGCGATCAAATACCTCATGAAGATAATAGTGATTTGTCTTCACTGCATTTTAAGTCTCATTGAGGGTTTTCACAATGGCGCCAAACTGGCATTTCACCCACTTGTGATTACGATCGACTTTCTAGTGAAGACTGCAGAGAAACTCTCTGTTAGTCATCACCCTTGGAGCAGTTGGGCTTGAAGGGTCTTGAGTAGCAGTGTCATCATATGACAAATAAGAGTGAGCCTTGCGAAGTTGACCATCCAGAGGCCGATTTCCTTCATCAATCACATACTTGCCTTTGCCTTCAACTGGTTCAAACGATTTCTTGTTGACTTTGATAGGCGGAAGATAGCCGAGATGTTTTTGGAAGTCATGTTGGTAGTTGATGGCGGACCTGTTCCTGATGAATCTCATGATTCAAGGTGCATAAATCTTCAGGTTAAATGGTGACAAAGCATTATCAGCCAAAGTCCCCAAGAATAAATCATGAAGGTTCATAGGGATGCCATGAATGACATTGAACATGATATTCTTCATGATGCCTACAACATCTTCTTCATTGGCATGCCCTTTGATTGGTGCGAAGGAATATGACAAGATTCTGTAGACAGTTCTGGGCTCATACTTCATATCCTTCACGAGGAATCTAGTCCTTGGAGGTTGGCCCTGAGCCAAAGGCTTCATGAGGACTTCCATGAGCTTGTTTGGTAGTTCTCTTTCATCATACATTCTGACAGCATCTTCAGAAGGAATTGATATTGGAAGAGCTCGAAGAAATTCTGTGGCTGGAGCTTTATAATGAGTGTGCCGAGTCATCCAGTCCAAGACCCATGTGTTGACGTCTTTGGGGTCACCTGAGATATGCAGTGTGGCATAGAATTGAAGAATTATGTCCGTATTTCAGTCACCGATATCTGTACAGAATGGCAGTAGCCCTGCATCGTGAAGAACATTCATGACTGGGGTGAAGAAAGGTATTTCCTCCATGTCACAGTGAGGAATGTGAATGTGAAGAAATATCTTCTTTCTTCCACAGAGCTCAGAAGAATAGTAGTTGAGTTGAGTTCTGGTCCAGAACTTTCTATGTCTGATGTGAAGCCTATCATAGGGATTTTCTCCTGTGAAGTAATGACGTTCATCATAGAATTCCTCCTTCTGAAACTTCAGCCTCTTGGAGAAGGTCTGATGAGGCTTTGGTTGAATATTATGTTGCTGTTCATCTTGAGGAGTTGTGGCCACTACAATTGCAGTTTCGGGATTTACCACTATAATTGCAGTTTCAGCATTTTGAGCAGGAGCATTTTCTTCACCTTGAGGAATTTGCTGATTCGAGGAAGTAGTTGCAGTTTTTGGTGGTGCAGTTTCTTCAGTTGATGCAGCTGTTTCTCGGTCTTGTGTTGATTCCTCAAATGAGCTCTTTTCATCAGAGCCAGTCAGAATCTCAGTGGCTGCAGGAGTTTGAGGAATTGGAGATGTTCTTGGTGAGTTTGGGTGAGCCTCTTCCCAGAACTCATCATGGATAACAGGTGTGCTGCATCCAATTTCTTCACCACCCTCCTTTTCTTCAGAAGTCATTGGAGGTGTTATGACTTGAGGAATATCATCTACTTGTATTTCCTAGTCCATCGGTGTGGATGCACCAGAGCGATTCTCTTCCATTTCTTTATCCTCTTCGGGAATTATGTATTCTTCACCGAATGGATCAATCATATACTATGGTGCTACATTGAGGGAAGTAGCATCCACTGGGGCTGATGAAGATTCTGAAGGCATAATCTTTAGGCATTTTGCCTCTGAAGACTCTGAAGTGATTGAAACTTCTCTCTTCTTAGCTTCTTTTTCAGCAGCTTTCATTTTCTTGACGTCTGCTGCAGACGGAGTACTCACTCTCTTCACCTTTGAAGACTTAGGTGAAGGTGCAGATTCATCAGGCACTGCTTTATCAATGTCTGGCCTGGCAGATTCTTCAGCTGAAATATTCTAAGGAATTTCTTCAGGAGTTGGTTCTTCATTTTCATCATCCTTAGTCAATTGCACAGTATAGCTTGGCGAGGGTTTGTATGCTGCTTTGGAGCGGCAATTCTTCTATTGTATTCATCAATTGCAGTAGTTGCGGCTTTTATGAATTGCACTTTGACCCCCTTACGATCAGCATGAAGACTAGTGTACCTGCCCGTGAGGGTTTTCAGTTCTGCCTGGGTAGAAACAAGTTTCTCATGCGACAGGTTGAGGAGGTTCTGCTTCAGGAATTTCTCCTTTTTAACTTTCGCAAGCCTCTCTTGTTTTGCTTGCTGATCCTTCCATTTTGCTTCATTGATGAATGTGGCAACCATATGGCTTACTCCAGGATGAAGCTTCAAATCATCAATTGGAGTGTTTGGATCCTCATACAAGAGATCTATGAAGTTTAGCATTACCTTCGGATCCAGTGCGAGGGGAATGGAGCTACCCGTAGCTTGTGCAACTCTTTCTTGCTTGTTTCTGAAGATGGCTTGAAGTGTTTCATCGTCATATTCTTCACTTCCTTCTGATGAACAAGGAATGTTGATGACTTTGCTTGGACTTGGTTTGGTACATCTACCAGTAGTCATTGTCGGGGGGATAACCCCGGGGTAGGCTCATCAAGCCTATTCCCTCATTTCCGGCCCAATGGACATGAACGTATGAAGATTCCCAAGGCCGAAGTCTTCTGACCGGCTAGGCATCACCTGTCGGCTGGAAGACGAGGCGGCGACCTTTCTGGCCGGCCAGGCAACCCCTGCCGGCTAGATTCCACGCGGCCTCCCCTTCAGAGCCGGCCTGGTCCCGCCAGCCGGACTGAGGAGGCGGAGGCCACCCTCAAGCCGGCTGACCAAGAAGGCTAACCGGCCGAGGATCACAAGTCACATCAGATCATAGGTCAGGAAGAGACCTCACAATTGAAGGTAGCTACGCGTCAGCAAAGGTACAGGATCAGGGAGCCCGAAAGGTACGAGCGTTGGCGGCCACGCCGCTGACCTACCCCGGCTCTGATCCATCACCTAGCATAGTGTCGGAACACCACACTCCCACTCCATTACTGCACTCGGTGTGGGGAACAGTGGAGGCGGTCGTACTACCCGCCCATGAAGAATCTCGCGGGGCAACGCTTGACGTACAGCGCGTGCTCAGCGTTAGCCTTACGCGAGAGCCCCATTGGCCAGCCGGCGGGTCCCACAGGCAATCGAGACCATGCAGCTGGCGGGCCCCTCATCGACAAGACAAGACCCTTGTGGGCCCCTGGCCAGCCGGCGAAGCAGCCAACCGGGTCCCACGCTTGTACCCTTTACCCATATTGTAGGCCGGCGGGTTCATCTACAAAATCCCCCGGGCGCCCCCCATGCAAAGGGGTCGATCATTCACGAGTCATTAAACACTACACACTCACCAACCGCATAGAGAGAGGTAGAGACGAGCCGGCTGCTCCCCTCTTCGTCCTCCCAACATAGCTCCAGGAGCAACATTGTACTCTTTCCTATACATCAAACACTCCGGCAGGATTAGGGGTATTATCTCTACGGAGAGCCCTGAACCTGGGTACATCGTGCATCCCATGTGTGTACCAACCTCGTTCCCAGCGCCCACCTTTGTCCCTTCGGTTCTCATCGACTTTAGCCTACCTATGGCATATGTTGCGACTATTCGCCGATATTTGGCGCCCACCGTGGGGCCGAACGCGGCATCGGCTGGCTTTACGCGCTGGGCGGGGCCCCGCACCTACACCACCGGATGGATCGCGTCCCGATCAGTCTGCATGCCCGTGGAGCCTACTTTCGACGAGGCAACACCCATGATGATCGACGCCCCCGTCCGCCATGCGGATTCGGACGAGGATTCAGATGACGAGGCGCTCACTAGCGTCGTCGTCACTTCCATGGAGAACCTCAGTGTCCTCTTCAGCGACCTTTGTCTCAACGACGACCCGCGCTACTTCGGCGAGGACTACGATGTTGAGGCGCTCAGCGCTAGCTTCAGCAGGCTCTCTATCGCTGAGATGCCTGCCCCCGACCTTTACCCCAGTAACGTCCTCGTCTTCGACGGCCCTCCGCCGTCGGTGGGGTTCTTCACCCCATACCACATTGCTGCCGTCTCCAACACCGTGGAGGTGATGGTTATCGGTGCTAGCACCAGCACGGCTCCTGGCAAGGCCTCCGCAGGCGCCAGCGAGCTCGCTTCGGCCGCCGCTGACACTCTTCGGGACGCCATCGCCGGCCTGAAGACACCGGTCACCGCTTCCGCCGACCCTGTAGACGCTCGGGCCTCGATGGAGGAGGCTCGCAAGCGTATCTTGGAGGAGGGCATCGCCGTGGCCTCGGCGAAACGTTGGTTGGAGGCTACGCAGCGCGAGTATAACTCAGCATACGGTCTCACTCCGATGTCCGAGGCCCCTAGCCGGCTTGGATCGGTCCGCAGCCGCGGCCGGTTCATCGCCGAGGTTCTAGGCGGGGACCTGCCCACCTACGAGACTCCTGCGGCCAACATGTGGGAGGCGCAGGCAGCCATGGAGGAGATGGCAAGCCTGGAAGGCGAGGAGCGCACCTTCCAGGAAAAGCGTGTCAAGGATCTCCTTGACGCCGCTAACCAGCAGCACGCTCGGTTTGACCTCGGTCAGGCTCAATCAAAGTCCCCGGGACCGAACTCAGGGGCACGTCGCCACCCTAGCGGCCAGCACCATGCCGAAGGATCTTCCTCGCATCGCCCTTCCGGCTGGAGGGGCGAGGGAAGCCAAGACTGTTGCTCTCAGCACCAGAGCGAGCACACATCGAGCTTGCATCGCAGAGGCGACGAGGGCGATTCGGAGTATGGGGATCTTGCCCCGTGAAGAACTCACGCCTCCGGGTCCCGAGGCGCCTCCCCTCTCGCCACCGGGGCTGGCGCCCCCGTCACCTAGGATGAGCGGGATGCCCGCTGGCATATCGTTGCCCTGGCCCAGTCAGCCCTCCTAGAGGAAGACGGACCCGTCGGTCCAGCATGCTTCGGCCCCCGGATCCGAGGGAAGCCGTTCCCCCGAGGCTTGACCCTGCCTCGGGATACGCCGAAATACAACGGCACGGCCAAGCCAGAACACTGGCTGATCGATTACACCACGGCCGTAGGCATCGCCAGGGCAAAAAAGCGCGTAGCGGTTCGCTACGTCCCACTCATGCTGGCCGGCTCAGCCCGGACTTGGCTTAAGAGCCTCCCGGCCGGCAGCATCAACTTCTGGGTAGACTTCGAGGAGGCGTTCGTCCGCAACTTCACGGGCACATACAAGCGCCCTGGCCGGCCCCGTGAGTTGGCCATGTGCGTCCAGAAGGCCGACGAACGCCTTCGCGACTATGTCACCCGGTGGACTGAGCTTCGCAACTCCTGCGAGGGGGTGCATGAGATACAAGCCATCCAGTACTTCATCGACGGACGCCGAGACGGCACCCTCCTCAAGCACAAGCTCATGTGCGCCAAGCCCACCTCTTTCACGGTGCTCATGGCCAAGGTGGACAAGTACGCCACAACCGACTCCGCAATGCGCATCAAGGTGACCGCCTTGGACAAGGTTGTTCCCGCGCCGGCTACTCCCAAGCCGGCTGGGGACAACCGAGGCGGCCAGAACAACTACAAGCGCAAGGCGGATTAGATGGATCCCCTCTCCAACAACAAGCTAGTGGCCAATGTGGAGGGCGAGGCGTCGGCTTCTCAAGCCAGCCCTCCACGAAAGTGTCCCAATCGGGGCAACCCCAACTGGCTGCCCAGGCAGTCCCTCGAGCAGATGCTCGACGCCCCCTGCAAGATACATTCTGGGGCGACGCCGTCTACCCATACCCTTCGACAGTGCAGCATCGCACGCCGGGTGTCGCAATGGGATGGCCTGCCGGCTCCTCCGGGTGCGGAGGCGGCGCCCCGTGCCCCGGCTCCCAACCACGCTCCGCTTCCGCCGCCACCGCCTCGCGATGACGGTCCTCACCCTGACGACTATCCTCATCAAGACGGAGCATTCGTCGTCTTCACCAGCGAAGGCGACAACAAGCACAGCCTGCGCCAAAGACGGCGCGAGGTAAACGCCACTGTCTCCCCGGTTCTGAGTACATGCATTGGTCTGACAAACCAATCACATGGAGCCGGGTGGACCATCCCGCGGTGATGCCCAACCCGGGATCATACGCACTCGTCCTCGACCCCACCTTCGCCTCCAAAAGGCTTACCTGCCGATTCTCCCGGGTGCTGGTCGATGGCGGCAGCAGCATCAACATCCTCTACCTCGACACTCTCCTCAAGCTCGGGCTCAAGGAGACAGACGTCCTGCCAACCAGCACTGTCTTCCATGGCATCGTGCCTGGGCAGTCATGCTCGCCCATCGGAAAGATCCAGCTGGACGTTCTCTTCGGCGACAAGGCCCACTTCCGCCAAGAGTCCATATGGTTCGAGGTAGTGGACCTCAGTAGCCCGTATCACGCGTTGCTGGGAAGACCGGCTCTGGCCAAGTTCATGGCTATTCCGCATTACGCCTACCTGAAAATGAAGATGCCGGGTCCAAAGGGCATCATCACTGTTGTTGGCGACTACAAGAAGTCCCTCGAGTGTGCCCAAGATAGCAGCCGCCTCGCCGACGCCTTGGTGACTGCTGAGGAGAAGCGGCAGATCGACCGGCTCGTGGCCTAGGCTACCGAGCAGCTGGCGATTCCTTCTCCTTCGTCCCAATCGGCCGGCGAGGGCTCTTACAAGCCGGCTAAAGAAACCAAGTAGGTCCCACTCGACCCTGCCAACCCGAAGCAGTGTGTCACCATCGGGGCTGGCCTCAGCCCCAAATAGGAAGACGATCTCGTCGACTTCCTCCGTGAGAATTGGGACATCTTCGCATGGTCCCCCAAAGACATGCCAGGTGTCCCGAGGAAGTACGCCGAGCACAAACTTCACGTGCGACCAGATGCAAAGCCGGTGAAACAACCTTTGCGCCGCTTCGCCGAGGGGAAGCGGCGCACAATCGGAGAAGAGATCACCCGACTCCTTGCAGCCAGCTTCATCATGGAGGTTTTCAACCAGGACTGGCTGGCGAACCCAGTCCTGGTGCTGAAGAAGAACAACACATGGCGAATGTGTATTGACTAAACTAGCCTGAATAAGGCCTGTCCGAAAGACACTTTCGCGTTGCCTAGGATAGATCAAGTGATCGACTCCACTGCAGGCTGCGAACTGCTGTTGTTTCTGGATGCTTATTCGGGCTACCATCAAATCAAGCTGGATCCAGCTGATCGCCTGAAGACCTCCTTCATCACGCCCTTCAGGGCCTACTGCTACACCACCATGACGTTCGGACTGAAGAACGCAGGTGCGACATTCCAACACTGCATGCAGCAGTGCCTACTGCCACTGATTGGCAGAAACATCCACGTCTATGTGGATGACATCGTCATCAAGACGAAGCAGCACTTCAGCTTCCTCGACGACCTGCGGGAGACATTCGCCAATCTGCGCGAATACAAGATCTGGCTCAACCCTGAGAAGTGCGTCTTCGGGGTCCCAGGTGGGAAACTCTTGGGGTTCTTCATATCCGCCCGCGGCATCTAAGCGAACCCTGAGAAGATCAGCACCATCGAGCGATGGTGCGGCCGGCTCGGATCCTCGACGTCTAGAAGTTCGTCGGCTGCTTGGCATCCCTCAGCCGGTTCGTCAGCCGGCTTGGCGAGAAGGCCCTTCCACTCTAATAGCTCATGAAGAAGACGACGAAGTTCGAGTGGAACGACCAGGCGGACGAAGCCTTTCGCGACCTCAAGCGGGTAATCTCGAGCCTGCCAATCCTGGCAGCCCCATCTGAAAGGGAACCCATACTCATATACATTGCGGCGACCACTCGCGTGGTCAGCGTAGTGTTGGTAGTTCAGCGCAAAGAGGAAGGCAAGGCCCTGCCAGTGCAGCGCCCTGTCTACTACCTTAGCGAGGTCTTGTCCGCCTCTAAGCAGAACTACCCTCATTATCAGAAAATGTGTTATGGTGTTTACCTTGCTGCAAAGAAATTGAAACAATACTTCCAAGAGCATGCCATCACTGTGGTGAGCACTGCTCCGCTTTCAGAGATCATGGGCAACCGTGATGCTATGGGCAGAATAACCAAATGGTCCATCGCCATGGCGGACCATGATATCCGGTACGAGCCCCGCACCGCCAGAAAATCACAGGTGGTGGCCGACTTCTTAGTCGACTGGGCTGAGACCCAATTCGAGCCACTGCCTCCAGACTCCAGCATTGGCGAATGCACTTCGACGGCTCGAAGATGCGGACAGGGCTGGGAGTCGGCATCATCTTGACGTCCCCAAAAGGGGACCAGCTCAAGTATGCTCTCCAGATCCATTTCGCCACCTCCAACAACGTTGCCGAGTACGAAGCACTGGCTCATGGCCTCCGGCTTGCCAAGGAGATCGGCATCCGGCGGCTCATATGCTTCGGCGATTCAGACTTGGTGCTGCAGCAGGTCTCTGGCGAATGGGATGCCAGGGATGCCAACATGGCGAGCTACCGCTTCCTCATCCAGTAGCTTAGCGGCCCCTTCGAGGGTTGTGAGTTCCACCATGTTCCCAAGGCATAAAATGAGGTGGCCGATAACTGGCAAAAATCGGCTCCATGAGACAGGCCATCCCAGCCGGCGTCTCCCTCGAGCAACTCCACAGGCCGTCTATCAAGCCGTCTCCTGAGTCGGCATCAATCTTCATACCAGCCGACTCTACGATACAAGCATCGCCGGCTTCGCTAGATACGTCGGCTGTGGACCCCACGCCTGCTGCACTAGCGGCACCGGCTCCAAATGTGGCACCGACTGAGTCTACGGTGCAAGCGCCATCGGCTCCACCAACTACGCCGGCTTTGGATCCCATTCCGGCTCCATTGATCCAACCGACTCCAATAGCGGCACCAGCTACAGCGACAACCCCGGCTCTGTGCAGGCTCGAATCCTCCCAGTGGGTGGACGTCATGGAGATAGACGGCGAGCCGGCTGCAGTAATAACACCAGAAACACCATCAAGCTCGGGGGCTGCAGAAGCCTCCAACAGTCAAAAGGAAGCAGAGGCGACCCTTGTGACGGCTCCATCATGGGCTCAGGCCATTCCGGCCTTCCTTCTTCGCGGTGAACTTCCTCAGAACGAGGCGGAGGCGTGGCAGACCCAGCGCAGGTCCGCCGCCTACGCCATCATCAATCGCGAACTGGTACGACGCAGCACGACCGGCGTGTTCCAGCGCTGCGTCGAATCAGAAAAAGGGCAGGAGATCCTGAGAGACATCCACCAAGGGGAGTGTGGGCATCATGCCGCCTCAAGAACCCTGGTGGCCAAAGCATTCCGCCATGGATTCTACTGGCCCACGGCCCTCAAGGAGGCCGTGGATCTGGTGGACAAATGCGAAGGCTGCCAACGCTTCAGTGCACAAAGCCACATGCCGCCTTCAGCGCTGAAAACCATTCCCTTATCATGGTCATTCGCCGTCTGGGGACTGGACATGGTTGGGCCCTTCAAGACGGCTCGCGGAGGGATGACACATCTTTTGGTAGCCGTCGACAAGTTCACCAAGTGGATCGAAGCCAGACCTATCAAGAAGCTTGACGGCCCTACTGCTGTCAGGTTCATCACAGACATCTCTGTCCGATATGGCGTTCCCCACAGCATCATCACCGACAATGGCACCAACTTTGCCAAGGGCGCCCTGGCGCTCTACTGTTCCAAGGTAGGCATCCGGCTCGACTTGGCCTCACTGGCACACCCTCAGTCAAACGGCCAAGCAGAGAGGGCCAACGGCCTGATCCTAGCCGGCATCAAGCCAAGGCTGGTGGCACCACTGGTCAGGTCAGCCGGCTGCTGGATTGAAGAACTACCGACCGTGTTATGGAGCCTCCGCACCACGCCCAACGGATCGACCGGCTTCACTCCATTCTTTCTGGTATATGGGTCTGAGGCTATTATCCCCCCGCATGTCGAATTCGACTCACCTCGGGTCACCCTATACACAGAAACGGAGGCGAAGGAGGCCAGAGAAGACGGTGTGGATCTCCTCGAAGAAGCAAGGGACTTGGCTTTGAGCCGGACGGCCATCTACCAACAGAAGCTGAGATACTACCACAACAAAAAGATCAGGCCTCTCTCTTTCAGGGAGGGAGACTTGGTCCTCAGAAGAATCCAGCGCACTGCCGGCCATCACAAGCTCTCAGCCCCCTGGGAGGGACCCTTCATTAGTAGGGTGCCGCACAACAACCCTTACTACCTGATTGACGCCCAGAAGCCAAGGAAGCGCAAGAGGGACGACTCCGGCCAAGAAACGGAACGCCCATGGAATGCGGCATTGCTTCGCCCGTTCTATTGATAAAAGGCAGAAGTCAAGCAAAGGAAAGAGCATGCACATGTATCTTCCTCCCTCTTCAGGGAACAACGAAGGCAATAAAAGAGCATGCTCCATGTTTCTTTTTATTGAGAGTTTTTCACTCAGTGTACGGGCTACACCGGGTACCACCTCTTGCCGGCTTAATCAGGCCCGGAGGCTATGCAGCGCGGCCCCTTGCTGGCCTTAACAGGCTCGAGGGCTCGCTAGCCGCTTGAACGGTCCACCCTTGTAGACGGACACATAGTGTACCGGCTGACTCCTGGTCCTTCGCTCGAGCCTGCGGGCTGGCTCCAGTCGCTCGGTTCACGAGGTGACGCCAGGTCAGGTCGAATACATGCAAAGTCTGGCTACACGTGGGACGACCGGCTCGGGCAGGCTCGATCGTATATACGATCTCATTCAAGAGTCAAGATGGCCTGTGACTGTCGGGAACAACAAATACGATAAAAAGAGCATGCTCCATGTTTCTTCTGGTTAAAGAGTTTTCACTCGGTGTACGGGCTACACCGCGTACCACCTCTTGCTGGCTTAATCAAGCTTGGAGGCTATGCAGTGTGGCCCCTTGCTTGCTTTAAACAAGCTCGGGGGCTCGCCAGCCGCTCGGACGGTCCACCCTTGTAGACGGGCACATAGTGTACCGGCTGACTCCTGGTCCTTCGTACGAGCTTGCGGGCTGGCTCCGGTCGCCTGGCTTGCGAAGTGATGCCAGGTCAGGTCGAATATAGGCAAAGTCCGGCTATACTTGGAACTAACGGCTCGAGTTGGCTCATTCAAGCCGGCCTCTGATTGGCTTATGTCCTGTTCTTTATGTCTTGATGGCTTCGGATAAGAGAAGTCAACCAGGAATCAAAAGACGGGATCATAAGACAACACGCTTGGTGACGAATATAATGCTGAATATATACATTCACAAAAGCATTGGCCCACGGCCCACGTTCGTTATATCCCTCCGGAGGTAGAACCAAAAACACAGAAGGACACCGGTTACGGGACAGCGGCCTCAGTGGTCGTCTCGGCCGCTGCTCCTGATGTGGTGGCATCACCGCCTCCGGCTCCTCCCGAGGTGGTTGCGCCGTCTCCCCCACTGAGGCCCCCGGCTCCGCTGATCCCGGAGTCGGCATATGCCCCACCGCTGGAGGCGGCTGCAGATTCCGCAGCCCGGACCGCCTCGTCGGAGTTGCCGTCGGCTTCATAGGGCTGAAGGTCATGCAGATCTTCAGCGATCACACCTCCATCTTCACCCCGCTCCAAGACGAAGTCATCCCAGGCTGTGTACTCGGCGACGGCGCTGGCTCTCACACGGAGCTCCTCCTCCATGCCTTGCAGCTCCGACTCTGAGCCGTCGCGCTGGGCGGCCAACTTGCCCATGTTCAGGTTCCGATACCATGACTTCGCCAAGCGCAGGGCCATATAAGCCCCAGACCGCGCTGCGGAGGCACACCAGGCGTCCAGGCGCTCTCCACCCACTGCGAGCCAACAGGCAAGCCGGCTCATGACCGCCGGCTCCACGCCCTCCGGCCACAGGGCCGCCACCATCGACGAACCTGCAACCTGGAGCTGAGCCATAGACTCGCCCAGGGCGTGCAGGCGGGCCTGAAGGCACACCCCGATCTCCACCACGCTCCAGCCGCACGTAGTGTCTACCTCCTGCCCGGCCGCGTGGCGCTCCTCACGGCTCACCTCAACGGCGGTGTCGGCTGCGACCTGGGTCTTGGGGAAGAGATCTGGAGTAACGGCAACCAGGACGTAAGAACACAACAAGAGGAGGAGACGGCAAAAAGACCAAACACAAAACGAGGAAAACAGACCCACGATGGAAGGCGCCGTCGGTCTCACGAGAGACCTCGAGGACCTCGCGCTCCCGCATTTTACTTGCCTGAGTAAGGCGTGCGACTTCCTCCTGGAGGGTCGCAGCGGACTCCTGAGCCTTGGCCAGCTACGTATTCTTCTGGGCAAGGGCTTCATCCTTCTCCCTCAAGGCGGCGTCCTTGAGGTCCACCTCCTTGAGGTGAAGCGACGCAAGGCAGTCCACGTCAGCAGAATAGGAGGCCTCCTTCTCCTGCAGCGTGGACCGTAGCCGCTCTAACTCGACCCGGCGGGCCGCCTCGAGCTCGTTCTTCTCCGCCTGAAGAAGGTCCATCTGCTCTTCGAGCAGGCCGCCGGCGTCGCGCAGGGCATCATGCTCCGCGGCAACCTCGCCCAGCCGGGCTTCATGCTCGGCAATCCGGCTATCAGACCCCAGGTGCTGGTCCCGTAGCTCGTTGTACGCCTGTACCTGAGGATCGTCAAGCGCCTGCCAAAGGGGAGAGAAAGGTAACAGGATTAAGATTCGACCTGGTTAAAAGCCTAACCAGCCCGATTCTCGGGGGCTACACCCAGTGGGTGCGCTTGCGCGCCCCCACTGAAGAAAACTGTGCAGGGAAAAGGCCTCCAAGAGATTCGGACCGGTTGACCATCAACCCGCCCGATTATCGGGGGCTACACCCAGTGGGTGCGCTGTCGCGCCCCCACTAACAACAAGAGAAGAGAAAAAAGTACAAAGAAAAAACCAAAGAAGGCAATGCCTACCTGGGTGCGGGCTTCCAGGCGCTCCATGTCGCCGCATACCACGCGGGCCGCCTGCTCCACCTTCGACCGGCTGCTGCTAAACAACGTCACCAGCTCCGGTACGCCGGAAAGAACGGTGCCGACGGGCAGTCGCAGGCGGGCCAAGTTCGCCGCCCGCCATGTCTTCATGGGCCGGCTCCCAGCCCGCCCCCCAGCCCTTGGCGCAACAGGGCCGTCCTGGGGAATGACGATGGCGTCGGCTCCTGGTGCCGGCTCGACAGCCGGCTCGGGCGCCGTCCCGACCGGCGCTACCTCCCCCGCAGGAGGCGGATGAGCCGCGTCCGGCGCATCCATGGTCGCCCCTGGGCATCAGGGGCCGCGTCCGGCGCTGTCAGGTCCAGCACCGGCGCGTCAGGAGTTGCTTCGGCCCTGGGAGAAACCGGGATCGTCTCCAGGTCCACCTGCTCCGGGGCTGCCGGTTCAGATGGCTAGGCCCATTGGGTCCTTGGGGCCGGCCTGGAGGCGGCCTCGCTAGCTGGCTCCTCCGCACGGGCGTGTGCGGAGGGGTCATGTCTAGCCTTCACATGCTTCTCCACCGGCCTCTCGACCCGGCTGGGCCGAGGCTGACCCACGGCGGCCTTCCTCGCAGCCATGTCCCACTAGCGCTTGGACTCTATCTCGAGCTCCCTCTCAGCAGCATCAGCTGCTGCCCAGCCGGCCCGCTCGGCTGCGGAGGCGGTGTCTTCATCCGCATCCTCCGCCTCCCTGTCAAGCCAAGCTCCTCAGGAAAAAAGCTCATCTCAAGATGGGGAAAGGAAAAGAGAAGAAAACCATACCCTGCAACTACCGGGACCTGCCTCCGGCCACCGCCACGGCGCCTCTTGGCGCCGCCTGCTCGCTGCCCGTCTAGAGGACCCGGCGCCGGTCGCTTAGAGGCCGGCTGGGAAGCTGTGGCACCCTTGCCCTTCTTCCCGGCTGCCTCGTCAGCACCGGTCGCTCCGCCACCTTGACGCCGGCCATGCGTCAGTAGTGGGTTGGTGACCTCCTCCACCTCGTCGGAGTCTTCCTCGAAGGCTGCATCAGAACAGAATGAGGCTTCCTCGTCGTCGTCCGTCTAGTCTGCTATGGCGTGCCGCATGTACTCACCAGACGGCTCAGTCCCTTCCGACTCCAGGGGATCTTCCGAGCCGACGGAGGAGTCTGAGCGGGGCTCCATCGCACCCTCGTCCTCCATCTCGGAGGCGTCGGACACCTCCACGTCAGGAGCAGGCTGACGGAGGGACCCTTGCAGGGTCTTGAACAACTACAAAAAAGGAATTCAACTAGAGGCTCAGCAACGCCACCGGCTTCAAGACAAAACAACCGAGAAGAATCGAGTAAGGCTACCATCGGAGGCGGGTGAGCCCGGTTGAACGGGGACATCCCCCATGTCCATTCCCTGCCCTCATCCATGCGGGCGGTGGCGATCAAGTTCACCCTTCACGCTACAGCGCCCGGGGTGAACCTCTTGGTGGAGAGCCGGCATGGATCAAGCCGGCCGCTCATCTGGCAGACCAGATGCGGCCGCCTCTACAGAGGCCGAATCCGCGGACCACCATGGTGACGAGAAGGTCGCGGCCGAGGAGGCCGCTCTTCCCCAAGATGTCGAGGTGGGCGCAGATAAGCGCCACCTCAGGATGCGGCCTGAGAGTCTTCGCATCCCAGTTCCACCGCGTCGGAGGAGAGATGGCGAACGGGGGCATGTTGAGGGCGTCCTGAGCCGGGTCGGGGCTCTTCACGTAGAAGAAACCCTTCTGCCAATGCTTGATGGAGTCTTGCAGAGGCATCTGGGGGAAGCCGGACTTCAGGCGATGGTGCACCAGCACGGCCCCGCACGGCGTCATGGGGCGCGGCCCCTGAAGCTTCTCCACCTTGGATTTCTCCATGGCGATGGACTATTGCTTAAAAAAGAATAGGCTGCGCCACAGATCGACGCGAGTCTCGATCCCCATGAAGCCCTCGCACAGGACCACGAAGGCGGCCAACTATAGTATGGCGTTCCGCGCCAGATGATGCGGCTGCAGGCCGAAGAATTGAAGCCACTCGGCGAAGAAGGGGGTAGTCGGGAGCCCGAAACCCCGGTAGAAGTGCTCGACGAAGACCACAACCTCTCCCGCGGCGGGTGCGGGTGCGGTCTCCGAGCTGGGAAGGCGCACCGACACTTGGGAGGCCGGGGGCAGCAATCGATGGTGACGAAGCGCCTCGACGTGCCCCTCATCGACGTCGCTGCCCAACCAGGCCCCCTGCAAAGACGCCTGCAGCGCCGATGACTTCTTCGGGGAAGAACCGCCGGCCATGGCTACGGGTGGCGAGAGCTCAAAGCGGTCATCGATGCCGCAGCGGCGAGGATGAAGAAGACGAAGGACACAAGCTCTTCTTCTCAGGGCGCAGGGAGGAAGAGAGAGCGGACATAGGGCAAGAAGAGGGGGCGAATGGCTTCCTCGGAACCCTCGCATCCCATTTAAACCCCCACGAAGCATCGTGGGGAGGGGATCTGGTGCGCGCCGTGCCCCATTAATCCCGTGTATTACGAGCGGTAACGCTCCCCTAAGACCAACCGTCGCGGAGTAAATCCGCAGAGGATCTCCCGCGCGTAGGCCGAGGGGGCTTCGTGGCGGGACCCACTGCCCAAGCCCGGTCCCGTGAGCAGTAATCGCCATCATTACGCCAGGCGGGGCCTGGCACGTGGCGTTCTCCGAGCCAGTTACGATTGGACTGAGGCATCGCTTCAAAGCCACCCGGTCCCGAAGCCGGCGTCCTTCGCCACGAATAACAGCCAAAATATCAAGTCAAATCAACAAGCCGGTGAGGCCGCCTGCCCGCAGGCGGCAGACCTCGCCAACTTCGGGGACTACTATCGGGGGGATAACCCCGGGGTAGGCTCATCAAGCCTATTCCTTCATTTCCGGCCCAATGGACATGAACGTATGAAGATTCCCAACGCCCAAGTCTTCTGACCGGCTAGGCATCACCTGCCGGCTGGAAGAGGAGGTGACCAGCTTTCTGGCCAGCCAGGCAATCCCTGCCGGCTAGATTCCAAGCGGCCTCCCCTTCAGAGCCGGCCTGGTCCCGCCAGCCGGCCTAAGGAGGAGGCGGCCACCCTCAAGCCGGCTGACCAAACAGGCTAGCCGGCCGAGGATCACATGTCACATCAGATCGTAGGTCAGGAAGAGACCTCACGATTAAAGGTAGCTACGCGTCAGCAAAGGTACAGGATCAGGGCGCCCGGCAGTCACGAGCGTTGGCGGCCACGCCGCTGACCTACCCCGGCTCTGATCCATCACCTAGCATAGTGTCGGACCATCACACTCCCACTCCATTACTGCACTCGGCGTGGGGAACAGTGGAGGCGGTCGTACTACCTGCCCATGAAGAATCTCGCGGGGCAACGCTTGACGTACAACGCGTGCTCAACGCCAGCCTTACGCGAGAGCCCCATTGGCCAGCCGGTGGGTCCCATAGGTAATCAAGACCATGCAGCCGGCGGGCCGCTCATCGACAAGACAAGACCCTTTTGGGCCCCTGGCCAGCCGGCGAAGCAGCCAGCCGGGTCCCACGCTTGTACCCTTTATCCATATTGTAGGCCCGAGGGTTCGTCTATAAAACCCCCCGGGCGCCCCCCATGCAAAGGGGCCGATCATTCACTAGTCATTCAACACTACACACTCACCAACCGCATAGAGAGAGGTAGAGATGAGCCGGCTGCTCCCCACTTCCTCCTCCCAACACAGCTCGAGGAGCAACATTGTACTATGTTCCTATACATCAAACACTCCCACAGGATTAGGGGTATTATCTCTATGAGAGCCCTGAACCTGGGTACATCGTGTGTCCCATGCGCGTACCAACCTCGTTCTCAGCGCCCACCTTTGTCCCTTCGGTTCTCACCGACTTTAGCCTACCTATGGCATATGTTGTGAGTATTCGTCGTCAGTCATCTTAGTCTTCAACAGACTCAGTGAAGATTTTGAGGCTCAGCGTGAGGCAGATGGCACAGAGGAACTTGAGTTTTCTGATTGAAGCTTACTGAGCGGTTTCTCCGGAGGAGTTGAAGACTTTGCAGATATTGCAACTTTCTGAGGAATTTTCTCTTTTGAAACTGCACATGAGGCTTTTGCTTTGAGACTTTGCTTCTTCAACAAAGCATTCTTGTGAGGTTTTTGTGTAGCAGAAGCCACAGCAGTAGAAGAAGTGGCAGCAGTAGCTACAACAGGACATTCCTCACTGAACTTTGTGACATCAGCTTTAGACTTTTTCTGCAACTTAGACAAATATTTGTCTTTTTCATCAGGATAATCCTCAATTTTGGCTACGGTTGAGGGATGTGCATCTTGTTGATCTCCCTGTGGCAACCATTTGCATGGAGGTTTGAGGGCAAACTTCTTGGCATGTTTTGGAGTGACATATATGTATTGCTTCCACTCCTTCACCCATCTGCGTTGAATCTTCTGAAGTCTTATCTTGCGTTTAGCCATAGTTTCTTTGCCATAGATTTGTTCATCTGGCAGTGTTCTGTTCCAGCTTCTTTCCACCTTTCTGTTTCGGTTCTTCCTCCATTTTCTTCAGCTGGGGCTTTTGCTGAGGAATTTGTATTCTTGAAGATTCTGAGGACACACGCAATGTTTCTTCTAGAAATGCTGCAAATGAGTTAAGTTGATGAGAACCTAGTGATTCATCAGCTGACATTTTGTATCTGTGAACACAGTATAGGTGCGAAGAATCTGGAGAGGTCATACGCATTCTCAGATTTGAGGAAATTGAAAAATTACTTAAGTTGAGGAATTTGACCAGCGACTTGAGGAATTTCACTAAGCATTCTGATCTTGGGTTCCAGAGTTGTGCAGATTCGAAAATATACACAATTGAGGAATCTCGTGAATAATTTAGTGACTTAGCGAAATTCATCAAGTGTTCTAGACATGGGTGTGCACAGCTTAGAGAATTTCTAAGGAAAAACTAATTTCACGAATCTAAAGAGAATAAAGAGATCAACAGGGGCAGTAAAATAGGATTTTATTTACCCTGTGTGAATAACACGATGAACTGAAGCAGTAAAAGAAGAAGTTCTTCGGTCCAGATCTTTAGTGCCCTAACTTGGCGACTAAAGACAGCTACGGCGGCGGCGGAGGAATATGTTCTGTAGTCAGTGTGAGTCCGACGACGGCGGGGGCGAGGCAGTGAAGATTTTCCTCACCGGTGACAAAGATGCTAGTGGTGGCGCCAGGGTTTGAGCTTGAGCGGAGAAGTCGAGAGGAAGAGAAGAGTTTTGACTGAGGGGGGGGGGTAAGGGGCTATTTATAGGTCACGTGAAAAACGGTCTGAGCCAAAACTTTCGTACCAAACTGCCCTTGCCCCTTCGTCTCCGCATGACACGTGCTACCCACGATTGAAGCAGTGGAGATCATGGTTATCCGAACGTGAGTAGTGGGTGCGGTTAGTGTGGTAAAGTTAAAATTAAAATTTGAATTTTGAGGATTTTATTGCAAAGTCCTCAGCTGACAAGGACTCAAGGAGGATTTTGAACACGTGTCAAACAGAACGCATATGAAGAATTGCGAATAGACTAGGTTGAGCTTAGCATAGATGGGAGTCGGGTCCGATCAAATTCACTTAGAAGAAATTCCAAATTGAAGACTCAGCAATAAGTGAATGTTGTTGAGTACATTGAAAGCTCAATATAATATATATGTATATAGTCAAATTAAGATCATCACAAAAAAATTTGAAGAATTTGAAAATTTTGAGGATTTTGTGACAAAGTCTCAGATTGAAGATTTTCAAGAATTTCGAAGTTGGGTGGTGGCGTGACCCACCGTATAAGAATGATGATTTCAGGCGCCGCGTACAATTGTTGTAGGGACCTGAGAACAAAATTCTTCATTGATTTCTTCACACTTAGAGCGATATTCTGTATTGATTCAAGAAAATAGTTACTTTGTGTGTTGCACATCTAAGTCATCAATTTTGCATAAGTGTCAGGATGTGTGCATGTTTACAAGACATTCGAAGATTCTAGGATATTTAGCTCACACCGCAACTTGCAAAACCTTTTCACATCCAAGGGCTTTGTGAAGATATATGCAAGTTGATCGTCAGTCTTCACATGGTCGATGATGATATTTCCCTTGAGGACATGGTCTCGAAGAAAATGATGACGAATCTGGATGTGCTTGATCTTCGAGTGTTGTACTGGGTTGTAGGCGATCTTGATTGCACTCTCATTGTCGCGGTAGAGGGGCACATTCTTCATGTTGATGTCATAGTATCTAAGGGTTTTCTTCATCCATAGGAGTTGAGCAGAGCAAGATCCTGCAGCAATCTACTCAGCTTCTGTAGTGGAGAGTGATACACAGTTCTGCTTCTTTGAGGACGAGTAGACTAATGATCTTCCGAGGAAATGACATGTCCGTGATGTTGACTTGCGATCCACACGGTCACCAGCATAATCAGAATTAGAATATCCAACGAGGTGAAGATTTGTGCCCTTGGGGTACCATAATCCTAGTGTTGGTGTGTGAGCTAGATATCGAAGAATATGTTTCACAGCCTTATGGTATGATTCCTTCGATTTTGCCTGAAAACGAGCACAGATGCAAACACTAAGCATAATATCTGGCCTAGATGCACATAGGTACAATAAAGAGCCACTCATAGAACGATATACACGCTGATCAAAATCTTTACCATTTCTGTCAGTGAGGAGGTGGTCGTTGGTAGGCATAGGAATTTTGACACCTTTGCATTCATGTATGCCAAATTTCCTCAGAATGTCCGTGAGGTATTTCTCCTGAGATATGAAGATGCCATTGCATTGTTGAGGAATTTGACGGATTCGATGCCAATGACATGCTTCTTCTTTGCCAGTGTGTGCAAATTCCTCATACCTGCATGACCAAGTCGTTGATGTCATAGCCAGCCTTCCGAGGTTTTTGCTAGTAAGCATGTGGCTGGTTGAGGACCTGTGGAAAATCAACAATATACAAATCTCCTCTCCTAAAGCCATCGAAGACTTTGGATTTGTCAGATTCCATGATGACTACCCATCTATATTTTCTAAAGATGACAATCATATCTAGCACACAAAGCATTGAGACTCACATGAGGTTAAACCCAAGGCATTCGACAAGCATGACTTTGTCCATGTGCCAGTCCTTGTAGATAGCCACCTTACCAAGTCCCAATACCTTGCTTTTACCTTTATCAGCGTAAGTGATTTTCTTCAATGGTGATGGAGTCAGTGGCATATTCATCAACAAGCTTTTATCACCAGTCATGTGATTTGTGCAACCACTGTCAAGAACTCATTTTGTATTCTTGCGTTTGTCATCCTGCAGATGAATTAGTACAACTTACCATCTCATATGCTTCAGACTTGAAGAATATGATACCAATTTCATCACATTAGAAGTTCGTTATAAACAGTAAATTTGAGGACGTGTGAAATGTTGTCATTTCATCATCATTTTTTAGCTTGCGTCCAATCAAGCAATTTCCTCAGGTTTCCAGCAAATTCTTTAGATGATGAATTTCATCTTGAAACCTGACATGTAGAAGTTATTAGTTCAATTTCTTCACCACCCACATCTAAAGGGGTGGCAAAGAGTTCATCATCCTGCGAGCACCATATGAGAATGGGGGCATTAAACTAATGCACTTCTTTTCATAGTAGGGAGGTTAGAGTACTCAAATGAATAGGCAGAGAAATTCTTTGAGGACTTATGAACATAATGATTTGACGAATAACACTCATATTCTTGTCCCTTGTAGTTTCCCTGCATATCAGAAGCATTAGTGCGAGTACGAGCATAATATTGACCATTTGAGGAATTTGATCCTCGTGACGAATTTGGTCCACCTGAGGAATTTGATCTAGGGTTCTGGTTCTTCACTGGTGGTGTCATGAGGACATTCACGTGAAGATTTTCCAATCAACTTTTGGGGAACCAAATTTTCCTCAGCGGTGGTCCATTCCTGCAGTTAGTTCCAACATATCGGGCAAATACTTCATCGGATTCCTTTTTGAACAGTTTATAGTTGGAGTCAAATGACTCATCTGAGGAATAGGACATTTCAAATGCAAAGCATGTTAGAGTGGATGGATCAACGGGAGGGCCTTTAGGAGCAACCCATGAGGTTTTGGGGTACTGCTCAAGTTTCCAGTATGATCCATCGGCATTCAATTTCCTCTTGAAGGCAATGCCTTCTTTCCTCGGATGCCTGTTTAGAATCTAATTTTTGAGCACATTGCAAAGGGTTTGATGCCCTTTGAGACTTTTGTATATGCCTTTCACATACAATTCCTTCAACCCTGCATTTTCATCAGTAGCATTTGTGGTTTCCTCAAGTGAAGAATTTGATACCACAGGAGCAGTTGAAGAATTTGTAGCGATAGAAGCATTTGATGATTCTGGTGAAGAATTAGCAGTTTCACACTCGATGCATTTCAAATATGGTGGAATGAATTCAACCTGAGCGGTATTGATCTGTTGAGCAAGCAATGAATGATTTTCCATTCGAAGATCGTCATGAGACATTCTCAACTTCTCAATGTCAAGCTTACTTTGAAAAAATTCATAGGAAAGTTTCTCATGATCAGCCAAGAGTGTGCCATAACGATCTTGAAGACTGTCAAATCTAGACTGAAGACTTTTTACATCTTCACTGAGGACTTGAGTACGATTCATTTCATTGTTCAATAGATCATCGCTTCTGTCTAGTAGTTTCTGAAGATTTTCCATGGCACTTTGTTGCTTAGTGGCAATGTTGGCAAGTTTATAGTAACTGGATTTTTGATAATCATGAGGTTCACAGTCACTAGAATCAGAATGGGAAGTATGGCTTGGTACCTTTGAACCTTTTGCCATGAAGCAATAGGTTGGAGCGTTGTCATTTTCTTCAAGGTTAAAGATTGACTTGCTGACGAATGTGGTAGCCAGTGCAAGACTTGTCACACCAAACTCTGACTCCACTTCAAAACCTTCCTCTTCATCACATTCCTCATATTCTTCTTCAGAAACCATTTCCTTGCCAATGAGTGCCCGAGCCTTTGTGAAACTGGTCTTCTTGTGCGATGAGGACTTTGAATATGAGGATTTTGAAGATTTCTTCTTTTTCTTCGAGTCATCCGAACTTTCATCCTTGTATTTCTTCTTCCTTGATTCTTTCACCCAGCGAGGACAATTAGCAATGTAGTGACCAGATTTCTTGCATTTGTGGCAGGTTCTTTTCTTGTAGTCCTCAGATGAAGATTCTGATTTCCTCATATCTCTTCTTGAAGATTTCCCGAACTGGCCAGGCTTTGTGAACTTCTGGAATTTCCTCACAAGCATTGCAAGTTCCTGTCGAAGTTCTTCAGGGTCACCAATGCTGCAATCTGAGTCTTCTTCTTTTGATGAGGAAATAGCCTTAGACTTCAACGCATAAGGTCTTGAGTAGCTTGGTCCATATAGATCTCTCTTTTCTTCTTGTTGGAATTCATGAGTATGGAGTCTCTCAAGTAGATCAGCAGGATCAAGCATCTTGTAGTCTCTTCATTCTTGAATCATCAGAACCAGTGTGTCAAATGATGGATCAAGAGATCTTAGCAGTTTCTTCACAACTTCATGGTCAGTGATGTCTCTAGCTCCCAGTGCTTGCAATTCATTTGATATGTCAGTGAGGCGATCAAAGGTATCTTGGCATCTTTCATTGTCAAGCCTCTTGAAGCGACTGAAGAGATTGCGAAGAACATCGACACGAGAGTCACACTGTGTTAAGACTCTCTCATTGACTTTGGACAACCTATCCCAGATAAGCTTAGCTGTGCCCAAAGCACTCACTCTGCCATACTGACCTTTTCTCAGATGGCCATAGATGATATTCTTCGCTTGCGAGTCAAGTTGCTTGAACTTCTTCACATCAGCGGCAGTGATAGTAGAAGTGATGGAGGGGGTATCATTTTCCACAATACACCAGAGATCATTGTCAATAGCTTGAAGGTGCATTTGCATCTTGGTATTTTAGTAGGGGAAGTCCTTTCCTTCGAAGGTAGGACATCCTGCAGTAACCTTGATCATACCGACGGTCGACATAACTAAAACTGCAGGCGGTTAAACCAAAATCACACAGAACAAGGGAGTACCTTGCTCTGATACCAACTAAAAGTGCATTATATCGACTAGAGGGGGGTGAATAGGAGATTTTTATAATTTCATCACTGAGGAAATTCCTAGTGAGCAAAGTACATAGTCATGAACTAAGTGCACCGGAAATAGTATAGGATCAGGTGTGCAAAAATGTCTACAGCAAAGTACTCGATGAGATATTAGAGATTCGGTTTGCACAGTTCGCAAGTACAGAGTAAGCAGGTGAAGATTAACTCAAGTGAAGAATTTGAGGTTGAGGAAATTCAGAAAAAGTCTTCACACAAATTCTTCAAACAGCACAGATGAAAGTCTTCAACATACAATTGATGAAATGAGAAGGTTAAAGAAATAGAACCCGTAGCTTGATGAAGACAATTGTTGATGACCCAGTTCCAACTGTTGTGATAGTTGTACGTCTGGTTCGGAGCGGCTTGGTATTGAAATCAAAAGACACACAGTCCCGGGACACACCATCCATACCGTATTCTCCTTGAGCTAAGGCCACACAGTCCTCGCCCAACACTCGTGGTAAGTCTTCAGGGAAGACTTCCAAACCCTCACAAACTCAGTCACCCGGCGATCCACAATTGACTGTTGGATGCTCTAGACCATGACGCCTAACCATCTCGAGGATACACAGTCCTCAAAGGTAACAAGCGTCGGTTCCACACAGGAACAACTTCTTTAGTGATGCTCAATCACTTGGGTTTTTGGTTTGGGTTTGATGTTTGGGGTATTTCCTCACTTGATGATTTTCTCTCGAAGACTCTGAGGAATTTGGGTTGCTCTAAATGACAAGTGTCAGTTTCTCTCGGAGCAGCCAACCAGCAAGTGGTTGTGGGGGCGGCTATTTATAGCCTGGGAGCATCGTGACATGATTTGACATAAATGACCTTTAATAATATGAGCGTTGGGTGGATAAGATCAGTGAGGTGGCGCGTGGCACGACAACGGTCGGAACTTTCAACTAGGAAAGTCCTCATGTCTCTCATATTCCTCACTTTGAGGCTTTGGTAGATTTAGGCTTGGGTTGAGCATCATGAGGGAAATCATTTCTTAGTTTTACCTCGACCCCTTTTAATAGTACGGTGTTCCTATGACTCAAGAGTAAAGAGAATGAAGCACAAAGAGTAAATCTTCACGCTGGAAAGTCTTCAAAGTGTTTTCTTCAGGACACACCGAATTCCTCATCTTCAATATCTTCATGAGGAATATCAATTTCCTTGCAATTTCTTCGCGATCAAAGTCTTCAAGGAAAGACCAAAGTCTTCACCTGAAGACATACATTTTTAGGGGTCGATATTCATCGGATTACTCAAACTCCTCAGCGACTTATAGAGCCTGTGTACACTCACAAACAAACCAGTCTCTTAACATATAAGTCTTCAAACCACCAAAATCACTAAGGGGCACTAGATGCACTTACACTCTCCCGCAAGAGGCTATCACTCACAGAGTTCTTCAATCACTGCCACATAGCTATAAGAGCTTTGTGTTGAACTACAACATGCAAGGGATGAATAAATCACTCTCGAGCTGTTTGTGATGCTGAAAGTCGCTGAGTCAGAAATGCACAAAGTACATCAAGCGTTGATGGTCAATAAGACCACGAGTTTGAAGAAAAACAGCAAGGGCTAGAACGGTAACTCCAAGAAGAGTGGTAAAGTTGTTGCCCGTCCGACAAAGAAACCTATGGCTAGATCCAAGCCAAAAAATGAGTCTTATCATTGCAAGGGGCTGGTCACTGGAAGCGGAATTGCCCCAAGTATCTAGCCGATAAGAAGGCGGACAACGCCAAACAAGGTATATTTGATATACACGTTATTGATGTGTACCTTACCAGCTCTCGTAGTAGTGCGTGGGTATTTGATACCGGTTCTGTTGCTCACATTTGCAACTCAAAATAAGAACTATGGAATAAACGAAGGATGGCGAAGGATGAAGTGACGATGCGCGTGGGAAATGGTTCCAAGGTTGATGCGATCGCCGTCGGCGCACTTCCACTTCAGTTACCATCGGGATTAGTGATGAACCTAAATAATTGTTATTTAGTGCCTGCGTTAAGCATGAACATTATATCTGGATCTTGTTTATTGCGAGACGGTTACTCATTTAAGTGAGAGAATAATGGATGTTCTATTTATAAGAGTAATATCTTTTATGGTAATGCACCCAATGTGAGGGGTTTGTTCATGTTGAATCTCGATAGTAATGATACACATATACATAACATTGAAGCCAAAAGATGTATAATTGATAATGATAGCACCACTTTCTTGTGGAACTGCCGCTTAGGTCATATTGGCATAAAGCGCATGAAGGAACTCCATGCTGATGGACTTTTGGAGTCACTTGATTTTGAATCACTTGACACATGTGAGCCATGCCTCATGGGCAAGATGACTAAGACCCCGTTCTCCAGAACGATGGAGCATGCAAGTTACTTGTTGGAGATCGTACATACTGATGTGTGCGGACCAATGAGCATAGTGGCGCACGGTGGTTATCATTATTTTCTCAGCTTCACAAATGATTTGAGTAGATATGGTTATATTTACTTGATCAAACACAAGTCCGAAATGTTTGAAAAAATCAAGCAATTTCAGAGCGAAGTTGAGAATCATCATAACAAGAAGATCAAATTCCTGCGATCTGATCGAGGAGGTGAATATCTGAGTTATGAGTTTGGCACCCACTTAAGACAATGTGGAATTGCTTCACAGTTGACATCGCTTGGAACACCACAGCATAATGGTCTGTCCAAACGTCGTAATCGCACTTTGTTAGATATGGTGCGCTCTATGATGTCTCTTACTGATTTGTCGTTATCGTTTTGGGGTGATGCGTCAGAGACAGCTGCATTCACTTTACATAGGGCACCATCAAAATCCATTGAGATGACGCCATATGAGATGTGGTTTGGCAAGAAGCCAAAGTTGTCGTTACTTAAAGTTTGGGGATGTGATGCCTATGTCAAAAAGCTTCAGCTTGAAAAGCTGGAACCCAAAGCGGAAAAGTGCGTCTTCATAGGCTACCCAAAAGAGACAGTTGGGTACACCTTTTATCTCATATCCGAAGGCAAAGTGTTTGTCGCTAAAAACAGAGCATTTCTTGAGAAAGAGTGTATCTCGAAAGAATTGAGTGGGAGGAAGATAGAACTTGATGAGGTTATAGAACTTCTACTTCAACCAGATGGTGGCGCATGACATAAAAATGTTTTTGACGAAGCTACACCAGTTGAAGAGGAAGCTAATGATGAAGATCATGAAACTTCATATCAAGTTGCTATCGAACCTTGTAGGTGAAGAAGGGCACGTACTGCTCCTAAGTGGTAAGGAAACCCTGTCTTATCAGTCATGTTGTTAGACAACGATGAACCTACGAGCTATGGAGAAGCAATGGTGGGCCCGGATTCCAACAAATGGATAGAGGCCATGAAATACGAGATAGGATGTATGTATGAAAACAAAGTATGGACTTTGGAAATATTACCTGAAGGGCGAAAGGGCATTAGGTACAAATGGATCTGCAAGAAGAAGACGGGCGCAGACGGTAATGTCACCGTCTATAAAGCTCGACTTGTCGCAAAAGGTTTTTCACATGTTCAAGGAGTTGACTACGATGAGACTTGCTTGCCCGTAGTGATGCTTACGTCCGTCAGAATCATGTTAGCAATAGCTGCATTTTTCGATTATGAAATTTGGCAGATGGATGTCAAAACAACATTCCTTAACGGTTCATTTAAGTGTGACGCCGTCGATTTAATCGTATGCTAATCATACACGCAAATGCGTACGATCAAACTCAAGGGCTCACGGGAAGATATCACAACACAACTGACACAAATAAAACATACAAGCTTCATATTATAAGCTCGGGGCCTTGAGGGCTAGAATGCAGAAGCTCGAACCACACGAGTCAGCGGAAGCAACAATATCTGAGTACAGACATTAAACATGGGGTGCCTTAGAGAAGGCTCGCACAAAATAAACACGATCAAACGAGGCGAGGCCTCCTGGCTAGGAACCTCCTAACAACTCCTGATCTTCAACGACGTCCATGAAGAAGTCACCATCGGGGTGGCAGACGTCGACAGGATACTCCATCTCCTTGGCTCCATCATCTGGTCGCAGCAATGGATCAAGGGGACACGGGGGAACAAAGCAACGGTGAGTACTCATCCAAAGTACTCGCAAGTCTTACATCAGAACTATGCTAAGTATGCATCAGTATCAAAGGAGGGGTTTATATGTCGATTAAATGCAGCAATGCGAGAATAGAGAGAGAAAGCCTAGTCCTATCGAAGACTAGCATCTTCAAAGGTCTTGCAGCAATAGACGAGAGTAGAACAGGTAACACAAATAATAGTCATATTGGTGCAGCAATATTAATATGAGGTCACGCCCAGAGATCCTTCCTCGACTCCCTGCAAGGAAGCAATCCCAGGGCAACAAATGCAGTTAAGCAACCATTGTAGTTGTATAAGAACAGGGCACAACTCCAAGTCGTCACGGAACCGTGGACACGACTATTCAATAGATAAGTTCTTCCCTGCTGGGGTGCACAACATATTTCGCGTCACACTCGATAACACTCTGGTAGGACACACTTTTCTGGGTCATGCGAGGCCTCGGAATATCGACACGTCGCAGCCCCACCTAAGCTCAACAAAGAGGCCAGCCCGCCGGTCTAACTCCTAAGCACAAAGGGGTCGTGGGCCCGCTTTGCCCTCTGCGCTCCTGCATGATGCAAGGGCGGCCGATGTCAGTCCTAGCACCCCTTAATCACAAGCGTGATGCATCTTGGGACCAGTCGGGCACGCGCCGCTCCATTGCTGACGTCTCAAGAGCTTCGACTGATACTACGACGTCGAGTACCAATAATTCTTCCCACGCAGACGGTTAGTCCATAAAAAGGCCTTCCGACCAACCCAGATCAAATAAGCAAATCCATTATCATTTTAATTAAGTCATCGACACAAACACGCGGGAATCCACCCGCCTAACATCTATTCATCAAAGATCACAGTAACATGGTCAAGTAACTGTGTGGTTGTAACATCAGGGGGAATCCGAGGTATCACCCTCGTTAAATTCCGAACGATGCATCCGTCAAGGTGGACTTAGAGGAATCACCCTCGTGCGGTACTTAAAGTAGCAGTTCATCAAAATTAGGCTATGCATCAGAAATAGGAGCTAACTACAATAGTAGCAAGATTCTAATGCAAGCATGAGGGAGAAAGAAATAGGCGATATAGTAATGATCAAGGGGGTTTGCTTGCCTTGTTCCTCTGCGGCAAACGGCTGGTCGGCGGGGTCGTAGATGTACCCGGCAGCAGCGTCAGTCTCGGGATCTATCGATAAGAAGAGGGGGGAGAAACAATAAATAACAGTCACAGGTGCAACACTAAGCATGACATGATAAAATGCAGGCTAGGCATGAGCTAACGCAGTAACATCCGGCATAGACGGGTCGGAAGAATATCTGACGATATTTTCCGGGTCTCTGGCTACTACCGGTGAGATGAAAAACGATGGAAAAGTTTCATGTTTGCTATGCTAGGGACGCGTGACACACGAATGGACCGCGTATCCGGGTTCCTTTCGTTCTGTTGATGAACTTTCATGTTGAAAATATTTTGATCTGACTTACGGTTTATCTAGTATTAATTTTTGAAGTTTTATTCAATAATTAGAAATTAAAAATAGATTTAATTAATTATTAAATACTATTATGACATCAGCATGATGTCATGTTGACATCAGCAGTTGACTGGTCAAACTGACGAGTGGGTCCCATGTGTCATAGAAACAATTTTTAATTCGGATTAATTATTAATTAATCAGATTAATTTAGTGGGGGACCCATGTGTCATATTCGAATAGGATAATTATTTATCTATATTAACATATTACTAATTTATCTATTTAATTAATTAACTATTTTATTAAATATATATCTATTTATTTATTTATTTTATTAATAAAAACATTTTTTTTTATTTTTATGTTTTTAGGAGGGACCCCACCTGTCATTTGGTGGGAGTGGTGGGGCCCTACTGTCATTGGGATAGCGAGCCCACTCATACGCTACACGCACACACATCCATACCACTAATTTCATACATACCACATATACACATATTCCATATACATACACACATATATCCATACATATATTTGCATACATACACATATACATACATCCATTTCTTTTATTTTTATTTTCCTAACATCTCTTTTCTATCTTCTATTTCTTTTGTCTTTGTTATCTCTCTGTCCAACTCACTGTCATCTCTCTCAACAGAGGGACGAGAGGCAACCTCCATCTCCTCTCCTTACAGGAGATCAATGGCGCCGGGACGAGGCAATGAACGTCGGAACGAAACTGGAGGGTGAAGGAGAGGGGGGAGGGGCATTCTCACCCACGTTGTAGGGGGGGCGGGGTCGGCGAGGCTCGATGGAGCCGGCCGGGAAGCGGAGGAGGCCGGCGACGAGGTGATGGCGTGAAGGAGCTTCGGTGAAGTAGGCCGGCAACGGTGAGGAGACGGCGAGGTCGACAGGGCAGCAAGGTGGATCGAGCAGGAGAGGGTCGGCCGGTGAGGAGGGCTTGGCCGCGGGGCGGTGACGACGCGGCCGGCCAGCGGTGGGGCGGCGGGGCGCAGCGGCGCGGCCCGGGGCGCGCGCACGTGGGAGGCAGGGAGGAGGAGAGGCGGCGGCGCGATGGCAGTGAGGGAAGGCGCTCGAGGGGAGGGAGCGGGGCGACGGTGCTCGGGCGATCTGGGGAGGGCTCGTGAGGGAAGGGAGTGACGGGGCCGAGCGGGGTACCTGCGATGGGTGGGGTGAGGTGACGGGGCCAGGTGGGGATCGTGGGAAGGGAGAGACGTGGGTTGGTGGGGCGAGGCTAGGAGGAACTGACGAGGGAGGGGTGACGAGGGGGATTCTCCCCTCGTTGCTTCTCGCGGTGGGGAGTGGGTGCTGGGGCGCTAGGGTTTCCCCCTAGGGATCTTATACCCCCAGGTGGGTTGGTGGGCTGTGGGGGGTGGGCCATTGGGCCCAGTTGGGCCGGCCTTTTGGGGTATTTTTTTATTTTTTTTATTTTTTTTCTTTATTAGTCATTTAATTTTTTATAGTTTCTATTTTAATTATATAGGGGTTCTAAATAATTTCAAAAATGTTCGTTTCAACTTTACAAATTATTAGGGAATTTTTGTAACTCATCCGACATTTTTATTTTAACATTCGAAAACTTTTCTCGTTCGACTTATTTTTAAATTTTGAATTTGACTCGGTTTCGTCTAACAAGAGATGAACGATAGAAATCATGGTGACGTGGCACCATTAGCGTGGGATCACTCTAGCTTAATTACATACATTACTGTAGCAAAAGCTGAGGATGTCACATTAAAGAAGAGTTGTATATGATGCAACCGGAAGGTTTTGTCGATCCAGAGAATGCTGATAAAGTATGCAAACTCGAGTGATCCATTTATGGGCTGATGCAAGCATCTCAGAGTTGGAATCATCGCTTTGGTGAGGTGATCAAGGCATTTGGGTTTATACAAGTTTATGGAGAAGCTTGTGTTTACAAGAAAGTGAGTGGGAGCTCTATATCGTTTCTAATATTATATGTGGATGACATATAGCTGATTGGAAACAATATAGAACACGTAAAGGATTACTTGAATAAATGTTTTTCAATGAAGGACCTGGGAGAAGTTGCATACATATTGGGCATCAAGATCTATAGAGATAGATCAAGACGCTTGATAGGACTTTCACAGAGCACATACCTTGATAAAGTTTTGAAGAAGTTCAAAATGGAACAGTCCAAGAAGGGGTTCTTGCGTGTGTTAAAAGGTATAAAGTTGAGTAAGACTCAATGCCCAGTAACTGCATAAGATAGAGAAAAGATGAATGTCCTCCCCTATGCTTCAGCCATAGGGTCTATCATGTATGCAATGTTGTGCACAAGACCTGATGTCAGCCTTGCCATAAGTATGGCGGGAAGGTTTCAAAGTAATCCTGGAATGGAGCACTGGACAGCGGTCAAGAATATTCTGAAGTACCTAAAAAGGATTAAGGAAATGTTTCTCGCTTATGGAGGTGAAAAAGAGCTCATGTAAAGGGTTGCGCCGATGCAAGCTTTAACACTGATCCGGATGACTCTAAGTCACAAACCAGATACATATTTATTCTTAATGGTGGTGCGGTAAGATGGTGCAGTTCCAAGCAAAGCAAGGTAGTTGATTCTACATGCAAAGCGGAGTACATAACTACCGCACAGGCGGCTAAAGAAGGTGTCTGAATGAAGCAGTTCATGACAGATCTTGGAGTTGTGCCCAGTGCACTAGATCCAATGACTTTGTTTTGTGACAACACTGGTGCCATTGCTCTAGCCAAGGAGCCAAGGTTTCACCAGAGGACCAGACACATAAAGTGATGCTTCAATTCCATCCGTGATTACATCAAGGAGGAGGACATAAATATTTCCAAAGTGCACATGGATCTGAATGTTGCAAACCCGTTGAGTAAACCTCTTCCACAATTAAAACATGATCAACACCAAAACTATATGGGTGTTAAATTCGTTACATTATACATCACATAGTGATGTGAGCTAGATTATTGATAATGGGATCACATCATTAGGAGAATGATGTGATGGACAAGACCCAAACTATGAACGTAGCATGTGATCGTTTCATTTTATTGCTACTATTTTTTGCATGTCAAGTGTATATTTCTATGACCATGAGATCATGTAACTCACTGACGCGGGAGGAATACCTTGTGTGTATCAAACATCGCAACATAGATGGCTGACTATAAAGGTGCTCTAAAGGTATCTCCGAAGGTGTCCGTTGAGTTAGCATGGATCAAGACTGGGATTTGTCAATCCGTATGACGGAGATGTATCTCGGGGCCCACTCGGTAATACAACATCACATCAAGCCTTGAAAGCATTGTGAATAAAGATTTAGCCACGTGATTTTGTATTACGGAACGAGTAAGGAGACTTGCGAGTAACGAGATTCAAATAGGTATAGAGATACTGACGATCGAATCTCAGGCAAGTAACATACCGAAGGACAAAGGAATTGTTATACAGGATTAACTGAATCCTTCACATAGAGGTTGAACCGATTAAATATCTTCGTAGAATATGTAGGATCCAATATGGACATCCAGGTCCCGCTATTGGATATTGACCGAAGAGTGTCTCGGTCATGTCTACATAGTTCTCGAACCCGCACGGTCTGCACACCTAAGGTTCGGTGACATTTTTGGTATAGTTTAATTACTGATGATGGTAACTGAATGTTGTTTGGAGTCCCGGCTGAGATCCCAGAGGTCATGAGGGTTTCCAGAATAGTTCAGAGACAAAGATTGATATATAGGAAGTATCCATTTGGCTTCCAGCAGGATTTCGGGCATTACCGGTAAAGTACCGGGAGTGACGAATGGGTTCCGGAGTTCCACCGGGAGGGGCCACCCACCCTGGAGGGAAGGAAACAGGCCCAAGTGTGGCGCACCAACCCCTAGTGGGCTGGTGGCCAGCCCAAGAAGGCCTATTTGGTCGAAGTGGAGAAGGAAAAGAGAGGTGGGGCCAAACCGAATTGGACAGGAGTTTTCCTCCTCCAAACCGTATTGGAGGAGGACTCCTCCCTCCTCATTGCGGAGAACGAACCCTAGGGAAAGTCCCTAGGGATCCACCCCTCCCCGCCCTCCTATATACAATGGAGGTTAGAGAGCCTTTTGGCACCTCAAGCCACGGCGCAACCCTCTCTCCCTCCACCACCTCGTGACACGCCGTAGTTAGTTCGGTACGGTACGACGAAGGCCTGTCGGAGTAGCCCCATCATCATCATCGTGACATCATCGTGCTTTTAGAGAATTCATATACCTCTTTTCCCCTCTTGCTGGATCATGAAGGTGGAGATCTTCATCGAGTTGTACGTGTGCTGAATGCGGAGGTGTCGTCCGTTCGGCACTATATCGGGACGGAGTTCGTGGGACAGATTGTGATTTGGATCGTGAAGACGTTCAACTACATCAACCACGTTTCTTAATGCTTCCCGCTTAGCAATCTACAAGGCTATGTGGATCCAATCTTTCCTCTGCTAGATGGTCATCACCATGGATATATATATATATATATATATATATATATATATATATATATATATATATATATATATATATATATATAAGGAGAGGTATACCTAAGGGGAGATCCGCCAAAGGGGGAGATATATCAAACCTTACATATTCAGAGGGAGAGACACCATTAAGGGGGAGAGAGATATAGTTGTTTTAGTGATATCTTTGGGTTGAATTTATCTTACCCTAACTACTCCCAATATCTATATGCTATGATTCAGGGGGAGAGGAAATTCTTACATATTCACTCTAAGGGGAGAAAGTTTCAAATTCTCTAGGAGACATATTTATCATCAAATCAGATTTCTCATTTGTTCTCCATATCTTGTTATTTTTGAATCTCTTTGCATCTTTACAATAGAGTGACCTTGTGTTATCTAACATTTGTTTTCCCAAGTGTACTCCTACCGCTAAGATGCTCAAGAACCTCAAGGTAATAATATGCATCATATCCCTGTTTAGGATGATCTCTTGTCTCTTGCACATATTATTTGCAAGAGTGAGTCTTGAACATGGAAGTTCTTCATTCATATATGATTGATGCATATAGCCAAGATTTATATGAGTTGTCTTGTCCTTTCTACCATATGTGTGCCCATGCAGTCCAAAGCAACTATCCTTTAAAAAGGGATTGCACACATTTATGGGGAGCTTGTACTAGTCATGTATCCTTCAAAGTTGTCATATTCTAATTCATATCTTTAATTGAAGCTTTGATTGTATGTTGTCATCAATTACAAAAAAGGGGGAGATTGAAAGCACATATGCTCCCATGGTGGTTTTGATAATTGATGACAACATACATTGTCTCTTGGACTAGCACTTTTACCTAGTATATTTCAGGTATAGTCCACACACAACATTGGCTAAAGGATTGTGAGGAGAAACCCCTCGATGCAGGAAACGAATAGGATTGGATCAAGCTTCAAGCAAGAAGACTCTACATTTTACATTTGCGAGAAATCACTTTTGAGTCCATAGGAAATCCAATACTATTAAAAGGGGGTGAGGTATTATGATGAATTGGTTGCTCAAGTGCTTAGAGGTAGCCACCAAAAATGTTCACTCATTCTCACACAAAATATCTCTGTCCAAGGCCAAACTAGCAAAATCGGTGCCACCAACTTTTTCCACTTGGCCCTACCGATTTTCCACAAGACACATCCTCTGCCAAACCCTATCATGTGTACCACCAACTTTCATATCAGAGCCACCGAGATTAGTGACCAACTTTCTTGAGCAAATTCCAAGAATCGAAATTTCCGAGATTGGAATCGATCTCACCGAGATTTGGAAACTGCTCTAAGTTATCGTATCGATACCACCAAGATTCATATATGAGTCTCACTGAGAATTCAAAAGTTGCCACATTTAGTGCAACTTGGGACCATCGAGATTCATTTCGGTTTCACCGAGTTAGGCAAAAAAATTGTAACGGTTGGATTTTGGGGATGCCTATATGTACACCTCCACCTCCTCTCATTCGCAGAGGAAGCAGTCAGAACACACTTACACTTGTCAGATCCATTTTTCTGAGTGAGAGCCACCTACTCATGTGTTGAGATCAAGAGATCCCAATCCAAAAATTTGGAACTTGATCTCTAGCCTCCCCAAGCTTCTTTCCACAAAATCAATCTCTCCTACCCAAGCCAAATCTGTAAAAGAGTAATTAAGTGTTGATGAGACTATCTTTTGAAGCACAAGAGCAAGGAGTTCATCATTCTACCGCATCTATTACCTTTTGGAGGGTGGTGCCTCTTAGATTGGTTAAGTGTCTCTTGGGAGCCTCCTACTTCATGTTATGGAGTTGAAGTTTGTAAGAGCAAGGAGATAGCCTACTTCGTGAAGATCTACTATGAGTGAGGCTAGTCCTGTGTGGACATAAGCCATGGTGGCATAGACAAGGCCGCTTCTTCGTGTTCCCCTTGTGGGTGGAGCCCTCCGTGGACTCTCGCAGTTGTTACCCTCTGTGGGTTGAAGTCTCCACTAACGTGGACGTACGATAGCACCACCTATGGGAACCTCACCAAAAATCGTCTTGTCAATCTTTGGTTTGATCCTCCTAAACTCTACTCCTTACTTACATGTGCAAAGTCTTTACTTTTTGCTACCACATTTGTTGACTAGCATGTTTAGGATGGACTAGACTTGTTAGAATCGCTAAAATCTGACAACCATTAAGATTGGAAAAAGGCTAGGATTTTAATTTATGCAAGTAGTCTACTCACCCCCCTGTAGACACCCCTTCTATTGATCCAACACATCTTCATCATCCTGACGGAGGCCCTGACGAGGAGGGAGTAGTTCACCCTCGGGGCCGAGGGTATGTATGAGTAGCTATGTGTTCAATATCTCTCTCTCTCTCATGTTCTTGAGATGGCACGATCTTTATGTATCACGGGCCTTGCTAATCTAGTTGGATCATATGATGTTATTACCTTGCTACCTTGTTGTCGTTAATTGAATCTTTCCCTTTAAGATCTCATTATGTTGGATTGAATATTTTGGTTTGTGAACACTTGATGTGTGTCTTGCATGTGGATACCCATAGTGACATTAGGGTATTCAAGTGATTCACTCGATATATGTTATGGCATCAACTTGCGGATTTCTGTGAACTTGGGGATCTATGCATAGGGGTTAATTGCACGTTTTCATACTATGTTCTCCGATAGACATCTTGGGGTGCTCCTTGAAGTTCTTTGTGTTGGATTGAATATGATACATCTGAATTTTTTTGATGTATTCCGCATAATTTGCCCACGGATACTTGAGGTGACATTGGAGTATCTAGGTGACATTACGGTTGATTGATATGTATCATGGGTGTTATTCTAGTACAAACTCTAGGGTTATTTGCGACACTTATAGGAATAGCTCAAAAGATTGATCAAAAAGAATAACTTTGAGGTGGTTCTACTATGTACACCAATTTCATCTTATTGTTCTCCGCTAGATAGGAACTTTGGAGTGATTCTTCGTTGCACATTCAGGGACGATCATATGATTCTATTATGTTACCATTGTTGAGAGATTGCACTAGTGAAAGTATGAACCCTAGGCCTTATTACCAAGAATTTATACAACATTTTGCTCGTTGTTTTACACTCTCTACCTTGTTGTTTTTTATATTTTCATATTCCAAAAACCTATATCTACTATCCATACTACACTTGTATCACCATCTCTTGACCGAACTAGTGCACCTAGATAGTTTGCCATTGTATTGGGTGTGTTGGGGACACAAAAGATTTCTTGTATTTGATTGTAGGGTCATTTGAGAGACCATCTTCATCCTACACCTCCCATGGATTGACAAACCTTAGGTCATCCACTTGAGGGAAAATTGTAACTATCCTACAAAACTCTGCGCTTGGAGGCCCAATATAGTCTACAAGAATAAAGTTTTGTAGTAGACATCAGTAGTGGATACCATCAAATTCGTATGAAATTGGGAGATGAATGGAAAGGACCATTTAAAACTAAGTTTGGATCATATGAGTGGTTAGTCATGCCTTTTGGGTTAACTAATGCACCTAGTACTTTCATGAGATTAATGAATGAGGTTTTACGTGCTTTCATTAGACGATTTCTGGTAGTATATTTTGATGATATACTTACTTATAGTAGATCCTTGGGGGAACACTTGGAACACTTACGTGATGTTTTTATTGCTCTATGTGATGCACGTTTGTTTGGTAACCTTGGGAAGTGCACATTTTGCACCGACCGCATATCTTTTCTTGGCTATGTTGTTACTCCATAGGGAACTGAAGTTGATAAAGACAATATTGAAGCTATTGAGAGTTGATTGCGGCCCAAAACGGTCACACAAGTGAGGAGTTTTGTTGGCCTCGATGGTTTTTGTAGGCATTTTGTGAGATATTTCAGCACCATTACTACACCTCTCAATGAACTTACAAAGAAGGATGTGCCATTTGCTTGGGGTACCGCACAGGAAGAACCCTTCATGGTATTGAAAGATAAGTTAACACATGCTCCTTTACTCCAACTTCCTGATTTTAATAAGACTTTTTAGCTTCAATGTGATGCCAGTGGAATTGGATTAGGAGGTGCGTTATTACAAGATGGTAAACCTAGTGCATACTTTTTTGAAAATTGAGTGGGCCTAGTATGAATTATTCTACTTACGATAAAGAATTATATGCTCTTGTTCGGACTTTGGACACATGGCAACATTATTTATGGCCCAAAGAATTTGTTATACATTCTCATCATGAATCTTTGAAACATATTAAATGTCAAGCAAAACTGAACCGTAGACATGCTAAATGGGTTGAATTCATTGACACTTTTCCTTAAATCATTAAACACAAGAAGGGAAAATAATATGTTATTGCTGATGCATCGTCTCGTCGCTATACTATGCTTTTACAATTTGACTTTAAGATATTTGGTTTGTACACCATCAAAGATCAATATGTGCATGATGTTGAATTTAAAGTTGTGTTACAGAATTATAAAGAAGGGAGAACATGGAACAAGTTCGTCATTAATGATGGATTTGTGTTCCGTGCTAACAAGCTATGCATTCTAGCTAGCTTCGTTCGTCTTTTTTGTTACAAGAGGCGCATGGAGGAGGATTAATGGGACACTTTGGCATGAAGAATACGAAGAACATACTTGCTACACTTTTCTTTTGGCCAAAGATGAGATGGGATGTTGAGAATTTTGTTGGTCGTTGCACGACATGTCAAAAAGCTAAGTCATGACTCAATCCTCATGGTTTATATATGCCTTTGCATGTACCTAGTGTTCCTTGGGAAGATATATGTATGGACTTTGTTTTTGGGGAGGGATATCATATTTGTTGTCGTGGATAGGTTTTCAAAAATGGCACTACATGTCAAAACTGGGGAGGGATACCATGTCATAAAAGTGATGATGCTGCTAATGCTTTTGATTGTTCGTTCGTGAAATTATTCGCTTGCATGGTGTGCCAAATACAATTGTTTCAGATCGTGACGCTAAATTGCTTAGACACTTTTGGAGATGTTTATGGGCTAAGTTGGTGACTAAACTGCTTTCACTACTACATGTCATTCCCAAACTCATGGACAAACTGAAGTAGTTAATAGATCTTTGTATACTATGCTTAGGACTATTTTGAAGAATAACTTGGAAATGTGGGAAGAATGCTTGCCTCATATTGAATTTTCTTATAATCCTTCATTGTATTCTACTACTAAGATGTGCCCTTTTCAAATTGTGTATGGTTTTCTACCTGGTTGTGACGCCCTCGATTTAATCGTACGCTAATCATACACGCAAATGTGTACGATCAAACTCAAGGACTCAGGGGAAGATATCACAACACAACTTTAGACACAAAATATAAACAATACAAGCTTCATATTACAAGCCAGGGGCCTCGGGGGCTAGAATACAGAATCTCGATAAGCACACAAGTGAGCGGAAGCAACAAATATCTGAGTACATACATTAAACATGAGGTGCCCTAGAGAAGGCTAGCACAAAAGATACAACAATCAAATGAGGCGAGTCCTCCTTCCTAGGAGCCTCCTAACTACTCCTGGTCTTTAGCAGACTCCACGCAGTAGTAGGCACCGTTGGGTTAGCGGTCGTCGTCGGTGGGATACTCCATCTCCTGGGCTCCATCAACTGGTCGCAGCAACGGATCAAGGGACAAAGGGGGAGCAAAGCAACGGTGAGTACTCATCCAAAGTACTCGCAAGACTGACATCACAACTATGCTAAGTATGCATCAGTTTCAAAGGAAGGGGGTTTATATGCGGACTAACTGCACCAATGCAAGAAAGAGAGGGAAAGCCTAGTCCTATCGAAGACTAGCATCTTCAGGGGTCTTGCAGCAATAGACGAGAGTAGAAGAGGTAACACAATTAAAAGTCATATTGTTGTAGCAACATTAGTATGAGATCACGCCCAGAGTACCTCCCTCGACTCCCTGCGAGGAAGCAATCCCGGGGCAACTAATTCCAGTTAACTAACATTTGTAGTTGTATAAAATCAGGGCACAACTCCAAGTCGTCCTGTAACCATGGACACGGCTATTCGAATAGTTAATTTTCATCCCTGCAGGGGTGCACCAAGTTTCTCGTCATGCTCGATAACACTCTGGTCGGACACACTCTTATGGGTCATGCCCAGCCTCGGGATATCGACACGTCGCAGCCCCACCTAAGCTGAACAGAGAGGTCAGCCCGCCGGTCTAAATCCTAAGCACAAAGGGGTCATGGGCCCACTTGCCCTCTGTGCTCTTGCATGATCCAAGGGTGGCCGATGTCAGTCCTAGCACCCCTTAATACAAGCGCGATGCATCTCGGGACCACTCGGGCGTGCGCTGCTCCATTGTCTGCGTCTGAAAAGCTTCGGCTGATACCACGACGACGAGTACCCATAACTTCTCCCGCGTAGCCGGTTAGTGCAAAAAGGTTTCCGACCAACCCAAATCAAATACCCAAATCCATTAACATTTTAATTAACTCATCGACACATCCACGAGAGAATCCACCCGCCTAACATTATCCATTAAAGTTCCCAGTAACAAGGTCAAGAAACTGTGTGGTTGTAACATCAGGGAGAATCCGAGGTATCACCCTCGTTGGATTCCGATCGATGCAATCGTAAAGATGGACTTAGAGGAATCACCCTCAAAGGTCTCACACTTGAAGGGTTGCACGACAGACAGAGTCATCGTCGGGAGTGGTGACGCACTACAGACATATCATCATGAGTACTTCGCGTGGTGTCACCCTTGGTACCTGATAGTAGCTCTGCAGCATCGTACAATTAAGGGGGGTGTGAGTCATGTGTTGGGTCTTGGCTTGTCGATCAGGGATTGAGACTTGACAATAAAGCGGGGCAACTGGACTAAGGGGTCAGAGGGGATGACTGCTCCACCTATACTAAAGAGTTTAAAGTGCGATAGTGAAAGTAGCAGTTCATCAAAAACAGGTTATGCATCAGATATAGGAGCTAACTACAACAGTAGCAAAATTCTAATGCAAGCATGAGGGAGAAAGAAATGGGCGATATAGGAATGATCAAGGGGGGTTTGCTTGCCTTGTTGCTCTGGAGCAAAGGCTGGCCGCCAGGTGGGTAGATGTATGATACGTGTCCGTCGTATCTACTTTTCTGAACTCTTTTGCCCTTGTTTTGGACTCTAATTTGCATGATTTGAATGGAACTAACCCGGACTAACGCTGTTTTTAGCAGAATTGCCATGGTGTTGTTTTTCTGCAGAAATAAAAGTTCTCGGAATGACCTGGAAATTTACGGAGAATTTTTCTGGAATTAAAGAAAAATACATGCGCAAAGATCCACCGGAGGGAGTGTGCCAGTGGGCCACAAGCCCCTGCGTCGCGGCCACCCCACCAGGCCGCGCCGTGGTAGCTTGTGGGGCCCACGTGGCACCACCGCCCCAAACTTAGCTCTATTTATTCCATCTCGCCCGGACAAAAATGAGAGAGAAGGATTCATCGCGTTTTACGATACGGAGGCGCCGCCACCTCCTGTTCTTCATTTGGAGGGCAGATCTGGAGTCCGTTCGGGGCTCCGGAGAGGGGAAATCGTCGCCATCGTCATCATCAACCTTCCTCCATCGACAATTCCATGATGCTCTTCACCGTTCGTGAGTAATCTCATCGTAGGCTTGCTGGACGGTGATGAGTTGGATGAGATCTATCATGTAATCAAGTTAGTTTTGACGGGGATTGATCCCTAGTATCCACTATGTTCTAGATTGATGTTGCTACTACTTGGCTATGCTTAATGCTTGTCACTAGGGCCCGAGTGCCATCATTTCAGATCTGAACCTATTATGTTGTCGCCAATATAAGTGTGTTTTAGATCCTATCTTGCAAGTTGTAGTCACCTACTATGTGTTATGACCCGGCAACCCCGGAGTGACGATAGCCGGAACCACTCCCGGAGATGACCATAGTATGAGGAGTTCATGTATTCACCAAGTGTTAATGCGTTGGTCCAGTTCTTTATTAAAAGGAGAACCTTAATATCCCGTAGTTTCCATTAGGACCCCGCTGCCACGGGAGGGATGGACAATAGATGTCATGCAAGTTCTTTTCCCTAAGCACGTATGACTACATACGAAATACGTGCCTACATTAGATTGACGAACGGGAGCTTCTTACATATCTCTCCATGTTATAGCTGTTACATGATGAATCACAGTTGGCATACTCATCCATCACCGATCCACTGCCTACGAGTCTTTTACTACTGGTCCTTGCTACATTACTTTGCTGCTACTGTTGTCACTGCTGCTACTGTTACTCTGGTGTTACTACTGTTGTTACTTTGCTGCTACTTGTTGCAAGACTTTTCTGGAGCCATTGCCTGGGAAGAATAGTTCCCCGTCCACGTGCTATTTACTGGCGCCATTGATACAACAAGTTAGGAATAGTCTGCCGTCAACAGATCTTTTTCTAACACCGTTGCTATCATACTACTTTGCTACTGATACTTTGCTTGCAGACACTAATCTTTCTAGTGAGGTTGAAATTGACAAACTCAGCTGCTAATACTTGAGAATATTCTTTTTCTTCCCTTTGTGTCGAATCAACAAATTTGGGTTGAATACTCTACCCTCGAAAACTGTTGCGATCCCCTACACTTGTGGGTTATCAAGACTATTTTCTGGCGCCGTTGCCGGGGAAGCACAACTATATTCTCTGTGTCACTTGGGATTGACGTCAGCTGGTCACTATTAGGAATCCAAAAGATACAAGAACTAAAATCTTGCCTTCCACTACGAGGAGAGTTAAGGAACTCCATCTAGCTCTGCACTTGATTCACCTTCAATTTTGAGTAAGTTTGCGACATCGCCTCCTGCTAGAAATCTTGATATGTCGCCTGTGCTTGATGATGCTACTTCTGTTGCCCATGATGCTATGCTTGATACTATGCCTGATGATGATATGCCTGATACTGCTTTGCCACTAGGTGCATTCCTTGATGCACAAATTGCTAGAGTTGCTGCTAGACGTGATGATACTTCTGAAACTGCTGATACTATTGAAGTAGAACCTGCTACTATGCCTGAATTTCTTGTTATGCCTGAACGCTATGTTATGGAGGGAGAGATAGCTGAGGATTTTCTTGCGTGTAAGGATAGCTATGATGTTGAGAAATTACTATGCAAGTGGAAAGAAAAATCTCTGAACGCTAGGATGAAATACGACCTGAAGTTTGCTACTTCGCCTATCTTTGTGACCGATAAGGATTCTGAATTCTCTGTCGACCCTGAGTTAATCACTCTAGTCGAATCTAATCCTTTTCACGGTTATGAGTCTGAAACGGTTGTAGCCCATCTTACCAAACTTCACGATATAGCCACCCTATTCACTAGTGAGGAAAAGATCCGCCACTACTATATCGTCGAGCTATTTCCTTCCTTGCTAAAGGATGATGCTAAGACCTGGTTCACTTCTCTTGCTCCTGGTTGTGTGCGTAGCCCCCAGGATATGGTCTACTACTTCTCTGAAAAATATTTCCATGCCCATAAGAAGAAAGCTGCCTTGCAGGAAATATACAACTTTGCTCAAGCTGAGGAAGAGAGTCTCCCACAAGCTTGGAGGAGGCTCGTCCAGCTACTGGATGCTTTGCCTGATCACCCTCTTGAGAAGAATGAAATACTTGATATCTTCTATTATAGACTTACCGATGCTTCCAAAGACCGCGTATATAGTTGTGTCGCTTGTGTTTTTAGGGAACGAACTGTAGAACAAGCTGAGATCCTACTGAATAACATCTTGTGCAATGAGAATGCTTGCACTATTCCCGAACCACCTCCTAAGCCAACTCCGAAGAAAAGAGGTATTCTATTCCCCAGTCCTGAAGATATGCAAGAAGCAAAGAAATCTATGTGAGAGAAAGGCATTAAATCTGAAGATGTCAAAAATCTACCACCTATTGTAGAGATCCATGGTCCAGATAACCCGATACAGGTAGTAGAAATAAATTCTCTGCGTAGGTTTGATGAGAGTGATATTCCTTTTGATAAACCTACTAGCTTATGCATGGATGAATTTGATAACTTCGTTGCCAAACAACAGAGTTTCAATGATTATGTTAGCAGACAATTGGAACAGAAGGCTCGTATGCTTAGTCATTTAAGTGCTTGTGTGGACAGAAATGTCAATGATCTTAAGCTCCTGAGTAAACATGCCTCTATTGATACTACTCAGGTAGAACAAGTACTTCAAGCTCAGAATGACTTGCTCAATAAGTTGAATGACAATTCCGTTAGAGTCGTCATTAGAGGCAGTAGAATGACCCAGGAACCTTTGTATCCTGAGGGTCATCCGAAGAGAATTGAACAAGATTCTCAAGGAGTTAGCACTGATGCATCTAGTCATCTTAAAAAGAAGAAGAAAGATGATAGGAACTCGCATGCTAGCAACCCTGTTGCTGCTACACCTGAGAGACCAAACGATGCCTCTGTCTGATGCTGAGACACAATCTGGTGATGAACATGAGCCTAACGATAATATCAATAGTGATGTTCATAATGATGCTCAACCTAGCAATGATAAGGATGTGGAGATTGAATCTATTGATCTTGATAACCCACAACCTAAGACTAAGAGATACGATAAGAATAACTTCACTGCTAGGAAGTATGGTAAAGAAAGGGAACCATGGGTTCAGAAACCCATGACCTTTCCTCCCAAACCATCCAAGAAAAAGGATGATGAGGATTTTGAGCAATTCGTTGAAATGATCAGACCTGTCTTTCTGCAAATGTGTTTGACAGATATGCTCAAAATGTCTCCGTATGCTAAGTACATGAAAGATATTGTGACTAATAAGAGGAGGATACCTGAGGTTGAGATTTCCACCATGCTTGCTAACTATACCTTCAAGGGTGGAACTTCTAAGAAACTAGGTGATCCTGGTGTGCCCACTATACCTTGCTCCATTAAAGGTAACTACGTTAGAACTGCTTTATGCGACCTTGGAGTCGGTGTTAGTGTTATGCCTCTTTCTCTTTATCATAGACTTGAACTGGATAAGTTGACACCCATTGAAATTTCTCTGCAAATGGCCGACAAATCAACTGCTTTCCCTATCGGCATTTGCGAGGATGTGCCTGTTGTGGTTGCCAATGTCACTATCTTAACAGACTTTGTTATCTTGGATATTCCTGAGGACGATGCCATGGCGGTCATCCTCAGAAGACCCTTTTTAAACACTGCAGGGGCTATTATAGATTACAACAAAGGCAATGTCACTTTCCATGTCAACGGTAATGAGCATACAGTGCACTTTCCGAAGAAACAATATCGAGTACATTGCATCAATGCTACCGAAAAAACTTCATCGATTCTTATTGGGAGCTTTGAATGCCCTATTCCTCGTGTCAAGATGAAGTATGATTTGCTTGTTGGGGAGATACACATCCCCATCGAGGTGACCTAGTGACTATTCGAGAATTCTCCGTTCTCTTTTTGCGATTCGAAAAGGTTTGTCAAAGAGGCTTGATCAACCTCATTGACGGATTTCTTTCGATGACCATGATATGGATGAATCGAGTCACAAACCTCTGTTCCAAGTTTTCACCTTCTGTTGCTTAGAAGAAAAATGATAGATTTAGTTTAGTTTTCCCTATTTTCTGTTTTAGCATCCGGTAGAATCAAGTATGATTTTTCTAGAATTTTTGAAAAATTCTGAGACAAAGAGCTTGTCTAGGGGCCACACCAGTGGGCCACAAGCCATTGGGGCGCGGGCACCCCCCTAGCCGCGCCACCCAGGCTTGTGGGGCCACGTGCACTCCCTCCACTCATTCTTGCTCTCATCTAGTTCTCCTACCTCCAAAAAAAATCGCTTCGCAGCTCAAACCCGTGTTCTTGCTCCTCTTGCTGGGATTTTCGATCTCTTTGCTCAAATCACCATTCTCTGAACTGTTTTGGGGAAATTACTCCTTGGTAAGTGACTCCTCCATTGGTCCAATTATTTTTTGCTCTAGTGCCTTATACTTCGCGTATTTTTGCTACCTTGGTGACCATGTTCTTGAGCTTTGCATGCTGATTTTAGCTGGTCCCAAGTAGTTTTGGTGCGTAATATTGCCTCTAGGCGCTTGTGGGAGTAGTTGCTACGAGTTTCGTTGACCCTTGTTCACCTTTCCTTAGAATCACTGAAAATTTCAGAAAAGGAAGATGTTCAGGAGAAACTTTCATGGTGGTTCCTCAAGCAAGAGAGGTCCCCGTCTTGCGATTCGGGAGCCTGATACTTACCAACCAAGGGACGCGCACGTACAACCATGTGAATGGCCTTCTGATGAATTTATGATTGAGACAGGTTTCAAAGATGAGTTTGATGCACTTGTTCACAATGTCGGACTCGAAGAATTCATCTCCCATAAATGTGAACAGTATGTTGCTCTCATTGCCTCTTTTGTTCGTAGATTCAATTTTTCAGCTGGCCGTGAGACATCGGTACTGTTTGATCTCTATGATAAATCGTATACCATGGATTTAGAGGATTTCAATAGAATTTGCAAATTACCTATTTCGGGTAGCCTCAATGATCCTCCTAAATCTCCGGTTAGAGATTTTTGCTCTAGTATTACTGTTGGAGAAACTAGATACATTACGCAAGCTACCATGGGGAGTATTCATTTTCCTACCTTGCATTACTTTGCCCTCTTCATAGGCAGATGCATTAATGGCAAGATTGAGCATTGTCACCTCTGCGCACCCGACCTTAGTATCTTTAAGTGCGCAGTGACGGGTGACAAAAGCTTCAACATGGGAGCTATAATAGCAAGGAGGCTGAATAAGAATGCTAATGAAGGGGATTTCTTTGGTGGGATCTATGCCACGCGCATAGCAAATTTTCTTGGAGTACCCATCCGCGAAGGAGATCCTCCGCTCCATACAGCTTTTCCTGATCGCGTCGCTTTGACACGCTACCAGTTCCTTGAGAGGGATGATGAATCCCTCCTATACTGTTTGATATTTAACCGGCAGCGTGTTTTCCATATTACCCTTCTTGCTCCTGCCTTCTTTGACTTCCAGGTAAAATGGAGATATTACATAACCAGAGGAGAGGCAGAGGAGTATGAGAGGGAGGCAAAGGCTGCTCGTCTCCGTGAGGCAGTTATTCAGGCAGTGGCTGCAGCGCTCCCGTATAACCCCTAGTATGATTTTGGGTTTCGTTAGGACCATCGTTGGGAGTAGACCAACTTAGTCCAAAAGCCTAAGCTTGGGGGAGTACGTGTTATCACCGACTTTACATTCTTGCGTATGCTTTCACTTTGTTAGTCGGTGTTCACACTTTGCCACTGTATCATCCATGCTAGTTTATTTTCTTTTTCTTGTTTTCTTTTTGTGTGTCTGTCTAGTTTGAGAAAACCCAAAAAAATTATTTTCTTCTTTTGCTTGTTGGGAGCTTTCCCGTGTAAATAGTTTTCTTTTTCTTTGGGTCAAGGTAGAAGATATTGGTTACAATGTTTAGTGGCTCTCGCATGCATACCTGTTTAGCTTTAAAAGATCCATATTACTTTGTCTTCTTCTTTGTGTTTGCCTACAGATTCCAACTTTAGTCCAATGCACGAGCACTCTTATTATTGTTCACATCATTCGGTCGTGCAAGTGAAAGGCAATAATGACGATATATGATGAAGTGACTGAGCCTGGAAAAGTTGGTATGAACTCGATCTATTTTGTTTTTGTAAATATGACTAGCTCATCATACCTGACTCAGCTTTGTTGTGAGAGAAACATGTTTGCAATGACAACTTAGAGATCATAGTAGCTTATGCCATGCTTACTTAGCTAGGAGCTTATAATGGTTTGTCTTGGATGCCCACATGAATTTTGAGATGATTGTGTTGTGGTATGATAGGATGGTATCCTCCTTTGAATGATTCAAGTGGCTTGACTTGGCGCATGTTCACGCATGTAGTTGAAACAAAATCAAGATAGCCTCTATGATATTCATGTTCATGGTGATTTATGTCCTAGTCATGCTTGCACTCAATGTTACTTAATCTCAATGCATTTTGATGACTGATGTCGCTCTCTAGTTGGTCGCCTCCGAGTCTTTTGCTAGCCTCCACTTGTACTAAGCGGGAATATTGCCTGTGCATCCACTTCCATAAACCCAAAGTTGTGCCATATGAGTCCACCATACCTACCTATATGCGGTATCTACCTTCCGTTCCAAGTAAATTTGCATGTGCCACTCTCCAAATCTTCAAGAAATAATCTGTTTTGCATGCCCGAACCGCTCATGTGGTGACAGGGGGCTATTGGTATCTTCCATGCTAGGCGTGTTATCCTCGATATGTGTTTATTCACTATCATTCACGAGAAAGGGGCCGGTAATTGGAATTCCCAGTTCCATGCTCAAATCGAAAAGATAATTGCAAATAAAACTCCCCCAGGATTGAGGTTGGTATGGATGGTACCCGAGGATTCGGCTGGCCGTCGAGTGTGATTGATTGGTGGTGGGGGAGTCAAACTTTACTTTTCTGTTTGGTAACCGCCAATAGCATGTGTAGCGTGGAAGATGTTGAGAACTCTTAGTCATTGCGTTGACAATGAAAGCATGCCACCCAAAATTATTATCTCTGTTTTAAAAGCTTCAGCTCTGGCACCTCTGCAAATCAATGCTTCCCTCTGCGAAGGGCATGTCTATTTATGTTCCTGTTGAGTCATCCTCCTCTTATAAAAGCACCAATTAGAGAGCACCTCTATCGTTTTTATGCTTTCCTTTTAACTGTGTTGAGTATGACTGTGACTGGATCTTCTTCGCCATGAATTACAATGTTTAGTCAGCCCTTGGTCTTTGAAGGTGCTCTCCATATATGTTTTGCAGTCTCAGAAAGAGCTAGGAAGATACCATCTATTCGTACTACTTCATGATTATTTTGATTGAAGTGTTGACGTTTGAGACTTGTTATTATTTGCTCGCTAGTTGATTATGCCATTGATATGAGTTTACCGTGAGACCTAGATGTCATTTGCTTATGTGGTTTGCTTGTGATCTAGCTGAAATTCTGGTTATGAGTTAGACATAGTTGCAACCACAAGATCGAACAGAGTTCGTCAAAGTTTTTCTTTTGTCTCTTTCAGTTTGTCAACTGAATTGCTTGAGGACAAGCAAGGCTTTAATCTTGGGGGAGTTGATACGTCTCCATCGTATCTACTTTTCTGAACTCTTTTGCCCTTGTTTTGGACTCTAATTTGCATGATTTGAATGGAACTAACCCAGACTAACGCTGTTTTCAGTAGAATTGCCATGGTGTTGTTTTTGTGTAGAAATAAAAGTTCTTAGAATGACCTGAAAATTTACGGAGAATTTTTCTGGATTTAAAGAAAAATACCTGCGCAAAGATCCACCGGAGGGAGTGTGCCAGTGGTCCACAAGCCCCTGGGCCGCGGCCATCCCCCCCAGGCCGCGCCGTGAGGGCTTGTGGGGCCCACGTGGCACCACCGCCCCCAAACTCAGCTCTATTTATTCCGTCTCGCCCGGAAAAAATCAGAGAGAAGGATTCATCGCGTTTTACGATATGGAGGCGCCGCCACCTCCTGTTCTTCATCTGGAGGGCAGATATGGAGTCTATTCGGGTCTCCGGAGAGGGGAAATCGTCGCCATCGTCATCATCAACCTTCCTCCATCGACAATTCCATGATGCTCTTCACCGTTCGTGAGTAATCTCATCGTAGGCTTGTTGGACGGTGATGAGTTGGATGAGATCTATCATGTAATCGAGTTAGTTTTGACGGGGATTGATCCCTAGTATCCACTATGTTCTAGATTGATGTTGCTACTACTTGGCTATGCTTAATGTTTGTCACTAGGGCCCCAGTGCCATGATTTCAGATCTGAACCTATTATTTTGTCGCCAATATATGTGTGTTTTAGATCCTATCTTGCAAGTTGTAGTCTGATTGGCACTCTCTGGCAATGGCTAGACGGGTGCTATTCTCGTTTGCTCAAAAATTAGAAATTGTCTTGCAATTACCCACCAGCGCGTGGGATCAAGGCAGTTTTCGAGGGTAGAGTATTCAACCCAAATTTGTTGATTCACCGGACAGGAAGTGAGAGTATACTCTCAAGTATTAGAAGCTGAATGCGTCAGATTCAACCACACCTGAAAGATTAATATCTGCAAGCAAAGTATCAACAGCAAAGTAACAGCAGTAGTGACAGTAGTGGCAAGTAGCAACAGTAGCAAGTAACAGCAGCAGCAACAGTAGTAACAGCAGCAGAGCAAGACAAGTAACAGCAGCACTGGGACAAACTCGTAGGCAATGGGTCGGTGATTCATTTGGATGATATTCATCATGTGACATTTATAACACGGAGAGATATGTGGCTAGCTCCCGTTCGTCAATGTGATGTAGGCATGCATTCCGTGTGTCGTCATACGTGCTTAGGGAAAAGAACTTGCATGACATCTATTGTCCATCCCTCCCGTGGTAGCGGGGTCCAAAAGGAAACTACGGGATATTAAAGTTCTCCTTTTAAAAAAGAACCGGACAAATGCATTAGCACTTGGTGAACACATGAACTCCTCAAACTATGGTCATCACCGGGAGTGGTTCCGGTTATTGTCACTCCAGGGTTGCCGGATCATAACACATAGTAGGTAACTACAACTTGCAAGATCGGATCTAAAACACACATATATTGGTGACAACATAATAATTTCAGATCTGAAATCATGGCACTCGGGCCCTAGTGACAAGCATTAAGCATGGCAAAGTAGTAGCAACATCAATCTCAGAACATAGTGGATACTAGGGATCAATCCCCGTCAAAACTAACTCGATTACATGATAGATCTCATCCTACTCATCACCGCCCAGCGAGCCTACGAATAGATTACTCACGAACGATGAAGAGCTTCATGGAATTGGAGAGGGAAGAAGGTTGATGATGACGATGGCGACGATTTCCCCTCCCCGGAGCCCAAAACAGACTCCAGATCTGCCCTCCAGATGAAGAATAGGATGTGGCGGCGCCTCCATATCGCAAACGTGACGAAATCTTCTCTCCTGATTTTTTCTGGGACGAAAGTGAATTTATAGAGCTGAGATTGGGGGCGGCAGAGCCACATGGGCCCCACAAGCTTGCAAGCCGCCACCAGGGGGTGGCGGCTACAGGGCTTGTGGCCCACTGGCCCATCCCCTCCGTTGGATCTTTGCGCAGGTATTTTTCATATTTTCCAGAAATATTCTCCGTAAATTTTCTGGACGTTCTGAGAACTTTCATTTCTGCACAAAAACAACACCAAGGCAATTCTGCTGAAAACAGCGTCAGTCCAGGTTAGTTCCATTCAAATCATGCAAATTAGAGTCCAAAATAAGGTCAAAAGAGTTTGGAAAAGTAGATACGATGGAGATGTATGAACTCCCCTAAGATTAAAACCTTGCTTGTCCTCAAGCAATTCAGTTGACAAACTGAGAGAGAAAGAAAAACTTTGACAAACTCTGTTTGATCTTGTCGTTGCAACTATGTCTAACTCATAACCAGAATTTCAGCAAGATCACAAGTTAACCACATAAGCAAGTGACACAAAGGTTTCACGGTAAGCTAATATCAATGGCATAATCAGCTAACGAGCAAATAATAATGAGTTTCAAATACCAACACTTCAATCAAAACAAGCATGAAGCAATATGAATAGGTGGTATCTCACTAGCTCTTTCTGAGACCACAAAACATAAATGCAGAGCACTTTCAAAGATCAAGGGTTGACTAAACATTGTAATTCATAGCAACGAAGATCCAGTCATAGTCATACTCAATATCAATCAAAAGCAAAGCATAAAAAATGACAGAGGTGCTCTCTAATTGGTGCTTATATAAGAAGAGGATGACTCAACAGGAAAATAAATAGACAGGCCCTTCGAAGAGGGAAGCATTGATTTGGAGAGGTGCCAGAGCTCAAGCTTTGAAAACAGAGATAATAATTTTGGGTGGCATGCTTCCATTGTCAACGCAATGACCAAGAGTTCTCAATATCTTCCATGATACACATGCTATAGGCGGTTCCCAAACAGAAAAGTAAAGTTTTAACTCCCCCACCACCAATCAATCACACTCCACGGCTAGCCGAATCCTCGGGTACCGTCCATACTAACATCAATCCGGGGGAGTCTTGTTTTACAGTTATGTTTTTGATTTAAGCATGGAACTGGGCATTCCAATTACCTGCCTCCTTCTCGTGAATGATAGTGAATAAACACATGTTGAGGATAACACTCCTAGCATGGAAGATACCAATAGCCCCCTGTCACCACATGAGCGGTTCGGGCATGCAAAACAGATTATTTCTTGAAGGTTTAGAGAGTGGCACATGCAAATTTACTTGGAATGGCAGGTAGATACCGCAAATAGGTAGGTATGGTGGACTCTCATGGAAAAACTTTTGGGTTTATGGAAGTGGATGCACAAGCAGTATTCCGCTTAGTACAAGTGAAGGCTAGCAAAAGACTGGGAAGCGACCAACTAGAGAGGACAACAGTCATCAAGATGCAATGAGTTTGACTAACATTGAATGCAAGCATGAACAAGATATGAATCTCCATGAACACGAACATCATAGAGGCTACGTTGATTTTGTTTCAACTACATGCATGAGCATGCGCCAAGTCAAGCCACTTGAATCATTCAAAGGAGAATACCATCCTATCATACTACATCATAGTCATCTCAAAATCTATGTTGGCATTCAAGACAAACCATTATAAGCTCTCAGCTAGTTAAGCATGGCATCAGAAACTATGATCTCTAAGTTGTCATTGCAAACATGGTTCTCTCTCAACAAAGCTGAATCTGGGACGACAAGCTAGTCATATTTACAAAAACAAAATAGATAGAGTTCATACCAGCTTTTCCAGTCTTAGTCACTTCATCATATATCATCATTATTGCCTTTCATTTGCACGATCGAACGATGTGAACAATAATAAGTGTGCTCGTGCAATGGACTAAGATGAAATCTCCAGGCAAACACAAAGGAGAAGACAAAGTAATATGGCTCTTTGAAAGCTAAACAAGTATGCATGCAAGAACCACTAAACATTGAAAGCAATATCTTCTACCTTGACCCAAAGAAAAAGAAAACTATTTACACGGGAAAGCTCCCAACAAGCAAAAGAAGAAAGAAAAATCTTTTTGGGTTTTCTCAAAAGGACACAAAACAAGAAACAAAAATAAACTAGCATGGATAATACAGTGGCAAAGTGTAAACACCGGCTAACAAAGTGAAAGCATAAGCATGAATGTAAGGTCGGTGAGAACACGTACTCCCCCAAGCTTAGGCTTTTGGCCTAGCTTGGTCTACTCCCAAGGTGGGAAATAACCAGCTCCGGGATACTCCGGAGCAGACTGTGGATGCCACTGTTGTGTGAGCTCCTCTGGCTCCCACTGATAAACTGGCGTCTGGTACTCGATTGGCGGCTCGGGCACGGGCACCTGTGGTTGGGCCAAGCCCTAATATGCGTAGATGTCCGAGGGCATAATAGTGTACCTGCCTGCATGAAGATCGAACAAAGAAGGAGCAAGCAAAGTAATAGTCTCTCGAGTACCCTGACTAAATACCAGGTTATAAATCATCCGTCTACTAGCATCTCTATCCAGAAAATCATGGTGAACCATGTTGTCATAATCCAGATATTTCTCAGGGAGAAGCATCTCTCCTTCCTCTCCCAGTCTAACGGGTATCTCAAAGTGTCTGGCGAGACGGGTAACATAGATACCTCCATAGACGACACCCTTGGAACGGTTGGTGTTCAACCGTTGGGCTACTATAGCACCTAGGCTATAATTCTTACGTTATAAAGGCCTTCGCACAAAACCACAAGGTCTGGAGAACTAAGTGATCCAGCCTCCCCATGGCCAATCAAACATTTTCCCACAAATAATGAGAAGTACCGAAGCAGAGGAAAATGTATGCTAGAAATTCTAGCGCGAGACACTCCTCTCTCCTCTCCAACAGCAATAGTACCAATGAAATCCTCCAAGTCCCGTGGACGAGGGTCACGGATATCCCCAACATAAGGTAATTTGCATACATTCCAAAAATCATGTAGCGTCATGCACTGGGGGACATCGTATATCATGAACTCAACCATGGCAGGATTCTTCCTCGGATAAAAGTAGAAGCTTCGAACGAAAATATTGGTGAGGAGGAGGGATTGTGAGCACTTATCTTCAACGAACGCAGTAAGACCTGCGTTCTCCACCAAGTAATAAAAGTCTTCATAAAGCCCAGCGGCGCGCAAAAATTCATCACTTGGCCATTCGCATGCTCGAACTTCTGTGACTCGAGGGACTATGTACTTGGGGTGGTTATGGTCATCCTCCTTGGGGTTACGGCTTGAGGAGCCTCTCAAGAACCTCCTCATCTTTTCCTTTTTCTAGCTCTGAAAAATTCTGAAATTTAAAGACTTCAAAAGAAAAGTGAATAAAGATTAACCCAACTTGTAGCAACTACTCCTACTAGTGCCTAGAGACCGTATCATGCGCTAAAACTACTTGGGACCAGCTAAATCAACATTTCTAGCTCAAGAACAGGGTCACCAAGGTAGCAAGAATACGCTAAGGATAAAGCACTAGAGCAAAAACTAATTGGACCAATGGAGGAGTCACTTACAAAGGAGTAATTTCCCCAAACCGGTTCGGAGAATGGTGCTTTGAGCAAGGAGATCGAAAATCACAGCTAAATGAGCAAGAACACGGGTTTGAGCTGCGAAACAATTTTTTTCTAGAGGTGGAAGAAGAGGATGGGAGCTGGAATGAGTGGAGGGGGTCCCTGTGGGCCCCACAAGCTTGCTAGCCGCCACCAGGGGGGCGGCGGCTGCACGGCTTGTGGCCCACTGGTCTAGCCCCCAGGCCAGCTCTCAGGCCCACTATTTTTCAAATATTCCAGAAAAAATCATACTAGATTTTCAGGACCATCGGAGAACTTTTATTTTCGGGATATTTTTCTCTGGGACGCTAAAAAAGAAAACAGGAAAAACTAAGCTAAATCTATCATTTTTCTTCTAAGCAACAGAAAATGAAAGCTCAAAATAGAGGTATGTGACTCTTTGATTCATCCATTTCATGGATATCAAAAGAAATCCGTCAATGGGGTTGATCAAGTCCTCATGACAAAACCTTCTCGAATCGCAAGAGAGAACGGAGAATTTTCGAATAGCCACTAAGTCACCTCAATGGGGATATGTATCTCCCCAACAAGCAAATCATACTTCATCTTGACACGAGGAATAGGGCATTCAAAGATCCCAATAAGAATCGATGAAGTCTTTTCGATAGCATTGATGCAATGTACTTGATATCGTTTCTTCGGAAAGTGCCCTGTGTACTCATTACCGTTGACATGGAAAGTGACATTGCCTTTATTACAATCTATAACAACCCCTGCAGTGTTTGAAAAGGGTCTTCCGAGGATGACAGCCATGGCATCGTCCTCAGGAATATCCAAGATAACAAAGTCTGTTAAGATAGTGGTGTTAGCAACCACAACAGGCACATCCTCGTAAATGCCGATAGGGAAAGCAGTTGATTTGTGGGCCATTTGCAGAGAAATTTCAGTGGGTGTCAACTTATCCAATTCTAGTCTAGGATAAAGAGAGAGTGGCATAACACTAACACTGGCTCCAAGGTCACATAAGGCAGTTCTTACGTAGTTCCCTTTAATGGAGAAAGGTATAGTAGGCACTCCGGGATCACCAAGTTCCTTAGGAGTTCCACCTTTGAAAGTGTAATTGGCAAGCATGGTGGAGATCTCAAGATCTGGTATCTTCCGTTTATTAGTCACGATATCTTTCATGTACTTGGCATACGGAGACATTTTGAGCATATCAGTTAACCGCATCTGCAGAAAGATGGGTCTTATCATCTCAACGAAGCGCTCAAAATCCTCATCATGCTTTTTCTTGGATGGCTTAGGAGGAAAGGGCATAGTTCTTTGAACCCATGGCTCCCTTTCTTTACCATGCTTCCTTGCAGTGAAGTCATTCTTATCGTACTCTTAGGTTGTGGGTTATCAGGATTAACCGTAGGTTCAATCTCCACATACTCATCATTGCTAGGTTGAGCATTATTATGAACATCACTGTCCATATTGTCACCAGGTTCATGTTCATCACTAGATTGTGTTTCTGCATCAGGCGCATAAATATCATTAGGTTCTTCAGGTGTGACAGTATTTGGTGAACTGGCATGTAGGTTTCTATCATCCTTCTTCTTCTCCTTAGGATGACTGGGTGTATCAGCATTAATTCCTTGAGAATCTTGATCAATTCTCTTAGAATGACCTTCAGGATACAAAGGTTCCTGAGTCATTTTGCCTCCTCTAGTAATGACTCTGACAGAGTTGTCATTTAATTCATTGATCAAGTCATTATGAGCTTTAAGTACTTGTTCTACCTGAGTAGTAATCATAGAGGCATGTTTACTCAGAAGCTTCAGATCATTGACATTTCTATCTACACAAGCACTTAAATGTCTAAGCATACGAGTACTTTGTTCCAAGTGTCTGCTAACATAATCATTGAAACTCTGTTGTTTGGCAACAAAGTTGTCAAATTCATCAAAGCATAGGCTAGCAGGTTTGTCAAAAGGAATATCACTCTCCTCAAACCTATGTAGAGAATTCACTTCTACTACTTGTATCGGGTTATCGAGACCATGGATCTCTTCGATAGGTGGTAGATTTTTGACATCTTCAGATCTAATGCCTTTCTCTTGCATAGATTTCTTGGCTTCTTGCATATCTTCGGGACTGAGGAATAGAATACGTCTTTTCTTTGGAGTTGGCTTAGGAGGTGGTTCGGGAATAGTCCAAGCATTATCGTTGATCAAGATGTTATTCAGTAGGGTCTCAGCTTGTTCTGCAGTTCGTTCCCTAAAAACACAACCGGCACAACTATCTAGGTGGTCTCTAGAGGCATCGGTAAGTCCGTTATAGAAGATATCAAGTATCTCGTTCTTCTTAAGAGGGTGATCAGGCAAAGCATTCTGAAGCTGGACGAGCCTCCCCCAAGCTTGTGGGAGACTCTCTTCTTGGAGTTGAGCAAAGTTGTATATTTCCTGCAAGGTAGCTTGCTTCTTATGGGCAGGTTAATATTTCTCACAGAAGTAATAGACCATATCCTGGGGACTACTCACACATCGAGGAGCAAGAGAAGCGAACCAGGCTTTAGCGTCATCGTTTAGAGAGAAAGGAAGCGGCTTAAGGATATAGTGGTGGCGGATCTTCTCCTCACTAGTGAAAAGGGTGGCTATATCGTGTAGTTTGGTAAGATGGGCTACGACCGTCTCAGACTCATAACCATGGAAAGGATCAGATTTGACTAGAGAGATTATCTCAGGATCTACAGAGAATTCATAATCCTTATCGGTGATAAAGATAGGTGAAGTGGCAAACTTCGGGTCATATTTCATCCTAGCTTTGAGAGATTTTTCCTTCCACTTGAGAAGTAATTTCTCAGCGTCATAGGCATCCTTACACGCAAGTAAATCCTCAGCTATCTCTCCCTCCATGACGTAACCCTCAGGTATATCAGGCAATTCATATCTAGGAGAGCTAGATCTAGCAGGAGCAAAAGCAGGTTCTATTTCAATAGTATCGGTAGTTTCAGAAGCATCACGAGCATTGGCAATAACTCTAGCAATATGAGCATCAAGGAATACCCCTAGTGGCACATCAGGCAAAGTAGTATCTCTAGAAGTATCAAGCATAGCATCATCAGGCATAGCATCTCTAGCAGTATCCGGCAAAGCAGTATTAGGCATAGCATCTCTAACAGTATCAGGCATAGCATCTCTAGCAGTATCAGGCACAGCAGTATCAGGCATAGCATCTCCAGCATCATCAGGCATAGCATCTCTAGCAGTATCAGGCAAAGCAGTATAATAAGCATCATCAAGCACACGCGACATATCAAGATTTCTAGTAGGAGGTGATGTCGCAAACTTACTCATAACTGAAGGTGAATCAAGTGCACACCTAGATGGCAGTTCCTTACCTCCCCTCGTAGTTGAGGGCAAGACTTTGGTTTTTGGATCCTTCAGATTCTTCATAGTGATCAAAAGATATAAATCCCAAGTGACTCAGAGAATATAGGAACCATATCCCCGGCAACGGCGCAAGAAAAATGCTTGATTGGCACTCTCTGGCAATGGCTAGACGGGTGCTATTCTCCTTTGCTCAACAATTAGAAATTGTCTTGCAATTACCCACCAGCGCATGGGATCGAGGCAGTTTTCGAGGGTGGAGTATTCAACCCAAGTTTGTTGATTCGCCGGATAGGAAGTGAGAGTATACTCTCAAGTATTAGCAGTTGAATGTGTCAGATTCAACCACACCTGAAAGATTAATATCTGCAAGCAAAGTATCAACAGCAAAGTAACAGCAGTAGTGACAGCAGTGGCACGTAGCAACAGTAGCAAGTAACAGCAGCAGCAACAGTACTAACAGCAGCACAGCAAGACAAGTAACAGCAGGAGTGGGACAGACTCGTAGGCCATGGGTCGGTGATTCGTTTGGATGATATTCATCATGCGACAGTTATAACACGGAGAGATATGTGGCTAGCTCCCGTTCGTCCATGTGATGTAGGCATGCATTCCATGTGTCGACATACGTGCTTATGGAAAAGAACTTGCATGCCATCTATTGTCCATCCCTCCCGTGGCAGCGGGGTCCAAAACGAAACTACGGGATATTAAGGTTCTCCTTTTAATAAAGAACCGGACCAACGCATTAGCACTTGGTAAACACATGAACTCCTCAAACTATGGTCATCACCGGGAGTGGTTCCGGTTATTGTCACTCCAGGGTTGCCGGATCATAACACATAGTAGGTAACTACAACTTGCAAGATCGGATCTAAAACACACATATATTGGTGACAACATAATAATTTCAGATCTGAAATCATGGCACTCGGGCCCTAGTGACAAGCATTAAGCATGGCAAAGTAGTAGCAACATCAATCTCAGAACATAGTGGATACTAGGGATCAATCCCCGTCAAAACTAACTCGATTACATGATAGATCTCATCCTACTCATCACCGCCCAGCGAGCCTACGAATAGATTACTTATGAACGATGAAGAGCTTCATGGAAGTGGAGAGGGAAGAAGGTTGATGATGACGATGGCGACAATTTCCCCTCTCCGGAGCCCAAAACGGACTCCAGATCTGCCCTCCAGATGAAGAACAGGATGTGGCGGCGCCTCCGTATCGCAAACGCGACGAAATCTTCTCTCCTGATTTTTTCTGGGACGAAAGTAAATTTATAGAGCTGAGATTGGGGGCGGCAGAGCCACGTGGGCCCGACAAGCTTGCTAGCCGCCACCAGGGGGTGGCGGCTACAGGGCTTGTGGCCCACTGGCCCATCCCCTCCGGTGGATCTTTGCGCAGATATTTTTCATATTTTCCAGAAATATTCTCCGTAAATTTTCAGGACGTTCTGAGAACTTTCATTTCTGCACAAAAACAACACCAAGGCAATTCTGCTGAAAACAGCGTTAGTCCAGGTTAGTTCCATTCAAATCATGCAAACTAGAGTCCAAAACAAGGGCAAAAGAGTTTCAAAAAGTAGATACGATGGAGACGTATCATAGTCACCTACTATGTGTTATGACCTAGCAACCCCGGAGTGACAATAGCCGGAACCACTCCCGGAGATGACCATAGTATGAGGAGTTCATGTATTCACCAAGTGTTAATGCGTTGGTCCGGTTCTTTATTAAAAGGAGAACCTTAATATCCCGTAGTTTCCATTAGGACCCCGCTACCACGGAAGGGATGGACAATAGATGTCATGCAAGTTCTTTTCCCTAAGCACGTATGACTACATACAGAATATATGCCTACATTAGATTGACGAACGGGAGCTAGTTATATCTCTCCGTTTTATAGTTGTTGCATGATGAATCACATCTGGCATACTCATCCATCACCGATCCACTGCCTACGAGTCTTTTACTGCTGGTCTTTGCTATGTTACTTTGCTGCTACTGTTGTCACTGTTGCTACTCTTACTCTGATGTCACTACTGTTGTTACTTTGCTGCTACTTGTTGCAAGACTTTTCTGGATCCGTTGCCTGGGAAGAATAGTTCCCTGTCCACGTCCTATTTACTGGCGCCATTGATACAATAAGTTAGGAATAGTCTGCCGTCAACAGATCTTTTTCTGACACCGTTGCTATCATACTACTTTGCTACTGATACTTTGCTTGCAGACACTAATCTTTCAGGTGTGGTTGAAATTGACAAACTCAGCTGCTAATACTTGAGAATATTCTTTCGCTTCCCTTTGTGTCGAATCAACAAATTTGGGTTGAATACTCTACCCTCGAAAACTGTTGCGATCCCCTATACTTGTGGGTTATCAATGTACCCAGGAGCAGCGTCAGTCTCGGGGTCTAGTGGTAAGAAGAGGGGGGAGAAACAATAAATATAGACACAGATGAAACACTATGCATGACATGTCAAAGCAGGGTTAGGCATGAGCTAACATGGTGTTATCCGTCATAGACGGGTCGGAAATATATCTGACGATATTTCCCGGGTCTCTGGCTACTACCGGTCACACGAGAAACGGTGGAAAAGTTCCACATTTGTTATGCTAGGGACGCGTGACACACGAATGGACTGTGTATCCGGGTTCGTCTCGTTTTGCAGATGAACTTTCATGTGCAAAGTAGTTTCATGTGAGCTATAGTTTATTTTATATTATTTTTTAAAGTTTTATTCAATATTTAGGAATTAACATATTTAGATAATTCAATAAATGCAATTATGACAACAGTGAGAGGTCAGCATGACATCATCAGTCAACAGCTGTGTTGATTGATCAAACTGACCAGTGGGTCCCCGTTGTCATAGGCACGATTATTACTAGGGTTTACTAATTATTACTCTGATTAATTGAATGGGATGGGACCCACTTGTCATACTCAGTTTAAGTTAACTATTTATCTATATTAACAGATTACTAATTTATCTATTTACGCTTAATCATATATTAAATAATAAATTCATTAATTAATTGATTCACTAATTAATTATTTAATTAATTAAACTATTTATTAAAAATTATGTTTATATTATTATTTTTATTTCTGCAGGGAGTGTGTGGGGGGCCTCCATGTCAGTGGGAGTGGGGGGTTGGCCCCACATGGCAGTGGCCCACCGGCCACACACACACACATATACAACACACATACACAACACGTATACACACACATATATACCTATGCATACGTACATACAAATTTTTATACATACATACATATTCTGTACATACATGCATTTTCCTTTTCTTTCCTTTTTTTCTTTAACAAAAATCACAAGAGGCAACTCCTCCTCCTCCTCCTAGCTAGCAGGAGGGAAATGGCGTCGGGGCGAGGTGGAGGCCGCCGGAGGCCGTGGTGCAGGGCGTCGGAACGGGACCGGAGCGGGGGAAGGAAGTGGGAGGATCCCGAATGGAGGGCTCACCGGCGTTGATGGGAAGGCCCGATGTAGCCGGAGTTCACGGGGCGGGGCGGAGGAGGCGGCGGTACGGTTCCAGTGGTGGAGGAGCTCCGGCGTGGAGATGGCCGGAGGCGACGGGCTCGGCGCGGGGCTGGCCCTGGTGCGGCGTGCGACGGCGCTAGTGGAGCGAAGGAGGGTCGGCCGGCCGATGGAGAGGTGGCCGGAGGGCGAGGAGGTGTCGGTCGGTAAAGAGGTTCGGCCGATGGAGGGCCGGTGCTGGCCGGCGACATAGGGCGCCAGGGGCGGTGTGGTGGCGCCGAGGGACGAGCGCCGATGAGGGCGGTCGGGGTTGACGCGGAGGGCCCCGACGAGGGGGGGTCGACTGGCGCCGGTGGCCGTCGGAGGCGTGGTCGGTCGAGGTGGCCGATGAGGAGGGCGTTCGCGGCCGGAGATAGAGGAGGTCGGAGGAGGAGGGGGCCGCCGGCGGGCAGGCCACCAGACAAAGGGTGGTGCGCAGGTGGCCGGGGGCGCTGGTTGGGAGGCACTCGAGGGGGGAGTGGGGGAGCCAGGGAGGAGTGGTGGCTTGGGGGTGAGGTGAGCACGAGGGGAGGGAGAGGCTGGCGATGGGGAGGGGGTTTCGGTGGTGGGTGCTCTCGGGAAGAAACGAGGGGAACGAGGGGTGGGGCACGAGCGAGTGAGGGAGCTCGGGGGAGTAGGGCGATGGGAACGAGGGAGCCAGCGAGGGGCTCGGTTCCCTCGCTAGTTCCTGGCGGCGGGGTGGGGAGGAGTGGGGCGCTGGGGTGGTTGGCTAGGGTTAGGAGGGGGGGTTAAATACCCCCCGGTTAATGGGCTGAAATGGGCTAGTTTAGGTGGGCCGGCCCAGGTGGGGTGGGGATTTTTTTTCCCTTTGTGTTTCTTTTATAACAATTTGTGTTGTTTTTATTATACTTTTGTAAAAAATATACTTTGTAAAAATATGGCACAATGCCCATTATTACTAGAGTAGTTTAATACACTACCACAATTGTTCTAGGAGCCTTTTGGAAATTATTTAGAAACCACGTAATTAAAAAAGGGGTATTTAGAAAAACGAATTGGCATCTGTTTTAAATGTTTCGAGGCACGAAACACTTTACAAAATTATGAGTTGCAATTCTATAAAAGCTTAGGGAATATTTGAAACACATCGAGCATTATTGTTTTGTTGTTTGAATAAACATTATTTTGACTTGAACCTAAATTTGAAATTTGCTTTGATTTTTTTATTAAGTGACAATTTATTTTAGATAAACTCGATGATGTGATAGAATTGATGTGTGGTTACTGTAGCTTAATTTACCGGGACGTCACACTGGTGCACCTATTGATATGTTCCCTCTTCCATCTTCAGAGAAGGTTAATTTTGATGATAAACAACGTGCTAAATTGGTATTAAAAATGCATGAGGTAACTAAGGAAAACATTGCGCGTATGAATGCTAAATACAAACTTGCTAGAGATAAGGGTAGAAAATATGTTTTCTTTGCACGTGGAGATCTTGTTTGGTTACATCTACGTAAGGATAGATTTTCCAACTTGCGCAAGTCAAAGATAATGCCACGTGCTGATGGTTCTTTTAAGGTGTTAGAGAAAATAAATGTTAATGCATAGAAACTTGAGCTTCCTGCACAGTTTGGGGTTAGTCCCACTTTTGACATTGCAGATTTGAAGCCTTATTTGGGTGAAGAAGACAAGATTCCATCGAGGAGGACTCCATTTTAACAAGGGGAGGATGAGGAGGACATCAATACCATTGTTACACCCACAACCCCTGTTGTTATACATACTGGACTAATTACTGGAGTTCACACACCCAAATTGAATTACCACGTACTTTCGTTTCTTGGAAATCCTTCTAATGTTCTTGAACATATGATTCTACCTAAATTAGATATTTTTCTTTTACTTAGGGATGAAGGACCTAGCATTGACAAGATGGATGGCCATTGGAGCGAGATCAAGCATGGAAAAGAACGTGTGCACATGGGAAAGAACAAGAACGTGTGCCATTGGAGCGAGTTTCCAATGGTGATTTTCGCACTGTGAAGCCACCATAAGGAGAGCATGAAGGCTTGGACTAAATATACAAGATGCCACTTTATAAATTTCATCCACACACTATTATTGGTGCCGCGTCACCTTATTTTTGGGTCATGCCCATGTAATTTTGAAATACCGCTTTATAGGCTGTTTTTAGAATTCGTATGTGTGGGAAAACGGAGTAAGGGTTTGTTTCGGATCCCTCCTCCAAGGGGTCACTAAATTCCCCTCCATTCCCCCCATATATAGAACCCTTAGGGCGCCATTTAGACTTGGGTTTTGTTTAGATTAACAGTTCGCCATAGCTGCAACTTCGCATTCTTCATTTATGTTCTACGACCAGACCAAGATGTTAGAGAACCCCACTTTCATCAATAAAACTTCCTTCTTATATTCGCAATATCTAGATTGCAATTTTGACTTCTTGCTTTATCATTGTTTGCATGCAGGAAACATACCTTCATGGTCAGGTTGATCGTGCTCCGGTGTGGTCAATAACCTCTCGGAGTTGGTTTAGTGATTGCTGAGGCACGACGTCCTCGCACATTCCTAGTCGGATCATCAAAGTCCACTCCATCAAAAACGATAGCCACTATATCATCGACCGACGGGGCACCTTTGCCTATACCAGACAGTGTCGTGATTTTAGATTTGAACCAATTATATTTCCATGAATATATTTGTGTTATTGATCATATATGCAAGTTGTATGCACCTATTATCATTATGAACCCTAAATCCAAAAGTGACAATAATTGAATTCTTTAAGGGGGTGACTTTAGTTTGAGGATTACATGTATTCAATATGTGTTAATTCTTTGTCCAGTTTCTATATTAAAATAAGTGCCTTAATTACCCTTTTTCCATTAGGACCCCACTATCACGGCAGGGTGGGATAAAAGTTGTTATGACAGTCCTTATCGCAAGCACGTATGACTATACACGGAATACATGCCTACATAAAATTGACAAATTGGAGCTAATTTGCTAACGCTCTAAGTCATGAGTGATGCATACTGAATCTCGTGTGGACACCCCATCGCTACTCATGCCTACACTTTTCTGTTATTGCCTCTATTAAACTCACTACTATTTTGCTTTGCAACAAATGTGCTACTATTTCCGCTATTGCTACCGCTCCTTTATCACTAGTAATACTAATAAATTGATGCAAGAAAATTGATCTCTCTAGGTGTGGTTGACTGGAAACTCAACTACCAAAGCTTATAAATATTCTTTGGCTCCCTAATATGTCACCAACGTATCTATAATTTTTGATTGTTCCATGTTCTTATATTATCATTCTTGGATGTTTTATAATCATTTTATACAATTTTATATCATTTTTGGGACTAACCTATTCACATAGTGCCTAGTGCCAATTGTTGTTTTTTGATTATTTTTTCCTTCGCAGAAAATCCCTATCAAATGAGGTCCAATTGCCATGAAACTTTACGAAGATTTATTTGGACCACAAGGAAACTTGGGAACCAAGAATGAGCAGCAGTCAAAGCTCAGGGGGGAACTACATTTCAGGGCGCGCCAGAGGCCCCGGGCACGGGCTGGTGTCTAGTTGGGCCCTTGGGAAGCTTATCCACCGCCTCTAAGCTCAATAAATACCCCCCAACATTCGGAAAACACTAGAGGAGTCGTAGAAAAATTGTTTCATCCGCCGCAAGTTCCAGAGCCACGAAATCCAATCTAGAGCCCGTTCCGGAGAGGAACACAATCACGGAGGGGTTCACCATCCTCACTGGTGCTCCTCCAATGATGCGTGAGTTGTTCATATCATACCTACGGGTCCGTAGGCAGTAGCTAGATGGATTTCTCTCTTGTTTTGTTTCTCAATACAATGGTCTCCTGGAGATCCATATGATGTAACTCTTTCTTTTGCGATGTGTTTGTTGGGATCCGATGAATTGTGAGTTTATGATCAGATCTATGAAAACATATTCATGCTTGATTATTATAGCCTCGTATTTCTTCTCCGATATTAAGTATTTGTCTGGCCAACTTGATATTTTGTCTTGCAATGGGAATATGTGCTTTATGATGGGTTCCGTCTTGCGGTGCTCAATATCAATGATAGAAAGAGACGTGACACCCATGTATCGTTGCTATCAAGGATAAAACAATGGGATCTATTCCTACATTAATAGATCTTGTCTACATCATGTGATCTTTCTTAAGGCAATACTCCATTTCTCCATGAACTCAATACAGTATATGCATGTTCGATAGAGGTCGACGTGTGGAGTAATAGAAGTAGGTGCACACATAAGTTGGTCTACTTGTCTTGGACGTGATTCCTATATACATGATCATTGTCTTGAATATCGTCATAATTATTTGCTCTTCTATAAATTGCCCAACGGTAATTTGTCTACCCACTGCTTGTTATTTTCTCGAGAGAAGCCACTAGTGAAACCTAGGACCCCCGGGTCTACTTCACATCATCTATTTGCAATCTCTACTTTGTATTTGCATTTGTACTTTATTTTCTCTTTTTTCAGATCTATATTATCGAAAACCCAAAAATACCTTGTTGTGTTCTATTTGCTATCACTCTTATTTGCATCTATCTATCTATCCTTACTTTACCCATGAGGGATTGACAACCCCTCTACGCGTTGGATTGCAAGGATTTGCTATTTGTGTGCATGTCATGCTTACATAGTTTTGTGGATGTTCCTACTGGATTGATATCTTGGTTTCTTAACTGAGCGAATACTTGCCATCGATGTGCTACATCTCCCTTTAAGCTTGGAAGAAGAACCAACGCATGTGCGATGAGTCACACGATTCATGTCGCCGTTGACGGGGAAGATCAAGTCAAGATCTACCGGGTTCCTACATACAAATCTCATCCCCTTGCAATTATATTATTTGCCATTTGCCTCTTGTTTCCCTCTCCTCCCTTCACAAAAAATGCCTTTTATTTGCCATGTTTGCTTTTCCATTTTCTTGTCGGGTCTCTTGTTTGCTCGTGATTTTGCTCGTTGTAATCATGAGTGATTTTGGTATGGCAGTAACAGATGATGACACGACTCCAAAAATTGGACGTACTGGTAATCTGGATGCTAAAACCTTTGTTTTGGGACAAGGGAATGTTATGGGAAAAGAAGCTATCCAAGAATTCTTCAATTGTGTTGGAACTTTGTCTTGTGATAATACTCCTATACTTAAAAGAATGAAAACTTATGCGGAAGCTTTGTGAGCACTAGTTTTGTAACTTGAGAATAGATTTATCCATACTGATCCTACTTTGCAAATATTGTTTTATGAACTACCTGTTATAAAGAATTCTAAAGCTAAGTAGATAACTACCCTTGTTCTTATGGATGAATTTGATCATATAGTACGAGAAGCTTGGGAAATCTTTGATTTTTATGGTATGAACCATGAAAAGCCCATAGTATATGAAATTATCCATAATAGTGATTATGTTTTGAGACATTTTCTCGGTGATAATCAAATCCTTGATGATGTTCTTAAAAATAAATTCCTGTTTTAGATATGATCCAACAAGTTTCAACAATGTTAATCAACAATATTCTTGCATTGATGCCGGTAATAAAAGGGGATACGTAGATGGGCAACTTGAAAATGCTAAAATTTCTATGGATAATGTGTTTCAAGTTATTATTGAGAAATCTCCTGAAAAGAATGCATCTCTGAAAACCAAGGATGACAATACTTAGAATTTATCCTATATGTCTCGCTAGGGGTGTAAAACAATAGCGCTTGTTGGGAGGCAACCCAATGAATAAAATTTATTTTTATTTTTTTCTGTTCTTGAGTGTTTGCACAATTATGCTAATGCTATAATAGTGGTTTTTGTGTTTTATTTAGCATTTGTACCAAGCAAAGCCTTTGGGATCATGAGGGATATTAGTTGCTTTGATCCTGCTATAAAACAGAAACTTTTGGGTCCAGTAGAAAAAATACTAAAAATGACAGAAACATCAAAAGTGAGTGAAGTTTTACACAAGATTAATATAAAAAATCCCTACATTGTACTAATTTTCCAGAATTTTTGGATTTACATAAGTATAAGTAAATTTTGAATCTTTAGAGACTGTTTTGTTTTTTGACAGATTATGTTTTCTTTGCGTTATGTGCTTATTTTAATGATTCTATGGATTTTATCGGGGGGGCATAATACATGGTAAAGTTAGAATACACTAGGTATAATCCAAAAACAAAATTGGAATGTGTTTTGAACAGTACCTATAGTAAAGTTTGGTTTTCTTATACTAACGGATCTCACGAGATTTTGTTGAGTTTTGTGTGATTGAAGTTTTCAAGTTTTAAGTGAGATCACAATGGATGATGGAATAAGGAGTGATAAAATCCTAAGGGGGGTGCCCCATGGCACCCCAACACAATATCTAAGGAGTACTTAGAAGCTAAGATTGGGGATGCCCCGGAAGGTATCCCCCCGGGTGGGAATTCGGTAGAAACCGAAAATTCAGTTTATATTGTTCGGTTTATTTCCAAATTTGGTTTACAAAATCAAAAACCGAAAATAACAACACAAAACAGCTAACCGGAAATCCGGTTCGGTTTTCACTTTTTACCGAACATTTTCTTCATTACTTACAAAGTTGTGCACGAGCGGTACCTACGCACTCCCATCCTCTCATATAACTGGGCACCTTGTTTGCTTGACCTTAGCTAAGCGATGTGGGACTAAATGAAAGAGGTTGCATTGCTCCCCTAGCCATCAGAAACATTGGTTATTGCGGTTGGGCCATGCAAACTTGGTAAAAGGCCTATGCCCGACGCAAGAGGCTCCAGGCCCATCAAGTTGGCCGGCTAGCTCGCACATGAAGCCCTCGTACACGGGTATGCTGTGTGGCCGAACATGCGGTGTGGATGCGAGTGGCTTCGATGTGATGCATGCGCTTAGTATAATGTTCGACTTTGGTTTTCCTTCGGTTATACGGTTTCACACCAAACAGAGTAATTTAATTTCGGTTTTCGTAAGTAAAAACTGAGTTTTAATGTAGCAATAGCAAAAACCAAAATTTTGGTTTTTTCGATTTCGGTTTCGGTTCGGCATTCGGTTTGTCGGTTTTTATGCCCACCCCTAGCATCCCCTCTTTCTTCTAGAAACCATGAGTAATTTTACTTGGAGCTATATTTTTATTCGTCACATATCATAAGTTTTGCTTGGAGCGTCTTGTATCATTTGTGTCTTTGCTTTATTTGCTGGTTAGTTTTTCATAATAAACCTTGCTGGACATACCCAATTGATAGAGCCTAATTATGCTATGATTTGTTAGAATCGCTCTTTATGCTTCACTTAAAAATTTTGAGCCATGGAATTGCTCAAGTACTTCATTTATATCTTTTTGAGCACGGTGGTGCTGTTATTTTGAAGAAATTTACTCTCACGCTTCACTTAAATTGTTTTGAGAGTTGTTGAAATTTTTGAGAAATCCTCTCTTGCTTCACTTATATAACTTTGAGAGTTGAAAATTTTAAAGAAACTTGTGCTCTCGTGCTACACTTATACTTGTTAGAGAGCTTGTTATTTGCATTGGCAATTTGCTTTAGATGAAAATTAGTCGCAAAGTGATGAATGTCTAGGAAAGATATAATAAAAACTTTCATGAAGATCATTGGATATTAAGCTTGATTCTTTACAATAGTTTTGTGCTACGAAGATAGTGATAGTGAGTTATGTTGATGAGTAATTATGCTCTAGTAAGAATATTGGTGTTAAGGTTTGTGATTCCCTATGCATGCACATGAAGTCAATAATTATACTATGAAATTACATCCTACTTGTGTTGCATTATTTGGTGTTAGTTATGTTTAATTTTCACTTATGATGATTTTTGTTCCTTGGTTTGGCGCTTCTCAATCTATTTGCTAGCCTTCACTTGTAGTAAGCGGGAATACTACTTGTGCATCCAAATCCTAAACCCAAAATTGAGCCAAATGTGTCCACGATACCTACCAATATGCGGTATTTCAACGTTGTTCCAAATAAATATGCAAGTGCCAACTCTAACATTCAAAATAAAATTATGTTTTGTGTGCCTCTACCGCTCATGAAGCGGCGAGGGGTGGCCGGTATCTTCCATGTTAAATAGGTTATTCTCAAGATGAGTGTTTATTCACTTGTCATTGCATGAGAGTATGGCGGTAATAGGGATGCCCAGTCCCAAAAAGAAAAAACTTATTTTATGTTGTTAAATAATAAATTCCTTGGAAAGTGTAGGTATGGACGGCACCCGTGGATTCGACTAGCCGTGGAATGTTAAAGAATGGTGGAAAAGGGATAAACTTTATTTTCAGTTTGGGAACCGCCTATAATTAGTTTAGCATGGAGGATATTTGAAATTCTTAGTCGTTCTCATTGACAGGAAAAGCATGCCACCCTCAAAAAATTATCTCTACATTTTTCACCTTGAGCTCCAGCACCTCTACAAATCCCTGTTTCCCTCTGCAAAGGGCCTATCTGTTTACTTGATGCAATTTTTTTTGAATTGGAGTCTCCATCTTCTCTTATAAAGCACCAACTAAGAAACACCATTATCACACTTGAGCATTGGATGTAGTTAATATTTGAGTGTGTTCCATGAATGGATCAATGATAGAGCAGGATGGGCTAGGGATAACATTCTTTAGAGTTGATATTTGAAAGACTTGGGTGCTTGTTGATATGCTTGAGTACTGAAATTTTCATGTCAAACTAGAGACTATTGCATTGCATCATCTATAAGTCCAGATGTCCATGCTCAAAGAATAAGAATATGATGAACATGTGAGGCAACATTCCACATCAAAAAATCTGTTTTTATCATTTACCTACTCGAGGACGAGCATGAATTAAGCTTGGGAATGCTGATACGTCTCCAACATATCTATAATTTTGTATTGGTCTTGTTGTTATATTATCATTCTTGCATGTTATACAATCATTTTATAGCAATTTTATATCATTTTTTGGGACCAACCTATTAACATAGTGCCTAGTGTGAGTTGTTGTTTTTTGCTGTTTTTTTACTTCACAAAAAATCCATATCACATGAGGTCCAATTTCCATGAAACTTTACGAAGATTTTTTTGGACCAAGAGGAAACTAGGGAACCAAGAATGAGTAGCAGCCAAGGCCCACGGGGGCACTAGACATTAGGGTGCGCTTGAGGCCCGTGGCGCACCCTGGTGCCTAGTGGGGCCCACAGGAAGCTTCTCCACCACCTCCGAGCTCTATAAATACCCCCAATAGGCAAAAAAACCTAGAGGAATCGACGAATAATCGTTTCAACCGCCGCAAGTTCTAGAGCCACGCAATCAACACAATCACAGAGGTGTTTACTATCCTCATTGGTGCTCCTCCGATGATGCGTGAGTAGTTCATATCAGACCTATGGGTCCGTAGGCAGTAGCTAGATGGCTTTCTCTCTCGTTCTCTTTCTCAATACAATGGTCTCTTCGAGATCTATATGATGTAACTCTTTCTTTTACGGTGTGTTTGTTGGGATCCGATGAATTGTGAGTTTAGGATCTGATCTATGAGAACATATCAATGCTTGATTATTATAGCCCCGTATTTCTTCTCCGATATTTGGTTTTTGTTTGGCCAACTTGATCTTTTATCTTGCAATGGGCAGAGGTGCTTTGTGATGGGTTCGATCTTGCGGTGCTCAATCTTAGTGAAAAAAGGAGACATGACACACATGTATCTTTTCTATCAAGGATAAAATGATGGGGTCTATTCCTATATGAATTATATGTTTTCTACATCACGTCATCGTTCTTAAGGCATTACTGCGTTTCTCCATGAACTCAATACACTAGATGCATGCGAGATAGTGGTCTATGTCTGGAGTAATGGAAGTAGATGCAGGTAGAAGTCGGTCTACTTATCTTGGACGTGTTGCCTATATACATGATCATTGTCTTGAATATCATCATAATTATTTTCTCTTCTATCAATTGCCCAACAGTAATTTTTCGACCCACCCCTTCCTATTTTCTCGAGAGAAGCCACTAGTGAAACATACGGGCCCCGGGTCTACTTCACATCATCTATTTGCAATCTCTACTTTGTTATTTGCGTTTCTACTCTTTTTGTTCTTTTGTTTTCAGATCTATATTATCAAAAAACCAAAAGTACCTTGATGTGTTCTATTTGCTATCACTCTTTTTTGCATCTATCAATCTATCCTTACTTTACCCGCGAGGGGTTGACAACCCCTCTACGCGTTGGGTTGCGAGGATTTGCTATTTCTGTGCATGTGTTGTTTACATGGTCTTGTGGATCTTGCTACTGGAATAATACTTTGGTTTCTTAACTGAGTGAAATACTTGTCATCGTTATGCTACATCACCCTTAAAGCTTTGAGGGAGAACCAACGCACCTACGAGAAGTCACTCCCCTTTGGTAGAATTAATAAATTTGGCTTGAAATACTTTCCTCGAAGACGTTCGCGATCCCTTTACATGTGGGTCATCAGCAATGCCCAATGTCCTTTTTTAAAAGGTATGCGATATTTACAAACGTATATATAATTGTTTTATTGTTAAATTTCATTACAATATCAATGTTACATACTTTGGCCAATATTTTCTATAATTTTATACTATTTTTCTCAACTAATATATGAATCGAGTGCATAGTTCTACTTATTGTTTTCTTCCTGTTTTTGGTTTCATAAAAAATCCATATTTAGTAAGGTCTAGACACAGTGATTTTTTTAGGGAATATATGTGATTTTTGGAGAAAAAATCAACGCAAGATGGTGCCCGAGGGCCCCACATGCATGGTCGGTGTGCGTGATATGTTTCTGACATATCTATATTTTTTTCTTGTTTCATGCTATTATTTTATCAATACTGTTAAGTTATATACACCATTTTATATGATTTTTGTAATTAACCTATTAACCTAGTGTCATGTGTAGTTGTTGTTTTCTGCTTGTTTTTTATTTTTTAGAAAAATCTGTACCAAACGAAGTCCAAACATAAAGAAACTTTTTGATGACCTTTTTCTGGACCAAAACGGACCCTCTAAGCTTCGGAGGTAGTCCGAACGCTGCACAAGGAGATGACTAGGCACGGGGCATGCCCCCAGGCCTGGGGATAGGCACGCCTTCCTACTACGGCCCCCTATGGCTCCGATTGCCAAGCCCATGCAATCATTACACAATGATGGGCTTGTTGCGGATCGAGGGCATGGCTCGGGATCTACTATGTTGCCCGAACACATTCGCCGTCACCAGACACCATAGATGTAACATCCCAATTTTCCTAATTGGGAATGTTTTACATTGTAGCTAAGCATCTATGCATATTGAGTGAATTAAATTTAGCACGTGAATTTCTTTCGTCTTTTCGATTTGCATTTTCATTTTTCCTCGCACGAGTAATGCCCGGAGAAATACTCTCTTGCACGCAAGAGAGAGAGCGGAGGAAAATGACCCTCCAAAGTGCGGGAAATTTCTGAAATATTGGAGCCACGAAACCCAAAGATTATTTGCAAAAATAATTGCAAAAAGAAATAAAGCAAATTTGGAAATTTCTGAAAAAACATTTTTTAAAAGTTTTTATTTTGCTTTAAAAAATGTTATTCGGGTAGAGGATATTTTCTGATTTTTTTTGGTATATAATACCCTATGTAAATATTTTGATTTATTTCCCTTTTATTAGCCTTTGTTTTCTGTTTCGGAACAAGTTAGAAATAGGAAGGTATTTTTTTTTCTTTAGAACCGCCCCCAAGCGCCATATAAGGCTGGGCCGAAATCCCCTATTACCTGGGATCGAATCCCCTAGTTTCAGGCCGACCGCCTCTTCCTTTCCCTCCTCCCTCTCACTGCCCAGTGGGCCCCCCAACCGAGCCAAGCTCTCCCGCGGCCAGCCTTCTTCTTCCCCTTCCTTACTCCATGCCCGAGACCGAGCTGACCAGGGATTCCTTCCCCGATTTCCTCCCTCCCCTTTCCTTTCCTCACCGCCCTCCTAGCCTATATATAGAGCCCGGCCCCCGGCCGCCCCGTTCCCACCCTCGCCGCCACCCCGCCCCGTCCCCTCGCCGCCCGAGCCCGCCCACCGGAGCAGCAAGCTGCTGCCCACCTTCGGCCCACCCTCCAGGAGCAGCCCCAGCGCCCTCTCCACCCCGCCGCCGCCTCCCCTCGGAGGAGGAGCACCACCGCCGCCACCCCGACCCCTCCAACGCCCCGGAGCCCCCTCCCCCCCTTGCCGGCGACGCCCCTCGCCGGAGCTACCCCAGCCAGCCACGGTAGCCTTCCCCTCTCTGTTATTTTCTATTTTTTTTTGTTAGTATCCCTTAGATCTTTAGGCAAGGGTGTAGATTAGATCCTTTAGTACCCTTTCGGTTTAGTTTAGAAAACCAACGGTTTTCTTTCCACTTATGATTTAACCAGCGAGTTTGTTAAGCCTAGGCCGTTTGCTCAAAACGCTGCAACAAACACCCCTCCCAGCCAACAGTAGCTTGCCACGTGTACCCTCTTTTTTGTACTAGTTAGCTTCATATTTTTCTGTCTAAATTTCAAAAACAGAAAGTTTATGTTTTGTTTTGGCCACAACTTTTGATCCCTAAGTCCAATGACATTGATTCTTTTTCCAGTAGCTCAAAAATTTCCTGTAGTTTTTAAAAACATATAATTTGTCTATGTTTGAAATTTTCAAATATAAGTTAGAGCAGATTTAGTTTAAACCTTGTTTTGCCTATTCCAGGAGTTTAGAAAATTATTTGGAGTTGATTCTTTTTGCTACTGCTTTCTAGTGATAAAATCTTACTGTGGTAGAAGTTTCAAAATTTGTAAAGTATTTTTACTGGTGTTTTCAACAGAAACAAGTTTCTGCCATACCGGCGCGTGATGAATTCTTTTGCTTAGGCTTTAGCAAATCCTTGCATCTGATGTTATTTTTACTTGTGGCTTGATTGAAGTGCTTATGGTGTGCTTTGTGTTTCTATCGGTAGATCATCCGAAGTGCGAAGCGTGTTACTTAGAAGCGCTCGAGCAAGACAACTATCATCAAGGCAAGTCATTTTTGATCATGTTATTTTTCCTATGTTTTCGATGCATGGTAGATCACCTTTCTTTGCCCAATGGCATGCTGCCTAGGTACTTGGAAACTTTACTGTAAGTTGTAGTATCATGTGGTAGGAAACACATCAACCCCGATACTTGGCCCCGGGACGACAATTTCTTAATGCTATGCTTGAGTAGATGGGTTATCGGTTGAGTGTATACGACGAGTGATGCGAGGTTGATATAATAATCAAGACCGGACTAAGACAAGATTTTCAAGACCTCGGACGCGATGCCACTCTGGGTGAAGGACGGTTGATCGGCTCCCTGGAGAACCCAGTGGATGCCCGGGATGCTGGAGAGGCCATGTCATCCTGCGGAAAGCTTCACCCAGGCTTGAAGAGACGGACGGAGACTTCAAGACTCAAGGCTTACCTGCACAGCCACAAGTCATTATGGGCTCTGGCTTGGTTGGACAACACGACGACTCTGGACAGGCGGTGCTAGTAGATGTAGACGAACGGTAGGAATGGATGGGCACCGACAGGGATTCAGAGGGACCCGTTGAAAGACCATGTTTTGATCATCCGGTCTTCAAACACCCTTAAGTGCGAGGACAAACCTAGAGGCGATCAAATCTTGTGGGGAACGTGTGCAAAACTCTGCAAAGTGCCCAACCTAATCCATTAGCCGTGTCCACGGTCATGGACAACTTGAGCCGAAGGCATTGAATTTCCCCTGAACTCTCGACACAACTTAATAATGATGTGGGTGTTAACAACTATTCGGGTACGAGAACTGGTTGGCGGAACCATGTCGTTCACAACAAACAATGTAGTAATATTTTGCTTCCAACCCCTCTTGTTGTAGGATAAAACTGGCTTTATGCAAAACTTAGCCCCATCGGCCAAATATGCATGTAGAGATAGTTGATTATTATTTTTACTCCTCTCTTTGATGACTTGCCGGCATATTCAATATGCTGACCTACATGGCTGCAACGTATCATGTTGCAGAGTACTTTTCCGACCAGGAGTGAGGCTACGATCTACGCTCAGCGACATGCCCTTGGAGTCGGATGGACTCGTCTACGTGATGCTTCCGCTAGTCTTCATTAGATATCTCAAGAGATGGCCTTCAGCCACTTTATTGTAATCCTTTATTGTAATAAAGTACTCTTTATGAGATTTTCAATTAATAAAGTTGTGTGATTGAACTCTTGAATATATACATTATGTACTGTGTGTGTACCAGCATGATCTTGGGATGGTACGGAAACACCAGAGGCTTGACTCGTCTTGAGTCGGGTCGCTACAGAAATGGTATCAGAGCACACGTTGACCTTAGGACGTAACCTCTAGGAATGGAAAAGCCTTAGGAAGAAAACTATTTTCTCTTATGTCTATAAATCTTCTATTTCCTCTTCTGATCATTTCTGACTCCTCTCCGATTTTCCAATGTTTAGATGGCCACCTTCATCCCTGTTAAGTTCACGGAGTTTTGCTAGCCCGACGCCACTATGCCATTCGGAAAGGAGCTGGTGCAGATCACCAAGGATTTGAGGATTGCTCTGCAGACTATCACAGGGAAGCCAACTTCGTCTTACCCGGAGGATTCACGCTACAGGATCGAGGTGCATATTCCCGGAAGGACATTCCAACCGCGCACTGAGCCGATGGATTTCAAGTTCATCGCACCCAACTGGATTCTCGAAAGGGACATGGCGATCCATTGTGCACTCGGACGTATCAAGGAAGAATACAAAGGCTGCCCTATTTCTCCAGACCTATTCACCGTATCCCGGAGAAACGAAGACGGAGAAATCATCTCAAGCAAGACCAAGGACGCTCTCTTGTCTTATGCTCAGACCTTGGAGAAGTACAGCGGGACTCTGGAGCATCACGTGATCAAGGACGCCAGGAAGATCAAGCAACTGTCACTCCACGAGCTTGAACTTGAAGAAGCAGCCCGGGAAGCCCACTATGAGCACGAACTGGAGGCGAAGGACTTTCTGGAGCGGATCGAGAAGCTGAAGACTCGAGTTGCATACCTGGAGGAGGAACTGGACATGGGCGAGAACCTTCATCCCGAAGGAGACGTAACCCCCTTGATCAGCAACGACGAGGACTATGAAGAAAGCTCCACCGAAGGACCCGTCACCATGCTTTTCTGAGGAGGACACTTAGACTAGACCACCAAATTTATTTTATCGTTATACGTTTTAGGCCGATGTTTAGGATTATCGAATTTTGTATCCCCGTGTGAACCTTTGTGATGATATCGAATAAAAGGTGTGGTGTGATACTTGTGTGTTGCATTCATATGGGTAGTGTAATGACTCTTAGAACATTGTTCTATGCTAATCTCACCCCTCCACAAACATCAGATGCCCCCGAGACGCGCCCCTCAGTCCAACTTTCCGCCGGAACTCACCCAGTTGATCCAGCAACAAAACACCATGATGCAGCTGATCATCTAGAACCAGAACAATAACAACAACTGTCACCCACCCCAGGCCGACAATCTCACCCGTTTCATGAGGTTGAACCCTCCAACTTTCTCCAGCAGCATTGAGCCCATTGTGGCAGATGATTGGCTCTGCAAGATGGAGCGTGAATTTATCACTGCTGGTTGTACTGAAGCTGAGAAGGTGCGTTTTGCCGCGCATAAACTTGAAGGCCCTGCAGCTGCTTGGTGGGAGAACTACACCACCACTTACCCCATTGCTGGAGTCACTTGGGAGCAATTCAAGCAAGCCTTCCGCACCGCACATGTCTCAGCTGGTGCAATGAGTTTGAAGAAGCGTGAGTTTCGCAACTTACGCCAGGGAAATCGCTCTGTGGCCCAGTACGTCGATGAATTCAGCATGCTCGCCCGTTATGCACCTGGAGATGTGGCCGATGATGCGGCCAAGCAGGAAAAGTTCTTGGAAGGACTCAATGATGAGCTGAGCATTCAGTTGACTGTAGCCACCTTCAACAACTACCAGGAGTTGGTTGATAAGGCCCTCATCTTGGAGGGGAAACACCAGCAGATGGAGAACCGCAAGCGAAAGTATGGGGTTGGGAAGTTCAACTCCGGCACTCAGCAGAAGCCTCGCTACACCCTGTATCCAGGGAATGCCGGAACTGGATCTGGTAAGTTTGGAGGACACGTTCAGCATAACCACCCGGTGCACAACCATGGAGGCCACAACCATGGAGGAAATGGGAACCACCGCAACAACAGCAACTTCAAGAATGGTGGTTCCCCAGGAGGCATGATGACAGCCGGGATAGGATGCCATGCTTTGAGTCTCAACATCGGGAACCATAATTCTCCCACCGACCTCATCGTATTAGAATCCCAGGGATTGGATGTAATCCTAGGCATGGATTGGTTGGCCAAGTATGAAGGGAATATTGATTGTGCCCTTAAGTCTATTTTGCTCACCACCCCCGAGCAGAAACGGATTAAATACGTGTCTCAGCGCCCGACACGGAGTAAGCGAGTAAACTCTCTCACGGGAGTAGTCCAGGAGGAAGTACCGATTGTACAGGAGTATCCAGATGTATTTCCGGAGGAATTGCCGGGCATGCCACCCGATAGAGAAATTGAGTTCTTGATTGAGCTATTACCCGGAACAGCCCCGATATCCAAGAGACCCTATCGGATGCCCGCAAATGACTTGATAGAAATCAAGAAGCAAATTAAGGAGTTAGTGGACAAAGGGTATATTCGCCCAAGTTCTTCACCTTGGGGAGCCCCAGTGCTCTTGGTTGAAAAGAAGGACAAGTCCTTGAGAATGGTTGTCGATTATCGTGCATTGAATGATGTGACCATCAAGAACAAGTACCCCTTGCCGATGATCAATGATCTGTTTGATCAGTTAGTTGGAGCTCGCGTACTCTCGAAGATCGATCTTCGATCCGGGTATCATCAGTTGAAGATTCGTGAACAGGATATACCCAAGACAGCCTTCACCACTCGGTACGGCTTGTATGAGTACACGGTCATGTCATTTGGACTGACTAATGCTCCGGCATATTTTATGAATCTGATGAACAAGGTATTTATGGAATACTTGGACAAGTTTGTCGTGGTGTTCATCGATGACATACTGATATTCTCCAAGAACGAAGAGGAACACAAGGAACATATGCGTATTGTTCTGGAGAAACTTCGAGAGCATAAGCTATACGCAAAGTTTAGCAAATGTGAGTTTTGGTTGAAGGAAGTCGGATTTCTCGGACACGTCATCTCAGGAGAAGGAATAGCAGTGGACCCTGCCAAGGTCGCAGCAGTCACCGAATGGGTAGCACCCACTTCAGTCAAGGAGATCCGCAGTTTCCTCGGACTTGCCGGATATTACCGGAGGTTCATTGAGAATTTCTCAAAGATTGCCAAGCCCATGACAGAGTTGTTGAAGAAGGAATACAAGTATATTTGGACTGAGGAATGTGAAACCAGTTTTCAAGAGCTGAAGAAACGCCTTGTTACAGCCCCAGTGCTGATATTGTCGAACATTCGGAAGGATTTCCAGGTTTACTGTGACGCTTCTCGTCAAGGACTCGGAAGAGTGCTCATGCAAGAAGGAAAAGTTGTAGCCTATGCATCCAGACAGCTCAGACCTCATGAGTTGAATTATGCCACGCATGACTTGGAACTAGCAGCCGTAGTGCACGCTCTCAAGACCTGGAGACATTTCCTGATCGGAAATAGTTGTGATGTTTACACTGATCACAAGAGCCTGAAGTATATCTTCACACAGAAGGAGTTGAACCTCAGACAGAGGCGATGGCTAGAGTTGATCAAGGACTATGACATGAGATTGCATTATCACCCAGGCAAGGCAAATGTTGTAGCCGATGCGTTGAGCCGCAAGAGTTATGTGAACACACTCACAGCTGGAGGATTACCCCAGGAGTTAGTCGATGACCTCCGAGAGCTCAAATTGGAAATAATTCCAAGAGGATTTGTTGCCACTCTGGAAATTCAGTCTACTTTGACAGAAAAGATCCGCGAAGCACAGAAATCAGACAAGGAGATAGCTGAGATTAAGCAGAAATTGGAAGACGGGAAGGCTAAAGGTTTTCGTGAGGATGAACACAGAACTTTATGGTTTGAGGATCGCATCTATGTGCCCAATGATCCCGAACTCAGGAAGTTGATACTTCAGGAAGCCCATGATTCCCCGTACTCGATACACCCCGGTAACACCAAGATGTACCTGGATTTGAAAGAAAGTTTCTGGTGGACAGGATTGAAGAAAGACATTGCCGAGTTCGTAGCGATATGCGATGTTTGTCAGCGAGCAAAAGCCGAGCATCAGAAGCCAGCAGGTTTGCTCCAACCTCTGCCGATACTCGAATGGAAATGGGAAAAGCTTGGTATGGACTTCATCATAGGATTACCCAGGACCCGTTCTGGCTATGATTCTATTTGGGTTGTGGTCGATCGTTTGACCAAGGTAGCTCACTTCATTCCGGTGAAGACTACTTACACGAGTGCCAAGCTGGCCAAGATATATATGACGAGGATCGTATGTCTGCACGGAGTACCGAAGAGCATTGTGTCAGATAGAGGGACTCAGTTCACATCAAAATTTTGGCACCAACTGCATGAAACCTTGGGAACAAGATTGGAGTTCAGTACAGCTTTTCACCCGCAGACAGATGGACAGACCGAGAGAGTCAATCAAATTCTGGAGCACATGTTGAGAGCTTGCGCACTAGACTATGGGTCTAGTTGGGATGACAATTTACCGTATGCCGAGTTCTCATACAACAAGAGCTACCAGACCAGTCTGAAGATGGCCCCTTTCGAAGCTCTATACAGAAGGAGGTGTAGAACACCGTTGATGTGGGATGGAGTTGGAGACCGACAACTTTTTGGTCCCGACCTTATCCGAGATTCTGAAGAGAAGGTCAAGCTTATTCGTGACCGACTCAAGATAGCTCAGTCCAGGCAGAAGAGTTATGCCGACAGCAAACACAAGGAAGTAACGTACGAAGTGGGAGACCGAGCATATCTTCGGGTGTCTCCACTTCGAGGAATCAAGAGATTCGGTGTGAAAGGAAAATTAGCACCTCGTTTCATTGGCCCCTACAAAATTCTTGAACGTAGAGGCGAAGTTGCATACAAACTGGAACTGCCGGAAGGATTGTCCGGAGTTCATGATGTCTTCCATGTTTCCTAGTTGAAGAAATGCCACGCTGAGATGGCCGATGTTCCGTTGAGAGATACAGTGCCCCTAGAGGCCATACAGCTTGACAGTGATCTGACGTATGAGGAGAAACCTGTTAGGATTCTCGAGACTGCCAACAGAGTTACCCGCAGCAAGATCATCAAGTTCTGCAAGGTGTTGTGGAGCCACCACACCGAGGAAGAAGCCACCTGGGAACGAGAAGAGGATCTTCGTCGAGACCACCCGCACCTATTTTCTAGCCAACCCGAATCTCGAGGGCGAGATTCATCTTAAGGTGGGTAGGTTTGTAACATCCCAATTTTCCTAATTGGGAATCTTTTACATTGTAGCTAAGCATCTATGCATATTGAGTGAATTAAATTTAGCACGTGAATTTCTTTCATCTTTTCGATTTGCATTTTCATTTTTCCTCGCACGAGTAATGCCCGGAGAAATACTCTCTTGCACGCAAGAGAGAGAGCGGAGGAAAATGACCCTCCAAAGTGCAGGAAATTTCTGAAATATTGGAGCCAAGAAACCCAAAGATTATTTGCAAAAATAATTGCAAAAAGAAATAAAGCAAATTTGGAAATTTCTGAAAAAACATTTTTTTAAAGTTTCTATTTTACTTTAAAAAATGTTATTCGGGTAGAGGATATTTTTCTGATTTTTTTGGTATATAATACCCTATGTAAATATTTTGATTTATTTCCCTTTTATTAGCCTTTGTTTTCTGTTCCGGAACAAGTTAGAAATAGGAAGGTATTTTTTTTCTTTAGAACCGCCCCCGAGCGCCATATAAGGCTGGGCCGAAATCCCCTAGTACCTGGGATCGAATCCCCTAGTTTCAGGCCGACCGCCTCTTCCTTTCCCTCCTCCCTCTCACTGCCCAGTGGGCCCCCCAACCGAGCCAAGCTCTCCCGCGGCCAGCCTTCTTCTTCCCCTTCCTTACTCCATGCCCGAGACCGAGCTGACCAGGGATTCCTTCCCCGATTTCCTCCCTCCCCTTTCCTTTCCTCACCGCCCTCCTAGCCTATATATAGAGCCCGGCCCCCGGCCGCCCCGTTCCCACCCTCGCCGCCACCCCGCCCCGTCCCCTCGCCGCCCGAGCCCGCCCGCCGGAGCAGCAAGCTGCTGCCCACCTACGGTCCACCCTCCAGGAGCAGCCCCAGCGCCCTCTCCACCCCGCCGCCGCCTCCCCTCGGAGGAGGAGCACCACCGCCGCCACCCCGACCCCTCCAACGCCCCGGAGCCCCCTCCCCCCCTCGCCGGTGACGCCCCTCGCCGGAGCTACCCCAGCCAGCCACGGTAGCCTTCCCCTCTCTGTTATTTTCTATTTTTTTTGTTAGTAGCCCTTAGATCTTTAGGCAAGGGTGTAGATTAGATCCTTTAGTACCCTTTCGGTTTAGTTTAGAAAACCAACGGTTTTTATTTCCACTTATGATTTAACCAGCGAGTTTGTTAAGCTTAGGCCGTTTTCTCAAAACGCTGCAACAAACACCCCTCCCAGCCAACAGTAGCTTGCCACGTGTACCCTCTTTTTTGTACTAGTTAGCTTCATATTTTTCAGTCGAAATTTCAAAAACAGAAAGTGTCTTTTTTGTTTTGGCCACAACTTTTGATCCCGAAGTCCAATGACATTGATTCTTCTTCCAGTAGCTCACAAATTTCCTGTAGTTTTTAAAAACATATAATTTGTCTATGTTTGAAATTTTCAAATATAAGTTAGAGCAGATTTAGTTTAAACCTTGTTTTGCCTATTCCAGGAGTTTAAAAAATGATTTGTAGTTGATTCTTTTTGCTACTGCTTTCTAGTGATAAAATCTTACTGTGGTAGAAGTTTCAAAATTTGTAAAGTATTTTTACTGGTGTTTTAAACAGAAACAAATTTCTGCCATACCGACGCGTGACGAATTCTTTTGCTTAGGCTTTAGCAAATCCTTGCATGTGATGTTATTTTTACTTGTGGCTTGATTGAAGTGCTTATGGTGTGCTTTGTGTTTGTATCGGTAGATCATCCAGAGTGCGAAGCGTGTTACTTAGAAGCGCTCGAGCAAGACAACTATCATCAAGGCAAGTCATTTTTGATCATGTTATTTTTCCTATGTTTTCGATGCATGGTAGATCACCTTTCTTTGCCCAATTGCATGTTGCCTAGGTACTTGGAAACTTTAGTGTAAGTTGTAGTATCATGTGGTAGGAAACACATCAACCCCGATACTTGGCCCCGGGATGACAATTTCTTAATGCTATGCTTGAGTAGACGGGTTATCGGTTGAGTTTATACCACGAGTGATGCGAGGTTGATATAATAATCAAGACCGGACTAAGACAAGATTTTCAAGACCTCGGACGCAATGCAACTCTGGGTGAAGGACGGTTGATCGGCTCCCTGGAGAACCCAGTGGATGCCCGGGATGCTGGAGAGGCCATGTCATCCTGCGGAAAGCTTCACCCAGGCTCGAAGAGACGGACGGAGACTTCAAGACTCAAGGCTTACCTGCACAGCCACAAGTCATTATGGGCTCTGGCTTGGTTGGACAACGCGGCGACTCTGGACAGGCGGTGTTAGCATATGTAGACGAACGGTAGGAATGGATGGGCACCGACAGGGATTCAGAGGGACCCGTTGAAAGACCATGTTTTGATCATCCGGTCTTCAAACACCCTGATGTGCGAGGAAAAACCCGGAGGCGATCAAATCTTGTGGGGAACGTGTGCAAAACTCTGCAGAGTGCCCAACCTAATTGAATAGCCGTGTCCACGGTCATGGACAACTTGAGCCAAAGGCATTGAATTTCCCCTGAACTCTCGACACAACTTAATAATGATGTGGGTGTTAACAACTATTCGGGTAGGAGAACTGGTTGGCGGAACCATCTCGTTAACAACAAACAATGTAGTAATATTTTGCTTCCAACCCCTCTTGTTGTAGGATAAAACTGACTTTATGCAAAACTTAGCCCCACCGGCCAAATATGCATGTAGAGATAGTTGATTATTATTTTTACTCCTCTCTTTGATGACTTGTCGGCATATTCAATATGCTGACCTACATGGCTGCAACGTATCATGTTGCAGAGTACTTTTCCAACCAGGAGCGAGGCTACGATCTATGCTCAGCGACATGCCCTTGGAGTCAGATGGACTCGTCTACCTGATGCTTCCGCTAGTCTTCGTTAGATATCTCAAGAGATGGCCTTCAGCCACTTTATTGTAATCCTTTATTGTAATAAAGTACTCTTTATGAGATTTTCGATTAATAAAGCTGTGTGATTGAACTCTTGAATATATACATTATGTATTGTGTGTGTACCGGCATGATCTTGGGATGGTACGGAAACACCAGAGGCTTGACTCGTCTTGAGTCGGGTCGCTACAGAAATGGTATCAGAGCACACGCTGACCTTAGGACGTAACCTCTAGGAATGGAAAAGCCTTAGGAAGAAAACTATTTTCTCTTATGTCTATAAATCTTCTATTTCCTCTTCTGATCATTTCTGACTCCTCTCCGATTTTCCAATGTTTAGATGGCCACCTTCATCCGTGTTAAGTTCACGGAGTTTTGCCAGCCCGACGCCACTATGCCATTCGGAAAGGAGCTGGTGCAGATCACCAAGGATTTGAGGATTGCTCTGCAGACTATCACAGGGAAGCCAACTTCGTCTTACCCGGAGGATTCACGCTACAGGATCGAGGTGCATATTCCCGGAAGGACATTCCAGCCGCGCACTGAACCGATGGATTTCAAGTTCATCGCACCCAAATGGATTCTCGGAAGGGACATGGCGATCCATTGTGCACTCGGACGTATCGAGGAAGAATACAAAGGCTGCCCTATTTCTCGAGACCTATTCACCGTATCCCGGAGAAACGAAGATGGAGAAATCATCTCAAGCAAGACCAAGGACGCTCTCTTGTCTTATGCTCAGACCTTGGAGAAGTACAGCGGGACTCTGGAGCATCACGTGATCAAGGACGCCAGGAAGATCAAGCAACTGTCACTCCGCGAGCTTGAACTGGAAGAAGCAGCCTGGGAAGCCCACTATGAGCACGAACTGGAGGCGAAGGACTTTCTGGAGTGGATCGAGAAGCTGAAGACTCGAGTTGCATACCTGGAGGAGGAACTGTACATGGGCGAGAACCTTCATCCCGAAGGAGACGTAGCCCCCTTGATCAGCAACGACGAGGACTATGAAGAAAGCTCCACCGAACGACCCGTCACCATGCTTTTCTGAGGAGGACACTTAGACTAGACCACCAAATTTACTTTATCGTTATACGTTTTAGGCCGATGTTTAGGATTATCGAATTTTGTATCCCCGTGTGAACCTTTGTGATGATATCGAATAAAAGGTGTGGTGTGATACTTGTGTGTTGCATTCATATGGGTAGTGTAATGACTCTTAGAACATTGTTCTATGCTAATCTCACCCCTCCACAAACATCAGATGCCCCCGAGACGCGCCCTTGAGTCCAACTTTCCGCCGGAACTCACCCAGTTGATCCAGCAACAAAACACCCTGATGCAGCTGATCATCCAGAACGAGAACAATAACAACAACCATCACCCACCCCAGGCCGACAATCTCACCCGTTTCTTGAGGTTGAACCCTCCAACTTTCTCCAGCAGCATTGAGCCCATTGTGGCAGATGATTGGCTCCGCAAGATGGAGCGTGAACTTATTACTGCTCGTTGTACTGAAGCTGAGAAGGTGCGTTTTGCCGTGCATCAACTTGAAGGCCCTGCAGCTGCTTGGTGGGAGAACTACCCCATTGCTAGAATCACTTGGGAGCAATTCAAGCAAGCCTTCCGCACCGCACATGTCTCAGCTGGTGCAATGAGTTTGAAGAAGCGTGAGTTTCGCAACTTACGCCAGGGGAATCGCTCTGTGGCCCAGTACGTTGATGAATTCAGCATGCTCGCCCGTTATGCACCTGGAGATGTGGCCGATGATGCGGCCAAGCAGGAAAAGTTCTTGGAAGGACTCAATGATGAGCTGAGCATTCAGTTGATTGTAGCCACCTTCAACAACTACCAGGAGCTGGTTGATAAGGCCCTCATCTAGGAGGGGAAACACCAGCAGATGGAGAACCGCAAGCGAAAGTATGGGGTTGGGAAGTTCAACTCCGGCACTCAGCAGAAGCCTCGCTACACCCCATATTCAGGGAATGCCGGAACTGGATCTGGTAAGTTTAGAGGACACGTTCAGCATAACCACCCGGTGCACAACCATGGAGGCCACAACCATGGAGGAAATGGGAACCACCGCAACAACAGCAACTTCAAGAATGGCGGTACTGGCACTCAGCAACATTCAGCTCCAGCTCAGAAGGATCTGACTCACATCACTTGCTTCAAGTGTCAGAAGATGCGACACTATGCCACTGAATGTCCCGAGAACAAGCAAGGAAATGGAAACGGCAACGGCAACTCTGCAGCAAAGAAGCCAAATCCTTTTCCTCGAGCTCAGGTGAACCACATTGATGTTGAAGAGGTCTATGATCACCCCGATACTGTGGTTGGTAAGTTTTTGCTAAATTCACGTCCAGTATTGGTACTTTTTGATTCTGGTGCAACACATTCATTCATATCAAGGGTAGTTGTGGAAAAGTATAGTTTGCCAACTAGAACCCTCAGCCAACCTATTAAGGTCAGTTCCCCAAGAGGCATGATGACAGCCGGGATAGGATGCCATGCTTTGAGTCTCAACATCGGGAACCATAATTTTCCCACCGACCTCATCGTATTAGAATCCCAGGGATTGGATGTAATCCTAGGCATGGATTGGTTGGCCAAGTATGAAGGGAATATTGATTGTGCCCTTAAGTCTATTTTGCTCACCACCCCCGAGCAGAAACGGATTAAGTACGTGTCTCAGCGCCCGACACGGAGTAAGCGAGTAAACTCTCTCACGGGAGTAGTCCAGGAGGAAGTATCGATTGTACAGGAGTATCCAGATGTATTTCCGGAGGAATTGCCGGGCATGCCACCCGATAGAGAAATTGAGTTCTTGATTGAGCTATTACCCGGAACAGCCCCGATATCCAAGAGACCCTATCGGATGCCCGCAAATGACTTGATAGAAATCAAGAAGCAAATTAAGGAGTTATTGGACAAAGGGTATATTCGCCCAAGTTCTTCACCTTGGGGAGCCCCAGTGCTCTTGGTTGAAAAGAAGGACAGGTCCTTGAGAATGGTTGTCGATTATCGTGCATTGAATGATGTAACCATCAAGAACAAGTACCCCTTGCCGATGATCAATGATCTGTTTGATCAGTTAGTTGGAGCTTGCGTATTCTCAAAGATCGATCTTCGATCCGGGTATCATCAGTTGACGATTCGTGAACAGGATATACCCAAGACAGCCTTCACCACTCGGTACGGCTTGTATGAGTACACGGTCATGTCATTTCGACTGACTAATGCTCCGGCATATTTTATGAATCTGATGAACAAGGTATTTATGGAATACTTGGACAAGTTTGTCGTGGTGTTCATCGATGACATACTGATATTCTCCAAGAACGAAGAGGAACACAAGGAACATCTGTGTCTTGTTCTCGAGAAACTTCGAGAGCATAAGCTATACGCAAAGTTTAGCAAATGTGAGTTTTGGTCGAAGGAAGTCGGATTTCTCGGACACGTCATCTCAGGAGAAGGAATAGCAGTGGACCCTGCCAAGGTCGCAGCAGTCACCGAATGGGTAGCACCCACTTCAGTCAAGGAGATCCGCAGTTTCCTCGGACTTGCCGGATATTACCGGAGGTTCATTGAGAATTTCTCAAAGATTGCCAAGCCCATGACAAAGTTGTTGAAGAAGGAATACAAGTATATTTGGACTGAGGAATGTGAAACCAATTTTCAAGAGCTGAAGAAACGCCTTGTTACAGCCCCAGTGCTGATATTGCCGAACATTCGGAAGGATTTCCAGGTTTACTGTGACGCTTCTCGTCAAGGACTCGGAAGAGTGCTCATGCAAGAAGGCAAAGTTGTAGCCTATGCATCCAGACAGCTCAGACCTCATGAGTTGAATTATGCCACGCATGACTTGGAACTAGCAGCCGTAGTGCACGCTCTCAAGACCTGGAGACATTTCCTGATCGGAAATAGTTGTGATGTTTACACTGATCACAAGAGCCTGAAGTATATCTTCACACAGAAGGAGTTGAACCTCAGACAGAGGCGATGGCTAGAGTTGATCAAGGACTATGACATGAGATTGCATTATCACCCAGGCAAGGCAAATGTTGTAGCCGATGCGTTGAGCCGCAAGAGTTATGTGAACACACTCACAGCTGGAGGATTACCCCAGGAGTTAGTCGATGACCTCCGAGAGCTCAAATTGGAAATAATTCCAAGAGGATTTGTTGCCACTCTGGAAATTCAGTCTACTTTGACAGAAAAGATCCGCGAAGCACAGAAATCAGACAAGGAGATAGCTGAGATTAAGCAGAAATTGGAAGACGGGAAGGCTAAAGGTTTTCGTGAGGATGAACACAGAACTTTATGGTTTGAGGATCGCATCTATGTGCCCAATGATCCCGAACTCAGGAAGTTGATACTTCAGGAAGCCCATGATTCCCCGTACTCGATACACCCCGGTAACACCAAGATGTACCTGGATTTGAAAGAAAGTTTCTGGTGGACAGGATTGAAGAAAGACATTGCCGAGTTCGTAGCGATATGCGATGTTTGTCAGCGAGCAAAAGCCGAGCATCAGAAGCCAGCAGGTTTGCTCCAACCTCTGCCGATACTCGAATGGAAATGGGAAAAGCTTGGTATGGACTTCATCACAGGATTACCCAGGACCCGTTCTGGCTATGATTCTATTTGGGTTGTGGTCGATCGTTTGACCAAGGTAGCTCACTTCATTCCGGTGAAGACTACTTACACGAGTGCCAAGCTGGCCAAGATATATATGACGAGGATCGTATGTCTGCACGGAGTACCGAAGAGCATTGTGTCAGATAGAGGGACTCAGTTCACATCAAAATTTTGGCACCAACTGCATGAAACCTTGGGAACAAGATTGGAGTTCAGTACAGCTTTTCACCCGCAGACAGATGGACAGACTGAGAGAGTCAATCAAATTCTGGAGCACATGTTGAGAGCTTGCGCACTAGACTATGGGTCTAGTTGGGATGACAATTTACCGTATGCCGAGTTCTCATACAATAACAGCTACCAGACTAGTCTGAAGATGGCCCCTTTCGAAGCTCTATACGGAAGGAGGTGTAGAACACCGCTGATGTGGGATGGAGTTGGAGACCGACAACTTTTTGGTCCCGACCTTATCCGAGATTCTGAAGAGAAGGTCAAGCTTATTCGTGACCGACTCAAGATAGCTCAGTCCAGGCAGAAGAGTTATGCCGACAGCAAACGCAAGGAAGTAACGTACGAAGTGGGAGACCGAGCATATCTTCGGGTGTCTCCACTTCGAGGAATCAAGAGATTCGGTGTGAAAGGAAAATTAGCACCTCGTTTCATTGGCCCCTACAAAATTCTTGAACGTAGAGGCGAAGTTGCATACAAACTGGAACTGCCGGAAGGATTGTCCGGAGTTCATGATGTCTTCCATGTTTCCTAGTTGAAGAAATGCCACGCTGAGATGGCCGATGTTCCGTTGAGAGACACAGTGCCCCTAGAGGCCATACAGCTTGACAGTGATCTGACGTATGAGGAGAAACCCGTCAGGATTCTCGAGACTGCCAACAGAGTTACCCGCAGCAAGATCATCAAGTTCTGCAAGGTGTTGTGGAGCCACCACACCGAGGAAGAAGCCACCTGGGAACGAGAAGAGGATCTTCGTCGAGACCACCGGCACCTATTTTCTAGCCAACCCGAATCTCGAGGGCGAGATTCATCTTAAGGTGGGTAGGTTTGTAACATCCCAATTTTCCTAATTGGGAATGTTTTACATTGTAGCTAAGCATCTATGCATATTGAGTGAATTAAATTTAGCACGTGAATTTCTTTCGTCTTTTCGATTTGCATTTTCATTTTTCCTCGCACGAGTAATGCCCGGAGAAATACTCTCTTGCACGCAAGAGAGAGAGCGGAGGAAAATGACCCTCCAAAGTGCGGGAAATTTCTGAAATATTGGAGCCAAGAAACCCAAAGATTATTTGCAAAAATAATTGCAAAAAGAAATAAAGCAAATTTGGAAATTTCTGAAAAAACATTTTTTTAAAGTTTTTATTTTGCTTTAAAAAATGTTATTCGGGTAGAGGATATTTTTCTGATTTTTTTGGTATATAATACCCTATGTAAATATTTTGATTTATTTCCCTTTTATTAGCCTTTGTTTTCTGTTTCGGAAAAAGTTAGAAATAGGAAGGTATTTTTTTTCTTTAGAACCGCCCCCGAGCGCCATATAAGGCTGGGCCGAAATCCCCTAGTACCTGGGATCGAATCCCCTAGTTTCAGGCCGACCGCCTCTTCCTTTCCCTCCTCCCTCTCACTGCCCAGTGGGCCCCCCAACCGAGCCAAGCTCTCCCGCGGCCAGCCTTCTTCTTCCCCTTCCTTACTCCATGCCCGAGACCGAGCTGACCAGGGATTCCTTCCCCGATTTCCTCCCTCCCCTTTCCTTTCCTCACCGCCCTCCTAGCCTATATATAGAGCCCAGCCCCCGGCCGCCCCGTTCCCACCCTCGCCGCCACCCCGCCCCGTCCCCTCGCCGCCCGAGCCCGCCCGCCGGAGCAGCGAGTTGTTGCCCACCTTCGGCCCACCCTCCAGGAGCAGCCCCAGCGCCCTCTCCACCCCGCCGCCGCCTCCCCTCGGAGGAGGAGCACCACCGCCGCCGCCCCGACCCCTCCAACGCCCCGGAGCCCCTCCCCCCCTCGCCGGCGACGCCCCTCGCCGGAGCTACCCCAGCCAGCCACGGTAGCCTTCCCCTCTTTGTTATTTTCTATTTTTTTTGTTAGTAGCCCTTAGATCTTTAGGCAAGGGTGTAGATTAGATCCTTTAGTACCCTTTCGGTTTAGTTTAGAAAACCAACGGTTTTTATTTCCACTTATGATTTAACCAGCGAGTTTGTTAAGCTTAGGCCGTTTTCTCAAAACGCTGCAACAAACACCCCTCCCAGCCAACAGTAGCTTGCCACGTGTACCCTCTTTTTTGTACTAGTTAGCTTCATATTTTTCTGTCGAAATTTCAAAAACAGAAAGTTTCTGTTTTGTTTTGGCCACAACTTTTGATCCCGAAGTCCAATGACATTGATTCTTTTTCCAGTAGCTCACAAATTTCCTGTAGTTTTGAAAAACATATAATTTGTCTATGTTTGAAATTTTCAAATATAAGTTAGAGCAGATTTAGTTTAAACCTTGTTTTGCCTATTCCAGGAGTTTAAAAAATGATTTGGAGTTGATTCTTTTTGCTACTGATTTCTAGTGATAAAATATTACTGTGGTAGAAGTTTCAAAATTTGTAAAGTATTTTTACTGGTGTTTTCAACAGAAACAAGTTTCTGCCATACCGACGCGTGATGAATTCTTTTGCTTAGGCTTTAGCAAATCCTTGCATGTGATGTTATTTTTACTTGTGGCTTGATTGAAGTGCTTATGGTGTGCTTTGTGTTTGTATCAGTAGATCATCCAGAGTGTGAAGCATGTTACTTAGAAGCGCTCGAGCAAGACAACTATCATCAAGGCAAGTCATTTTTGATCATGTTATTTTTCCTATGTTTTCGATGCATGGTAGATCACCTTTCTTTGCCCAATTGCATGCTGCCTAGGTACTTGGAAACTTTAGTGTAAGTTGTAGTATCATGTGGTAGGAAACACATCAACCCCGATACTTGGCCCCGGGACGACAATTTCTTAATGCTATGCTTGAGTAGACGGGTTATCGGTTGAGTGTATACCACGAGTGATGCGAGGTTGATATAATAATCAAGACCGGACTAAGACAAGATTTTCAAGACCTCGGACGCAATGCAACTCTGGGTGAAGGACGGTTGATCGGCTCCCTGGAGAACCCAGTGGATGCCCGGGATGCTGGAGAGGCCATGTCATCCTGCGGAAAGCTTCACCCAGGCTCGAAGAGACGGACGGAGACTTCAAGACTCAAGGCTTACCTGCACAGCCACAAGTCATTATGGGCTCTGGCTTGGTTGGACAACGCGGCGACTCTGGACAGGCGGTGCTAGCAGATGTAGATGAACGGTAGGAATGGATGGGCACCGACAGGGATTCAGAGGGACCCGTTGAAAGACCATATTTGATCATCCGGTCTTCAAACACCCTGAAGTGCGAGGACAAACCCGGAGGCGATCAAATCTTGTGGAGAACATGTGCAAAACTCTGCAGAGTGCCCAACCAATGGATTAGCCGTGTCCACGGTCATGGACAACTTGAGCCGAAGGCATTGAATTTCCCCTGAACTCTCGACACAACTTAATAATGATGTGGGTGTTAACAACTATTCGGGTACGAGAACTGGTTGGCGGAACCATCTCGTTAACAACAAACAATGTAGTAATATTTTGCTTCCAACCCCTCTTGTTGTAGGATAAAACTGACTTTATGCAAAACTTAGCCCCACCGGCCAAATATGCATGTAGAGATAGTTGATTATTATTTTTACTCCTCTCTTTGATGACTTGCCGGCATATTCAATATGCTGACCTACACGGCTGCAACGTATCATGTTGCAGAGTACTTTTCCGACCAGGAGTGAGGCTACGATCTACGCTCAGCGACATGCCCTTGGAGTCGGATGGACTCGTCTACCTGATGCTTCCGCTAGTCTTTGTTAGATATCTCAAGAGATGGCCTTCGGCCACTTTATTGTAATCCTTTATTGTAATAAAGTACTCTTTATGAGATTTTCGATTAATAAAGTTGTGTGATTGAACTCTTGAATATATACATTATGTACTGTGTGTGTACCAGCATGATCTTGGGATGGTACGGAAACACCAGAGGCTTGACTCATCTTGAGTCGGGTCGCTACAATAGAGAATCCCATAGCTATAGCATCAGACGCGTTAGATGTGCCAGAGCCATCTGCCTTAGGATTGTATGGTACATGTGTTTGAACTTCGGCGGCAAACAACAACAATGCACCATTTGCTCCTCGACGTACACGTCTACAAGAAGGGGCAATTCAACTTGTTGACTATAAGCTTATAACCAAATTTGGTCTAGTATGTTATACACATGAACCAAGTACTCTTGAAGAGGCACTCAGTGATACACGACGGAAAAAGGATATCGAAGAACACACGACAGAAAAATCAAACTTGGCATCTGGTTCCCCCACAATAAGGAAATATTTAATTGACTACAAGTGGGTTTCCAGAAGAAGAACAGTAAGTCTAATGGAACCATAGACTGCTTCAAAGTGATAGTGGCGAAGGTGTCCCTGTCTTTCGATAAGATGTGACTATCGTTTTTGGCAGGGTAAACTTTGACGATCCGACTATGAACGTGGGAGGACGTCACTCCTTAGTAATCAATGAACCAACTCCAAGAGGTTATTGACCACGCTGAAGCACGATCAACCTGAACACGAGGGTCTATTTCCTACACATAACCAAAGAATCAGCAACAAACTAAAATGGCAATCTGGATGTTGCGAATATAAGCGGAAAGCTTTATTGATGAAAGTGAGGTTGTGTGATATATTGGTCTAATCATAGAACACAAACAGTACTGCAAGAAGGTCCAAAGACGACACGTCAATCAGATATCCTTCAACGAAACGGTATGCGATGCATGAATCACAAACGGTATAGTACAAGCTTCGTCGACAATGACACAAACTTTGTGCAATGGTGGATCCATCAAATACGATTCAGAAAATAGTTGCGTGTGTGATCTACGGCAGACAGTTTGTTCTTGTGAACTATTTGTGATTAGCAAAGATAACATATACGGTTAAGAAAACTACATACGTGTACGAAGCATGGCATAGAGTTCACTCGGATAAACTGTTTGTGTTGATCCAATAGAACAAAAATGGGTTAGCATAATAAGGTGTGTGTGACGCAATAAATGGTTCATTCATCATAATTGTGTGGGAATAGCAATAATAACCGAAACGATTTATCTCGACGAGTTGTGTGTGTTGTGAGCAGACGGTTGCTTCCGAACAATTATCAGCGATTGATGAAATCATTACCGTTGCTACGTAGGTAAGTGTCGTTTGCGTGTATTAATATAAGAGACGTTTTATTATTATTACCCGTCTGCCTGCGCATCACCCCTTCTTCCTCTCTCATGTGTTGTCACCACGTTTTTGCCCGAGGATTCCACTACACTATTCGGCACCGCACACGTGTTTCTTTTGGCCATGTTCCTGAGGGGAACCGTGCATATTCCCACGCAAACTTCCCCATCGGTTTCTCGCCAGAAGAGAATGAGAATAAGAGCCGACATGCGATAGACGCAGATGCACACCTAGTGCAGCCTAGCCCATCTACCAAGCATGTAAACCCGACCAAGCACCACCTTTGCCATCAACCTCCTCAACGGCAAAAACGATCCGGTGCAGGCCCAATGGACTATCGAGGCCGATGGCATGCCCGGTGATGCGCCGGACAACGGTGTGTTGCGCGTCATCACAAGGGTTGAGCACACCCTTGGTACAGGGTGCGACAGCTCCACCGAGCAATATATCCGCCTCACCGCCGAGAGGCTGCAGCGCGTCGCACAAGAAGATCATTGGTGGTTCTCCATAGAGCAAAACAAGCGCATCCGCACCGAGAGGGCAAGGCGTGCCGCACAACAAGATCGATGGAGGGCCGTAGAGCGAGAGCCGCGGAGCACGACACAGCAAGAGCGGTTCCATCCCTGCTCGTGTGTTGTCCCACCCGGATGACGTTGCAGCTATTTCCAAGGCATGTCAGTAGCCCGATTTCTCGCCAAGAATGCATAGCGACCATCTGTGTCGTACTTGCACTAGAGCCCAGCCGCACCGTACTTGCACCGGATGTCGGTCTACTGTTCACATGGGTCGCATTGTTCGCCTTTTCTGTGCCCCCTCAATGCCAACGGGCTGGTCGGTAGGATCGAGTGCCTCCTTGGCTCAGGTGTCCAGCGGGGGGCAATAGAAGAAAAAGGTTGTCGCATCCTCGAGATGGTAATATCCCACAAAATAGCCAGCTTGGATCTCAAGATCGTGCTCCAACTGTACCGCAAGCATGTAAACTGCATGGACGAACGCCTGATCGAGTTCACGCAGAGCCAAGAGCTTCCATAGGTTAGGATGGTAGTCATGGACGCGTTCTATTTTGTTGAATCATTTTGATGTCGATCCCAATGTCTAGACAAAAATCATAATATTGATATGTTTTGATGTGTGAATGATTTATGTTCTATTGTTATGTTTCAATATGTGTAACAGGCTAACGGCTAGAGCCAGAAAACCACTATGAAAACAAATAGAAATGTAAACTAATAATATATATGAATTGTTCGATAGCTCATTGCAGACATGATACATATATAGCATCACATATACGTGATGATAGTATTTAACATAATACGTATAATGAACAATAACTAAATTAATAATAACCCCTCCTTGAGCGGGGAGTAGTAAACCGGCAGCCTCTCGCCAGCAGCTCCCTTGTGCATGGTGGCTTCCCAACATGGAGGGAGTTCGCCGCCTCCTCCGCCTCATAGTGCTTGACGTGCCGATCAGCTTCTTGTTGGCAGAGGCGCGCGACCATGCATGACGTTTCACTAGGCGCCCACCGGAGATCTTAGGCGGTGGCACACTCAACTTATCGGCCCACTCACACGCAGCGGTGAGGCGCCTAGCACCTCTAGCTTTCATTGCATGGTACCGGCCATCTTTGTACACCTCCTCCTCTCGTCGGCACGCCCACCACCAAAGCTCCGGCTCCTCCTTTTCCAACGCGGCACTAAGGGCATTCCAAGTCACGAGGTTCCCGATGCGCTCCTTAGCCCACTGCTTCTTGAACGCCACATGTGTGGCTCTCTCAGCCGGCGGCATCGCCTTCCACAAAGCCAGATTATACTAGCCCCAAAACCAATCTTCAGTTGGGGGGTCTTGTGCGAACTCGTCTCGGAGCACGAAGGGGTCCTCCTTGCCGTTGTGTTGTGTTGTGTCCTCGCGAGGTGGTGCCTCCTCTTGTGCTTGTGCATAGACCGGTCGTGCCATGTGTAACGCCCAAGATGCGGTCATATCCTTATTTTGGCGCGAGGGCCTCGACAGGGATAGAAACGCATCTTGTCGTTTCGCAAGAATGGATATCGTTACAAGTACATGTACTAAAAAGATGAGTTTAAGGAGTTGGCTTACACTCGCCACAAGCTACATCAGAGTCACATCCGTACAATACATACGATCATCATGAAGAAGAGCATGGTCCATCTATGGATGAAAACAAACGGTAAAATAACGATGTCCATCCTTGCTATCCCAGGCTGCCGGCCTGGAACCCATCCTAGATCGAAGAAGAAGAAGAAGAAGAAGAAGCAGCAACTCCAAATAGCACAATCATCGCGCTCACATCTTAGTAACTCTTTACCTGTACCTGCAACTAGTGCTGAAGTAATATGTGAGCCACAGAGGACTCAGCAATCTCATTTCCAAAGGTATCAAGACTAGCAAAGCTTAATGGGTGAGGTAAGGTTAAGTGGTGAGGTTGCAGCAAGAGACTAAGCATTTATTTGAGGTGGCTAACTTACGAGTACAAGAATAAGAGGGGAAGATCTATGCACAGCGGACGTGAACTCTTGATGATCAAATGAATGATCCTGAACACCTACTTATGTCAGACATAACCCCACCGTGTCCTCGATCGGAGAAGGAGCTCACGAAAGAGGCAGTCTCGGTTACGCACTCAGTTGGTAAGTTTAATTAAGTTAACTTCAAGTCGTCTAGAACCGGATGTTAAACAAAGTTTCCACGTTGTCACATAACCGGGGGCACGGCTTTCCGAAAGATTTAACCCTGCATGGGTGCTCCAACTAGTCCATCACGAATTACCACAAGCCGCATAGAAATCCTCGATCACGAAGCTTGCGATATCGTCGGACTCCTTAGTGGAAAACCTCAACTCTGAGATAACCCAAAGCATCACTGGAATCCCGATGCACAAGATATGCATCAAAGGTAAAACTAATCCAGCAAGGTCACCCGGTGTGTCGACGAACCCGATAGGAGCCGCGTATATCGTTCTCAGGACACAACCGTCTATGCATAGTGGACGATAGCCAAATGACTCGAGTTTCCCCAAGGTGGCACCGCCGACTGCTAGGTTGGTGGACCAACACTAATGAGGAGCACTGGCCCGGGGGTTGATTAATTATCCACGGGTGCCGGCGGGTCCCTATGTTATTTATTAGTTATTAGACAAATTTAAAACCAAAGTTGGGCCATGCCAGACCAGTTTTAATCTAAGATGAATTATCAAGGGGGTTCCCATAACAACCCCGATCGTGTTAGGAGCGCTCAATTATGGAATATAACACCGGTAGCCGAAACTAAGGCGGCAAAGGTGGAACAAAACACCAGGCTAGAAAGGCCGAGCCTTCCACCTTTTACCAAGTATATAGGTGCATTAAATTAAATAGCATTTAATATGGTGACATGGAAGCAACTGCACCTGCAGCTAGCAATGCTAACACATGGTTAAGCAAGCGGTAACATAGCCAATCAGTGGTTTGCTAGGTTGTGAACAAGTTGAAGGTTTTCATGGTAATGTTGAAAGGCTGACATTTAAGTGGTAGGCAGCGAGACATATCGAAAGAAATGAGACAACTAGCATGGCAATGATAGTAATGGTATCTAGGGAAATGATCATCTTGCGTCAGATCCCGCTTGGAAGAAGAACGACTCCGTGAAGCAGACTAACCGAAGTAGTCAAACGGATCCTCACATTCTGACACGCTTGTGGAACTCTATCGAGACGAAGCAAACCAGAAACAAGTATCAACACACGATATTCACCACAGCACATGCACGACATGATGCACAACACATATGATGCATGAGCAGTTTCAAATATGCAAGGCATGGCACGACAATTCACATCACGCCAACACTACACATTAAGTGAAGCTCAATATGCAACGAGTTGCATATTGATGAAACTCCACACTTAATTATTTAGTCCACTCTCATTTATTTACACGGCAATATTAAATGTTGTTAAACATGGCAAGAGGTGAAGCATGTGATTCTACACGTCATTCTAGTCGCTTTACACATATAGTTCATTTGATGAGAGCTACGGTTCAAAAGATATGATCACCACAAGATATGATGCCATGAATGCAATATGTATGCGGATGACAGTCACAAGCACTCCTAACCATACAAGCAGCAAGATAAAATGAACTACACGAGATTCTAACAAGTTTGATGTAGGACACGATCAAAACGGAGCAACGGTTCAACAAAAACAAGTTAAACAAGAAGTAGCTACAATCTGCCCAAAACAGCAACATGGCATTTTCTATACCCTACAACAACAAGCTAAATAATTCTAAAATGCTCAAACAAGACATGAGACGGTAGTGGTCAAGATGCACATCAACCCCCTACTAAAAACAACTAGCATGGAAGCATGGATCACTTGAAAAAGAACTCACAAAATGGAAACTAGCACACAGTTTCAGACTTAGTGAAAATAACACTTTTGACAGTGTAGTTTTCAACCAGAAGGCATATTGGCAGCAGTAAAACTATATGTTACGGGGCATCGAATGGCTTGAAACTCTACAGCATGCTAGAGAATCTTAAGCACTACAAATAACTCCATTGCACCAACCCCAATGGAGCTGTAGATCACTAGCAAAACTCACGGCAAGACAGCAACAAAATATAACAGATCTCAGACTTAGAAATATTTCAGCATCTCAAAACAACACTATTTTCTAGCATGTTGGCAACAAGCAAACAACACCTAAACATGGATTTCTATAGCAACCAAAATTACTAGGCGCTAACATGCATGTCCAAGGGCATATCTCTAGTTCACAAGTAAATCATATCACGCATGGAATAAATCCCACAAAATAAAAAAGGGCATCATGACAAAATATCATGCACGCTAACATACTCGGAAGACAAAACTAAATTCACAATTAAATTCTATGGATTTTTCTACCCCGAAAACATATATAATATGTGGGGTGAAAAATAAAAAGTAATGCCACACATATATGCGAGAAAATGTTACAAACACGACATAGCGAACTATTGATGCCACCTACATGAAAATGGTAGGACAACTATTTCTAAAATACCTGGCAAGGGGTTGCAACAACATGGACATTTTACCTACGGGCTTTAATCAAATCGGATGGACGCATATTTATCTACGGAATAATTAACCTAATAGGACAGCACGCAAATCTATGCAAACGGTAGTTCAAACAACTTCAAATATGCATGCAAGTTGTAAAATTAACCTACGCAGAATTCTAGCCAAGTTACATATAGAACTTGTCGCAATCCGACACACGGTTTAAGATTTACGGGCATTTGAAAAACTAATGTGTTTTCTGAAAAGAATTAAATCCGCAGAACCTAAAAACGAACAGGCCGAAACAGGCATGGGCGACAGATAGTTAAATCGCGCTTGGGCGCTGGATAGTGGCAGGGGGGCTCATCTTGCTGGCTAGGCCGGCTCGGCTGGGGCACTCAGGACGGGCCGCGCGAGGGAGGAGGCCGGTCAACGGGGCAAGGCTGGGCCGCATGGGGGGGGCGAGGCCCACCATGGCCAGCCCGAGCGGCAGGGACCATTGTCCGTCCCAACGAGAGGGCGAGGCGAAGAGATGACGCAATGTGGATCCCTGCCCGATCCAGATCCGGCGACGGGATGTGCGGTGGCCGACGGCTCCGACGAGCACACGCATGGGACCTTCGGAGGCGGCCGGGGTTGGGGGCGCCGGTGACCGGCGGCGGCGCGGATCACGCAGCGGAGCTCGCCGGGTGGCAGGCAGCTCAAGCCGGCGGCTCGGCTTCTCGGGGCCGGAGACGGCTGGCGGCGCGGCACGTCAGTGGCGGCGGCCGACGACCGACGGGAGGCGGCGGCGTGAGGCATCGGGCGGCGGCTGGATGGAGCTCGGGAAGGAGAGCTCGGGGCTCTGTTGGCTCTGTGGTTGCCGGACGTGTCTCGTTTGAGCGTGGACATGTTCGGTAGGTGGGGATTTTTATTGATCTAAGCCCTAGATCTCAGATGTGATGGCTAAAAAGGGTGGAGAGGATAGGGCTGCGGGATTTGTAGGGTTTGGGCCTGCTGGTGGGATTTCTAGGGGGTGGCTGCGAAAATGGCTAGGGGGAAACCCTAATGGAGTGATAGAGCTCCACCACGGGGTGGTTCTTATATAGGGTTGGGCTATGGTGGGTTGGACCTCGTTCGTCCGACCGCGATCCGATGACCATGAACGGAGGAAGTGGCTAGATGGCTCTAATGGGTTGTGTAGTTGGCCTATGTAGGGATGAGAGAGAAATGGTGTGGACCGTGACATAGTTTTTAAAACGCCTAATGTCCGACAATTAAACCAGCTATAGTGCCGCTATATAATAAACGATACGGGTATCAAACGAACTCCGATTGCGACGAAAATTGGCACGCAGCCTACCTATATGAAAATAAGACCGCACGCCAAGTTTCAACCCAATCCGAGAAAGTTTTATACAAACTTTTAAAAACAAGATTTTAACGATGTCGCACGCATGTGCGTGTGTGGTTGGTCTCACAACGGTCAACGACAAAACGGAGATAACCGACAACTAATAACGGTTGCAAGTTTTGAAAACTGGCAGCAACGGAGTGTCGATTCAATGCAGATGATGCGCATGATGCGATGATGAATGCGACAACCATACGAATCACACGACGAGAACGAAATAAAAGGAGAATCTTCTGGAGCGTCAGTCTCGGGCTGTCACACCATGGCAGACTTTTTTGCGAGGGGTGGGGAGAGAGATTAGAGAATGCAGGTGGGATGACGTCTTGATGGGCTGCATTTACAGGCGTCTGGAATCCTGATCGACGAGAGTAGAAAAAAGGAGGGAGAGACTGCAACGGACGCGCCGCTCACCGGAATTCTATGGCCTCAATTACACACGATTGATGGGTCAATAGCCGTGTGTGACTTAACATCACTAACTGTTCCAAATGCATGACAGCGTGGGATTAATAGACTGCGAAAATTGGGTTTGAATCATGTGGGACCCGTTTGTCTTCCGAAATATTTACATTTTCTATCCAAATGTAATGCATGTGTGCCATTTGTGTTACGGAAGCAAGTTTAGTACTTCAAACACGACATCTTGGCCCCATTTCAGGAAATCATGCAAATTTTCATCTACTTCAGAGCATTTTTTTTTATTTAGTAATCTAGATTCTCAATGCTTGTGTGCAAACCGTTACTCAAGATGTTTGGAAATCCTTCAAATTTATTGCATGGGGCATACAAATAGAAGCAAGTAGTACATAAATATGATTTTCCCAGCAGATTTTGCTTCATCTTGCACGTTCGTGTGTTTTAGTATTAAACTATAGCCATTAAATTTCTAGAAACTAACTAAATTTATAAAAATGCCAATAGAATGCCAAAAGTTTTCAAATTTTAGGATGTCGATCGTATTCATGCATTGTAACGATGAAAAAAATAGGCCAAATGAGACAATGATTTGCGGTTCGTCGTCACGCAAGGCCCAACATTCCCTCTCGGAACCACGCACCTTTGTGTGATGCTCCGGTTTGTGAGAGGCATGTATCTCAAACTTGCAGTGGGGATTACTCCTTCGGGTATTGGAGTCCCATCCATGTCCCCGTCACCGCCCTCCCATCCCCATCCCTGTCTTCGTACCCGTGCGCGGGGATAAAAAGTTTCCAATCCCCATCCCCATCGAGTTCTTTATCCCTGCGAGAAAACCCACACATGCATTTAAGAACAACCTTCCATAGTATTTGAGTAAGAAAATATAGTATTGCAACACAATAAACAATATGTTGTGGTTAGGTTTGGGATTTCTTAGGGATTTTTGGGCCAAAGGGGTGGTGTGTGTGCAAATTTGGGTGACTGAGGGCGCAAATTACATGGGATCTATCGATTTCAGAACCCACGTGTAAGTGCTTCATGGGTAAGGCGGGTATTGCTATACCATCCCCACCCCCACCAGCTTCCCCATGGGCATTCAAGCTAACACTCCCCCGTGCCCTAATAGAGTAATTACCCATGGGGATGCGGGTAACTGTTAACCATTGCCAACTTGACATGTGTCAAAGCTTATGTCGAAAAAGATGCTACATTGACCACAACATCTTGGCCTCATGTCGGGAAATCACACATATTTCCATGTACTTCAGAGCATTTTTTGAATTTTAAACCTAGATTTCCAATGCTTGTGTCCAAATCGTTACTCAATATGTTTGGAACTCCTTAAAATTTATTGCACGCAACATATATATGGAAGCAAGTAGTACATAAATATTATTTTCCGGCGGTTTTTTCTTTCTCTTGCTTGTTCATCTGTTTAAATTTTGAACTATGGCCATCCAATTTCTCGAAACTAACTTAATGTATAAAAATGCCAATAGAACGCCGAAAATTTTCAAATTTTAGGATGCTGGTCATATTCGTAAATTGTAATGATGGAAAAAAGCTAGGCTGAATGAGGCAGCGATTTGCGGTTTGTCATCACACAACACCCCACGTTCCCTCTCAGAACTACGAGCCTTCGTGTGATGCTCCGGTTTGTGAGAGGCATGTGTCAAAGCTTACCTCGAACAAGCCGTACTTGGACCATGACATATTGGCCCATGTCGGGAAATCATGTAGATTTTCATGTACTTCAGAGCATTTTTTTAAATTAAAAACTTAGATTCTCAGTGCTTGTGTCGAAACCGTTACTCCAGATGTTTCGAACTCCTTCAAATTTATTGCACATGTCATATATATGGAAGCAAGTAGTACATAAATATGATTTTGCCAGCAATTTTTGCTTCATCTTGCATGTCCATGTGTTTCAGTTTTTAATTATGGCCATTACATTTCTAGAAACTAACTTAATATATAAAAATACCAATTGAACTCTGAATATTTCCAACTTTTAGGATGTCGTTCGTGCATTGTCACAATAGGGATACTTTTCTTACAATTAAAACAATATCCATTACCACTATATGCCAAAACTGTTTTACAATTCAATACAAAAAGTGAACAACATACACACGGTTCCATATAGGAACCGTTTGTGATGGAAATTCACGGATCTATTTATGGCTTATGAGGGAAGCTTCATCGGCTTCATCTAGCTCGGATTAGGTTCACCCTTGATCCCCATTCCCAAACAAACCCTTTCTGCAAAGAATGATGTCGTGGGAATGCTTCATAAGGATGCGTAGGACCGCTCCATCGGCCCCGAGTGCTCCTGCCTCTGCCAAGAACGCGACTGCCTCGGACGAGACCGCAGCCTCATCCGCCTTAAGCACGGCCGCATCCGCCGAAAGGGCATGTGCGGCGGCCGACGGGGCCTCTGTGGCGGCTGAAACAATGTATGTAGCCGAGGAGATGGCAGCTCCAACTGCTGCAACGATGGCTGCAAACGCCAAGATTGCTCGAGTAGTGTACCGTGCCGCGGAGGTTGCCCTGGCCTGGGTTAAGGCCATCCAGGCCAATATTGAGAATGCCCACACCAAGATACTCTAGTCTTCCTCGGAATCCAGCATGCACCACACGTCCGAAGAGGCGGCTGCTGCGGATGCCAAGATGCATGTCGATGATGCAGCAGTGGAGGCCATGGAGCCCCTCCCCCACGAGATCTTCGAGTGAGAGCTAGAGATGCGAGAGCCGTCAGAGAGCGTCGAGCACTGGAAGGATTTGCGCGTGGCTTAGGAGCAGGTCGAGAAGCGCCTGTCCATCGAGGAATCGGTGCTCGAGTACAAACGCGAGCTCCAGCGACGCCACTACTACGAGTACTACAATGGTGACGACGACGCCGATGACGAGGCTAACGACGAGGATGAGGACATCGCCGCAGTCGAATTCAGCCTGGGGGACGCGGAGTCTAGCACCGGCAAAATGTTGCACGGACAAGTCGTCGACATCTCATCGAACATCGGCGAGGCATAGGGCGCCAGCTCGTCGGTGTCTTTGTTAAAATTATGTGTAGTACTAATAGCCTTTGTTCATAGAGGTGGTATTTTGTTAGAGCTATGTCTAGTTCAATCAACTTGATTATTTAGTGAACTTGCTCGGTTTAGTAACTATGAGTTGTGTGTCCGCTAATTTGTATACCCAAGTTAGCAGTTGATGTTAAATTATGTAATGACGTGGATGTGCACTATAACCAGGGAATACGTGGGGAGGGGCGAAATTTTGTATGTTCTGTATCATCGCACACAATAAAAAAGATAAACATCGTGTTTGATGAACCTTTGCGCGCCAAGTTTCCCTGCAACGAGCGAAAAATTTCGCCGACCGCCGAAATATCTGCCTCCCTCCCAAGGGCCACATTTCCACTATTACCCCGTCCCAGGCCGTCGCCGCCACATCTCTCCCTCTAGCATCCGACCGCCGCGAACACACCATGTTCTCCTCGAATGACCCCTCAAGAGGTATCTCCGACGATGAATCTCTCACCAGCCAGGTATTCGTCTCTCTTCTCTCTGGCTCAACTAGGCTTAGGGTTCTGGTTTAGAATTGGGGATTTTTATTAAAGCGACATGCCTATTTGAGCCATTTCTTTCTCTTGTAGATATCGAGGACAATCACTTCCAGGGGATGGAGCGGGTAGGTGAAGACCTACATGTTCATGGTCAACACAAATTTCCATCCGTGAAGTTACAAGCTTTGGAATCTAAAGTTTATGGGACGTGCAAATAAGGTTAGCCTAGCACTCGTTGTTAGAAATCATTTGTTATATTAGGTGTGATTCACACACTTCTCATGTGCTTTTTGATTCTGGATGTGATTAAGACACTGCCGCAGTTCTACGATTGTGAGTGCCATTTTAATTGACATCGGTAGTAATATGTTATAAATTTATTCGGATACATGGTAGGAATATCACAACATGACAATAAAACATAGCATTTAGGGACTTAGTGAAAATAACATTTTCTCACAAACTGTTTTAACCTGAAGGCATATTGACATCAAAGAAAACTATATGCACATAACTTATCATGGCATGAAAATTTACAGCATGGTAGTAGACATGATGCACTTCATTTCATTCAAGATGAGCAAGGTCTAATTATGCACAAAAACATGGTTAGCATCAACACAACATGGCAATCTCTAATAAAGAGATTCTCAGACCTATTGAAAATAACAGGGTGCAAGAGCAACATTTTTTATCAGGTTGGCATGTTTGACAATAGAATGTGCATACCTGTCACTATTAATTTGATCTCATTCAAACATTGTCGATGTGCATCCTATACTACAAAGATTGTTGCATTCCTATTTAGCTTCCTGGTAAATTTGGCAATTTTTTATTACACATGACAGAAACAGAAGAGGGATGAGAACCAGAGCATCCTACTACAAACAATCTTCGAGCAGAACCATGGCATGGCTGATGAAGACCCATGTGAAGCACGCAAGTACAAGCATGGCCAGCCATTTCTTGTTGGTGAATACTATGAGGAGTGCAGATCCAGCTGTCGCAACTTACATAAATATTGCATGGACAGAATGTTAGAAGGAGAATATACTAACATTTCAACCACCTTGAGGGTACCATCAATGTGGAATTCAAGGACGTTGATCTGTTCTTCAACTTCAATGAGCTTTCTGCCACTTTTGTCAAATGCTTGATGTTGTAAGTACTTCACGAACTCTGATCAACTTCTCCATAGAAGGCTGTAAATGAAGAAAGCTAACTGTATTGTATTACTCTAAGGGGATTGACGATGCAGAGATCCTTAAGGGTGCATGCATATTCATAGATCCTGATTAAGCAAAAAACATTTTGTTAAGTAATAACACGCAAGGCTTCCATTGTTCATGTCGCCAAGATCTTGTTGAACTTATGTTAGGGCATATTTCTCAAGTGGTTTTAGTGATTCATGACAATGCCTGTACGGACTAATCGTGTGCATTGAGCATTTCAGATAATTCATATCTAGGCACAAGATGATTCGATTCCCCTCGGAATCTCTTGAACACGGTTGCTTTCTACATTTCCCTTTGGTGGATTTGACTCGTAGGAAAGCCGTACTATTAAGAGGGGGTCTGCGTCAGAAAGGTTTGGGTGGAATCATCATGTACACATTTAGTGCACCACCTTTTCCTTGCTACAATGGAGCTCCATCCTTATCTTTCATGCCTATGCAAAAAGGCCAGCGGTAGTACCACTCTAGGAGCGGTAGTAATTTTTTACTATCGCTCCAAGAGCGGTACTACGCCCTCGAAGTGGTAGTAGTTTTTTACTACTGCTCCGTCGGACTTTTTGCGCATCCTTTTCCCCCACAGTAGTAGGCACGGTAGTATTTTCTTACTACCGTGGTTGGTGAGATGCACAGCAGTAGTACCGCTCTTAGGAGCGGTAGTACCGCTCCTAGCAGCGGTAGAACCGCTTGGCTATTGTTGTGGTCGGTGGGTAACGATTGGATTTTACCCCCCCCCACTATATATAGGTGTCTTCTTCCTCTAGAAGCTCACCTCTTACCTCTCTAAGCTCCATTGTTGCTCCATAAGCTTATTCTTGCCCGATCTCTCTCCCTAGCCAATCGAACTTGTTGATTTTCTAGGGATTGCTTGAGAGGGCCTTGATCTACACTTCCACCAAGAGATATTTGATTCCCCCCACTAATCCCTTGTGGATCTTGTTACTCTTAGGTGTTTGAGCACCCTAGACGGTTGAGGTCACCTCGGAGCCACATTCCATTGTGGTGAAGCTTCGTCGTCTTGTTGGAAGCCTCCAAGCTTTGTGTGGAGATAGCTCCAACCTTGTTTGTAAAGGTCCGGTCACCGTCTTCAAGGGCACCAATAGTGGAATCGTGGGATCTCGCATTATGTGAGGGCGTGAGGAGAATACGGTGGCCCTAGTGGCTTCTTGGGGAGCATTGTGCTTCCACACCATTCCAACGGAGACGTACTTCCTATCAAAGGGAAGGAACTTTGGTAACACACCTTCGTCTCCACCGATTCCACTTGCGGTTATCTCTTACCTTTACTTTGTACTTGTTATTGTTGTGGTGTATTCTTTGCTTGCACTTGTTATCCTTGTGGCTAGCATCATATAGGTTGCTCATCTATTCGCATAGAGAATCTTTTGTTGCTAACGCTAATTTGTTAAGACAAGCTAAAAATTGGTAGTTGCCTATTCACACCCTCCCCTCTAGTCAACCATATCGATCCTTTCAGTTGGTATCAGAGCCAAGTCTCTTTATTAAGGGTTTCACCACCCGAAGAGTATGGTTGACGATTGTGAGGTTTGGCCCGAAGGGTCTGAGGCTGTGAAGGTGATTTCGGTCACATGGGGCGATTTGAATGAGGTCATGGCTTCACTAAAGACGTCTGTGATGACCGAAGTCAAATCCATGCTTAAAGAATTACATGAGGGGATGAGGAATTCTCCCGACCCGTTGCTTGTGGCTAAAACACCTCATCGGTATTGGAGGCAAATTCTGACAAGGAAGCGGCTAAAGGTACTCAAACTTCATCCCCTCATGACAAGAATGGGATGGGGACTTTTGCCTTGGTTCCCCCTCCCCCGGTATATGGAGGACCGGTTCCTACACCGCATATTAATAACCTAGGACCTCCTCCTAAACTTGTTAAAGGTGATTTCGCTAATTGGTTTTTTTCCATCAAGTCTCATTTGAATCATGGCTCAACAAATCTTTGGAGAATCATCGAGCAAGGCTATTACCCTCATGATCCAAGGAACCTTACTCCAAGAGAAGAGGCAGACAACCATTACAATCATTCCACATTGTTCGTCCTTCAACATGTGGTTCCACCAGAAGATCTCCCACACCTGCGCCCCTTCACTCGTGCAAAGGATTGTTGGGAGCACATCATGGTGCTATACAAGGGGAGCTCAAGCATTCAGCGGTCTAACTTTGAACTGGTCCTTGATCAGGCCGATGAGTTTGTGATGGTAGAAGATGAGGACCCCCGTGATCTCTATCGAAGGGTGACTGCCCTCATTGTTGCTCTCCAAGACCATGGGAGCAAAGATACGGATGACACTTGGATCAAGCGCAAGTTTCTCAAGGCCATCATGCCTTTCAACAAAGTCATGTCTTTCGTCATTCGGCAAAGACCGGATTTCCACTCCTTAACCTCAGACAAAGTATTGGATGAGTTCATTGCTATGGATATTATCAACAAGACCGCCAACAATGCCCTTGCTCGTGTTTGGTCAAAAACAGCATCACCCAACCTTGCCTTACAGACCAAGGCCATTGTTGATGAAGAAGAAGAGGAAGAAGATGTCTGCCCCAAAGACATAAAATACACTTATCATGAGCACATGGCTCTTGCTTCAAGGCAGTTTTGGGGAAACAAAAGAAACTCAAGGCCCAACTTCTCCAAGGACAACTCAAGTGGGTCCAAGAACAAACAACGAGTACGGACATGCTACAACTACGGCAATGTGAGTCACTTTGTGGTAGGTTGTCCTTATGAGAAGAGGGAAGACAACGGGGGCAAGCTCATTCGCAATGACATGCCCAAGTCTTTCCCTAGCAAGAACACCTTCGCCAAGAAGACTCATCTAAGGGGCTTGTTAGCCCATGAATAGTACACCTCCGATGATGATTAAGATGATACATGCCGTGATGGGGTGGCAACGGCTACCGTCGCCATTGCCACTTCCTCCCCCAAGGTATCTCTCTTCCGCGCCACCAATGAGAACCGTATCGCCAAGTGCCTCATGGCCAAAGGTATCAATAAGGTAACCCCCAGCATCAAGACCACTCTCACTACTTCTCCTTCTTTATTATACTGTATTTATAATCGTGAGGTGGTGGAACTTGATGAAAATGAGTTTGATAAATTCTTGTGTAAGATCAAAGGTGAAACCAAAAGACACTTTGTTGCTCTTTTGGAACAGCTTGGTGAAGCAAATGATATCATTGAGACCCATGAGGATACTATGTCCAAGTTTCAAAACATAGTCATGATTATGCCGATGAGATAGCAGAACTATCCATTGCTCTAGAAGAAGAGTGTGGTCTTTGTTTGGCTCTTGAGGAGTCACAGAATGTTGATCATGCTAAATTACAAAAACATCATGATCATGCTAGTGTTCTTACTCGTGTGCTTAAATCTTAGAAGGTTGCACTTGGGGTTGGCCATGATAGACTCAAGGAAGAATTTGACATACTTTACAAGGCCCACAAGGTCTTGAAAATTTCTCATTCCTCCCTTAAGGAGTCTCATGATCAACTCCAAGTAAAACTAACCAAGGAGATTTCTACTTGTCCTCATTTTGTTTTAATTGGTAATGCTTGTGATACTAACCCTTGTTGTGAGCATGTGCATCTTGTGGATGAGAATGCCAAGTTGAAAGAACGGCTTGAAAAGGGCCTTGTGACGTGCATCCAAGGCGATAAAAATCTAAATGATATTTTGAGTAATCAAAAGGAAGTTGCGGGAAAGAAAGGACTTTTGTTTGCACCCAAGTCTAAGAAGAAAAAGAAAAACAAGACCAAGTTGTCTACCTCTCTCAATCACATCTTTGTCAAAGAGGGTGAGAGTACTCATAAGAAGATGAAGAACAAGAAAGGGGGTGACAATGCCGAGAAGGGCAAAACCACCCCCACCAAAACTGTCGACGATTTTAACCCCTCTTATGTTTTCTGTCGTGCTAGTGATGGGCATGTTTATGCCAAATTTGTTGGTTCTTACTATGAGTACATTGAGTGGGCTATTTGGGTTCCTAAGACCCTTGTTTCTAACATCAAAGGACCCACTAAAAATGGGTACCTAAATCCAAGCATTGATCTCTTGTAGGAGTTTGCTTCCGGTGGAGTGTCATGGTTGCTCGATAGTGGAGCAACAAATCATATGACCGGGAGCAAGGACTTGGTGGTGGATGTGCATCCAATACCATCTATGCCCACCCATGTTGAATTTTCTAATGCTTCAACATCTAAGGTAATGGGATTTGGTAAGGTGGTCATCTCTCAAGATTTATCTATAGAGAAGGTCATGCTTGTTGAGTCCCTTGCATACAATTTACTTTCCGCTCGTCACCTTGCAATTATGGGCTTTGCCATATTCTTTAATCTTGATACAGTGGCCCTTTTGTGGAGAAAGACTCTTAAAGTAGCCTTTGTTGGATATGTAGAGAACGGTCTCTATGTAGTGAACTTTTTGGAGCGACCTACTAAGATCGCGACTTGTCTAATGGCTAAGGTTGATGTGGGTTGGCTATGGCATCGCCAACTAGCCCATGCGAATATGATATCTTTGCAAAATCTCCTCAAAGGGGACCATGTTCTTGGAATAACAAATGTGAGTTTTTTCGAAGACCGTGCTTGCAGTGCTTGTATTGAAGGGAAGCTTCATGAAACATCTCACCGTCCCACAACTATCGTCTACTCTAAAAGGCCTTTGGATCTCCTTCACATGGATATCTTTGGTCCTCCTTCTTTTGATAGTCTTGGCGGAAGAAAGTATTGCTTGGTGATTGTGGATGACTATTCAAGATACACTTAGGTATATTTCTTCAGGAGGAAGAGTGAGACCCAACAAACTGTCATCGACTTTGCTAATGAAGCTCAACGTCAACATGAAGCAAAGATATTGATGATTAGAAGTGACAACGGCACTGAGTTCAAGAACTACACCTTAAATGAGTTCCTTAGTGACGAAGGGATCAAGCATCAATATTCAGCACCCTATAGCCCCCAACAGACGCTATTGTGGAAAGGAAGAATTGGATGTTGATGGACGCGGCAAGAACCATGATGGCGGAATTCAAATCTCCGTACAACTTCGGGGCCGAAGCCATTAGCACCGCCTATCGTGCATCCAATTGCCTCTACCTCCGCAAAGGCTTGAACACGAATCTGTATGAGATTCTTACCGGGAACAAGCCCAATCTCAAGTACTTCCAGATGTTCGGTTGTAAGTGTTTCATACTCAAGAAATATGTTCGTTTGTCTAAATTTGAAGCTAGAGCTCAAGAGGGCATATTTGTTGGTTATGCTACAAACTCTCATGCTTACTGTGTTCTCAACAAGTCCACCGCGCTCATTAAGGAGACGTGTAACGTGGAGTTTGATGAAAATAATGGCTCCCAAGTGGAGTAAAGTGTCTTTGTAATGTAGGTGATGAAATTCCTCCTGAAGCCATAAGAAGAATGTGGATTGGTCAAATACTCCCCATTGAGGAACCCCTTGTGGCCGAAGGAGAAGGACAATGCTCTACTCAAGTGGAGCCATCAGCCCCGCTAGACCCACACGCTTCTTAAGAACAAATTGAAGGCCCTCAACTCGACGAACCTGATCAAGGACAAGATCAACCTCATGAAGATGGTGTCGCACCAAATGATGTCCAAGATCATGCTCCAGATTCCGAGCCTCCTCAAGATCAAGTGGAACCCCAAGATCAAGTGCTACCACAAGATCAAGGGGAATCTAGTGAGCAAGCTCAAGACGGTGCCCAAAGTGTTCAAGTAGTCCCTAAATTATCAAGTAGGGAAGTCATGAAGCGTCGTGCTGCCAGGATAGAAAATAGGCTTCGAGTTCGACAACATATCTTCAAGAATGTGCTTGGTAGCTTCAATAGAGGGGTAACCACTCGTCAACAATTATCAAACTTTTGTATGCATCACGTGTTTGTTTCGTGCGTTGAACCCCAAAAGGTACATGATGCGCTCGATGATGAGGCTTGACTTGAAGCTATGCATGATGAACTTAACAATTTCGAGCGAAATCAAGTTTGGGAATTAGTGCGAAGGCCAACGAAGGAACATAATGTCATTGGAACCAAATGGATCTTCAAGAACAAGCAGGATCCAAATGGTGTTGTCATTTGAAACAAGGCAAGACTGGTGGCGCAAGGCTACTCCCATGTAACGACTAAGATGTGGTCCTTTCCTATTTAGGGGGCGATGCCCCAAATGGGAAAGAAGCGCATCTAAGCGTTTTGCAAGCGAGATAAACATAGCACATACATAATTTAAGATTGACAAATAGGGCATTCATTTTCCATCTCACAAGGATAATATCAGAGTTACAACCACACATTTATTCAGACAAGGTAGTTCCGCTACAGACTACATAACACAAGGAAAATGCTATGCTATCCCGAATGCTTGCCCACAATCACGACCACGGCCTCAGTCTTTTGGATAGTTCACGTACAGGCGCTCATTCTCCTCATCGTACTGCCACGCCAGCTGCGTGCCATCTGGATCACCTGCGTCGGGCGTACATGTACTTGTTGGGGTGTTGAAGTAATGGGTGAGCCACGGGGACTCAGCAATCGATGACCTTGGTACCGAAACTAGTCAAGTTATTAGGTGAGGAAGGTTCAGTGTTTAGGTTGCAGCATCCTAAGCATTTATGGTCGCTAACTTACGAAGATCAAAGATATAGATGTGGTGGTCTACGTGAGCGGTCGAAGACTAGGTGATCGCTAAGTGATCCTAAACACCTACCTACGTCAAACATAACCCCGCCGTGTTCCCGATCGAAGAGAGGTCTTCGAAAGAGACAGTCACGGTTATGCACACGGTTGACAGTTTTATTAGAGTTAGTTCGAGTTATCTATAACAGGATGTTAACAAATAATCCATGTTGCCACATAACCGCGGGCACGGCTTTCCGAAAGATTAAACCCTGCAGGGGTGCTCCAACTAGTCCATCACAAACGGTCACGGGCCGCAAAGTAATCCTCTATCACGAATCTCGTGTTCTCGTCGGATTCCTTAGAGGAAAACCTCAACTCTGGGGAGAACCAAAGCTTCACGGGGATTCCTATATGCAAGATATATCGCTAAGGTAAGACAAGACTAGCAGGACCTCTCATCGTGTCGAGGACCCCGATAAGAGCCACGTATCTCAGTCTCAGGACACGGCGGATGAGTCACACCACGGGTTATACCAAACCTCGGGTTGCCCCGTGGTGGCCTCATAGTCTGCTCAATTTGGACCAACACTCATGAGGAGCACTGGCCCGGGTTGTTGATTAATTCCTCGGGGTAGCTGTTCCCTATGCGAATTATTATTAGGTGATTAGCAAATTAAAACCAATGTTGGGTCCTGCCGGACAAGTCTTAACACTACACGATTTATCAAGGGGGTCCCCATAACAACCCCGAACGTGTTAGGAGCGATCAGTTATGGAATCAAACACCGGTAGCCGGAAACTAAGGCGGCAATAACGGAACAAATCACCCTGCAAAAGGCTAGGCCTTCCGTCATTTACCAAGTATATAGGTGCATTAATTAAATAGCAGTTTAAGACATAATGATATCAAATACCCATGTTATGACATGAGACAGCTGGCACCTGCAACTACCAAAGCTATCAGTAAAAGCTGAGCATGCCTACTTAGAAAGCAACATTAGCTAGGAGGGGAAAGTGTTTGGATTTCATGGCAATATCAGCAGGCAAATATATCAAGTGGTAGCCAGCGATTATATATCGAAGGAAACGTGATTCTAAGCATAACAAAGCTAGGTACGATATCAAGGTCACGGTCATCTTGCATGTCATGTCTTCAGCTTGGAACTGCTCTTGTTCGTCCTGCACGTACTCTCCAGAATCCACGTACTCGCTCTCCGATCCCGGTGCTACCCATGATAAAAATAACAGCCAATGAACACCAACACAACATGATGGAACAAACACATGATGCATGAGATGAGAATGAAGCATGCATCTCTATTCTAGTCACTTGCATTTGCATGAGAAGATAAGATTAACTTCTGGACAGAACTTCACACTAAGCTATCTTGATATGCATGAAGATGACATGAATAGGTGCATCACAAGAAAACGATGCAAAAGCATATAAAGAACATTGAGAACGGAGCTACGGATCAACCGAAAACTATGAAACAAGATATGGAGTACTATGGATCAATTCCACCACAAGCACACTCCAATGGCACTCTTCTGGTATTCCCAGGTTGCCACATGATCAAACAAACAAATATAGGTGGGGTGGTGCAAAGAAACTCACCACACCACCAACTATGCACTCACAAGCTTCAAAACAACAAAACTATGCAATCTGTCCTAAACAGCATCATAGCAGTTTGTGAGCAACATGCAAAGCACCTACAGCCACCCAAATGTGCCAAACAATATATGTGGCAAAAGCTATTCAAAAGCTCTACAAGTCTGAGCAAGAAGATAATACAAAGGAGTTACACACAGAAAGATCTACAGGTGCTAACTTGGACAAAAATAACAGATTTCAGGGACTTAGTGAAAATCTCAGATTTTCGCCAGCTGTTTATGCTCTGAAGCATTTTGACAGCCTCCAAAATAATATCTACAGGAAGTGAAAGTGCATGAAATTTAACAGAGAGCTAGACAAACACAAAATCTCCAACTCTCTAGTTGAATGCAAGGCCTGGTCCCAACACATGAGCTTTTGCAGCCACAACAACAAGGGAAGAAAATAACAGCAGTTTCTGAGACTTAGTGAAAAACACAGATTTTCACCAAGCTGCCAATTCGAGCCACATGTCATCTATGACAAGGCACAACTTGCACATACAAACTCCTAAGCATAAAACAAAACTACCATGTTGTAGAGGGGTTCACCCACTACTGCCACATCAAGGATTCATCCCCATGGGCTCATTACACCACATGGCACCAAGCTCTAAACATAGCATCAAGACAGAAAAATGACATTTCCAGAAAGTGTCCCAAAGTGAAATCTGATTCCACCAATGGATTCCTGGGAATATTCTACCCAAAAACTTATATAAAACCTAGGTACTTGCATACAACATGTAGGCACAAAGTTGAAAGGAAAAATAACATAGAATCATATAGTGTCAAATAGTGCCATATCACATTAGGTGTTGGTACTCACTATCTCATCATCTAACTTGCACATGTTCACATACACAACTCCAATGGTGAACATGAGGGGTTTGACCTCATGTATGTGTGACATAGCACATCACCACACACACTCACATACAATAAAGCAAGCACACACTAGCACCTACACATGATAGTTCTAATACACACACATACATACACTCACATAAGCTACCACTATACACATTCACACATGCTAGGGGTTCAAATTAACTCCCCATGCACACTAAGGCTAAAGCCATGCCTTGGTCATGTGTGTGTCATACACACACATGCACCTCACTACATTCACACACATACACCCTCATGGATACATACACACACAAGCCCTCCTACACATGCACACAAGGCTACAAACTAAATCCCTACACATGCACACTAGCTAAAACAAGGGGAAAACCTACTGGATGTGAGGCATAACCACCTCACCTTGCTGCCCAAGACAAGGTAGGATGCAGCTAATCTGAAAGCAGCAACAAACAACAATAAAAAAATAAAAGGGGGCACAGGGATTCGAACCCCAGACCTGCTGTCCACAACACACTAGCACTACCACTACACTACTGCCCCTGGGCTTGACAAAGAGGGGAAGGTAAACAGGGTAAGCTTCTTGTTCGCTACTGCACCAGAAAAACAATCAACAAAAAGGTGCGCTTGCGGTGGCTCAAACCCATGACCTGGGCGAAGACAAAATCACCCTAGTGCCAATGCGCTACTCGAACGTTGCTTACTAGAGAAGGGGTAGTAACTCTCTTAGGAATACCTCCTGCTTCTCCTACCATGCGACGGCGGCCGGAACAGGGGAGGATCACCGTCGGCGCTACGCTACAAATTGATCTACGACCTCTCGCGGGGAGGAAGAGGGACTCAAGGTGGATCCATTTCACACCTAACCTCAATGAGATGCGCACTGCAACTGCTGCTCCACGAGCACGGCGGCGCCGACGACAAAGAGAAACTATGGTGCGAAGCTACGCCTAGGAGGGGATCTACCGACAGGGGAACGGGAAGGAGACCGGCTTCTCACCCGCTGATCGAGGAGGACGCGCTGACGGAGAGGAAGAAGGGGTCGACGAGGAAGCAGCCGTTGCGGACGAAGTCGTCGGAGCAGAAGGGGGTCGTCGTCGACGTCGTGGAAGCAGGGTCGATCCGCGTCGTCTAGCTACGGGAACAGACTCCCCTGGATCTCCGCTTGCTCCTGGAACGCTTAGAGAGGAAGAAGAGGGACGGCATCGACAGCGGCGACCTCATCAGGGATCGGCCATGGCGAAGGAGGAGCTCGGCCACCTTCTGTCGATCCATGGAGAGGGAGGAGGAAGAGGAAAGGAGGTGGCGGCGGCTTGCAGGAAACCTAGAACAGGGCACGCCCACCGAGGTATATATAGGGGGCGAGGGGGCCGCCTCGATGTTCGTGAAGCAACGACGTCGAGCCCCTCTGTCTCTCTCTCTCTCTGATAGTCTGACGGAATGGAGAGGGAAGAAGACACAGCGTCAACAGGAGAGGGACAGGGAGCGGGCTGCCGCGCGACGAGAGCAGTTGGGCCAGCGAGGAGGAGGGAGCCCACTCGGTTGCGCCAGATAAAAGAAAGAAACCATGTGGAATTCCTATTTTAAATAAAACAGAGACAATTAAATGCACATAGGCAAAACGGTTGACCCTAAAATAAAACAAAAATGCCCCTGGTCATAAGGGAATTATGACCCAATAAAATAAAATGAAAAGAGGATTTTTGGGACAACTAAAAAATTACAAATCAGATTTATTTAAATCTTGTTTTGAAGGTAAGCCACATCAAAACAAAGTTTTAAAATCCCTCTTTCACATCTCCACACTTACAAGAATAAGCACTAAAAGGCCAACATTTAACAACCATAAAAAAGAGCAAGTAAAACATGAGCTCAAAGAATTAAAGAAGAAGGGGAGGTTTAGTTGAAACCTAGCTTTGTAAAAAAGGCAAAGTTGGAGCCACTCTTTCTCATCACTTCACACACCACACATTCATCACAAACACACATAAGATCAACATGACAACAACAACATGGATGGCATGAATGATATGGATGTGTGATGCAAAGGGAAGACAAGGCATGAGCACATGAAATAACACATGAAATGATACTCCATAGAATAACAACATGGACCCACACATGGCAAGGTTCCAAATATAGCAATGTTACACTTGGGGCATTACATCCCAAGTCGAGGGTATGGACTACGGTGAAACCTTTGCTCTTGTCGCTCCTCTTGAATCTATTCGCATGTTACTTGGTTTTGCTTCTCATCATCACTTTAAATTGAAACAAATGTATGTGAAGAGTGCTATTCTTGATGGTCCATTAAATGAGTTGGTATATGTTCAAAAATCCCCGGTATTCGAGGATCCGAAGTTCCCCACTCATGTATACAAACTCAGGAAGGCACTCTACGGTCTTAAACAAGCCCCACGTGCATGGTATGAGTACCTTACTGAGTTGTTGCAAGTTCGTGGGTTTGAGATTGGGAAAATTGATCCCACTCTTTTTACCAAGAAGGTCAAAGGGGATTTGTTCATATGTCAACAATATGTTGATGATATTATATTTGGTTCTCCTAACAAATCTTTCAATGAAGAGTTTGTTCCACTAATGACCGAGAAATTTGAGATGTCGATGATGGGAGAGTTGAAGTTCTTTCTCGGGTTTGCAATCAAACAAGGAAGAGAAGGAACCTTCATCAAGCAAGCCAAGTACTCCCAAGACATGCTCAAGAGGTTCGAGCTCGAGTACGTCAAGCCAGTCAAATTTCCCATGCCAACCAAATGCAAGCTCGATAGTGATCCCAATGGTAAAGCCATGGATCAAAAGGTATATCGTTCCATGATTGGATCCTTGCTTTACCTTTGTGCATCTAGACCCGATATCATGCTGAGTGTGGGAATCTGTGAACGGTTTCAATTTGCACCAAAGGAAAGACACTATGCGGCAGTCAAACGAATCTTTTGATATTTGGCTCATACCCCAAACTTTGGCTTATGGTGCCCCAAAGGAGCAAGCTTTAGTTTAGTAGGTTACTCTGACTCGGATTGGGATGGAGACTGTGTTGGAAGGAAGTCAACCTCTGGAGGATGCCAATTCCTTGGTCATTCTTTGGTAAGTTGGTCTTCGAAGAAGCAAAACTGTGTGTCACTTTCTTCCACCGAGGCTGAGTACGTAGTTGCCGCAAGTTGTTGTGCTCAATTATTATGGATGAGGCAAACTTCAAGGGATTACGGTGTCACTTGTGACAAAGTGCCTCTTCTGTGTGACAATGAGAGTGACATCAAGATATCTCTTAATCCGGTGCAACATAGCAAGACCAAGCATATTGATATACGTCATTAGTTCATTCAAGATCATATCAAGCAAGGAGATATTGAGGTCCTCTTCATCAACACTCAAGAGCAACTTGCAGATATTTTCACCAAACCTCTAGATGAAGCAAGGTTTCGTGAGTTAAGGCATGAGCTAAATATCATTGATTCAAGTAATGTAGATTGAAACCAGGCACACCACACCTCACTCATCATTATATTTGGCTCTAGGTGTAGGCATAGATATAGGGGGAGTGTTGTTCTCTCAATGAACTTCTCCTCCCCCTATCATGCATAAATTGATCAAGTCTTTCACATTAGCCATTGTTGATGGCACTTGTGCTTCAAAGACAAGCTCTGGTCATGAACCCAAGGATAATTCTTCGCGGTGTCATGCCATTTGTCTCAAACATTGGTGGCTTCGTCCACCGCCCTCTCTTCGTCAGAAGATTCGGTTTTGTGTTCTGGTGCATACGTGTCTCTTCTTATCTTCGTTTGGGTTTTTTGTGTTTTTCCTTGTTCACTCGCCAAGTTCAAGTTCTTTTTATCGTCGAGGAGAGTAGAGCAAGTTTTCCAGGTTGTTTTGTCAACACGGGCACGGTACTACCGCTCCCAGCATGGTAGTAAAATTTTACTACCGCTGGGCGAGCGGTACTACCGCTCTGCCAGCAGTACTAGCGCCCCCAGGACGGTAGTAAATTTTTATTACCGCTGGCCAAGCGGTATTACCGCAATGATAGGGTACTACCACGCCGCCATGACCTCACGGGTTATTTTAGGGCAGGGGGCCGTTCTATTCCCCCCTTACCCATTCATCCCGTGTCCTTCTTCTTTTTCTCTCTCTCCTCTCTTAAGTTGCTGCTTAAGGACTCGCCGAATCTCCTTCCCCAGCCACCCTTCTCCGATTCCATTTGGTGGGATCCTCTCCCACGTGCCATGGACCTCGGTACTGCCCCTCGTTCCCTTCGTTTTTTCTTAGTTTTTGTTGAATCTAGGGTTAGGGGCATGCATGTGTTCTTTCCTTCATGGCACCATATCCTCATGCTAGAAGGAGTGGGGAGTTTCTGGTTGGTAGATCTTTCATGTGTAGGGTAATTTGTGTGTTGGGGTCCCCGGTAGTACCAGATCTGACAGTTCCATTGTCAGACTGGCACTAATGTCTCCCGTGCGGTACTACCGCTCCTCCTGGAGCGGTACTACCATTGTTAGAGCGGTAGTAAAAATTTACTACCGCTCGAGCAGCGGTACTACCGATGTCAGGGCGGTACTACCGCTGCCAAAGTGGTAGTAAAATTTTACTACCGCTCCAGCGGCGGTACTACCGCCATTCCTTTAACACACACATTATACCCTCTCTTCTTTGGGATTTTCTGTTGCATGTTGATCTTTGCCTTGACTTATTGTGTCCTTCGTCTTGTGTTTTCTTTTTGCTTGTCATAGGTGGTGGCTCCAGGCGCTCAAACCCACCTCGGGATGCTAGTTCCAAGTGTCCCCGCTCATCAGATGTCCCCGAGGGTTCTAAAGCTCCAAAGCGCAATTTTAAGAAGACTCCTTAGAAGTCCAAGAACAGTGTTGACTGGGATGCCATGCCACTTGCAGAGTTTCAGCTTCGCCAAAAGGTCAACCCCTACACCATCAACAGGGTTCAGTTCCCTGGAGGTGACATGTTCTGGACTAAGGACCAGTTTCTTATTTATGAAGACGTCATCAAATCAAAGAAGAATATGTATGTTCCTGTGCAGTGGATTGATATCAACCATCTGAAGAAAGACCATGCATACTTTGGTGATGCTCTGTCCATCGTGGAATAGCTTTAGATTGAGGAGCTCATCACTTTTCAGCAAGATTTTGATTATGAGGTAGTGGCCCATTTCTTCGGTACCGTTCACTTTCACGCTGACGACGACCGCACCATGACCTGGCTGACAAATGGGGAACTGTTGTCTGCTAAGTGGAAGGACTTCATGGACCTTCTGAATGTCCAGGATGAGGGGCTTGACCACCCAGTTGGCTTGCGCCCACATACTAACCCTACTGCTCTAGCAAAGGAGAAGTAGCTGCCATACTATATTGTGAAGGAAACCCCATCTGGTGAGGTCTTCTACGTTATGAACCCTTTTCTGGATGTCATGCACCATATTTTTTACAACACACTGTTTCCACGAGTTGGCAACAAGGACCAGGTCCACTCATACCTGGTTGATATGCTTATCATGTGTCAGAAAGGGCGGACTCGCTCCTCTGGATCACTCAATGGCTCTCATGTTATGTGGAGAGAGCTTTACTCTGCAGTCTTCAATCGTAAGGTCCCAATCTATGGTCCTTATCTGTTTTACCAGATCAAGATGACGTGGGCCAAGGCATTTCTAGCTATTGAGTTTCATGCTCCTATGTGGATTCGACATGAGCCCATCAAACTGCGCCAGAAGGACAAATGGGTCAACACCACAACTACACGTGCTGCTACTAGGGATTTTGATGAGGATGAGGCTGCTGCTGAGGATGCGGCAGTTCCAGAGTCACGTGTGCCTTCATCTTCCAAGCCATCATGGGCCAAGAAGCTCACAAAGAGGATGAAGACCTTGTTCCGCATGCAGGCCAAGGGACAGTACCGGACCCATGTCGCTTAGAAGGAGAGCCGTCGGTATGACAAGCTAATTATGAGGAAGCTTGACGTGCACATCTCCAGTGGGTCTAAGAGAGATCACCCCGGAGGCTGAGTGGATGCAGAAGAACAACCTGTAGTGGGTTGCGTCTGACAAGGACAATAAGGAGGAGACCGAAGACGAGACAGATGAGGAGTATGTTCAAGAGGAGACCGAAGACTGATGGTTGTGCTCTCTCCAGTTCGAGCTACCACCTGTGTCGTAGGTGTCCTCTCTCCCTTTTTGGTGTCCCGATGCCAAAGGGGGAGAGAGTGTAGGATTTGAAAGCTTTCTCGTTTTCATGGTTGCTTTATTTGTTGAAATTTAGTTGCTTTTCTGGTTGTCTTTGCTTTATGAATGAAACTATGAGACGTCATACTTTATCATATGGTGTGAGACATATGCTATATCTTCCCTATATTTTGTCTCATTAGTATCTACTTTATTAGTAGCTTGTGAGTCTTACTATCTTGTGCCCTTATCTTCATGCTCACATGATATGCCTTGCTTCCATGCATAATGTTTATTCTATTATGTTGCAAGGATTGCTTAGTCTATAAAATCTAGGGCGAGTGCTTTTTCCTTGGTTGTGTGTTGGTATGCACACATCCAGGGCGAGCTTGTCTCTCGTTTGTATATTTTGGGTTTGCATATGCTTTCTCCATACCCTTTTTGTGCAAAGCATGTATTGTCATCAATCCACCAAAATGGGGGAGATTGTTAGGGCATATTTCTCCCTAAGTGGTTTTAGTGATTGATGACAATGCATGTACGGACTAATCGTGTGCATTGAGCATTTTAGATAATTCATGTCTAGGCACAAGACGATTCAATGCCCCTCGAAATCTCTCGAAGACGGTTGCTTTCTACGTTTCTCTTTGGTGGATTTGAGTCATAGGAAAGCCGTACTATTAAGAGGGGGTCCGTGTCGGAAAGGTTTGGGTGGAATCATCACGTACACATTTAGTGCACCACCTTTCCCTTGCTATAATGGAGCTCCATCCTTATCTTTCATGCCTATGCAAAAGGGCCAGCGGTAGTACTGCTCGTGCCAGTGGTAGTACCGCTCTAGGAGCGGTAGTATTTTTTTACTACCGCTCCAAGAGCGGTACTACCTCCCTCGGGGCGGTAGTAGTTTTTTACTACCGCTCCATCGGACGTTTTGCGCATCCTTTTCCCCCATAGTAGTAGGCACGGTAGTATTTTCTTACTATCATGGTTGGTGAGCTGCATAGCAGTAGTACCGCTCTTAGGAGTGGTAGTACCACTCCTAGAAGTGGTAGTACCGCTTGGCTATTGCTGTGGTGGGTGGGTAACAGTTGGATTTTACCCCCCACTATATATAGGTGTCTTCTTCCTCTAGAAGCTCACCTATTACCTCTCTAAGCTCCATTGTTGCTCCATAAGCTTATTCTTGCCCGATCTCTCTCCCTAGCCAATCAAACTTGTTGATTTTCTAGGGATTAGTTGAGAGGGTCTTGGTCTACACTTCCACCAAGAGATATTTTCTTCTCCCCACTAATACCTTGCGGATCTTGTTACTCTTGGGTGTTTGAGCACCCTAGACGATTGAGATCACCTCGGAGCCACATTCCATTGTGTTGAAGCTTCATGGTCTTGTTGGGAGCCTCCAAGCTTTGTGTGGAGATAGTCACAACCTTGTTTGTAAAGGTCCGGTCACCGCCTTCAAGAGCACCAATAGTGGAATCACGGCATCTCGCATTGTGTGAGGGCGTGAGGAGCATATGGTGGCCCTAGTGGCTTCTTGGGGAGCATTGTGCCTCCACACCGCTCCAACGGAGACGTACTTCCTGTCAAAGGGAAGGAACTTCGGTAAAACATCCTCGTCTCCACCGGTTCCACTTGCGGTTATCTCTTACCTTTACTTTGTAGTTGTTATTGTTGTGGTGTATTGTTTGCTTGCACTTGTTATCCTTGTGGTTAGCATCATATAGGTTGCTCATCTATTCACATAGAGAACCTTTTGTTGTTAACGCTAATTTGTTAAGACAAGCTAAAAATTGGTAGTTGCCTATTCACCCCCCCCCCCCTCTAGTCAACCATATCGATCCTTTCAACTTACATGAAGGAGAATTATTCATGTGTCCATATCATGAACAGTAAGTTAAACATACAACCATGCATACATTGATCATCTTAAAGTTTTTGACATAGTTCGTAAGTTCAAGGTTTTCTTAAACTGTAGACATCACTAGATCTTGGTGGTCATTGTTCCAAAATGCAGCACAGTTTACTGCTTGGATTCTCTCAAAAAGTTAAATGAGCATCAATATCTGAATGATCTTCAAGATTTCATCGATAGGTATTGAATTATTTGATGTTAATATGTTGTGTTCATATCTGGTTCAATAATTGAGTATGTGAAAATTCATCTTCATTTGCAGTGTATTGTCGAAGAACATAACTTTAGGAGGGAGACGGTTTGACCGCCAACTACCTCTAGAGCACGTGATCGTTTCTCCGGTAAGACAACGAAATCTGTTATTTTCAGAAAATGCTAGTGAGATGTTCAAATTTCTAAGTCAACCTATTTCTATTTCTCTCCAGAGAAAATAAAAGAAACAAATTACACCGGTTAGGTTGTTCCTAACAGGGCACATACATGACTAATATTGTATAAAAATTTCTAGTGTCCTTAACAACAACAAGGGACCAGCCTATGTGGATACGACGTTTGCGCACACATGATGAACCTATGCAGACATGTTGAATGTGGTGTTGATAGTGGCAAGATGGAACCAGTAAGTCTGCTTCTTGATTACTACCTTCTACTCCACACGTATGTCACATTCTGATCTAAAAGTCCTGCACATGATCTTCGAATGGATGAACTATGAACCACTCACGGCGGATGAATTGTTGTCTGTTAGGAAATTTATCAGCACCTGATTTGCAAAACAGTATATAAATCCCACTGAAGACGTCGAAGATTTTAGGATTCATGTCCCCTAATGATAAGTACGCATTCATATAGTGTTATCAGCTAAACATATACGCAAGGATGCATTGTTTTCCATGTGATCATGTCTTTGTATTTTGTACACTATGAGTATGTACTGCATATGTCGGTCTTACAATTCTGGAATTTAGCTAGCATTTGCCCAATTGCATATTGCCGGAATTATGATGAATGTTCTTCATGTAGACAATATTCATTCAATTGCATACTGTGGCGAATTATGATGAATTTTCTTCATGTGGACACTATTTGTTGATTGCATATTGTGGCGAATTGTCTATTCGTAGGGTGATTCAAATGCGATACTTTACAATAACCTGGTCATTTTAGCGCATTGATACGTACATTTTGCATCATGCTTTCATGTTGATATTTATCATTTTTTGGGTTGTTATTTCACTCCACGGTACAATACTTATGCCTTTTCTCTCTTATTTTGCAAGGTTTACATGAAGAGGGAGAATGTCGGCAGCTGGAATTCTGGCCTGAAAAAGGAGCAAGTTTGAGATGCCTATTCTGCGCAACTCCAAAAGCCGTGAAAATAAACATGGAATTTTTTGGGAATATATAAAAAATACTGGGCGGAAGAAGTACCACAGGGGCGCCACCTAGATTCCACAAGCCTGCCAGGCCCGGCCTACCGCCCTGGCCGGGCTTGGGGGCTTGTGGGCCCCCTGTTACCCCTCCGGCGCTCATCTTTTGCTATATGAAGGGTTTCGTCCGGAAAAAAAATCAGAAGGAGGCTTTTCGGAGGATTTGCCGCCGCCACGAGGCGGAACTTGAGCAGAACCAATCTAGAGCTCCGGCAGGACGATCCTGCCGGGGAAACTTCCCTCCCGGAGGGGGAATTCGTCGCCATCATCATCACCAACACTCCTCTCATCGGATGGGACTCGTCACCATCAACATCCTCATCAGCACCATCTCATCTCCAAACCCTAGTTCATCACTTGTAACCAATCTCCATCTCACGACTTCGATTGGTACTTGTAAGGTTGCTAGTAGTGTTAATTACTCCTTGTAGTTGATGCTAGTTGGATTATTTGGTGGAAGACTTTATGTTCAGATCCTCGATGCTACTCATTACCTCTCTGGTCATGAACATGATTATGCTTTGTGAGTAGTTACTTTTGTTCCTGAGGACATGGGATAAGTCATGCTAATAGTATTCGTGTGAATTTGGTATTCGTTCGATATTTTGATGTGTTGTATGTTGTTTTTCCTCTAGTGGTGTTATGTGAACGTCGACTACATAACACTTCACCATTATTTCGGCCTAGAGGAAGGCATTGGGAAGTAGTAAGTAGATGATGGGTTGCTAGAGTGACAGAAGCTTAAACCCTAGTTTATGTGTTGCTTTGTAAGGGGCTGATTTGGATCCACTAGTTTAATGCTATGGTTAGACTTTGTATTAATTCTTCTTTCATAGTTGAAGATGCTTGCGAGAGGGGTTAATCATAAGTGGGATTCTTTTCCAAGTAAGGGTAGTACCCAAGCGCCGGTCCACCCACATATCAAACTATCAAAGTAACGAACGTGAATCATATAAACATGATGAAAACTAGCATGACAGAAATTCCCGTGTGTTCTCGGGAGCGTTTTTCCTCCTATAAGACTTTGTTCAGGCTTGTCCCTTGCTACAAAAGGGATTGGGCCACTTTTCTACACCGTTTCTACTCTTGTTACTTGTTGCTTGCTACGAATCACCTCACCATACAATCACTTGTTACCGATAATTTCAGTGCTTGCAGATATTACCTTGCTGAAAACCACTTGTCAGATCCTTCTGCTCCTCATTGGGTTCGACACTCTTACTTATAGAAAGGACTACGATTGATCCCCTATACTTGTGGGTCATCAAGACTCTTTTTTGGCGCCGTTGCCGGGGAGTGAAGCGCCTTTGGTAAGTGGAACTTGGTACGGAAACATTCATATAGTGTGCTGAAATTTATTGTCACTTGTCACTATGGATACTAATCCTTTGAGGGGCTTGTTCGGGGTATCTTCACCTCGAATGGAAGCACAAATAGTTGCCCCTCAACCTGCTGCACCTACTGAAAATATTTTCTTTGAATTTCTTTCGGGTATGCTAGAGAAACTGCTGGCTAATCCTTTTATAGGAGATGGAACATCACATCCAGACTTGCATCTAATCTATGTAGATGAGGTCTGTGGTTTATTTAAGCTTGCAGGTTTGACCAAGGATGAGGTCAAGAAGAAGGTCTTTCCTTTATCTTTGAAGGATAAGGCGTTGACATGGTATAGGCTATGTGATGATACTGGATCATGGGACTACAATCGGTTGAAATTGGAATTTCATCAAAAGTTTTATCCTATGCATTTATAATTTTTGGCCTCGTGACATAGAAAGCATCGCTCAAGCTTGGGGGAGGCTTAATTCATGCCCCAATCATGAGCTCTCGAGAGAAATTATCATTCAGAACTTTTATGCTCGGCTTTCTCATGATGATCGCACCATGCTTGATACTTCTTGTACCGGTTCTTTTATGAAGATAGGTATTGACTTCAAATGGAATTTATCGGAGAGAATTAAACGCAACTCTGAAGATTGGGAGCTTGAAGAAGGTAAGGAGTCAGGTACGAATTTCCAGTTTGATTGCGTTAAATCCTTTGTTGAAACAAATACTTTTTGTGACTTTAGCGCTAAGTATGGACATGACTCTAAGATAGTACCTTCATTGGGTGAATCATTTGCTGCTCATGTTGATCTCCCCAAAGAGAAGTGGTTTAAATATCATCCTCATTTAGAAGTCAATGTAGTTAAAGCCAATCCAGTTGAAGAGAGAGTCATTGCCTATAATGATCATGTTGTTCCCAGTGCTTACATTGAGAAACCACCTTTCCCTGTTAGGATAAAGGATCATTCTAAAGCTTCAAGTGTGATACGTAGAGGCTACATTAGAACACCTTCACCCCTGAGCAAATTAGAGTTGAACCTAGCATTTCTATTATCAAAGATCTTTTGTCCGACGATGTTGAGGGACATAATATTCACTTCTGTGAAGATGCTGCTAGAATTGCTAAACCTCACGCTAGAGACAAACATAGGCCTATTGTTGGCACGCCTGTTGTTTCTGTTAAGATAGGAGCTCATTGCTATCATGGTTTATGTGATGTGGGTGCTAGTGTTAGTGCAATACCTCAATCCTTATATGATGAAATCAAAGACGAGATTGCACCTATTGAGATAGAGCCTATTGATGTCACTATTCAGCTTGCTAATAGAGATACTATCTGCCATGTGGGAATTGTTAGGGATGTTGAAGTCTTGTGTGGTAAAACGAAGTATCCTGCTGATTTCCTCGTTCTTGCTACCAACCAAGATAGCTTTTGTCCCATCATATTTGGCAGACCTTTTCTCAATACTGGCAATGCTCATATTGATTGTGAGAAGCAAACTGTCACTGTTGGCTTTCAAGGTGTGTCACACGAGTTCAATTTCTCCAAGTTTGGTAGACAACCTCATGAAAAGGAGTTGCCTAGTAAGGATGAAAATATTTCCTTAGCTTCTATTGTCGTGCCTCCTACTGATCCATTAGAGCAATACTTGCTTGAGCATGAAAATGATATGCATATGGATGAAAGGGATGAGATAGATAGAGTTGTCTTAGAACAATATCCTATCCTTAAGAATAATATGCCTGTTGAACTGCTTGGGGATCCACCACCACCAAAGGGTGATCCTGTGTTCGAGCTTAAACAGTTGCCTGATACTCTTAAGTATGCTTATCTTGATGAAAAATAGATATATCATGTCATTATTAGTGCTAGTGTAATGCCCCAAGTGTAAAGCGTTCCCTTTATGGAACCTTCTTATGTGGGACCACCTTGTCATTGATATGAGAGAGTCCTATGCATGTATGATTTCATGTGATGTCCCTTATTTTCTTCCTTGCATGCATGCATACCATATTGTTTCATGCCATGTCTTGTCCTTGTGATTGCTTTGTGTTCTTATGAGTGTGTGGGTACCTTGTGATTTCATGTGGTGGTTGGTTATGTGATGGTAGGGTTAGTAGTATTAGCAATTGTGGTGGCACTAGTTTTCAAAACCCCTTTCTCTCAATTATCTCTAGCTCCTTATTCCAACTATTCCTTCCCAGATTTTAAAATGTCCAATGTTTAGGGAATATTGTGGGGATATTGGAGTGATATATTTGATGTTTTGTTAAGTTTTAATAAGGGTGCAAATAAATCCAAAACAGATCCTTTAATGATGTTTTGTATTTATTCAAGTTGCTCCAAAAATTCCCTTTGTATTTTATTCAAATAGGTTAAATGTTTTCATGACCAGGGGCATTTTTATTTTGTTTTTATCTCCAACAGATAGCCCTGTGTCTATTTTTCCTTTATCTGTTTTGTTTTAATAGGAAGTAGTCAAGGGAGCCTTCTTTCTCTATATGTCGCCACTAGGTGGGCCTCCTCCCACTAGTCGGCCCGCTTCCCTCTCTCTCTCGCAGGCCCAGCGCGCGACCTCCCTTCTCCACCGCAGACGGCGTCTACCCCCCTCCTCTGCACCTTTCCGTCGGGCCAGCAGAGAGCAAGAGTTGCCGCCGTGAGGGCACCAAAATCGAGGGGACCCCCTTATATATCTCGCGTCCGTGCCCTCTCCCTCTCCTAGGTTTTCCCCCTCTCCCATCCGCCGCCGCCACCATCTCCTTCCCCATATCTCTTCTCCTCCTCCTGGTAAGAGTCTGTAGATAGGAGCAGAGAGAGAGAGCAGCCCGCCGGCGTCTAGCCCCCGCTCTCGTCGACGACCCGCGTCGTCCGCCATGTCCAGGAGCGAGGGGATGCTCCCCGCGCTCCATTCCCGCCATCGCTGAGGTCGAGGAGCGACCTCAACGACAGCCAGGAGCTCGTCCACGCCGCGGCTCCGGTGAACTCCATCTTCGTCCTCGGTCTGCAGCAGGGTCTTCGTCGACTCCCCTTCTTCCCCTTCGGCTCGGCTCCAGAGCGCCTCTTCCTCATATCAGCGCCCCCTCTTCCTCCCTAGGTGAGCCAGCCACCTTCCTCCCCTCTCCCTCGTTTGGATCCGGCGATCCTTGTTGGGCACATCCATGTCCCGAGCAGCAGCAGTAGGTCTGCGTGCGTGCATGTCTCATGTGGTGTCGGTGCAGTTGGTTGTGATGGTGGTGCAGATAGTGTAGCAGCATGCAGTGGCGTAGTTCTTGCCTTCGTGACGCAGCAGCAGCGCAGCAGAGAGCCACGGAAACCTCCCTGTCGCCGGCGCTACTCTGTTCTGTGCAGTGCAGGTTACGCAGTAGTGGTGTTATAACTTGCAAGATTGCCCTCCTCTGTCAGTAGTCGATTCGTAGCGCAGTGGTGTGTCTCTATGATTATAACCAACAGGTGCAGGGTTCGAGTCCCATGTGGTGCACCCCCTTTTTCCCTGTTTTTCCTTCCTGTTCGACAGTAGATGCAGCACCAGAGGTATTTCTTGCTAGATGCACCTTCTTTGTCGAAGCCATGTCAGTAGCAGGGTGGCAACAGCAGCAATACAGTTTCAGAGAGGGCTTGGGTTCGACCCCCCCCCCCCCAAGCCTCTCTTTTTTGTTCTCTGTATTTTTTCTTTGATGTGTAAATTTTTGCTGCTAGCAACAGTAATTGTAGGCATGTGATCAGGATGTAGTAGGCTAGTTTTTCATTATTTCTTTTGTTGTGACCTTGTTGCTGCATGTGTAGATTATATGTAGATGTGTGTGTAAGGAATATGTGTCTGTGTGTGTGCACTAGGTGTAGTGGATGTATATGTGCATGTGCATTTGGAGTTTGGGTGCTAGAGTGCATATGTGTGTGTGGTATCACACAAGCTAGTGGTGCTTTGTGGTTGTAGTGTAAGTATGCTTCTCACACACATGAACAAGAGTTCATGTGCATGAGTGTGGTGCAAGCACATTGATGTTATGCTTGTGCACCTCTTGTGCAACATGTGGTGTGTGTGTAGAGTTGAGATAAGTAGATTTGCATGTGTAGCTTATGTGAGTGTGTAGTAGTGTGGGTGTGTGTGGGTTCACCCCCACCTACTAGGGCAAGTATGCACCATCACATGTCCATATGTGAGTGTGTGCATATACCCTTGTTAGTGTAGGTGTTATTTTGTTGTGCTTGATGTTTGTGATGGGGTGGTGATGTGCCAAGGCACATAGGCATGAGGTTTACCTCTCATGTACCCCCATTGATTGTGTGATCATGTGTACATGCTTATGTAGGTTTGATATAGTGAATGGCACATGTGGTGATGCACTATTCACTATAGATATGATTCCATGTGGATTTCCTTTTCTAGTGTGTGCCCTTTTGTTCCAAGCAAGTGCATAGGTATTTTATATGCTTTTCGGGTAGAAAGATCCCAGGAATCCATTGGTGAAATCATTTTTGCCATTGGAACCTTTTTCTATAGATGACTTATTTCATTTTGTTCTATGTTTAGAGCTTGGTTCCATGAGTTGTGGTGAGCACTTGTGTTTGATTTTTGGTTGTGGTACTAGAGGGTGACCCCCTCTACCACATGTTGGTTTTATTTCATGTTTAGGAATGCATGTGTGCAAGTTGTGCCCACTCAAAGTAGGCATGTGACTGAAATTCCAGATTAGTGAAAATCTGAGATTTTCACCAAGTCTGAGAATCTGTTTATATTTGCTTCTCCTGTAGATGAGCTTGTGCAGGTCAATGTGTTGTGATATAGCCTTAGATTTCAACTGGAAAGTTTAAGCTGATATGTTTGTCTAGCTCCCTGTAAATTTTCATTCCATTTTGAGTCCTATAGATATTGTTTTGTCTGCTGTCAAAATGCTTCAGAGCATACACAGATAGTGAGAATCTGGAATTTTCACTAGGTCCCTGAAATCTGATATTTTTAGGCAAGTTTGCAGCCTTGTAACTTTCTTTGTTTAATTCCTTTGTATGTGATTCTTTCTTGTGCTTGTAGTAATATTGGGTAGCTATAGACACATATATTATTTGTCATATTTGGGTGGCTGTAGGTGCTTTGCATGTAGCTCACAAAGTGCTATGATGCAGTTTATGGCAGATTGTGTAGTTTTGTCATTTTGATGTTTGTGAGTGCTTAGTTGATGATGTGGTGTTCTTCTTTGCTCCACCCCATCCATGTTGGTTTGTTTTATGTCTTGGCAACCTGGAAATACCAGAGTTGTGCCATTTGAGTGTGTGGTGATGAATTTGACACGTAGGGCTTCATATCTTGTTTCGTTGATTCCCGTTGACCCGTAGCTCCGATTGTAATGTTCTTTATATGGTTTTCCATCATTTTCTCGAGACGCATCTGATAATGTCATTATCATGCATGTAAAAATAGCTTAGGATGCATCTCTGTCCAGGAACATGTATTTTCTTCTCATGCTTGTGCTAGTGATAGAAATAGGGATGCATGCTCATATTCATCTCATGCATCATGTGCTTGTTGCACCTTGAGGTGCTGTTGTTCATTGGATGTTATTCTTATGTTGGGTAGAACCGGGATCGAAGAACGAGTACGTGGATTCGGGAGAGTACGTGCAGGACGATCAAGAACCGTTCCAAACTGAGGATATCACAGGCAAGATGATATGACCTTGATTCCATCTCTAGACTTGTTATGCTAGATTACGTTTCTTCTATCATATGCTCGCTGCCTACCACTGAAATAAATTGCCTCTTGATATCCCATGAACCCAAACACTTATCCCTTCCTAGCAAGTCTTGAATGGCTAAGTAGGCTTTGCTCAGGTACTAATGTTAGCGTTGCTAGATGCAGGTGCTTTGTCTCATGTGATAACATGAGCTTGATATCATTATCTTAATTCTGTTATTTAATTAATGCACCTATATACTTGGTAAATAACGGAAGGCCTAGCCTTTTGCTGGGTGCTTTGTTCTGTTATTGCCGCCATAGTTACCGGCTACCGGTGTTTGATTCCATATTGATCGCTCCTAACACGTTCGGGGTTGTTATGGGGACCCCCTCGATAAATCACGTAGTGTTAAGACTTGTCCGGCAGGACCCAACATTGGTTTTAATCTGCTAATCACTTAATAATAATCTGCATAGGGAATAGCTACCCTGAGGAATTTAATTAACAACCCGGGCCAGTGCTCTTCATGAGTGTTGGTCCACCCACCTAGTAGTCGGCAAGACCACCCCAAGGAAACTTGAGGTTTGGTCTTTGTCCACTTTGCATAGACGGTGTTGTCCTGAGACTGAGATACGCGGCTCTTATCAGGGTCGTCGACACCGGGAGGTCCTGCTAGTCTTGTCTTACCTTAGCGATATATCTTGTGTATAGGAATCCCAGTGAAGCTTTGGTTCTCCCCAGAGTTGAGGTTTTTCTCGAAGGAATCCTACGAGATCACGAGATTCGTGATAGAGGATTACTTTGCGGACCGTGTACGTTTGTGATGGACTAGTTGGAGCACCCCTGCAGGGTTTAATCTTTCGGAAATCCGTGCCCACGGTTATGTGGCAACTTGGAATATTTTGTTAACATCCGGTAATAGATAACTTAAACATAAGCTAATAAAATTGCCAACTGTGTGCGTAACCATGACTGCCCCCTTCGAAGATCTCTCTTCGATCGGGAACACTGTGGGGTTATGATTGACGTAGGTAGGTGTTCAGGATCACTTAGTGATCATCTATCATCGACCGGTAGTATAGACCACCTTCATATATGTTCTACGTAAGTTAGCCACCATATCAAGCTTAGGATGCTGCAACCTAAATACTCCACCTATCCAACCTAATAAATTGACTAGTTCTGGCACCGAGGTCATAGATTGCTGAGTCCCCGTGGCTCACAGATTCCTTCACAATACCAACAGGTTCAGGTACCCCCAAGACAGGTGATCCCGACAGCACGCAGCTGGTGTGGCAGTACGACGAGGAGAACGACCTCCTGTATGTGAACTATCCAGAAGATTGAGGCGTGGTCGTGATCGTGGGCCAGCACGCAGGGTAGCATAGCCATTTCCCTTGTTTTGTAGTCCGTAGCGGAACTACCTTGATTGTATGTGTGATGTACTCTGATATATTTATGAGATGGCAATTGAACCCTTATTGTCATTTTGTTCATATTATGTATGCGCTATGATACCTTGTTTGCGAGACGCTTAGATGCTCCTTTCCAATTCGGGGCCTCGATCCCCAGATCGGAAAGGACCGCATCTTAGTCCTTACAGCTAGCCTCTCAGAACATGAAGAAAATAAGTTACTAAAAACTCTGAGGAAGCATCGTGCTGCTATTGGATATACTCTTTATGATCTTAAGGGCATTAGCCGCACTCTATGCCAGCACAAGATTAAAACTGATCCTGATTCCAAACCAGTTGCTGATCATCAAAGGAGATTGAATCCTAAGATGAAAGAAGTAGTAAGAAAAGAAATACTAAATCTCCTGGAGGCAGGTATTATTTATCTTGTTTCTCATAGCGATTGGTGAGTCTGGTGCATTGCGTCCCTAAGAAGGGAGGCATTATCGTTGTCCCTAATGATAAGGATGAATTGATCCCACAGAGGATTATTACTGGCTATAGGATGGTGATCAATTTTAGGAAATTGAATAAAGCCACTAGGAAAGATCATTACCCTTTACCTTTTATCGACCAAATGCTAGAAAGACTGTCTAAACACACACACTTCTGCTTTCTAGACGGTTATTCTGGTTTCTGCCAAATACAAGTTGCACAATCTGATGAGGAGAAAACCACTTTCACCTGCCCTTTCGGTACCTTTGCTTATAGACGTATGCCTTTTGGCTTATGTAATGCACCTGCCACCTTTCAAAGATGTATGATGGCTACATTCTCTGACTTTTGTGAAAAGATTGTTGAGGTTTTCATGGATGACTTCTTTGTTTATGGGTCTTCTTTTGATGATTGCCTCAGTAACCTTGATCGAGTCTTGCAGAGATGTAAAGACACCAATCTTGTCTTGAATTGGGAGAAGTGCCACTTTATGGTCAATGAAGGCATTGTCTTAGGACATCAAATTTCTAAAAGAGGTATTGAAGTCGATAAGGCCAAGGTTGATGCAATAGAGAAAATGCCATACCCCACAGATATCAAAGGTATAAGAAGTTTCCTTAGTCATGCTGGTTTCTATAGAAGGTTCATTAAAGAGTTCTCTAAGATTTCTAGGCCTCTTACCAATCTCTTGCAAAAGGATATTCCTTTTTTTGACGATGATTGTGAGGAAGCCTTCGAAATACTTAAGAAGGCCTTGATAACTGCACCTATTGTTCAACCACCTGATTGGAACTTGCCTTTTGAAATCATGTGTGACGCCAGTGATTATGTTGTTGGTGTTGTCCTAGGGAAAAGAGTTGATAAGAAGTTGAATGTTATTCACTACGCTAGTAAAACTCTAGACAGTGCCCAAAGAAACTATGCTACTACGGAAAGGGAATTTTTAGCAGTCGTGTTTGCATGTGAAAAGTTCAGGTCTTACATAGTTGATTCCAAAGTCACTATTCACACTGATCATGCTGCTATGAAGTACCTCATGGAGAAGAAACACGCTAAACCTAGACTTATCAGATGGGTTCTCTTGCTACAAGAATTTGATTTGCACGTTGTCGACAGGAAGGGTGCTGATAACCCAGTAGCAGATAACTTGTCTAGGTTGGAGAACGTTCTTGATGACCCACAACCTATTGATGATAGCTTTCCCGATGAGCAATTGAATGTCATCAATGCTTCACGTAGTGCACCGTGGTATGCTGATTATGCCAACTATATCGTTGCCAAATATATACCACCTAGTTTCACATATCAGCAAAAGAAGAAATTCTTCTTTGACTTGAGACATTACTTTTGGGATGATCCTCACCTTTATAAGAAGGAGTAGATGGTGTTATTAGACGTTGTGTACCTGAACATGAACAGGGACAGATCCTACAGAAGTCTCACTCCGAGGCCTACGGAGGACACCATGCGGGAGATAGAACTGCACACAAGGTATTGCAATCAGGTTTCTATTGGCCCACTCTCTTCAAGGATGCCCATAAGTTTGTCTTGTCTTGTGACGAATGTCAAAGAATAGGTAATATTAGTAAACGTCAGGAAATGCCTATGAACTATTCACTTGTCATTGAACCATTTGATGTTTGGGGCTTTGATTATATGGGACCTTTTCCAAAATCCAATGGGTATACTCATATCCTACTTGTTGTTGATTATGTCACTAAGTGGGTAGAAGTTATCCCCACTAGTAGTGCTGATCACAACACCTCTATCAGGATGCTTAAGGAAGTTATCTTCCCTAGATTTGGAGTCCCTAGATATCTAATGACCGACGGTGGTTCACATTTCATTCATGGTGCTTTCCGTAAAACGCTTGCTAAGTGTGATGTCAACCATAGAATTTTGTCTCCTTATCACCCTCAGTCCAGTGGTCAAGTAGAGCTAAGCAATAGAGAGATTAAACTGATTCTGCAAAAGACTGTCAACAGGTCTAGAAATAATTGGTCTAAGAAGCTCGATGATGCAGTGTGGGCTTATAGAACTGCCTATAAGAATCCCATGGGCATGTCTCCGTACAAAATGGTGTACGATAAGGCATGTCATCTACCTCTTGAGCTAGAGCATAAAGCTTATTGGGCAATCAAAGATCTCAACTTTGATTTCAAACTTCCTGATGAGAAGAGGTTATTTGACATTAGCTCGCTTGACGAATGGAGAACTCGGGCATATGAAAATGCCAAGTTGTTCAAAGAAAAGGTTAAGAGGTGGCATGATAAGAGGATACAAAAACGTGAGTTCAATGTAGGTGATTATGTCTTGCTATACAATTCTCGTTTAAGATTTATTGCAGGCAAGCTTCTCTCTAAATGGGAAGGTCCCTATATTGTTGAGGAAGTATATAGTTCCGGTGCTATCAAAATCAACAACGCAGAAGGTAATTGTCTGAGAGTGGTAAACGGGCAGAGAATCAAGCATTACATCTCAGGTACTCCCATAAATGTTGAGAGCAACATTATCAATACCATAACTCCGGAGGAGTACATAAGGGATATTTATCAGCCTGCTTCAGATTCCGAAAACGAGGAGGTATGTGATTCGGTAAGTAAACCGACTCCAAAACTTTTCCCGTAGCAATTTTCCTCCGTTTTGGAATATTTGAAAAAATAGAAAAATTTAAAGCAGTCCGGAAAGTGCATGATACGTCTCCAACGTATCTATAATTTTTTATGGTTTCATGCTATTATCTTGTCAAACTTTGTATGTTTTGCATGCCTTTTATATATTTTTGGGACTAACTTATTAACTCAGTGCCAAGTGCCAGTTCCTGTTTTCTTCATGTTTTTGACCCCTTTCAGAGGAGATTTTGAAACGGAGTCCAAACAGAAGAAAATCCCCGAAAAGATTTTTTCCGGAACGGAAGAAGATCGGGAAGCTTGAGAGCCAAGGCAGGGGAGCCTCAGGGGCCCCACAAGCCCCCACCCTGCGGCCAGGGGGTAGGCCACGGCCCACAGGCTTGTGGCCCCCCTGAGCGCCCCCTGACCTAGGGGTTGCGCCTATAAATTCTCTAAAAATCCCAAAAAAATCAGGAGATCATCGAAATTACTTTTCCGCCGCCGCAAGCTTCTGTCTCCGCAAGATCCCATCTGGGGCACATTCTGGTGCCCTGCCGGAGGGAGGATTCGGACACGGAGGGCTTCTTCATCAACACCATGACCTCTCCGATGATGCGTGAGTAGTTCACCATAGACCTACGGGTCCATAGCTAGTAGCTAGATGGCTTCTTCTCTCTCTTGGATCTTCAATACAAAGTTCTCCATGATCTTCATGGAGATCTATCCGATGTAATCTTATTTTGCGGTGTGTTTGTCGAGATCCGATGAATTGTGGATTTACGATCAGATTATCTATGAATCTTATTTGAGTTTCTTCTGATCTCTCTTATGCATGATTTCATATCCTTGTAATTCTCTTTGAGTTGTGGGTTTTGTCTAGCCAACTAGATCTATGATTCTTGCAATGGGATAAGTGCTTGGTTTTGGGTTCATACTGTGCGGTGACCTCACCCAGTGACACAAGGGGTAGTGAGGCACGCATCGTGTTGTTGCCATCAAGGGTAAAAAGATGGGGTTTTCATCATTGGTTTGAGATTATCCGTCTACATCATGTCATCTTGCTTAAGGCGTTACTATGTTCGTCATGAACTCAATACACTAGATGCATGCTGGATAGCGGTCGATGTGTGGAGTAATAGTAGTAGATGCAGAAAGTATCGGTCTACTTGTCTCGGACGTGATGCCTATATGTATGATCATTGCCTTAGATATCGTCATGACTTTGCACGGTTCTATCAATTGCTCGACAGTAATTTGTTCACCCACCGTGATATTTGCTATTATGAGAGAAGCCTCTAGTGAACACTATGGCCCCCAGGGTCTACTCCACACCATATTTTCAGCCTTACACTCTTTGCTTCGTTGCACTTTCCGCCATCAGATCTCACTTTGCAAACAATCTTGAAGGGATTGACAACCCCTTTGAAGCGTTGGGTGCAAGCTTGTTTGTGTTTGCGCAGGTACTCTGGACTTGACGAGGCCCTCCTTCTGGATCGATACCTTGGTTCTCAAACTGAGGGAAATACTTACTACTCCTGTGCTGCATCACCCTTTCCTCTTCAAGGGAAAAACCGACGCAAACCAGAGAAGTAACAAGAAGAATTCCTAGCGCCAAGGAAGGACCTTTGTTGCCGCGGAAGAATTCTGGCGCCGTTGCCGGGGAGGATCAATTCAAGAACTCATCCAAGTAGGTGTCGCAAACTCATCTCTTGCATTTACTTTGTTTGCCAGTTGCCTCTCGTTTTCCTCTCCCCCACTTCACAAATTTGCCTTTTTCGTTCGCCCTTTTCTCTCGCTTGCTTTCTGTTCGCTTGTGTGCCATTTGCCTTCAATATGCTTGCATCTTCGCTTGGTGAAAATCTAGTGATATGGATCCTCATCCACTTGCTAATCTCTTTAAGAGATCCACTTATGTTGGTCCAATTGCTAGTGAGTTGAGTGCACTTGACTTTCTCTATGGAGTTTTGCTTGAGATGCGTGAATCTGAAAATTGTGAGGACGAAATTTATGAAGTATACAGATTGCTACAGACTAGTCTGTTTTTGACAGATTCTGTTTTTGTTGAGTTGGTTGCTTGTTTTGATGAAACTATGGTTAGTATCGGGGGGTACTAGCCATGGAAAAGTGAGAATACAGTATCCCAACACCAATATACATAGAATTCAAGTTTTCTACAGTACCAAATAAAGTGGTCGTTTCTTTTCTTGTGCTAATGTTATCACGAGTTTCTGTTTAAGTTTTGTGTTGTGAAGTTTTCAAGTTTTGGGTGATGTTCTCATGGACAAAGAGATAAGGAGTGGAAAGAGCTCAAGCTTTGGGATGCCCAGGGCATCCCAAGCCAAATTCAAGGACACCAAAAAGCCTAAGCTTGGGGATGCCCCACGAAGGCATCCCCTCTTTCGTCTTCAATCCATCGGTAACATTACTTGGGGCTATATTTTTATTCACCACATGATATGTGTTTTTACTTGGAGCGTCTTGTATCGTAGGAGTCTTTTCCTTTTGTTGTTTCCCAATCATCCTTTCTGCACACCTTTTTGAGAGAGAGAGAGACATGCACTCATCGTGATTTTTCTAGAATGCTCATAGTGCTTCACTTATATCTTTTGAGCTAGATACTTTTGCTCTGTGTGCTTCACTTATATCTTTTAGAGCACGGCGGTGCGTGATTTGGTAGTTGGCTTATGCTATGAAAGTAGTCCCAAATGTGATAGGTACCCAAAGAGGATGCAAAAACCTCCATCTTCATGTGCATTGAGTAGAAAGAGAAGTTTTGATTCCTCTCAAATAGTTTTGAGACATGGATTTGGTAATATTAAGAGTTATGTTAGTAGGGTGTTGTGAATCTAGAAATACTTGTGTTGAAGTTAGTGATTCCCGTAGCATGCACGTATGGTGAACCGCTATGTTAGGAAGTCGGAGCATAATTGATCTATTGATTGTCATCCTTTGTGTTGAGGTCGGGATCGCGCCATGGTTTACACCTACCAGCCCTTCCCCTCGGAGTATGCATTTAGCACTTTGTTTCGATTACTAACAAAAACTTTTGCAACAAGTATGTGAGTTCTTCATGACTAATGTGAACCCATGGTATAGATGCACCTTCACCTTCCACCATTGCTAGCCTCTCTAGTGCCGCGCAATTCTCGCCGGTGCACAAACCCACCAAATTCCTTCCTCAAAACAGCCACCATATCTGCCTACTATGGCATTTTCAGAGCCATTCCGAGATATATTGTCATGCAACTCCCACCGTTCTGTCTCATGACTTTGGTCGTCACTCTCATATTGCCATTGCATGATCGTAACATAGCTAGCGAGATGTTTGAACGTCATACGCCATGCTAGATCGTTGCACATCCTGGTACACTGCCGGAGGCATTTCCTATGGAGTCATCATCATTGTGATCTTTGAGCTGCGAGTAAATAAAAGTGTGATGATCATCATTATTAGAGCATTGTCCCATGTGAGGAAATAAAAAAAATAGGCCAAAGAGCCCAAAAACAAAAAAAATAGAAAAAAAGAAGAAAAAAGAGGCCTAAGAGCCCAAATGAAAAAAAAAGGGGAGAGAAAAAGAGAGAAGGGACAATGTTACTATCTTTTTCCACACTTGTGCTTCATGATAGCACCATGTTCTTCATGATTGAAAGCTTCTTGCCTTGTTACTACCATATGCTAGTGGGAATCTTCATTATATAACTTGGCTTGTATATCCAATGATGGGCTTCCTCAAAATTTCCCTAGGTCTTCGTGTGCAAGCAAGTTGGATGCACACCCACTAGTTCTCCTTTTGAGCTTTCACATACTTATAGCTCTAGCGCATCTCTTGTATGGAAATCCCTACTCATTCACATTGATATCTATTAATGGGAATCTCCATAGCCTATTGATACGCCGAGTCAATGTGACTATCTCCTCCCTTTTTGTCTCACAACCACCACCACACTCTATTCCACCTATAGTGCTATATCCATGGCTCACGCTCATGTATTGCGTGATAGTTATAAAAAGTTTGGGAAAGTAAGAGTGCGAAAACAATTACTTGGCCAATACCGGGGTTGTGCATGATTTACATTAGTTGTGTGAGGATGATGGAGCATAGCGAGACTATATGATTTTGTAGGGATAACTTTCGTTGGCCTTGTTATTTTGAAAGTTCATGATTAATTTGCTAGTTTGCTTGAAGTATTACTGTTTTCATGTCAATAGAAAACTATTGTTTTGAATCTTACGGATCTGAACATTCATGTCATGTGAAAGAAGTTGCTAAGGACAACTATGCTAGGTAGCATTCCACATCAAAAATTCGTTCTTTATCACTTCCCTACTCGAGGACGAGCAGGAGTTAAGATTGGGGATGCTTGATATGTATCCAACGTATCTATAATTTTTTATGGTTTCATGCTATTATCTTGTCAAACTTTGGATGTTTTGCATGCCTTTTATATATTTTTTGGGACTAACCTATTAACTCAGTGCCAAGTACTAGTTCCTGTTTTTTCCATGTTTTTGACCCCTTTCAAAGGAGATTTTGAATCGGAGTCCAAACGGAAGAAAATCCCCAAAAATATTTTTTCCGGAACGGAACAAGATTGGGAAGCTTGAGAGCCAAGGCAGGGGAGCCTCAGGGGCCCCACAAGCCCCCACCCCGCGGCCAGGGGGTAGGCCACGGCCCACAGGCTTGTGGCCCCCCTGAGCGCCCGCTGACCTAGGGGTTGCGCCTATAAATTCCCTAAAAATCCAAAAAAATCATGAGATCATCGAAATTACTTTTCCGCCGCCGCAAGCTTCTGTCTCCGCAAGATCCATCTAGGGCACGTTCTGGTACCCTGCCGGAGGGGGGATTCGGACACGGAGGGCTTCTTCATCAACACCATGACCTCTCCGATGATATGTGAGTAGTTCACCATAGACCTACGGGTCCATAGCTAGTAGCTAGATGGCTTCTTCTCTCTCTTGGATCTTCAATACAAAGTTCTCCATGATCTTCATGGAGATCTATCCGATGTAATCTTCTTTTGCGGTGTGTTTGTCGAGATCCGATGAATTATGGATTTATGATCAGATTATCTATGAATCTTATTTGAGTTTCTTCTGATCTCTCTTATGCATGATTTCATATCCTTGTAATTCTCTTCGAGTTGTGGGTTTTGCCTGGCCAACTAGATCTCTGATTCTTGCAATGGGAGAAGTGCTTGGTTTTGGGTTCATACCGTGTGGTGACCTCACCAAGTGACAGAAGGGGTAGCGAGGCACGCGTCGTGTTGTTGCCATCAAGGGTAAAAAGATGGGGTTTTCATCATTGGTTTGAGATTATCCGTCTACATCATGTCATCTTGCTTAAGGCGTTACTTTGTTCGTCATGAACTCAGTACACTAGATGCATGCTAGATAGCGGTCGATGTGTGGAGTAATAGTAGTAGATGCAGAAAGTATCGGTCTACTTATCTCGGACATGATGCCTATATGTATGATCATTGCCTTAGATATCGTCATGACTTTGCACGGTCCTATCAATTGCTCGATAGTAATTTGTTCACCCACCGTGATATTTGCTATTATGAGAGAAGCCTCTAGTGAACACTATGGCCCCCAGGGTCTACTCCACATCATATTTTCAGCCTTACACTTTTTACTTCGTTGCACTTTCCTCCTTCAGATCTCACTTTGCAAACAATCTTGAAGGGATTGACAACCCCTTTGAAGCGTTGGGTGCAAGCTTGTTTGTGTTTGCGCAGGTACTCTAGACTTGACGAGGCCTTCCTTCTGGATCGATACCTTGGTTCTCAAACTGAGAGAAATACTTACTGCTCATGTGTTGCATCACCCTTTCCTCTTCAAGGGAAAAACCGAGCAAACCAGAGAAGTAACAAGAATAATTCCTAGCGCCGAGGAAGGACTTTTGTTGCCGCAGCAGTGCACGAGGAGGCGACAAGCCTCCTAGGCCCGGCCTACCCCCCCCCCCCCCCCCCCTGGCCGGGCCTGGAGGGCATGTGGCCACCTCGTGCGCTTCCCGGACTCCGTTTTCGTGCGGAGTACTCCTTCTGGTCTGGAAAAAATCATTATATATTCTCCCGAAAGGTCTGACCTCTGTATCACACAAATTCCCTCTGTTTTCGTTTCGAGCTTGTTTCTACTGCAGATCTAGATCGCTATGACGTCCCCAAAAGCTTCGAAGGACAAGATCTTCGAGAAGGTCATCAATCCTTACCTAGCAGGAGTGCTGCAACACCCTCAATCTATCGAGATGCGTCAGGGGATGTTGCACATTCGTGATGTTGAGGGGCCCAAGAAGACCGGAAGCGTGGAGGCGAGGCTCGAAGAAATGGAACAACAGGTCTTCAAGTGCCAAGGGATGGTGGAGCGTGGACTCAACGCCAACCACATGATGATCACGGAGTTCACCAACAAGCACAAGATTGATGCCAATGACATTGGGAAGCACCTCTCCAGGCTCTATGACAGGATTGATCACCTCCAAGCCCAGATCTATGACCTGGAGAACCAAAACTGTGAGTATGAGTATAGATTTAAATCAATATGGTTGGCTGCAGATTTGAGGATTCCGGGGACTCGTTCATCTTTCCATGATGGAGCACCTATGCCCCGAAAGATGGAGGATCAAACTCATGTTGCAACAACTCCACCACCATCACCTCCAAAGGAAGACAATTGAGCATGGGTATGGGCAATCCCCTTGGCTTGTGCCAAGCTTGGGGGAGTTGCCCTGGTATCATATCACCATTATATCTTTTGCCTTTACCTTTGTTTTAGTTTGTCCCTTTTTAGTTTTCTCTTTCTCTAGTAGAATAAAAGTCTTAGTGTTTTAATCTTGAGTTTCGCTTTGTGTCACCCCCGATGTATTCGAGCTCGTGAGCCATATAATAAAGCGTACCTTAGTTGAAGGGCTTTGCCTCTTGCCATGATCAAAAGATCGAGAAAGAACAAAAGCATGAGAGATCATATAGTGATCTTATGGGAAGTGATGGCTTCACATATAAAAAGGATGATGATTGAAACTTGTTGAGGGTAGACAAACGTAGACCTTGGTCATTGTTGCAATTAATAGGAAGTGATAAATAAGGAGAGGTTCACATATAAATATATCATCCTTGACACCATCTATGATTGTGAACACTCACTAAACTATTACATGCTTAGAAGTAGATGTTGGACAAGGAAGACAACATAATGAATTGTGTTTGCTTGGTTCCAAACAATTCTATATGATTAGAGATCCCATAGCATGTGACGATTACTTCCACCTCATATTAGCCAAAACTCCCGCACCAAGTAGAGATACTACTTGTGCATCCACACACCTTCGACCCAGTTTTGCCATGAGAGTCCACCATACCTACCTATGGATTGAATAAGATCCCTCAAGTAAGTTGTCATCTGTGCAAGCAATAAAAATTTCTCCCTAATATGTATGATCTATTAGTGTGTGGAAAATAAGCTTTGTACGAACCTGTGATGAGGAAGACATAAAAGCGACAGACTGCATAATAAAGTTCTTTATCACAGGAGGCAATATAAAGTGACGTTCCTCCGCACTAAGAGGACACGCATCCAAACCGCAAAAGTGCATGACAACCTCTGCTTCCCTCTGCGAAGGGCCTATCTTGTACCTTTACTTTTTGCCCTTGAAAGAGTCATGGTGATCTTCACCAATTCCTTGTTTCGCCTTTATCTTGGCTAACGTCACATGCTAGGGAAAGATCTATATTCATATGTCAACCTGGCGGTAAGTATTCATGAATTATTATTGTTGACATTACCCTTGAGGTAAGCAGTTGGGAGGAAAAACTATAAGCCCCTATCTTTCTTTGTGTCCAGCTGAAACTTTGATCTCATGAGTACCACGTGAGTAGTAGCAATTGTAGAGAACAAAAAGATGATTGAGTATGTGGATTTGCTTTACAAGCTCTTATTTGACTCTTTCTGATGTTGTGATAAATTGCAATTGCTTCAATAACTAAAGGCTATCAGTTGTTGATTCTCGGTAAGGTTCTTGATCCATGCTTTACTTTGTGAAGAATTTGTCACTTTAGCATGAGAGATTATATGTTGGTATTGCTGTTCTAATCTTGGTCATGATGCCTGCATGTTTGTATCTTGTTTTGTCGACACCTCTCTCCCTAAACATGTGGTCATGTTTATTGATCTAGGCTTTCGCTTGAGGACAAGCGAGGTCTAAGCTTGGGGGAGTTGATACGTCCATTTTGCATCATGCTTTCATGTTGATATTTATCGCTTTTTGGGCTGTTATTTCACTCCACGGTACAATACTTATGCTTTTTCTCTCTTATTTTGCAAGGTTTACATGAAGAGGGAGAATGTCGGCAGCTGGAATTCTGGCCTGAAAAAGGAGCAAGTTTGAGATGCCTATTCCGCGCAACTCCAAAAGACGTGAAAATCAACGTGGAATTTTTTGGGAATATATAAAAAAATACTGGGCGGAAGAAGTACCACACGGGCGCCACCTGGAAGCCACAGGCCTTTCAGGCCCGGCCTACCCCCCTGGTCGGGCCTGGGGGGCTTGTGGGCCCCCTGTTGCCCCTCCGGCGCTCATCTTTTGCTATATGAAGGGTTTCGTCCGGAAAAAAATCACAAGGGAACTTTTCGGAGGATTCGCCGCTGCCATGAGGTGGAACTTGAGCAGAACCAATCTAGAGCTCCGGTAGGACGATCCTGCGAGGGAAACTTCCCTCCCGGAGGGGGAAATCGTCGCCATCGTCATCACCAACACTCCTCTCATCAGAGAGGACTCGTCACCATCAACATCCTCATCATCACCATCTCATCTCCAAACCCTAGTTCATCACTTGTAACCAATCTCCATCTCACGACTCCAATTGGTACTTGTAAGGTTGCTAGTAGTGTTAATTACTCCTTGTAGTTGATGCTAGTTGGATTATTTGGTGGAAGAGTCTATGTTCAGATCCTTGATGCTACTCATTACCTCTCTGGTCATGAACGTGATTATGCTTTGTGAGTAGTTACTTTTGTTCCCGAGGACATGGGATAAGTCATGCTAATAGTAGTCATGTGAATTTGGTATTCGTTCGATATTTTGATGTGTTGTATGTTGTTTTTTCCTCTAGTGGTGTTATGTGAACGTCGACTACATAACACTTCAACATTATTTGGGCCTAGAGGAAGGCATTGGGAAGTAGTAAGTAGATGATAGGTTGCTAGAGTGACAGAAGCTTAAACCCTAGTTTATGCGTTGCTTTGTAAGGGGCTGATTTGGATCCACTAGTTTAATGCTATGGTTAGACTTTGTCTTAATTCTTATTTCGTAGTTGCAGATGCTTGCGAGAGGGGTTAATCATAAGTGGGATGCTTGTCCAAGTAAGGGCAGTACCCAAGTGTCGGTCCACCCACATATCAAACTATCAAAGTAACAAACGCGAATCATATGAACATGATGAAAACTAGCATGACAGAAATTCCCGTGTGTCCTCGAGAGCGTTTTTCCTCCTATAAGACTTTGTCCAGACTTGTCCCTTGCTACAAAAGGGATTGGGCCACTTTTCTGCACCATTGCTACTCTTGTTACTTGTTGCTTGCTACGAATCACCTCACCATAAAATCACTTGTTACCGATAATTTCAGTGCTTGCAGATATTACCTTGCTGAAAACCACTTGTCAGATCCTTCTGCTCCTCGTTGGGTTCGACACTCTTACTTATCAAAAGGACTACGATTGATCCCCTATACTTGTGGGTCATCACGCATACAGTTCAAGCAACTAAGCGTGTGGGATCCAGAATGGAAAGCACATGCAACTCATAGCACAACCACATGTGATCTATAGGAAAGGCACACGCAGCTCATAGCACAACCACCTTTGATCTACAGGAAAAGCACACGAGATATAAACTGAAATGTTGGTGTTACATAAGAAATCGCAAATGATTTGTAAGACTTGTACATGTGCGTAGGATCTCCTCAATCGTTTGCAATAGCACCTTATCTCACACTTGAGCCAATAGGAAACTGTGCCCGAGCAAAGACGATCCCACACGTAAATTTTTCGGGAAACGTGTTCGATGATATTACGCATGGCAAACGGTTGCTAGGGAAATCTTGTGTGCAATGATGAATATATCACACATAGCTTATACCATGCCCCGTGTGGATTTTGAAATGTTTCGCAAACGGTAAAAGGTCAAACACCGTTTGCTTTCCATGCGCAATTAGACGCATTTTAGTTGTGATAGACGTGTGTGATTGATCCCAAATCCCACACGTATCCCCGAAATATAGTGTGTGTGATATGTTCCTGCACTGCACACGATTATGTTTGTCGGTCGTTTGCATTTGTTGGTCACCATCGCCGGCGGGTTTTCCATGTCGTGTGTGATGGAACCCCCATCGCCCACACATGCAAGGCAACGGTTTAAGACTATGTCACGGGAAGGGGTTAAAAACCATTTGTATAGCACGTCGATGTACGAGTTAAACGAAGTATGCAAAGTTCCAACTATGGTGAACTTTTAATCTAAACAAAACCCAAGTCTAAACGTTGCCTTCGGTATTGTATTTATAGGAAAAAGGGAGGGGATTTCGTCCACCCTTGTCAAGGTGGGACTAAAACACACCCTAAGTCGTTTCCCCTACAATATAGACTCTATAACCAGCCTAGGAAGTCGTATTTCGAAATTACATGGTCCTGGCCCAAAAATAAGGTGCCGCAACACATATAATAAGCTACGGAGGAAATTTATGAAAGGGCATCTTGTATATTTTGTCCATGTCCTTCCATGTCATCAAGGAGGCTCCAAAGTGTTGAAATCTGCATGAGAAATGTCGTTCTGGTTCCCTTCACGTGCGCCTTCATCTCCATGTTTGATCCTTCTCCAGTGTTCATCCCTCTTGTCCATGCTAGGCCCTTCATTAGTAATCAACACAAATGCATCCAATTTAGCTAGCATCATATTCTCTTGAACATTAGAATTGTTACCAAGAAAAGAAAGAACCTAGTGATTCAATTTGCGTGCACGAGCTCTAGTAATTGATCCAGTATGTATAGCAGCAGAGCTTGGGGTGTAACAATGTTATTGATGTCCTCATCACAAAGCTAGGCTTGTTGCAAAAGGTTTTAAACAATGGTATGACATAGATTATGAGGACACCTTTAGTCTTGCTGTTAAAGTTGCCACTATTGAGGGAATGGAATTTAGACAACTAGAAATGGACAAAATGTTTCTTCTTGGTGTTCTGGAAGAGGAAGTATACATGAAAAAATCTCCTTGTTTTGAGAACAAAAATAAACCCTTTCATGTGTGCAAACTTGCCAAAGCTCTATATGGACTAAAGCATGCTCTCTGGGCATGGTACTCGCGTCTTAATTAGAAATTGAAAGCACTTGGTTTTATTCCTTGTAAGTCTAATACATATCTACTAATTTACAACAAATCACATATATCGGTATTTGTGCTTAGTTATGTTGATGATATCATTATCACAAGTTTATCTGATGAAGAAGTGATATGACTGTTGAAGGACCTAAGTGTTGAGTTTGCCCTTAAGGATTTGGGAGACTTGCATTTCTTTCTAGGTGCTGAAGTAAAGAAACATGGATATGGTCTTCACCTCTCTCAGGATAAATATACCAATGATCTTGTAAGGAGGGTTGGTCTCCAGGGGTGTAAACCCTCACCAACTCCACTATCTAGCATAAAAAAATTGTCGCTCGAAGAAGGAGACCTCTTGAATCAAGAGGACAATACTAGATACATAAGTATGGTAGGAGCACTTCAGTACTTAACCCTAACAAGACTTGCGATATCTTTTGTTGTCAACAAAATATGTCGGTTTCTTCACGCACCCACCATAGTTCATTGGATTGTTGCCGAAATGCATAGTGAGATATGTGAAAATTACTATGAACCCTTGTGAAAGTGCATGCTATGCCCCTAATCAACTTTTGGTGTTAATAACAACACATACATAGGAAACTAATCCTATTTGTTGAGTGTATCTCAGGATGGCAAGTACTTTAGTAGATTGAGAATTATGTGCCAAAGGTGGTCTGAGAAGATCAGGATTTATATTTCAAGAAGGCTCGGGATTGAGAAAAGATGATGTAGACTATCCTTTTGAGTTTACTATTATTGAGTATAGGGATCCCGCACTATTAAGAGGGGATCACAGGTTTTGCGATGAACTTGCTCATACCACATCTTCACTATCCTACCCAATACCACATATTCTCTACTCTGTTCCTATCTCAAAACAGGTCTATTGCCTCGGACTTCCGGCTCCCTCCGGACGTCTGAGGGTCGGACGACCGGCAGGCTTCGGAAATCCGGAGCCCTGCACCAGAAGAACATGAGCTCTATAACTCGGATTTCCGGCTCCCTCCGGACGTCCGAGGGCCGGACATTCGTCCTCTTTCGGAAATCCTGAACCTCCCACCAGAAGAAGTTGAGTCGAATAACTCGGATTTCCGGCCTTCTCCGGACGTCCGGTCGCTATTCAAATTCACAGTGTTTCCATTCATAGCTACAGCCCTCGCACGACCGACCCCTGTCGGACGTCCGACCCCTTGCGGACGCCCGGACTTCCGAGAACTGCCGGACGTCCGGACCCTGTTGACTTAAAGTGTCCCCAACGGCTGTTTTACACTCCCCACTATATATACTCCTCACCCACTTCGTGAGTGGGTGTCCAACACAGCTAGAATACATACAAGAACACCTTTCTTCTCACTCACTCTTGTCTACACCAAATCTTAGATCCCAAGAGCATTTGTGAGTCCCTTTGAGTGTTGTTCCAATCAAAAGATAGATCGTCTCCCTCTCCTCCTTCCCACCAAAGTGATTTGTGATTTGAGCAATCCCCGTGATCTTGTTACTCTTGGAGGTTGGATACTCCTAGGCAGTAGGAGTCTTCGGAGAGGAATCAAACCATTGTGATTTCCCCTGGAAAGTTTGTGAAGGTTTGGAAGCCACCTCAAGGCTTACCACTAGTGGTTGAGAAACGCCTTCGTGGAGTTATCTCAAAGGGAGAATAGGGTGAGCCTTCGTGGAGTTGGTGTGCCTTCGTGGTAACATCCTCTAATGGTGACGTAGCTTCCCTCCAAGGAAGTGAACATCGGGATACATCCTTGTCTCTCTTGGAGTTTCGGTTATTCCTAACCCTAACTCACTACTTGTGTTAATCCTTATTACGTACTTGTATTTGATTATTGTTTACCGCTTGTCTTACTTCACTCTAAATAGCTTACTCCTTGCCATAGCAATTATTAGGCCTACACTCATATTCCGCACTTTTGCCTAAAATTGCTAAGTAATTATTAAAATTTGGAATTGTACCTATTCACCCCCCCCCCCCTCTAGGTCCATCTCGATCCTTTTCACCTTGGTCTTACCTTCATCAACTCTTCGTCGACTCTTGTTAGTGCTTTTTTTAATCTAACTAGGTAGGGTGTCAAGATGATATACGCTCTACTGGTGGATCCGCAATATTGTGTGGACCTAATTTGATATCATGTTGTGCAATGGAACATGCTACCATATTAGGGTCAAGTACTGAAGCTGAATACAAAGCACTAGGAAATGCTACAACATAGATCATCTGGGTTTAATCCATGTTGAGAGAGCTTGGTTGGAATCACACTCAAGTCCCATCTTTATGGTAATAACTTTGGTGCCACTTACCAATCCGCTAACACGGTGTTTCATGCAAGAACAAACACATGGAAATATATTTCCATTATGGTTAGAGAAAGAGTTGCTAACAAAGAATTATAAATTCATTTTGTGCATTCACAATATCAGGTTTCAAATGGCTTCACAAAAGCATTGCCCACAAGAAGCTTTCACGAATTCAAGCACAATCTCAACTTAATCGAGTTGTGACTAACGGAGAGTGTTAAACAACGTGACAACAAGGTGCGTCAAGGAGTCCAAGGCTCTAACCGTAGATAGACTAGGTTGTTATGATTTTCTATTATCTTTGTAACGTGGTATCCCTCTAGTCTATCCATTGCACTACAAGCCTAAATCTCAACAATTAACGCTATCCACGGAGTTGCACTCCTGTCAATATAACACGAACACGTTGCCCTGACCTTGGTACAATGTTTCATCACACTCTGGGGTTTATCTTGCATATGCCTACCCTTCATGCATGTTCATTCCAACTTTTACGAGAAATAAAAAAACATTGTTCAAACCAGAACGACTACGGGAAGCATGGATCATCCTATACAACAGTGGCAACTTCAAACCACACATGGAAATACATTTATTTGGATCCATGGGTATGTGTGCAATATCGTACCAAACAGTATTGTGTTTTATGCATATTTTGAAGGAGCCCTTATCTAATGTAATATATATTTTGTGCATTGATATTGCGAGAGTTGTGAGCAAAGTAACCATGTATCTAACTAGATTGTGTATACCAAAAATGTCAATCCTTTATCAAATGACTTTTTTGTTGAGTTCATGATTTTCATTATGCTATTTTGATTAGTTTGCATTCTACCTACTTTCTTGCCACATATACAATCCTAAACTGATGTGCTTTGGGATCGAGCTATCTTTGTATTTTATAAGGTTTATGTCTACGACCGATTAAGATGTTCGTATTTGTTTGTTGTACTTTGTGTTCATCCCATTTCCATTCAGCAAGCCTCGTCAAACAACAAATATTCATTACAAAATGCATCACACCATCCATGGTCTACAAAATCGTTTATTAAACGATTAATTTTGTGGAAGTTGGGTGGCATGCAGCTTGCCACGCCCCTAATACAGATTTTATAGTGGTATCTCAAAGAGCATGGTGCCCCCATGCGTGGCTTTCGTAATTGATGACAATCCCTATGGACTAATGATTGCTTTGTGTTATACTTTAAGTTTTGTCCATAGTCATTGCTTGCAGGTCATTTGTTGGTTCGGAGGCTATATGAAGGAGATTATGTGTGACCAAGGTGTCATTCAAGGAATTATCCAAAGCTTGTTCATGTGAGATTTGAGCATATTAGAAGCATGTCTTGGAGAAGAAGATTGTGGTAACATTCATGTTTACCTCCAAGACATCATATTTATGAAGAGAGAAGACAATATACAAGGTATATCAAGACTAAGTCAACGAGTGAATCAAGTTGATAAACACACAAAGAGTAAAAGATGTACCGAGTGGGATCCAATGCTCCTATCGTATTGTTATCATTGTCCGTTACGCTTTGTTTACTAACTCATGGTCTATGGGAGAGTTCCTTGTGGGGTTAGGTATGTTTCCATGGGCACGCATCAAAAGGAAGATCCCATACAACCCATGGAGGATGACATCAAGTGGTGATCGTTATCAAGGTTGTAGTGTGCAAGTTCAAGTGGAGCATCACACAGAGATCATGCTTGAAGCTTGCCTTTCATTATGGTGATAATGGACATGTGAAGATGTGTCAAAGAGAGTCTCACCCATAGTGGAGTATAGGGGAACAATCTACTAGTCTTCATCGAGTTGACGCAATCAAGAAAGGTGGTCCATCTTGAGGAGGACAAGATCGTCATCACCTAGCTCAAGTGGACTATGCACAACTCAAAGGTCTTCCCTTCATAGGTTTTCTATTTTACCGATATCATGGTGTTAGTTGGGAGACCGGGTTATAGGATCGATTGTCATACTATCAAGCGGGGCTCTAGAGCGAGTAGCTTGATCATATCATAGAGAGATCAAGCCATTGCACTCTTGGCATCATCAACTTTCTTGGTTCTTGTTTGTTTTCTCGCTAAGTGAGTTTTGGATCTTATGGTCTTCATCATGATAAGGTCAAGTTCATTGAAAGCGGATTTTGTATGTATCATCTTTCTGTTTTCGGTGTTGGAGATTTTCTCGGATCATATTTGGGAAGGTCATCTTCCTTATCCTATTGGCATTTATTCTTCGTTGCTTGTTCTAAATATAACCATGACAGTTATGACAGTTTTAATTTTCTTGCATCCATCTGTTTTGCTTGGGCTCGCTTGTTGCACCTAAGCGGTAGTACCGCTCTAAAGGTACCGCGACACTTCAGTGCTACTCGCACCTCTTCTTATATTTTGCTCTCTGTGTTTACAATGGAAGTTGGACGGTAGTAGAGAGCGGTAGTACCACTTGGGAGGTTCTGCATCTCAATCTATTGCCCTACTTTCACTTTCCCCACTGTAAGCACAAGTGTTAAGCAAAAGTACCGCTCCATCAGAGCGGTAGTACCGCTTGTGTGGTACTACTGGTATCTTCTTATACATGTAGTACCACATAATTTCTGCTCACTTTATTATGCACTCTGTCGAGCGGTAGTAGAATGGCAGTAGTGGGCGGTAGTACCGCTTTGCGGGGTAGTACCATGCTCCCTACTCTACTACCGTGGTTTCACCCGCACAAGCAGCACCTAGCGGTAGTACTACTGGTGGAGCAGTAATACCGCTCCGGTGGCACTACTACCTCCTTGGGCCTCTCAGTTACATGTTGCGGTTGGATCTTTCGTGCGAGCGGAAGTACCGCTCGTCCGAGCGGTAGTACCGCTTGTGCACAAGCATAGTGCATAACGGTTGGATTTCCCCCACCTATAGGAGCGGGTCTTCTTCCCCAATGGATGTTATCCTTTGAGCTCGTGTTCTTCCCCCATTGTTAACCTTCTTAGAGCTTGCTAACTCTCAATCCCTCCAATGAGTCTTGCTCCTTTTTAAGGGAAAAGAGAGATGGGATCTAGATCCATATTTCCACCAATCACTTTCTTCTCTTTGTGAGGGGAACCCCTTGGATCTACATCTTGGAGTTTTTTGTGTTCTCCTTGTTCTTCCTCTCATATTTCTCCATAGCTTTTGTTGTTATGGTGGGGTTTGGGAGTGAGGTACTTGACCACTTTGTGTGTTTTTGTCATTGCATTAGTTGCATCGGTTTGAGTTCTCCACGGTGATACGTGGAAGTAAAATTTGAGGAGCTTATTACTCTTGGGTGTTTGGGCACCCTAGAATTGTGTCTCTTGGGTGCTTGGGAACCCTAGATAGTTGGTGGTGCCTCGGAGCTCAATCATTGTGGTGTAAAGCTTCGGGAAAGCATCCGAGTCTCCAATTAAGTTGTGGAGATTGCCCCAAGCAATTTGTACGGGTTCGGTGACCGCTCCCAAGAGTTGCCATTTGTACGGGCTCGCTCACCGCCCTCAAGGGTCCCTTAATGGAATCACAACATCTTGCATTGTGCGAGGGCATGAGGAGATTATGGTGGCCCTAGAGGATTCTTGGGGAGCATCGTGCCTCCACACCGCTCCAAACAAAGATTAGCACCCGCAAGGGTGTGAACTTCGGGATACATCATCGTCTCTGCGTGCCTCAGTTCTCTCTTAGCCGATCCCTTTACTTATGCACTTTACTTTGTGATAGCCATATTATTTCATGTTATATATCTTGTTATCACTTACTTGTTTACCTTGCTTAGCATATGTTGTTGGTGCACATAGGTGAGCCTAATTGTTTTAGGTTTTGTGCTTGAAAAATTAAGTGCTAGATTAATTTCGCATTTGTTCAAGCTTAAGCCATAATTATTTTAAGCGCTTATTCAACCCCCTTAGGCGACATCCATGTCCTTTTAGTATCAAGAAAATGGTCTTTCTTTTTTTAGGGTGGTCATTTATTGCGTGCATATGCCAAAATTGTAAAGGGAGTAAAAAAACAAAACCATGTTTGGCTGATTTTGCTGTTAGGACTATTGATTACTCATTTTCACAGGGATAGTGGGGAGCATGGATGTAAGAGTATTGGAGATGTAAAATCAGAAGACGAAAAATATACATATTCAAAAAGTGCCAACTCCAACAAATAATGCAACACGGAGATGTAAAAGTGCAACTCCAATAAATGGAGCAAAATGAAGATGTAAATCGATGACTGGTCAGGCAACCTGTACAGCCGCACAATTTAAAATAAAAACGTGTGAATTGAAACTTATAAATTTCACATGCCCACAATATGAAATTATTACATAATTCATCAAATCCACAACATCAAATGCAACACAAATACAACAAAGTTCTTGCACAATACAACAAACAAATTATGAAACTAGGCAGCTCTTTCGCCATGCCATTTCTAGTACTCCCCAATCAAATCTTTCAGAAGTGTATCAGAATCCCTAATTTCATTGTACTCCTTCATGAAACGTTTGATTTTCTCCTATTTTATCATCAGCATAACGCGTACGCCCATCAGATCATAGTAGGTGTAATCTAAATCATGTCCACACTCATTCTCAATGATCATGTTATGCATGATCACGCAAGCAGTCATGATATACCAACATTTTTTATTCCAGAATCTAGATGGTCCTCTCACAGTAGCAAATTGGGATTGTAAAATCCCAAATGCCCTCTCAACATCTTTCCTAGCTGCTGCTTGTGCATTATGAAAGATGAGTTCTTTCTTATCTTTGGGTTTTTTGATAGGCTTGACAAAAGTGCTCCACCTCGGGTAGATCCCATTCCCGAGATAGTACCCATAGTTGTATGTGCACCCATTTGCTTCAAAAATCACCGGTGGAGCTTCTCCATTGGCTAGCTTGGCAAAAGGAGGTGACCAATCGTGCACATTAATGTCATTGCAAGAGCCAGGCTTCCCAAAATAAGAATACCAAAACCATGTTTCATGATCGACAATTGCCTCAAGAATGATAGTGTCATCCTTCCGACGACCCTTAAATTGAGCATGTCATGATTTTGGACATTTTTCTACTTCCAATGCATGCAATCCACGAGCCCTAGCATATGTGGGAACCCACGAACTTTGTTCATCTCCAAAAGCCTCTAAGTGTCCTGGACATTGGGTGCTCTCAAGTACTTTGGACCAAACACTTCTAGCATAAATTGTCATCAATGTAGTCTGTTGGAACACCATAGGCCATCATGCGCAAAACGGCAGTGATCTTCTGCTCGATGCTATGTCCAAGCATCCAGACACAATTCCTCCTCTGCTCGAAGGATCGGTCATGCTCCTTCACGGAACTGGAAATGTGGATGAACAGATCTTTGGACATTTTAAACGGGCGTCAAAAGTAAATATCTAGGAAAATGGGTGGTGTAGCAAAATAGTTGCGCGTCAACCTCTCGTGTGCCTCAACCCATTCTCTCCAGATGAACACACGGCCAAACACGGAACCGTCGTGCTTCAGCTTCTTCCTCTTGTGCATCGCCACTAGAAAATCAATGCCATCTTCTTCGGTCAAATCAAATTCCTCATCGAAGGAGAAATCGTGCACCTAAGAGGAGCCACACGATCTCATCTACAATATGAAAATCACCGTCAAACTATATCATCACGGTCGAGAAAAAACTCATGGTGTGCATGATTTTTTACCTTGGGGGGAATTTTCTCAAACACCTTGCGTGCGAGGTGGAAGGATTCGACCGACAACTGGGAATTTCCTCAAACACCTTGCGTGCGAGGTAGAAGGATTCGGCCAGCGACAGGATATGCATCCATTCAATGACAACTTGCGCAATGATGACAACAACTTGGTCGAGGAGACGGTCACGACGGGAAGAATGGCGGAGGCGAGGCGCACTTTCCCTAGCTCCGCTCGTGGTTTGAGGCTAGAAACAAGCACAACTCGTTTCACAACCGTGCCATCGAAGTCATCGGGACCTCCGAAAAAGCGGCGACTGAAATCGAATCAACAACTGTGGGGGACAACTGTCGCTGCTCCGGCGAGGCAGACGGCGAGGGACAAGCTGACAGAGTCACATCGGGATTGAAGGTGGGCGGGCCGACGATGGCGACGTTGATTTTGGCCGGAATGTCGTCGGTCCGGTGACGAGCAGGCAAGATAAAGGCACCTACATCTCCTGTAGGTGGAGATGTATATTTGCATCTCAAGGTTTGTATTTTACATCTTCGAAGGCAGAGATGTAAATTTTCTTTGCATCTACATCATCTGTTGGAGCTGGATTTTTGAACCTCTGAAATGCAAAAGTTAGTTATTTTTACATCTACATCTTCAGTTGGAGATGCTCTAAGTAGCTACTTTAGATGAATAAAAGTCGATGTTCTTTGAAATCATATTCTGCAATATCCTTGCACGGTTCTCATGCTAATTGTATTGTTAGTTTAAACTGTAATTCTATTGATATAGTATTCCTCCTTTTACGTTTTAATTAATTAAGTCCACTCCCAGGTGAACATGGCGCCTCTCATTTTGGTTAACATTAAAAATATATTTTTTGTCACAAAAACTATCACTATAGTTTTCACAAAAACTATGTGAAAACCTCTTCCAAATACAAAACAAATAACATATTTTTTGTAGCATATACTTTATATTATGTTAGTCAAAATAGATGGTTAAAATTTGGCCCAAAAAGTGTCCTAATAAATTCGGACGGGGGTAGTAGCATAATGGCAAACACACTGGCAATATGGACACAAGCACGACCGAGATCCAGTTGATCATTATATAGTGATAGTAAAACACATGCTTTGTCATACAAGAACTACCAGAGGGTAAGCGAAATTCACTGCTTTGGCCATAACCAGGGCGAGTAGTTCAAGACAACCTCATTGGTACAGTCGCTGCAGCGCCCGCACTAGTCTTCCCCTTTCCAGAGATCAGCAAACTCATCGGGCTCCAGGGTGTTCTCCATCTCGTGCATCTTCCTCCTCACCTTGGCCTTCACCTTCTTGGCGTACTTGCCTGCCTTCTTCCGCTTCTCTAGTGCGCGAATCTGTTCCAAATAAACAGATCCATGGGTTTAGATGGGAAGGCATACATGAACATGGCAGGAAATGCTTTGTTGCAACTGAACTAAATACATAAATCCTGGTGAACAGAGCCACAGGTCACATGAGCAGTGAATCCTTTTTTCCCAGAACCACAACAAGATACTAGGAGCATGACGCTATTCTATTTTAAGTTTGATCAAACATGATAGGTAGTTAGGTCCAACACAACGAGAACAGAATGAAGCAGTAATGTAAAAGGAGTTTATGTCAAAGAAATATAATGGACAGCATGAATTGAGTCAAATGGACAGCAATGATGCATAAAGTGTACCTCGGTTATACCATAACTGATATCGAATGTCATTCTACAACATTATAAAAGTAACTGTGCACCCATGTTACCATCACTTGTCGGTGTTCTCAGAGTCAAGAGTCAACTTTGTTCCAACCAAAGAAACACAAGAGAAAACAAAATATAACCATTCCATGATGATGGAAGAGGCAAACACCCAGATTTCCTTTACAAAGATGTTTGGGATATATGTACTCCCTCCGGCCCCAATTACTTGTCGCTGCTTTACTACAACTTCAGTATAAAGTTGTACTAAGCAGCGACAAGTAAGATGGATCAGAGGGAATGCCATAGTCTAGATCAACCGGTGAAAGCAATACCTGATTCGGAGACACATAGAATGGGTTCTCATACAATGTGGGGCCACCAAAACTACCACCAAATATTTTGATTGGATTCAAACAGAACCTGGGGCCAACCTACACACGACAATTTAATATTGATTAGCAACCAGAAGCCATATAAATTATGCAGATATAAGCTCACTCTACTTTTACCTCAACAAGTGTCATTTTATCTAGGCCTCCTTTATCAACTTTATCAATCTCATTGTGGGGTACAGAAATCTGCCAAGTATATCATTTGCTAAAATTCAGATGGTGATAATAACTTGATCGTTTTAAGTACTGAAAGTTCATCACAAATACAAATTCAAAGAGACCAATACACCACCTGGTAATTTCTGAACCAAATGTGGTCATCCACAATGGAGAAGACAAAGACATGATCATGAAAAGGTTTTGCCTTCCGATGATCTTTTGGAGTAGCAAAAATCTGCAAGTCCGTCAATGCGCAATGAGTTAGCTCTAAACTTCTTTGATTAAAAGAAGAACATGTCACCATATAATTAATTTGACCCTATCGGAATGTATAATGACATCACTAATACTGATCTGATGACCTCATAAAACACAACTCTACTCCTTCACAGTAAGCAATGGAAAAATAAATATACGTTTTTTAACATCCAGAAGGTCCCCCATTAACTTAGATCTCTTAGAATATATCTACAGTTATCAAAGGTGAATCCTTCCTTCGAAGGTTCATATTATATTATTAACATAAAGACCAATAGTGGATGCATCACACCCACATGCTAATATATGACTACAGTGCATACACATAGGACTTTACCGTAAACACGTGTCAAAGTAACCAAGTTTAACCTCTTTTCAGACCAATTAAAAGTACAGGGTAAATAAGAAGAAAAAAAAGATGATTTCACAATAACAGAAAAAAAGACAACATTAATACAGATAAATATGAGCTTTGTTTAAAAATGTTGATAACACGTGCACAGCATAATGTAACATGCCAAACCATCAACGTACTTGAGTTATCATTTCCTTCAAGAGTTTCCAGTGAGGTTGCTGGTCAAAATTTGAAGAAAACGTTAGCAGAGGACGTGACCCTTTCAGATGGTTACCAGTGAGCTTCAGTTCCTCCATAGTGTGAACTGCACATAAATTTTACAGGATGGTTGGGCATTAGTAGATGAATCATCATGGTAAGAATAACAACTGGATAACTACTATTGGTGTGAAAGCATACCAGCATTGACTAGAAATTTCACTGATGGCCCTGCAGGAGACTTGACCATCCAAAGGTAAAGATCTTTCTGTTTTCTGCACTGCAATATACACGCAAAGATGCTTCAACATAAGAATTGGCAACTCTAGTGCATATTCAGATTTCCTAATTTTGGAGCGATGTCACACTGACAAAAAAACAACAACGTGGAGCTAGCACCTTTTGAACATTGTGAAATAGACAGCGTGGATCACAAAGCTCAGTAAACCTCCATGGTTGACGCTAGAACAATGATATGGATCAGAGCTAAATCTGAAGTTGATTTAGCACCAGAAACAAAGTACTTGCTCCATGTTAAACGCGGTATGATTTAGCAACCTTTAATGTTGCCATCATGCAGTTCTCCTATCAAAATAGGCAACCTTCATCCTATTGAAGGCAAACCATTTCCATCAAGAAAGCAAGCAAACAAGCAAGCGGGGAACGTGGCACATGCGTCATACCTCGAAAAAGAGGCAGCTGGAGCAGCTCCTTAGCTCGACCAGCTCGTTGAGCGCGCTGCCCTTGCTCTGCTTGGACTCAACCTTGCTGTCCTTCTTGGCGTGCGGCAGCAGCGACACCACGTTCTGCATCAGGTGCCGGTACCTGCGCGCACACACGCAGACGCGTTAACCCAACCCGCGCGCCGAAACACTTGTTACAAGAGCATGTGTACGGCGACCGCCGCAGAGCTCGGAGCAGAGAGGCTCACCTGTAGATGATGCGGCGTGAGCACGTAATGAGCACCTTCTCCTTGTTCCGGAAGAAGGGCCCCGCGTCCTTAGGAGCAGGTTCGGCGGCGGAGTCCGGCTGGTCCTTGAACCCGAAGAGGGTGCGCTCCGGCCGCTGCGGCGCAGAGTCGTCAGGCTTCTCTATGGCCGCGGCCGCGGGAGCATCGGAGCTGCGCTTCCTCTTCTTCGCCATGGGGGGCAAGGCGCTGGGGCTGCGGCAGAGTAAGGCGGCGGCGTAGGCGGCGGCGGCGGCGGCGACGCGGGAGTGCTTGTGGGTCTGTGGGCGAGAGGGCTTAACCGTTGGGGTCCAATGCGCTATTTAGGTCTAGGTAGGTGTTTGGGCGTCCAATGGCGTGCGGCCCAATCTACCGGCCCATGAGCTAAACAATGGCCTGTTTGGGGAGTCAACTCTGGCTATTCACAATGGGTGCTCCTATTCGGGAGCCCCTAATCGGCGCTGCAGGCGCCCGATCAGGAACTGGCGCCTGCAGTAGCTCAGATTTGGGCCGGCCAATTGGAGTGACGCGCTGCCCCGCTCGGAGCGCTCCTTGCTCCATGTGGTCGGTCGTTTCAACGATTGACTTTGGAAAAACATTAAAAAAAAACTAAGAGTCTAAAATGGTTCACGAATTTTGAAATAGTTCATTTAAATTTTCGAAAATTCATCAAATTTTAAAAAATCATTGGTTTTGGAAAATGTTTATCGATTTTGAAAAACATTGAATACATTTTGAAAAAAGTGGACCAATTTTGAAAAAAGTTCATCTATTTTGGAAAAATGGTCATCATATTTGAAAAGTATTCATCAAATTTTAAAAAAAGTTCACCAATTTTGAAAAATAGTTCATCGAATTTGAAAAGGGTTTATCAATTTTTTAAAAACAAATCAACGGTTTCGAAAAACAGTTCATCAAATTTGAAAAAAGTTCATCAAATTTGAAAAAAAGTTCACCGATTTTGCAAAACAATCATCGAATTTGAAAGAAGTCATCATTTAAAAAAAATAGGGAATTCGATGAACTCTTTTCAAATAGTTGAACCAGGTCAAAGAAAAAAAATCATTGAACTAGGTCAAAGAAATAAAAGAATAGGAAAAAAAAGAAAACAAGAGATGAAAGAGAAAGGTTTTTAACTAATCAGAAGCTGCTTCATGGTGGGATGGTTGCGTGACAATTTCTCTATGCTCGAGGTTCAAGGTTCGATTCGCAACGAACGCATTAAATTTTTGCGAAGAAAACACATGAGCCTTAATTTTTGCGAATAAAAACATGAAGAAAACACATGGCCCTGCCCAGCACGAGGGCGCTGCACGCGCCCGTTTGCAAAATTGCACAGTAACGGGCGCCTGTGGCGTCAAATAGGTTTCACCCTCCTATTCGGCGCCTTCAACGCCGGTTAGGGAAACCGGCGCCTCTAGCGCTCCTTCTCATGGGCCGGTCCATGTAAAAATGCATTGGTCATTAAATTTTTTAAAAAAGTTCACAAAATTTTAACAAGTTCAGATTTGCAAAAAAAATCAATTATTATGAAAAAAATCATCGATTTTTTAAATATGTTCACGGATTTTCAAAAAAGTTCACAGAATTCAAAAAAACATTGATTTTGAAAAAAGTTCATCAATTTTTAAAACAGTTCACTGCTTTTGAAAAAAGGTGATGAATTTTAAATTATGTTCATCAATTTTCAGAAATATTCGCTAATTTCCAAAAAAAAACATCGATTTTCAATAAAGATCACCGATTTCAAAAAAAAGTTCATGAGCTAAAACAGTTCACGGGCTAAAAAAGTGCATGAAGGATCTCTACATGGGCCGGCCTATTACGGAGCGCTGCACGCGCCGGTTAGCAAATTTTGCTTGTAACCGACACCTGTGACGCTAAATAGGGTTTGCGATTCACAGTGATAGAGGCATTACCGGATGAGATGTTCATAAAAATGACCGTGGCTCTGTGAGCCATCTCGAAGGAGAAAAGGAAGCTCATCCACCAAGGAATCAATGAAAGCCCTTTATCGACTCATTTACTGGTGACATATTTTATTGAGAGTTAGCTGAAATTGATCGCCTAGACCAGGTGCAAGCTACTAGAATCAATATTTTTGGGCACCAAACAGGGGAGAGTTGAAAAAACCCCACCACCTAGGAAGTACAAGATCAATGTGAATGCATCTATTTTGAACCAAGGTCGTCTAGATACAACATGTGTTGTTTGTCGAAACAAACATGGGGTATACATGGGTTATTCTGTTTATGTTATTAGGGGATGACTGATCTTACATCCCTTGATCTTACATCCCTTGAAGCGGTGGCAATGTCGTGAAGCCCCCTCTCTCTCGTAGAAGACCTTGGGATTCAGCAAATAAATAAATAAATATATATATATAGAGAGAGAGAGAGAGAAACTCTATTCATCATCCAGGGTGTAGTTTAAATTATTCCTCATCTGAGGTAATTTTACGATCATTTCATAAATAAATTAAATTTGAAATGCAAATAGATACGTTTATATTGATTCATTACGAAAAATTTGACATAAAAAAACAAAAATATTGGTCATAAGACCAGAAAAATCACATTTTATGTATAATTTACACTATGTTTTTATGTTTGTAATTTTACATGATAAAAAATATTTTTTACGATGACTATGTATTTTTTTACGGTCTCTTTTTACGTATGAGATAAGATTAAAATTTCAGAAACGTAAAATTACAATGTATTGATGTGAAAATAGAGGCTGGTGAAGAATAACTATTACTCACCCAGGGTGACGAATAGCGCGACCCTATACATATATATATATATATATATAGGTAAAATGTTTGGGGCACCTAGGTACCTGGGCACCTAACATTTAATAGTTTGTATGTTAATCCATTGCCATTTATTGATTTGAACAGAATTAAAACACACATTAATTGAGAATGAGAATCAAAAAATAAAAGAAAAGGGATATACATGTTTACATGCATTTTTTCAATCAAGGTATACATGCATGTACGCATAATGTGACTCGTAGGTCAATGAATCTTCTACGCATAGATGAATACATGTATACACAAATATTGATTATTTCATTAGGTATGCGAGAAAAAATATTTTTATAATCTAAACCAAACAAATTATGCATCGACTTCAGATTGTAGAGATATACCCAGTATTTTAGGTTGTACCTTGTAAAAAATTATATACATATGCGGATATATATGTATGCCTACTAACGTAAGTATGTACGTACGTAGATATGATATACCTACTAACCAAATAATGTACCATGGGCTAGACTAAACATCAAAGATCAACTCTTTAGTTGACAACTCCGTCAAACGAAGCACGGAATAAATCCTACGAAAAAGACAAGAGGGCAACATAGCAAGATATCGCGCGAACTAACATGCTCAAAAGCTAAAACTAAATACACAGTGGGGTTGCAACAAAAAATATATAAAATAAGTGGGGTTGCAACAAAAAAATATTACCACACGTAAATGCAAGATAATGCCCTAAACACGGAAAATAAACTAGCGGTAAATCCCTACACGCAAAAATACCAACGGCTACTCCAAAATACATGGAAAAGTGGTTCCTAAAACATGTACATTTCTACTACGGCATTCGAGCAATCCGGTCTTGCGTGAAAAATAAATACGGGCATCTATCCTATTGGAACAACACGTTAGTCTATGGATTTGGCACGGCAAACCACGTCAAACAAATATGCAAGTTTTATAATCGGATTCTACGCAAAATTCTACACCAAAACCATATGCTACACGTTGCGATCCGACTTACGGATTTAAAGATACGGGCATTCTAATATGTAGCAAAATCCTGGAATTAACTAATTCGCAGAAAAAAACCCAAAATACTTCTATGGGCCAAAACTGGTGGGCACATCTTACTATATTGCGTCTGGTGCGAGAAATAGGCCGGCAAGGAGGGTTCTCACCTCGGGCTGGCCCGGTTGAGGAGGCAGAGGAGGCCTGGGCCGCGGGGCTACCTGGGCCGCGGGGAGGCCGAGCGGCGAGGCGCCAGCTGGGCCGCTGTGGCGCTGGAGGCCCAGGCGGGGTCGCCCTCGCAAGGGAGCGAGCGCTCTCGTCCCCGACCTCTGGATGAAGCCGAGAACGAGGCGACGTCCAGGCGAAGGCCGGCCAGCACGGAGGCGGATCCGGTGGGGCGGCGTGTGGGAGATGGCGGGGCCGACCGGATCTGCCCGGATCCGGGCCGGGGCGGCGACCCGAGGCGGAGGAGGGACCCCGACGGGAACCAAGGCCACGGCGGCTTCTTGGCACATGCCGGCGGCGGGGTAGGCACGGCGGTGCGGCGACGCGGGCGAGGTCCTCGGGGGGTGCTCCGGCCGGTGGTGGGCTCCGACGAGGGAAGGGGCTGCTGCGGGGGCTGGCCACCTCGGGCACGGGAGGATCTGCGCGCATGGGTGGAGCTCATGTGGTCGCCCGGACATTGTCCACTTGGGTGGACATTGTCCGGTAGGTGAGATTTGGGGCTATTCTGAGCCATTAGATGCAAATCCAATGGCCAGATTTGGTCAGAGGGTTTGGACTGCGGGATTTAGAGGGTTAGGCCTAGCAGGTGGTTTTTTTAGGGGGGTGGCTGCAAAATGACTAGGGGAAACCCTAGTGAAGTGAGAGGGGTCTCTCTAGGGGGTGTTACTTATATAGGGTTGGTCTCGGGTGGGGTGGACCTCGTCCGTCCGACCGCGATCCGATGACCACGAACGGAGGAAGTGGCTAGGTGGAACTAGTGGGCTGTGAAGAGTAGTTATCCGGAGACGAGAGGGAAAACGGGCGGTGCTGCAACGACTTTTAAAACACCGATAACCGTCCGACGGTAGACCGAATACGGTGCCGCTACGGTCGACTGTTCGGGTACCAGACAGACTCCGATTGCGACAAAATTCGACATGCGGCCTAGCTATATCTAATCACGACCGCATGTCAAGTTTCACCCCGATCAGAGAAAGTTTCAACACACTATTAAACAGGGGTTTGACGATGCCGCAGGCGCGTGCGTGTGAGGTTGGGCTTAGAACGGACAACGATGGGAACCGACAACTAACAACGGATGCAAGTTTTGAAAACGGGCGGCAACGGAGATGCCGATGCAATGCAGATGATGCTCATGATGCAATGATGATGCGACAAAAGAAAATAGACACTCGACGAAAACGGAAAAAGAGGGGAATCTTCTGGAACGTCGGCATCGGGCTGTCACAACTCTCCTACACTACAAGAGGATCTCACGCCGAGATCCAAGAATGAAAGGGGGAGAGGATGAGAAAGAACAAGAGGTAAAAACTTAATCGCTTCTTTGACAGACGAGTAAAACAATGACCCATGAAGGTTGCAAAGCGATGAGGAGTGATATGAGAAAGAAGCAAGAATTCACGGAAAATTTCGGCAACACTTCGGTCGGAAAATGGGACAAAAAAATTCGATAAGATGGAAGAAATAGAGAATATTCATAACAAACAACTAAATAGAACAAGGGAACACCATGATATTGGTAGAACAACATAATAGACCCAAAAGAGCAACATCACAATGCCTCCGGAACAAGAGAATATGAACTAGCTCATATGGAAGAAGAGAATGAAGAGAGAATGACAACTACTAACTCAAATAAACTTGGCAAGCATCCTTGCAAGAAGAATTGAACGGAGTTGTTGGAAAAACAACAACGAAACGAACAAGATAGTAGTGGGCTTATGGAAACCTTTTCAAACTAATGAAGTGACAACCAGCACTAACAGAAACAAAGATTGATTGGGAGAAACAAGATATGAACAATTTCTTACACTAAGAGGATACATTGAGAACTTAGATTAATGACAAGCACCATGGTAGCAACATTCCATAGGAAAAGCTTTAGGTGAAATCCAAACCAAGATAGCTCAATGAAGAAATCATGGGTTGAAATATCTCACGATCATAGAATTGGTGGGTTTAATTATCTCATTCTTGAAAGGAAACTCTTTGAGGCTCCTACACTAACAAGAATGCTATAACACCACCTCAAAGGATAAAGGAGGAAGAATTGCACATATAAATGCAAGAGAAAGGATGCTTGAGGTTCTCCAACAAGAATCTTGAAGAACACTTGAGAATGGATTGAAACCTTGATGAACCACCATGAAGGACCTCCATATACAATTGAATGATGCAACGATAAGAAGGTAGAAAAGAATAAGATTATGACCTGCCAAGATTTAGATGTAGCCTCACAAAGAGATACTTAATAGGACTTGGAACTCCGGAAAAGAAAGATAAGCACACGAGAAAAGAATTGAAACCATGAGCCACTCTGGAAGAAGAATTGAAATCTCTTGGAAGAAGGAAGGACAATAATAAGAATTATGTTATGATCATCCTTCATCAAATTAAATTGATGACAAGCAACGGATCTAGCATACAACTTATTCTTCTGAAAAGATTGAGGAGAGATATGAGCACAAACTAGAAGAATTGTTGCAAGAAACACCGGTGAGAATTGAAATGAACGAGGCAACCATGAATGAATGGAGATACATGAGAATGAAGAGATGATGAGCCACTTGAGAGAAAACTAGAACAAGGCACTAGAATAAACGAGAGACGAATGAAGAGACAACAATGGAGAAGAATTTGAGAATGAAAGCTGCAAGCTGAGAACGAACAAAATCTTTTGTATGATGGCCTTCGGAGGATCGAGAATGAAAACAACACAGAAATGCACCGGATCGCAAGAAAGGGATACTCATGATTGACAACAATTAAAATGATGGCACAAAGCTGAAATGACGAATATCCAAGAGAATGAACCAAGATTGAGAGAAACACTCCTTCGGATTGCAAGCTGAGAATGATGACGAGAACAACAACAAGAATTACTGAGACACTCCGGAATAATGAAGAATGAAAGGTTGAGCCAAATATGAGAATAAATTCCAATAGATCTTGGAGAAGGGATATGACTGATGAAATTCATACTTACGTCATAGTTGAAAAGAATTAAAGATCTCCGGAAGATTACAAGAGCTATAACAGATCCTGGGAAAAACCTGTGGGTTATGGGCCCACTCAAAGAAACCACCGTTAGAAAAGTTTGCTTAGAAGAGAGATATTGCACCGGTATGAAGAGAACTAGATGAGGTTAGGACCTCGAACTAATTAGAGAATTGAGAACATGAAACTTCTGGGATAACTTCAACGCTCCAGGTAGAATAGAGAGAAATGACAACAAGAAAGGCTGATAAGAATCTCCAACAGGGGAAGAATTTACAAGGATGAAAAGGATACGATGAACACAAACGACTGAATTAAATTCACCGGTAAGGATGACAAGAATGAACAAATATGACACGAATCTCCTAAGAATCTTCACTTGACATCGAAGCAACTTGAATTACCATATTCAACAGAACAAAGGATGCGGCTTATGAAACAAGCCAAAACAAACTCATGAGAAAGATTTCGTCCGATATTTTCGTGGACAGGATCGCACGGGCTCGAACCTTACAGTAGCCATCAAGTGCAAGGCAGTGCACCCAACATACGAAGCGTCCCCGAGTCATAGCAAGCTACAAGGACTCTTTAAGACCCAACGAGAACCACTGTAAGTCGACCATCAACAAACGAATCTACTAGATGTCGACCCCAACCTAACATCATGCATTTGTTGGAAGATTGTACTATAAGTAACTACTCGAATTCCCACCTATGAATTCCCAAAATATCTGGTCATGTAATCTGGTACACGGATACAAGGAGTAATATCACACAACTCCTATACTAACCCGTCACCTGTATCACATCCGTCAACACACAACCAGAATCTCGTACCTTCATCTACTACAGACCCTCGTGATCACAACGATACAAAGTATGGCAGTACTCCCGAACAATCTGCACCAGTACTGGGGACGTCGGGGTTATCTCGCCACTACTAGTATTGAAGCAATTACGAACATCCTTCGTTCTGAGATACTAAGAAATCTGAATGATAACGATGTGCTCGAGAATCCCCTGGAGCTCAACTCCCCGGAATAAAATCAAGTCAGACAGGAGGCACCAAGACAGAACTCCGTCACATCGCCATCATATAGATTCCAAAAATATCCGCGTGATCCTATTTTTTTTGAGTGAGAAGAGGAGTAGAATAAATTATTACGTCAAGATTCCTCACCAGAGCATAGAAGAGGAGAAAAAAGAATCCTACTCTTCGATATATAACTAGACTCAAAGTATTTTTTCACTAGACTCGACTCAGCCAAGTTCAATCAATCAAGGGGGCTCCTAGGTCGGTACTACTCTAATACCAACCTGTCACGCCCAAGATGCGACCCTATCCTCAATTTGGCACGAGGGCCTCGTCTTGTCACGCCCAAAATGCGACCCTATCCTCAATTTGGCACGAGGGCCTCGTCAGGGATAGAAGCGCATCTCGTCGTGTCGCAAGAATGGATATCGTTACAAGTACATGTACTGAAAAGATGAGATATATATAGAATTGGCTTACACTCGCCACAAGCTACATCAGAGTCACAACAGTACAGTACATAAACATAATGAATAAGAGCAGGGTCCGACTACGGACGAAAACAAACGAGAAAAGAAGAACGACGTCCATCCTTGCTAACCCAGGCTGCCGGCCTGGAACCCATCCTTGATTGATGAAGAAGAAGAAGAAGAAGAAGCAACTCCAAATGAACAATCAACGCGCTCGCATCAAGTAACCTTTACCTGTACCTGCAACTGGTGTTGTAGTAATCTGTGAGCCACAGGGGACTCAGCAATCTCATTTCCAAAGGTATCAAGACTAGCAAAGCTTAATGGGTGAGGTATGGTTAAGTGGTGAGGTTGCAGCAGCGGCTAAGCATATATTTGGTGGCTAAACTTACGAGTACAAGAAATAAGAGGTGGGAAGATCTACGCACAACGGACGTGACTACTGATGATCAAAAGAATGATCCTGGACACCTACCTATGTCAGACATAACCCCACCGTGTCCTCGATCGGAGAAGGAACTCACGAAAGAGACAGTCACGGTTACGCACACAGTTGGCATATTTTAATTAAGTTAACTTCAAGTTATCTAGAACCAGTGTTAAACAAAGTTTCCACGCCGCCACATAACCGCGGGCACGGCTTTCCGAAAAGATTTAACCCTGCAGGGGTTCTCCAACTAGTCCATCACAAATTACCACAAGCCGCATAGAAATCCTCAATCACGAAGCTCGCGATCTCGTCTGATTCCCTAGTGGAAAACCTCAACTCTGAGATTACCCAAAGCATCACCGGAATCCCGATGCACAAGATATTTCGTCAAAGGTAAAACTAATCCAGCAAGGCCGCCCGACGTGTCGACGATCCCGATAGGAGCCGTGTATCTCGTTCTCAGGACACGACGGATGGAAAAGCCTACAGGTACCAAACCTCGAGTTGCCCCGTGGTGGCCCTGCAGTCTGTCCATTTTGGACCAACACTCATGAGGAGCACTGGCCCGGGGGTTGATTAAATTATCCTCGGGGTCCGGAAAGTCCCTATGCAATTTTATTAGGTGGTTAGGCAAATGTAGTACCAAAGTTGGGCCTTGCCAGACCAGCTTTAATCTAAAACGAATTATCAAGGGGGTCCCCATAACAACCCCGATCGTGTTAGGAGCGCTCAATTATGGAACATAACACCGGTAGCCGAAACTAAGGGGGCAAAGGTGGAACAAAACACAAGGCTAGAAAGGCCGAGCCTTCCACCTTTTACCAAGTATATAGGTGCACTAAATTAAATAGCATTTAATATGGTGATATAACAAGGAACCCATGTTATCACATGGAAGCAACTGCACCTGCAACTAGCAACGCTACACAGGGTTAAGCAAGCGGTAACATAGCCAATCAGTGGTTTGCTAGGTTGAACAGGTTGAAGGTTTCATGGCATTGTTGAGAGGCTGAAATTTAACATGTGGTAGGCAACGAGACATAAACGGTAGAAGCAATAAAACTAGCATGGCAATGATACTAATGGTATCTGGGAAAATGGTCATCTTTCCTGAGATCCCGCTTGGAAGAAGAATGCCTCCGTGAAGCAGACGAACCGACGTAGTCGAACGGGTCCTCACAATCCGACACGCTTGCGGAACTCTATCGAGACGGGGAAAACCAGAAACAAGCATCAACACACGGAATTCACCACACGATGCACAACACAAATGATGCATGAGCAGCTGAATACATGCAAGTCACGACATGACAAATCACACAATCAAACACTACACGTTAAGTGAAGTTCAATATGCAACGAGTTGCATATTGACGAAACTCCACGTTTAATTATTTAGGTCCATCCTGATTAGGTACTCGGCAATATTAAATGTGATTAAACATGGCAAGAGGTGAAGCGTAATTAAACTACCTATCTAGGCATTTTAAATGAGGTCGGAAATGACATATAGCATCTCCGAAACGACCTCACATGTTAATTTACAATTCCGTCCAGATCTGAACTAACACATTTAATTAGTTGTTAAACAGCAAAACAAATAGGTTCACGTGATTCTACGCGTCATTGCAAGCAATTTACACATAGAGAACATCTCCAACGGAGCTACGGATCAAAAGATACAAGCACAACAAGATATGATGGCATGAATACATTATGTGTGCAACGACGGTCACGAGCACTTCAAAACATACAACCAGCAAGAGAAAATGAAACTACACGAGATTCTAAGCAAGTTTCATGTAGGACACAATCAAATCGGAGCTACGGATCAAAATATACGAGCAAAACAAGAAATCACGACAATCTGCCTAAATCAGCCACATAGCATTTTCTACACCCCACAACTACGAGCTACTCAACTCAAATATAATCAACCAAGGCATGACACGAAAGAGGGAAAGAAGCACTACAACAAACAACTAACAACAACTAACATGGCATCATGGATCACTAGGGAAAGAAGTCACAAAATGGCATCCCACACACTATTTCAGACTTAGTGAAAATTACACCTCATGAAAGTGCAGTTTTTGATCTGAAGCCATATTGACAGCAACAAAACCATAAGCTACAAGACTCCAAATGGCATGAAAATTCACAGCATGATAGAGAATCACAAGGTCTACAACTAACTCCATTGCACTAACCTCAAAAGAGCTACAAATCAAAAGATAGAAGCAAGACAAGACAACAACAAAATATAACAGATTCCAGACTTAGAAATATTTCAGCATCTCTAAAACAACACTATTTCTAGCAACTTGAGAGCAATCAAACCACACCTAAAAATGCATTTCTATTGCAACCAAGAATTCCAGGGGCTAGACTAAACATCAAAGATCAACTCTTTAGTTGACAACTCCGTCAAACGAAGCACGGAATAAATCCTACGAAAAAGACAAGAGGGCAACATAGCAAGATATCGTGCGAACTAACTTGCTCAAAAGCTAAAACTAGATTTTTCTACCGCAAAAACATATAAAACAAGTGGGGTTGCAACACAAAAATATGACCACACGTAAATGCGAGATAATGCCCTAAGCACGGAAAATAAACTAGCGGTAAATCCTTACATGCAAAAATACCAACGGCTACTCCAAAATACATGGAAAAGTGGTTCCTAAAACATGGACATTTCTACTACGGCATTCGAACAATCTGGTCTTGCGCAAAAAATAAATACGGGCATCTATCCTATTGGAACAACACGTTAGTCTATGCATTTGGCACGACAAACCACGTCAAACAAATATGCAAGTTTTATAATCGGATTCTATGCGAAATTCTACACCAAAACCATATGCTACACGTCGCGATCCGACTTACGAATTTAAAGATTCGGGCATTCTAATATCTAGCAAAATCCTGGAATTAACTAATTCGTAGAAAAAACCCAAAATACTTCTATGGGCCAAAACTGGTGGGCGCATCTTACTATACTGCGCCTGGTGCGAGAAATAGGCCGGCAAGGAGGGTTCTCACCTCGGGATGGCCCGGTTGAGGAGGCAGAGGAGGCCTGGGCCGCGGGGCTACCTGGGCCGCGGGGAGGCCGAGCGGCGAGGCGCGAGCTGGGCCGCTGGGGCGCTGGAGGCCCAGGCAGGGTCACGCTAGCGAGGGAGCGAGCGCTCTCGTCCCCGACCTGTGGACGAAGCCGAGAACGAGGCGACGTCCAGGCGAAGGCCGACGAGCACGGAGGCGCGCAGGGAGGCGGATCCGGCGGGGCGGCGTGCGGGAGATGGCGGGGACGATCGGATCTGCCGGATTCGGGCCGGGGCGGCGACCCGAGGCGGAGGAGGGACCCCGACGAGGAGGTACAGAACGGGAACCAAGGCGGCGGCTTCCTGGCAGAGGCCGGCGGCGGGGTAGGCACGGCGGCGCGGCGACGCGGGCGAGGTCCTCGGTGGGTGCTCCGGCCGGTGGTGGGCTCCGGCGAGGGCAGGGGCTGCTGCGGGGGCTGGCCACCTCAGGCAGGGGAGGATATGCGGGCATGGGAGGAGTTCATGTGGTCGCCCGGACATTGTCCACTTGGGTGGACATTGTCCGGTAGGTGAGATTTGGGGCTATTCTGAGCCATTAGATGCAAATCCAATGGCCAGATTTGGTCAAAGGGTTTGGACTGCGGAATTTAGAGGGTTAGGCCTAGCAGGTGGTTATTTAGGGGGTGGCTGCAAAATGACTAGGGGAAACCCTAGTGAAGTGAGAGGAGTCTCTCTAGGGTGTGTTACTTATATAGGGTTGGTCTCGGGTGGGGTGGACCTCGTCCGTCCGATCGCGATCCGATGACCACGAATGTAGGAAGTGGCTAGGTGGAACTAGTGGGCTATGAACAGTGGTTATCCGGAGACGAGAGGGAAAACGGGCGGCGCGGCAACGACTTTTGAAACACCGATAACCGTCCGACGGTAGACCGAATACGGTGCCGCTACGTTCAACCGTTCGGGTACCAGACGGACTCCGATTGCGACGAAACTTGACATGCGGCCTAGCTATATCTAATCACAACCGCATGTCAAGTTTCACCCCGATCAGAGAAAGTTTCAACATACTTTTAAAACAGGGTTTTGACGATGCCGCGGGCGCGTGCGTGTGAGGTCAGGCTCAGAACGGACAACGTTGGGAACCGACAACTAACAACGGATGCAAGTTTTGAAAACGGGCGGCAACGGAGATGCCAATGCAATGTAGATGATGCTCATGATGCAATGATGATGCGACAAAAGAAAATAGACACCTGACGAAAACGAAAAAAGAGGGGAATCTTCTGGAACGTCGGCATCGGGCTGTCACATAATCTCAAACCAATGATGAAAACCCCATCTTTTTATCCTTGATGGCAACAACACGATGCGTGCCTTGCTACCCCTTCTATCACTGGGTGAGGTCACCGCACGGTATGAACCCAAAACCAAGCACTTCTCCCATTGCAAGAATCATAGATTAAGTTGGCCAAACAAAACCCACAACTCGAAGATAATTACAAGGATATGAAATCATGCATAAGAGAGATCAGAATAAACTCAAATAAGATTCATAAATAATCTGATCATAAATCCACAATTCATCGGACCTCGACAAACACACCGCAAAAGAAGATTACATTGGATAGATCTCCATGAAGATCATGGAGAACTTCGTATTGAAGATCCAAGAGAGAGAAGAAGCCATCTAGTTACTAGCTATGGACCCGTAGGTCTATGGTGAACTACTCACGCATCAACGGAGAAGTCATGGTGTTGATGAAGAAGCCCTCCGTATCCGAATCCCCCCTCCGGCAGGGCACCAGAACGTGCCCCAGATGGGATCTTGCGGAGACAGAAGCTTGCGGCGGCGAAAAAGTACTTTCGATGATCTCCTGATTTATTATGGGATTTTAGGAAATATATAGGCGCAAAACCTAGGGCAGAGGTGGCCCAGGGAGCGCACAAGCCAGGGGGAGCGGGGCCCCTGGCCGCGCCATGAGGGCTTGTGGGGTCCCTGCAGGCCCCCTGCCCTGATTCTCCGGCTTCCCGATCTTTTTCTGTTTCGGAAAAAATCTTTTTGGCAGTTTCATTCCGTTTGGACTCCATTCAAAATCCTCCTGTGAAAGGGGTCAAAAACATGGAAAAAACAGGAACTGGCACTTGCCACTGAGTTAATAAGTTAGTCCCCAAAAATATATAAAAGGTATGGAAAACATCCAAAGTTTGACAAGATAATAGCATGAAACCATCAAAAATTATAGATACGTTGGAGACGTATCAAGCATCCCCAAGCTTAACTCCTGCTCGTCCTCGAGTAGGGAAGTGATAAAGACTGAATTTTTGACGTGGAATGCTACCTAGCATAGTTGTCCTTTGCAACTTCTTTCACGCGACATGAATGTTCAGATCCATAAGATTCAAAACAATAGTTTTCTATTGACATGAAAACAATAATACTTCAAGCAAACTAGCAAGGTAGGCATGAACTTTCAAAATAACAAGTCCAAGGAAAGTTATCCCTACAAAATCATATAGTCTGGCTATGCTCCATCGTCCTCACACAACTAATGTAAATCATGCACAACCCCGATATTGGCCAAGTAATAGTTTTCACACTCTTACTTTCTCAAACTTTTTATAACTATCACGCAATACATGAGCTTGAGCCATGGATATAGCACTATAGGTGGAATAGAGTGTGGTGGAGATTTGTGAGACAAAAAGGAGGAGATGGTCACATTGACTCGGCGTATCAAAGGGCTATGGAGATGCCCATTAATAGATATCAATTTGAATGAGTAGGGATTGCCATACAAGGGATGCACTAGAGCTATAGGTATGTGAAAGCTCAAAAGGAGAACTAGTGGGTGTGCATCCAACTTGCTTGCTCACGAAGACCTAGGGCAATTTGAGGAAGCCCATCATTGGATTATACAAGCCAAGTTATATAATGAAGATTCCCACTAGCCTATGGTAGTGATGAAACGAGAGGCTCTCAATCATGAAGAACATGGTGCTATTATGAAGCACAAGTGTGGAAAAAGATAGTAGCATTGTCCCTTCTCTCTTTTTCTCTCCTTTTTTTATTTGGGCTCTTAGGCCTCTCTTTTTTTCTATTTTTTTATTTTTGGGCTCTTTGGCCTCTTTTTTTCTCACATGGGACAATGCTCTAATAGTGATGATCATCACACTTTTATTTACTCACAACTCAAAGCTTAGAAATGACTGTATAGGAAATGCCTCCGGCAGTGTACCGGGATGTGCAACGATCTAGCTTGGCGTATGACGTTGAAACATCTCGATAGCTATCTTACGATCATGCAATGGCAATATGAGAGTGACGTTACAAGTCATGAGACGAAACGGTGGGAGTTGCATGGCAATACATCTCGGAATGGCTATGAAAATGCCATAGTAGGTAGGTATGGTGGCTGTTTTGAGGAAGGCATATGGTGGTTTGTGCACGGCGAGAATTGCGCGGCACTAGAGAGGCTAGCAATGGTGAAAGGTGAAAGTGCATCTATACCATGGACTCACATTAGTCATTAAGAACTCACATACTTGTTGCGAAAGTTTTTATTAGTAATCAAAACAAAGTGCTAAACGCATACTCCTAGGGGAAGGGTTGGTAGGTGTTAACCATCGTGCGATCCCGACCTCAACACAAAGGATGACAATCAATAGATCAATTATGCTCCGACTTCCTAACATAGCGGTTCACCATACGTGCATGCTACGGGAATCACTAACTTCAACACAAGTATTTCTAGATTCACAACACCCTACTAACATAACTTTTAATATTACCAAATCCACGTCTCAAAACTAATTGAGAGGAATCAAGACTTCTCTTTCTACTTAAAGCACATGAATATGGAGGTTTTTGTATCCTCTTTGGGTACCTATCACCTTTGGGACTACTTTCATAGCATAAGCCAACTACCAAGTTACGCACCGCCGTGCTCTACAAGATATAAGTGAAGCACATAGAGCAAAATTATCTAGCTCAAAAGATATAAATGAAGCACTATGAGCATTCTAGCAAAATCACGATGAGTGCATGTCTCTCTCTCTCTCTCAAAAAGGTGTGCAGCAAGGATGATTGTGACACAACAAAAAAGAAAAGACTCCTACGATACAAGACGCTCCAAGCAGAACACATATCATGTGGTGAACAAAAATATAGCTCCAAGTAATGTTACCGATGGATTGAAGACGAAAGAGGGGATGCCTTCCCGGGGCATCCCCAAGCTTAGGCTTTTTGGTGTCCTTGAATTTGGCTTGGGATGCCTTGGGCATCCCCAAGCTTGAGATCTTTCCACTCCTTATCTCTTTGTCCATGAGAACATCACCCAAAACTTGAAAACTTCACAACACAAAACTAAAACAGAAACTTGTGATAACATTAGCACAAGAAAACAAACTACCACCTCTTTTGGTACTGTAGCAAACTTGAATTCTATCTATATTGGTGTTGGGATACTTTATTCTCACTTTTCCATGGCTAGTACCCCCCGATACTAACCATAGTTTCATCAAAACAAGCAACCAACTCAACAAAAACAGAATCTGTCAAAAACAGACCAGTCTGTAGCAATCTGTATACTTCGTATACTTATGGTACCTAAAAAATTCTGAAAAATTATGACTGCCTGGGAAAAAGGCATATCAACCAGCATAAAAAAGAATCAACTCAAAATCTCTTTCTGAATAAAAATGAAAAAGCATCTCGTGAGCGAAAAGTTTCTGTCTTTTTCCAGCAGGATCAAACAACCATTACCAAGACTAGTCATAAAGGTTTTTCTTGGCTCAAACACAAAAAGAAACACAAAAAACACAATCACAACAGAATTATGATGGTGTGGACACAACAAAACAGAAATAAAAAGAAATAAATTCATTGGGTTGCCTCCCAACAAGCGCTATTGTTTAACGCCCTTAGCTAGGCATAAGGATTTCAATGATGCTCACACAAAAGACAAGAATTGAAGCACAACGAGAGCATCATAAAGCTTGTTAAAATCACATATAAGTCTAACATACTTCCTATGCATAGGCATTTTATAGGAAAACAAATTGGCAAGACAACCAATAGTTACCAAATGCAAGGAAGAAGAAAGAGACAATAACAGTCTCAACATAACGAGAGGTAATTTGGTAACATGAAAGTTTCTACCACAATATTTACCTCTCTAATAGCAATTACATGTGGGATCATAATCGAATTCAACAATATAACTATCACATAGGATATTCTTTTCGTGATCCACATGCATGCAAAGTTGACGCTCTTCAAAAATAGTGGGATTATCATCAACTAAAGTCATGACTTCTCCAATCCCACTTTCAAAATTATTGCAAATATCATATTCATCATGAGGCTTAAACAAATTTTCAAGATCATAAGAAAAATCATCGCCCCACTCATGATCATTGCAACAAGTAGTGGACATAGCAAAACTAGCATCCCCAAGCTTAGGGTTTTGCATATTTTTAGCATGATTGTCACTAATAGAACTTATAGTGAAACCATTGCAATCATGCTTTTAATCCAAGGAGCCCTCGTGAATCACTTCATAAAATTCTTCCTCACAATTTTCAGATTCACACATCTCAAGCAAAACTCCAAAAAGATAGTCAAGTGCACTCAACTCACTAGCAATTGGATCAACATAATTGGATCTCTTAAACAGATTAGCAAGTGGATGAGGATCCATATCACTAGATTTTCAGCAAGCGAAGATGCAAGCATATTGAAGGCACATGACACATAAGCGAACAGAAAGCAAGCGAGAGAAAAGGGCGAACGAAAAAGGCAAACGAAAAAAGGCAAACAGAAAAGGCAAATTTGTGAAGTGGGGGAGAGGAAAACGAGAGGCAACTGGCAAACAAAGTAAATGCAAAAGATGAGTTTGCGACACTTACTTGGATGAGTTTTTGACTTGATCCTCCCCGGCAACGGCGCCAAAAATTCTTCTGCTACGACAACAAAAGTCCTTCCCCGGCAACGCCAGGAATTCTTCTTGCTACTTCTCTTGCTTGCGTCGGTTTTTTTCCCTTGAAGAGGAAAGGGTGATGCAGTACAGGAGCAGTAAGTATTTCCCTCAGTTTGAGAACCAAGGTATCAATCCAGTAGGAGAATCTCGTCAAGTCCAGAGTACCTGCGCAAACACAAAAGAGCTTGCACCCAACGCTATAAAGGGGTTGTCAATCCCTTCAAGATTGATTGCAAAGTGAGATCTGAAGGCGGAAAGTGCAACGAAGTAAAAGTGTAAGGCTGAAAATATGGTGTGGAGTAGACCCGGGGGCCATAGTGTTCACTAGAGGCTTCTCTCAAAATAGCAAATATCACGGTAGGTGATCAAATTACTGTCGAGAAATTGATAGAACCACGCAAAGTCATGACGATATCTAAGGCAATGATAATACATATAGGCATCACGTCCGAGACAAGTAGACCGATACTTTGTGCATCTACTACTATTACTAAGGCATATCTAAGGCAATGATAATACATATAGGCATCACGTCCGAGACAAGTAGAATGATAATACATATAGACATCGACCGCTATCCAGCATGCATCTAGTGTATTGAGTTCATGACGAACAGAGTAACGCCTTAAGCAAGATGAGATGATGTAGAGGTATAATCTCAAACCAATGATGAAAACCCCATCTTTTTACCCTTGATGGCAACAACATGATGCGTGCCTCGCTACACCTTCTGTCACTGGGTGAGGTCATCGCACGGTATGAACCCAAAACCAAGCACTTCTCCCATTGCAAGAATCATAGATCAAGTTGGCCAAACAAAACCCACAACTCGAAGAGAATTACAAGGATATGAAATCATGCATAAGAGATATCAGAAGAAACTCAAATAAGATTCATAGATAATCTGATCATAAATCCAAAATTCATCGGATCTCGACAAACACACCGCAAAAGAAGATTACATCGGATAGATCTCCATGAAGATCATGGAGAACTTTGTATTGAAGATCCAAGAGAGAGAAGAAGCCATCTAGTTACTAGCTATGGACCCGTAGGTCTATGGTGAACTACTCACGCATCATCGGAGAGGTCATGGTGTTGATGAAGAAGCCTTCCGTATCCGAACCCCCCCTCCGGCAGGGCACCAAAACATGCCCCAGATGGGATTTTGCGGAGACAGAAGCTTGCGGCGGCGGAAAAGTACTTTCGATGATCTCCTGATTTTTTATGGGATTTTAGGGAATATATAGGCGCAAAACCTAGGGCAGATGTGGCCCAGGGAGCCCACAAGCCAGGGGGCGCGGGCCCCCTGGCCGCACCATGAGGGCTCGTGGGGTCCCTGCAGGCCCCCTGCCCTGATTCTCTGGCTTCCCGATCTTTTTCTGTTTCGGAAAAAATCTTTTTGGTAGTTTCATTCCGTTTGGACTCCACTCAAAATCCTCCTCTGGAAGGGGTCAAAAACATGAAAAAAACAGGAACTGGCACTTGGCACTGAGTTAATAAGTTAGTCCCAAAAGATATATAAAAGGTGTGCAAAACATCCAATGTTTGACAAGATAATAGCATGAAACCATAAAAAATATAGATACGTTGGAGACGTATCAGCGCGTGCCATCAGGTTGAAACCTGACGCGCGGGCCCCTGCGGTCGGTGGCTGAGAGAGGAGAGAGGGGGAGTGATGAGCCACCGATAGGTGGCGCACGCCTGTCGGAGTCGTCTTCCTCCTCTGAACAGAGGGGAGGGAGGCACGCCGGCGGCGACACCGACGCCCTCGTGCCTCAACGACGGCAGGAATGGAACCAACACGTCGTTGCCTACCTGCTGGTGGTCGAAGGGACGACGAGGAGGTTCTGGGTCACCGACGGCGAGGTGGCAGCGACAGAGCCGATTCGGGAGGTGGAGGAAGTGGGTTCTACGGGCAGGGACTCACTAGGGGGAGAGGTGGAGAAGCTCCCTGAGCTCACTGCGGTCATAGAGGAGGTGAGAGGAGCGCGAGAGTTGGCCTGTAACCCGAGATCGACGGAGCTCCGAAGCGGCGGGGTCTCGGTCGATCTTGAGCACCGAAACTCGTTGTGCTTGAATGGGGTGGCTAGGTGCTCGATTTAGGCTCTAGAGGAGTGGTGTGCGGGTGCTAGAGCGAGGAGGAAGGCCTATTTATAAGCCCTTGATGGTTCACCGAGCGGGAAGCCCTGGTGGTTTCACCGTGGCTCACAGGAGAGCCAGAGAGAGCTCGGTGTTGAAACCACGGTATTGTGGACGTCGTTTAGGACCCAAGTGACTCACTGAGAGTGAGAGAGAGCGAGGAGCGCGTGTTCTACGTGGCTGCGTTCTTCTGGCCGAATCTGGCGCGCGTGGGCACGCATCGCTCCAGTCAACAGAGAAGGGGAGGAGGGGCCCTGAGGCTGCCCTGATGCACGAGGGTTGCCGGGGACGTGGAGAGGCATCAAGGGAAGGCTTGAACCGGCTGGGGCTGGCCACCTTTGCCTCGGGTGTGCCCTGTAGCGTGCCCAAAGCATAGTTTTGGCATGCCACGGCATGCTAGCGCGCTCTGGGGCGCTTTGGCTGTGTTTGGCATGTCCTGGGGTTGGTTTAGATGATCCCTAGCCGTTTGAGAGCCGAGGGACTCACTTTTGGTCAAAGGGAGTGGTTAAAGAGGTGATGCCAGACTTGAGCCAGAAACTAAAATGGAGATTTTGGCTCTTCTGCTTGGAACCACAAAGGGGCCACTCTTTTGCAGTTGAGGAGTGGTGTTGGCTGCTTGGACTAAGAGTTTGGTGGAAAGGGTGTGGGTGTAGGGTGGGTTAAGAGCTGATTTACTAAGTTGGCAGAAGGTGTTCGATAGGTGCTTGGGGTAGCTACACTTCATCGCTGATGGTGAAAGTTAAAAAGATTGGGTTTGATGCAACAATAGGACACTCCACCATATTCGAGCTTCATTGGACAAGTTTGGCAGTGCAAACTTGACATCACCCCCAAATGGGCAGTTTTGTCCATTCCAAAGGGAATGTGGGTAAATTAATCCCTACAAATCCTTTTTTGTTAGGGACTCCTCATTTGGGGTGTTGAGCACTCCTGCAAAATTTCAAGCCATTTGGATACACTTTGTTATGTAGAGTTGCTTCAACTTGATTCTGGACAAAGAGGGTTTTAGGATTATTTGGTCAACCAAACCACCTTGGAGTGAGGTGAAACTTGGCATGGCCACCAAATATAGCTTGGGAATCATGCTAGATTTTTCTCGGAATTTATTGGAAATATTTCAAAAGGTCAAAACACAGAATAGGTTTTCAAGGATTTGCTCAATTATTTTGAACATAAATAGGGGTTTAAAATCTTATGTATGGAAAATATATGTCCTCTTAGTATCTCTAATTTTTCTCAGATTTTTCTAAGTCAGAAAAGTAATTTTTTTATACAGAAATATCATTTCTGGCCTTAGAAAAGGACATGCAAATAAAATAGGAAAATATTTTATAAAATAATTATTTTATGATATTGGAGAGTTATAATAGTGCCAAAACCAGAATACAATCTTTGGGTGAAGGCACTTCCTTGAAATCAGGGACTTGTAGTGCAAACCCAAAGCAAGGTTTTGGAATAATCAAAAATGAGAAAAAGGTTTTTATGAAAATATCATGTTATAAGAAGCTTTTTTGGATCCACTCATTCAAGCATACATACAAACAATGGCAATCATGGCACTCATAGCACTTGCTTAAAAAGTTTTAATAAACTCAGATTTTGAAAAGTTACACTTGAAGTGAGGTAAAAATAGGGTGTGACATTCGGGCGTCTTAGCTAGAGAGAGGGCATAAATAAATAAAGGATTATCCGGGTGGTACAACCAACCTTCACGATATTCCCAATAACCAGGTTACCATCAAGTTAATTTACACACCACTGTCAAATGTTCATAACCATTATTTATAAACCAAACTTGTGCTCGAAGGACCAACTCTAAGACCGGTACTTGACCTGTCAACCACCCGTCCTTGACCGTGGACACGACTACTCGAATAGTTTTGACTCCGCAGAGTGTGTACTCTTTACCCATAGCCCACGAGTTCCAATAGACGATGTTTTAGAAGCCAGCACTCAGAACCAGCACACACCCATTTATACCCCCGCAAAGACCGGTCTCACCCGGACTACGATGCCAGGGAAAAACCATAAGACGGGGAGGCTCCAACCTTGACTAGCATGGGATCAAATTTATACCGCGCGCTACAAGGGAGTGCCCCCTCTCAGTCCCAGACTGGAAATATCCATGCCCCCTCACCGGATGACTGCATTTAGTCCACGGCCATGGATACCTTCATCCCAGGCCCTCTACTTGGTGTGTAACTGATAATAGGTTCACGATTGATTATACCGCATTCCCTTTCGGAAAGACTGTGGTAGCACGAAAGTAAAGGTGACATACTAACAAGACTCGATCTAGGTCGATACTAGAGTTATCAATTTAATCTCATCACGATCATGAATCCGGCATGACGAGGCCACAACCTATCACGTTCCGCGTGACTAGGTTATCCATGGCCTCTCACAACCATATAAGTCATCATAGCCACATGTTGAGTTATATGTAAGTAAATATGCAATGTGTTAGTTAATGCAGCAGATGATAATTAAATTTGTTAATCAACAAACATCACATCAAAAGTTCAAACATGCTTGCCTGGTTCCACGTAGTCGGGATCAAGCTCGGTGAAGTTGACGTCGGTGTTTTCCTCGTCGGATTCTATGTCGTACACCACAAAATATCGTAAGTGCTAAAGGCTTAGATACCGACTCCAAACATATTTAAACAAATATGAAAATAAACTAGACATATAGAGATTGTTTTTGCAAAAAGAATCATTTGAAAAGCTTTTGTAGTTTAAAAGATATAAGAGAAATAAAACTAGGGACCATTCTCTAAGAAAATAGCCCAGGGGCAGACTGTAAAGGAGCAAAACGCCCAATAGGAAATACGCCAACTCAAAAGGGAAGCGCATTTAGCAGAAATATGTTTTAGAAAAACGGTTCAGAAATAAAAAGAATCCTAACGAGGGGGGTCCACGCATCAGGTTTAAACTGTTACCGGAGACAGAGTCTCGCGGTGGTCAGCGACGGCGATCCATGGTGGGGCAGGGGCAACCAAGGGCATCATAGCACTCAACAGGTCATTCCTGCGTTGGCGACGGAGCAACCGGTCGTCGGTGAGTAGCACGTCGACGACGGCTAGTTCTCCGGTGGATGGCGGCGTCGGGCACGATTCGATCTCACCGGATGGGGTGCCTACCACCAAATTGAAGCGCAACTTAGGGAGAAGAATACACGAGGAGGCTACGGGCCAAAATTGGGGCGCTCAGCTCCACTCACCTACGCAAATCTAGCCAGGACCCGAGGCGGATCGAGGCGGCTGGAGTCGGGGAAGAATACCACCCCGAGGCTCTTCTTTGACCTGGATGAGGCTGCTAGAGGAGGTGGAGAGGTGCCGATGAGCTAGGGATCTCGGGGCTCTCTATTTGTATGCGGTCGAGAGGGGGTGACGCGAAGGCTTAACTCCGGCGACAAATTCCGGTGGCCGGAAGGTTTAGCAGGCGGTTGCAGGGCGGGGGCAACACCAACACTCCATGGGGGTTCCATTTCAACCTAAACTCGAGCAATCATCGACAGAAGACCCGGCTCGACGGCGCGGCTATCTCTGGGCGCGACGTCAACAGAAACTGCACTCTGTGCCGTCCTGGACGTGGAGATGGCATTTGCGGTGCGCACGGGGAGGGCTGGACATTCGGAGCTAGGGTGGAGCTTGGCGGTGTCGAGCGGCACGGTTTTGCGGCACATGCTGGTGGTGGCCGTGGCAACCGTTGCTGGCGCCGCTGCTTTGCGGCACATGCTGCTAGTGGCCGTGGCAACCGTTGCTCGCGCCGCTGCCAGGGATAGCTCGTCTCAGGCCAGCTCACCGTTGACGCACACAAGCAGCCAAACGATCGTGCGACATTGAAGATAAGAGCAAGGCAAAGTGGCAAGTCGACATGGTCGACCCTATGCAGATTGACGCTGGTGCCACTGAATCACTGACTCTGAAATGTTGAACACTCGATTATTTGAACCTAACATGCACAGTGCATGCGAGGTGCTCGTCTGACTGCTAGAGGGCTGAAAACAATTTTCCTAGCACTGAAATTTTATTGGGTGGCCTCTCTTTGCTTCCTAAGGCTCCATGAAAATTTTCAGAATTTTTGAAAATAGTTAAGTCAGGTTTTAACAAAAACAAAGTATTCTGGTCAAACTTGGGTCAAACCTAATTTGAAAAATTCAAACAAGCAACCAAAGTATTTTTGGTGAAATGAGTTGAGAACACTTAGGTCTACCAAGGATATAAATTTGGGAATCAGGAATGAAAGAAATCTATGGGTTCCTTTGCAAAAATCTTAAATTGATTACATAAAGTAGTTTTGGGTTAAAATAAAATATAAAAGGTGGTTAAACCCCTCCAAATCTTTGAGGGACTATTCTTAAAAGTTGAATTGTCCTCCTTGGTCGTATGGAAATTTGAGGGAGGAAGGTTTTTGAAATACAAGGTAAACCAAGATTGAAAATGGTTCTCAAGCAAAGTGTTTGGAAAGGATTCCTTCAAAAAAAAATCTCCACATAAAATAATGGAAAGGCCAAGGAGAAAGTTTGTAGATAAGAAGCCTCAAAGGAGATATTTGAAGACCAGATCCAAAGTAGATTTGAAGTTTTTTTTCAAAAGATTTTAGATATCCACTTTATAAATAATAAAATTAGAAAAATCCAAATTGGAAATTTGTGGGTGTTACAACACCTACCCCCTTAAGAAAAATCTCATCGCCTAGATTTTAGCCAGTCCTCAAGTAGTTGTGGGTTTTCCTTCTGTAGAAAGTCATAGCTCTCCCAAGTGGCCTCATCCTGTGAATGGTTACTCCAATGTACCCTGAATAGTTTGGTCACCTTCTTACGTGTTCTCCTTTGTGCCTCCTCCAGTATTCTTACAGGCTGCTCCTGATAAGAGAGGTCTAGTTAAACTTCTATACTGTCATGGGATACCTATTGCTGTGGATTCCTCACACACTTCCTTAGTTGAGAAATGTGGAACACGTCGTGTACATCTGATAACTCTGTAGGTAGGTCGAGCTGATAGGCAACTTGGACTCTTCAGGCGATTATTCGGAATGGTCCAATGAAGTGGCATGCAAGCTTGCCTTTGTCCTTGCGCCTTTGCAATCCCCTCATTGGTGGTACTTTGAGGTACACATAATCATTTGGCTCAAAGCCGATGTCATAGTGTTTTTTATCGTAATAGCTCTTTTGACGACTTTGGGTTGTTTTGAGTCTGTCTGTGATGAGCTCTAACTTGTCCTCAGCTTCTTGAAGCATTTGTGGGCCGAAGATACGAGTATCTCCGGTCTCTGACCAGTTTAGTGGCGTACGACACCTTCGTCCGTACAAGGCTTGAAAATGTGACATTTGCAGACTTGCCTCGTAGCTGTTGTTGTATGAAAATTTGGCGTAAGGCAAACTATCTTCCCAACTGTTTCCATACGTTAGTACACATGCCTTGTGCATGTCCTCAAGAATCTGATTGACACACTCAGTCTGTCCTCCAGTTTGAGGGTGATACGCTATTGTTAGAGCATATTTCTCCATATGTGGTTTTGGTAATTAATGACAATCCGTATGGACTAATGGTTGCCTTAAGTTATATTTATAGGATTTGTCCATAGACACTTCTTGAAGTCCATCTGTTGGGTTCAAGGAGTTTATATGATGACCAAGGTGGTATTCAAGGTATTATCCAAAGAATGGTCATAGAGACACAAGGTTGATCAAGAACGTCAGACAAAGACTAAATCAAGATGATCAACACACAAAGCGTACAAGATGTACCGAGAGGGATCAAGTGATCCCATGGTATGGTAAGCATTGTCCATTACGTGTTTGTGTACTAACCCATGGTCTTCGTGAGAGTTCTATGTGGGGGTTAGGTGTGTTTCCATGGGCTTGCGTCAAAAGGAAGATCTCATAAAACCCATGAAGGATGACGTCAAGTGGTGATCGTCATCAAGATTGCGGTGTGCAAGTTCAAGTGGATCAGCACGAATATATCATGCTTGAATCTTGTCGTCCATTGTGGTGGCAATGGACTTGTGAAGATATGCTGAAGAGCGGCTCACCCATCGTGAGTATGGGGGAGCAATCAACTACTCTTCATCAAGCTAACACAATCAAGAAAGGTGGTCCATCTTGAGGAAGCCAAGATCATCATCATCTAGCTCAAGAGGTCGAGGTGCAAGGTATAGATTTGCCCTTGATAGGTTTTCTGTTTTAGGATAGATTGATATACTATCAAGGGGGCTCTCAAGTGAGTAGCTTGATCGTATCGTTCGTTGAGAGCTCAAACCATTTGCATCCTTCCATCATACTTCTTGGTTTTATTTGGTGTTTCTCTTTGTGAGTTTTAGATCTTATGGTCATCTTCATGACAAGATCGAGTTCATCGAAAACGGAGTCCATATGCATCTACTATGATGTTTTCGATGTTGGAGTTTTTGCCGGTTCTTCATTCATAGAGGTCACATCTCTATATCATTGGCATTTTCATATCTGCATGGTCTTAAGATTTCCAACAAGCTTGGGCTTGTTCGATTCGGAGCTCGTATGCGAAAGTTATGGCTGTTTCAGTGGCGAGCGGTAGTACCGCTGGACCTAGCGGTAGTACCGCTAGAGCTAGCGGTAGTACCGCCCCTGGTCAGTGGTAGTACCGCTCCAGGACTTTAGTACCATCATCCTTGCGGTTGTACTACGTCGGACTTTTTGCGAAGACTTTCTTGGCGGTGGTTGGCCCGGTAGTATCTTTGCGCTACCATGGGCTCAACAGTAGTACCACTGCAGCCAGCGCTAGTACCGCTGGAGGGTTAGCGGTAGTACCGCTGTAGCCAGCGGTAGTACCACTATGCTCGGGCTGTAAGTGGGGGTAACGGTCTGATTCCTTCCCCCACTATATAAAGGGGGTCTTCTTCCCCCTTGGCTGCACTTATCTCTTAAGCTCGTGTTCTTCCCCCATTGTTGACCTTCTTCGAGCTTGCTAACTCTCAATCCCTCCAATGATTCTTGATTGTTCTTGAGGGAAAAGAGAGAGGAGATCTAGATCCACATCTCCACCAATCACTTTCTCCTCTTTGTGAGGGGAACCCCTTGGATCTAGATCTTGGAGTTCTTTGTGAGCTCCTTGTTCTTCCTCTCATATTTCTCCATAACTTTTGTTGTTGTGGAGGGATTTGAGTGTGAGGGACTGGACCACTTCGTGTGTTCTTGCCATTGCATTAGTTGCATCGGTTTGAGTTCTCCACGGTGATACGTGGAAGTGAAGTTTGAGAAGCTTATTACCTTTGGTACTGTTGGAATTATGCCCTAGAGGCAATAATAAATGTATAGTTATTATTATAATTCCTGTATCAAGATAATAGTTTATTATCCATGCTATAATTGTATTGAATGAAGACTCATTTACATGTGTGGATACATAGACAAAACACCGTCCCTAGCATGCCTCTAGTTGGCTAGCTAGTTGATCGATGATAATCAGTGTCTTCTGATTATGAACAAGGTGTTGTTGCTTGATAACTGGATCACGTCATTAGGAGAATCACGTGATGGACTAGACCCAAACTAATAGACGTAGCATGTTGACCGTGTCATTTTGTTGCTACTGTTTTCTGCGTGTCAAGTATTTATTCCTATGACCATGAGATCATATAACTCACTGACACCGGAGGAATGCTTTGTGTGTATCAAACGTCGCAACGTAACTGGGTGACTATAAAGATGCTCTACAGGTATCTCCGAAGGTGTTAGTTGAGTTAGTATGGATCAAGACTGGGATTTGTCACTCCGTGTGACGGAGAGGTATCTCAGGGCCCACTCAGTAATACAACATCACTCACAAGCCTTGCAAGCAATGTAACTTAGTGTAAGTTGCGGGATCTTGTATTACGGAACGAGTAAAGAGACTTGCCGGTAAACGAGATTGAAATAGGTATACGGATACTGACGATCGAATCTCGGGCAAGTAACATACCGAAGGACAAAGGGAATGACATACGGGATTATACGAATCCTTGGCACTGAGGTTCAAACGATAAGATCTTCGTAGAATATGTAGGATCCAATATGGGCATCCAGGTCCCGCTGTTGGATATTGACCGAGGAGTCTCTCGGGTCATGTCTACATAGTTCTCGAACCCGCAGGGTCTGCACACTTAAGGTTCGACGTTGTTTTATGCGTATTTGAGTTATATGGTTGGTTACCGAATGTTGTTCGGAGTCCCGGATGAGATCACGGACGTCACTAGGGTTTCCGGAATAGTCCGGAAACGAAGATTGATATATAGGATGACTTCATTTGATTACCGGAAGGTTTTCGGAGTTACCGGGAATGTACCGGGAATGACGAATGGGTTCCGGGAGTTCACCGGAGGGGGGCAACCCACTCCGGGGAAGCCCATAGGCATTTGAGGGGGTCACACCAGCCCTTAGTGGGCTGGTGGGACAGCCCACCAATCCCCTATGTGCCAAGGAAGAAAAAATCAAAGGAAAGAAAAAAAAGGGAGAAGTGGGAAGGGGGAAGGACTCCCTCCCACCAAACCAAGTAGGACTCGGTTTGGGGGGGGGGAGAGTCCTCCCCCCTGGCTCGGCCGACCCCTTGGGGTTCCCTTGGACCCCAAGGCAAGGTCCCCCTCCCTCCTCCTATATATATGGGGCTTTTAGGGCAGATTTGAGACGACTTTCTCACGGCTGCCCGACCACATACCTCCATAGTTTTTCCTCTAGATCGTGTTTCTGCGGAGCTCGGGCGGAGCCCTGCTGAGACGAGATCATCACCAACCTCCGGAGCGCCGTCACGCTGCCGGAGAACTCTTCTACCTCTCCGTCTCTCTTGCTGGATCAAGAAGGCCGAGATCATCGTCGAGCTGTACGTGTGCTGAACGCGGAGGTGCCGTCCGTTCGGTACTAGATCGTGGGACTGATCGCGGGATTGTTCGCGGGGCGGATCGAGGGACGTGAGGACGTTCCACTACATCAACCGCGTTCTCTAACGCTTCTGCTGTACGATCTACAAGGGTACGTAGATCACTCATCCCCTCTCGTAGATGGACATCACTATGATAGGTCTTCGTGCGCGTAGGAAAATTTTGTTTCCCATGCGACGTTCCCCAACAGTGGCATCATGAGCTAGGTTCATGCGTAGATGTCTTCTCGAGTAGAACACAAAAGGTTTTGTGGGCGGTGATGTGCGTTTTGCTGCCCTCCTTAGTCTTTTCTTGATTCCGCGGTATTGTTGGATTGAAGCGGCTTGGACCGACATTACTCGTACGCTTACGAGAGACTGGTTTCATCGTTACGAGTAACCCCCTTTGCTCAAAGATGACTGGCAAGTGACGGTTTCTCCAATTTTAGTTGAATCGGATTTGACCGAGGAGGTCCTTGGATGAGGTTAAATAGCAACTCATATATCTCCATTGTGGTGTTTGCGTAAGTAAGATGCGATCCTACTAGATACCCTTGGTCACCACGTAAAACTTGCAACAACAAAATTAGAGGACGTCTAACTTGTTTTTGCAGGGTATGATTGTGATGTGATATGGCCAATGATGTGATGTGATATATTGGATGTATGAGATGATCATGTTGTAATAGAAATATCGACTTGCACGTCGATGGTACGGCAACCGGCAGGAGCCATAGGGTTGTCTTTATACTAACATATGTGCTTGTAGATGCGTTTACTATTTTGCTAGGATGTAGCTTTAGTAGTAATAGCATAAGTAGCACGACAACCCCGATGGCGACACGTTGATGGATGATCATGGTGTGGCGCCGGTGACAAGAAGATCGTGCCGGTGCTTTGGTGATGGAGATCAAGAAGCACGTGATGATGGCCATATCATGTCACTTATGAATTGCATGTGATGTTAATCCTTTTATGCACCTTATTTTGCTTAGAACGACGGTAGCATTATGAGGTGATCTCTCACTAAAATTTCAAGACGAAATTGTGTTCTCCCCGACTGTGCACCGTTGCTACAGTTCGTCGTTTCGAGACACCACGTGATGATCGGGTGTGATAGACTCAACGTTCACATACAACAGGTGCAAAACAGTTGCGCACGCGGAACACTCGGGTTAAGCTTGACGAGCCTAGCATGTGCAGACATGGCCTCGGAACACATGAGACCGAAAGGTCGATCATGAATCATATAGATGATATGATTAGCATAGGGATGCTTACCACTGAAACTACTCCCGACTCACGTGATGATCGGACTTGGGATAGTGTAGGTGGATCATGAACCACTCAAATGACTAGAGAGATGTACTTTTTGAGTGGGAGTTTAGCATGTAATTTGATTAAGTTGAACTCTAATTATCTTGAACATAGTCTAAGTCCACTTTGAATATATTTGTGTTGTAGATCATGGCTCACGCGAGTGTCATCCTCAATTTTAATACGTTCCTAGAGAAAGCTAAGTTGAAAGATGATGGAAGCAACTTTGTAGACTGGGCTCGTAATCTTAAGCTAATCTTACAAGCTGGAAAGAAGGATTATGTCCTTAATGCTGTGCTAGGAGATGAACCACCCGCTACGGCTGATCAGGATGTTAAGAACGCTTGGTTAGCGCGTAAGGAGGACTACTCAATAGTTCAATGTGCAGTCTTGTATGGCTTAGAACCGGGACTTCAACGTCGCTTTGAGCGTCATGGAGCATTTGAGATGTTCCAGGAGTTGAAGTTCATCTTTCAGAAGAACGCCCGGATCGAGAGGTATGAGACCTCCGATAAATTCTATGCTTGCAAGATGGAGGAAAACTCGTCTGTCAGTGAACATGTGCTCAAAATGTCTGGGTACTCAAACCGTCTAGCTGAACTGGGGATTGAACTCCCGCAAGAAGCTATCACTGACAGAATCCTTCAATCACTGCCACCAAGCTATAAAGGCTTTGTGTTAAACTACAACATGCAAGGGATGAACAAGTCTCCCGGCGAGTTGTTTGCGATGCTGAAAGTCGCAGAGTCTGAACTCCGTAAAGAACATCAAGTGTTGATGGTGAGCAAGACCACTAGTTTCAAGAGAAACGGCAAAGGCAAGAAGGGCAATTCGAAGAAGAGCGGCAAGCCTGTTGCCAATCCGCCGAAGAAACCCAAGGCTGGACCTAAGCCTGAAACAGAGTGCTTCTATTGCAAGGGTATGGGTCACTGGAAGCGCAATTGCCCCAAGTATCAGGCAGATAAGAAGGCGGGCAAAGAAAAATCAGGTATATTTGATATACATGTTATTGATGTGTACTTAACCAGCTCTCGTAGTAGTGCCTGGGTATTCGATACCGGTTCTGTTGCTCACATTTGCAACTCGAAGCAGGAACTGCGGAATAGACGAAGGCTGGCAAAAGACGAAGTGACGATGCGCGTAGGAAACGGTTCCAAGGTTGATGCAATCGCCGTCGGCACAGTGTCACTTCAACTACCATCGGGATTAGTGATGAACTTAAATCATTGTTATTTAGTGCCTGCGTTGAGCATGAACATTATATCTGGATCTTGTTTATTGCGAGACGGTTACTCTTTTAAGTCTGAGAATAATGGTTGTTCTATTTCTATGAGTAACATCTTTTATGGTCATGCACCGAATGTGAGAGGATTGTTCATATTGAATCTTGATAGAGATACGCATATACATAACATTGAGACCAAAAGAGTTAGAGTAAACAATGATAGCGCCATATTTTTGTGGCACTGCCGCTTGGGTCATATTGGTGTAAAGCGCATGAAGAAACTCCATGCTGATGGACTTTTGGAGTCACTTGACTTTGATTCACTTGACACGTGCGAACCATGCCTCATGGGCAAGATGACTAAGACTCCGTTCTCCGGAACAATGGAGCGTGCAAGTGACTTGTTGGAAATCATACATACCGATGTGTGTGGTCCAATGAGCGTGGAGGCACGCGGCGGATATCGTTACTTTCTCACCTTCACTGACGATTTAAGTAGATATGGTTATGTCTACTTGATGAAGCATAAGTCTGAAACATTTGAAAAGTTCAAGCAATTTCAGAGTGAAGTGGAAAATCATCGTAGCAAGAAGATCAAGTTCCTACGGTCTGATCGTGGGGGTGAATATCTGAGTTTCGAGTTTGGTACTCACTTAAGACAATGTGGAATTGTTTCGCAGTTAACACCGCCTGGAACACCACAGCGTAATGGTGTGTCCGAGCGTCGTAATCGTACTTTGTTAGAAATGGTGCGATCTATGATGTCTCTTACTGATTTGCCGTTATCATTTTGGGGTCATGCATTAGAAACAGCTGCATTCACTTTAAATAGGGCACCATCAAAATCCGTTGAGACGACACCATACGAACTGTGGTATGGCAAAAGGCCAAAGTTGTCGTTTCTTAAAGTTTGGGGATGTGATGCTTATGTCAAAAAGCTTCAGCCTGAAAAGCTGGAACCCAAAGCGGAAAGGTGCGTCTTCATAGGTTACCCAAAAGAGACAGTTGGGTACACCTTCTATCTCAAATCCGAGGGCAAAGTGTTTGTTGCTAAGAACGGAACTTTTCTCGAGAAGGAGTTTCTCTCGAGAGAATTGAGTGGGAGGAAGATAGAACTTGACGAGGTTGTCGAACCTCTCATCCCTCTGGATGGTGGCGCAGGGCAAGGGGAAACCTCTGTCATTGCGACGCCAGTTGAGGAGGAAGTTAATGATGATGATCATGAAACTCCAGTTCAAGTTTCTGTTGAACCACGCAGGTCGACGAGATCACGCGCTGCTCCAGAGTGGTACGGTAATCCCGTCTTATCAATCATGTTGTTAGACAACAATGAACCTGCAAATTATGAAGAAGCAATGGTGGGCCCAGATTCCAACAAATGGCTAGAAGCCATGAAATCCGAGATAGGATCCATGTATGAGAACAAAGTATGGACTCTGGAGATGCTGCCTGAGGGCCGCAAGGCTATTCAGAACAAATGGATCTTTAAGAAGAAGACGGACGCTGACGGTAATGTGACCGTTTATAAAGCTCGACTTGTGGCAAAGGGTTTTTCACAAGTTCCAGGAATTGACTACGATGAGACTTTCTCTCCCGTAGCGATGCTTAAGTCCGTCAGAATCATGTTAGCAATAGCTGCATTTTTCGATTATGAAATTTGGCAGATGGATGTCAAAACGGCGTTCCTTAACGGTTTCCTTAAGGAAGAGTTGTATATGATGCAACCCGAAGGTTTTGTCGATCCTAAAAATGCTGACAAGGTGTGCAAGCTCCAGCGATCCATTTATGGACTGGTGCAAGCATCTCGGAGTTGGAACAAACGCTTTGATGACGTGATCAAAGCATTTGGGTTTATACAAGTGGTTGGAGAATCTTGTATTTACAAGAAAGTGAGTGGGAGCTCTGTGGCGTTTCTAATATTATATGTGGATGACATATTACTGATTGGAAACAACGTAGAGCTTTTGGAGAGCATAAAAGGTTACTTGAATAAAAGTTTCTCTATGAAGGACCTAGGAGAAGCTGCTTACATTCTAGGCATTAAGATCTATAGGGATAGATCAAAATGCCTGATAGGACTTTCACAAAGCACATACCTTGATAAAGTTTTGAAGAGGTTCAAAATGGAACAGTCCAAGAAAGGGTTCTTGCCAGTGTTACAAGGTACGAGATTGAGTAAGACTCAGTGCCCAGCAACTGATGAAGATAGAGAGCATATGCGCTCCGTCCCCTATGCTTCAGCCATAGGCTCTATCATGTATGCGATGCTGTGCACTAGACCAGATGTTAGCCTGGCCATAAGTATGGCAGGTAGGTTCCAGAGTAATCCAGGAGTGGATCACTGGACGGCGGTCAAGAATATCCTGAAGTACCTGAAAAGGACTAAGGAGATGTTTCTCGTGTATGGAGGTGACGAAGAGCTCGCCGTAAAAGGTTACGTCGATGCAAGCTTTGACACAGATCCGGACGACTCTAAGTCGCAAACCGGATACGTATTTATTCTTAATGGGGGTGCAGTAAGCTGGTGCAGTTCCAAGCAAAGCGTCGTAGCAGATTCTACATGTGAAGCAGAGTACATGGCTGCCTCGGAGGCGGCTAAGGAGGGTGTCTGGATGAAGCAGTTCATGACAGATCTTGGAGTGGTGCCGAGTGCACTGAATCCAATAACCTTGTTCTGTGACAACACTGGTGCCATTGCCTTAGCAAAAGAACCAAGGTTTCACAAGAAGACCAGACACATCAAACGACGCTTCAACCTCATCCGCCACTACGTCGAGGAGGAGGACGTAAATATATGCAAAGTGCACACGGATATGAATGTAGCAGACCCGCTGACTAAACCTCTTCCACGGCCAAAACATGATCGACACCAGAACTGTATGGGTGTTAGATTTATTACAATGTAATTCACATGGTGATGTGAGGGCTAGATTATTGACTCTAGTGCAAGTGGGAGACTGTTGGAATTATGCCCTAGAGGCAATAATAAATGTATAGTTATTATTATAATTCCTGTATCAAGATAATAGTTTATTATCCATGCTATAATTGTATTGAATGAAGACTCATTTACATGTGTGGATACATAGACAAAACACCGTCCCTAGCATGCCTCTAGTTGGCTAGCTAGTTGATCGATGATAATCAGTGTCTTCTGATTATGAACAAGGTGTTGTTGCTTGATAACTGGATCACGTCATTAGGAGAATCACGTGATGGACTAGACCCAAACTAATAGACGTAGCATGTTGATCGTGTCATTTTGTTGCTACTGTTTTCTGCGTGTCAAGTATTTATTCCTATGACCATGAGATCATATAACTCACTGACACCGGAGGAATGCTTTGTGTGTATCAAACGTCGCAACGTAACTGGGTGACTATAAAGATGCTCTACAGGTATCTCCGAAGGTGTTAGTTGAGTTAGTATGGATCAAGACTGGGATTTGTCACTCCGTGTGACGGAGAGGTATCTCAGGGCCCACTCAGTAATACAACATCACTCACAAGCCTTGCAAGCAATGTAACTTAGTGTAAGTTGCGGGATCTTGTATTACGGAACGAGTAAAGAGACTTGCCGGTAAACGAGATTGAAATAGGTATACGGATACTGACGATCGAATCTCGGGCAAGTAACATACCGAAGGACAAAGGGAATGACATACGGGATTATACGAATCCTTGGCACTGAGGTTCAAACGATAAGATCTTCGTAGAATATGTAGGATCCAATATGGGCATCCAGGTCCCGCTGTTGGATATTGACCGAGGAGTCTCTCGGGTCATGTCTACATAGTTCTCGAACCCGCAGGGTCTGCACACTTAAGGTTCGACGTTGTTTTATGCGTATTTGAGTTATATGGTTGGTTACCGAATGTTGTTCGGAGTCCCGGATGAGATCACGGACGTCACGAGGGTTTCCGGAATAGTCCGGAAACGAAGATTGATATATAGGATGACTTCATTTGATTACCGGAAGGTTTTCGGAGTTACCGGGAATGTACCGGGAATGACGAATGGGTTCCGGGAGTTCACCGGAGGGGGGCAACCCACTCCGGGGAAGCCCATAGGCATTTGAGGGGGTCACACCAGCCCTTAGTGGGCTGGTGGGACAGCCCACCAATCCCCTATGCGCCAAGGAAGAAAAAATCAAAGGAAAAAAAAAGGGAGAAGTGGGAAGGGGGAAGGACTCCCTCCCACCAAACCAAGTAGGACTCGGTTTGGGGGGGGAGAGTCCTCCCCCCTGGCTCGGCCGACCCCTTGGGGTTCCCTTGGACCCCAAGGCAAGGTCCCCCTCCCTCCTCCTATATATATGGGGCTTTTAGGGCAGATTTGAGACGACTTTCTCACGGCTGCCCGACCACATACCTCCATAGTTTTTCCTCTAGATCGTGTTTCTGCGGAGCTCGGGCGGAGCCCTGCTGAGACGAGATCATCACCAACCTCCGGAGCGCCGTCACGCTGCCGGAGAACTCTTCTACCTCTCCGTCTCTCTTGCTGGATCAAGAAGGCCGAGATCATCGTCGAGCTGTACGTGTGCTGAACGCGGAGGTGCCGTCCGTTCGGTACTAGATCGTGGGACTGATCGCGGGATTGTTCGCGGGGCGGATCGAGGGACGTGAGGACGTTCCACTACATCAACCGCGTCTCTAACGCTTCTGCTATACGATCTACAAGGGTACGTAGATCACTCATCCCCTCTCGTAGATGGACATCACCATGATAGGTCTTCGTGCGCGTAGGAAAATTTTGTTTCCCATGCGACGTTCCCCAACAGGTACTTAGTACCCTAGATATTGTTCTTCATGGATGGTGGTGTCTCGGAGCTCAATCATTGTGGTGTAAAGCTCCGGGCAAGCGTCAGGGTCTCCAATTAGGTTGTGGAGATTGCCCCGAGCAATTTGTACGGGTACCGGTGACCGCCCCAAGGTTTGCCATTTGTACGGGTTCGGTGACCGCCCTCAAGGGTCCCTTAGTGGAATCACGACATCTTGCATTGTGCGAGGGCGTGAGGAGATTATGGTGGCCTTAGTGGCATCTTGGGGAGCATTGTGCCTCCACACCGCTCCAAAGGAGATTAGCATCCGCAAGGGTGTGAACTTCGGGATACATCATCGTCTCCGCGTGCCTCGGTTATCTCTTACCCGAACCCTTTACTTATGCACTTTACTTTGTGATAGCCATATTGTTTATTGTCATATATCTTGCTATCACTTAGTTTTTTATATTGCGTAACATAAGTTGTTGGTGCACATAGGTGAGCCAAGTTGTTTTAGGTTTTGTGCTTGACAAATTAAACGTTACTTTTATTCCGCATTTGTTCAAGCCTAAACCGTAATTATTTTAAAGCGCCTATTCACCCCCCTCTAGGCGACATCCACGTCCTTTCAGCTGTGTTGAACACTAATTGTGTCCCCAACACTTGTTGTAATAATCCCAAAACCTTGATGTAAACTAAGTGCCTCGGTCGGACACTATCATTTTAGGGATCACATGTAAGCAGACAAAATGGGCAAGGTACAATCTGGCTAGCTTCTGGGTGGAGTAAGTGGTCTTTACTGGAATGAAGTGAGCTATCTTGGTTAGTCGATCTGTGATAACCCATATAGCATCATGTCCATGTCAGGACCGGGGTAATCCAACAACGAAGTCCATGCCGACCTCATCCCATTTCCATTCGGGTACCTTCATAGGCTGTAATAGTGCAGCTGGTTTCTGGTGCTCTGCTTTGATTCGCTCGCAAGAATCACAGCGTGCAATGAAAAATGTGATATCCCTTTTCATTCCGTGCCACCAATATTTTGCCTGTAGATCCTTGTACATCTTTGTACCTCCAGGATGGATTGAATACGACACGTTGTGAGCTTCTTCCAAAATTTGAACTTTGAGGTATTCTTGGTCTAGTACGCATAGTCGGTAGCCGTACCATAATATTCCTTGTTCATCAGTAATAAACTCTAGGGCTTTGCCTAGGCTCAACTTTCTTTTTATGCCTTCAATACTGGGGTGCTCGTTATGAGCCTTCTTTATCTACTCATCTAGAGTGGGTTGTACTTCTAGTTGTGCCACTGTGCCTTCTGGAATGAGAAGTAGGTTTAGCAGAGCGAACTCCTCGATCAACTGAGGCCTTAAGCTTTGCATGGTGTCATTGGTTGGAGTGGGGTTCCTGCTGAGAGCATCGGCTACCACGTGGGCTTTACCAGGATGGTAATGAATGCCCACATCATAATCCTTAATCAATTCTAACCAACGGTGTTGCCTCAGGTTGAGATCTGGCTGAGTGAAGATATACTTGAGACTCTTATGATCTGTGTATATATCACATCGATTTTTGACTAGGAAATGTCTCCACCCCTTGAGAGCGTGTATCACGACGGCCAATTCCGAATCATGAGTGTGGTAATTTTATTCGTGTCACCGTAATTGCCTTTAGGTGTAAGCCATGACTTTTCCTTCTTGCATAAGTACGCATCCAAGGTCTTTCCTTGAAGCGTCACAGTATACTTCAAAATTCTTATGTAGATTAGGGTCGATTAATACTGGTGTAGAGGTTAGCCTCTTCTTTCTTTCTTGGAAGCTATTCTCGCATGCTTCAGCCCATTCAAACTTTTTGTTCTTTTTGAGTAGCTGAGTCATGGGTTTGGCAATGGTGGAGAAACCTTCAATGAATCTTCGGTAATATCCTGCCATTTCAAGGAAACTTTGCACATCTGTCATGCTGGCTCGTTGCAACCATCCATTTACAACCTTGACCTTCTCGAGATCCACTTCTATGCCTTCTTGGGTCATTACGTGGCCCAAAAATCTGAATTGTTTTAGCCAAAATTAACACTTGCTAAATTTGGCATACAACTAGTTCTTACGCAGTTCACCTAATACAATCCTTAGGTGTTGTGCGTGTTCTTTGGGGTTCTTGGAGTAGTCAAGTATATCATCGATGAATACTACACTAAAGTTATCTATGTACTTCATGAATTCCTTGTTCATTAAATGCATGAAATAAGCCGGGGCATTTGTTAGTCCAAAAAGCATCACAGTAAACTCATAAAGTCTGTACCATGATGTAAACGTTGTCTTAGGAATGTCTTCCGGGCGTATATTAAGTTGATGATACCACGACCGCAAGTCAATCTTCGAGAATACTTTTGCTTGTGCTAGTTGGTTGAATAAGTCATTGATTCTAGGCAGAGGATATTTGTTCTTGATGGTGGCATACCTGGTAGTTCCTCGGGAAATACATCCGGAAACTCACAGACTACCGGAACATCCTTTAGCTCAGAGATTTCCATTTTATTCACTCGGGCTTGAGTTGGTTTGTTCCTTTCCTAAGCTGCAACTTTTACTCTTTTCCCCTGATGGTGGGTGAGTGTGACAATGCGATTGAAACAGTCAATAAATCCCTTGTTGGCATTTAACCAATCCATTCCCAAAATAACATCAAGATTATTACTCTCGATCACAATGAGATTTACCCAAAATGTCAAGCCTTTAATCTCAATGGTAATACCCTTGCAATATTTTTTGTGTAACCTGTTGTACTCTCGGGGACTTGATGGTCATGAGGACTTGATGGTCATCAAAATTTCCAAGGGGAGGATTAGAAAGTTGTGTTTCAAGGCAAACTTTTCTGAAATGAATGAATGGGAAGCTCCAGAATCAAACAAAACCGTGGCAGGAATTTTGTTGACACGGAACTTACCGAGTACTATCTCCGACGTGTTCATAGCATCCTCCTTGGCCACATGATTTACGTGACCCTTCCTATGGTTTTTGTTGGAACCGAAGATGCTATGCTTTGGTGCTGAGTTATTGTTGTAGTTGTTCAGCTTTGACACACCATTTCCAGCCTTTGGACATTGTCGGGCGTAGTTTCCAGCTTCTCCGCAGGTGAAACAGGTAATGTCGGGGTGGGGAGCAAAGTCCTTGTTCCTTGCTTGAAAGTGGGTGTTACCGTGTTAGCGTGACTGGTTGTGGTTGGAGCACGGGGTGTTGAAATATTGGTGTCCTCAGTCTTGTGCCTGGTGTTGCGTGTTGGTGACGAGTTGTTATGACGGCGCTTGCGAATGTCGTCCAAGCTGCGACGTTCGGCCTCGAGCATATTGGCCTTGTCCACAAGTGTTTTGAAATCTGCAAAAGTGTGAACGACCAATTAGCACTTCAAGGCCGGAGCTAGTCCATCAAGGAACTTCTCCATTTTCTTCTCTTCTGTCTTATAATCTTCACTTGCATAACGAGATAGTTGATTAAATTGGTCTAAGTATTCCATTACATTGGAACTTTGTTGCTTAAGGTCCTCGAACTCCCTTCTCTTGATCTTCATGACGCTATTTGGGATGTGCGCCCCGCGGAAGCTTTCTTTGAAATTAGCCCACGTGATGTTGTTCTCATTTGGATGCATGCAAAGGATATTTTCCCACCACGAGGCTGCGGCTCGAGTTAGATAGTGAGGTGCATAGAGCACCTTCTCATGGTCGGAACATTGAGAAATAATAAGCTTTCTCTCAATATCACGTAGCCAATCATCGGCTTCCATCGGCTTATTAGTGTGCGAGAAAGTTGGCGGACGGGTCTTCTGTAACTCAGCCAACCTGGAGTGTTGCGGGTGTGGTCCATGCTGATTTCCCATATTCATGAGCTGACTCATCATTTCTTGATGTCGTTGTTGGCTCTGCTCATATAGGCGTCACACTTGCGAAAACACTATGTCACTTTCCTGATGGCTTGACTGTCCTTGAGTGAAATAATTTCCTGTCTCAGCAGACTGGTTCTCTCCCTGCAGTCTTGGCATGGAGCGTGTACAGGGACGACTCATTTTTCAAAGTTGGATTAATGTTGCGAAAACCAAATGAGAAATCTGAGCTTAAGAGAAGAAAATTAAAATGTTCAGCCAAGGAAAAACACTAAATATTTTTCAGAAAACGATCGTCGTGTTTGGAGAAGGACCGTGGTACATATCTTACATCGCGCACAATTATACATATATCACCGGGGATACTCTCGCATGCTTGACATGTTATAAGCTAGTACACTTCTCCGGATCCTACATGATGCAACACGACTACTCATCTCCAGTCTCAGAGCACACAATCATACATATCTTACATATCATACAAGCGCACTGACGTACTGCTGCACCATTTCTAGGTGGAGTCGGAAGGGACCTGGATCGGCTGGCCCAGGGTAAGTCCCAAACAAGGTGTTGGGGACTCCACTTCCTCCTGCACAGGCTCTAGGCGGACGACGCGAGACGACGAAACACGAACTGGACTAGCAGGCGGGACAACTCTGATGGGGGCAGGAGCAATGAGATGATTGAACTCCTCGAGTGTTGGCAGCTGGCGGCGAACTGGCTGGGCTGAGGGAGTGCACTAAGTTGAGGAAGAGGGGCCTGACCGGGGTGGTGCGGGATGGAGGAGCTAAGTCCTGCTATGGGGACAAGTAAGGGCATCCATACGAGCAGCCACCAAGTCATCCACTAAGTCGTCGAAGGCTGACTCCAAGGCCATGAGGTACTGCACGAGCATCCCAATAGCCTCATCTTCCTCTCCTCTCGGGCAGGTGAAAGCATAGTGACTGGTGTACGGAACATGGCATGGCAGGTAGTGATAAGGACGAGTCTTCATCACTGGGAGGGTGTCCCGAAGGCGAGCAATCGCCTCCATCGCTGCCATCTGAATAGCCTGCCTCTCCGTAGGCATGGCTCTCCCGACAAAGCGAAGACGACTGGTCTCAACTCGCCCACCAACAAAATGCACCGAGGCCTCATGCATAGTCAGGGTGTCGCTGATCTTGTGGTGGTAGAACGTGTACTCAGTGCGAGTCGTCCGTCCAATCGCGATCCTGGCAATGACTGAGAGGATTCGCAAAAATCCCGCCGACTCGTTAGCGAACACCTATGACATACAACCGTTGCCAGCCATCTACATAGTAGACAAATATTTCCAGATAGTCATAACGTAAATGTATGTTGACTAACAGAAAAATCTCTATAGTATGCAGAATACTAAAATAGAAGCACCTAATCCGGTTAGCGATTGCGCCTAGTGGTTTCCTACAGTCAGCCTCGGTGTGATACCAAGGTTGTCTGGATCAATTTACAAATAAATAACTTATTGGATGTCAGCCACGAATGTCACTAGTGTAGAAAAATATTTCCCACTAATAGACCAATCTTGATACAGAAACAGAGTAGTACTTAATATTAAACATAGTAGAGCGGAGGTCGCTCCACAAATTATTACAACATGTCCATAGTCTCACAAGGATGGATATGTTACAGTGGTCATGGGATAACTCTACTCCTCGTAATAAAGTGGGAATGTCACATCAAAGTGAAGTGATATGGCATAAGTACTACTATGCGCCAAGCGTGAGAGTGAGGCTTGACGACTTATTCCTCGTGGCGGAATCGGTGAAATAATACAGAGATGGACTCCATGATCGCAAGACTCACTAGGACTCCTCTAGACGTCGGACTCGCTATTGAACTCTTCATCCATGAGGACTCCTTCATCCATATCTGGCCACATCAACAAGCGAGTGAGTACTTCAAAAAGTACTCACAAACAGTTTGCACAAAAGATGAGGTGCATACAACAATATTATGGTGCATGGTTAAATGGCATGGTTATCATGATAAAGATATTAAAAGCAGTTAAGTTAGAGAAAATAAGTCAGGCGGTAATCCTTCCGAAATATCCAAGCAAAAAATAAAATGCACCGATCGGGTCTCTGAAGCAACGCCTCGAAAGTTAACCCGTAAAATAAATAACCACCGTCGGGCGTCTAAGCGACACTGCATACATGGCATAATAGTATAACAAGCCGCAGTTGGGGCTCTTAGCAACGCCACAGAGAGAGCTTAAATTCATAACAAGCCACAGTCGAGCGTCTTAGCGACACCATAGAGAGGGCATAAATAAATAAAGGATTATCCGGGTGGTACAACCAACCTTCAGGATATTCCAAATAAACAGGTTACCATGAAGTTAATTTGCACACCACCGTTAGATGTTCATAACCATTATTTAGAAACCAAACTTGTGCTTGAGGGACCGACTCTAAGACCGACACTTCACTTGTCAACCAGTCGTCCTTGACCGTGGATACGGCTACTTGAATAGTTTTGACTCTATAGAGGGTGTACTCTTTACACATAGCCTACGAGTTCCAATAGTCACTAGGACTAATCCCGCGTATGATATTGTAGAAGAAAACACTCAGAACCAGCACACACCCATTTATACCCCCATGAAGACCGGTCTCACTCGGACTACGCTGCCATGGAAAAACCAGAAGACGGGAAGGCTCCAACCTTGACTAGCATTGGATCAAATTTATACCGCGCGCTACAACGGAGTGCCCTCCCTCTCGGTCCGAGACCGGAAACACCCATGCCCCTGACGAGATGACTGGATTTAGTCCAGGTCCATGGATACCTTCATCCCGGCCCCTCTACTTGGTGTGTAACTGATAATAGGTTCACGACTAACTATACCGGATTCCCTTTTGGAAAGACTATAGCAACATGAAAGTAAAGGTGACACACTGACAAGACTCGATCTAGGTCAAACAATTTATTCTCATGACGATCATGCATCCGTCATGACCAGGCCACAACCTATCGCGTTCCACGTGACTAGGTTATCCACGACCTCTCACAACCATATAAGTCATCATAGCCACATATTGAGTTATATGTAAGTAAATATGCAATGTGCTAGTTAATGCAGAAGATGAAAATTAAATTTGTTAATCATAAAACATTACATCAAAATTCCAAACATGCTTGCCTCGTTCCACGTAGTCAGGATCAAGCTCGCTGAAGTTGACGTCGGTGTTTCCCTCATCAGAATCTACGCCATACACCGTATACTATCATAAGTGCTAAAGGCTTAACTACTGACTCCAAACTTATTTAAATAAATATGAAAATAAACTAGTCATCCAGAGATTTTTTTGCAAAAAGAATGATTTAAAAGCTTTTGTAGTTTAAAAGATATAAGAGAAATAAAATTAGGGACCATTATGTTAGAAAATAGAAACTTCCCACGAGGGAGACTACAAAGGAGCAAACCGCCCGATAGGAAATATGCCAACTCAAAAGGAAAGCAAATTCGGCAGAAAGACATTTTAGAAAAACGGTTCCAAAATAAAATGAATCCTCACAAGGGGGTTCCACCTGTCAGGTTTAAATTATCACCGGAGACAGAGTCTCGCGATGGTCACCGGCGGCGATCCACGGCGGGGCAGGGGCAACTAGGGGCATCAAAGCACTCACCAGGTCGTTCCGCGTCGGTGACAGAGCAGCCGATCGTCATAGAGCACCACGTCGATGGCGACTACTTCTCCGGCGGACAGAGGTGTCGGGCACGATTCGATCTCACCGGATGGGGTGCCTACCACCAAATTGAAGCAAGGCTTGGGGAGAAGAATCCACCAGGAGGCTACGTGCAAAAATTAGGGCGCTCAGCTCCACTCACCTACGCGAATCTAGCCGGGACCCAAGGCGGATCGAGGCAGCCGGAGTCGGGGGAGAAGACCTCCCCGAGGCTCTTCTATTGCTTGAGCGAGGTTCCTAGAGGAGGAGGAGAGGTACTGATATGCTAGGGGGTTCGGGGTTCTCTATTTATAGGCAACCGAGAGGGGGTGTCGCGGAGGCTTAACTCCGCTGACAAATTCCGGTGGCCAGAAGGTTTAGGAGGCGGTTGCACGGTGGGGGCACCACCAACACTCCATGGGGGTTACATTTTCAGCCTAAACTCGAGCAGTCATCGACGGAAGACCTGGCTCGACGACGCGGCTATCACTGAGCATGACGACAGCAGAAACTGCGCTCTATGTCGTTCGGGGCATGGTGACAGCATTCGCGGTGCGTGCTAGCTGGGTTGGACACGCAGAGCTAGGCTCGGGCTTGGGCGGTGTCGGGCGGCGCGACTTTGCTGCAGAGGCTGCTAGTGGCCGTGGCAGCCGTTGCTGGTGCCGCTCCCAGACCTGGTTGGTCTCATGCTATCTCACCACCGACGAACACAAGCATCCAAACAACTGTGCGGTGCTGCGGATAAGAGCAAGGCACAGTGGCAAGGCCTCCTGGTCGACCCTGTGGAGATTGACGCAACTGCCACTGAATCACTGAGTCTAAAACGGTGAACAGTGAATTATCTGAACCTAACATGCATAGTGCACGCCAGGTGCTCGTCTGAATGCTAGAGGGCTAAAAACAATTTTCCTGGGGCTGAAATTTTATGGGGTGGTCCCCCTTTGCTTCCTAAGGCTGCATGAAAATTTTTAGATTTTTTGAAAATAGTTAAGTTAGGTTTTCAACAAAAACAAAAAATTCTAGTCAAACTTGGGTCAAACCTAATTTTAAAAATTCAAACAAGCAACCAGAGTATTTTGGTGAAATGAGTTGAGAACACTTAGGTCTAACAATGGTAGAAATTTGGGAATCATGAACCAAAGAAATCTATGGGTTCCTTTGCAAAATCTTGGGGCCAAAACTTATTACAGAAAATAGTTTTGGGTTAAAATAAAATATAAAATGTTGTTAAACCCCTCCAAATCTTTGATGGACTATTCTTAAAAGTTGAATTGTCCTCCTGGGTCATATAGAAATTTGAGAGAGGATGGTTTTTGAAATACAAGGTAAACCAAGATTGAAAATGGTTCTCAAGCAAAGTGTTTGGAAAGGATTCCTCAAAACAAATCTCCACATAAAATAATGGAAAGGCCAAGGAGAAAGTTTGTAGATAAGAAGCCTCGAAAGAGATATTTGAAGGCCAGGTCCAAAGTGGATTTGAAGTTTTTGTCAAAAGATTTTTGAAATCCACTTTAAAAATAATAAAAATCCAAAAAATCCAAATTTGAATTTTGTGGGTGTTACACGTAAGCCATGATCGTATAGAAAAGGTTGCTTCTTCGTGGACCCCCTATATGTGGAGCCCTCCGTGGACCCGTGCAGCCGTTACCCTCCGTGGGTTGAGTCTCCATCAACGTGGACGTATGATAGCACCACCTATCGGAACCATGCCAAAAATCTCTGTGTCATCTTTGCGTTTGATCTTCCTATCTCTACCCTCTACTTGCATGTGCATTTTTTTACTCTTTGATGCTATATTATTAGACTTGCATGTGTAGGGTGTGCTTGTCTTGGTATAATTGCTAAAACTTGCCAACAATTAAAATTGGGAAAAGGCTAGATTTTGATTTTGGTCAAGTAGTCTAATCACCCCCCTTTAGACATACTTTAGATCATACAAGTGATATCAAAGCTTTGGTATCCATTGCATTGGTTTCACAACCTAGAAGAGTATGTGTCTAGGTAGGGAAATTATCATTGTAGAGGTCCATATTTTGATGATACAAACTTTGCTAGTTGGAAGCACAAAATGAAAATGCATATTCTTGGCCATAACACTGCCGTTTGGGCTCATGTTCGTGTTGGATTGCAAGGTGAATTCTTTGGTGATGAAATGGAACCAGATCGTATAGCGACTATAGAAGAATTGAAGATGTTGCAATACAACACTCAACTATGTGACATTATATTCAATTGCCTATGCCCCGAAGAATTTAACAAGATCAACTGTCTTGATAATGCAAAGGAAATTTGGGATACTTTAGTTGATATGCACGAAGGAACCGAATTTGTCTGGGAATCTAAGTTGGATGTGCTACAAAGTCAACTTGACAAGTTCGATCAAGGATGGTCAAGGAGTCGTTGAAATGAACTCTAGGCTTGCTCTCATCACAAATGAGATTGCGGGCTTAGGAAGTGAAGAGATGTCCGTCAAAGTCATCATCAAGAAGGTCCTTAGAGGCTTGGATGGAAAGTACGACACTGTGTGCACATTGATCCAAATGATGCCAAACTACAAAGATCTCAAGCCTATGGAACTCATTGGAAGGATTTTTGCTCATGAAATGTCACTCAAAGACAAAGAAGAGCTCCACCACAAGTCAAGCGGTGCATACAAAGCCACAAGTGACACTCCCGCTACCTCAAGTGACAACCTTGTTACCAATGAAGATATAAGCCTCATGATCAAGAAATTTAACAAGTTCAACAAGAACAGAGGCAAAGAGATAATCTCCAACTCAAGATATGAAGAGAAGCATTAATATAGTTGTGACTGAAACTTTCACAATTGTGGAAGACCCGGACACTTTTCCAATGAGTGCTCGGCCCCTCCAAGAGAAGTGAAGGTCCACCTAGAAGAATAAGCTCAAGAAATGAGTCACACTGGAGAGAGAGAAGGAGTAGAGAAGATCGCTATGAACGAATACCCTCCGGAGAAGCAAGGACTCGAAGAAGAAGGACAAGTACACAAAGAGCTAGCCAAGAAGTATATATCAAGCTCCTGTTGGTGAATGGATATCCGTCTGTGAATCCAACAACCAATCCGAGAGAAGCTATCACTCCAACTCCGACTATACTCAAGATGAAGGTGTTGATGGACTAGCACTTGTCTCCTCCTGTTGGGGAACGTTGCATGGGAAACAAAAAAATTCCTATGCACACGCAATACCTATCCATGGTGATGATCATCTACGAGAGGGGAGAGTGAATCTACATACCCTTGTAGATCGCTAAGCGGAAGCGTATATAACGCGGTTGATGTAGTGGAACATCTTCGTGATCCAAATCGCAGCCCTTCCCGCGATCTCATCATGATCCGTCCCGCGATCCCATCACGATCCATCCCGATCTAGTGCCGAACGGACGACACCTCCGCGATCAGCACACATACAGCTCGATGACGATCACCGCCTTCTTGATCCAGCAAGAGGGGTGAAGAGGTAGATGAGTTCTCCAATACGACATGGTGGCGGTGGTGGTGGAGCTGATCCGGCAGAGCTTCGCTAAGCTATACCGAACAGATCTAGAGGAGAAAAGATCTAGAGGAAGAAGAGGGCAACACGTGGAAATTAGGGTTAGGGGCTGCCCTTAAAATCCCTCAATATATATAGGAGGAAGGGAAGAGGAGGCAACCTTGGCCCCTACTCCAAGGAGGCTCGGTCGAACCAAACAAGCGAGGTGCAATCCTATTAGGACTCCTTCCTAATTTGGAAACTCTTTCCACCTTTTGGCTTTTTGCCTTATCGCTCCACTCCAGCCGCATGGGCCCTTAGGGGAGGCTTCGACCAGCCCACCAGGGGCTGGTCTGCCTCCTTTCACAGCCCATGAAGCTCTTGGGTCATCACACCCATCTCGGTGGTCCCCCGGTACCCTCTCGACACCCCCGGTACACTACTCATGAGCCCTAAACTTTTTCGGAGAACAAAACATGACTTCATATATATCAATCTTTACCTCTGGACCATTCCGGAGCTCCTCGTGACGTCCAGGATCATCCAGGACTCGGAACAACCTTCGGTCACCAGCACCTATAACTCAACTATACCAAAACGTCACCGAACCTTAAGTGTGCAAACCCAGCGAGTTCGAGAACTATGTAGACATGACCTGAGACATTCTCCAGTCAATAACCAATAGCGGGACCTGGATGCCCATATTGGCTCCCACATATTCTACGAAGATATTTATCTGTTGAACCTCTATGTCAAGGATTCATTTAATCTCATATGTTGTTCCCTTTGTCCATCGGTATGTTACTTGCCCGAGATTTGATCGTCGTTATCTCCATACCTAGTTCAATCTCATTACCTGAAAGTCTCTTTACTCATTCCGTAATACAAGATCCCGTGACTAACTCCTTAGTTACATTGCTTGCAAGCTTATTGTGATATTGTAGTACCGAGTGGGCCCCGAGATACCTCTCCGTCACACGGAGTGAAAAATCCCAGTCTTGATCCATGCCAACCCAATAGACACCTTCATTGATACCTATAGAGCACCTTTATAGTCACCCAGTTACGTTGCGACATTTGATACACACATGGTATTCCTCTAGTGTCTGGGAGTTGTATGATCTAATTGTCATAGGAACAGATACATTGACATGCGGAAAACAGTAGCAATAAACTGACACGATCATATGCTACGTTCATAGTTTGGGTCTTGTCCATCACATCATTCTACTGATGATGTGATCCCGTTATCAAGTGACAACACTTGTCTATGGCCAGGAAACCTTGACCATCTTTGATCAATGAGCTAGTCAACTAGAGACTCGCTAGGGACTGTGTGTTGTCTATGTATCCACACATGTATTTAAGTTTCCAATTAATACAATTCTATCATGGATAATAGACGATTATCATGAACAAGGAAATATAATAATAACCAATTTATTATTGCCTCTAGGGCATATTTCCAACACCTCCATCTCCTATGATTTGTTTGATTCACCAAATGAAGGAATTGAAAGTTGCTTCATGGATAAAGGCCCCAAGGTATCACACCCCGAATACTTTGACTTTAATAGTGATGAGGACAATTTACTAGGAGGTGATGACTTTCTCTCTTATAAAACTAGTGATGTTAGTCAAAATGACCTTGATAATAATCATGCTAGTCAAGACAAGTCGTGTGATGATGATAATAAGGAGATTAAGCGTCTAACTAAGAAATTGAAAAATCTTAAGTTAGCTCATAAATCTACTCAAGAAGATCATAGAGAGGTTTTAAGAACTCATGAGAAGTTGTGCTTCGAGAAGCTAAATTTAGAGCAATATAATGATTTTCTTAAAGCTATCAATGACGATCTTCGAATGAAGAGTTCTTCTTATCTAGCCAAATGATTACTTGTGTCGACATTTGTTCCAAAAGTTAAATCTAAGTAAACTATCAACAAAGGCAAGAAAGGTTCCTCATCTAGTATCAACAATATAAATGCTAAATCAAATGATGTTCCTTCTGGTAATTCTATTGATTCTAGTAATGATTCTCTTAGCCAGGTTACACTTGAGCAAGAAAACAATTTATTAAAAGGAATTATAGAAAAAGGTGTCTACAAGAGTCTTGCCGAAAGTAAGCAATTTGAGAAGATTATGTGCAATCAAGGATGGCACCAAAAAACCAAGGCATTGGTTATTTCAATACCAATGGAGTTGAATGGGAGGAAGGTCAATACCCCAAGATGAAGTTTGTTCCCCAAAGGTATAAGTATGATCCTGCTCTCTCTAAGGGAACAAATGATCAAGATGAGCTTCCACCACAAGACCACAAGCTTGAAGAGGAGATTGACTTATTTGAAGAAGAATCCCAAGTCATGGCCAAGTGGGTTCTCAAGGACACTACTAGCTCTAATTCATCAAGTGCTATCTCAACTTCAAGGATACCCATGAAGTTGATGTGGGCCCCGAGAAAAAAACTAGAGAAGTTCTTGAAGGGTGACTCCGCCCACAAAAAATCACTCACACTCATTTTTGGCAAGAGCTATTTGCAATCAACTTTAACCTTATGCAATAGTTCATGGACTCACAAATTCCCTCATTGGTAACCAAGGGACAAGGGCTCTTTCACATTACCACATTAATATCATTAACCATGATTTCTCTTTTATGTGCTACATGTGGTTTAGATTATGCACTCATTGAATACCTATTATTTTTGGACTAGTCTTATAACAGAAGAAAATTATCATCTCTATTTATTAACTCTCAAACAAATATAAGTGAAGAATGAGAGTTCAATTATTTTTATGAAATCTATATGCCACTGTGCTGTAACAGCCGAGAATCGACGCTCCCGAAGATTCCCTTTTTATTCCGTTGTTGTAGTGTGATTTATTTGGTTGTCGCATTCATCATCGCATCATGTGCATCGTCTGCATAGCATCGACACTCCATTGCTGTCATTTTTCAAAACTTGCATCTATTATTAGTTGCCGGTTCTATCTGTTTTCGTCATTGGCCATTTTGAGAGCAACCACACACGCACGCGACCGCGGCATCATTAAGATATTGTTTTTAATAGCGTGTATAAAACATTCTCGGATTGGGTTGAAAGTTGGCGTGCGGTCTTATTTTTGCGTAGGTAAACCGCCTTCCAAATTGTGTCACAATCCGAGGTTGTTTGATACCCCAACGGATAAACCTATAGCGACACTATAACCAATTTAATTATCGGACATTTTTGGTGTTTAAAAACTCGTGTGATGCCGCAAACCTCCCTCTCTTCTCAACCTAGCCCATCTTCACATCCCACATAGCCCACCTAGCCAATCGCCGCAACCGTAGCCATCTGATTGCGAGCGCACTGTCGAAATCGGAGCAAAAATCGTCAAATCTTTTCGCCATTGTTATATATAGACCCATCTTGTCCATTTTTGGACAAACCTAGAAAAAACCCAGCCCCAACCCCTTCCCATGCAGCCAGCAGATGCCCCCATCGTTTCCGCGTCGACCGAACCCACCGCCACCACTAGTCGCTGCCACCTCCACCGAGGCTGCTAGTCGTAGCCAACTAGAGGCCGCCACGCGCCCCTGGCGAGCACCCCACCGACGCGGCCCGCATGGCCCACGACACACTCGCCCATGCAACCACCCCAGGCCCAAACCGCCCCACACCCCGCTCCCATGCACCTCCCAGCCTCCACCCTAGCGGTGTCGTGCCTCCCCTGGCGCCCGCTCGCCCCTGCCTCGTCGGTGCTCCACCAGAGCCCCCTCCCACCGTTGTTGACCGCTGCCTGCACTTCCGCTCCCTCCCGCAGCCATGTACGACCACCTGAAGGTCGCCCCGACCACGAGCGCCGCCGTCGTCTTCCCTCTCCACCTGCCTCTCCTCCGGCCGGATCCATGCCGCCCCCTGTATTTGCTCGGCCCGGACCCATCCCCGGCCACCCTCGCCCGTGGCACCGGCTATGTCGCCGATAGCTGCCAACAACCTCGATCCGTCCCGTAGACCCGATGTGAGCAGCCCCATTTCTTTTCTAAGTCCTTTTATACTATGTGTAAAAATCATCTTATTGCCATGTTTAAGTGTGTGTATTTTGCAAACCATGCATCGGACGAACAAGTATGATATATGAAAGTTGTACTACTGTGTGAGATCTACATCATGGAAGCATTTGCATGCATATTAGGATTCATCTAGGTGCTGATAATTGAGTTGCAAAAGTGCATCCCGTCGTAGTTGGTAAAATCTGTTATTTTCTTCTAAGTTGAGTGGGTGATTACATTTAGTTTGTAGGTCTTTTGCACATGGTTCCTTCGTGAGATTTGCTCTAGGATATGTCTACTTTCATGCCACGCCTCTCGTTGCCATGTAGATCATCATTAACATGCTCATTTTTTGTTCCCAGTGTGCTATCATGTTAAAAACTGCAATCTGTTTTCGTAAAGTTCCATTTGGTGAAGCTCGAATTAAGTTAATCGTGCCTCTTTTGAAGGAGTGAAATGGAGTGAATTGTAGTAGACTATGACTAGGTACTGCTAGTAGGTTCCCCATTCCATTTATTCCATGCTTATCTATTGTTTTCATCATGTGAACATGCTAAGATGATGTTGTTGTTTGGTAGGCTCAAATATTTCTAGGGACAATTACATTTGAGCCCCTAGTTGTGTGACACCTGTTTGATTTTCCCCTAGATTCACAAAACCCTCGTTTTTGTCCAAGCTTGCTTGGTCCACTTATGTTTTTGCCCTTTGACTGTTTACGTAACTTTGAAAACTTCATAACAAATTCATACTAACTCAGAAAAATTCAAATAAGACATCAATATGTTTGGAAAAACATCACCTACATCTCGATGTCATTTATACTCATGGCAAATATGCTGGAACATCCACATCTCAAGTTGAGCTCATATGATGTCAGCACAAATAGTAAAATCCATAAAATTGAAAACAAATTCAAAAAATTATGAAATTTTTAGTAGCAAACATTGACAAATGTTTGGAGTGATTGCAAAGTTTCATCAGGGAATGAAATTTGTGGAAGTCGTGGCAAAAAAATAAAATCAGCACTCAAAAATGCTTTTGTTTTGGAGCATAATTTTTTTGCCACGACTTCCATGAATGTCATTCCGAGATGAAACTTCGCAATTAATCAACACATTTTTCAATGTTTTCCACTAATTTTTTTCAGAATGTTTGGATTGTTTTTCAATTTTTTTGGATTTTACTATTCTTGGTGACATCATATGAGTTGAAATTGAAATGGGGACTTTCCATCACTTTTGTCATGAATTTAAATTACATGCAGTAGGTGACGCTTTTCCAAACATTATGATATCTTATTTGAATTTTTCCAAGTTATCATGAATTCGTTATGAAGTTTTGAAAGTGACGATCAAATGGTCAAAGGGAAAAAACATAAGAGGATCAAACGAGCTTGGAGAGAAACGAGAGTTATTTCAATTAAGGGGCAAATCAAACGGGTGTGACACAACTACGGGCTCAAATGTAATTGTCCCATATTTCTAAATCTGAGAATCTGATATTTTAGCATGCCATGTTGTAGGGATGCTAGCTACGAATGTGTGCATATTTTGACCTTGCTAGTGTGGAATGAAATGAAGTGCATCATGCCTACTACCATGTTGTAAATTTTGATGCCATTATATGACAGGTAGCATGTGTTTTTCTTGATTCCAATATGCCATCATGATAAAAACTGCACTATCAAAACTGGTAATTTCACTAAGTCCGAAACTGTGTTCAACTTGCCATTTTGTGAGCTCTTTTCCTAGTGATCCATGCTTCTATTGAATTTGCCATTAGTAGATGGTTGTTGTGCATATTGTCCACTACTGCCTAATGTGTTGTTTGAGCATTTTATAGCCTTGTAGCTTGTTGTTTTGATGTGCATAAAATGCCATGTTACCGTTTTTGGCTGATTATATCTATATCTTGTATTGTGTGTAATTGTTGAACCGTTGCTCCGTTTTGAACGTGCCATATATGAAACTTACTTAGAATCTCATGTAGTTTCATAATATCTTACTTAATACATGGTTTGGAATGTTTGTAGTTGTGATTTGCATACATTTTGCATTGATGGTATATTATCTTGTGTTGATCATATCTTTTAGACCGTAACTTCATTTTAGATGATCTATATATGTAAATCGACTAGAATGACGCGTGGAATCACATGGTCCACTTTATTTTGCTGTTTAATATATATATAATCTGTTTTGTTCAGATCTGGAATAATTTTTAAATTAACATATGGGCTCATTTCCGAAATGCTATATGTTGTTTCCAACCTCATTTAAAATGCCTAGATAGTGTAGTTAATTTATGCTTCACATCTTGCCATGTTTAACAACATTTAACATTGTCGTATACTTAAACGGGACTAAACTAAGTAATTCAAATGTGGAGTTTCATCAATATGCAACTCATTGCATACTGAGCTTCACTTAATGTGTAGAAGTTGATTGTTGTGCTTTACCGTGTCATGCATAGTAAAATGGACATGCATCATATCATGAATATGTTGCAATGTTTATTGTCTGTTGATTATTGTTTTCGGATTGCTTCTTATTGATAGAGTTTAACAAGTGTGTCGGAGTGTAAGGAATCGTTCGACTACGTCGGTTCCTCTACTTCACATATTCGTTCTTCTTCCAAGCAGGATCACAGGCAATATGATCATGTCCCCAAATACCACTACTATCATTCCCATGCTATTTGTCTGGTTTCTATTGCTATGTCTTGATGCCTACCACATGGTATGTCAAGCCTCCCAATATTGCCATGAAAAGCATCTAACCCCCTCCACATCTTAGCAAACCTTGTTTTGATATGTTACTGCTTGCTGAGCCCTTCTTATAACATTGCTAGTTGCAAGTGCAGTTGTTTTCCATGTGACAACATGGGTTCCTTGTTATATCACCATATTATTGCTATTTAATTTAGTGCACTTATATACTTGGTAAGAGGTGGAAGTCTTGGACTTCTAGCTTGATGTTTTGTTCCACCTTTGCCGCCTAGTTACTTGTGTACCGGTGTTATGTTCCATATTGAGCGCTCTTAATATGTCTGGGGTTGTTGTGGGGACCTTTTTGATTTTTGTTTTGGGATAAACCTCTTCCGGCAAGGCCCAACATTGGTACAATTTGCTTAATAACAACTAATAAAATTTGCATAGGGCACTGATCACCTCGTGGATAATTAATCAACCCCCGGGGCCAGTGCTCCTCATGAGTGTTGGTACAAATAAAGCCACTTGCGGAGGCCACCCAGGGCAACTCGGGGGATTTCTATCCGGCCATCGTACGTACGACTCATCCGGTAGTGCCGTGAGAAAGAGATACATATGGCTCATATTGGTATCTGGACTGCCAGGCGGTCTTGCTAGATTTGTTTTACCCGTCTCGAAGGTCTTGTGCGAGGATTCCGAGCATAGTTTGGGCTATCTTGAGGTTGAGGTTTCCACCAGGAATCCAAGGAGAGCACGGATTTTCCATGGTCGAGGTTTCCAACGCAGCTTGTGGAAGTTTGTGATGGACTTGTTGGAGCATCCGTGCAGGGTTAAGTCTTTCAGAAACCCGTGTCCGCAGTTATGTGGAAACTTGGAAACTTTTTTTAACAACATGTCATAGCAAACTTGAAGTAAACTTAATTAAAATATGCCAACTGTGTGGGTAACCATGACTGTCTCTTCTTGTGAGCTCTGTATCCAAGAGAGGACATGATGGGGTTATGTCTGACTCATAAGTAGGTGTTCGGGATCATTTCTTGATCATTATTAGCTCACGTCCGTTGATGCATAGATCAACCCCTCTTATTCTTGTACTCGTATGTTAGCCACTCAAATAAATGCTTAGTGCTTGTTGTAGCCTCACGAGTTAACCATACCTCACCCATTAAGCTTTGCTGGTCTTGATACCTTTGGAAAATAGATTGTTGAGTCCTTGTGGCTCACATATTACTACAACAACAATCGCAGGTATAGGTAAAGTGATACTTTGATATGAGCACATTGATTGTTCTATTTGTTTCTTCTTCATCATTGATCTAGGATGGGTTCCAGGCCAGCAGCCTGGGATAGCAAGGATGGACGTTGTTCTTTTATCATTTGATTTCGTCCGTAGTTGGACCCTGTTCTTCTACTTGGTGTTTGAATGTATTGTTGTATTAAGATGATCATGTTGTAGCTTCTAGCGAGTGAAAGCCAATTTCATATACTCATCTCTTTGAACATGTACTTGTAACAATATCCATTCTTGCGAAATGACAATATGCGCTTCTATCCCTACCGAGGCCCTCATTATAAAATAAGGATAGGATCGCATCTTGGGCGCTACATGTGCTCTAAAGAATATAAGTGAAGTACTAGAGAAACTACTAAGCTCAAAAGATATAAGTGAAGCACATAGAGTATTCTAACAAATCATGGTGATAGTGTGTCTCTCTCAAATAGGTGTGTCCAACAAACAATGATTGTGGAAAACTAAAACAAAAAATGCAAACTAATCAAATGACGCTCCAAACAAAACACATATCATGTGATGAATAAAAAATATAGCTCCAAGTGACATACCGATGGATTAAGACAAAAGGGGGATGCCTTCCACGGCATCGCCAAGCTTAGACGCTTGACTCTTCCTAGAATATTACCATGGGGTTCCTTGGGCATCCCCAATCTTAGGCTCTTGCCGTTTCTTATTCCTTCATCCATTGCGATAACACCCAGAACTTGAAAACTTCAGCACACAAAACTCAGCAGAAAATTCGTGAGATCCTTAGTATAATAAACATATCAAATACTTTAGGTACTGTTATAAATTGATTCATATTTTATTATTGCATAAGATATTGTATTATAGCTTCTCCTTGTCTTATACCCCCCATATAATCCATAGCATCATCAAAACAAGCAAACTATGTAAGCAAAAACAGGATCTTTCTAAAATAGAACAGTCCGTGAAGATATAGTTAAGTGCCATACTTATTTAACTCAAAAAAATTCAAATATGAATACCTGGGGAATTTGTATATCAATATTGTGTAAACAATTCATATATAAAAGACGTTCCCGTAAAATCAGAGAAATTCTACACTAGACGATAAAGTTTCTGTTTTTTGCACCGTATCAATTCTACTCATCATGCAAGTCATCCCAAAGGCTTTATTTGGCACAAAAACTAATTAAGACATAAAAAACACAATCATTACAGAGTCAAAAATCATATTATGACACACAAACAGAAAATAAGAAGCAAAATTAAAGATAACTATTGGGTTGCCTCCCAAGTAGCGCTATTGTTTTATGCCCCTAGCTAGGCATAACGCATATGGTCAAGTGTTGTCATCTTTGACTCTCAACCCATAAGTATCCCTCATGATAGATTCATAAGGTGGTTTGATTCTATTTCTAGGTAGGTGTTCCGTCCCTTTATTTAGTGGGAATTGGAACCGCATATTTCCCTCTTTCATATCTATTAATGCACCTATAATCCGTAGAGAAGGTCTCCCAAGTATTATTGACAAGATGGGTTGCATTAAATATCAAGAACTATAAAATCTACACGCACATAATTTATGAGAACATCATTTATTCTTCTCAAAGGTTTCTTGATAGTAGAGTCCGCAAGATGTAGATTAATGGAACACTCATGAATACTAGTTAGACCAAGTACATCACATAAATTTTTTAGTAATAGTTGAAACACTAGCACCTAGGTCACACAAGGCATTTCATTAGTATTCATTAATCTTAATTTTAATAGTAGGTTCCCGTTCATCATACATCTTTCTAGGAGTAGAAACTTGTAACTCAAGTTTTCATCATAGACTTTTACCATAGCTTCTACTATGTGTTGAGTAAAAGCTTTATTTTGTTCATAATCATTGCATGAGCTAATAATTGGGTTGCAGAAAGGAAATGCATTCTACTAATGATCAGTTATCACAATTAAAATCCTGGTGATCCAATATAGTGGGCACATCACTAGTTAATGTTTTAACCTCTCCAAACCAACTTTTTCGGATTTATCACTAGAATCACCACCCTCCAAGCAATTGGGATGCTCTCTAACTAGAGTTGACTCATCTCTGGTCCTTTATAATTTATTCAAAGAAGTAAACAAATATTTAATAGAAGAAGTACCAAGTACTTTAAGATCTTTTGGGGAACATCACATTAGAAACAAAAAATACCTACGCTCACCAAGATCAATCTATGGAGACTAACATCTACGAAAGGGGGAGTGCATCTACATACCCTTTTAGATCGCTAAGCGGAAGCGTATATAACGCAATTGATGTAGTCGTACGTCTTCAAGATCCAATCGCGATCCGTCCTGATCTAGCACCAACCGGACGACACCTTCGTGTCTAGCACATGTACAGATAGATGATGTATTCGCCTTCTTGATCTAGCAAGACGAGTGAAGTTGTAGATGAGTTCCAGCAACATGACGACGTGGTGTCGATGGTGGTGAAACTATTTCCACAGGGCTTCACCAAACACAACAGAATAAGAGCGGAGGATGAACTGGAGGAAGGAGATTAGGACCACACTGGGCTTCTAATTATGAGTATTGGAGGTAGCCAGGGCTAGCTCTAATTAGTCAACTAGAACTAGAACTAGAACTAGATCAACTAGGGGAGGCTCTAAAACTTGTGTTCTAGGGGCTAGCCCTGAAACTTTATATATATGTTGAGCCCCAGGGTCGTAACTTGGGGCAGAGGGCCTCCCCAAACTCGGTATGGAACGTAAGGAAGAGTCCTTCTCGGATTCCCGAACCAAACACCACGGTCTTCGGTGCCCAGGGCCAGACGCGAGGGTCCCTGGCGTCTTGTCCCCAACCTATGGAAAACTTCCTTTTGCATTGACCTAAAGCCCCGTGGGCCTTACCCCTTGGCCCAACCAAAGTATCCTCGCACCAGAACATTTCCGGAAACATCCAAAACTCTTCCGGTTAATTCCGAAACCCTTCGGGAGACCATACAATATATCAATATTTACCTCTAAACCATTCTGGAGCTCCTCATGACATCCGGGATCTCATCCAGGACTCCAAAAAACTTTCGGTTACCACCATACATAAATCATTAATACTAAGTCGTCACGAAACCTTAAGTGTGTAGACCATGCGGGTTCGAGAACTATGCAGACATGACCGAGACACTCTTCGGTCAATAACCAATAGCAGGACCTGGATGCCTGCTACGACAACAAAAGTCCTTCCCTGGCAATGGTGGCAGAGATCCATCTGTCGTCTCTTAAGCTTGTGTTGGTTTTTCCCTTGAAGAGGGAAGGGTGATGCAGCATAGGAGCAGTAAGTACTTCTCTCAGTTTGAGAACCAAGGTATCAATGCCGTAGGAGAATATCGTCAAGTCTAGAGTACCTACGCAAACACAAAAGAGCTTGCACCCAACGCTTTAAAGGGGTTGTCAATCCCATCAAGATTGATTGCAAAGTGAGATCTGAAGGCGGAAAGTGCAACGAAGAAAAAGAGTAAGGCTGAAAATATGGTGTGGAGTAGACCCAGGGGCCATAGTGTTCACTAGAGGCTTCTCTCAAAATAGCAAATATTACGGTGGGTGAACAAATTACTCTCGAGCAATTGATAGAACCGCGCAAAGTCATGACGATATCTAAGGCAATGATCATACATACAAGCATCACGTCCGAGACAAGTAGACCGAAACTTTCTGCATCTACTACTATTACTCCACACATCGACCGATATCCAGCATGCATCTAGTGTATTGAGTTCATGACAAACAGAGTAACGCCTTAAGCAAGATGACATGATGTAGAGGGATAATCTCAAACCAATGATGAAACCCCATATTTTTACCCTTGATGGCAACAACACGATGCGTGCCTCGCTACCCCTTCTGTCACTGGGTGAGGTCACCGCACGATATGAATCCAAAACCAAGCACTTCTCCCATTACAAGAATCATAGATCTAGTTGGCCAAACAAAACCCACAACTCAAAGAGAATTACAAGGATATGAAATCATGCATAAGAGAGATCAGAAGAAACTCAAATAAGATTCATAGATAATATGATCATAAATCCACGATTCATCGGATCTCCACAAACACACCGCAAAAGAAGATTACATCGGATATATCTCCATGAAGATCATGGAGAACTTTGTATTGAAATCCAAGAGAGAGAAGAAGCCATCTAGTTACTAGCTATGGACCCGTAGGTCTATGGTGAACTACTCACGCATCATCGGAGAGGTCATGGTGTTGATGAAGAAGCCCTCCGTATCCGAATCCTTCCTCCGGCAGGGCACCAGAACATGCCCCAGATGGGATCTTGCAGAGACAGAAGCTTGCGGCGGCGGAAAAGTACTTTCGTTGATCTCCTGATTTTTTCTGGGATTTTAGGGAATTTATAGGCGAAAGTCCGAGGGCAGAGGTGGCCGAGGGAGCCCACAAGCCAGGGAGGCGCGAGCCCCCCTGGCCGCGGCTAGGGGCCTTGTGGGGTCCCTGCATGCCCCCCGCCCTAATTCTCCAGCTTCCCGATCTTTTTCTGTTTCGGAAAAATCGTTTTGGCAGTTTCATTCCGTTTGGACTCTGTTCAAAATCCTCTTGTGAAAGGGGTCAAAAACATGGAAAAAACAGGAACTGGCGCTTGGCACTGAGTTAATAAGTTAGTCCAAAAAATATATATATAAGGCATGCAAAACATCCAAAGTTTGACAACATAATAGCATGAAACCATAAAAAATTCTAGATACGTTGGAGACGTATCAAGCATCCCCAAGCTTAACTCCTGCTCGTCCTCGAGTAGGGAAGTGATGAAGACTGAATTTTTGATGTGGAATGCTACCTAGCATAGTTGTCCTTTGCAATTTCTTTCATGTGACATGAATGTTCAGATCTGTAAGATTCAAAACAATAGTTTGCTATTGACATGAAAACAATAATACTTCAAGCAAACTAGCAAGGTAATCATGAACTTTCAAAATAACAAGTCCAAGGAAAGTTATCCCTACAAAATCATATAGTCTGGCTATGCTCCATCATCCTCACACAACTAATGTAAATCATGCACAACCCCGGTATTGGCCAAGTAATTGTTTTCGCACTCTTACTTTCTCAAACTTTTCATAACTATCACACAATACATGAGAGTGAGCCATGGATATAGCACTATAGGTGGAATAGAGTGTGGTGGTGGTTGTGAGACAAAAAGGAGGAGATGGTCACATTGACTCGGCGTATCAAAGGGCTATGGAGATGCCCATTAATAGATATCAATGTGAATGAGTAGGGATTGCCATACAAGGGATGCACTAGAGCTATAAGTATGTGAAAGCTCAAAAGGAGAACTAGTGGGTGTGCATCCAACTTGCTTGCTCACGAAGACCTAGGGCAATTTTGAGGAAGCCCATCATTGGAATATACAAGCCAAGTTATATAATGAAGATTCCCACTAGCATATGGTAGTGACAAAGCAAGAAGCTCTCAATCATGAAGAACATGGTGCTATTATGAAGCACAAGTGTGGAAAAAGATAGTAGCATTGTCCCTTCTCTCCCTTTCTTTTTTTATTTGGGCTCTTGGGCCTCTTTTTTCTCTTTTTTTTATTTGGGCACTTTGGCCTCTTTTTTTATTTCCTCACATGGGACAATGCTCTAATAATGATGATCATCACACTTTTATTTACTCACAGCTCAAGGCTTAGAAATGACTCTATAGGAAATGCCTCCGGCAGTGTACCGGGATGTACAACAATCTAGCTTGGCGTATGACGTTGAAACATCTCGCGTGCTATCTTACGATCATGCAATGGCAATATGAGAGTGACAACACAAGTCATGAGACGGAATGGTGGGAGTTGCATGGCAATATATCTCCGAATGGCTATGAAAATGCCGTAGTAGGTAGGTATGGTGGTTGTTTTGAGGAAGGCATATGGTGGGTTTGTGTACCGGCGAAAGTTGCGCAACACTAGAGAGGCTAGCAAGGGTGGAAGGTGAAATTGCATCTATACCATGGACTCACATTAGTCATGAATAACTCACATACTTGTTGCGAAAGTTTTTATTAGTAATCGAAACAAAGTGCTAAACGCATACTCCTAGGGGAAGGGTTGGTAGGTGTTAACCATCGCGCGATCCTGACCTCAACACAAAGGATGACAATCAATAGATCAATTATGCTCTGACTTCCTAACATAGCGGTTCACCATACGTGCATGCTACGGGAATCACTAACTTCAACACAAGTATTTCTAGATTCACAACACCCTACTAACATAGCTCTTAATATTACCAAATCCACGTCTCAAAACTAATTGAGAGGAATCAAGACTTCTCTTTCTACTCAATGCACATGAAGATGGAGGTTTTTGTATCCTCTTTGGGTACCTATCACTTTTGGAACTACTTTCATAGCATAAGCCAACTACCAAGTCACGCACCGCCGTGCTCTAAAAGATATAAGTGAAGCACATAGAGCAAAATTATCTAGCTCAAAAGATATAAGTGAAGCAGTATGAGCATTCTAGCAAAATCACGATGAGTGCATGTCTCTCTCTCTCAAAAAGGTGTGCAGCAAGGATGATTGTGACACAACAAAAAGAAAAGACTCCTACGATACAAGACGCTCCAAGAAAAACACATATCATGTGGTGAATAAAAATACAGCTCCAAGTAATGTTACCAATGGATTGAAGACGAAAGAGGGGATGCCTTCCCGGGGCATCCCCAAGCTTAGGCTTTTTGGTGTCCTTGAATTTGGCTTGGGATTCCTTGGGCATCCCCAAGCTTGAGCTCTTTCCACTACTTATCTCTTTTGTCCATGAGAACATCACCCAAAACTTGAAAACTTCACAACACAAAACTTAAACAGAAACTCGTCATAACATTAGCACAAGAAAACAAACTACCACCTCTTTTGGTACTGTAGCAATCTTGATTTATATTTATATTGGTGTTGGGCTACTGTATTATCACTTCTCCATGGCTAGTACCCCCGATAATATCCATAGTTTCATCAAAACAAGCAACCAACTCAACAAAAACAAAATCTGTCAAAAACAGATAGTCTGTAGAAATCTGTATACTTCGTATACTTCTGGTACCTCAAAAATTCTGAAACATTACGACTGCCTGGGAAAAAGGCATATCAACCAGCAGCAAAAATAATCAAATCAAAAGCTCTTTCTGAATAAAAATGAAAAATCATATCGTGAGCGAAAAGTTTCTGTCTTTTTCCAGCAGGATCAAACAACCATTACCAAGACTAGTCATAAAGGTTTTGCTTGGCTCAAACGCAAAAAGAAACACAAAAAACACAATTACAACAGAATTATGATGGTGTGGATGCAACAAAACATAAAGAAAAAGATAAATTCATTGGGTTGCCTCCCAACAAGCGCTATTGTTTAACGCCCTTAGCTAGGAATAAAAGCGATAAAATCACGTATCGTCGTCTTTGGTGCTCAAACCATAAGTGGCCCTCATCATGGATTCATAAGGCAATATTATTTTCTTTCCAGGAAAGTGTTCCATGCCTTTCTTTAAAGGAAATTGAAATCTAATATTCCCTTCCTTAATATCAATGATAGCATCGATAGTCCTTAGGAAAGGTCTACCAAGAATAATAGGGCATGTAGGATTGCAATCAATGTCAAGCACAATGAAATCCACGGGTACATAGTTCCTGTTTGCAATAATAAGAACATCATTGATCCTTCCCATGGGTTTCTTGACAGTAGAATCCGCAAGATGCAAATTAAGAGAACACTCTTCAATCTCATTAAAACCCAGAACATCACATAAAGACTTTGGAATCGCGGAAACACTAGCACCCAAATCACACAAAGCATTGCATTCATAGTTTTTGATTTTGATTTTGATAGTAGGTTCCCACTCACCATGAATCTTTCTAGGGACACAGACTTCCAATTCAAGTTTCTTTTCAAGAGATTTTATTACTACTCAAGTGTGTGGAGAGTGTAACACTGATTGCATCAAGGAAATGCATTCAATCAAGGAGCAACTATCATAATTGAATTCCTTGAAATCCATGGTAGTAATTTCATTACTACTCAAAGCTTTAATATCTTCTACTCCACTTTCAATGCTTTTAGCATCAAGATAGATGGACTCCGAATCATTGGGGCGCTTTTCAACCAAAGTGGATTCATATCCAGCCCCATCATCATTGGGTTTGACACAAGAAAACAAAGATTCAATGGGATTCACACCAAGCACTTTAAGATCTTCGTGATTCTTATCACGAGAACACGCTTTTTTAAGCCATTCATGTCTAGCACGAATTTGGGCGGTTCTTTCTTTGCTCTCAATCATGGAAACACGCATAGCTTTCAAAGTTTCATCCATATTGATCTTGGGAGGAGCACATATAACTTTCAAATCATCAATATCACAAGACATTCTATCAACGCTCTTACCCAAATCGTCAATTTTGAGTAGTTTTTCCACTATGGACGCATTGTAAATCTTTTGCGAGTTGATAAACTCTTTGATATTACTATCTAGATCAGAGGGTAATCTATTGTAATTTCCATGAGTATTGTTGTAGGAGTTGCCAAAGTTATTAGAGGAGTTACTAGGAAAAGGCCTAGGAACATAGTTTCCTCTAAAAGCATTGTTGTTGCCAAAATTATTCCTACCAACAAAATTAACATCCAAGCTAGCGTTGCTACTCTCAATCAAAGAAGACAAGGGCATATCATTAGGATCTAAAGGAGCACTTCTACTAGCAACCAAATTCAATAACTCATCCATCTTAGCACTCAACGAGTTAATTTCTTCTATAGCGTGTACCTACTTACTAGTAGGTGACCTTTCAGTGTGCCACTAAGATTAGTTCGTCAGGATGTTGCCTAGGAGTTTTGTGGCTTCTCCTAATGTGATTTCCATGAACGTTCCACCTGAGGCGGAGTCCAAGATATTTCTAGAAGTGAAATTCAAGCCAGTGTAGAAGATTTGTATAATCATCCAAAGACTCAAGCCATGAGCGGGACAATTTCTAATCATCAATTTCATTCTCTCCCAAGATTGTGCAACATGTTCATGATCAAGTTGCTTAAAGTTCATGATATCATTACGGAGAGAGATAATCTTAGCCGGCGGAAAATACTTGGATATATAAGCATCTTTGCACTTATCCCAAGAATCGATACTATTTTTGGGCAAAGACGAAAACCAAGTTTTTGCTCGATCTCGCAACGAGAAAGGAAAAAGCTTCAATTTAATCACATAATTATCCACATCGTTCTTATTTTGCATATCACAAAGCTCAATGAAGGTGTTAAGATGGGATGCGACATCTTCACTAGGAAGGCCGGAGAATTGCTCTTTCATAACAAGATTCAGCAAAACAGCATTGTTTTCGTGCCTCGCTACCCCTTCTGTCACTGGGTCATTTTACCCTTGATGGCAATAACATGACGCGTGCCTCGCTACCCCTTCTGTCATTGGGTGAGGTCATCACACGGTATGAACCCAAAACCAAGCACTCCTCCCATTGCAAGAATCGTAGATCTAGTTGGCCAAACAAAACCCACAACTCGAAGAGAATTACAAGGATATGAAATCATGCATAAGAGAGATCATAAGAAACTCAAATAAGATTCATAGATAATCTGATCATAAATCCACAATTCATCGGATCTCGACAAACACACCGCAAAAGATGATTACATCGGATAGATCTCCATGAAGATCATGGAGAACTTTGTATTGACGATCAAAGAGAGAGAAGAAGCCATCTAGTTACTAGCTATGGACCCGTAGGTCTATGGTGAACTACTCACGCATCATCGGAGAGGTCATGGTGTTGATGAAGAAGCCCTCCGTATCCGAATCCCCCCTCCGCCAGGGCACCAGAATGTGCCCCAGATGGGATCTTGCGGAGACAGAAGCGTTCGGCGGCGGAAAAGTACTTTCGATGATCTCCTGATTGTTTCTGGGATTTTAGGGAATTTATAGGAGAAAGTCCTAGGGCAGACGTGGCCCAGGGATCCCACAAGCCAGGGAGGCGCGGGCCCCCTGGCCGCGGCTAGGGGGCTTGTGGGGTCCCTGCAGGCCCCCTGCCGTGATTCTCCGGCTTCCCGATCTTTTTCTGTTTTGGAGAAAATCTTTTTGGCAGTTTCATTCCGTTTGGACTTCGTTCAAAATCCTCCTCTGAAAGGGGTCAAAAACATGGAAAAAGATGGAACTGGCGCTTGGCACTGAGTTAATAAGTTAGTCCCAAAAAAATATATAAAAGGCATGCAAAACATCCAAAGTTTGACAAGATAATAGCATGAAACCATCAAAAATTATAGATATGTTGGAGACGTATCAATGCCATATTGGTTCCTACATATTCTACGAAGATCTTTATCGATCGAACCATGATATCAAGGATTCAATTAATCCCGTATACTATTCCCTTTGTCCATCGGTATGTTACTTGTCCGAGATTCGATTGTCGGTATCTCTATACCTAGTTCAATCTCGTTACCAGCAAGTCTCTTTACTTGTTATGTAATACAACATCCCATGGGTAAATCTTTAGTCACATTGCTTGCAAGCTTGTTGTGATGTTGTATTACCGAGTTGGCCATGAGTTACCTCTATGTCACACAGAGTGACAAATCCTAGTATTGATCCATGCCAACTCAACAGACACCCTCGGATATACATGTAGAGCACCTTTATAGTCACCCAATCACGTTGTGATGTTGGATACATGCAAGGTACTCCTCCGATATTAGTGAGTTGCATGATCTCATGGTCATAGGAACAGATACTTGACATGTAGAAAACAATGTCAATAAACTGACACGATCACATGCTACGTTCATAGTTTGGGTCTTGTCCATCACAACATTCTCCTAATCATGTCATCCTAATATTAAATGACAACTCATGTTTATGAACATGAAACCTTGACCATATTTGATGAACGAGCTAGTCCTTTAGAGGCTCACTAGGGACAGTGTATTGTCTATGTATCCACACATGTATTTGAGTTTCCAATCAATATAATTATAGCATGGATAATAAACGATTATCATGAGAAAGTAAATATAATAATGACCAATTTATTATTGGCTCTAGTTCATATTTCCAATAGTCTCCCACTGGCACTAGAATCAATAATCTAGTTCACGTCACCATGTGATTCACACCCAATAAGTTCTAGGTTTGATCATGTTTTGCTTGTGAGAGAGGTTTTTAGTCAACGGGTATGAAACATTCAGATCCGTGTGTACTTTGGAAATATCTATGTCATACTATAGATACTGCTACCACGCTCCAATTGGAACTATTCCAAATGACTGCTCCACTATACGAATCAGGTTTTCTACTCAGAGTCATCCGGATTGGTGTCAAAGATTGCATCAACGTAACCTTTTACGACGAACTCTTTTATCACCTCCATAATCGAGAAACATTTCTTTCATACTCAAGATACTAAGGATAATTTTGACCGTTGTCCAATGATCCACTCCTGGATCACTCTTGTACCCTTTGATAGACTCATGGCAAGGCACACATGAGGTGCGGTACATAACATGGCATACTATAGAGCCTACAGCTAAGGCATAGGAGACAACCTTCGTCCTTTCTCTTTCTTCTGTCGTGGTCGAGATTTGAGTCTTACTCAAATTCACACCTTACAACACAGCCAAGAACTCCAACTTTGACTGATCTATTTTGAGCTCCTTCAATATCTTGTTAGGGCATGTATTCATTAAAAGTTCTATCAAGCATCTTGATCTATCTCTATAGATCTTGTTGCACAATGTTCAAGTAGCTTAATCCAGGATTTTCTTTGAAAAACAAGTGTCAAACAACCCTATCTGCTTTCCAGAAATTCTACATCATTTCCGATCAACAATATGTCAATCACATAAACTTATCAGAAATTCTATGGTGCTCCCACTCACTTTCTTGTAAATACAAGTTTATCACAAACTTTGTATAAACCCAAAAAGCTTTGATCATCTCATCAAAGTGTATATTCCAACTCCAAGATGCTTGCTCTAGTACATAAAAGGATCACTGGAGCTTGCATAATTGTTAGCATCCTTAGGATCAACAAAACCTAGTGGTTGTATCACATACAACCTTTCCTCAAGGAAACAATGTTTTGACATCCATGTGCCAGATTTTATAATCAAAAATGTAGCAATTGCTAACATAATTCCAACAGACTTTAGCATCGCTAGGAGTGAGAAAGTCTCATCGTAGTCAACTCCTTGAACTTTTCGGAGACCTCTTTGCGACAAGTCGAGCTTTCTAAGTGGTGACATTTACCATCATCATGTGTCTTCCTTTTAAAGATCCATTTGTACTTAATTGCCTTACGAACATCAAGTAGTTCTTCCAAAGTCTACACTTTGTTTTCATACATGGATCCTTTCTAGGATTTCATGGCCTCCGGCCATCATTCCGAATCCGGGCCCACCATCGCTTCTCCATATCTTGTACGTTCATTCTTGTCCATCAACATGACCTCCAAGACAGGATCACCATACCACTCTAGAGTAGTACGTGTCTGTCGGGGATATACCCCACGGTATAACCCGGCTTGAAGTATGACCCGACTGGGACTTGGCGATTTACTAGTGACCCGGTCAGATTTAGCGACTCATGAGTGACCCAGCAGGCGGGTCAGACAAACTACAAGACCCAACGGCCTAGAAGGCGGCTCATAGAGAGGCCAGGAGGGTCGGCTCACAGAGAAGGCTCAAGAAAAGGAAGGACTCCCTCACAAAGGAAACAATACCCGGATTAGGATCCAGAGAGACTAGTCCTAGTCCTATTCCTAGTAGGACTCTACATGTAAAACCTACCCCTTCCACCTATATAAGGAGGGGTAAGGTGCCCCAAGAGGGACAAGTTCAAGTCATTAGAGATAGACAGATTAGACACCCTCGAGATTAGATGTAGCGATTCCGCACCCTTGTAATCGAGATGATCATCTTCATTAATGAAACACAAGCAGGACGTAGGCTTTTACGTCCATCGGAGGGGCCAAACCTGGGTAAACTCGCGTCTCCCGATTCCGACCAACCCCTCTCAAACCGCCACATAGCTGCGATGGATCCACGCCTAAGTCCTTTCACGAGGACATATGCCGTGATAAAACCACAAAATTTGGCTCCCACCGTGGGTTGATTGCACGGTGGTATTGTGTTCTTGTAGGGAGCCCTACCAGGATCAAGAGGAGCTCGCGACAAGTCGGATGAAAAAGAGATGGTACTGAAAAATTACGAAGGATAACCCGGCATGAGACAACCTTGGGATGAGCTGGGAGTTGCACCGTATTCTGATTGAGATCGGCAAGATCGGATGCGCGAGGGTTCCAACGAATCCGGAGTAGTTTTGTCAAACACCTCCAATTTCTCGTTCACAAAGATATACTACTTGGATTTAGTGGTAGTCTACATGTAAGGCTATGGATGGATATTCAAGCAATATCAAGAAAAGGAGTGGTGGATCAGGTCAAAGGATCAAGGAGAAAAAAATTGATGGTATTTTTTGCACGCCGCGGAACAGAAGAATCTGTATGACACCGCTAGTCGGCCACTGTGGCATCAATGTCATCGAGCCTCTCGCTGCAAAGCCTCGCCATCCATCGTGACTTGGGTCGGTCGACATCGGCTGTGCTGCTCAGCATGCCGAGAAGAAGATTGTGGTCACACGAGCCGATGTCAATAGTGTCGTCACGCCAGCTCTAGCCAACAAGACCAACTGAGCCATTCAATTTATTTAGAGCCATGTACATCACCTCACAATCCATCACAGCGTGAAAATACTATCAAATCCTGAAGAAATCGGAGCATTGTTCGGGTTACCAGACAAAATGAAGGACACTGACGTGGATTTGCCCACCCAGCCATGACTCGGAAGTGGACGTGCACATGTACTTGTCTCCACTGTTGTAGTTGTTCACCCTCGAGCTGGCCCGCCGCGTCGCCTGCCTCGCTCCAACGCTGCAAATGCTCGCCCTTGAGTTGTATTTCGCCTCTGCTGCTTCTGTGCCATGGTCGGCTCGGCCTCGCACCACTCGCTGCACCGTGGCCAGTGTGGACTCGGTCATCTCCGCCATGGCCACACCTCCACCATGGCTCCACCTCACCTCGGCCATTGTTCGCTCTGCAGCCGGTTCCGCCCGCCGTGGGAAGCTCAGCCTGCCACTTCGCCTCACCTCCGCTACACCGGCTCTGCTCCGCCTTGCCCACCGGCTCATCGCCCTCGCCATGGCTCTCCTGTGCCGTGCATCACGCCTAGGTTGCCCGCGCTTCACCCAACATGTTCCTGCTGCACCGCACCCGGCCAGCCAGCTCCACCTTGCCTCCAAACACCACGGTCTCGATCCGCTGTTGTGGCTTGCTCCCGAGCCGGCCAACACCGAGGATTTTCTCCCGCATCGCTCCACTCTCGAAATCCGGCCGCTCAGCATCACCCGCGCGCATGACCTCGCCTCCTCTAGCCCGCGGCCACGTATCAAAGCACAATTGCTCCCTAGGGTGGTTTTGATAATTGATCACAACATATGCATCATTGGACTAATGTGTTTTCCAAGTGTATTTCAAAAAAGTTCAAAAGATGCTACGGCTTAAGGTTTATGTGGAGATGCCCCTGGATGTAAGAAAGGAACAATATTGGCTCAAGCTTCAAGATAAGAAGACTCTTCATTTTATATTTGTGAGAAATCACTTTTGAGTCCATTGAAAAGCCAATACTATTAAACGGGGGTGAGGTAGTAAAATGAACTGATTGCTCAAATGCTCAAAGTTAGCCACCAAAACACTCTGTCGTTTTTCCCACATTTCCACTCTATCAATATCCACATTCACAAATTCGGTGTCACCAACATTCCCATGTCAGACCCACCGATTTTGAACCTCGGACAGAACCCTAGCCATTCCCACCAAATCGGTGCAACCGAAACTGCATCGGTGCTACCGAGTTCAGTGTGACCAACATTCAGTTGCCAAGATACAAAAAATCGGAATTTCCGAGTTTGAGTATTGGTGCCACCGAGTTTGGCCGTCTGACCGTTAGTCACCTTTTCAGTGCCACCGAGTTCTATATATCGGTCTCACTGAGATTCAAAAGTTCACACCTTTGTGCTAATCGGTACCACTGAGTTTCCAACTTCAGTTTCAGTGAATTTGCTCTTTTGTGTGTAACAGTTGGATTTTGGCTGCTGCCTATATATACGCCTTCACACACCTCTCATTCATGGGAGAAGCACTCAGAACACACACTTCATTTCCAGATCCATTTTCTGAGAGAGAACCACCTACTCATGTGTTGAGACCAAGATATTCCAATCCAATCGTTTCGACCAAATCAACCTCTCCTACCCATGCATATTCTATGAGAGAGTGATTTTTGTTGAGGAGACTATCTTTAGAAGCACAAGAGCAAGGAGTTCATTGATCTACCCCATCTATTACCTTTTGGAGGGTGGTGCCTCCTAGATTGGTTAGGTGTCGCTTGGGAGCCTCCTACTTCGTGTCGTGGAGTTGAACCAAGATGTTTGTAAGGGCAAGGAGATCGCCTACTTCGTGAACATCTACCATGAGTAAGGCTAGTCCTCCATGGATGGAAGCCGTGGTGGGATAGACAAGGCCACTTCTTTGTGGACCCTCCGTGGACTCTCGCTGTTGTTACCCTCCGTGTGTTGAAGTCTCCACTAACATGGACGTACGATAGAGCCACCAATCGGAACCATGCCAAAATCGACGTGTCAACCTCATGCATTTGATCTCCCTACCTTACTCCTCTACTTTACACTTGCATGTTTTACTTTCCATTGCTATACTATTACAACTGCATGTGTAGGGTGTACTTGACATGTTATAATTGTCGTAGCTGCCTCTCAAGTAAAATTGGAAGAAGGCAAAAAAATTATCTTGTCAAGTAGTCTAATCACCCCCCTCCAGCCTCTAGACATACTTTCGATCCTACAAGCGGTATCAGAGCATTGATCTCCATTTCATTGGTTTAGCAACCTAGGATAGTATGGCATCTAGTGAAGGAAATTATCATCGTAGAGGTCCTTACTTCGATGGCACTAATTTTTCTAGTTGGAAGCATAAAATGAAAATGCACATACTTGGCTTTAATCCTCATGTTTGGGCTGTTATTCGTGTTGGTGTGCAAGGTAACTTCTTTGGAGAAGGGCATGAAACAGATCATGATGCGACAACTGATGAACTAAAGATGTTGCAACTTAATGCTCAAGCCTGCGATATCATCTTCATCTGACTTTGCCACTAAGAATTCAACAAAATCAGTCATCTTGAGAATGCAAAAGAAATTTGGGATACTTTGCTTGATATGCACGAAGGTATTGATTCTTTCAGAGAATCTAAGTTGGATGTGCTTCAAAGTCAGCTTAACAAGTTCAAGATGAAGGATGGTGAAGGAGTCGCTGAAATGTACTCTAGGCTAGCTGCCTAGCTCTCATCACCAATGAGATTGCCGGCTTAGGAAGCGAAGAGATGACTGACAACTTCATCAAGAAGATACTTAGAGCTCTTGATGGCAAGTATGACATAGTGTGCACATTAATCCAAATGATTCCAAATTACAAAGATCTCAGGCCAACTGAAGTCATTGGTTGGATTATTGCTCATGAGATGTCACTCAAGGACAAAGATGAGCTCCACAACAAGTCAGGCAATGCTTATAAAGCTTCATGTGATGCTCCCTCTACTTCAAAAGACAATCTTGTCACTGATGAAGAGATAAGCCTCATGGTCAGAAAATTCAACAAGTTCTACAAGAGTAGAGGCAAAGATAGAAGCTCAAGTTCAAGACATGAAGAGAAGCGTTCGTCCAGTCGTGACCAAAACTGCTACAATTGTGGGAAGCCTGGACACTACTCAAATGAGTGCTCGGCTCCCTACAAAAGAAGAGAAGTGTCACCTCGAAGATGAAGCTCAAGAGATGAGTCACCTCGTAGAGAGAGAAGGAGTAGAGAAGATCACTATGAACGAAGACACTGACGGAGAGGCAAGGAATCGGAGAAGAAGGACAAGTATACCAAGAGTAATTCAAGAACAAGACATCAAGCTCATGTTGGTGAATGGGTCTTCGGCTCCGAGTATGATCACCACTCTGAGAGAAGCTATCACTCCCACTCCGACTATAGTCAAGATGAAGGTGTTCCTCGGATTGCACTTGTTTCCACCAACTCCTACGACTTATTTGATTCACTAAATGAGGGAGTCGGAAACTGCTTCATGGCTAAAGGCTCCAAGGTATCATATCCTGAGTATCTTGATTTCAACAGTGATGAGGATAACTTGTTTGGAGAAGATGACTTGCTTCTTGATAAAACTAGTGAATGCACTAAAAATGAACTTGCTATTTATCATGCTAGTCAAGAGAAATCGAATGATGATGATAAGAAAGAAATGAACGACTAACTCAAGAATTAAAAACTCTTAAGTTAGATCATGAGACTACTCTAGAAGATCATAGATAGCTTGCAAGAACCCATGAGAAGCTACGGTTCGATAAGCTCAACTTGGAGCAAGAGCATGAGTCCTTAAAAGCAATCAATGATGATCTTCGGAAGAAGAGTTCTTCTTATCTATCCAAACGATTACTCTTGTTTAACTTTGTTCCACAAGTTAAACCTAGGAACACTAGTAACAAAGGCAAGAAGGTTTCTTCATCTAGTAACAACAATGCAAAAGTTAAATCCAATAATGTTGTTGCTAGTACCTCTATTGATTCCAGTAACGATTCTCTTAGCCAAGTTACACTTGAGAAAGAAAATGATCTATTGAAAGGGATTATAAAGAGACTTGTCTGTTGGGAAACGTCGCATGGGAAACAAAAAATTTCCTACGCGCACGAAGACCTATCATGGTGATGTCCATCTACGAGGGGGATTTTAGATCTACGTACCCTTGTAGACCGCACAGCAGAAGCGTTAATAAACGTGGTTGATGTAGTGGAACGTCCTCACGTCCCTCGATCCGCCCTGCGAACCGTCCCACGAACCGTCCCGCGATCCATCCCACGATCTGCTCCGATCTAGTGCCGAACGGACGGCACCTCCGCGTTCAGCACACGTACAACTCGACGATGATCTCGGCCTTCTTGATCCAGCAAGAGAGACAGAGAGGTAGATGAATTCTCCGGCAGCGTGACGGTGCTCCGGAGGTTGGTGGTGATCTAATCTCAGCAGGGCTCCGCCCAAGCTCCGTAGAAACGCGATCTAGAGGAAAAACCGTGGAGGTATGTGGTCGGGCTGTCGTGGCAAAGTTGTCTCAAATCAGCCCTAATACCTCCGTATATATAGGTGGGAGGGGAGGGGCCTTGCCTTGAGGCTCAAGGAGCCCTAAGGGGGTCGGCCGAAGGGGGGGAGGAGGAATCCTCCTCCAATCCTAGTCCAACTAGGATTGGAAGGTGGAGTCCTTCCCTTCCTTCCCACTTCCCTTTTTTTTCTTTTCTCCTTGATTTTCTTTTATCCTATGCAGGGGCCTTCTTGGGCTTGCCCGCCAGCCCACTAAGGGCTGGTGCGGCACCCCTAAGGCCTATGGGCTTCCCCGGGGTGGGCTGCCCCCCCGGTGAACATCCGGAACCAATTCGTTACTCCCGCTACATTCCGGTAATGCCGAAAACTTTCCGGTAATCAAATGAGGTCATACTATATATCAATCTTCGTCTCCGGACCATTCCGAAAACCCTCGTGACGTCCATGATCTCATCCGGGACTCCGAACAACATTCGGTAACCAACCATATAACTCAAATACGCATAAAACAACGCTGAACCTTAAGTGTGCAGACCCTGTGGGTTCGAGAACTATGTAGACATGACCCGATGGACTCCTCGGTCAATATCAAATAGCGGGACCTGGATGCCCATATTGGATCCTACATATTCTACGAAGATCTTATCGTTTGAACCTCAGTGCCAAGGATTCATATAATCCCGTATGTCATTCCCTTTGTCCTTCGATATGTTACTTGCCCCAGATTCGATCGTCAGTATCCGCATACCTATTTCAATGTCGTTTACCGGCAAGTTTCTTTACTTGTTCCGTAATACAAGATACCGTGACTTACACTAAGTCACATTGCTTGCAAGGCTTGTGTGTGATGTTGTATTACCGAGTGGGCCCCGAGATACCTCTCAGTCACACGGAGTGACAAATCCCAGTCTTGATCCATACTAACTCAACGGACACCTTCGGACATACTTGTAGAGCATCTTTATAGTCACCCAGTTATGTTGCAACGTTTGATACACACAAAGCATTCCTCCAGTGTCATTGAGTTATATGATCTCATGGTCATAGGAATAAATACTTGACACGCAGAAAACAGTAGCAACAAAATGACACGATCAACATGCTACGCCTATTAGTTTGGGTCTAGTCCATCACATGATTCACCTAATGATGTGATCCAGTTATCAAGCAAAAACACCTTGTACATAGTCAGAAGACCCTGACTATCCTTGATCAATTGGCTAGCCAACTAGAGGCTTGCTAGGAACAGTGTTTTTGTCTATGTATCCACACATGTATCTAAGTCTTCATTCAATACAATTATAGCATGGATAATAAACGATTACCTTGATACTGGAATTATAATAATATCTTATTTATCATTGCCTCTAGGGCATAATTCCAATAGTCTCCCACTTGCACTAGAGTCAATAATCGAGCCCTCACATCGCCATGCGAATTACATTGTAATAAATCTAACACCCATACAGTTCTGGTGTTGATCATGCTTTGCGTGTGGAAGAGGTTTAGTCAGCGGGTCTACCACATTTAGATCCATGTGCACTTTGCATATATATACGTCCTCCTGTACGACGTAGTCGCGGATGAGGTTGAAGCGTCGTTTGATGTGTCTGGTCTTCTTGTGAAACTGTGGTTCCTTTGCTAAGGCAATGGCACCCGTGTTGTCACAAAACAGGGTTATTGGATTCAGTGCGCTCGGCACCACTCCAAGATCCTCATGAACTGCTTCATCCACACACCCTCCTTAGCCGCCTCCGAGGCAGCCATGTACTCCGCTTCACATGTAGAATCAGCTACGATGCTTTGCTTGGAACTGCACCAGCTTACCGCACCCCCATTAAGAATAAATACGTATCCGGTCTGCGACTTAGAGTCGTTCGGATCTATGTCAAAGCTTGCATCGATGTAACCTTTTATGGCGAGCTCTTCGTCACCTCCATACACGAGAAACATCTCCTTAGTCCTTTTCAGGTACTTCAGAATATTCTTGACCGCCGTCCAGTGATCCACTCCTGGATTACTCTGGAACCTACCTGCCATACTTATGGCCAGGCTAACGTCCGGTCTAGTGCACAACATTGCATACATGATAGAACCTTTGGCTGAAGCATAGGGGACGGTGCTCATATGCTCTCTATCTTTATCAGTTGCAGGGCACTGAGTCTTACTCAATCTCGTACCTTGTAAAACTGGCAAGAACCCCTTCTTGGACTGTTCCATTTTGAACCTCTTCAAAACTTTATCAAGGTATGTACTTTGTGAAAGTCCTATCAGGCGTTTCGATCTATCCCTATAGATCTTAATGCCTAGAATGTAAGCAGCTTCTCCTAGGTCCTTCATAGAGAAACTTTTATTCAAGTAATCCTTTATGCTCTCCAAAAACTCCACGTTGTTTCCAATCAGCAATATGTCATCCACATATAATATTAGAAACGCCACAGAGCTCCCACTCACTTTCTTGTAAATACAAGATTCTCCAACCACTTGTATAAACCCAAATGCTTTGATCACCTCATCAAAGCGTTTATTCCAACTCCGAGATGCTTGCACTAGTCCATAAATGGATCGCTGGAGCTTGCACACTTTGTTAGCATTTTTAGGATCGACAAAACCTTCGGGCTGCATCATATACAACTCTTCCTTAAGAAAACCGTTAAGGAATGCCGTTTTGACATCCATCTGCCAGATTTCATAATCAAAAAATGCAGCTATTGCTAACATGATTCAGACGGACTTAAGCATCGCTACGGGTGAGAATGTCTCGTCGTAGTCAATCCCTTAAACTTGTGAAAAACCCTTTATCACAAGTCGAGCTTTATAAATGGTCACATTACCGTCAGCGTCCGTCTTCTTCTTAAAGATCCATTTGTTCTGAATAGCCTTGCGGCCTTCAGGTAATACTTCCAAAGTCCACACTTTGTTTTCATACATGGATCCTATCTCGGACTTCATGGCCTGCAGCCATTTGTTGGAATCCGGGCCCACCATTGCTTCTTCATAATTCGCAGGCTCATTGTTGTCTAAGAACACAATTGATAAGACGGGATTACCGTACCACTCTGGAGTAGTACGCGGTCTCGTCGACCTGCGAGGTTCGACAGGAACTTGATCCGGAGTTTCATGATCATCATCATTAACTTCCTCCTCAACCGGCATCGCAACAACATGGGTTTCCCCTCGCCCATGCGCCACCATCCAGAGGGATGAGAGGTTCGACAACCTCATCAAGTTCTATCTTCCTCCCACTCAATTCTCTCGAGAGAAACTCCTTCTCGAGAAAAGCTCCGTTCTTAGCAACAAACACTTTGCCCTCAGATTTGAGATAGAAGGTATACCCAACTGTCTCTTTTGGGTAACCTATGAAGACGCACTTTTCCTCTTTGGGTTCCAGCTTTTCAGGCTGAAGATTTTTGACATAAGCATCACATCCCCAAACTTTAAGAAATGACAACTTTGGTCTTTTGCCATACCATAGTTCGTATGGTGTCGTCTCAACGGATTTTGATGGTGCCCTATTTAAAGTGAATGCAACTGTTTCTAATGCATAACCCCAAAACGATAATGGCAAATTGGTAAGAGACATCATAGATCGCACCATCTCTAATAAAGTACGATTACAACGTTTAGACACACCATTACACTGTGGTGTTTGAGGCGGTGTCAACTGTGAAACAATTCCACATTGTCTTAAGTGAGCACCAAACTCGAAACTCTGATATTGACCCCCACGATCAGACCGTAGGAACTTGATCTTCTTGTTACGATGATTTTCAACTTCACTCTGAAATTTTTTGAACTTTTCAAATGTTTCAGACTTGTGCTTCATTAAGTAGACATAACCATATCTACTCAAATCGTCAGTGAACGTGAGAAAATAACGATATCCGTCGCGTGCCTCCACACTCATCGGACCACACACATCGGTATGTATGATTTCCAACAAGTCACTTGCACGCTCCATTGTTCCGGAGAACGGAGTTTTAGTCATGTTGCCCATGAGGCATGGTTCGCACGTGTCAAGTGAATCAAAGTCAAGTGACTCCAAAAGTCCATCAGAATGGAGTTTCTTCATGTGCTTTACACCAATATGACCTAAGCGGCAGTGCCATAAAAACATGGCGCTATCATTGTTAACTCTAATTATTTTGGTCTCAATGTTATGTATATGTGTATTATAACTATCAAGATTCAATATGAACAATTCTCTCACATTGGGTGCATGACCATAAAAGATATTACTCATAGAAATAGAACAACCATTATTCTCTGACTTAAACGATTAACCGTCTCACAATAATCAAGATCCAGATATAATGTTCATGCTAACGCAGGCACTAAATAACAATTATTTAAGTTCATAATTAATCCTGATGGTAACTGAAGTGAAACTGTGCCGACGACGATTGCATCAACCTTGGAACCATTTCCCACGCGCATCGTCACTTCATCCTTCGCCAGCCTTCGCTTATTCCACAGTTCCTGTTTCGAGTTGGAAATATGAGCAACAAAACCAGTATCGAATACCCAGGCACTACTACGAGAGCTGGTTAAGTACACATCAATAACATGTATATCAAATATACCTGATTTTTCTTTGGCCGCCCTCTTATCAGCCAGATACTTGGGGCAGTTGCGCTTCCAGTGACCCATACCCTTGCATTAATAGCACTCCGTTTCAGGCTTAGGTCCAGCTTTGGGTTTCTTCGTCGAATTGGCAACAGGCTTGCCGCTCTTCTTCGAACTACCGTTCTTTCCGTTGCCGTTTCTCTTGAAACTAGTGGTCTTATTCACCATCAACACTTGATGCTCTTTACGGAGTTCTGACTCTGCGACTTTCAGCATCGCGAACAACTCGCCGGGTGACTTGTTCATCCCTTGCATGTTGTAGTTCAACACAAAGCCCTTATAGCTTGGCGGCAGTGATTGAAGAATTCTATCAGTGATAGCCTCTTGTGGGAGTTCAATCCCCAGCTCAGCTAGACGGTTTGAGTACCCAGACATTTTGAGCACATGTTCACTGACAGACGAATTCTCCTCCATCTTGCAAGCATAGAATTTATCGGAGGTATCATACATCTTGATCCGGGCGTTCTTCTGAAAGATAAACTTCAACTCCTGGAACATCTCATATGCTCTATGATGCTCAAAGCGACGTTGAAGTCCCGGCTCTAAGCCATACAAGACAGCACATTGAACTACCGAGTAGTCCTCCTTACGTGTTAACCAAGCGTTCTTAACATCTTGGTTAGCCGTAGCGGGTGGTTCATCTCCTAGCGCAGCATTAAGGACATAATCCTTCTTCCCAGCTTGCAGGAGCAACTTAAGATTATGAGCCCAGTCTACAAAGTTGCTTCCATCATCTTTCCACTTAGCTTTCTCTAGGAACGTATTAAAATTCAGGGTGACTGTCGCATGAGCCATGATCTACAACACAAATATATTCAAAGTGGACTTAGACTATATTCAAGATAATTAGAGTTTAACTTAATCAAATTGATTGCTAAACTCCCACTCAAAAAGTACATCTCTCTTGTCATTTGAGTGGTTCATGATCCAATTCCACTAGCTCAAGCCCGATCATCACGTGAGTTGAGGATAGTTTCAGTGGTAAGCATCCCTATGCTACTCATATCAACTATATGATTCATGATTGACCTTTCAGTCTCATGTGTTCCGAGGCCATGTCTGCACATGCTAGGCTCGTCAAGCTTAACCCGAGTGTTCCGCGTGTGCAACTGTTTTGCACCCGTTGTATGTGAACGTTGAGTCTATCACACCCGATCATCACGTGGTGTCTCGAAACGACAAACTGTAGCAACGGTGCACAGTCAGGGAGAACACAATTTCGTCTTGAAATTTTAGTGAGAGATCACCTCATAATGCTACCGTCGTTCTAAGCAAAAGAAGGTGCATAAAAGGATTAACATCACATGCAATTCATATGTGACATGATATGGCCATCATCACATGCTTCTTGATCTCCATCACCAAAGCACCGGCACGATCTTCTGTCACCGGCGCCACACAATGATCTCCATCAATGTGTCTCCATCGGGGTTGTCGTGCTACTCATGCTATTACTACTAAAGCTACATCCTAGCAATATAGTAAACGCATCTGCAAGCACAAACTTTAGTTTAAAGACAACCCTATGGCTCCTGCCGGTTGCCGTACCATCAACGTGCAAGTCGATATTAACTATTACAACATGATCATCTCATACATCCAATATATCACATCACATCGTTGGCCATATCACATCACAAGCATACCCTGCAAAAACAAGTTAGACGTCCTCTAATTGTTGTTGCATGTTTTACGTGGTGACCATGGGTATCTAGTAGGATCGCATCTTACTTACGCAAACACCACAACGGAGATATATGAATTGCTATTTAACCTCATCCAAGGACCTCCTCGGTCAAATCTGATTCAACTAAAGTTGGAGAAACCGACACTCGCCAGTCATCTTTGAGCAATGGGGGTTGCTTGTAGCGATGAAACCAGTCTCTCGTAAGCGTACAAGTAATGTCGGTCCGAGCCGCTTCGATCCAACAATACCGCGGAATCAAGAAAAGACTAAGGAGGGTAGCAAATCGCACATTACCACCCACAAAAACATTTGTGTTCTACTTGAGATGACATCTACGCATGAACCTAGCTCATGATGCCACTGTTGGGAAACTTCGCATGGAAACAAAAAATTTCCTACGCGCACGAAGACCTATCATGGTGATGTCCATCTATGAGGGGTATTTCAGATCTACGTACCCTTGTAGATCGCACAGCAGAAGCGTTAATAATCCCGGTTGATGTAGTGGAATGTCCTCACATCCTTCGATCCGCCCCGCGAACCGTCCCACGAACCGTCCCGCGATCCATCCCACGATCCGCTCCGATCTAGTGCTGAACGGACGGCACCTCCGCGTTCAGCACACGTACAACTCGACGATGATCTCGGCCTTCTTGATCTAGCAAGAGAGACAGAGAGGTAGATGAATTCTCCGGCAGCGTGACGGTGCTCCGGAGGTTGGTGGTGATCTAATCTCAGCAGGGCTCCGCCCAAGCTCCGTAGAAACGCGATCTAGAGGAAAAACCGTGGAGGTATGTGGTCGGGCTGTCGTGGCAAAGTTGTCTCAAATCAGCCCTAATACCTCCGTATATATAGGTGGGAGGGGAGGGGCCTTGCCTTGAGGCTCAAGGAGCCCTAAGGGGGTCGGCCGAAGGGGGGGAGGAGGAATCCTCCTCCAATCCTAGTCCAACTAGGATTGGAAGTTGGAGTCCTTCCCTTCCTTCCCACTTCCCCTTTTTTGTTTTCTCTTTGATTTTATTTTATCCTGTGCAGGGGCCTTCTTGGGCTCGCCCACCAGCCCACTAAGGGATGGTGCGGCACCCCTAAGGCCTATGGGCTTCCCCGGGGTGGGCTGCCCCCCCGGTGAACATCCGGAACCCATTCGTCACTCCCGGTACATTCCCGGTAATGCCGAAAACTTTCCGGTAATCAAATGAGGTCATCCTATATATCAATCTTAGTCTCCGGACCATTCCGGAAACCCTCGTGACGTTCGTGATCTCATCCAGGACTGCGAACAACATTCGGTAACCAACCATATAACTCAAATACGCATAAAACAACGCCGAACCTTAAGTGTGCCGACCCAGCGGGTTCGAGAACTATGTAGACATGACCCGAGGGACTCCTTAGTCAATATCAAATAGCGGGACCTGGATGCCCATATTGGATTCTACATATTCTACGAAGATCTTATCGTTTGAACCTCAGTGCCAAGGATTCATATAATCCCGTATGTCATTCCCTTTGTCCTTCGGTATGTTACTTGCCCGAGATTCAATCGTCAGTATCCGCATACCTATTTCAATGTCGTTTACCGGCAAGTCTCTTTACTCATACCGTAATACAAGATCCCATGACTTACACTAAGTCACATTGCTTGCAAGGCTTGTGTGTGATGTTGTATTACCGAGTGGGCCCCGAGATACCTCTCCGTCACACGGAGTGACAAATCCCAGTCTTGATCCATACTAACTCAACGGACACCTTCGGAGATACCTGTAGAGCATCTTTACTGTCACCCAGTTACGTTGCGATGTTTGATACATACAAAGCATTCCTCCAGTGTCAGTGAGTTATATGGTCTCATGGTCATAGGAATAAATACTTGACATGCAGAAAATAGTAGCAACAAAATGACACGATCAACATGCTACGTCTATTAGTTTGGGTCTAGTCCATCACATGATTCACCTAATGATGTGATCGAGTTATCAAGGAACAACACCTTGTACATAGTCAGAAGACCCTGACTATCCTTGATCAACTGGCTAGCCAACTAGGGACAGTGTTTTTGTCTATGTATCCACACATGTATCTAAGTCTTCATTCAATATAATTATAGCATGGATAATAAATGATTATCTTGATACAAGAATTATAATAATAACTTATTTATAATTGCCTCTAGGGCATAATTCCAACAGTGTCTTCAAGAGTTTTGCTGGAAGTAAGCAATTTGAGGAAATTGTGCGCAAGCAAGGAGGACATCGGGAGAAACAAGGTGTTGGCTACTTCAACGTCAACGGAGATGTTTGGGAAGAAGGCCCATATCCCACTCCCAAGTTTGTTCCCCAAGAAGAGAAGTGTGATTCCACTCCTTCCAAAGGAATGAGCTCACAAGATGGCCTTCTACCACAAGACCACAGAGGCAAGGGTAATCTTCAAGATGACATTGACCTATTTGAAGAAGAACCCCAAGACAAGGTCAAGTGGATTCCCAAGGATAGTACTAGATCTAGCTCAACAAGTGCTACCACAACTCCAAGGATGCCCATCAATTTGGTGTGGATTCCCAAGAGGAAGAACTAGAAGTTCTTAAGGGGTGACTTTGCCAATGAAGTTCACTCTTACTCATTTTGGCAAGAACTATTTGCAATCAACCTCAACCATATGCATTAGTTCAAGGAGTCACACATTCCCTCAAAGGTAAGCAAGGAACAAGGTAATTAATGCATATTTGTACATTATCCCATGTGTGCTTCACCCCATGTCCATAGATATTCTTTCATATGTTCTATTTGCTTTGGGACTAACCTATGTAGGTGAGAAGAGTATGAAAACAACAAGGATTGCTCCCAACTCAAGATGATCTTCATCAACTTTGAGCATCCACCACTACTTCGCCTACTTGAAGTCTTTTACGACAAAACCCAAGGTTAGCTGATCCCTCTTAGTGGGGATATCATATCAAGGGGGAGCTTTACTCTAAGACTTGAGTATAAGCATCTTCTAAGGATATGAACACATTAATGCTTATGTAAAAGTGGTAACCCCACTTGTGCTTAATGATGAGTATGACCTATGATCAAGTATTATTACTTGTCTCCTATGTCAATATACTCATATATAGATGACTTCGTCATCGCCCAAGTATTTGATAGTTGTTAGGATGTGTGTGCATGTTCACCATATTTTGTTCATCATTCTTATTGTGTGAGCATGTTGGTCCGCATGTGTTTGATCATTCGAGGTCATCCAATTGTTGTTATTTGGCTTTTGATTTATCTTTTGTCAATTGGATGGACTGATGTCCCACAAGCGTATGGGATCGCAACAGTTTTCGAGGGTAGAGTATTCAACCCAAATTTATTGATTCGCTCACAAGGGGAAGCTAAAGGATATTCTCAAGTATTAGCAGCTGAATTGTCAATTCAACCACACCGGAAAGATTAGTGTCTGCAAGCAAAGTATCAGTAGCAAGGTAGTATGATAGCAACGACACCAGAAAAAGTTTTGGCAATTCCCAGCAATGGCGCCAGAAAAAGGCACTGTTGACGAGTTGTTAGCGCCAACAAACTCTTGCAACAAGTAACAGCGGAGTAGCAAGGAACAGTAGTAGCACCAGCAAATTAACATGTAACATCAGTAGCAACAGCAGCAAAGTGACAGCAGCAGCAAAGTTGCCGAATCCCTCTTGTAGCAAGGGACAAGCCTAGGCAAAGTAACGTAGCGAGAACCAATAGTAAAAGTCTCGTAGGAAGTGGATCGGTGATGGATGAGTGTGACGGATGTGATTCATCATGTAACAACTATAACACGGAGAGATATGTGGCTAGCTCCCGTTCATCAATCTAATGTAGGCATGTATTCCGTATGTAGTCATACGTGCTTAGGGAAAAGAACTTGCATGACATCTATTGTCCATCCCTCCCGTGGCAGCGGGGTCCTAATGGAAACTACGGGATATTAAGGTTCTCCTTTTAATAAAGAACCGGACCAACGCATTAACATGCGGTGAATACATGAACTCCTCATACTATGGTCATCTCCGGGAGTGGTTCCGGCTATTTTCACTCCGGGGTTGCCGGGTCATAACACATAGTAGGTGACTACAACTTGCAAGATAGGATCTAAAACACACATATATTGGCGACAACATAATAGGTTCAGATCTGAAATCATGGCACTCGGGCCCTAGTGACAAGCATTAAGCATAGCCAAGTAGTAGCAACATCAATCTAGAACATAGTGGATACTAGGGGTCAATCCCCGTCAAGAACTAACTCGATTACATGATAGATCTCATCCAACTCATCACCATCCATCAAGCCTACGATGAGATTACTCACGAACGATGAAGAGCATCATGGAATTCTCGATGGAGAAAGGTTGATGATGACGATGGCGACGATTTCCCCTCTCCGGAGCCCGAAACGGACTCCAGATCTGCCCTCCAGATGAAGAACAGGATGTGGCGGCGCCTCCCTATGGCAAAACATGATGAAACCTTCTCTCTAATTTTTTTCCAGGTGAAACGGAAGATATAGGACTGAGATTGGGGGCGGTGGTGCCACGTGGGCCCCACAAGCCTACATGGCGCGGCCTAGGGGGTGGCCGCGCCGTGTGGGCTTGTGGCCCACTGGCACACCCCCTCACGTGGATCTTTGCGCAGGTATTTTTCTTTTATTCCAGAAAAAATCTCCGTAAATTTTCAGGACGTTCTGAGAACTTTCATTTCTGCACAAAAACAACACCATGGCAATTCTCCTGAAAACAGCGTCAGTCCGGGTTAGTTCCATTCAAATCATGCAAATTAGAGTCCAAAACAAGGGCAAAAGAGTTTGGAAAAGTAGATACGACGTGGACGTATCAACTCCCCCAAGCTTAAACCTTGCTTGTCCTCAAGCAACTCAGTTGACAAACTGAGAGAGACAAACGAAAAACTTTGATGAACTCTGTTTGATCTTGTTGTTGCAACTATGTCTAACTCACAACCATAATTTCAGCAACATCACAAGCAAACCACATAAGAAAATAACATCTAGGTCTCACAGTAAACTCATATCAATGGCATAATCAACTAGGGAGCAAATAATAATAAGCCTCAAGTGTCAACACTTCAATCAAAACAACATGAAGCAGTACAAATAGATGGTATCTCGCTAGCTCTTTCCGAGACCGCAAAACATAAATGCAGAGCACCTTAAAAGACCAAGGGCTGACTAAACATTGTAATTCATGGCAATGAAGATCCAGTCATAGTCATACTCAACACAGTTAAAAGCAAAGCATAAAAATGACAGAGGTGCTCTCTAATTGGTGTTTTTGTAAGAAGAGGATGACTCAACAGGAACATAAATAGACATGCCCTTCGCAGAGGGAAGCATTGATTTGCAGAGGTGCCAGAGCTCAAGCTTTGAAAACAGAGATAATAATTTTGGGCGGCATGCTTACATTGTCAACGCAATGACTAAGAGTTCTCAATATCTTCCACGCTACACCTGCTATAGGCGGTTCCCAAACAGAAAAGTAAAGTATTGACTCCCCCAACCACCAATCAATCACACTCCACGGCTAGCCGAATCCTCGTGTACCGTCCATACCAACATCAATCCTGGGGGAGTTTTGTTTGCAATTATCTTTTCGATTTGAGCATGGAACTGGGAATTCCAATTACCAGCCCGTTTCTAGTGAATGATAGTGGATAAACACATATCGAGGATAACATGCCTAGCATGGAAGATACCAATAGCCCTTTGTCACCACATGAGCGGTTCGGGCATGCAAAACAGATTATTTCTTGAAGATTTAGAGAGTGGCACATGCAAATTTACTTGGAACGGCAGGTAGATACTGTTGGAATTATGCCCTAGAGGCAATAATAAATATAGTTATTATTATAATTCCAGTATCAAGATAATCGTTTATTATCCATGCTATAATTGTATTGAATGGAGACTCATTTACATGTGTGGATACATAGACAAAACACCGTCCCTAGCAAGCCTCTAGTTGGCTAGCCAGTTGATCAAAGATAGTCAGTGTCTTCTGATTATGAACAAGGTGTTGTTGCTTGATAACTGGATCACGTCATTGGGAGAATCACGTGATGGACTAGACCCAAACTAATAGACGTAGCATGTTGATCGTGTCATTTTGTTGCTACTGTTTTCTGCGTGTCAAGTATTTATTCCTATGACCATGAGATCATATAACTCACTGACACCAGAGGAATGCTTTGTGTGTATCAAACGTCGCAACGTAACTGGGTGTCTATAAAGATGCTCTACAGGTATCTCCGAAGGTGTTAGTTGAGTTAGTATGGATCAAGACTGGGATTTGTCACTCCGTGTGACGGAAAGGTATCTCGGGGCCCACTCGGTAATACAACATCACACACAAGCCTTGCAAGCAATGTGACTTAGTGTAAGTTGCGGGATCTTGTATTACGGAATGAGTAAAGAGACTTGCCGGTAAACGAGATTGAAATAGGTATGAGGATACTGACGATCGAATCTCGGGCAAGTAATATACCGAAGGACAAAGGGAATGACATACGGGATTATATGAATCCTTGGCACTGAGGTTCAAACGATAAGATCTTCGTAGAATATGTAGGATCCAATATGGGCATCCAGGTCCTGCTATTGGATATTGACCGAGGAGTCTCTCGGGTCATGTCTACATAGTTCTCGAACCCGCAGGGTCTGCACACTTAAGGTTCGACGTTGTTTTATGCGTATTTGAGTTATATGGTTGGTTACCGAATGTTGTTCGGAGTCCCGGATGAGATCACGGACGTCACGAGGGTTTCCGGAATAGTCCGTGAACGAAGATTGATATATAGGATGACCTCATTTGATTACCAGAAGGTTTTCGGAGTTACCGGGAATGTACCGGGAATGACGAATGGGTTCTGGGAGTTCACCGGGGGGGGGGGGGGGGCAACCCACCCCGGGGAAGCCCATAGGCCATAAGGGTGGCGCACCAGCCCTTAGTGGGCTGGTGGGACAGCCCAAAAGGTCCCTATGCGCCATACAAAGAAAAATCAAAGAGAAAAAAAGGGAGGTGGGAAGGAAGGGAAGGACTCCCACCCACCAAACCAAGTCCAACTCGGTTTGGGGGGTGGAGCCTTCCCCCCTTGGACTCGGCCGACCCCCTTGGGGCTCCTTGAGCCCCAAGGCAAGGTCCCCTCCCTCCCACCTATATATACGGAGGTATTGGGGCTGATTTGAGACGACTTTCCCACGGCAGCCCGACCACATACCTCCACGGGTTTTCCTCTGGATCGCGTTTCGGCGGAGCTCGGGCGGAGCCCTGCTGAGACAAGGTCATCACCAACCTCCGGAGCGCCGTCACGCTGCCGGAGAACTCTTCTACCTCTCCGTCTCTCTTGCTGGATCAAGAAGGCCGAGATCATCGTTGAGCTGTACGTGTGCTGAACGCGGAGGTGCCGTCCGTTCGGTACTAGATCGTGGGACTGATCGCGGGATTGTTCACGGGGCGGATCGAGGGACGTGAGGACGTTCCACTACATCAACCGCGTTCACTAACGCTTTTGCTGTACGATCTACAAGGGTACGTAGATCACTCATCCCCTCTCGTAGATGGACATCACCATGATAGGTCTTCGTGCGCGTAGGAAATTTTTTGTTTCCCATGCGACGTTCCCCAACAGTGGCATCATGAGCTAGGTTCATGCGTAGATGTCTTCTCGAGTAGAACACAAAAGTTTTTGTGGGCGGTGATGTGCGTTTTGCTGCCCTCCTTAATCTTTTCTTGATTCCACGGTATTGTTGGATTGAAGCGGCTTGGACCGACATTACTAGTACGCTTACGAGAGACTGGTTTCATCGTTACGAGTAACTCCGTTGCTCAAAGATGACTGGCAAGTGTCGGTTTCTCCAACTTTAGTTGAATCAGATTTGACCGAGGAGGTCCTTGGATGAGGTTAAATAGCAACTCATATATCTCCGTTGTGGTGTTTGCGTAAGTAAGATGCGATCCTACTAGATACCCTTGGTCACCACGTAAAACATGCAACAACAAAATTAGAGGGCGTCTAACTTGTTTTTGCAGGGTATGCTTGTGATGTGATATGGCCAACGATGTGATGTGATATATTGGATGTATGAGATGATCATGTTGCAATAGAAATATCGACTTGCACGTCGATGGTACGGCAACCGGCAGGAGCCATAGGGTTGTCTTTATACTAACGTTTGTGCTTGCAGATGCGTTTACTATTTTGCTAGGATGTAGCTTTAGTAGTAATAGCATGAGTAGCACGACAACCCCGATGGCAACACGTTGATGGAGATCATGGCGTGGTGCCGGTGACAAGAAGATCATGCCGGTGCTTTGGTGATGAAGATCAAGAAGCACGTGATGATGGCCATATCATGTCACTTATGAATTGCATGTGATGTTAATCCTTTTATGCACCTTATTTTGCTTAGAACGACGGTAGCATTATGAGGTGATCTCTCACTAAAATTTCAAGACGAAATTGTGTTCTCCCCGACTGTGCACCATTGCTACAGTTCGTCGTTTTGAGAGGCCACGTGATGATCGGGTGTTATAGACTCAACGTTCACATACAACGGGTGCAAAACAGTTGCGCACGCGGAACACTCGGGTTAAGCTTGACGAGCCTAGCATGTGCAGACATGGCCTCGGAACACATGAGACCGAAAGGTCGATCATGAATCATATAGATGATATGATTAGCATAGGGATGCTTACCACTGAAACTATACTCAACTCACGTGATGATCGGACTTGAGCTAGTGTAAGTGGATCATGAACCACTCAAATGACTAGAGAGATGTACTTTTTGAGTGGGAGTTTAGCGAATAATTTGATTAAGTTAAACTCTAATTATCTTGAACATAGTCTAAGTCCACTTTGAATATATTTGTGTTGTAGATCATGGCTCACGCGACAGTCATCCTGAATTTTAATACGTTCCTAGAGAAAGCTAAGTTGAAAGATGATGGAAGCAACTTTGTAGACTGGGCTTGTAATCTTAAGCTAATCTTACAAGCTGGGAAGAAGGATTATGTCCTTAATGCTGCGTTAGGAGATGAACCACCCGCTACGGCTGATCAGGATGTTAAGAACGCTTGGTTAGCACGTAAGGAGGACTACTCAATAGTTCAATGTGCAGTCTTGTATGGCTTAGAACCAGGACTTCAACGTCGCTTTGAGCGTCATGGAGCATTTGAGATGTTCCAGGAGTTGAAGTTTATCTTTCAGAAAAAAGCCCGGATCGAGAGGTATGAGACCTCCAATAAATTCTATGCTTGCAAGATGGAGGAAAACTCATCTGTCAGTGAACATGTGCTCAAAATGTCTGGGTACTCAAACCGTCTAGCTGAGCTGGGGATTGAACTCCCGCAAGAAGCCATCACTGACAGAATCCTTCAATCACTGCCGCCAAGCTATAAAGGCTTTGTGTTGAACTACAACATGCAAGGGATGAACAAGTCTCCCGGCGAGTTGTTTGCGATGCTGAAAGTCGCAGAGTCTGAACTCCGTAAAGAGCATCAAGTGTTGATGGTGAATAAGACCACTAGTTTCAAGAGAAACGGCAAAGGCAAGAAGGGCAATTCGAAGAAGAGCGGCAAGCCTGTTGCCAATCCGACGAAGAAACCCAAAGCTGGACCTAAGCCTGAAACGGAGTGTTACTATTGCAAGGGTATGGGTCACTGGAAGCGCAATTGCCCCAAGTATCTGGCAGATAAGAAGGCGGCCAAAGAAAAATCAGGTATATTTGATATACATGTTATTGATGTGTACTTAACCGGCTCTCGTAGTAGTGCCTGGGTATTCGATACCGGTTCTGTTGCTCATATTTGCAACTCGAAACAGGAACTGCGGAATAGACGAAGGCTGGCGAAAGATGAAGTGACGATGCGCGTAGGAAATGGTTCCAAGGTTGATGCAATCGCCGTCGGCACAGTGTCACTTCAGTTACCGTCAGGATTAGTGATGAACTTAAATCATTGTTATTTAGTGCCTGCGTTGAGCATGAACATTATATCTGGATCTTGTTTATTGCGAGACGGTTACTCTTTTAAGTCAGAGAATAATGGTTGTTCTATTTCTATGAGTAACATCTTTTATGGTCATGCACCGAATGTGAGAGGATTGTTCATATTGAATCTTGATAGCAGTACGCATATACATAACATTGAGACCAAAAGAGTTAGAGTTAACAATGATAGCACCATATTTTTGTGGCACTGCCGCTTAGGTCATATTGGTGTAAAGCGCATGAAGAAACTCCATGCTGATGGACTTTTGGAGTCACTTGACTTTGATTCACTTGACACATGCGAACCATGCCTCATGGGCAAGAGGACTAAGACTCCGTTCTCCGGAACAATGGAGCGTGCAAGTGACTTGTTCGAAATCATACATACCGATGTGTGTGGTCCGATGAGCGTGGAGGCACGCGGTGGATATTGTTATTTTCTCACCTTCACTGACGATTTAAGTAGATATGGTTATGTCTACTTGATGAAGCACAAGTGTGAAACATTTGAAAAGTTCAAGCAATTTCAGAGTGAAGTGGAAAATCATCGTAACAAGAAGATCAAGTTCCTGCGGTCTGATCGTGGGGGTGAATATCTGAGTTTCGAGTTTGGTACTCACTTAAGACAATGTGGAATTGTTTCACAGTTAACACCGCCTGGAACACCACATCGTAATGGTGTGTCCGAACGTCGTAATCGTACTCTATTAGAGATGGTGCGATCTATGATGTCTCTTACTGATTTGCCATTATCGTTTTGGGGTTATGCATTAGAAACAGCTGCATTCACTTTAAATAGGGCACCATCAAAATCCGTTGAGACGACACCATACGAACTGTGGTATGGCAAAAGGCCAAAGTTGTCGTTCCTTAAAGTTTGGGGATGTGATGCTTATGTCAAAAAGCTTCAGCCTGAAAAGCTGGAACCCAAAGCGGAAAAGTGCGTCTTCATAGGTTACCCAAAAGAGACAGTTGGGTACACCTTCTATCTCAAATCCGAGGGCAACGTGTTTGTTGCTAAAAACGGAGCTTTTCTCGAGAAGGAGTTTCTCTCGAGAGAATTGAGTGGGAGGAAGATAGAACTTGACGAGGTTGTCGAACCTCTCATCCCTCTGGATGGTGGCGCAGGGCAAGGGGAAACCTCTGTCATTGCGACGCCGGTTGAGGAGGAAGTTAATGATGATGATCATGAAACTCCAGTTCAAGTTTCTGTCGAACCACGCAGGTCGACGAGACCACGTGCTGCTCCAAAGTGGTACGGTAATCCCGTCTTATCAATCATGTTGTTAGACAACGATGAACCTGCGAATTATGAAGAAGCAATGGTGGGCCCAGATTCCAACAAATGGCTAGAAGCCATGAAATCCGAGATAGGATCCATGTATGAGAACAAAGTATGGACTTTGGAGGTACTACCTGAGGGCCGCAAGGCTATTCAGAACAAATGGATCTTTAAGAGGAAGACGGACGCTGACGGCAATGTGACCGTTTATAAAGCTCGACTTGTGGCAAAGGGTTTTTCACAAGTTCAAGGAGTTGACTACGATGAGACATTCTCACCCGTAGCGATGCTTAAGTCCGTCAGAATCATGTTAGCAATAGCTGCATTTTTCGATTATGAAATCTGGCAGATGGATGTCAAAACAGCGTTCCTTAATGGTTTCCTTAAGGAAGAGTTATATATGATACAAATCGAAGGTTTTGTCGATCCTAAGAATGCTAACAAGGTGTGCAAACTCCAGCGATCCATTTATGGACTGGTGCAAGCATCTCGGAGTTGGAACAAACGCTTTGATGAGGTGATCAAAGCATTTGGGTTTATACAAGTAGTTGGAGAATCTTGTATTTACAAGAAAGTGAGTGGGAGCTCTGTGGCGTTTCTAATATTATATGTGGATGACATATTACTGATTGGAAACAACGTAGAGTTTTTGGAGAGCATAAAAGGTTACTTGAATAAAAGTTTCTCTATGAAGGACCTAGGAGAAGCTGCTTACATTCTAGGCATTAAGATCTATAGGGATAGATCAAAACGCCTGATAGGACTTTCACAAAGCACATACCTTGATAAAGTTTTGAAGAGGTTCAAAATGGAACAATCCAAGAAAGGGTTCTTGCCAGTTCTACACGGTACGAGATTGAGTAAGACTCAGTGCCCAGCAACTGATGAAGATAGAGAGCATATGCGCTCCGTCCCCTATGCTTCAGCCATAGGTTCTATCATGTATGCGATGCTGTGCACTAGACCGGATGTTAGCCTGGCCATAAGTATGGCAGGTAGATTCCAGAGTAATCCAGGAGTGGATCACTGGACAGCGGTCAAGAATATCCTGAAGTACCTGAAAAGGACTAAGGAGATGTTTCTCGTGTATGGAGGTGACGAAGAGCTCGCCGTAAAAGGTTACGTCGATGCAAGCTTTGACACAGATCTGGACGACTCTAAGTCGCAAACCGGATACGTATTTATTCTTAATGGGGGTGCGGTAAGCTGGTGCAGTTCAAAGCAAAGCGTCGTAGCAGATTCTACATGTGAAGCGGAGTACATGGCTGCCTCGGAGGCGGCTAAGGAGGGTGTCTGGATGAAGCAGTTCATGACGGATCTTGGAGTGGTGCCAAGCGCACTGAATCCAATAACCTTGTTCTGTGATAACACGGGTGCCATTGCCTTAGCAAAGGAACCACGGTTTCACAAGAAGACCAGACACATCAAACGACGCTTCAACCTCATCCGCGACTACGTCGAGGGAGAGGACGTAAATATATGCAAAGTGCACACGGATCTGAACATAGCAGACCCTCTGACTAAACCTCTTCCACGGCCAAAGCATGATCAACACCAGAACTGTATGGGTGTTAGATTTATTACAATGTAATTCACATGATGATGTGAGGGCTAGATTATTGACTCTAGTGCAAGTGGGAGACTGTTGCAATTATGCCCTAGAGGCAATAATAAATATAGTTATTATTATAATTCCTGTATCAAGATAATCGTTTATTATCCATGCTATAATTGTATTGAATGAAGACTCATTTACATGTGTGGATACATAGACAAAACACCGTCCCTAGCAAGCCTCTAGTTGGCTAGCCAGTTGATCAAAGATAGTCAGTGTCTTCTGATTATGAACAAGGTGTTGTTGCTTGATAACTGGATCACGTCATTGGGAGAATCACGTGATGGACTAGACCCAAACTAATAGACGTAGCATGTTGATCGTGTCATTTTGTTGCTACTGTTTTCTGCGTGTCAAGTATTTATTCCTATGACCATGAGATCATATAACTCACTGACACCAGAGGAATGCTTTGTGTGTATCAAACGTCGCAACGTAACTGGGTGTCTATAAAGATGCTCTACAGGTATCTCCGAAGGTGTTAGTTGAGTTAGTATGGATCAAGACTGGGATTTGTCACTCCGTGTGACGGAAAGGTATCTCGGGGCCCACTCGGTAATACAACATCACACACAAGCCTTGCAAGCAATGTGACTTAGTGTAAGTTGCGGGATCTTGTATTACGGAATGAGTAAAGAGACTTGCCGGTAAACGAGATTGAAATAGGTATGAGGATACTGACGATCGAATCTCGGGCAAGTAATATACCGAAGGACAAAGGGAATGACATACGGGATTATATGAATCCTTGGCACTGAGGTTCAAACGATAAGATCTTCGTAGAATATGTAGGATCCAATATGGGCATCCAGGTCCTGCTATTGGATATTGACCGAGGAGTCTCTCGGGTCATGTCTACATAGTTCTCGAACCCGCAGGGTCTGCACACTTAAGGTTCGACGTTGTTTTATGCGTATTTGAGTTATATGGTTGGTTACCGAATGTTGTTCGGAGTCCCGGATGAGATCACGGACGTCACGAGGGTTTCCGGAATAGTCCGTGAACGAAGATTGATATATAGGATGACCTCATTTGATTACCAGAAGGTTTTCGGAGTTACCGGGAATGTACCGGGAATGACGAATGGGTTCTGGGAGTTCACCGGGGGGGGGGGGGGGGCAACCCACCCCGGGGAAGCCCATAGGCCATAAGGGTGGCGCACCAGCCCTTAGTGGGCTGGTGGGACAGCCCAAAAGGTCCCTATGCGCCATACAAAGAAAAATCAAAGAGAAAAAAAGGGAGGTGGGAAGGAAGGGAAGGACTCCCACCCACCAAACCAAGTCCAACTCGGTTTGGGGGGTGGAGCCTTCCCCCCTTGGACTCGGCCGACCCCCTTGGGGCTCCTTGAGCCCCAAGGCAAGGTCCCCTCCCTCCCACCTATATATACGGAGGTATTGGGGCTGATTTGAGACGACTTTCCCACGGCAGCCCGACCACATACCTCCACGGTTTTTCCTCTAGATCGCGTTTCTGCGGAGCTCGGGCGGAGCCCTGCTGAGACAAGGTCATCACCAACCTCCGGAGCGCCGTCACGCTGCCGGAGAACTCTTCTACCTCTCCGTCTCTCTTGCTGGATCAAGAAGGCCGAGATCATCGTCGAGCTGTACGTGTGGTGAACGCGGAGGTGCTGTCCGTTCGGTACTAGATCGTGGGACTGATCGCGGGATTGTTCGCGGGGCGGATCGAGGCACGTTCCACTACATCAACTGCGTTCACTAACGCTTCTGCTGTACGATCTACAAGGGTACGTAGATCACTCATCCCCTCTCGTAGATGGACATCACCATGATAGGTCTTCGTGCGCGTAGGAATTTTTTTGTTTCCCATGCGACGTTCCCCAACAGATACCGCACATAGGTAGGTATAGTGGACTCATATGGCACAACTTTGGGTTTATGGAGGTGGATGCACAAGCAGTATTCCCGCTTAGTACAAGTGAAGGCTAGCAGAAGACTGGGAAGCGACCAACTAGAGAGCAACAACGTTCATCAAAATGGATTGAGAGTAACTAATATTGAGTGCAAGCATGAGTAGGACATAAATCACCATGAACATGAACATCATAGAGGCTATGTTGATTTGTTTCAATTACATGCGTGAACATGTGCCAAGTCAAGCCACTTGAAACATTCAAAGGAGGATACCATCCTATCATACTACATCATAGCCATCTCAATATTCATGTGGGCAACCAAGACGAACCATTATAAGCTCCTAGCTAAGTAAGCATGGCATAAACAACTATGATCTCTTAGTTGTCATTGCAAACATGTTTCTCTCACAACAAAGCTGAATCAGGCATGAAGAGCTAGTCATATTTACAAAAACAAAATAGGTTGAGTTCATACCAGCTTTTCCAGGCTGAGTCACTTCATCATATATCGTCATTATTGCCTTTCACTTGCACGACCGAATGATGTGAACAATAATAAGGGTGCTCGTGCATTGGACTAAAGCTGGAATCTGCAGGCAAACACAAAGGAGAAGACAAAGTTATATGGCTCTATGAATGCTAAACAGGTATGCATGCAAGGGCCACTAAACAGTGTAACCAATATCTTCTACCTTGACCCAAAGAAAAAAGAAAACTATCTACACGGGAAAGCTCCCAACAAGCAAAAGAAGAAAAGAAAATCTTTTTGGTTTTTTTCTCAAACTAGACAGACACACGAAAAGAAAACAAGAAAAAGAAAATAAACTAGCATGGGTGATACAGTGGCAAAGTGTGAACACCGACGAACAAAGTGAAAGCATAAGCAAGAATGTAAAGTCGTTGAGAACACGTACTCTCCCAAGCTTAGGCTTTTGGCCTAACTTGGTCTACTCCCAAGGAGGGAAATAACCAGCTCCGGGGTACTCCGGAGTGGACTGTGGATGCCACTGCTGTGCGAGCTCCTCCGGCTTCCACTGATAAACTAGCGTCTGGTACTCGACTGGCGGCCGGGCACGGGCACCTGTGGTTGGGCCTAGCCCCAATATGCGTAGATGTCCGAGGGCATAATAGTGTACCTGCCTGCATAAAGATTGAACAAAGAAGGAGCAGGCAAAGTAATAGTCTCACGAGTACCCTGACTAAATACCAGGTAATAAATCATCCTACCGCCTATATCTCTATCAAGAAAGTCATGGCGAACCATGCTATCGTAATCTAGACATCTCTCGGGAAGAAGCATCTCTTCTTCCTCCTCCAGTCTAATAGGTATCTCAAAGTGTCTGGCAAGACGGGTAGCATAGATACCTCCATAGACAACACCTTTAGAATGGTTAAGGTTCAACCATTGAGCTACTATAGCGCCCAAGCTATAAGTTTTATCGTTATAAAGGGCTTCGCGCAAGACCGCAAGATCTGGGGAACTAAGTGACCCAGCTTTCCCACGGCCAATCAAACATTTTCCCACAAATAGTGAGAAGTACCGAAGCACGGGAAAATGAATGCTAGTAGATCTAGCGCAAGACACTCCTCTTTCCTCTCCTACAACAATTGTATCGATAAAAGCTTCCAAGTCCCATTGACGAGGTTCATGAATATCCCCTACGTAAGGTAATTTGCAAACATTGCAAAAATCCTGGAGTGACATGCGCCGGGGGACATCATAAAGTTTAAACTCAACCATAGGAGGATTCTTCCTCGGATAGAAGTTAAAGCTTTGTACGAAGATATTAGTGAGGAGGAGGTATTGCAAACACTTATCTTCAACAAAGATGGTAAGGCCTGCGTTCTCCACCAAGTGATAAAAGTCCTCATATATTCCAGCGGCGCGTAAGAACGTGTTGCTTGGCCATTCGCACGGTCGAACTTCCGCGACTCGAGGGACCGGATACTTGGGCTTCTTCTCACTCCCATCATCCTTGGGGTCACGGCTTGACGAGCCTCTTAAGAACCTCCTCATCTTTTCCCTTTTGTATCTCTGAAAATTTCTGAAATTTTTAGTGACTCTAAGGAAAAGTGAATAAGGCTCAACGAAACTCGTAGCAACTACTCCAACAAGTGCCTAGAGACCATATCACGCATCAAAACTACTTGGGACCAGCTAGAATAAGCATAGAAAGCTCAAGAACATGGTCACCAAGGCAGCAAAAATACGCAGAGTATAAGGCACTGGAGCAAAAACTAATTGGACCAATGGAGGAGTCACTTACCAAGGAGTAATTTCCCCAAAACAGTTCGGAGAACGGTGATTTGAGAAAAGAGATCGAAAATCCCAGCAAGAGGAGCAAGAACATGGGTTTGAGCTGCAAAACAATTTTTTCTAGAGGTAGGACAACTGGATGGGAGCAAGAATGAGTTGAGGGGGTACCTGTGGGCCCCACAAGCCTGGGTGGCGCGGCCAGGGGGGTGCCCGCGCCCCTAGGGCTTGTGGCCCACTGGTGTGGCCCCCAGACAGACTCTTTGTCCCAGTATTTTTCAAATATTCCGGAAAAAATCATACTAGATTTTCACAGCGTTCGGAGAACTTTTATTTTCGGGGTACTTTTCTACCGGATGCTAAGACATAAAACACGGAAAACTAAGCTAAATCTATCATTTTTCTTCTAAGCAACCTGAAGTGAAAGCTTGGAACAGAGGTTTGTGACTCCTCAATTCATCCATCTCATGGACATCGAAAGAAATCCGTCAATGGGGTTGATCAAATCCCCTTGACAAAACTTTCTCGAATCGCAAAAGAAGACGGAGAATTTTTGAATAGTCACTAAGTCACCTCAATAGGGATGTGTATCTCCCCAACAAGCAAATCATACTTCATCTTGACAAGAGGAATAGGGCATTCAAAGCTCCCAATAAGAATCGATGAAGTTTTCTCGATAGCATTGATGCAATGTACTCGATATTGTTTCTTCGGAAAGTGCACCGTATGCTCATTAGCGTTGACATGGAAAGTGACATTGCCTTTGTTGCAATCTATAACAGCCCCTGCAGTGTTTAAAAATGGTCTTCCAAGGATGACAGCCATGGCATCGTCCTTGGGAATATCCAAGATAACAAAGTCTGTTAAGATAGTGGTGTTAGCAACCACAACATGCACATCCTCGCAAATGCCGATAGGGAAAGGAGTTGATTTGTCGTCCATTTGCAGACATATTTCAGTGGGTGTCAACTTATCCAGTTCAAGTCTACGATAAAGAGAGAGAGGCATAACACTAACACCGGCTCCAAGGTCGCATAACGCAGTTCTAATGTAGTTGCCTTTAATGGAGCAAGGTATAGTGGGCACACCGGGATCACCTAGTTTCTTGGGAGTTCCACCCTTGAAGGTGTAGCTGGCAAGCATGGCGGAGATCACAAGATCAGGTATCCTCCTCTTATTAGTCACAATATCTTTCATGTACTGTAACATCCCAAAATTATAAATTTTGGAATGTTAATATAATTATTATTAGTTTGTTTGATTGTTTGCTGAGTGACTGAAACTTGTGTGAAATTTGAAACTTTTTGAAACTTTTGAATGAGAGGGAATAAAATGACTTTCCCCTTCTCCGGTGAATTCAAATTCAATCTTTTAGAAGCAAAGAGAGAAGATGACATGACTTCTTCAACTATAAATAATTTGAACGGAGATATTTGCATTTGAATTCTTTTGCATTTCCATTCGTTTTCTTCGTGCAAGAAATGCCGGGAAATACATTCTAGAGCGGAGGAACATGACCCTCGAACCCACGGGCATTTTGAAAGTTAATTGAACCCTCAAACTTAGAGGGTCATTTGAAAATTATTTGCAAAAGAAAATAAACCTTTTAGGCAATTTTGTGAAAATAATTTTTTCCGAAGTTTTATTTTTGCCGTGGAAAAATGCCCATCATTTATATATTATTTTTCTGATAATTTTAGTATATAAAAACTCTCTATTCCGAATTGATTTGATTTCCTTTTTATCGTTTTAGTTTCCTAGTTTTGAAAATAGGAAAGAAATCGTTTTTATTAGGAAACCCCAGGTGGCCCATTAAGAGATTTCCAAATTTGGCCCAACAGAGGATCATCTTCTTCCTCCTCTCTCCCTCATGTCACAGGAAGTTTCCTTACATGGAGAGGAGAATCCCCACCTCCGGGATTCGCGAAATCCTTTCCTTCCCAGCGCCTCCCGTCGCCTCTATAAGAAGCCCCACGTCCTCCTCGTTCCATTCCCGTTGAAACCGCCGCCTCTCCTCGCCTCTAGCTCGCGCACCCCTCGCCGGAGTTGTCACCGGAAAACTCACTAGAACTCTCCTCGTCGGCCCCCTGCACCCGCCTCTCCCTGCCGAGCCCTCTCCACCTCGCTGCACCGCTCCACCACTTCGGCCACCACCTCGCTGCACCCCTCCACCCCTCCATCGCCCCCTGCTGCCCCATCCCCATCCCCATCGCCATTGCCAGCAAGCAGCAGCACCCCAGCAGTTTTTTCCACCACCTCGCCCCCTACAGCCCCCCTCCACCTCGCCACCACTCCCCTCCCTGGAGCTGCCCCACCCTTTCGGCCCCCCCTCCACCACTCCTCTCGCCGGCCACCACCCCCTTCCCCACCGGCGACCAGCCCCATCGGCCATTACAGCCACGGGGGCAACTCCCCAGCCACGGTAAGACCTTCTTCCTTTTTTTCTTTTTTTGTTTTTATTTAGTTTTAGCCCTTAGATCCTATTTAGATGGTGTAGATTAGATCCTTAGAATACCCTTTTGGTTTAGAGTAGAAAACCGGCGGTTTTAATCCACTTATTCATTTAATCAGCAAGTTTTGTTAGCCTCGGCCGTTTGCTCCAAACGTTGCAACAAACATACCCCTCGGCCTATCGTAGCACGCCACGTCTACCCCCTATTTGTTAGCTAGTCAACTTCAGTTTTTCTGTCTAAATTGCAAAAACAGAAAGTTTCTGTTTTGTTTTGGCCACAACTTTTGATCCCGAAGTCCAATGACATTGATTCTTGTTCCAGTAGCTCACAAATTTCCTGTAGTTATTAAAAACATATAATTTGCCTATGTTTGAAATTTTCAAATATAAGTTATATCAGATTTAGTTTAAGCCTTGTTTTGCCTATTCCAGGAGTTTAAAAATAGCTTTTAATTTGATTCCTTTTGGTACTGGTCACTAGTGATCTTATGTATCAGTGGTAAAAATTTCAGATTTGTTTGTGTACTTTAGCTCACTGTTTCATGTGAAAAAATTTCTGTTTCACCTCTTTTAGGATTTCGGCTAAATTCCTTTTCTAGCTTTGTTTTAAAATATTTTATTTATTATTTCAGAAATATTATGTTTTGTTTCTGTTAGATAAACAGTAGTTTTGCAACAAGTTTTTATTTTTTTTATTTTTTTTCATGAAATCAATTCTAGTTCCTTAGTAACTTGCAATTGTTTTCCGCACTGTTTCAAATCCCGTTTGGGAATACTTTCAAAAAGTTTTGTGAAAAATACTTTATTTTATCTTAGTTAAACTTATATCTTAGTTCCTTGTTATTATTTTTAGTTACACAAAAACTATTTAGTGTTTGACGTAGTAGAAGACTCCTAGCTTTAGTGAAGTTTCTTTCGGTTTCCTATTCGCTCTCTCTTTTGTTTTGATTGCTAGTATGAGTGCTTATGTGAATTATATGTTTGTTATATAGATTTCATCGGAGAGTGACGAGTAGTCTATCAAGTTATTTCTCGAGAAATTCTTCTTCGTCAACATCACCAGGCAAGTCACTTTGATCATACTATCACCTATGTTTTATGCATCGTAGTTCTACCATCCTATGCCCAATTGCATGCTACTTAGATACTTGGAAATTTTAGTATAGATTGTAGTATCATGTGGTAGGCACACAACAACCCCGATACTTGGCCCCGGGACGACAAATTTCATATTGCTATGCTTGAGTAGACGGGATTTCGGTTGAGTGCATATCTCGAGTGATGCGAGGTTGATCAAATAATCAAGACCGGTTAAGACAAGATTTTCAAGACCTCGGACGCAATGCAACTCTGGGTGAAGGACGGTTGATCGGCTCCCTGGAGAACCCAGTGGATGCCCGGGATGCTGGGGACGGCCATGACATCCTGCGGAAAGCTTCACCCAGGCTCAAAGAGACAGATGGATATTTTCAAGACCCAAGGCTTACCTGCACAGCCACAAGTCATTATGGGCTCTGGCTTGGTTGGACAACGCGGCGACTCTGGACAGGCGGTGCTAGCAGATGTAGAAGAACGGTAGGAATGGATGGGCACCGACAGGGATTCAGAGGGACCCGTTGAAAGACCATGTTTTGATCATCCGGTCTTCAAACACCCTGAAGTGCGAGGACCTACACGGAGGCGATCAAATCTTGTGGGGAACGTGTGCAAAACTCTGCAGAGTACTCAAACCTAATCGATTAGCCGTGTCCACGGTCATGGACAACTTGAGCCAAAGGAACTGAAGTTATCTGGATTTCTCAACACCATTATATATATTTGATGAGGGTAATTATTGGCAACTCGGGTACGAGAACTGGTTGGCGGAACCATCTCGTTAACAACCAACAATGTAGTAACATTTTGCTTTTAGCCCTCTCTTGTTGTAGGAGAAAAATTTGCTTTACGCTAAAACTCACAACCCCACCAGCCATATATGCATATAGTATAGATGACATTTTACCCCTCTCTTATGTGACTTGCCGGCATATTCAATATGCTGACCTACACGGCTGCAACGTCTTATGTTGCAGATATTTTTCCTCGACGAGTAAGAGTACGATTCAGGGTTACGGTCTACACTCAACTTGTCGTTGGTGTTTATTGGGACTCCACTCCCTTGACCACTTCCGCTGAGATAATTAAGGTATATATCAGTTTTATGCTATTTACATGTGATTGCACTTTGATATATACATTGATGTACTGTGTGTGCCAGCATATTGATCCAGGGATGGCACAGAAACACAGAGGCTTGACTCGTTTTGAGTCGGGTCACTACATGTACTTAGCATACAGAGACATCTTGAGCATATCTATCAGACGCATCTGCAGAAAGACAGGTCTGATCATCTCAACGAAGCGCTCAAAATTCTCATCATCCTTTTTCTTGGATGGTTTGGGAGGAAATGGCATAGGTTTATGAACCCATGGCTCCCTTTCTTTACCATGCTTCCTAGCAGCAAAGTCATTCTTATCGTATCTTCTAGTCTTAGGCTGTGGGTTATCAAGATCAACACTAGGTTCAATCTCCACATCCTTTGCATTGCTAGGTTGAGCATCTTCATGAACAACACTATTGATATTATCATTAGGCTCATGTTCATCACCAGATTGTGTTTTAGCATCAGAGACAGAAGCATCGTTTGGACTCTCAGGGGTAGCAGCAACAGGGTTGCCAGTGTGCAGGTTCCTATCATCTTTCTTCTTGTTTCTAGGATGACTAGGTGCATCAGTGCTAACTCCTTGAGAATCTTGTTCAATTCTCTTCGGATGACCCTTAGGATACAAAGGTTCCTGGGTCATTCTACCGCCTCTAGTAACGACTCTGACGGCATTGTCATTCAACTCATTGAGCAAGTCATTTTGAGCTTTAAGTACTTGTTCTACTTGAGTAGTAACCATAGAGGCATGTTTACTCAGAAGTTTAAGATCATTGACGTTTCTGTCCACACAAGCACTTAAATGACTAAGCATACGAGCATTCTTTTCCAATTGTCTGCTAACATAATCATTGAAACTTTGTTGTTTGGCAACGAAGTTATCAAATTCATCCATGCATAAGCTAGCAGGTTTATCAAAAGGAATATCACTCTCATCAAACCTACGCAGAGAATTTACTTCTACTACCTGTATCGGGTTATCGAGACCATGGATCTCTTCGATAGGTGGTAGATTTTTGACATCTTCAGATTTAATGCCTGTCTCTCGCATAGATTTCTTGGCTTCTTGCATATCTTCAAAACTGAGGAATAGAATACCTCTTTTCTTCGGAGTTGGCTTAGGAGGTGGTTCGGGAATAGTCCAAGCATTCTCATTGCACAAGATGTTGTTCAACAGAATCTCAGCTTGTTCTACGGTTCGTTCCCTAAAAACACTACCGGCACAACTATCTAGGTGGTCCTTAGAAGCGTCGGTAAGTCCATTATAGAAGATATAAAGTATTTCGTTCTTCTCAAGAGGGTGATCAGGCAAAGCATTCAGTAGCTGGATGAGCCTCCCCCAAGCTTGTGGGAGACTCTCTTCGTCAGCTTGAGCAAAGTTGTATATTTCCTGCAAGGCAGCTTGCTTCTTATGGGCAGGGAAATATTTTTCAGAGAAGTAGTAGACCATATCCTGGGGGCTACGAACACAACCAGGAGCAAGATAAGTGAACCAGGTCTTAGCATCATCCTTTAGCGAGAAAGGAAACAGCTTGAGCATGTAGTAGTAGCGGATCTTTTCCTCACTAGTGAATAGGGTGGCTATATCGTGCAGTTTGGTAAGATGGGCTACAACCGTTTCAGACTCGTAACCGTGAAAGGGATCAGATTCGACCAGAGTGATTAACTCGGGGTCGACAGAGAATTCATAATCCTTATCGGTCACAAAGATAGGCGAAGTAGCAAACTTCGGGTCGTATTTCATCCTAGCGTTCACATATTTTTCTTTCCACTTGCGCAGAAGTTTCTCAACATCATAGCTATCCTTACACGCAAGAAAGTCTTTAGCTATCTCTCCCTCCATAACATAGCGCGTATGAGGCATAACAGGCAATTCAGGCATAGTAGCAGGTTCTACTTCAATAGTATTAGCAGTCTCAGAAGTATCATCACATCTAGCAGCAACTCTAGCAATATGTGCATCAAGGAATGCACCAAGTGGCAAAGCAGTATCAGACATAGCAGGCATAGTATCAAGCATGGCATCATGAGGCATAGTATCAAGCATAGCATCCTCAGGCATAGTATCAAGCATAGCATCATCATGCATAGTATCAAGCATAGCATCATCAGGCATAGTATCAAGCATAGAATCATAAGCATCATGGACAGAAGAAGTAGCATCATCAAGCACAGGCGACATATCAAGATTTCTAGCAGGAGGTGATGTCGCAAACTTACTCAAAATTGAAGGTGAATCAAGTGCAGAGCTAGATGGCAGTTCCATACCTCTCCTCGTAGTGGAAGGTAGGATTTTAGTTCTTGGATATTTCGGATTCCTCATAATGATCAGCCGACATCAATCCCAAGTGACTCAGAGAATATAGTTGTGCTTCCCCGGCAACGGCGCCAGAAAAAGCCTTGATGTCCCACAAGCGTATGGGATCGCATCATTTTTCGAGGGTAGAGTATTCAACCCAAATTTATTGATTCGCTCACAAGGGGAAGCTAAAGGATATTCTCAAGTATTAGCAGCTGAGTTGTCAATTCAACCACACCAGAAATATTAGTGTCTGCAAGCAAAGTATTAGTAGCAAGGTAGTATGATAGCAACGACACCAGAAAAAGCTTTGGCAATTCCCAGCAATGGCGCCAGAAAAAGGCACTGTTGACGAGATGTTAGCGCCAACAAAGTCTTGCAACAAGTAACAACGGGGTAGCAAGGAACAGTAGTAGCAGCATCAAACTAACAAGTAACAGTAGTAGCAACAGCAGCAAAGTGATAGCAGCAACAAAGTGGCCCAATCCCTCTTGTAGCAAGGGACAAGCCTAGGCAAAGTAACGTAGCGAGAACCAGTAGTAAAAGACTCGTAGGCAGTGGATCGGTGATGGATGAGTGTGACGGATGTGATTCATCATGTAACAGCTATAACACGGAGAGATATGTGGCTAGCTCCCATTCATCAATCTAATGTAGGCATGTATTCCGTATGTAATCATACGTGCTTAGGGAAAAGAACTTGCATGACATCTATTGTCCATCCCTCCCGTGGCAGCGGGGTCCTAATGGAAACTATGGGATATCAAGGTTCTCCTTTTAATAAAGAACAGGACCAACGCATTAACACGGGGTGAATACATGAACTCCTCATACTATGGTCATCTCCGGGAGTGGTTCCGGCTATTGTTACTCCGGGGTTGCCGGGTCATAACACATAGCAGGTGACTACAACTTGCAAGATAGGATCTAAAACACACATATATTGGTTACAACATAATAGGTTCAGATCTGAAATCATGGCACTCGGGCCCTAGTGACAAGCATTAAGCATAGCCAAGTAGTAGCAACATCAATCTAGAACATAGTGGATACTAGGGATCAATCCCCGTCAAGAACTAACTCGATTACATGATAGATCTCATCCAACTCATCCCCGTCCAGCAAGCCTACGCTGAGATTACTCACGAACGATGAAGAGCATCATGGAATTGTAGATGGAGAAAGGTTGATGATGACGATGGTGACGATTTCCCCTCTCCGGACTCGAGACTCGAGACCTGCCCTCCACATGAAGAACAGGATGTGGCGGTGCCTCCGTATCGCAAAACGCGATGAAACCTTCTCTCTGATTTTTTTCTAGGCGAAACGGAAGATATAGGACTGAGATTGGGGGCGGTGGTGCCACGTGGGCCCCAAAAGCCTGCATGGCGCGGCCTAGGGGGGTGGTCGCGCCGTGTGGGCTTGTGGCCCACTGGCACACCCCCTCACGTGGATCTTTGCGCAGGTATTTTTCTTTTATTCCAGAAAAAATTTCCGTAAATTTTCAGGACGTTCCGAGAACTTTCATTTCTGTAGAAAAACAACACCATGCCAATTCTGCAGAAAACAGCGTCCGTCCGAGTTAGTTCCATTCAAATCATGCAAATTAGAGTCCAAAACAAGGGCAAAAGAGTTCAGAAATGTAGATACGACGAAGGCGTATCAATGGACAAGAATGCCTTGGACCCTTCTCTAGCTATCTATGTTATCTCATCTCAAGTTCTATTCATGCTTCATCACAAAACTTGAACAAGCACTTATCGATCCCTCTGTGTGAAGGTGCACTCGGAGTTCCGTATCGTCAAAGGCTGCCTTCCAAAACCTCTTTGAAAAACTCGGTGTGACCAACTCCACAAACTCGACGCCATCGATTTTTCAAAGTTGATCAGGTTTTCCTATCTCGGTAGCACCGAAATCGCCAACTCGGTTACACCGATTTTCCCTGTCTACTAACAGTTGAGGAACTCGGTGACACCGATTTTGCCATCTTGGTGACATCGACACCGCATGGGTATATATATGCGGACATGATCTTTTGACTTCACTTCGTCAAAACCGTTCGTTCCCCAAAACACTCACTTCACCCGAGACCCGAGGTCATCACCTTTGTCTCCCCGAGCGTCGCCACCTTTGTGATTTGATACGTCTCCAATGTATCTATAATTTTTGATTGTTCTATGCTATTATATTATCTATTTTGGATGTTTTATATGCATTTTTATGTTGTTTTATATTTTTTTTGGGACTAACCTATTAATCTAGAGCCTAGTGCCAGTTTCTATTTTTTTCACGTTTTTGAGTATTGCAGATAAGGAATATAAAACGGAGTCCGAACAGAACAAAAACACCAGAAAGATTTTTCTTGGAACACAAGAGACCGAGGAAACTTGGACTAGGGGGCAGGGCATCTGCCGGGAGGCCAGAAGCCTGCAGGGCGCACCCTCGGGGGTGGCCGCGCCCCTGGCTTGTGCCCCCCCTGCAGGTCTCCTAACCCTATTCTTTGGCCTATAAATTCCCAAATATTCCCGTATCGCCAAAAAGAGCCATGAAAATACTTTTTACTCCGCTGGGAGCCTCTGTTCCCGTGAGATCCAATCTGGGAGCCTTTTCCAGTAATTTGCCGGAGAGGGAATTGATCACAGAGGGCATCTACATCAGCTCCATTGCCCCTACGATGATGTGTGAGTAGTTCACCATAGACCTACGGGTCCATGGCTATTAGCTAGATGGCTTCTTCTCTCTCTTTGATCTTCAATACCATGTTTCTCATGATCTTCATGGAGATCTATCTGATGCAATACTCTTTTGCGGTGTGTTTGTCGAGGACCGATGAATTGTGAGTTTACGTTCAGATTATCCATGAATATATTTGAGTCTCTTCTGAATTCTTATATGCATGATTTCATATCTTTGCAAGTCTCTTCGAATTATTGGTTTGGTTTGGCCAACTAGATTGGTAATTTTTGCAATGGGAGAAGTATTTAGTTTTGGGTTCAATTTGGCGGTGTCCTCACCGAGTGACATAGTAGGGGTAGCGAGGCACGTATTGCATTGTTGCCATTGAGGATAAAAAGATGGGATTTTCATCATATTGCTTGAGTTTATCCCTCTACATCATGTCGTCTTACTTAATGAGTTACTCTGTTCTTCATGAACTTAATACTCTAGATGCAGGAAGGAGTCGGTCGATGTGTGGAGTAATAGTAGTAGATGCAGAATCGTTTCGGTCTACTTGACACGGACTGATGCCTATATGCATAATCACTGCCTTGGATATCTTCATAATTATTCGCTTTTCTATCAATTGCTTGACAGTAATTTGTTCACCCACCGTATTATTTTCCTTTATGAGAGAAGCCTCTAGTGAAACCTATGGCCCCCGGGTCTATTTTTCATATTATATTTTCAGATATATAAACCAAAAATACCAAAAATATATTCCTAGAAATAACTCTGAAGGGATTGACAACCCCTTTATAACGTTGGGTCAAGTGTTTGATTATTTGTGTAGGTACTACTATTTATTGGTGCCTTGCTGGTTCCTCCTACTGGATTGATACCTTGGTTCTCAACAAACTGAGGGAAATACTTATCTACTTCACTCCATCATCCTTTCCTCTTCAAGGGAAAACCAACGCAAGCTCAAGAAATAGCAAGAAGGATTTCTGGCGTCGTTGTCGGGGAGGATACATAGCAAGATCACACCTACCAAGTACCCATCACAAAATCATCTCTTGCATTTACTTTATTTACCATTTGCCTCTCATTTTCCTCTCCCCACTTCTAAAACGATTTTCAGAAAATATCAAAAATATTTGCCTTTTTATTCGCCCTTTTTCCGTTCGTCTTTTTGCTTGCTTGCTTGTATGCTAGATTACTTGCTTTGTCACGATGGCTCAAGAAAATACCAAGTTATGTGATTTTTCCACTACTAATAATAATTATTTTGTTAGTACTCCGATTGCTCCCGCCACTAGTGCGGAATCTTGTGAAATTAATGCCGCTTTGCTCAATCTTGTTATGAAAGAACAATTTTCTGGCCTTCTTAGTGAAGATGCCCCATCCCATCTAAATACTTTCGTTGAGTTGTGTGATATGCAAAATAAGAAAGATGTGGATTATGAATTGTTAAATTAAAGCTATTTCCTTTCTCACTACGAAATTGTGCCAAAACTTGGTTTTCATCTTTACCTAAAAATAGTATTGATTCATGGAATAAGTGTAAAGATGCTTTTATTTTGAAGTACTTCCGCCCGCTAAGATTATCCCCCTTAGGAACGATATAATGAATTTTAAGAAACTTGATCATGAGCATGTTATAGAATCTTTGGAGAGGATGAAACTAATGATTAGGAATTCCCCGCGCATGGTTTGAGTTTATGGATGATTATACGAAAATTTTATGCGGGATTGAATATTCCTTCTATAAATCAGTTAGATTCCGTTGCGGGTGGTATCTTCATGGAAATCACATTAGGAGAAGCTACTACACTCCTAGATAATATTATGGCAAATTACTCTCAATGGCATACTGAGAGATCTCCTACTAGTAAAAAAGTGCATGCTATGGAAGAAATAAACACTTTGAGTGGAAAGATGGATGAATTAATGAAATTGTTTGCTAGTAAGAGTGCTCCTATTGATCCCAATTATATGCCTTTGTCCTCTTTGATTGGAAATAATGATGAATCTACGGATGTGAATTTTGTTAGTAGGAACAATTTTGGCAATAACGCGTATAGAAGTAATTTCAATCCTAGGCCGTTTCCTAGTAATTCCTCTAATAATTATGGTAATTCCTACAACAATTCTTATGGAAATTATAATAAGATTCCCTCTGATCTTGAGAATAATATTAAAGAATTCGTGAGCTTTCAAAAAGGTTTCAATGCTATGATTGAAGAAAAATTGCTCAAGATTGATGATTTGGCTAGGAACGTTGATAGAATTTCTCTTGAGATTGATTCTTTGAAAATTGGATCTATTCCACCCAAGCATGATATTAATGAGTCTTTAAAAGCTATGAGAATTTCAATTGATGACTGCAAGGAAAGAACCGCTAGAATACGTGCTAAGCGTGAATGGCTTGAAAAAGTGTTTTCTCGTGATAATATTGATGAAGATCTTAAAGTGATTGGTGTCACACCTATTGAATCTTCGTTTTCTAGCATAAATATTAAAATAGATGGGACTGGATATGAGTCAACTTTAGATAAGAAGCGTCCCAATGATTCGGAGTTCATAGATCTTAGTGATAAGATTGATAAAAGTGGGATGGAAGAGGTCAAAACTTTAAATAGCAATGAGCCCACTCTTTCGGATTTCAAGGATTTTATTTATTATAGTTTCTCTTCGATTGATTATGTTTCCTTGTTGCAATCCATGTAAAATTCTCCACGTGCTTATAGTCAAAATAAAGCTTTTACTAAACATATTGCGGATGCCATGATGAAATCTTTTGAAGAAAAACTTGAGTTGGAAGTTTCTATACCTATAAATCTTTATGATGAGTGGGAACCTACTATTAAGATTAAAATTAAAGATTGTGAGTGCCATGCTTTCTGTGATTTGGGTGCTAGCGTTTCCACGATTCCGAAAACTTCATGTGATGTGCTAGGATTCCGTGAATTTAATGATTGTTCTTTAAATTTGCATCTAGCAGATGCTACAATTAAGAAACCTGTGGGAAGGATTAATGATGTTATTATTGTTGCAAATAGGAATTATGTGCCCGTAGATTTCATTGTTCTTGATATAGATTGCAATCCTACATGTCCTATTATTCTTGGTAGACCCTTCCTTAGAACGATTGGTGCAATTATTGACATGAAAGAAGGTAACATTAGATTCCAATTTCCATTAAGAAAAGTTATGGAGCACTTTCCTAGAAAGAAAATAAGATTACCTTATGAGTCTATTATGAGAGCTACGTATGGATTGCATACCAAAGATGACAATACCTAGATCTATTGCATTATGCCTAACTAGGGGCGTTAAACAATAACGCTTGTTGGGAGGCAACCCAATTTTATTTGTTTTGCTTTTGTTTTTGTTTCTGTTTTTGACTGCTGCACACATTATTACCTCTGTAATAATTGTGTTTTCTTGTTTTAATTAGTGTTCGACTCAAGTAAGACTTTTGGGATGGTCTACGGTGTTTGCAAGTTGATTTTCCTGAAAAACAAAAACTTTTGCTCTCAGTCTAGGAATTTTATAAATTCACACGAACGTGATTTTGATCTGAATTTTCTACAAAAGATTGGTTTACAAATTTCCCAGATTTTTGTAATGTTTCAGAATTTTTGGAGTTACATAAGTATTCGAAGTAATATATTGCTACAGGTTGTTCTGTTTTTGGCAGATTCTGTTTTCTTTGTGTTGTTTGCTTATTTATATGAATCCATGGGTTGTATCGGGGGGTATGAACCTTGGAGAAATTGGAATACAGTAAATATTACATAAATATAAAAAATAATGAGTTCACAATAGTACCTAAAGTGGTGATTTATTTTTCTTATACTAACGGATCTTATGAGTTTTTTGTTGAGTTTTGTGTTGTGAAGCTTTCAAGTTTTTGGTAAAGATTTGATGGACTGTGGAATAAGGAGTGGCAAGAGCCTAAGATTGGGGATGCGCAAGGCACCCCAAGTCATATTCAAGGATACCAAATAGCCTAAGCTTGGGGATGCCCTGGAAGGCATCCCCTCTTTCGTCTTCAATCCATCGGTAAATTTACTTGAGGCTATATTTTTACTCACAACATGATATGTGTTTTGCTTGGAGTGTCTTGTATGATATGAGTCTTTATTTTTAGTTTGCCACAATCATCCTTTCTACACACATCTTTTGAGAGAGACACGCTGAATCATGAATTTATTAGAATACTCTTTGTGCTTCACTTATATCTTTTGAGCTAGGCAATGTTGCTCTGGTACTTCGCTCATATCTTTTAAAGCACGACGGTGTTTTATTTCATAGAAATTATTAAACTCTCATAACCCACTTATATTATTTTGAGAGTTTTTAAACAGCATAGTAATTGGTTTAGGTTATTAATTTAGTCCTAATATAATAGGCATCCAAGAGGCATAAAATAAAAACTTTCATATTAAGTGCATTGAATGTGATGAGAAGTTTGATTCCTTGCATATAGTTTTGAGATGTGAAGATGGTAATATGAGAGTCATGCTAGTAAGTAATTGTGAATTAGAAAAAATACTTGTGTTAAAGCTTGTGATTCCCGTAGCATGGATGTATGGTGAACCGTTATGTGATGAAGTCAGAGCATGATTTGTTTAATGATTGTCAACCTTTGTGTGGACGTCGGGATCGCGTGATGGTTAACTCCTACCAACCCTTTCCCTAGGAGCATGCGTATAATACTTTGCTTTGGTAACTAATAGGCTTTTGCAATAAGTATGTGAGTTCTTTATGACCAATGTTGAGTTCATGGATTATACGCACTCTCAGCCTTCCACCTTTGCTAGACTCTCTAGTACCGCACAACTATCGTCGGTACATTAAACCCACCTTCCTCCAAACAGCCACCATATGTTTTTCCTCAAAACAGCCACCATACCTACCTATTATGGCATTTTCATAGCCATCCCGAGATATATTGCCATGCAACACCACCGTCCCGTTTTTATGACACGCACCATCACTTCCATATTGCTTATAGAGTCATACTTTGTTCTAGATATCGAGTTGTAATCTTCTGAGTTGTAAGTAAATAAAAGTGTGATGTTTTGGATTATTAGAGCATTGTCCCGTGTGAGAAAATGATGATGGAAGCTATGATCCCTCACAAGTTGGGATGAGTCTCCGGACTTCACAAAAAATAAAAGAGGCCAGAGGAGCCCATAAAAAAATAAAAGAGGCCAGAGAAACCCACCAAAAAAAGGGGAAAAGAAAAAATGAGAGAAAGAGAGAAGGGACAATGCTACTATCTTTTTCCACACTTATGCTTCGAAGTAGTACCATGTTCTTCATAGAGAGTCTCCTATTTTGTCACGTTCATATAACTAGTGGAATTACATCTTTTGCACAACCACTTAGTTTTCTTTTTGAGCTTTCTAACACTTATAGCTCTAGTGCATTTGTTGCATGGGAATCCCTACTCACTCACATTAATATCTATTGATGGGCATCTCCATAGCCCGTTGTTATGCCTAGTTGACGTGAGACTATCTTCTCCCTTTTTTTTGCAACCTCCACCACACTCTATTCCACCTAGAGTGCTATATCCATGGCTCACGCTCATGTATTGTGTGAGAGTTGAAAAGGTTTGAGAACATAAAAGGTGTGAAACAATTGCTTGATTTCCATTCGGGTTGTGCATGATTTAGATACTTTGTGTGGTGAACATGGACCATAGCGAGACCATATGATTTTGTAGGGATAACTTTCGAAGACCATGTTATTTCGAAAGGAAACAATTACCTTATTAGTATGCTTGAAGTATTATTTTTTTATGTCAGTATTAGACTTTTGTTTTGAGTCTTATGGATCTGAATACTCATGCCACAATAGAGAATATTACATGGAGAAATATGTTAGGTAGCATCCCACATTAAACATTCTGTTTTTATCATTTACCTACTCGAGGACGAGCAGAAATTAAGCTTGGGGAAGCTTGATACGTCTCCAACGTATGTATAATTTTTTATTGTTCCATGCTATTATATTATCGGTTTTGGATGTTTTATATGCATTTATATGTTGTTTTATATTATATTTGGGACTAACCTATGAATCTCGAGCCTGGTGCTAGTATCTGTTTTCCACATTTTTGAGTATTACAGATAAGGAATATTAAACGTAGTCCAAACGGAACAAAATCTTCGGAAAGATTTTTCTTGGACCACAAGACACCGAGCAAACTTGGAGTAGGGGGCAGGGCATGCGCCGGGAGGCTAGAAGCATGCAGGGCGCGTCCTGGGGGGTGGCCGCGCCCCCTGGCTTGTGGGCCCCATGCAGGTCTCCTAACCCTATTCTTTGGCCTATAAATTCCCAAATATTCCCTGTATCACCAAAAAGACCCACGAAAATACTTTTACGCCGCTGGGAGACTCTGTTCCCGTGAGATCCAATCTGGGAGCCTTTTCCGGTAATCTGCCGAAGAGGGAATTGATCATGGAGGGCATCTACATCAATTCCATTGCCCCTCCGATAATGTGTGAGTAGTTCACCACAGACCTACGGGTCCATAGCTAGTAGCTAGACGGCTTCTTCTCTCTCTTTGATCATCAATACCATGTTCTTCATGATCTTCATGGAGATCTATCCGATGTAATACTCTTTTGCGATGTGTTTGTCGAGATCCGATGAATTGTGAGTTTATGTTCAGATTATCCATGAATATTATTTGAGTCCCTTCTAATTTGTATATGCATTATTTCATATCTTTGCAAGTCTCTTCGAATTATTGGTTTGGTTTAGCCTACTAGATTGGTAATTCTTGCAATGAGAGAAGTGCTTAATTTTAGGTACAATCTTGCGGTGTCCTCACCCAATGACAAAGTAGGGGTAGCGAGTCACGTATTGCATTGTTGCCATCAAGGATAAAAAGATGGGGTTTTCATCATATTGCTTGAGTTTATCCCTCTACATCATGTCATCTTACTTAATGCGTTACTCGGTTCTTGATGAACTTAATACTCTAGATGCAGGCAGGAGTCGGTCAATGTGTGGAGTAATAGTAGTACATGCAGAATCGTTTCGGTCTACTTGACACGGACGTGATGCCTATATGCATAATCATTGTCTTGGATATCTTCATAATTATTCTCTTTCCTATCAATTGCTCGACGGTAATTTGTTCACCCACCATATTATTTTCCTTTATGAGAGAAGCCTCTAGTAAAACCTATGGCCCCCGGGTCTATTTTCCATATTATATTTTCAGATCTATAAACCAAAAATGCCAAAAATGTATTCCTACAATTTATTTACTTTCGTTTCTATAGTCTTTTATATCTATCTCTGTCAGATGTCATCCTTGCAAATAACTCTGAAGGGATTGACAACCCCTTTATAGCGTTGGGTGCAAGTGTTTGATCATTTGTGTAGGTACTACTATTGGGGGCTTGCTTGTTCCTCCTACTGGATTGATACCTTGGTTCTCAATAAACAAAGGTAAATACTTATCTACTTCGCTGCATCACCCTTTCCTCTTCAAGGGAAGACCAACGCAAGCTCAAGAGGTAGCAGGATTCGCTGCCGTCGACGCAATCAACTCCGTTGTCGTCGCCGTAGTCGGACCACCGCCGAGTTAGGGTATGGATCCGATTTCCTTATGTGTTCCCCTATCGAATTCTTACGTATTGGGAAAGATTTTCCTCAAACCTCCATGTGCAAACCCTTCCTTCCACCAGATAAATTTCGTAGTGTAGAAGAAGTAGAAATTCCAGATCTAATCTGCCGCAGTATGCACCTCAGTGGGACCGAGTTTGTAAAATCGGATCCACCGATTCTTGTTCAGGGTTCCTGAGAAGTAACTCGGTAGACCGAGAAGCTCTTTTCGGTGCCACCGAAAATGACTGCCAAGTTTCTTTTAAGCGAGTAAGCTTTCTGGGTGACTCCGAAAATGCCAACTCGATGCCACCGATTTACATCGTGCAAAAGATCATACCCTAAGTTTCAGACTTCAAATTTTCAAAAATATCTGAATTTTGTGATGCTCATCCATTTTGTCTTTCCTATATCCACTTCCCAGGTTCTCCTGTTTGCTGTTGAGCGTGTCTGTCAGTATGTCAGGTTCAGATGATAGTCAGAATGACTTCACAGAGCAGAGTGTTGAGATGGACTCTGGCACTAGCCCAGAAAAGTTTGCTTCAGATCCAAGTTCTCCCAACTCCCATGGCTTGCCCAAGGCAACCACCAGGCAGAGAAGGAAGCTAAGTTCTGGTGAGGAGGATTCACACTTTGTGCTTGAAGAGACTTCAGCTCCTTCAAAGGCCCCTCCAAGGAAAACTGTCAGGAAAGTTACTCCTAATTCAACCGATCTAGGAGCACCTGAGTATGTCAGGAAGAGCACTGAGATTTTACATGGATGCACTTGCAAAGAAGGCTGGTGTGAAGAGGCCCAGGAAGAGAACTATCCATCTTGTTGGCAGAAAAACTTCCATGTTTGAAGTGTTGGGGAACGTTGCATGGGAAACAAAAAAAATCCTACGCACACGCAATACCTATCAATGGTGATCATCATCTACGAGAGGGGAGAATGCATCTACATACCCTTGTAGATCACTAAGAGGAAGCGTATATAACGTGGTTGATGTAGTGGAACATCTTCGCAATCCAAATCGCAGCCCATCCCGCGATCTCATCACGATCCTTTCCGCGATCCCATCACGATCCATCACGATCTAGTGACGAAAGGACGACACCTCCGCGTTCAGCACACGTACAGATCGATGACGATCCCCGCCTTCTTGATCCAACAAGAGGGGAGGAGAGGTAGATGAGTTCTTCAGCACGACGACGTGGTGGTGGTGAACTAATCCAACAGGGCTTCGCCTAAGCTCTGTCGAATTAGACTAGAGGAGAAACAGATCTAGAGGGAGGGAGAGGGAGCACGTGGCAATTAGGGTTAGGGGCTGCCTTGAAAATCCCTCAATATATATATGAGGAAGGGGAGAGGAGGCAGCCTTGGCCCCTACTCCAAGCAGGTTCAGCCGAACCAAACAAGGGAGGAATCCACCTCCACAAGGGAGGTGGACTCCTATTAGGACTCCTTCCTAATTTGGAAACTCTTTCCACCTTTTGGCTTTTTGCCTTGTCCCTCCACTCCAGCTGCATGGGCCCTTAGGGGAGGCTTCGGCCAGCAAACCAGGGTTGGTCTGCCTCCTCTCATTGCCCATGAAGCCCTTGGGTCGTCACACCGATCCCGGTGGTCCCCAGGCACCCTCCACACACTCCTAGTACACTACCAATGAAGCCGAAACTTTTCCGGAGACCAAAACAGGACTTCCTATATATATCAATCTTTACCTCCGGACCATTCCGGAGCTCCTCGTGACGTCCGAGATCTCATATGGGACTCCAAACAACCTTCATTCACCAACATACATAACTCAACTATACCGAAACGTTACCAAACCTTAAGTGTGCAGACCCTGCGGGTTCGAGAACTATGCAGTCATGACCTGAGACACTCTCTATTAAATAACCAATAGCGAGACCTGGATTCCCATATAGTATCCTACATATTCTACAAAGATCTTTATCGATTGAACCTCTATGTCAAGGATTTAGTTAATCCATTATGTTGTTCCCTTTATCCATCGGTATGTTACTTGCCTGAGATTCGGTCGTCGGTATCTCTATATCTAGTTCAATCTCATTACCAGTAAGTCTCTTTACTCGTTCTGTAATACAAGATCCCGTGACTAACTCTTTAGTCACATTGCTTGCAAGGCTTATTGTGATGTTGTATTACCGAGTGGGCCTTGAGATATCTCTCCGTCATACGGAGTGACAAATCCCAGTCTTGATTCACGCCAACCCAACACACACCTTCAGAGATACCTGTAGAGCACCTTTATAGACACCCAGTTAGGTTGCAATGTTTGATATACAAGGTATTCCTCCGGTGTCCAGGAGTTGCATGATCTCATGGTCATAGGAACAAATGCATTGACATGTAGAAAACAGTAGAAATGAATTGACACGATCATATGCTATGTTTATAGTTTGGGTCTTGTACATCACATCATTTTCCTAATGATGTGATCCCATTATCAAAGGACATCTCATGTCTATGGCTAGGAAACCTTGACCATCTTTGATCAACGAGCTAGTCAACTAGAGGCTCACTAGGGACAATGTTTTATCTATGTATCCACACATGTATTTGAGTTTCCATTCAATACAATTCTAGCATGGATAATAAACGTATCAGGAACGAGGAAATATAATAATAACTAATTTACTATTGCCTATAGGGAATATTTCCAATAGTCTCCCACTTGCACTAGAGTCAGTAATCTAGTTCACATCATTATGTGATTGTAATTAATCTAACACCCATACAGTTGTGGGGTTTGATCATGTATTGCATGTGAGAGAGGTTTTTAGTCAACGGATCTGAACCTTTTAGATCCTTGTGTGCTTTACAAATCTCTATTTCAACCTATAAATGCTGCTACCATTCGTCATTTGAAACTATTCCAAATGACTGCTCCAATATACAAATCCGGTTTACTACTCAAAGTCATCTGGATTAGTGTCAAAGCTTGCATCGACGTAATCCTATATCACGAACCCTTTTACCACCTCCATGATTGAGAAAAATTCCTTAGTCCATTAGTTACTAAGGATAACTTTAACCGTTGCCTAGTGATCCATTCCTGGATCACTCTTGTACCCCTTGAGTGATTCATGGCAAGGCACACTTCAGGTGTGGTACACAACATGGCATACTTTAGAGACTACGACTAAGGCTGTGGGGACCCCGACTTACTAGTCGAGAATCGCCGCGCTGAGTGATCCCAAAGATCAATGCTCACCGAACACAGATACTGAATAAAGAGTCTTACATCCAAGTACCGATTATTACAACACGTGACCGAAGGGTCAAGTTCACAAGACATGGCCTAAGGCCAAATCACACGAATACACTAATAGCGGAAAACATAGGGCTAAGCGGGTGCCCATGCCATCAAGCCAACACCGACAGGCATTTTGACTCAGAAGCGTCCTAGTTCACAGGGGTGTCGCCGAAGACATTCTCACCTCCAAACTCCGGTCCTTCCATGTCTGGTCAATAACATAACCAGTGGCAAGCCAATGAGTACTTTGAATGTACTCGCAAACAACCCATGTTATGAAAAATGAAAGTGAAGGATAACAATATCATGCATCTTTAGTGTAACTCATATGGGTGGAATGATCATGATTATGCATCAAGTTAAAGAATTACTTTTGAAGAACAAGTTACATATATCAACATATCTATTGAGGGCTAAACCATCCGGGTTCACCCTATATGCCAAGTCACCGAACTTGGTCATATCATTGTTATCATAGCAACACTTTTCTTATCACCACACACACACACACTTACGCACACTTGGTTTATGCAGAAATATCAGGACGTAGTTTAAGCAGGATTACCCAACTGTCCTTGACCGTGGACACGGCTATTCAAATAGTTTACACTCTGCAGAGGTAGTACGCTGGACCCACGAGATCCGGGAAACTTCCGTGTCATCCACGACTCGCGGTATATCACATATCCGAGGTAAGTACCCGATCAATGCCTTTCCCCTGACGATACTAGACAAAGAGGTCCACTCGATTGGTACCCAGCCCACATGTCGTATGTCTTACGAGCACCAACTCTGGACAGTACCAACCATGCGGGGACCAACGGTGTGACTGGAACTCATAAAAATGGCATAGTCGTCCTACCCGGCATGACCCCATCACGAGAGTGACCACACATCACTCCCGCCACTAGTAATGTGGATCTTTGCTAGCACCGACCAGAGTAATTAACATAGCCCATCCCATAAGGGGTAACGTGGTCGTACTGGTAAGGTTGGGATGGTCGACACATCATAAATCTAATCCCATTTCCGAAACCTTACTCACACAAATACCGGGTGCATCACTTCACCAAAAGTGACCACCTAATTCATCATCACCCTCGGGCATTAGTGGCACCCGACGGGGTTTTCATAAACTCTTGCTTTATGACAACATCATGCTCATGATAAACTACTGCTATCTTTACTTGTCAACATGGTATTAGCATGACCCTAAGGGGTAGAGTCAAGCTCAATACATGTGCTCCGGGGGAGCCTTCGGTGAAATCATATCAAATGATTACCGACACTTATGATCATATGCAACGGAAATACTTGCTATTTATCATGCAAAGTAACATATGCTCAGTCATGGTCAAAGGGCTGCTTGCCTTGGTCAGCTAAGTATCCGGGGTCTTCGAGGTCTTCCGCTCCGATTCCCTCATCACAGGGATTACTGATAAATCAATAAATAAGAAATAGCTCACACAGAAACAGTCCACAAAGTCATTTTAAAAATGTTCCCTATTACTGATAAATCTAAGATATTATTTAAAAAATATTTATCTTAGTTTTCCTTGAAGAAATATTTTTGAAAACAACCAAGGAGAAGCAAAACTATTCCATTTTAGCTGTTTTAATATTATAAAATAGAATAGTTGCTGGAAAAAATCATCTAAGCATATCATTAAATAGTTCACATTTTTAGAAAAATAACAGTGGAAGAATTATATTTTTACACTGGTTAAATGTTTTTATAAAACTCTTAGAAATCAAGGTCTTAAAATAAAAAGAAAACAAACCACCTCCAGGCCTGGCTCGGCTCAGAGCTGGGCTGGCCCATGGCCAGCCGACGGCCTGCCGAGGCGCGCGCGCCGTCAGGTTTGAACCTGACGTGCGGGGTGATACGTCTCCAACGTATCTATAATTTTTGATGGTTTCATGCTATGATCTTGTCAAACTTTGGATGTTTTGCATGCCTTTTATTTATTTTCCGGGACTAACTTATTAATTCAGTGCCAAGTGCCAGTTCCTGTTTTTTCCATGTTTTTGACCCCTTTCAGAGGAGGATTTTGAACGAAGTCCAAACGGAATAAAACTTCCGAAAAGCTTTTTTCCAGAATGGAAGAAGATCGGGAGACTTGAGAACCAAGGCAGAGGGTCCTCAGGGACCCCACAAGCCCTCATGGTGCGGCCAGGGGGGCCTGTGCCGTCCAGGCTTGTGGGCTCCCGGGGCCACGTCTGCCCTAGGGTTTGCGCCTATGTATCCCCAAAAATTCCACAAAAACTCAGGGGAGCATCGTAATCACTTTTCCGCCGCCGCAAGCTTCTGTCTCCGTAAGATCCCATCTGCGGCACGTCCTGGTGCCCTGCCGGAGGGGGGATTCGGACACGGAAGGCTTCTCCATCAACACCATGACCTCTGTGATGATGCGTGAGTAGTTCACCATAGACCTACGGGTCCATAGCTAGTAACTAGATAGCTTATTCTCTCTCTTGGATATTCAATACAAAGTTCTCCATGATCTTCATGGAGATCTATCCGATGTAATCTTCTTTTGCGGTGTGTTTGTCGAGATCCGATGAATTGTGGATTTATGATCAGATTATCAATGAATCTTATTTCAGTTTCTTCTGATCTCTCTTATGCATGATTTCATATCCTTGTAATTCTCTTCGAGTTGTGGGTTTTGTTTGGCCAACTAGATCTATGATTCTTGCAATGGGAGAAGTGCTTGGTTTTGGGTTCATACCGTGCGGTGACCTCACCCAGTGACAGAAGGGGTAGCGAGGCACGTATCGTGTTGTTGCCATCAAGGGTAAAAAGATGGGGTTTTCATCATTGGTTTGAGATTATCCCTCTATATCATGTCATCTTGCTTAAAGCATTACTCCGTTCGTCATGAACTCAATACACTAGATGCATGCTGGATAGTGGTCGATGTGTGGAGTAATAGTAGTAGATGCAGAAAGTAACGGTTTACTTGTCTCGGACGTGATGCCTATATGCTAGATCATTGCCTTAGATATCGTCATGACTTTGCGCGGTTCTATCAATTGCTCGACAGTAATTTGTTCACCCACCGTGATATTTCCTATTATGAGAGAAGCCTCTTGTGAACACTATGGCCCCCAGGGTCTACTCCACACCATATTTTCAGCCTTACACTTTTCACTTTGTTGCACTTTCCGCCTTCAGATCTCACTTTTGCAAACAATCTTGAAGGGATTCACAACCCCTTTGAAGCGTTGGGTGCAAGTTTGTTTGTTTTTGCGCAGGTACTTTGGACTTGACGAGGCCCTCCTTCCGGATTGATACCTTGGTTCTCAAACTGAGGGAAATACTTACTGCTCTTGTGCTGCATCACCCTTTCCTCTTCAAGGGAAAAACCAACGCAAATCGGAGAAGTAACAAGAAGAATTCCTAAGCGCCAGGGAAGGACTTTTGTTACCGCAGCAGAAGAATTTCTGGCGCCGTTGCCGGGGAGGAAGATCAAGTCAAGAACTCATCCAAGTAAGTGTTGCAAACTCATCTCTTGCATTTACTTTGTTTGCTAGTTGCCTCTCGTTTTCCTCTCCCACACTTCACCAATTTGCCGTTTTCGTTCGCCTTCTCATTCGCCTTTTTCGTTCGCCCTTTTTCTCGCCTGCTTTTTGTTTGCTTGTGTGCTTGCTTGCTTGTTGAAGTCACCATGAACGAAAACACCAAGCTTTGTGACTTCTCGAATACTAATAATAATGATTTTATTAGTACTCCGATTGCTCCCGCCACTAGTGCGGAGTCATACGAAATCAATGCCGCTTTGCTGAATCTTGTTATGAAAGAGCAATTCTCTAGCCTTCCTAGTGAAGATGCCGCATCCCATCTCAATACCTTCATTGAGCTTTGCGATATGCAAAAGAAAAGAGATGTGGATAATGACGTGATTGAATTGAAGCTTTTTCCTTTCTCGTTGCGAGATCGCGCAAAAACTTGGTTTTCTTAATTGCCCAAAAATAGTATCGATTCTTGGGATAAGTGCAAAGATGCTTATATATCCAAGTATTTTCCGCCGGCTAAGATCATCTCTCTCTGTAATGATATCATGAATTTCAGGCAACTTGATCAGGAACATGTTGTACAAGCTTGGGAGAGAATGAAATTAATGATTAGGAATTGTCCCGCTCATGGTTTGAGTCTTTGGATGATTATTCAAATCTTTTACGCTGGCTTGAATTTCGTTTCTAGAAATATCTTGGACTCCGCCTTAGGTGAAACGTTCATGGAAATCACGTTAGGAGAAGCCACAAAGCTCTTAGACAACATCATGATGAACTACTCTCAGTGGCACACTGAAAGGTCACCTACTAGTAAGAAAGTACACGCTATAGAAGAAATTAACTCGTCGAGTGCTAAGATGGATGAGTTAATGAATTTGGTTGCTAGTAGAAGTGCTCCTTTGGATCCTAATGATTTGCCTTTGTCTTCTTTGATTGAGAGTAGCAACGCTAGCTTGGACATAAATTTTGTTGGTAGGAATAACTTTGGCAAAAACAATGCTTCTAGGGGAAACTATGTTCCTAGGCCTTTTCCTAGTAACTCCTCTAATAACTTTGGAAACTCCTACAAAATACTCATGGAAATTACAATAGATTACCCTCTGATCTAGAGAGTAATATCAAAGAGTTCATCAACTCTCAAAAGATTTTCAATGCGTCCATAGAGGAAAAACTACTCAAAATTGACGATTTGGCTAAGAGCGTTGATAGGATTTCTTGTGATGTTGATGCTTTGAAAGTTAGATGTGCTCCTCCCAAAATCAACATGGATGAAACTTTATGCGTGTTTCCATGATTGAGAGCCAAGAAAGAACCGCCCAAATTCGTGCTAGACATGAATGGCTTAAAAAGGCGTGTTCTCGTGATGAGAATCACGAAGATCTTAAAGTGCTTGGTGTGACTCCCATTGAATCTTTGTTTTCTTGTGTCAAACCTAATGATTATGGGGCTGGATATGAATCCACTTTGGTTGAGAAGTGCCCCAATGATTCGGAGTTCATCTATCTTGATGCTAAAAGCGTTAAAAGTGGAGTAGAAGACGTTAAAACTTTGAGTAGTAATGAAGTTACTACCGTGAATTTCAAGGAATTCAATTATTATAGTTGCTCCTTGATTGAATCCATTTCTTTGATGCAATCCATGTTAAATTCTCCACACTCTTATAGCCAAAACAAAGCCTTTACCGATCATATCGTCGAAGCTATGATAAAAGCTCTTGAAGAGAAACTTGAATTGGAAGTCTCTATCCCTAGGAAGCTTCATGATGAGTGGGAACCTACCATCAAAATCAAAATTAAAAACTATGAGTGCAATGCTTTGTGTGATTTGGGTGCTAGTGTTTCTGCGATTCCAAAGTCTTTATGTGATATTCTGGGTTTTAATGAGAGTGAAGAGTGTTCTCTTAATTTGCATCTTGTTGATTCTACTATCAAGAAACCCATGGGAAGGATAAATGATGTTCTTATTATTGCAAATAGGAACTATGTACTTGTGGATTTCATTGTGCTTGACATTGGTTGCAATCCTACATGCCCTATTATTCTTAAGGACTATCGATGCTATCATCGATATGAAGGAAGGGAATATTAGATTTCAATTTCCTTTAAGGAAGGGCATGGAACACTTCCCTATAAAGAAAATAAGATTGCCTTATGAATCCATGATGAGGCCTACTTATGGTTTGAGCACCAAAGCCGACGATACGTGATTCTATCGCTACTATGCATAGCTAAGGGTGTTAAACAATAGCGCTTGTTGGGAGGCAACCCAATGAATTTATCTTTTTCTTTCTATTTTGTTCCGTCCACACTTCCACAATTCTGTTGTGATTGTGTTTTTTGTGTTTGTTTTTGTGTTTGAGCCAAGGAAAGCCTTTATGATTGGTCTTGGTAATGGTTGTTTGATCTTGCTGGAAAAAGACAGAAACTTTTTGCTCACGAGATGATTTTTAATTTTTATTCAGAAAGAGATTGTGAGTTGATTCTTTTTGCTACTGATTGGTATGCTGTTTCCCTAGACCATCGTAATTATTCAGATATTTTGAGGTACCAGAGGTATACGAAGTATACAGATTGCTACAGACTAGTCTGTTTTTGACAGATTCTGATTTTATTGAGTTGGTTGCTTGTTTTGATGTAACTATGGTTAGTATCGGGGGGGGGGGGGTACTAGACATGGAAAGTGAAAATACAGTAGCTCATCATCAATATGGATGGAATTCAAGTTTGCTACAGTACCAAAAGAAGTGGTAGTTTGCTTTCTTGTACTAATGTTATCACAAGTTTTTGTTTAAGTTTTGTGTTGCGAAGTTTTCAAGTTTTGGGTGACGTTCTCATGGACAAAGAGATAAGGAGTGGAAAGAGCTCAAGATTGGGGATGCCCAAGGCCCCCCAAGCCAAATTCAAGGACACCAAAAAGCCTAAGCTTGGGGATGCCCCGGGAAGGCATCCCCTCTTTCGTCTTCAATCCATCGGTAACATTACTTGGAGCTATATTTTTATTCACCACATGATATGTGTTTTTCTTGGAGCGTCTTGTATCATAGGAGTTTTTTGTTTTATTTTTGTTGTGTCACAATCATCCTTGCTGCACACATTCTTGAGAGAGAGAGACACACACTCATCGTGATTTTGCTAGAATGCTCATAGTGCTTCACTTATATCTTTTGAGCTAGATACTTTTGCTCTAGTGCTTCACTTATATCCTTTGAGCTAGATACCTTTTGCTCTTGTGCTTCACTTATATCTTTAGAGCACGGCGGTGCGTGATTTGGTAGTTGGCTTATGCTATGAAAATAGTCCCATGTGCTAGGTACCCAAAGAGGATGCAAAAACTTCCATCTTCATGTGCATTGAGTAGAAAGAAAAGTTTCAATTCCTCTCAATTAGTTTTGAGACATGGATTCGGGAATATTAAAATCGATGTTAGTAGGGTGTCGTGAATCTAGAAATACTTGTGTTGAAGTTAGTGATTCCCGTAGCATGCACGTATGGTGAACCGCTATGTTAGGAAGTCGGAGCATAATTGATCTATTGGTTGTCATCCTTTGTGTTGAGGTCGGGATCGCGCGATGGTTTACACCTACCAACCCTTCCCCTCAGAGTATGCGCTTAGCACTTTTGTTTCGATTACTAATAAAAACTTTCGCAACAAGTATGTGAGTTCTTTATGACTAATGTTGAGTCCATGGATTAGATGCACTTTCACCTTCCACCATTGCTAGCCTCTCTAGTGCCGCGCAATTCTCGCCGGTGCACAAACCCACCAAATTCCTTCCTCAAAACAGCCACCATACCTACCTACTATGGCATTTTCATAGCCATTCCGAGATATATTGCCATGCAACTATCACCGTTCTGTCTCATGACTTGTGCCGTCAATCTCATGTTGCCATTGCATGATCATACTAGATCGTTGCACATCCTGGTACACTGCCGGAGGCATTTCCTATGGAGTCATCATCATTGTGATTTTTGTGCTTTGAGTAACTAAAAGTGTGATGATCATCATTATTAGAGCATTGTCCCATATGAGGAAATAAAAAAAAGAAGCCAAAGAGCCCAAAAAAAGAGAAAAGAGAAAAGAGAAAAAAAGAGGCCTAAGAGCCCAAATAAAAAAACAAATGAGAGAAAAAGAGAGAAGGGACAATGCTACTATCTCTTTCCACACTTGTGCTTCATATTAGCACCATGTTCTTCATGATTGAGAGCTTCTTGCTTTGTCACTACCATATGCTAGTGGGAACCTTTTATATAACTTGGCTTGTATATTCCAATGATGGGCTTCCTCAAAATTGCCCTTGGTCATCATGAGCAAGCAAGTTAGATGCACACCCACTAGTTTTCCTTTTGAGCTTTCACATACTTATAGCTCTAGTGCATCTCTTGTATGGAAATCCCTACTCATTCACGTTGATATCTATTAATGGGCATCTCCATAGCCAATTGATATGCCGAGTTAATGTGACCATCTCCTCCTTTTTGTCTCACAACCACCACCACACTCTATTCCACCTATAGTGTTATATCCATGGCTCGCGCTCATGTATTGCGTGATAGTTATAAAAAGTTTGAGAAAGTAAGAGTGCGAAAACAATTACTTCGCCAATTCCGGGGTTATGCATGATTTACATTAGTTGTGTGAGGATATTGGAGCATAGCCAGACTATATGATTTTGTAGGGATAACTTTCTTTGGCCTTGTTATTTTGAAAGTTCATGACTACATTGCTAGTTTGCTTGAAGTATTACTGTTTTCATGTCAAAAGCAAACTATTGTTTTGAATCTTACGGATCTGAACGTTCATGCCACATGAAAGAAGTTGCAAAGGACAACTATGCTAGCTAGCATTCCACATCAAAAATTCATTATTTATCACTTCCCTACTCGAGGACGAGCAGGAGTTAAGCTTGGGGATGCTTGATACGTCTCCAACGTATCTATATTTTTTAATGGTTTCATGCTATTATCTTGTCAAACTTTGGATGTTTTGCATGCCTTTTGAAAGGACGTGGATGTCTCCTAGAGGGGAGGGGTGAATAGGCGCTTTAAAATAATTACGGTTTAGGCTTGAACAAACGCGGAATAAAACTAACATTTAATTTGTCAAGCACAAAACCTAAAACAACTAGGCTCAACTATGTGCACCAACAACTTATGCTAAGTAAGATAAACAACTAAGTAATAGCAAGATATGTGACAAGAAACAATATGGCTATCACAAAGTAAAGTGCATAAGTAAAGGGTTCGGGTAAGAGATAACCGAGGCACGCGGAGACGATGATGTATCCCGAAGTTCACACCCTTGCGGATGCTAATCTCCATTGCAGTGGTGTGGAGGCACAATGCTGTCCCAGATGCCACTAAGGCCACCGTAATCTCCTCACGCCCTCGCACAATGTAAGATGTCGTGATTCCACTAAGGGACCCTTGAGGGCGGTCACCGAACCCGTACAAACAAGGTTGGGGCAATCTCCACAACTTAATTGGAGGCTCCCAACAACACCACGAAGCTTCACCACAATGGAATATGGCTTCGAGGTGACCACTAATGCTCGGGCAATCTCCACAACTTAATTGTAGACCCCGACGCTTGCCCGGAGATTTACACCACAATGATTGAGCTCCGAGCCACCACCAAGCTTCTAGGGGTACCAAGTACCCAAAGGTAATAAGCTTCTCAACTTCTCACTTCCACGTATCACTGTGGAGAACTCAAACCGATGCACCAAATGCAATGGCAAGGGCACACGGAGTGCCCAAGTCCTTCTCTCCCAAATCCCACCAAAGCAACTAATGCTAGGGAGCGAAATGAGAGGAAGAACGAAGAAGAACACGAAGAACTCCAAGATCTAGACCCAAGGGGTTCCCCTCACTTAGAGGAGAAAGTGATTGGTGGAAATGTGGATCTAGATCTCCTCTCTCTTTTCCCTCAAGAACTAGCAAGAACCATTGGAGGGATTGAGAGTTAGCAAGCTCGAAGAAGGTCAAGAATGGGGGAAGAACACAAGCTAAAGAGATAAGGTTCAATGGGGAAGAAGACCCCCTTTTATAGGTGGTGGAAAATCCAACTGTTATGCTTCACAGCCCGCATAGAGCGGTACTACCGCTTATGGAGCGGTACCACCACTCGGTATGTTCACCAACCATGCTGAGGCCAAAACGGACGCGAAAAACAGTCCAACGGAGCGGTACTAGCGCTAGGGAGCGGTAGTAAAAAATTACTACCGCTCCGGGGGCGGTACTACCTCTCCGGGGCTGGTACTACCGCTACAGGAGCGGTACTACCGCTGGCACCAGGAGCGGTACTGCCGCTGGATACTGAAACTGCTGTAACGTTCGCATCCAGACTCCGAATTCAACGAAACCAAGTTTGTTGGAAATCTAACGACATGGGATAACACAATATTGATAGAAATATCAATAAGAAGCAAGTGAGAAAATTCCCATAAGAGAATGGTGAGAACCCTTCTTCGAATAAGACCGGTAAAAACTCCCAACATCAAAAACATCATAGAAGATGCATATGGACTCCGTTTTCAATGAACTCTAGCGTGTCATGAAGATGAACATAAGCTCTAAAACTCACAAAGAGAAATACCAAACAAGAACCAAGAAGTATGATGCAAGGATGCAAATGGTTGAGCTCTCAATGAACGATACGATCAAGCTACTCACTTGAGAGCCCCCCTTGACAGTACGACAATCTATCCTAAAACAGAAAACCTATCAAGGGCAAACCTATACCTTGCACCTCGTCCTCTTGAGCTAGATGACGATGATCTTGGCTTCCTCAAGATGGACCACCTTTCTTGCTTGCGTTGGCTTGATGAAGACTAGTTGATTGCTCCCCCATACACACTATGGGTGAGCCGCTCTTCAGCATATCTTCACAAGTCCATTGCCACCAGCCTCCATCACTTGACGTCACCCTCCATGGGTTGTATGAGATATTCATCTTCTTGCGTTGGCTTGATGAAGACTATTTTCTTGCTCCCCATACACACTATGGGTGAGCCGCTCTTCAGCATATCTTCACAGGTCCATTGCCACCATCCTCCATGGGTTGTATGAGATATTCCTCTTGACGCAAGCCCATGGAAACACACCTAACCCCACATAGAACTCTCAAGAAGACCATGGGTTAGTACACAAATACGTACTAGACAATTCTTACCATACCATGGGATCACTTGATCCCTCTGGGTACATCTTGTACGCTTTGTGTGTTGATCATCTTGATTTACTCTTTGTGTGACGATCTTCATCAACCTTGTGTCTCTATGACCATTCTTTGGATAATACCTTGAATACCACCTTAGTCATCATATAAACTCCTTGAACCCAACAGATGGACTTCAAGCAGTGCCTATGGACAAATCCTATAAATATAACTTAAGGAAACCATCAGTTCATAGGAATTGTCATCAATTACCAAAACCACATATGGAGATATATGCTCTAACACCTTTTATTTATTTTTTGGGACTAACTTATTAATCCAGTGCCAAGTGCCAGTTCCTGTTTTTCCATGTTTTTGACCCCCTTCAGAGGAGGATTTTGAATGGAGTCCAAACGGAATAAAACTTCCGAAAAGATTTTTTCCGGAACGGAAGAAGATCGGGAGACTTGGGAACCAAGGCAGGGGGTCCTCAAGGACCCCACAATCCCTCATGGCACGGCCAGGGGGGCCCGTGCCTTCTAGGCTTGTGGGCTCCCTAGGCCACGTCTGCCCTAGGGTTTGCGCCTATATATCCTCAAAAATTCCACAAAAAATCACGGGAGCATCGTAATCACTTTTCCACCGCTACAAGCTTCTGTCTCTGCAAGATCCCATCTGGGGCACGTCCTGGTGCCCTGCAGGAGGGGGGATTCGGACACGGAAGGCTTCTCCATCAACACCATGACCTCTCCGATGATGCGTGAGTAGTTCACGATAGACCTACGGGTCCATAGCTAGTAACTAGATGGCTTCTTCTCTCTCTTGGATCTTCAATACAAAGTTCTCCATGATCTTCATGGTGATCTATCCGATGTAATCTTCTTTTGCGGTGTGTTTGTCGAGATTCGATGAATTGTGGATTTATGATCAGATTATCTATGAATCTTATTTGAGTTTCTTCTGATCTCTCTTATGCATGATTTCATATCCTTGTAATTCTCTTCAAGTTGTGGCAACTAGATCTATGATTCTTGCAATGGGAGAAGTGTTTGGTTTTGGGTTCATACCGTGTGGTGACCTCAACCAGTGACAGAAGGGGTAGCGAGGCACGTATTGTGTTGTTGCCATCAAGTGTAAAAAGATGGGGTTTTCATCATTGGTTTGAGATTATCCCTCTACATCATGTCATCTTGCTTAAAGCGTTACTCTGTTCGTCATGAACTCAATACACTAGATGCATGCTGGATAGCGGTCGATGTGTGGAGTAATAGTAGTAGATGCAGAAAGTATCGGTCTGCTTGTCTCGGACGTGATACCTATATGCTAGATCATTGCCTTAGATATCGTCATGACTTTGCGCGGTTCTACCAATTGCTCGATAGTAATTTGTTCACCCACCGTGATATTTGCTATTATGAGAGAAGCCTCTAGTGAACACTATGCCCCCCAGGGTCTACTCCACACCATATTTTCAACCTTACACTTTTTACTTCGTTGCACTTTTCGCCTTCAGATCTCACTTTTGCAAACAATCTTGAAGGGATTGACAAGCCCTTTGAAGTGTTGGGTGCAAGTTTGTTTGTTTTTGCGCAGGTACTTTGGACTTGACGAGGTCCTCCTTCTGGATTGATACCTTGGTTCTCAAACTGAGGGAAATACTTACTGCTCCTGTGTTGCATCACCCTTTCCTCTTCAAGGGAAAAACCAACGCAAACTAGAGAAGTAACAAGAAGAATTCCTAAGCACCAGGGAAGGACTTTTGTTGCCGCAACACGGAGCCCTATGGTCAGTGGCCGAGGCCAGCGCGGGGGTGGAGGCTGGGCCACCGACAGGTGGGGCACACCTGTCGGGGTCGTCTTCTACCTCCAGCCAGAGAGGAGGAGGAGGACGCCGACGAGGTTGCCGACGCGCTCAAGCTTCAATGAACACAGGAGTGGGTCCGCCTGACCGTCGCCTACCTGCTGGTGGTGGAAACCATGACGGGGAGGCAGGGGTTCGTCGGCGACGAGGAGGCCGTGGCGGAGGAGTTTCGGGAGGTGGTCGAGGGAGAGGCTAGAGACACGGAAAAGCTCTGGCGAGTTGGGGGAAAGCTTCCTGGGATCAAGGGGGTTAGTTTGGTGGGTCGAGAGGCGTAGGAGCCGTCGTGTAGCCGGAGATCGACCGGAGCTGCGAGGCGGAGGGGCCTCGTTCAATCTCGACCGACAGGTGGGGCTCTGCTGGTTTGCTGGGGTGGCTAAGGAGGTGCTAGTGGATGCGGCGAAGCTATATGAGGGGTGCTGGAGCGAGGGGGAGGGCTATTTATAGGACCGCGACGGTGAGCAGATTCGGGAGCACCGGTGATTCACCATGGCGCGCATGGGGGTGCACAGAGGTCGGAATTGAAACCACGGTCTGAAGACGTGGTATTGGACCGCCCGAACCATCTGCAGCAGAGAGAGGGAGAGAGAAGGCGAGCAATCGTGGCCGCGCAAGCTTGGCGAGTTCTAGAGCGCGCGGGCACGCGTCGCGCGATCTCTAGCACGAGAGAGGAGGGGCCCTGAGGCTTGCCCGACGCAGAGGGCCCCTGAGGCTTGCCCGACGCAGAGGGGCTGTCGGGGAAGAGGTTGGACATCTCGGGGGAGGCTGGAACTGGACGAGGGCGTCGCCCCCACCTCGGTGACTCCCTGTAGCGCGCCCAGAGCGCAGTTTTGGCATGCCACGGCATGTCGGTGCACTCTGAGGCACTTTTGACGTGTCTAGCATGTCCTGGCACTTGCTGGGGGTGTGGCTAGCCGTTTGGTTTTAGTGGGAGCTTCAGCTGGTCGAAGGAGGCAAGAAATACTGGTGCTGTCAGCCATGAACTGAGGCCTAAGTTGGGGTTTTTGGCCTTTCCACTTTGAACCAGTGAGGGGCCAGTTGACTGGGGTTAGATACAGGTGCTGGCTACTTAATCTAAGAGTTTGAAGCAAAGGAGTTTGGTTTAGCTATGGCTAAGGTGGTTTTTTCCTATGTGTCAAAAGGTGTTCGACAGTTGGTACAGGGGGTTGCACCCCACCACTCATGCTGAGACATAACAGGTTTGGTTTTGGTGGTAAACCATGGAGTTACACCAAATTTGAGCTCCAAAGGACAAGTTTAGCTTTGTAAACTTGAAATCACTCCAATATGATCAGATTTGTTCCTTCCAAAGGGAGTGTGGGCAAACTAAGTCCCACAAATCCTATTTTTGGTGTAGAACCCTCATTTGAGGTATTAGGCACTCCTGCAAAGTTTTAGCCTCATTGGACAAACTTTGCTATGTAGAGTTGCTCTAACTTGATTCTGGACACACAGGGTTTTTGGGTTATTTGGGGTCCTTATCCTCCTTTGATCAAGGTGAAACTTTATGTGGACACCAAACAAGGCTTAGGGATACCACTGGAATTTTCTAGGAATTTATTTAGAATATTTCCTTTGGAAATATTTCAAAATGCCAAAAGAGACAGAAATAGCTTTTACAGTTTTAATCATTAAAGTTAATATAAAATGGGGTTTAAAATCCTATGTATGGAAAACATATGTCCTTTTGATCATCCCTAAATTTAATCAGATTTTTCCAAGGCAGAAAAGTATTTTTCCATGTTGGAATACCAATTCTGACCTTAGAAATGGAGAGGTTATTTAATTAGGAAAATAATCACAAAAATAATTATTTTTGTGGTTTTGAAGTATAAAGATAGGCAAAAATCAGATTACCAAATATGAGTTGTAGCACTGCTTGCTATCAAGGACATGAAGTGAAACTCAAGGTGGTTTTAGTTTGATTATCAAAGGTTTTGGGAGATCAGTATAATACCAAAGGAATTTAGGGTTTTAAATCCTCACATGATCAAGCATACAAGCATACAATGTCAATCATGGCACTCACAACATTAGTTTTGAAAAAGTTTTAATAAGCTCAGAATTTTACAATACACACAAGTGATAGCAAAAACAGGGTGTGACAAAGGCATAGGGGATGACCTGCGTCCTTTTTCTTTCTTCTGCACTGGTCGGGTCTTGAGTCTTACTCAAATTCACACCTTACAATACAGTCAAGAACTCCTTCTTTGGCTGATCTATTTTGAACTCCTTCAAAATCTTGTCACGGTATGTGTCACACCCACTTTTTGGCCTTCCTGATTAATTAACTTATTTCAAAATTTAGGACCAATTAATTTTTTGTGTGAATGCTTGTGATGCTTGGAGTAACTTTTGTTTGCTTGAATGCATGTGATTGCTCCCCATTAATTCTCTCTATCCTCCAAATCACCTCCTCATTCCATGATCTCCTCCCTAATGATCATGCCATGTGTTTAGGATAAATATCTATTTTCACCAAATATTAGTTCCACGAAAAAGCATTAACTTGAATTAATTTTTCAAACCCCTCAGATGAGGTTTGTACTACAAGTCCTCAATTTAGGTAACTTCTTTTGCACCAATTATTTTATTTAAAACCTATTATCAAAATGTCTTCCAAAAACCACCATATTATTATTTTAAAGGTTATTTTATTATTTTATTTAAAAGCCCTTCTATGAGGCCAGAAATGGTCTCCTATGAAGGAAAGTTATTTTTATTGCGTTCAAAATATTTAAGAAAAATTAGGGAAACTCAGTGGATATATTTATTCCATATTTATGAGTTTCAACACATGGTCATGCTTAAAATATTGGGCAAACCCCTCCAAAACCATTCCTTCTTATTTCAAGCTTTTGAAATATTTCTATAAGAAATATTCTCCATAAATTCCAGTAAAATTCTAGCATGTCATCTATGATATTATTGATGATCTTGCCAAGTTCCATTTCAATCCAAGTTGATTTGGCTCCCCTAATCACTCTAAAACCCTATCTGTCCTGAATCAAATTTGAGCAACTCTACATTGTGAAGTGTCTCCAATTGTGCTCAAATTTGGTGGACATGTTCTAATACTCCAATAAGGCATCCACACCAAGTGGTACACCAAGGAGAATAGAGGAACTTGTCCTAAGACCCTCAAAACCCTCTTTGTTGATTTCTGACTTTGGTAAAACCCTCTCCAATTGACCTCAACATTTTTGTGCATGCCTTAATGCTCAAATAATGCCCCTACACCAAATATTGGATTTGTGGGAATTTATTTGAATAGGGTTGTAGGCAGAAAGTCATTTCTGCCCTTTTCATCGGTTTTCCAAGTCTACATTGGAAAATTTCTCTAGGAAATCCCAAATTTGGTGTGCAAGCCTATTTTCATCTATTATTCCACCGTGTTAAGTTTCATAGCCGATGGAATTCATTTAGTAGCCCAACCACAGATCAAACACCTTGTGTGCACTCACTAAATTAGCTTCTTTGACCCCTTGCACTTTTACCCTTGAGCTCAACTTTCTACCACAGCCTCACATAGTTGCATTTTACCTCGAGTAACATCCCGTGGCCACTTGTAAATTATTGGGGAAGGACCCTTTGTAACTATCTCTCATTTTACCCATGAAATCACTATTTTTACCCTCTTGTTCACTTCTGCTTAACCCAAGGCCCCCAAGTCTTTCCAGAGCCTCCCTAGTGTGTCAATGCTTCATTTCAAACCAAGATATGGCATGCTCATGTGGAGAAAATGAGCAGCACAACCACAAGTTCATTTCTGGCTAAGAGGTAGCTTTGTACAACAAGTGCTAGCTACACTTATTTGCTTGAGCTGAAATTTTGCAGATGTGTAGTCCTTCCATACCACATGCTCCATGACATGGTTTCACCTCCCATCTCTGCCTGTGAAAACCACTTGTATCAGCCTCTAGTTTCCTGCTGAAATGTTTACATCAGTCAACAGCCGTTCAAATCAACTCGACTTGAAGCCAAAATCCTCACTCACCTTCCAGATAGCATGCCCCACCTCCCAGACATCTTTGAATGGTCACCAGGACCCTGTTGGCACTGGTGCCCGTGGTGACCACCACCCTGGACTGCAATATGGGTGCTCTGCACTTTGTTGCTTTCCTCCAGCCCATCTCTTGCTGAATCAAGATGCCCATTTTGTCTCAGAGGCTCCCCTTGACCATTCAAAGAATCCCCACCCACTAGCTAGCTTCCTAGCCTCCTCAGGCATGCGTGACATCCATGCCCAAGAGTGCTCCAGGAGCTCCTGAAGCTCTCCCTTCGTCTCCTCCTCCCCATATGGCTTTCCCCGAGTCCAACAGCCTCACTTTCTCTCTCCCTCTCCCCCTGGAACCCCCCCTCGAGCCTCTATCCTCTCGAGCTCTCTCCTCTCCCCATGGCCGCGCGTAGAGCTCCGGCCTCCACACGGGGTTGGCGCGCTCGGAGCCTCCCCTCGCCTCCTTCCTCCCCTGCCGGAGACCCCAGGCCACCGCATCTCCTCCGCATCGCCTCCTGCCCTCTCCCTTCGCTCCTGGTGCCGAAGCCAGGGGGTAGACGGCCTCCCCGCAACCTCCATCGCTGGCGCCCTTGCGGCCCTCTCCTGTAGGCGCCGAGCAGGGGAACGGGGGCGGCTAACTCCCCCGAGCCTGCTGGTGGTCGGGGCACGACCTAGGGTGGCTGCGGCCGCTGGAGAATGCTCCAGCGCCGGCCGACTCCCGCTCCTGTTCTCCCTCTGTGTCCAGTGAGGGAGGTAGAAGAAGCACCTGCACGCGGGGCCCCCTCGTCAGCGAGCCATGGCGGAGGCCCACCTGATAAGTGGAGGCGCCCCGGCGCCCTACGCCTCCTTCCAGCCGGAGGCGTATTCTGTTGAATACGTCTCCTGCATGGCCCCTGCGCGCCAGGCCGAGCCAGCAGGCCGGCCCATCGCCTAATAGCCGCCCGGGGCGCACTATAGCGTTTCCTGGTGGCCTCGTTTGCCTTTTTTATTTATCCAAAAACATATAAATTCCATATTAAATCCATTCTAACTCCAAATCTGATGATTCAAATTTCTGCAGGTCTCTGAAATAAACATCTATCCAAATATTGACTTTGCACATTTTTCCAAACAACTTTCATAATGTATTTATATTTGAATACAGATTTGGGATGCTTCTAGCTCCCCTTTCAAAAATCCCATAGGCTTTAGATCAATTCCAATTGGAGTGATTCAAATTTCCACAACCTTCTTATATCATGTACAAATTTTAGAGCCTTGGTCAACATTTTTATAAAGCTCCATTTTGTTGCTTATAATAAATAGCCTCCTATTTCTATTTATTCCACATTAGAAAATTCCTAGTATATTAATTTCAACCCCAAATCCAGTGAAACCACTTCCTAAAAATTTCTAAAATCATTCTCTGTTAAATGGGTGCCTCCACTCATTTTTAACAAAATGATTTCTGTTGGCTTCTTCAATGGTCACCTATATCTCCTTTCATCCATTCAAAATTCCCTGATGATCTAAAACCCCTTGGCAGAGATTCAGGTATTTTTCTTATGACTAGAGAGGTCCAAGAAAAATAAAACTTCTATTTATATAACACTTTTATTCTGCATGATGTGTGGCTTACTATGGTTGTTTCCAATGATAGGTGACGGTAGACGAAGTATTCAGAGATGGAGCGGAAGACCTCGAAGACCCCGAGGACTAATGAGCAAGGCAAGCAACCCTTTGACCATGACTGAGCATATGTTACCTTGCATGTTAAATAGCAAGTATTCCCGTTGCATATGATCATAAGTGCCGGTAATCATTTGATATGATTTTACCGAAGGCTCCCCCGGAGCACATGCATTGAGCTTGACCCTACCCCTTGAGGGTCATGCTAATACCATGTTGACAAGTAAAGATAGAAGTAGTATTATCATGAGCATGTTGTTGACATAAAGTAAGAGTTTATGAAAACCCCATCGGGTGCCACTAATGCCCGAGGGTGATGATGAGTTAGGTGGTCACTTTTGGTGAAGTGATGCACCCGGTATTTGTGTGAGTAAGCTTTCGGAAATGGGATTAGATTTATGATGTGTCGACTGTCCCAACCTTACCAGTATGACCACGTTACCCCTTATGGGACGGGGCTATGTTAATTACTCTGGTCGGTGCTAGCAAAGAGCCACATTACTAGTGGCGGGAGTGATATGTGGTCACTCTCGTGATGGGGTCGTGCCGGGTAGGACGACTATGCCATTTTTATGAGTTCCAGTCACACCGTTGGTCCCCGCATGGTTGGTACTGTCCAGAGTTGGTGCTCGTAAGACGTACAACATGTGGGCTGGGTACCAATCGAGTGGATCTCTTTGTCTAGTATCGTCAGGGGAAAGGCATTGATCGGGTACTTACCTCGGGTATGTGATATACCGCGAGTCGTGGATGACACGGAAGTTTCCCGGATCTCATGGTTCCAGCATACTACCTTTGTAGAGTGTAAACTATTCGAATAGTTGTGTCCACGGTCAGGGACAGTTGGGTAATACTGCTTAAACTACGTCCTGATATTTCCGCATAAACCAAGTGTGCGTAAGTGTGTGTGTCTGTGGTGATAAGAAAAGTGTTGCTATGATTGCAATGATATGACCAAGTTCGGTGACTTGGCATATAGGGTGAACCCGGATGGTTCAGTCCTCAACAGACATGTTGATATCTGTAACCTGTTCTTCAAGAGTAATTCTTTAACTTGATGCATATTCATGATCATTCCACACAGATGAGTTACACCAAAGATACATGATATTGTTATCCTTCACTTCCGTTGTTCATATCATGGGCTGTTTGCGAGTACAATCAAAGTACTCATTGGCTTGCCACTGGTTATTTCATTGAGCAGGTATGAAAGAACAGGACTTGGTGAAGATTAACTCGATGACGTTCTTGCGAGCTAGGACGCTTCCCAGTCATAATGCCTGTAGGTTAAGGTTGATGGCATGGGTTCACACATTCAACCAATAATTCCGCTATTGGTCCAGTTTGGTGTTTTGGCCCATAAGGCCCTATATGTGTAAGACCCGACCGAGGTGGTCATTTATTGTATCAAACGGTAAGAATGGATGTAAGACTTTTTTATTCGATATCTGTGTTCGGTGAGCATTTATCTCTGGGACCAGTGAGCACGGCGGTCTCGACTCGTAAGTCGGGGTCCCCACAGAGCTGGTATCAGAGCCATCCTGACTGTGGGAAGCCCTTAGTTAGCACGGACGTTAGATAGGATAAAACTGCTTTCCAGGTCCTTCAAAATACTTGCAAAACCTATATGTCTTCTCGACTCCCCTAAATCTTTATAGAAATTGAAGGTTATGCTCTAGCCTTCCACTCTTATTTCCTTGACACTCCTTGTCTACTTTTTCAAAACTTGCAAATGGTCGCCAGAACCTTATGCCCTCTGACCACGGGATAAATAGAAATCCTCGTGGGCAGCCTGGAAGGAAGTAACCTTTCCAGGCAAACACCTATGCTGGAAGACAGAGAAGACAATTCTGCGACCAGACGACACCAACAGAAGTACCTCCATGAGGAACAAGGATATCGAGGCTTAGAAGATGGTGAAACCCTGGGCACTGTTCGAGAGTGATGCCACTTTTGCCTACGATAATCTGGACATAATATATGTGAACCATGATCTGCATCACTAATAGAGCAACCCTGTCAATTATAAAGATTGTGTCGACCATCACCGGTGGATGAGAACCTCGCCATTTGGTCCACCTCATATTAGTGAGCAGGAAAAACGGTTCTCTTCATCCCCCGCTCTAGGTGTCGATATCGCAATTAGTATGATTGACAGATCCAAACTCTATCATGTCTTGCAAGTATCGATGCATGAAGATGTCCACTTGAGACTCTTGAAGCCTCAGAAGACAAGAATGCGATGATAGGATCGTGAGGACAACAGAAGGCCTATCACTGACAGCAATGAAGAACTACCTTCGTAAGCAAACCCCCAGATGAGAAGTCATCAAGGATCCCTTCAACTCAACCCCAGAAGTTCAGCAAGAGACAACAAGAGGCGTGACAACACCATGAGAAGGTCCGGAAGAATTAACAGACTCCTCTCTGGAGCGTGAGGCAAGCACGAAGGTCGAGTCGAAGAACCTAGGATGAGTCGTGAATCCCTATGCGAAGTCGAGTCCGTGAAATGGTTCGGATGGACCATGTTGTGTGTTATTCATTTTTGTTGTTTGTGCTTTGATATAAGTCGCACCCTTTCTTAGGCAACAAGCATGCAGTTATATCACTCGTCTTATTTTGAAGTTCAAAACGATTTTGGCACTTGTTTGAGTTGACTTTTCCATGCTTGTTTGATTGCACTAAGACCCTTAGACACCCCCCTCTATGCTCTCTCTCTCTCACCCCTCTCGACAACTGAAGACGGCAAGGCAAGATGCACCAAGGATCCACTTTGAAGGATGGCTTACACTAAAGACACTAACTGTGCTATGCGTAACCACACGCAACCCGTAGGAGTGTGCCTTTCCCTCAAGGTTGGAAAACCACACTAGACCAGACTAACCTCCACAAGCCTTTCCGGCTCAAAATTTTCTGGTCACGTGTCTAGTACACTGACTTGCCAGAACACGTGTAGGTCCCCGATAAACCCCTCTTAGCACCGGGTTCCGTATGGAACGAGTGATCGCAGTGAACAAGTATCCTTCAATCTTAAGCTAGCACTGTAACCTTGATGCCGTAAGAGAATCGTTCTCTGATATAAGGGTATTAGACTAAGGACTGTCGTGATGATGATGATATGTGTCTTGAGGATATAACTAGGCTATCTTGGTTGATCATAAGACCCTTATGAAGGTAGGTAAATTTGGTGGAACAAGTTGATATAGTAGCATAACCTATATAATTTGGAGTAAGATTGGATTTAGTAGGACGATTATGATCGCGAACATTATTCTTGGTGGTATACATGACTTTAGCAAGTAGTTGGCATGACTTGATGCCTTTACCATAATGAATCGGAGTATCAAGTAGAATTCTTATTGGACTTGAGTCTTGGATTTAAGTAGGTAATCTTAATAGAGCATCAAGGATGATAGAGACCACACGGTTCGGAGTAAATTGGATTTAGCCCGATAATCTCGATCATGATACCATGTTTCTCGGTGGATATAGAGTGCGTGTACCTGGAGTTGCCAAATTGATTTACATCCTATGTGGTTTGGCCTTGGAGATTAGCTGGCCGTAATTATTGAAGTTGGTGGATATACTATGACGTAATTCTTGGAGTAATATGTGAATTATGAGGACCCTAAGCAGTTATGTAGAACCCCGTCAAATATTGGGTTTGTAGGAGTGGTGAGTCTAGTCATGATTGATCGGATTGATGGATCACTTGATCGGATTCTTAGCAGGGAATCAAGATATTGGATTGGTATATTACATGTTTCCTTAATATGGTAGTGCAGTACCCTGCCCATTGTATGATCTAGTTGGACATTGGATTTGTAGCATCCCAGTGCAACCTTAGCAGCTTATATACCTCCCTGAGGTTCTTGCATAGTAATGCATGTGCATTTGGGGCTACACCATACTTGTAGTGTTTGGGTTTAGTTCTTCCCTCAACCTAGAGTTAGCTAGCATGAGCGGCGTGGAGTTGACCCACGTGGGATGGTATCTTTGATGAGATGAGGTGATATCGTCCCGAGGTTTGAGGTCGAACTATTGGCATCTAAGGAATGTGCTTAGGGATGATATGATAACTGTTCACCCACATCCTAAGTTCCTTAAGACCCTAAAACTTTGTTGAGCCACAAGGTGGACGGATAACGACCATAGAAGACGACTCTAAGTCGTTAAAATGTGGCCAGTACCCGCCCATAGAAAGTTCCGTTCTCCCCACCTGACTATTAAGCACTGTGCTTATGTCGTGTTTGGGAAGGTATGTTGTCAACCTCACTGATGACGTATTTATTCACCCAGTACGAGGAAGAACACATTAGCTTTGTTTGGATGAGCCCAGGAACGCCGATTGTTATGCCTCTTGAGGGTATAGTGTTATCTCGAGAAGGTGGGCTTCTCGAAGCAGTCCCAAGACAACGGAAGTCTACCCTACTCAAGACAAGACGAAGGACCGTCATGGTTGGGAAACCATGGCAATGAGGAAGAAGCAGAAGACGTCAACCGACCACATCAATGATGTCCAGAAGCCTCGACGATGAAGCCTTTGGACAAGCGAAAGAATTAGACGACCTCTCCTTGGTCCAAATCAAGGATGCGAGTACTAGTAAGTCGTGATAAAGACCAGCCAAAGGCGATTCATCCACCCACTGAGTCTGAGACCTTGGGAATGGATGACTAGTCTATACACTTGGGTAGCCAGCTCATCCAGAAACCCTCGCAAACCCCAAGATGGCAGGACCATTCTGGACATGAGCCTCCGAGCTTAGACTCATAGGTGAGACCCAACCCGGACCTTTCATGAGAAGCCTTCGAAGACTATCTGCGACCATAACTTGACTGCCGAAGGGAAGTCAAGGACTTCCCCGTAAGCAGGAAGCTACACGAAGACTTTGGCAGTGCGTTCTAACGCAAGACATCTTGTTGTCACTAACCGGCATGCGAAGCCCCAGGACCAGATCCTATACACACCATCTTGCCAGGTATCCTGACTTCGGAATACACTCGCAAGCCAGGACCTTGCACCGACTTAGCTCACCAAGCCCTTAACCCGGTCAAGCATAACTTATTGCCAGATCCCACCCACGATCAGGCAAGGACATGCAAAACATTCGAAGTTGTATCCTCAAGCACCTCAAGACCACGACAACAACATGGGGACATGAAGACTACCTCCGACTCAAGATTTTGTATCTCTCCAACCCCAAGCCTAGAAATCTCGGGGACGAGATTTTCTTAAGGGGGTAAGGTCTGTCACACCCAGTTTTTGGCCTTCCTGATTAATTAACTTATTTCAAAATTTAGGACCAATTAAATATTTTTGTGAATGCTTGTGATGCTTGGAGTAACTATTGTTTGCTTGAATGCATGTGATTGCTCCCCATGAATTCTCTCTATCCTCCAAATCACCTCCTCATTCCATGATCTCGTGCCTAATGATCATGCCATGTGTTTAGGATATATATCTATTTTCACCAAATATTAGTTCCAAGAAAAAACATTTCCTTGAATTAAACTTTCAAACCCCTGAGATGAGGTTTGTACTACAAGTCCTCACTTTAGGGAACTTCTTTTGCACCAATTATTTTATTTAAAACCTATTATCAAAATGTATTCCAAAAACCACCATATTATTATTTTAAAGGTTATTTTATTATTTTATTTAAAAGCCCTTGTGTGAGGCCAGAAATGGTCTCCTATGAAGGAAAGTTATTTTTATTGCTTTCAAAATATTTATGAAAATTTCGGGGAAACTCAGTGGATATATTTATTCCATATTTATGAGTTTCAACACATGGTCATGTTCAAAATATTGGGCAAAACCCCTCCAAAACCATTCCTGCCTATTTCAAGCTTTTGAAATATTTCTATAAGAAATATTCTCAATAAATTCCGGTAAAATTCTAGCATGTCATCTATGATATTATTGATGATCTTGCCAAGTTCCATTTCAATCCAAGTTGATTTGGCTCCCCTAATCACTCTAAAACCCTATCTCTCGAGAATCAAATTTGAGCAACTCTACATTGTGAAGTGTCTCCAATTGTGCTCAAATTTGGTGGACATGTTTTAATACTCCAATAAGGCATCCACACCAAGTGGTACACCAAGGAGAATAGAGGAACTTGTCCTAAGACCCTCAAAACCCTCTCTATTGATTTCTGAATTTGGTAAACTTTACATTATAAAGTTTCTCCAATTGACCTAAAACTTTTTGTGCATGCCTGATTGCTCAAATAATGCCCCTACGCTAAATATTGGATTTGTGGGAATTGAATTGAATAGGGTTGTAGGCAGAAAGTCATTTCTGCCCTTTTCATGGGTTTTCCAAGTATACATTGGAAAACTTATCAAGCGAATCCCAAATTTGGTGTGCAAGCCTATTTTCATCTATTAATTGACCCTGTTAAGTTTCATAGCCGTTGGAATTCATCTGGTAGCCCAACCACAGATCAAACACCTTGTGTGCACTCACTAAATTGGCTTCTTTGACCCCTTGCACTTTTACCCTTGAGCTCAACTTTCTACCACAGCCTCACATAGTTGCATTTTACCTCCAGTAAAATCCCCATGGCCACTGGCCAATTATTGGGGAAGGACCCTTTGTAACTATCTCTCATTTTACCCATGAAATCACTATTTTTACCCTCTTGTTCACTTATGCTTAACCCAAGGCCCCCAATTCTTTCCAGAGCCTCCCTAGTGTGTCAATGCTTCATTTCAAACCAAGAGATGGCATGCTCATGTGGAGAAAATGAGCAGCACAACCACAAGTTCATTTCTGGCTAAGAGGTAGCTTTGTACATCAAGTGCTAGCTACACTTATTTGCTTGAGCTGAAATTTTGCAGATGTGTAGTCCTTCCATACCACATGCTCCATGACATGGTTTCACCTCCCATCTCTGCCTGTGAAAACCACTTGTATCAGCCTCTAGTTTCCTGCTGAAATGTTTACATCAGTCAACAGCTGTTCAAATCAACTCCACTTGAAGCCAAACTCCTCACTCACCTTCTAGATAGCATGCCCCACCTCCCAGATATCTTTGACTGGTCACCAGGACCCTGTTGGCACTGGTGCCCGTGGTGACCACCACCCTGGACTACAATATGGGTGCTCTGCACTTTGTTGCTTTCCTCCATCACATCTCTTGCTGAATCAAGATGCCCCAGTGTGTCTCAAAGACTCCCCTTGACCATTCAAAGCATCCCCACCCACTAGCTAGCTTCCAAGCCTCCTCAGGCACGCGTGGCATCCATGCCCACGAGTGCTCCAGGAGCTCCCGAAGCTCTTGAGCTCTCCCTTCGTCTCCTCCTCCCTATATGGCTTTCCCCGAGTCCAGCAGCCTCACTTGCTCTCTCCCTCTCAATCTGGAAACCCCCCTCGAGACTGTCTCCTCTCGAGCTCTCTCCTCTCCCCATGGCCGCGGGTAGAGCTCCGGCCTCCGCACGGGGTTGGCGTGCTCGGAGCCTCCCCTCGCCTCCTTCCTCCCCTGCTGGAGACCCCAGGCCACCGCATCTCCTCCGCATCGCCTCCTGCCCTCTCCCTTCGCTCCTGGTGTCAAAGCCAGGGGGTAGCCGGCCTCCCCGCAACCTCCATCGTCGGCACCCTTGCGGCCCTCCCCTGCAGGCGTCGAACAAGGGAACAGGGGCGGCTAGCTCCCCCGAGCCTACTGGTGGTCGGGGCACGGCCTAGGGTGGCTGCGGCCGCTGGAGAATGCTCCAGCGCCGGCCGGCTCCCGCTCCTGTGCTCCCTTTGTGTCCAGCGAGGGAGGTAGAAGAAGCATCTGCACGTGGGGCCCCCTCATCAACGAGCCAGGGTGGAGGCCCACCTGATAAGTGGAGGCGCCCCGGCGCCCTACGCCTCCTTCCAGCCGGAGGCGTATTCTGTTGAATACGTCTCCTGCGTGGCCCCTACGCACCAGGCCGAGCCAGCAGGCCGGCCCATCGCCTAGTAGCCGCCCGGGGCGCACTATAGCGTTCCCTGGTGGCCTCGTTTGCCTTTTTCTTTCTCCAAAAACTTATAAATTCCATATTAAATCCATTCTAACTCCAAATCTGATGATTCAAATTTCCGCAGGTCTCTAAAATAAAGATCTATCCAAATATGGACTTTGCACATTTTTCCAAACAACTTTCATAATGTATTTATATTTAAATACATATTTGGGATGCTTCTAGCTCCCCTTTCAAAAATCACATAGGCTTCAGATCAACTCCAATTGGAGTGATTCAAATTTCCACAACCTTCTTATATCATGTACAAATTTTAGAGCCTTGGTCAACATTTTTATCAAGCTCCATTTTGTTGCTTATAATAAATAGCTTCCTATTGCTATTTATTCCACATTATAAAATTCCTAGTATATTCATTTCAACCCCAAATCCAGTGAAACCACTTCCTAAAAATTTCTAAAATCATTCTCTGTTAAATGGGTGCCTCCACTCATTTTTAATAGAATGATTTATGTTGGCTTCTTCAGTGGTCACCTATATCTCCTTTCATCCATTCAAAATTCCCTGATGATCTAAAACCCCTTGGCAGAGATTTAGGTATTTTTCTTATGACCAGAGAGGTCCAAGAAAAATAAAACTTCTATTTATAGAACACTTTTATTCTGCTTGATGTGTGGCTTACTACAGTTGCTTCCAACGATAGCTCACGGTAGACGAAGTATTCGGAGATGGAGCGGAAGACCCCAAAGACCCCGAGGACTTACATGAGCAAGGCAAGCAGCCCTTTGACCATGACTGAGCATATGTTACCTTGCATGTTAAATAGCAAGTATTCCCGTTGCATATGATCATAAGTGCCAGTAATCATTTGATATGATTTAACCGAAGGCTCCCCTGGAGCACATGCATTGAGCTTGACCCTACCCCTTGAGGGTCATGCTAATACCATGTTGACAAGTAAAGATAGAAGTAGTATTATCATGAGCATGTTGTTGACATAAAGTAAGAGTTTATGAAAACCCCGTCGGGTGCCACTAATGCCCGAGGGTGATGATGAGTTAGGTGGTCACTTTTGCGAAAGTGATGCACTCGGTATTTGTGTGAGTAAGGTTTTGGAAATGGGATTAGATTTATGATGTGTCGACCGTCCCAACCTTACCTGTACGACCACGTTACCCCTTATGGGACGGGGCTATGTTAATTACTCTGGTCGGTGCTAGCAAAGAGCCACATTACTAGTGGCGGGAGTGATATGTGGTCACTCTCGTGATGGGGTCGTGTTGGGTAGGACGACTATGCCATTTTTATGAGTTCCAATCACACCGTTGGTCCCCGCATGGTTGGTACTGTCCAGAGTTGGTGCTCGTAAGACGTACAACATGTGGGATGGGTACCAATCGAGTGGACCTCTTTGTCTAGTATCGTCAGGGGAAAGGCATTGATCGGGTACTTACATCGGGTATGTGATATACCGCGAGCCATGGATGACACGGAAGTTTCCCGGATCTGGTGGGTCTAGCGTACTACCTCTGCGGAGTGTAAACAATTCGAATAGCCGTGTCCACGGTCAGGGACAGTTGGGTAATCCTGCTTAAACTACGTCCTGATATTTCCGCATAAACCAAGTGTGCGTAAGTGTGTGTGTGTGGTGATAAGAAAAGTGTTGCTATGATAGCAATGATATTACCAAGTTCGGTGACTTGGCATATAGGGTGAACCCGGATGGTTCAGTCCTCAACAGACATGTTGATATCTGTAACCTGTTCTTCAAGAGTAATTCTTTAACTTGATGCATATTCATGATCATTCCACCCAGATGAGTTACACCAAAGATGCATGATATTGTTATCCTTCACTTTCATTGTTCATATCATGGGTTGTTTGCGAGTACAATCAAAGTACTCATTGGCTTGCCACTGGTTATTTCATTGACCAGGTATGAAAGAACAGGACTTGGTGAAGATTAACTCGGTGACATTCTTGCGAGCTAGGACGCTTCCCAGTCAGAATGCCTATAGGTTAAGGCTGATGGCATGGGTTCACGCTTTCAACCAATAATTCAGCTATTGGTCCAGTTTGGTGTTTTGTCCTATAAGGCCCTATATGTGTAAGACCCGACCGAGGTGGTCATTTATTGTATCAAACAGTAAGAATGGATCTAAGACTCTTTTATTCGATATATGTCTTCGGTGAGCATTGATCTCTGGGATCACTGAGCATGGCGGTCTCGACTCGTAAGTCGGGGTCCCCACAGTATGTATTCATTTGAAATTTCTATTAAGCGTTTTGATCTATCTCTATAGATTTTGATGCTCAATGTTCAAGTAGATCAATCCATGTTTTCCTTTGAAAAACACTTTTCAAACAACCCTATATGTTTTCCAGAAATTCTACATCATTTCATCAAAGCGTATATTCTAACTCCGAGATGCTTGCTCCAGTCCATTGAAGGATTGCTGGAGCTTGCATACTTGTTAGCATCCTTGGGATTGACAAAATCTTCTGGTTGTGTCACATACAACCTTTCCTCAAGGAAACCATCGAGGAAACAATGTTTTGACATCCTATCTGCAAGATTTCATAAATAATGTAACAACTGCTAACATACTTCCAACGGACTCTTAGCATCGCTATGAGTGAGAAAGTCTCATCGTAGTCAACTCCTTGAACTTGTCGGAAACATCTTTGCGACAAGTCGAGCTTTCTTAATGCTGACACTTACCATCATCGTCCATCTTCCTTTTAAACATCCATCTGTACCCAACAACCTTACGACCATGAAGTAGTTCTTCCAAAGTCTACACTTTGTTTTCACACATGGATCGTCTCTCGGATTTTATGACCTTCGGCCATTCATCGGAATCTAGGCCCACCATCGCTTCTCCATAGCTCCTAGGTTCATTGTTGTCCACCAACATGACCTCCAAGACAGTATTACCGTACCACTCTAGAGCAGTACGTTTCCTTGTCGACCTACGAGGTTTGATAGTAACTTGGTCCGAAGCTTCATTATCACCATCATCAGCTTTCCACTTCAATTGGTGTAGGCGACACAGGAACAACCTACTGCGCCCTGCTACACACTGGTTGAAGTGACGGTTCAATAACCTCATCAAGTTCCACCATCCTCCCACTCAATTCCTTCGAGAGAAACCTTTTCTCGAGAAAGGACCCATTTCTAGTAATAAACACTTTGCTTCCAGATCTCAGATAGGAGGTATACCCAACTATTTTGGGTGTCCTATGAAGATGCATTTATCCGCTTTGGGTTCGAGCTTATCAGGGTGAAACTTTTTCACATAAGCATCGCAGCCACAAACTTTTAAGAAACGACATGTTAGGTTTCTTTAAACCATAGTTCATAAGCTGTCATCTCCATGGAATTACGTGGTGCCCTATTTAAAGTGAATGCAGTCGTCTCTACTGCCTAACCCAAAGACGATAGTGGTAATTCAATAAGAGACATCATAGTATGCACCATATACAATAGGGCGTGGTTACGACATTCGGACACACCATCGCTATGGTGTTCCAGGTGGCATGAATTGTGAAAAACAATTCACATTGTCTTAAATGTTTACCAAACTCGCAACTCAGATATATTTACCTCCACGATCACATCATAGACATATTATCCTCTTGTCACGACGATCTTCAACTTCACTATGAAATAGCTTGAACCTTTCTATATTTCAGACTTGTGATTCATCAAGCAAATACACATGTATCTACTCAAATCATCAGTGAAGTAAGAACGTAACGATATCCACTGCGTGCCGCAGCACTCATTGGACTGCATACATAAAAAATGTAATATTCCAACAAGTCACTTGCTCGTTCCATCTCATTGAAAATGAGGCATTCACTCATCTTGCCCATGATTTGCATGTCTTAAGTGATTCAAAATCAAGTGAGTCCAAATGATCCATCCGCATGAAGTTTCCTCATGCGTTTACACCAACACGCACGGTTCGCATGTCTCAAACGATTCAAAAAACGAGTGAGTCCAAAGATCCATCAGCATGGAACTTCTTCATGCGTTTTATATCAATTTGACTCAAGCGACAGTGCCACAAGTAAGTGGTACTGTCGTTACTACTTTGTATCTTTTGGCAACAATGACATGTGTATCACTATGATCGATATTCAATAAACCATTCATATTAGGTGCATGACCATTGAAGGTTTTATTCAAGTAAACAGAATAACTATTATTCACTTTAAATGAAAAACTATATTGCAATAAACACAATCCAATCATGTTCATGCTCAACGCAAACACCAAAAAACATTTAGGTTCAACACTAATCTCGAAAGTAGAGGGAGAGTGCGATGGTGATCAAATCAACCCTGGAAATACTTCCAACACACATCATCACCTTGCCTTCACCTAGTCTTCGTTTATTCCGTAGCTTTTATTTCGAGTTACTAACACTTAGCAACCGAACCGGTATCTGATACCCTCACGCTACTTGGAGCACTAGTAAAGTACACATCAATATCATGTATATCTAATATACTTTTGTCGACTTTGCCAGCCTTCTTATCTACCAAGTAACTAGGGTAGTTACGCTTCAGTGACCGTTCCCCTCATAATAGAAGCACTTAGTCTCGGGTTTGGGTTCAACCTTGGATTTCCTTACTAGAGTGGCAACTGGCTTGCCATTTCATGAAGTATCCCTTTTAACCCTTGCCCTTCTTGAAACTAGTGGTTTCACAAACCATCAACAATTGATGCTCCTACTTGATTTCTACTTTCTCGGTGTCATACATCGCAAATAACTCAGGGATCATCATCTCTATCCCTGACATGTTATAGTTCATCACGAAGCTCGATAGCTTGGTGGCAGTGACTTTGGAGAACTATGTCAATCACTATCTTATCTGGAAGATGAACTCCCAATCGATTCAAGCTATTGTAGTACTCAGACAATCTGAGAACATGCTCAACGTTTGAGATTTTCTCCCTTATTTCGTAGGCCAAGAATCTTGTGAGAGGTGTCATACCCCTCAACGCGGACACGAGCCTGAAATCCCAATTTCAGGTCTTGGCACATCTCATATGTTCCGTGACATTCAAAACATCTTCGACGCCTCAATTCTAAGCCGTTAAGCATTAGACACTGAACTATCACGTAGTCATTAAAAACATGTATGCCAGATGTTCGCAACATCCATAGATGACGCTCAGGGTTCAGCACACCGAGCGGTGCATTAACGACATAAGCCTTCTGTGTAGCAATGAGGACAATCCTTGGTTTACGGACCCAGTCCGCATGATTGCTACTATCATCTTTCAACTAAATTTTCTCTAGGAACATATCAAAATAGTAGAGCTACAGCGCAAGCTACATAATTTGCAAAACATTTTGACTATGTTCGTGATAATGAGTTCAATTAATCATATTACTGAAGAACTCCCACTCAAATTGACATCCCTCCAATCATCCGTGTGGTAAATGATACAAATTCACTAACTCAAGTTAGATCATCACGTGAGTTGAGTTTAGCTTCAATGGTGAACATCTCCATGTTGATCATATCCACTATATGAGTCATGCTCGACCTTTCGGTCTCCTGTGTTCTGAGGCCATCTCTGTACATGCTAGGCTCATCAAGTTTAACCCGAGTGTTTCACGTGTGCAACTATTTTGCACCCTTTGTATGTGACCGTTGAGTCTATCACACCCGTTCATCACGTGGTGTCTCGAAATGACGAACTATCGCAACGGTGCACGGTCGGGGAGAACACAATTTTATCTTGAAATTTTAGTGAGGGATCACCCTATAATGCTACCATCGTCCTAAGCAAAATAAGGTGCACAAAAGGATTAACATCATATGCAAATCATAAGTGACATGATATGGCCATGAACTTGTGCTTGTTGATCTCCATCACCAAAGCACCGGCATGATCTCCATTGTCATCGGCGCCACACCATGATCTCCCTCATTGTGCTGCCATCGAGGTTGTCTCGCTAAGTATGTTGTTACTACTAAAGTTACTACTAGCGATAAAGCAAAGCATCACCAAGCGCAAAATAATGAAAGACAACCCTATGGCTCCTGCCGGTTGCGGTAGCATCGACGTTCAAGTCGATATTTAATTATTACATAATGATCATCTCATACATCCAATATATCATATCATTTCTTTGGCCATATCACATCACATGCATACCCTGCAAAAACTAGTTAGACGTCCTCTAATTTGTTGTTGCAAGTTTTACGTGGCTGCTATGGGTATCTAGTATGATCGCATCTTACTTACGCAAAGCCACAACGGTGATACGCAAGTTCTATTTAACCTTCTCCAAGGAATGCCTCAGTCAAATCCGATTAAACTAAAGTTGAAGAAACAGACACCCGCCAATCGTCTTTATGCAACATGTTGCATGTTAGTTGATGAAGCCAGTCTCTCGTAAGCGTATGAGTAATGTTGGTGTGGAGAGGTGTGGAGCAGCACATGTACAACTCAATGACGATCCTCGCCTTCTTGATCTAGCAAGAGGTGTGGAGAGGTAGATGAGTTCTCCAGCACGGCGGTGTGGTGGTGGTGGTGGTGCACTAATCGAGCAGGGCTTTGCCTAAGCACTACTAAATTAGACTAGAGGAGAAACAGATCTAGAGGGAGAGAGAGGGAGCACGTGGCAATTAGGGTTAGGGCGGCCCTCAAAATTTCTCAATATATATAGGAGGAAGGGGAGAGGAGGAAGCCTTGGCCCCTACTCCAAGCAGGTTTGGACGAACCAAACAAGGGAGGAATCCAGCTCCCACAAGGGAGGTGGAATCCTATTAGGACTCCTTCCTAATTTGGAAACTCTTTCCACCTTTTGGCTTTTTGCCTTATCCCTCCACTACAACCGCATGGGCCCTTAGGGTAGGCTTATTCCAGCCCACCAGGGGCTGGTCTGACTCCTCTCATAGCCCATGAAACCCTTGGGTCGTGACACACGTCCCGGTGGTCCCCCGACACCCTCCCGGCACTCCCGATACAGTATCGATGATCCCGAAACTTTTCCATAGACCAAAACAGGACTTCCTATATATCAATCTTTTCCCCTGGACCATTCTGAATCTTCTCGTGATGTCCGGGATCTCATCCGGGACTCCGGACAACCTTCGGTCACCAACATACACAACTCAACTATACCAAGACGTCACCGGACCTTAAGTGTGTAGACCTTGCGGGTTTGAGAACTATGCACACATGACCTGAGACACTCTTAGGTAAATAACTAATAGCGGGACCTGGATGCCCATATTGGCTCCTACATATTATACGAAGATCTTTATCGGTTGAACCTCTATGTCAAGGATTGAGTTAATCCCGTATTATGTTCCCTTTGTCCATCGGTGTGTTACTTGCTCGAGATTTGATCGTCGGTATCTCTATACCTAGTTCAATCTCGTTACCGGCAAGTCTCTTTAATCGTTCCATAATACAAGATCCCGTGACTAACTCTTTAGTCACATTGCTTGCAAGGCTTATTGTGATGTTGTATTACTGAGTGGGCCCCGAGATACCTCTCCGTCATACGGAGTGACAAATTCCAGTCTTGATTCACGCCAACCCAACACATACCTTCGAAGATACATGTAGAGCACATTTATAGTCACCTAGTTACGTTGCGACGTTTGATACACACAAGGTATTCCTCCGGTGTCCGAGAGTTGCGTGATCTCATGGTCATAGGAACACATAAATTGACACACAGAAAACAGTAGCAATAAACTGACACGATCATATGCTATGTTTATAGTTTGGGTCTTGTCCATCACATCATTCTCCTAATGATGTGATCCCGTTATCAAACGACATCTCATGTCTATGGCCAGGAAACCTTGACCATATTTGATCAATGATCTAGTCAACTAGAGGCTCACTAGGGACAGTGTTTTGTCTATGTATCCACACATTTATTTGAGTTTCCATTCAATACAATTCTAGCATGGATAATAAATGATTATCATGAACAAGGAAATATAATAATAACTAATTTATTATTACCTCTAGGGCATACTTCCAACATGAAGACCCAGAAGATGCTAAGGAAGAAGCTCCTGAGGAGATCCCAGTTCCTCCCAAGAAGAAGAAGTTGATGACTGACGAAGTCTGCTCCTAAGCATCTTGCTAAACCAAAGAAGGATCCAGCTTCCAGGAAGACCACCAAAGACATACCTGCAGCTGCCAAAGTGAAAGGCCGTGCATCCAGTGCCCCTGCTGCAGAGGAAGAAGCAAATGAGGATGATTCAGTTCTTAGGAAGCTCAGACCATTCCTTCCACTCCACAATGTTACTCACCCAATAGCAAAGGATATGAAGAAGAGGAAGGATGCCGAACTAAGGAAGTGGAGAGAAAATGATCCAAATGCTGTCAGAAGAAGAACTGTTGTTGACCCAAGGTTCCACACCAAGGAACAAAAAGATTTTTATGAGACTGTCTTATTTGGCAAGAGTCTTGCTATCTGTGATATGAGGTATGTCGATTGGGCATACATTAAGAATAATGAAGATTACTTTCCACATGTCCGAGAAAATTTCAAGGCAGTGGACATTGAAAAGTTTGTTGGGAAGAAGATAACCCATGGAATCACGAGATGATCATGCAATTCTATGCAACAGTTCATTTCTATGATGACTCTTTAGTCTGGATGAGCGATGTACACACGTACGATGCTACAATTCCTGAATGGGATGCTATCATTGGTGCCCCCAAGCAGGAAGAATCAGATGTAGATGTGTATGCAGAAGCAAAGAAGAATCACAACTCCATGGCCAATATGTACAAGACCATTCCACATCAGTACTTGGCCAGTCACAAGTTTGGTACAATATATGTTCTTCAAGCTGGCATTCCTACGACGAACACTATACTGAGATACACCCTCATGCCTAAGTCAGGAGATGAGAAGATGATTAGAGGCTATTCTATCAACCTGTTGCACCTGATAGACACACATACCAGATTTAGAGTGATGGATTTGATAGTTGAGACTATCCGGAGAACTGCTGGGGATCAGAAGAGATCCTCTGGATATGCACCATACATTCAGATGCTCATCAGTGCCAAGCTAGGCAAGCATGCATATCTACTTGATCGTCCCCATCTACCTCTTCAGCCTGAATTCGAAGATAATGAGGTTGTGATGGATGACAATGATTCCAACTCAGCTCCAGCAAGAATGGCAGCAGTGTTGGAAATATGCCACACCTTGTTTTCACTTGGTTTCAACTATAGTCTTTTCAAAATTGGAGTTTATTAAAACTTTTTATCAAATTCTATGAGTGCCATGATTGTCATTGTTTGTGTGTATGCTTGAGTGTGTGGATCTAAAAACAATATTTTTATAACATGATATTTCCAAAAAGATCATTTTTCTCATTCTGATTAATTCACAACCTTGCTTTGGGTTTGCACTATAGGTCCCTGATTCCAAGGGGGTGCCTTCACCCAAAGATTGTATACTGATTTTAGCACTATTATAACTCTCCAAAATAAAAAAATAATTATTTTATAAAATATGTTTATATTTTATTTGTATGTCCTTTAGTAAGGCCAGAAATGATATTTGCGAGTGGAAAATTATTTTTCGGTCTTAGAAAATCTGATAAAATTTGGAGATACTCAAAGGACATATATTTTCCATACATAAGATTTCCAACCCCTATTTATGTTAAAAATATTGAGAAAATCCTTGAAAACCTATTCTGTCTGTTTTGACCTTTTGAAATATTTCCAAGGGAAATATTCTCAGAAAATTCTAGCGTACTTGCCAAGCTATATTTGGTAATCATGCCAAGTTTAACCTCTTTTCAAGGTGGTTTGGTTCACCAAATGGTCCTAAAACCCTTCCTGTACATAAGCAAATTGTAACAACTATACATACCAAAGTTTGTCCAAATGGCCTGAAACTTTGTAGGAGTGCTCAATACCCCAAATGAGGAGACCCTCCCAAGAATTCAATTTGTGGGGATTAATTTACCCACATTCTCCTTTAATAAGACAGAACTGTCCATTTGGGGGTGTTTTCAAGTTTAAACTGTCAAACTTGTCCAATGGAGCTCAAATTTGGTAGAGCATCCTACTTTTGTCTAAAACCCAATCAAGTTAACTTTCAGCATCATTGGTGAAGGTTAACTGCCCCAAACCCATATCAAACACCTTCAGCCAGATTGGTCAAATAACACCTAGCACTCTCTCCACCCATTCCCTTGTCATTAAACTCCTAGCACATGCTGCCAACACCACTCCTCAACTGTAGACGAGTGGCCCCTCTTTGGTTCCAAGCATGTAAGCCAAAATCACCAATTTAGTTTCTGAGAGAAAGCTGATAGAATCACCGAAAGCACTTCACATTGACCAGCAATGGATCTCTCGGCTCCTAACAGCCGAGGGGCATCTAAGACAACCCCCGGACACGCCAGACAGGGCCAAAGCACACCCGAGCGCGCCAGCATGCTCTGGCATGCCAAAACTGCGCTATGGGCGCGCTACAAGGCGCACCCGAGGCAAAGGAGGCCAGCCCCGGTCGGTTCTCACCTCCCTTAGGTGTCTCTCCGCGTCTCCGACAACCACCTGACTCAGGGCAGACTCAGGGTCCCCTTCTCTCCCTCTCTTCTGACCCAGGAGACACGTGTCGGCGCGTGCGTGATTCGGTTAGTAGTGTGCGGCCCCGCAGCACGCGCACACTGAGCCCCCTCTCCCTCTCGTTGAGTGCGTGGAGTCTCAAACCACGTCTGAGAAACCGTGGTTTCGACCACGAGCTCTCTCTCCCTCTCCTGCAGCCGCGGTGAAACCACCGACGCTCCCCCGCTCGGCGCACCATTGCTGGCCTATAAATAGGCACTCCCCCTTCACTCCAGCACCTCACCCCTCCCCTCCAAACCTTCAATCGAGCCCCTAGCCACTCCACTCGAGCAAGAAGAGCTCTGGTCCTTGAGATCGACCGAGGCCCCGCCACTTCGGAGCTCCATCGATCTCGGGCTACAGGCCAGCTCTCGCGCTCCTATCACCTCCTCCGTGACCGTAGTGAGCTCAGGAAGCTTATCCATCTCTTCCCCGAGCTTTTCCCTGTCCGTAGCACCCATCTCCACCACCACCGGGATCATCTCCGCCGTGGCCACGTCATCGTCGGTGACTCACGACCTCCCCGTTGTTCCTTCGACCACCAGCAGGTAGGCGACGATGCAACGGTGCCATTCCTGCTATCTCCTGGCCACGAGGGCATCGGAGCTTCCGTCGGCGTGCCTCCCCTCCCTTCTGTTCAGAGGAGGAAGATGACCTCGGCAGGCATGCCCCACCTGTCGGTGGCCAAGCTCTCCCCCTCTCTCCTCTCTCTCCCACTGATCGCACGGGCCCGTGTGTCAGGTCTAAACCTGACGGCACGCACGCACCTGGGCTAGCTGGCTGGCTAACTGTCCGGTTGGCCAGTTGGGCCGTCCCAGCCACTCTCCGAGCCAGGCCACGGGTTGAGCCCCCTTTTCTTTTTATTTTAAATCTGTTTTCAAATCATTTTTGCAAGATTAAATATTTAATCAAATTTAAATATTTTTCCACCACAATTATTCTAAAAATGTGTAGAATTTATTAGTGTTGTTGCGCAAATTTTTGTAAAAACTTCTAGACATAGCTTTAATTAAAATGCCTAGTTTCAATATTTTAGCTCCTGTTAATTAGGTTTTAAAAATACCTTTGTACATCAAAACTAGAGACAAACATTTTGAAAACTACAGTTAAGGTTTTTCAGAATAGGTTAACATTTTTAAAGTGAGTTTGTGCTCTATTTCTGAATGTGCTTCTTATTATCATTATTATTATTACGGCGATAGATCACGCGTTTGACGAAGGACTTGGACCCGAAGACCCTGAAGACCCGGGATACCTAGCTCATCAAGGAAAGCAGCCCTTTGACCATGTCTAAGAAAATATATCTATGCATGACACATTGGTTACTCTATTCCGATGCATATAGTTAAGATTAATCGGTGCACCCAGCATGGTGTTTCCGATAGCTCCTATGGATCACTTGCATTGAGCATGACCCTATCATCTATGAGGGTCACACTGATAAAATGATGACAAGTAGACATTAGTGTTACGCATAGAAAGAGCATGTGCATAATGATGGTAACACAAAGTTGATATCAAAGGTTTTACAAAAACCCCGTCGGGTGCCACTAATGCCCGAGGGTGATGATGTTGAGTTAGGTGACCACTTGTGAAAGAAGTGGTGCAACGGGAATGTTTTTTGTGAGTGTTTTCGGAAATGGGATTAGATTTATGATGTGTCCACCGTCCCAACCTTACATGTACGACCACGATACTACTTTATGGGACAGGGCTTTGTTGATTACTTTGGTCGATACTAGCAAAGAGGCCGCATTACTAGTGGCGGGAGTGATATGGTCACTCTCGTGACCGGGTCGTACCAGGTAGGTTGACTATGCCGTTTTTACGTGTTCCGGGCACACCATTGGTCCCCACATGGATGATACGGTCTAGATTCAATGCTCGTGAGACATACATAATGTGGGCTGGGTACCAATTGAGTGGACTATTTGTCTAGTGTCGTGAGGGGAAAGGCAATGATTGGGTACTTACCTCGGGTATGTATATATACCGCGAGTCGTGGATGACATGGAAGTTTCTCGGATCTCGTGGGTACAACGTACAACCTCTGCAGAGTGTAAAACTATTCGAATAGCCATGTCCACGGTCAAGGACAGTTGGGTAATCCTGCTTAAACTACGTCCAGTCGTTTCCGCATAAACCAAGTGTGTGTGTGTGTGTGTGTGTGTGTGTGTGTGTGTGTGTGTGTGTGTTCATAAGTGTTATTTGAAAGAGGTGATAAGGCAAGTTCGGAGACTTGACGTATAGGGTGAACCCGAGGTGTTCAACCCTCAACAGATATGTTGATATCTATAGCATGTTCTTATGATTACCATCTAGCTCATGATGCATACCATACAAGTAATTGACCATATTCTTAAGTAAAACTTGCTTTCCGCAAAGGCTGCATATTACTTATTGTCGTACCAACTGCATTATCCACATCATGGGCTGCTTGCGAGTACATTCAAAGTACTCACTGGCTTGCCACTGGTTATATTATTGACTAGACATGGAGGAACCAGTGTACGGAGAAGAATCCGTCGTCGGAGATGGACACGTGAACTAGGCCGCTTCCCACTCAGAATGTGTGTCGGTGAAGGCTGATGGCATGGGTTCCCGTTTACTACCAAGCTTTCCGCTAGATATGTTGGTGTGATTGGCCTTATAGGCCCTACCTATGTAAGACTTGACCATGATGATCATTTGTTGTATCAAACGGTATGTGTGGATGTAAGACTCTTATTATTCAGTTGTTGTGTGTTCGGTGAGCATTGATCTTTGGGATCACTGAGCACGTTCATTCGACGATCTCGACTCATAAGTCAAGGTCCCCACAAAATATGCCCTAGAGGCAATAATAAAATAGTTATTATTATATTTCCCGTTTCAAGGTAATCGTTTATTATCCATGCTATAATTGTATTGAATGGAAACGTAAATGCATGTGTGGATATATAGATAAAATAATGTCCCTAGTGTGCCTCTAGTTGACTAGCTCGTTGATCAAGGATGGTTAAGGTTTACTAGCCATAGACAAGTGTTGTCACTTTATGACGGGATCACATCATTAGGAGAATGATGTGATGGACAAGACCCAAACTATAAACATAGCATATGATCGTGTTATTTTGTTGCTATTGTTTTCTAAATGTCAAGTATACATTCCTATGACCATGATATCATGTAACTCACTGACGCCGGAGGAATGCCTTGTGTGTATCAAACATCGCAATGTTACTGTGTGACTATAAAGGTGCTCTACAGGTATCTCCGAAAGGTGTCCTTGAGTTAGCATGGATCAAGACTGGGATTTGTCACTCCGTGTGACGGAGAGGTATCTCGGAGCCCACTCGGTTATACAACATCACAAACAAGCCTTGGAATCAATGTGACTAAAGAGTTAGCCACGGGATCTTGTATTAGGGAATGAGTAAAGATACTTGCCGGTAACGAGATTGAAATAGGTATGTCGATACCGACGACCGAATCTCGGGCAAGTAACATACCGAAGGACAAAGGGAATGATATAGGAGATTGTGTGAATCCTTGACATAGAGGTTCAACCAATAAGATCTTCGTAGAATATGTAGGATCCAATATGGACGTCCAAGTCCCTCTATTGGATATTGATCGAAGAGTGTCTCGGTCATGTCTACATAGTTCAAGAACCCGCAGGGTCTGCACACTTAAGGTTCGATGACGTTTCAGTATAGTTGAGTTATAGGTGTTGGTGACCGAAGGTTGTTCAGAGTCCTGGATGAGATCCTGGACGTCATGAGGTGCTCCAGAATCATCCGAAGGTAAAGATTTATATATAGGAAGTCATGTTTTGGTCACCGGAAAAGTTTCGGGCTCATCGGTAGTGTACCGGGAGTGCCGGGAGGGTGCCGGGGGACCGCCAGAAGGGGTGTGACGACCCAAGAGCCTTGTGGGCTGTGAGAAGAGGTGGACCAACCACTGTTGGCCTGGCCAAAGCCTCTCTCAAAGGGCCATGCGGCTAGAAGAAGAGATAAAAAGTAAAGGACTTTAAAAAGCAAGGGAAGGAGGAGTCCTCCCAAAGTAGTCCACCTTCCCACAAGGGAAGGTGGACTCTTCCTTTGGTTCGGCCAACCATTTCTCCTTGGAGTAGGGGGAAAGGCTGCCTCCTCTCCTCTCCTCCTATATATACAAGAGGTTTTGAGGGTTTTTGATACAACAATCAGCCACGCGCTGCCCTCTCTCTAGATCTGTTTCTCCTCTAGTCTAGTTTCAGCGGTGCTTAGGCGCAGCCCTGCTGGACTAGCTCCACCACCATCGCCGTCGTGTCGTTGCGCTGCCGAAAAACTCATCTACCTCTCCTCCCCCTCTTGCTAGATCAAGAAGGCGGAGATCATCGTCAAGCTATATGTGTGCTGAACACGGAGGTGTCGTTCGTTCGACGCTAGATCGGGACGAATCATGTGACGGCTGCGATTTGGATCACGAAGACGTTCCACTACATCAACCACGTTTCTTAACACTTCCCGCTTAGCGATCTACATTGGTATGTGGATCCGATCTCCCCTCTCGTATATGATCATCACCATGATAGGTCTTTCGTGTGTGTAGGATTTTTTTGTTTCCCATGCAACGTTCCCCAACAGTGGCATCATGAGCTAGGTTCATGCGTAGATGATATCTTGAGTAGAACACAAAATAGTTTGTGGGCGTTGATGTTCAGTTCGATGCGCTCCTTAGTCTTTTCTTGATTTGATGGCGTTGTTGGATTGAAGCGGCCCGGACCAACTTTACTCGTACGCTTACGAGAGACCGGTTTCATCGACTGACATGCAACTTATTGCATAAAGATGACTGGCCAGTGTCTGTTTCTTCAACTTTAGTTGAATCGGATTTGACCGAGGCGGTCCTTGGGGAAGGTTAATTATCAATTTGCATATCATTGTTGTGGCTTTGCGTAAGTAATATGAGATCATACAAGATACCCATAGCAGCCACGTAAAACATGCAACAACAAATTAGAGGACGTCTAACTTGTTTTTGCATGGTATGCTTGTCATGTGATATGGCCAATGACATGATATGATATATTGGATGTATGAGATGATCATGTTGTAATAGTTAAATATCAACTTGCACGTCGATACTACGGCAACCGGCAGGAGCCATATGGTTGTCTTTAAATTTATTTTCCGCTTGCAGATGCTCTTGCTATATCGCTAGGCAATAGCTTTAGTAGTAACAACATAGTTAGCGCGAAAACATCGATGGTAGCACAATGATGGAGATCATAGTGTAGCGTCGGTGACGATGGAAATCATGTCGGTGATTCGGTGATAGAGATCAAGAATCACAAGTTCATGGCCATATTATGTCACTTTTGATTTGCATGTAATGTTAATCCTTTCATGCACCTTATTTTTCTTAGGACGACGGTAGCATTATAAGGTGATCCCTCACTAAAATTTCAAGATAAAATTGTGTTCTCCCCGATTGTGCACCGTTGCGACAATTCACGTTTCAAGACACCACGTGATGATCGGGTGTGATAGACTCAACGTTCACATTCAACTGGTGCAAAACAGTTGCACACGCGGAACACTCGGGTTAAACTTGACGAGCCTAACATGTACAGACATGGCCTCGGAACACAAGAGACCGAAAGGTCGAGCATGAATCATATAGTTGATATGATCAACATGGAGATGTTCACCATGGAAACTAATCTCAACTCACGTGGTGATCGTACTTGATTTACTGGATTTGGATCACGCGACACTCGAATGACTAGAGGGATGTCTATTTGAGTGGGAGTTTATTAGTAATATGATTAGCTAAACTCAATTGTCTTGAACATAGTCTAAGTAATCTTTGCAAAAATTTATGTTGTAGATCAATGGCTCGCGCAGTAGCAACCCTGAATTTTAATACGTTCCTAGAGAAAGCTAAGCTGAAAGATGATGGAAGCAACTTTGTTGGCTGGGCTCGTAATCTGAGGCTTATCCTCATGGCTGGCCAAAAGAAATATGTCCTTGATGCTGCGCTAGGTGATGCACCACACGCTACGGCGACCCAAGATGTTTTGAACGCTTGGCGGTCGCGTAAGAATGACTACTCATTGGTTAAATGTGCAGTTTTGTATGGCTTAGAACCGGGACATCAAAGACGTTTTGAACGTCATGGAGCATATGAGATGTTCTAGGAGTTGAAGTTTATCTTTGAGAAGAATGCTCGAATCGAGAGGTATGAGACCTCCGATAAGTTCTATGCTTACAAAGTGGAGGAGAACGGGTTAGTTAGTGAACACGTACTCAGAATGTCTGGGTACTCTAACCGTCTAGCTGAGTTGGGGATTGAACTCCCGCAAGAGGCTATCACTGACAGAGTTCTTCAATCACCGCCACCTAGCTATAAGTGCTTCGTGTTGAACTACAACATGCAAGGGATGAATATGTTACTCGCCGAGCTGTTTGCGATGCTGCAAGTCGCAGAGTCAGAATCCAGAAAGAGCAACAAGTGTTGATGGTCAATAAGACCACCAGTTTCTAGAAAAACAGCAAAGGAAAGAAGGGTAACTCCAAGAAGAGTGGCAAATATTTTTGCCCCTCCGACGAAGAAACCCAAGGCTGGACCTAAGCCGAAAACCGAGTGTTACTATTGCAAGGGAACTGTTCACTCGAAGCGAAACTGCCCCAAGTATTTGGCCGATAAGAAGGCGGCCAACGCCAAACAAGGTATATTTGATATACATGTTATTGATGTGTACCTCACCAGCTCTCGTAGTACTGCGTGGGTATTTGATACCGGTTCTATTGCTCACATTTGCAACTCAAAACAGGAACTACAGAATAAACGAAGGCTGGCGAAGGATGAAGTGACGATGCGCATGGGAAATGGTTCCATGGTTGATGCGATCGCCGTCGGCACGCTCTCACTTCAGTTACCATCGGGATTAGAGATGAACTTAAATAATTGTTATTTAGTGCGTGTGTTGAGAATGAACATTATATTTGGATCTTGTTTATTGTGAGATAGTTACTCATTTAAATCAGAGAATAATGGTTGTTCTATTTATTTGAGTAATATCTTTTATGGTCATGGACCCAATGTGAGGGGTTTGTTCATATTGAATCTTGATTATGATGACACTCATGTCCATAACATTGAGACCAAAAGATGTAGAGTTAATAATGATAGCACCACGTTCTTGTGGCACTGCCGCTTAGGTCATATTGGTGTAAAGCACATGAAGAAACTCCATGCTGATGGACTTTTGCAGTCACTTGATTTTGAATCACTTGACACATGCGAACCATGTCTTATGGGCAAGATGACTGATATGTCTCCATCATATCTACTTTTCCAAACTCTTTTGCCCTTGTTTTGGACTCTAATTTGCATGATTTGAATGGAACTAACCTGGACTGACCCTGTTTTCAGCAGAATTGCCATGGTGTTGTTTTTGTGCAGAAATGAAAGTTCTCGGAACGTCCTGAAAATTTACGGAGAATGTTTCTGGAAAATATGAAAAATACCTGCGCAAAGATCCACCTGAGGGGATGGTCCAGTGGGCCACAAGCCCTGTAGCCGCCGCCCCCCTGGTGGCGGCTACCAAGCTTGTGGCGCCCACGTGGCTCTGCCGCCCCCAAAATCAGCTCTTTAAATTCACTTTCGTCCCTAAAAAATCAAGAGAGAAGATTTCATCGCGTTTGCGATACGGAGGCGCCGCCACATCCCGTTCTTCATCTGGAGGGCAGATCTGGAGTCCGTTTTGGGCTCCGGAGAGGGGAAATCATCGCCATCGTCATCATCAACCTTCTTCCCTCTCCAATTCCATGAAGCTCTTCATCGTTCGTGAGTAATCTATTCGTAGGCTCGCTGGGCAGTGATGAGTAGGATGAGATCTATCATGTAATCGAGTTAGTTTTGACGGGGATTGATCCCTAGTATCCACTATGTTCTGAGATTGATGTTGCTACTACTTTGCCATGCTTAATGCTTGTCACTAGGGCCCGAGTGCCATGATTTCAGATCTGAAATTATTATGTTGTCACCAATATATGTGTGTTTTAGATCCGATCTTGCAAGTTGTAGTTACCTACTATGTGTTATGATCCGGCAACCCCGGAGTGACAATAACCGGAACCACTCCATGTTATAACTTTCCGTGTTATAACTGTTGCATGACGAATGTCATCCAAACAAATCATCGACCCATTGCCTACGAGTTTGTCCCACTGATGCTGTTACTTGTCTTGCTCTGCTGCTGTTACTACTGTAGCTTGCTGCTGCTGTTACTTGTTTTGCTCTGCTACTGTTACTAATGTTGTTGCTGTTGTTACTTGCTTTGCTCTGCTGCTGCTACTTGCTACTGCTGCTACTTGCTACTGTTGCTACTTGCTACTGTTGTCACTACTGTTGTTCCTTGCCACTGATGTTACTCGTTACACTGCTGCTTCCTGCTACAATACTTTTTCTCGTGCCGTTGACGGGAAAGAATATTTTCCGTCCACGGTCAACTTCTGGCGCCATTGATACAACCGTTAGGAATAGTCTACCGTCGACAGATCGTTTCTGGCACCGTTGCTATCATACTACTTTGCTACTGATACTTTGCTTGTAGATACTAATCTTTCAGGTGTGGTTGAATCTGACACATTCAGCTGCTAATACTTGAGAGTATCCTTTCACTTCCTGTTGGGCGAACCAACAAATTTGGGTTGAATACTCTACCCTCGAAAACTGCCGCGAACCCATTGCAAGACAATTGCTAATTGTTGAGCAACTGGGAGTAGTTCTGGCTCCGTTGTCGTGGAGGCATCAAGTCAGGAACACGTCAACAACATTTTTCTAGTGTCGTTGCCGGGGACTACTAGCAATGACTAAGACTCTGTTCTCCGGAACAATGGAGCGTGCAAGTGACTTGTTGGAGATCATACATACTGATGTGTGCGGACCGATGAGCATAGAGGCACGTCGTGGATATCGTTATTTTTTGACCTTCACTGACGATTTGAGTGGGTATGGGTATATCTACTTGATGAAGCAAAAGTCTGGAACGTTTGAAATGTTCAAGCAATTTCAGAGTGAAGTTGAAAATTATTGTAACAAGAAGATCGAGTTCCTACAATCTGATCGAGGAGGTGAATATCTGAGTTACGAATTTGGTGCTCACTTAAGACAATGTGCAATTGTTTCACAATTGACACCGCGTGGAACACCACAGCGCAATGGTGTGTGTGAATGTCGTAATCGTACTTTATTGGATATGGTACGTTCTATGATGTCTCTTACCGATTTGCCATTATCATTTTGGGGCTATGCATTGGAGACAATTGCATTCACTTTAAATAGGGCACCATCAAAATCCGTTGAGACGACACCATATGAGCCGTGGTATGGCGAGAATCCAAAGTTGTAGTTTCTTAAAGTTTGGGGATGTGATGCTTATGTCAAAAAGCTTCAGTCTGAAAAGCTAGAACCCAAAGCGGAAAAGTGCGTCTTCATAGGTTACCCAAAAGAGACAGTTGGGTATACCTTCTATCTCAAATCCGAGGGCAAAGTGTTTGTCGCTCAGAACGGAGCTTTTCTTGAGAAAGAGTTGCTCTCGAAAGAATTGAGTGGGAGGAATATATAACTTGATGAGGTTGTGGAACCTCTACTTCAACAAGTTGGTGGCGAGGGCAGAAAGAAATTTCTGTCGAGGCAACACTAGTTGAAGAGGAAGCTAATGATGGTGATCATGAAGCTTCAGATCAAGTTGCTATTGGACCTCGCACGTCGACAAGAGCACCTAATGCTCCTGAGTGGTATGGGAATCATGTCTTGTCAATCATGTTGTTGGACAACAACGAGCCTGCCAATTATGGAGAAGCAATGGTGGGCCCAGATTCCAACACATGGTTCGAAGCCATAAAATCCAAGATAGGATCTATGTATGAAAACAAAGTATGGACTTCGAAAGTATTACCTGAAGGTCGAAAGGCTATTTAGAACAAATGGATCTTTAAGAAGAAGACGGACGCAGACGGTAATGTGACCGTTTATAAAGCTCGACTTGTGCCAAATGGTTTTTCACAAGTTCAAGGAGTTGAGTACCATGAGACATTCTCACCTGTAGCGATGCTTAAGTCCGTCTGAATCATGTTAGCAATAGCTGCATTTTTCGATTATGAAATTTGGCAGATGGATGTCAAAACGGCGTTCCTTAACGGGTTTCTTAAGGAAGAATTGTATATGATGCAACCTGAAGGTTTTGTCGATCCACAGAATGCTGACAAGGTATGCAAGCTCCAGCGATCCATCTATGGACTGGTGTAGGCATCTCGGAGTTGGAATCAATGCTTTAATGAGGTGATCAAGGCATTCGGGTTTATACAAGTTTTTGGAGAAGCTTGTATTTACAAGAAAGTGAGTGGGAGATCTATAGCGTTTCTAATATTATATGTGGATGACATATTGCTGATTGGAAATAATGTAGAGTTTTTGGAAAGCATAAAGGATTACTTGAATAAAAGTTTTTCAATGAAGGACCTGGGAGAAGCTGTTTACATATTGGGCATAAAGATCTATAGAGATAGGTCAAGGCGCCTGATAGCACTTTCACAAAGCACATACTGTCGGATTTCAGGCTCCGCAAAACCCTAATGATTCAAACTCAGGGGCGTGTACAAAGATCTCTTGCAGGCTCGCCTCACCTAACTCGCTACTCGATGGGGATGGCAGAGAACTCACTTGATGGTGAGGAAGACACGGAACACGACCGTTTTCCCAGGTTCGGGCCACTCAGAAGCGTAATACCCTACTTATGCTTTGGTGGATTGCCTCTTGCGGAAGTTGGTGGATGAACTAGTATAGTGCCCGAGGGCCTCCGGAGGCTAGGTGGCCTTTGTGTGAAGTCAGTGGGCGAATGAATGGATCTTCTCTCCTCTATGAAGTAACCTACTCTCTGTATATAGTGGCGGCCCCGGTCCTCTTCCCTTACTGTTTCGACGGGAAGGGATCCCACAACGGCCAATTTTGAAGGGGAACATGGGAACATGCTCCCCTGCCCAAAGGTGGTCTTTGCCTACAAAGTGGTTGTCAACGCTGCATGAACGGGTCCAGGTATGATGTTTGTCGTGCTGGCGGGCGGCGACGGCCTTGTTGCACTAGAATGGAGACCTTTAGAAGATGCCTTGGGAACCCCGGTATGTCCTTGACCCCTTTGCACTAAAGGGGAAACTGCTCTCTCTTGCTGCGTGCTACTCGCCTGTCCTTCCTCCGCGTCATCTTTGACTGCTAAGGCATGGCCTCGCCTCGGAGTATCTGCCGCTCCTGAGGGGTCTTTTGGAGGCCCCCTGCGGGTCTTGATGTTGTTCCTCCTCGCGAGGCTTGGCCCCTCGCGAGGGCCTTGCTTTGAGTGGTGCTGCGCCCGATTGTGCTTGCTCGATGAAGTGGGCCAGCCCTAGGCCACAGGAAAGCAGGTCTGGGTACCCCCATTCCTAGAACACCGACACATACCTTGAAAAAGTTTTGAAGAAGTTCAAAATGGAACAATCCAAGAAGGGGTTCTTTCATGTGTTACAAGGTATAAAGTTGACTAAGACTCAATGCCTAGTAACTCGAGAAGATAGAGAAAAGATGAGTGTCATCCCCTATGTTTCATTCATAGGGTCTATCATGTATACAATGTTGTGCACAAGACCATATGTCAGCCTTGCCATAAGTATGGCAAGCAGGTTTCAAAGTGATCCAAGAGTGAAGCACTAGGCGGCGGTCAAGAATATTCTGAAGTACCTGAAAAGGACCAAGGAAATGTTTCTCGTTTATGGAGGTGACGAAGAGCTCGTCGTAAAGGGTTATGTCAATGCAAGCTTCGACACTGATCCAGATGACTCTAAGTCACAAACCGGATACGTATTTATTCTTAACGGGGGTGCGGTAAGCTGGTGCAGTTCCAAGCAAAGCATCGTAGCTGATTCTACATGCGAAGCGGAGTACATAGCTTCCTTAGAGGCGGCTAAGGAGGGTGTCTGGATGAAGCAGTTCATGTCAGATCTTGGAGTAGTGCCAAGTGCACTGGACACAATCAATCTGTTCTGTGATAACACTAGTGCCATTGCTCTAGCCAAAGAACCAAGGTTCCACAAGAGGACCAAATACATAAAGCGACACTTCAATGCCATCCGCGGTTACATCAAGGAGGAGGACATAAATATTTGCAAAGTGCACACGGTTATGAATGTTGCACATCCGCTGACTAAGGCTCTTCCACGAGCAAAGCATGATCAACACCAGAACTATATGGGTGTTAGCTTCATTACATTGTAAATCACATAGAGATGTGAAGCTAGATTATTGACTCTAGTGCAAGTGGGTGACTGTACGAAATATGCCCTAGAGGCAATAATAAAATAGTTATTATTATATTTCTTGTTTCAAGATAATCGTTTATTATCCATGCTAGAAATGTATTGAATGGAAACATAAATGCATGTGTGGATATATAGACAAAACAATGTCCCTAGTGAGCCTCTAGTTGACTAGCTCGTTGATCAAGGATGGCTAAGGTTTCCTAGCCATAGACAAGTGTTGTCACTCGATGACGGGATCAAGGAGAATGATGTGATGGACAAGACCCAAACCATAAACATAGCATATGATCGTGTTATTTTGTTGCTATTGTTTTCTGCATGTCAAGTATACGTTCCTATGACCATGAGATCATGTAACTCACTGACACCGGAGGAATGCCTTGTGTGTATCAAACATGGCAACGTTACTGGGTGACTCTAAAGGTGCTCTATAGGTATCTCCGAAAGGTGTCCCTTGAGTTAGCATGGATCAAGACTGGGATTTTTCACTCCGTGTGACAGAGAGGTATCTCGGGGCCCACTCGGTAATACAACATCACCAACAAGCATTGCAAGCAATGTGACTAAAGAGTTAGCCACATGATCTTGTATTACAGAACGAGTAAAGAGACTTGCCGGTAACGAGATTCAATCTAAAGGTGCTCTATAGGTATCTCCGAAAGGTGTCCCTTGAGTTCGCGCCACATCAACGATCTTATCCAAACCAACGGTCATAATATTTAAGGGCATTTATGTCAAAACATGTCGGGATGCTCCCATGCTATAAATAGCCGCCCCCGCAACCATTAGCTGGTTGGCTGCTCCATGAGAAACTCACACTTGTCATTTAGAGCAACCCAAATTCCTCAAAGTCTTCGAGAGGAAATCATCAGCGAGGAAATACCCTAAACACCAAACCACAAACCAAAAACCAAGTGATTGAGCATCATTGAAGAATTTATTCCTGTGTGGAACTGAAGCCTTTTACCTTTGAGGACTGTGCATCCTCCAAACGGTTAGGCGTCATGGTCTAGAGCAATCCAGTAGTCAATTGTGGATCGCCGGGTGACCAAGTTTGTGAGGGTTTGGAAGTCTTCCCTGAAGACTTACCACGAGTGTTGGGCGATGACTGTGTGTCCTTAGCTCAAGGAGAATACGGTAGGGACTGTGTCTCCCGGGACTATGTGTCTTTTGGTTTCAATACCAAGCCGCTCCAAACCAGACGTACAATTGTCACAACAGTTGGAACTGGGTCATCAACCGCTATCTTCACTGTGATACGGGTTCTATTTCTTCAACTCTTTCAATTCCTCAATATTGTATGTTGAAGATTTTCATTGTCACTGTTAGAAGGATTTGCTGAAGACTTTCTCTGAATTTCCTCAACCTCAAATTCTTCACGCAAGTTAATCCTCACATGCTTACTCTGTGCCTGCGTACTATGCAAACTGTTTTTCATATTCCTCATCTCGAAAACTATTGTAGTGATACTTTGCACCCGTGATCCTTTGTTGTTTCCGCTGCAAGTTATTCATCAGTGAGGAATTTCCTCAAAAGGAATTTCCTCAGCGATGAAATTCTAAAAATCTCCTATTCACCCCCCTCTAGTCGATATAATGCACTTTCAATTGGTATCAGAGCAAGGTACTCCATTGTTATGTGTGATTTTGGTTTAACCACCTGGATTTTCAGTTATGTCGACTGTAGGCATGATCAAGGTTACTGCCGGATGTCCTACTTTCGAAGGAAAGGACTTCCCCTTCTGGAAGACCAAGATGGAGATGGATCTACAAGCAATTGATAATGATCTCTGGTATATTGTGGAACATGGTGTTCCCTCCATTACTTCTACTGTCTCTGCCACTGATGTGTAGAAATTCAAGCAACTTGATTCTCAAGAGAAGAATATCATTTATGGTCATCTGAGCAAAGGTCAGTATGGCAGAGTGAGTGATCAGGGCTCAACAAAACTAATCTGGGAAAGGCTGTCCAAAGTCAATGAAGGAATATCAACTCAGTGTGACTCTCGTGCTGATGTTCTTCGCAATCTCTTCAATCGCTTCAAGAGGCTTGACAATGAAAACTGCCAAGATACCTTTGATCGCCTCACTGACATCTCAAATAAACTACAAGCACTGGGAGCTCGAGACATTACTGATCATGAAGTTCTGAAGAAATTGCTAAGATCTTTGGATTCATCATTTGATACACTGGTCCTGATGATTCAAGAAAGACCAGACTACAAGATTCTTGATCCTGCTAATATACTCGATAGACTCAATACTCATGAATTCCAACAGGAAGAAAAGAGAGATATATATGGACCAGGCTATTCTAGACCTCGTGCACTGAAGGCCAAAGCAATTTCCTCATGTGAAGAAGAAGACTCGAATTGAAGCATTGGTGATCCTGAAGAACTTAGACAGGAGCTTGCAATGCTTGTGAGGAAATTCCAGAAGTTTACAAGACGTGGCCAGTTTGGTAAATCTTCAAGAAGGGATATGAGGAAATCAGAATCTTCATCTGAGGGCTACAAGAAAAGAACCTGCCACAAATGCAAGAAATCAGGTCACTATATTGCCGATTGTCCTCGTTGGGTGAAGGAATCAAAGAACAAGAAATACAAGGATGAAATTATGATGACTTGAAGAAAAAGAAGAAATCTTCAAAATCCTCATCCTCAAAGTCCTCATCGCACAAGAAGACTAGTTTCAGAAAGGCTCGGGCACTTATTGGCAAGGAAATGGATTCTGGGGCTGAATGTGATGAATGTGATGGAGAGGAGGGTTCTGAAGAAGACTCAGAATCTGGTGTGGCTAGTCTTGCACTGGCTACCACATTCGTCAGCAAGTCAATCTTCAACCTTGAAGAAAACGACAACGCCATCTACACTGATGACTATGTTGATGACTTCGCTCCAACCTATTGCTTTATGGCAAAAGGCTCAAAGGTATCGAATGACACTTCCTCCTGTGATTCAAGTAACTGTGAACCTGATGATTATAAAAAACCAGTTACAGTAAACTTGCCAACATTGCAACTAAACAACAAACTGCCCTTGAAAAGCTTCAGAAACTGCTAGACATAAGCGATGACATGTTGAATGATGAAAGGAATCTTACCCAAATCCTCACTGAAGATATGAAAAGTCTTCAGTCTAGATTTGATAATCTTCAAGATCGTCATGGAACACTCCTCATTGATCATGAAAAACTTTCCTATGAATTACTTCAAAGGAAACTTGATCTTGAGAAGTTGAGGATGTCTCAAGATGATCTTCGAATGGAAAATGATTCATTACTCACTCAACAGATCAGTGCCGCTCAGGTTGAATTCATTCCACCATGTCTTAAATGCATCGAACATGAAACTGCCAATTCTTCACCAGAATCATCAAATGCTTCTATTGCTACAAATTCTTCAACTGCTCATGTGGTATCAAATTCCTCAATTGAGGAAACCACAAATGTCACCGACGAAAATGCAGGGCTGAAGAAATTGTACGTGACATTTGCTACCTCTTGAGCTTGCGTTGGTTTATTCCCTTGTAGAGGAAAGGGTGAAGCAACACAGTAGTAGTAAGTATTTCCCTCAGATTGAGAACCAAGGTATCAATCCAGTAGGAGTATCAAGCCAAGTCTCCAAAAGTACCTGCGCAAAACAGCAAACTTGCACCCAACGCAACAAAGGGGTTGTCAATCCCTTTACGATTGATTGCAGGGTGAGATCTGAAGGCGGAAAGTGCAACAAAGTAAAAGTGTAAGGCTGAAAATATGATGTGAAGTAGACCCGAGGGCCATAGTGTTCACTAGAGGTTTCTCTCAAGATAGCAAATATTACGGTGGGTGAATGAATTACTGTCGAGCAATTGATAGAACCGCGCAAAGTCATGACGATATATAAGGCAATGATCATACATATAGGCATCACGTCCGAGACAAGTAGACCGATACTTTCTGCATCTACTACTATTACTCCACACATTGACTGCTATCTAGCATGCATCTAGTGTATTGAGTTCATAACGAGCAGAGTAATGCCTTAAGCAAGATGACATGATGTAGAGGGATAAATTCATGCAATAGTTATAAACCCCATCTTTTTACCCTTGATGGCAACAACATGATGCGTGCCTTGCTACCCCTTCTGTCACTGGGTGAGGTCACCGCATGGTATGAACCCAAAACCAAGCACTTCTCCCATTGCAAGAACTGTAGATCAAGTTGGCCAAACAAAACCCACAACTCGAAGAGAATTACAAGGATATGAAATCATGCATATAAGAGATCAGAAGAAACTGAAATAAGATTCATAGATAATCTGATCATAAATCCACAATTCATCGGATCTCGACAAACACACCGCAAAAGAAGATTACATCGGATAGATCTCCATGAAGATCATGAAGAACTTTGTATTGAAGATCCAAGAGAGAGAATAAGCTATCTAGCTACTAGCTATGGACCCAAAGGTCTATGGTGAACTACTCACGCATCATCGTAGAGGCAATGGTGTTGATGAAGAAGCCCTCCGTGTCCGAATCCCCCCTCCGGTAGGGCACCAGAACGTGCCCAGATGGGATCTTGCGGAGACAGAAGCTTGCGGCGGCGGAAAAGTATTTTCGTGGCTCTCTCCCGTGGTTTCAGATTTTTCAGGGATTTATAGGCGGAAGAACTAGGGCAGAGGAGCCCTAGGGGGCACACAAGCCTGCTAGCCGCGGCCCCCCTGGCCGCGGCTAGGGGGCTTGTGGCCTCCCCTGGTGCCCTCCGCCTTGGTTCTCAAGCTTCGTGCGTATCTTCTGTTCCAGAAAAACTCTTTCCGGAGGTTTTATTCCGTTTGGACTCCGTTTAAAATTCTCCTCTGAAAAAGGTCAAAAGACGGAAAAAACAGGAACTCGCACTTGGCACTGAGTTAATAAGTTAGTCCCAAAAAACATATAAAATGCATACAAAACATCCAAAGTTTGACAAGATAATAGCATGGAACCATCAAAAGTTATAGATACGTTAGAGACGTATCAAGCATCCCCAAGCTTAACTCCTACTCGTCCTCGAGTAGGGAAGTGATAATGTCGGGACTCCGATCCTAAGCCATAGGAATCTAGCCTGTAACACATCGCATCCCTTTGTGGTCTCACGCACGGTTAACTCCACGGCTGCAGCCTTACCTTAGCCGGGACCGTTTGCGTCTTTTGACTCACGTATGCGATAGTGTCGCTAGCAATCCAATGTCAAAGAACCCGGATCAACATGTCTAGTCATAAACCAAAGTGGCAGTACCGCACAAGGACAGGCATACATGACCCAACAAAGCAGGTGTTGGTCATCGACGAATGTAGACGAGTCGTAGCAAGCTACAAGGACTCCATTACATCGCGTGACATTTCCCCAAAGGGGACAGACACAGCAGCTAAGAAGGACACATGCCGGTCAACCAATGTGTCCGGAGCAGTAGTGAACTACCAAGGCTCATTGGATCACAAAGGGGCATTTCCTTGTAAGGAGTGCTACTAAAGTTCACGACTAGGTATTCGAACCCCATACATATCAAGTACGACACACGTACGCATGGCGTACCGATATGTATAGATACATCGATGGCATCACAACATAACCATAAACATACAAGCTTTATTTAAGAGGCTCGGAAGAGCCACACACATAATATTACACATTAAGGGTATCACGACCCATAATAGCAGTCATACAATACAAGCCAGCGGAAGTGTTATAAACTGTCTGGGTATAGACAGTGTAGCTAGAAGGCACATGGCCTGACTATACTACAGAGCCGACGTAGGGCCAGATCGTAGCTGGGACACCAGCTACTCGTCGTCGTCGATGTCTACGAAGAACCCTCCGTTAGGGTCATTAGCAACCTCTGCAACATTTATTAAGCAAACATGAGTATGAAGGTACTCAGCAAGACTTTAGGAGAACTAACTACTCATGCAAGGTATCAAAAGGTATTGTGGGGTTTCAGGCGGAAAGCCAGCATTTGACTCGTGGCTAGACAACTTGCACTTTGAAATTAGTTTTGACAACTTGATTTCTCGCACACGAGTCCAATAACACCACAACAATACACTATCGTGGAATCATTCCGTCTCCATACGGAAATGCCGTCCACGACACTCACGCTTATCTTGACAAATTTTATGAGTAACCATTGAAGTTATCTATGAACAACATATGTCTCCAAGTAGTCCATATCCGCGGACGCGGCTATTCGAATAGATCATAACCCTGCAGGGGTGTACTTCGTCACACACGCTCTCGCCACTTATCGCCATGTGCACGTCATGCACCTCGGCAACCTTCAAGCGGAAGCCCAGCGAGGGAGTCGGCCATGACCGTTAACCACACTAGTACCTAGTCCAGGTTTATCGCCTATCTGAGAGTAACCCGTACGGAAGTCCGGCCGAGGTTTCCGCCACGGCCTCAAACGATGTGCGCAGGGTTCCCAAGCACACCATCCGGGTGCCACTTGGTACACCGTGCCACTGCCTACCGCATCACGGTCCACCTCTCAGGTCAGCACCATGCACGGCCTCCAGCATTACTATAAACACCAGAAACTACTTGCAACTCCTGGACCGAGTACTACGCGATTAATAGGCCGAGCGGGGTCATATTTCAGGGCCCAGCATGTGGTAGTATCTAGTCTTGGATTACATACACAGAACTCAGTTCCTAAGGACGGTTCCAATGAAACAACCCGCCATGTACTCCTACACAGCCTTTCACCGGTACCTTTACCAAATCAAGTTCAACACACAACCTTTGCTCACCGAACACATTCCACATTTCTGTTCATCTCCCAGATGACAGACCATACACAACTCTAAGCATAGCATGCATAGCAGGATAAGGCACATCATAGCTCAAGCAACTACCAGGTATGCTAGGTTGCAAGGTTCGGCTATTTACTGTGACAAGGTTAAGTCATGCAAAGGAAGTGGGTCCAACTATCGTGGCAAAAGTAGTTGAAGCATTTGATCCTAATGCAATAAATAGGTGTAGGAGCAAGAACATAGGAGTTATCGGGATGATCAAAAGGGTTGCTTGCCTTGTTGCTCAGAGGAGGAACGATATCCGTCACACGGATATTCGGTGGAATCCGGGGGTGCGGAGCCTACCGAAATGAGTGGCAACATTCAATAACAATCATATGCACTCAAAATGATGCATGAGCATGGCATGAGAATGGAAGGTGATAAGTTATTATTTTCAACATGTAACAGGTTTAGAGTTGATTTGAATCACATTCGAATAGCAATTTAAACGGGTATTCTCGGATACCGGTTTAATTGATTCGACCTGATGCTCGGTTCATCTTGATGTTAACATGCATGAATTGTCATGTTATGATACTGATTTGTACTTAGGGCAGTGTGTGATCATTGCATATATAATGAAATTTGAATATTTTTGCAAATTCCATTTATAAGGTGATTAAAAGAATTGAATTATTCCTTATTTCACAATTTAGGGTTCTGTAACTTCTTCAAACATAGTTGAAAATAGCATAATCAGAATCCCTGAATTTTTCTGATACTTTTTCATATATAAATTATTTTCATTGGAGTTACAGATTAATTTCTATGATTTTTTCAAATTTTAGCAATTTCCTGAATTAGTTTTAAACTGGAAATTCTATTTATTGCATCAGGCTCACGTCAGCAGGTCAGCCGACCTCTGCAGGTCAAACCTGACAGGGGGGCCCCACTGGTCAGCCCCTCTGGGACTAATCCTGCGCTGACCAGCCCCTAATTGGGGTTTGACCAGGCGTGGGGCCCTCTGGCAGCGACTGAGGGGAGGGCGATTACGCCCTAATGGTCGGCCACGTTGACGGCCACCGGAGGGTGGTCGCCGGCGACCAGACCCGCGGCGGAGGGCTTGCCGGAGGCGACCTAGACGGCGCTGCACAGCACCAAAACGCACGCGGTTGGCAGCTACAGCATGCTCGCGAAGTGGCCAATTTGGCAGGACCATATGGGGAGGCTAGGGTCGCCGGAAGAGGCGACGGCGACGAGCCGGAGCGGCGGCCGAAGCTCTGGCGCCATCGGGGTCTTTGAATTAGGGGAATCTACACTCGGTTCTTAGCTGCTACGGCCTATACGCGTCGTCCTGGAGCTGCTGGTGCCCTCGGAAGGACGAGCTGATCATCGGAGGGCTACCGGCGACGAGCGGCAGCGGCGGTCCTCGTCGGGCTCCGGTGAAACTAGCACTAGAGGAGGGGATCGACGGGGGAAACTTAGGGGAAACGACCGCATGCTCACGGGGAGTGCAGAGCAGAGCTTAGACGGCTTGGGGAAGGCCTGGGGGCGACGAATCGACGGGAGAGGTCCGGCGGCCGGAGGTGGAAGACGACGGCGTTGCGGGCGTTGCAGGGATCGAGGAAGCTTCGGCTTCTGCAGAGACGACCAGGGCAACGAGGCGGAGCTAATGGCGTGCTCTGGGAGGGGATCCTATGGCCAGGGGCACGGGCAGCTCGAGCTCGAGCTCGGCTCTAATGGCGGGAGCAAGGAGGAGGAGGAGATCCGGGGGGAGGAGGAGAACCGAGGCGGGGAATGGATAGGGGAGGCTCTGGGGAGCTTATCCCCATCGTCGCCAGCGCGAACCGGCGGCCAGGCAGGCACGCAGGTGCGTGGCTTTGCCGGAGGAGGCGGCGGCCACCTCCTGCTGCCTACTGACGCGAGGGAGCGGACGAGCGGGGAGATGGGCCGGGCCAGGCTTGGGCGACAGGTAAGCTTTTTCCCATTTTCTCCGTTTTTGTTTTTTTGTTTTGCTAATTATTGTATTGCTAATTAATTCAGCTCCAAAACAAAAAGTAAAAACTATTTTAGACCTCCTGAAATATTTGTTATAATATCCCCACTCATTTCCAAGGTTTTCAACATTTTTGGAAAATTATAGTTTCTGATTTCAATTTTTAAATTTGAAACCAGTGACTTTTGCATTTATTTAAAATGCTTAAAGTGTCAAGAAAATAGTTTTCTCCAATGCTCATTTACTTTCATGATTTATCAGAAAGTTTGAACATTTCTTGAGGCCATTTTGGGTTCATTGATTTTGAACTAGTTTGAGATTTCCTTTAATTGAAATGGGTGGCTAGGGTTTTGAGTTTTTCCTTTGCCACTTTGTTGTTTTTGTTGAAACTTCTTAGATGCAAATGCAAAGAAGACATGAGCACAATGCTATCTTGCTTAAGGTTTAGGGATGTGACAACTCACCCCCACTCAAAAGAATCTCGTCCCGAGATTTAGAAGTCGTCGGGAATAACGCAGGATACTCAAGTCGGAGACGATCCTCTCTTTCCCAAGTTGCCTCCTTTTCAGAATGATTTGACCATTGAACTTTAAGAAACTTGAGGTTTCGACGTCGAGTGGTATGCTCAGCTTGATCAAGAATACGCACGGGGTACTCTCGGTAAGAAAGGTTATCTTGTAGATCAAGCGTTTCGTGGTCCACTTCACGGATAGGATCCGAAAAGCAACGCCTGAGTTGCGAGACGTGGAAAACATCATGAACCTTGGAAAGATGCGGAGGAAGTTCCAACTGGTAGGCAACTTCTCCTCGTTTGGCAAGAATGCGAAAAGGACCAATGTAACGAGGAGCCAATTTGCCCTTGATACCGAATCGATGGGTACCCTTCAAAGGTGTAACCCGAAGGTAAGCCTTCTCGTCAACTTCAAAAGTCACAACCTTATGATGACGATCATATTGGCTCTTTTGACGAGACTGAGCTGTTTTCAACTTTTCACAAATAATGCGAACCTGCTCTTCTGCATCCTAGATCATATCCGGGCCAAAGAGTTGCCTCTCTCCGATTTCTGACCAATTAAGAGGGGTTCGACATCTTCGTCCATAGAGAACTTCAAAAGGGGCTTTGCCCAAGCTTGATTGATAACTATTGTTATAAGCGAATTCAGCGAATGGAAGGCACTTCTCCCAATTCATACCGAACGATATAACACAAGCTCGGAGCATATCTTCTAGAATTTGATTCAGTCTTTCTACTTGACCACTTGATTGGGGATGGAAAGCAGTGCTAAAAGATAAGTGAGTCCCCATGGCATTCTGAAAACTTTCCCAGAAACGAGAAGTAAAGATACTTCCACGGTCCGAGTTAATTTCCAGGGGAACACCATGAAGACACTATTCGAGAGATATATAACTCTGCTAGCTGGCTAGCTGTTATACTCTCACGAACAGGAAGAAAATGAGCCACTTTGGAAAGACGGTCAATGACCACAAAGATAGCATTATTTCCTTTCTTGGTCTTGGGAAATCCGGTAATGAAATCCATGCTAACTTTATCCCATTTCCATTCAGGAATAGCTAGAGGTTGAAGGGTGCCAGCAGGCCTTTGATGTTCTGCCTTAACTCGGCGACAAACGTCGCAGTTAGCAATGAACTCAGCAATTTCTCTCTTCATCCTAGTCCACCAGAACCTCTGGCGTAGATCCTGATACATCTTAGTACTACCGGGATGAATGGTGAGAGGAGCATCATGAGCCTCCTTAAGGATTAACTGCCTTAGATGTGGGTTCTTAGGAACCACTAGACGATTCTGGAAGAACACAACACCTTGATTATTCATGGAAAATTCTTTAGCGTTTCCGCTAAAAATATTCTCCTTGATCCGTGATATACCCTTGTCACGCTTTTGGCCAGTTATAATTTGATCCTTAAGAGTAGGCTTCGCCACCAGGGTGGAAAGGAATCCTTGAGGAACAATATGAAGATTCAACTTCCGAAAGTCCTCATGGAGATGTGGTTGACCTTGTTGTAGCATCAAATTGTTACAATAAGATTTACGACTTAGTGCATCGGCCATAACATTGGCCTTCCCCGGGGTGTAAGTTATCCCTAAGTCGTAATCCGAGATCAACTCAACCCATCGTCTTTGCCTGAGATTCAAATCCGGCTGGGTGAAGATATATTTCAGACTTTGGTGATCAGTGAATATTTCGCAACGATTACCCAAAAGGTAATGTCGCCAGGTTTATAGTGCATGGACCACAGCTGCAAGCTCAAGGTCATGTGTGGGATAATTATCCTCATGTGGACGCAACTGTCGAGATGCGTATGCGATCACATGACGATCTTGCATGAGAATGCAACCTAATCCTTGTCGCGAGGCGTCGCAATAGATAATAAAGTCCTTAGAAAAATCTGGTGGTAGCAACACAGGTGCGGAAGTCAGGCGTCTTTTCAGTTCCTGAAAACTATACTCAAACTGTGGTGTCCACTCGAACTTTTTATCCTTCTTGAGGAGTTCAGTTAGAGGCTTTGCAACCTTGGAGAAATTCTCGACGAAGCGGCGGCAATACCTCGCTAGACCAAGAAAACTCCTAACTTGCTTAACCGATTCAGGTTGAGTCCAATCAAGGACAGCTTGAACTCTCTCGGGATTGACAGCAATACCCTTACCAGAGATTACGTGGCCTAGATAGGTCACTTCTGGTAACCAGAATTCACATTTTGAAAATTTGGCATAAAGGCGATGCTCTCGAAGTTTCATCAATACCAGCCTTAGATGCTCGGCATGTTCTTGTTCATTCTTCGAGTAGATGAGAATATCATCGAGGTATACTACGACGAATTTGTCCAAATACTCCATAAAGATTGAATTCATCAGCCGAGAGAAGGTGGCTAGGGCATTGGTTAAACCGAAGGACATAACGGTGTACTCATATTGGCCATAACGAGTAACAAAAGCCGTTTTTGGAATGTCCCCGTTCTTAATCTTGATTTGATGGTATCCCAACCTCAAATCCATTTTGGAGAAGACTGAGGATCCAGCGAGCTGATCGTACAGGTCGTTGATCCTGGGGAGCGGATACTTGTTCTTAATGGTGACCAGATTAACTGGTCGGTAATCTACAACCATCCGATCCGTTCCGTCTTTCTTCTTGACGAAGAGGAAGGGACAAGCCCAAGGAGAAGAGCTAGGACGAATGAAACCCTTGCTCAAGGCCTCATCTAATTGCTTCTTAAGTTCGGCTAGCTCTAGGGGTGCCATCTTATAAGGTCTTCTGGCTATTGGGACAGTTCCCGGAACAAGATCTATCACAAACTCTACATCTCTGTCAGGTGGAATTCCTGGCAGTTCCCCTGGAAAAACATCCGGGAAGTCACGGACTACCGGAATGTCTTCAAGTTCCGGAAGAGGGTTGGCATTTAGGGAATAGAGTTGGCATTTGGCAACTCGAGTAGAGACATTTACTATCTCACCCGAGGAATGGGTAAGCTGGACATTTCTAGAGTGAGTATCAATCTTGGCATAGTGAGCTGACATCCAGTCCATGCCCAAGATGATATTAATATCCGAAGATTTCAATGCTATCAATGAGGCTAGAAAAACTAGCCTGACTACTAGAATTTCATTATCATAGGTTATCCTAGAGGTTTGCCATTTACTACCAGGGGTTTGGACAACCAATGGGATTGGCATATCACAAAAAGACATGTTATGCAACTGTTCATAACTTTCTGAAATGAAGCAATGAGAAGACCCAGTGTCAAAGAGAACGGACGCTGGGTGATGATTAACAAGAAGCGTACCCAGCATGACGTCGGGATCCTCTACAGCTTCTTCTGCTGACACATAGTTCACACGGCCACGTGCAGGAGTTGGCTTCACGTAGAACGCTTTGCCCGACTTGGCTTGCCCGACGGACTTTCCGGGTTGCTTGGCACCCACATTCTGAGGACACTCACGGGAGTAATGCCCTGGTTCTCCACACTTGTAGCATATCACCTGGTTGGCACGTGGTGCAGCATTGCTAGCTGGACCACCATAAGCTTTTGCTGGAGGGTTGGCCTGATTCGTCTGAGGCGCCACGTAGGATGGCCTCGGAGTGTATCTTGGCGGCAGAGAACTGTTTGGAACCCACAGCCTGCATTTTGGAAACGCGGAACCAGAAGATGAGCCGAAGTCACGGGAGTGCTTCCTTGTGGCTTCGAAGTCAGTATGACCAGTCTCGGCACTGATCGCCTTGTTGACTAGGGCTTGAAAGCTTGCACACTCATGGAGGCGCAGATCACGACGGAGCTCAGGGCTCAGACCCTTACGGAATCTTGCTTGCTTCTTAGCGTCGATAGACACCTCCTCGGTTGCATAGCGGGCGAGGTTACCGAACTCGCGGCTATAGACATCCACAGACAACTTGCCCTGAGTGAAGGCACAGAACTCCTCTCTCTTTCTGTCCATGAGGCCCTCTGGAATATGGTGCAGACGAAAAGCTGCACTGAAGTCTGCCCATGTGGCCACTGGTTCAGTGGGACGCATGGCTTCAAAATTCTCCCACCACAGATTTGCGGGTCCCTCCAGGAAATACGTCGCGAAGGTCACCTTGTCGGCCTCGGACACATTCGCAGAGCGAATCTTGCGTGAAATGCTACACAACCAGTCATCAGCGTCGAGGGGATCGACGGAATGATGAAACTTTGGAGGATTCAGCTTCACGAAGTCATTGAGGGACACTGTAGCATTCCTAGGCTGTCGAGCCGTATTCTGCTCAATACGCTCTAGCAGTCGATTGGTCTCCCTTTTGTTTCTTTCTGCCTCAAGCGTCACTTCCACCAGAGAAGGCGGGTGAGGCAGGTCTTCCTGCGACGCTTGACTACCCTCGCCTTGCTCATGAGCAGGGGCATGGTTCAACCTGCTGAACACCATCCTGACAAACAAACTCATAGCTTAGACCAATATCATATCAATACTAGCTATGGATTAAGAATGTACTGAACACACGGAATGCGGAAATGAATATCCGAACAACATGGTAACAAGCAACTGCTATATATACACCATGGTTCATACACACCCTTACATAGTTCAGTACACCCTTAACCGAAGAGCAAACTACTGAAATTGTGAAACTACTCATCAGAGGCTTACAAGCTGCCTATACATTATTTATCTAGGCCTCCGGAATTCATTTCACATTACTACCATACTTCATTAGTCACGCAGGACTGTGAATGTACGGCTACTACCATACTATCCTTCCGCTCACAGCTCAGGCATCCGCATAGAACATCTCATAGAGATTACCTCCATGGCCTGGAAGCTCAACCTGCGGATCAGGAAACACTCTGGCCTGAGATCCCTGGGATCCATAAGGACACGGATGTGGCCTTGGTCCCCTGACTGGTGGTAAGAGGGGTCCCCGTAGAGGTGTAACTCCTCCTATAGCTGGCCAGTCAACGTGGGCCGGAAGATGGGTCCTAACAAGGTTCAGCATCTCCATCTCTCCATACCTTGTCTGGACTACCGGTGCCAGCTGCGTCAAAGCTGTCCACAGACGGGCACGGGTAGCATAAAGCTCCATGCGGAGAGCACGAGCATCCTTGTCTCTGTTCTCTAGCATCTCAACAGTGGACTGCAGAAGTGGATCCTCCATAGAAGAATCAAAATAGACTCCACTGAGGTATCCCTCTTCACCAGACTGAGAGGCCGGAACATAGCAGAACTCTGAATTCTGCAGCAGTGCATGTCTCGCTCTCATAATAGTCAGCATTGAATAGGCAGCATCTTGTACTACCATGTCAACGGTGACCCCCAACCCATAGGACCAATGGATTGGCTTCTCAGCTCCAGGGTAGTCTGGAAATACCCTAACAGTGCAGATGTACTGGCTCTGGTTGAAGTCTCGGTACTGTTCCTCTACCGTGTACTCGGGGTACCAGCGGTAACCGCACACCGACATCACCCTGACCAGCATGGCCGTATGACCCGGTACATCAATGCACCTGGTCAGACGTACCACCTGACGAGAAGGACGACCCGGCATCTGTAATTAGAGAATAATGCAAAAGCATTAGAGCTCTGAATGCAAAATTGGGCAGCATAACGGCTGTAAATGCTCAAAACAAATTTTGAGACAACCCAAAAATGAAATAGCGTCACCACTCAACTATCAAGTTCAACTCTCTGATCATCAAACTTACTTCCTGCTTCCTAGGGATAAAAGAAACCCAATATTTCTCGACCCGTAGTCCTATAAGCTACCGATCGGAAACACGAGCCTAGGAGAAGATGAGTAACCTAGTCCTTAATTCCCGCAGAAAAGACGAGGATGACCAGAATACAATAACTTGAGAAGAGAACAAGAGTGTTACATTCCCTTCCACAAACAATTCCCTTATATATAACTAAAGCAATTCTAGACTCAACTTCGACCAGTTTGGCTTAGTAATCCTACAGTCAGTCAGGCTCTGATACCAACGCTGTCGGGACCCCGATCCTAAGCCATAGGAATCTAGCCTGTAACACATCGCATCCCTTTGTGGTCTCACGCACGGTTAACTCCACGGCTGCAGCCTTACCTTAGTCGGGACCGTTTGCGTCTTTTGACTCACGTATGTGATAGTGTCGCTAGCAATCCAATGTCAAAGAACCCGGATCGACATGTCTAGTCATAAACCAAAGTGGCAGTACCGCACAAGGACAAGCATACATGACCCAACAAAGCAGGTGTCGGTCATCGACGAATGTAGACGAGTCGTAGCAAGCTACAAGGACTCCATTACATCGTGTAACATTTCCCCAAAGGGGACAGACACAGCAGCTAAGAAGGACACATGCCGGTCAACCAATGTGTCCGGAGCAGTAGTGAACTACCAAGGCTCATTGGATCACAAAGGGGCATTTCCTTGTAAGGAGTGCTACTAAAGTTCACGACTAGGTATTCGAACCCCATACATATCAAGTACGACACACGTACGCATGGCGTACCGATATGTATAGATACATCGATGGCATCACAACATAACCATAAACATACAAGCTTTATTTAAGAGGCTCGGAAGAGCCACACACATAATATTACACATTAAGGGTCTCACGACCCATAATAGCAGTCATACAATACAAGCCAGCGGAAGAGTTATAAACTGTCTAGGTACAGACAGTGCAGCTAGAAGGCACATGGCCTGACTATACTACAGAGCCGACGTAGGGCCAGATCGTAGCTGGGACACCAGCTACTCGTCGTCGTCGATGTCTACGAAGAACCCTCCGTTAGGGTCATTAGCAACCTCTGCAACATTTATTAAGCAAACATGAGTACGAAGGTACTCAGCAAGACTTTAGGAGAACTAACTACTCATGCAAGGTATCAAAAGGTATTGTGGGGTTTCAGCCGGAAAGCCAGCATTTGACTCGTGGCTAGACAACTTGCACTTTGAAATTAGTTTTGACAACTTGATTTCTCGCACACGAGTCCACTAACACCACAACAATACACTATCGTGGAATCATTCCGTCTCCATACGGAAATGCCGTCCACGACACTCACGCTTATCTTGACAAATTTTATGAGTAACCATTGAAGTTATCTATGAACAACATATGTCTCCAAGTAGTCCATATCCGCGGACGCGGCTATTCGAATAGATCATAACCCTGCAGGGGTGTACTTCGTCACACACGCTCTCGCCACTTATCACCATGTGCACGTCATGCACCTCGGCAACCTTCAAGCGGAAGCCCAGCGAGGGAGTCGGCCACGACCGTTAACCACACTAGTACCTAGTCCAGGTTTATCGCCTATCTGAGAGTAACCCGTACGGAAGTCCGGCCGAGGTTTCCGCCACGGCCTCAAACGATGTGCGCAGGGTTCCCAAGCCCACCATCCGGGTGCCACTTGGTACACCGTGCCACTGCCTACCGCATCACGGTCCACCTCTCAGGTCAGCACCATGCATGGCCTCCAGCATTACTATAAACACCAGAAACTACTTGCAACTCCTGGACCGAGTACTACGCGATTAATAGGCCGAGCGGGGTCATATTTCAGGGCCCAGCATGTGGTAGTATCTAGTCTTGGATTACATACACGGAACTCAGTTCCTAAGGACGGTTCCAATGAAACAACCCGCCATGTACTCCTACACAGCCTTTCACCGGTACCTTTACCAAATCAAGTTCAACACACAACCTTTGCTCACCGAACACATTCCACATTTCTGTTCATCTCCCAGATGACAGACCATACACAACTCTAAGCATAGCATGCATAGCAGGATAAGGCACATCATAGCTCAAGCAACTACCAGGTATGCTAGGTTGCAAGGTTCGGCTATTTACTGTGACAAGGTTAAGTCATGCAAAGGAAGTGGGTCCAACTATCGTGGCAAAAGCAGTTGAAGCATTTGATCCTAATGCAATAAATAGGTGCAGGAGCAAGAACATAGGAGTTATCGGGATGATCAAAAGGGTTGCTTGCCTTGTTGCTCAGAGGAGGAACGATATCCGTCAGACGGATATCCGGTGGAATCCGGGGGTGCGGAGCCTACCGAAATGAATGGCAACATTCAATAACAATCATATGCACTCAAAATGATGCATGAGCATGGCATGAGAATGCAAGGTGATAAGTTATTATTTTCAACATGTAACAGGTTTAGAGTTGATTTGAATCACATTCGAATAGCAATTTAAACGGGTATTCTCGGATACCGGTTTAATTGATTCGACCTGATGCTCGGTTCATCTCGATGTTAACATGCATGAATTGTCATGTTATGATACTGATTTGTACTTAGGGCAGTGTGTGATCATTGCATATATAATGAAATTTGAATATTTTTGCAAATTCCATTTATAAGGTGATTAAAAGAATTGAATTTCCTTATTTCACAATTTAGGGTTCTGTAAATTCTTCAAACATAGTTGAAAATAGCATAATCAGAATCATTGAATTTTTATGATACTTTTTCATATATAAATTATTTTCATTGGAGTTACAGATTAATTTCTATGATTTTTTCCAATTTTAGCAATTTCCTGAATTAGTTTTAAACTGGAAATTCTATTTATTGCATCAGGCTGACGTCAGCAGGTCAGCCGACCTGTGCAGGTCAAACCTGACAGGGGGGCCCCACTGGTCAGCCTCTCTGGGACTAATCCCGCGCTGACCAGCCCCTAATTGGGGTTTGACCAGGCGTGGGGCCCTCTGGCAGTGACTGAGGGGAGGGCGATTACGCCCTAATGGTCGGCCACGTCGACGGCCACCGGAGGGTGGTCGCCGGCGACCAGACCCGCGGCGGAGGGCTCGCCGGAGGCGACCTAGACGACGCTGCACAGCACCAAAACGCACGCGGTTGGCAGCTACAGCATGCTCGCGAAGTGGCCGATCTGGCAGGACCATCTGGGGAGGCTAGGGTCGCCGGAAGAGGCGACGGCAACGAGCCGGAGCGGTGGCCGAAGCTCGGGCGCCATCGGGGTCTTTGAATTAGGGGAATCTACGCTCGGTTCTTAGCTGCTACGGCATCTACGTGTCGTCCTGGAGCTGCTGGTGCCCTCGGAAGGACGAGCTGATCATCGGAGGGCTACCGGCGACGAGCGGCAGCGGCGGTCCTCGTCGGGCTCCGGTGAAACTAGCGCTAGAGGAGGGGATCGACGGGGGAAACTTAGGGGAAACGACCGCATGCTCACGGGGAGTGCAGAGCAGAGCTTAGACGGCTCGGGGAAGGCCTGGGGGCGACGAATCGACGGGAGAGGTCCGGCGGCCGGAGGTGGAAGACGACGGCGTTGTGGGCGTTGCAGGGCTCGAGGAAGCTTCGGCTTCTGCAGAGACGACCAGGGCGACGAGGCGGAGCTAATGGCGTTCTCTGGGAGGGGATCCTATGGCCAGGGGCACGGGTAGCTCGAGCTCGAGCTCGGCTCTAATGGCGGCAGCAAGGAGGAGGAGGAGATCCGGGAGGAGGAGGAGAACCGAGGCGGGGAATGGATAGGGGAGGCTCTGGGGAGCTTATCCCCGTCGTCGCCAGCGCGAACCGGCGGCCAGGCAGGCACGCAGGTGCGTGGCCGCGCCGGAGGAGGCGGCGGCCACCTCCTGCTGCCTACTGGCGCGAGGGAGGGGACGAGTGGGGAGATGGGCCGGGCCAGGCTTGGGCGACAGGTAAGCTTTTTCCCATTTTGTCTGTTTTTGTTTTTCTGTTTTGCTAATTATTGTATTGCTAATTAATTCAGCTCCAAAACAAAAAGTAAAAACTATTTTAGACCTCCTGAAATATTTGTTATAATATCCCCACTCATTTCCAAGGTTTTCAACATTTTTGGAAAATTATAGTTTCTGATTTCAATTTTTAAATTTGAAACCAGTGGCTTTTGCATTTATTTAAAATGCTTAAAGTGTCAAGAAAATAGTTTTCTCCAATGCTCATTTACTTTCATGATTTATCAGAAAGTTTGAACATTTCTTGAGGCCATTTTGGGTTCATTGATTTTGAACTAGTTTGAGATTTCCTTTAATTGAAATGGGTGGCTAGGGTTTTGAGTTTTTCCTTTGCCACTTTGTTGTTTTTGTTGAAACTTCTTAGATGCAAATGCAAAGAAGACATGAGCACAATGCTATCTTGCTTAAGGGTTAGGGATGTGACAGATAAAGACTGCATTTTTGATGTGGAATGCTACCTAGCATATTTTTCCTTTGTAACCTCTTTCATGTGACATGAATGTTCAAATCCGTAAGGTTCGAAACAATAGTTTGATATTGACATAAAAACAATAATACTTCAAGAAAACTAGCAAGGTAATCATGAACTTTCAAAATAACAAGGCCAAAGGAAGTTATCCCTACAAAATCATATAGTCTGGCTATGCTCCATCATCCCCACACAACGAATTTAAATCTTGCACAACCCCGGTATTGGCCAAGTAATTGTTTTAGCACTCTTACTTTCTCAAACCTTTTTCAACTCTCACGCAATACATGAGCGTGAGCCATGGATATAGCACTATAGGTGGAATAGAGTGTGGTGGAGGTTGCGAGACAAAAAGGAGGAGATGGTCACATTGACTCGGCGTATCAAAGGGCTATGGAGATGCCCATCAATAGATATCAATGTGAAAGAGTAGGGATTACCATGCAATGGATGCACTTAGAGCTATAAGTATGTCAAAGCTCAAAAGGAGAACTAGTGGGTGTGCATCCAACTTGCTTGCTCACGAAGACCTAGGGCAATTTTGAGGAAGCCCATCATTGGAATATACAAGCCAAGTTATATAATGAAGATTCCCACTAGTATATGGTGGTGACAAAACAAGAGACTCTCAATCATGAAGAACATGGTGCTATTATGAAGCACAAGTGTGGAAAAAGATAGTAGCATTGTCCCTTCTCACTTTTTCTCTCTTTTTTTTGTTTGGGCTCTTTGGCCTCTTTCCATATATTTTTTTGGGCAACTTTGGCCTCTTTCTTTTTTTATTTCCTCACATGGGACAATGCTCTAATAATGATGTTCATCACACTTTTATTTACTCACAACTCAATGCTTAGAACAATGATGACTCTATAGGAAATGCCTCCGGCAGTGTACCGAGATGTGCAACGATCTAGCTTAGCGTATGACTCCCTAGCTATCTTATGATCATGCAATGGCAATATGAAAGTGACGGCACATGTCATGAGACGGAACGGTGGTAGTTGCATGGCAATATATCTCGGAATGGCTATGGAAAGGCCATGATAGGTAGGTATGGTGGATGTTTTGAGGAAGGTCTATGGTGGTTTTGTGTACCGGCGAAAGTTGCCCGGCACTAGAGAGGCTAGCAATGGTGGAAGGGTAAAGTGCATCTATACCATGGACTCACATTAGTCATGAAGAACTCACATACTTATTGCGAAAGTTTTTATTAGTAATCAAAACTAAGTGCTAAACGCATACTCCTAGGGGAAGGGTTGGTAGGTGTTAACCATCGCGCGATCCCGACCGCAACACAAAGGATGACAGTCAATAAATCAATTATGCTCCGACTTCCTAACATAGCGGTTCACCATTCATGCATGTTATGGGAATCACTAACTTCAACACAAGTATTTCTAGATTCACAACACCCAACTAACATGACTCTTAATATTACCAAATGCATGTCTCAAAACTAATTGAGAGGAATCAAACTTCTCTTTCTAATCAACGCACAAGAATATGGAAGTTTTATTGTATCCTCTTTGGATCCCTAACATCTTTAGGACTACTTTCATAGCACAAGCCAACTACCAAGTTACTCAGAGAGAGCATTCTCAAAAAGATATAAGTGAAGATCGAGAGTTCTTTTTTCTCCAAAATGTGACACCGCCGTGCTCTATAAAGATCTAAGTGAAGAACTAGAGCAAAGTTATCTAACTCAAAAGATATAAGTGAAGCACATGTGAGCTAAATTGTCTAACTCAAAAGATATAAGTGAAGCTCAATGAGAATTCTAGCAAATTCACAATGAGTGCAGGACTCTCTAAAAAGGTGTGCAGCAAGGATGATTGTGACACAAAAAAAGAAAAGAATCCTATAATACATGACGCTCCAAGCAAAACACATATCATGTGGTGAATAAAAATATAGCTCCAAGTAATGTTACCAATGGATTGAAGACGAAAGAGGCGATGCCTTCCCGGGGCATCCCCAAGCTTAGGTTTTTTGGTGTCCTTGAATTTGGCTTGGGATTCCTTGGGAATCCCCAAGCTTGAGCTCTTTCCACTCTTTATCTCTTTGTACATGAGAACATCACCCCAAACTTGAAAACTTCACAACACAAAACTTAAACAAAAACTCGTGATATCATTAGCACAAGAAAACAAACTACCACCTCTTTAGGTACTGTAGCAACTTGTTTGCTATTTATATTGGTTTTATACTATTGTATATTCACTTCTCCATGGCTATTACCCCCCATACTATCCATAGTTTCATCAAAATAAGTGATCAACACAACAAAAACAGAATCTGTCAAAAACAGACCAGTCTGTGGCAATTTGTATGCTTCGTATACTTCCGCTATCTCAAATATTCTGAACAATTACGACAATTTGGGTGATTGGCGTATTAACCAGCAGCAAAAAGAATCAACTCAAAAGCGCTTTCTGGATAAAAATGAAAAATAATTTCGTGAGCAAAAAGTTTTTGTCTTTCTCCAGAAAGATCAAACAACCATCACCAAAACTAGTCATAAAGGTTTTACTTGGCTCAAACAGAAAAAGAAACACAAAAAACAAAATATTTACAGAATTATGATGGTGTGGACGCAACAAAACAGAAAGCAAAAAGCAAAGATAAATCCATTGGGTTGCCTCCCAACAAGCGCTATTGTTTAATGCCCCTTAGCTAGGCAAAAGGCGATAGAATCACGTATCGTCGTCTTTGGTGCTCAAACCATAAGTATCCCTCATCATGGATTCATAAGGCAATCTTATTTTATTTCTAGGAAAATGTTCAATGCCCGTCCTTAATGGAAATTGAAATCTAATATTTCCGTCCTTCATATCGATGACAGCACCAATAGTCCTTAGGAAAGGTCTACCAAGAATGATAGGACATGTAGGATTGTAATCAATATCAAGCACACTGAAATCTATGGGTTAACAGTTCCTGTTTGCAATAATAAGAACATCATTGATCCTTCCCATAGGTTTCTTAACAATAGAATCCGCAAGATACAAATTAAGAGAGCACTCATCAATCTCATTGAAGCCTAGAACATCACATAAAGACTTTGGAATCGCTGAAACACTAGCACCCAGATCACACAAATCATTGCATTCATAGTTTTTTATCTTAATTTTGATAGTAGGTTCCCACTCATCATGAAGTTTTCTAGGAATAGAAACTTCTAATTCAAGTTTCTCTTCAAGAGATTTCATCATACCATCGACGATATGATCGGTAAAGGCCTTATTTTCGCTATAAGCATGTGGAGAGTTTAGCATGGATTGCATCAAGGAAATACATTCAATCAAAGAGAAACTATCATAATTTAATTCCTTGAAATCCAAAGTAGTAATTTCATTACTACACAAAGTTTTCATATCCACTACTCCACTTTTAATGCTTTTAGCATCAAGATAGATGGACTCCGAATCATTGGGGTGTTTTTTAACCAAAGTGGATTCATATCCAGCCCCATTATCATTAGGTTTGACACTAGAAAACAAGGATTCAATGGGAGTCACACCAAGCACTTTAAGATCTTCGTGATTCTTATCACGAGAACACGGCTTTTTAAGCCATTCATGCCTAGCACGAATTTGGGCGGTTCTTTATTTACTCTCAATCATGGAAACACACATAGCTTTCAAAGTTTCATCCATATTGATCTTGGTAGGAGCACATCTTACTTTCAAAGCATCAATATCAAGAGACATTCTATCAACGCTCCTAGCCAAATCATCAATTTTGAGTAGTTTTTCTTCTATGGATGCATTGAAAATATTTTGCGAGTTGATAAACTCTTTAATATTACTCCCTAATTCAGAGGGTAATTTATTGTAATTTCCATGAGTATTGTTGTAGGAATTGCCAAAGTTATTAGAGGGATTACTAGGAAAAGGCCTAGGGATATAGTTTCCTCTAAAAGCATTGTTGTGGCCAAAATTATTCCTACGAACAAAATTAACATCCAAGATCTCATTGCTACTCTTAATCAGGGAAGACAATGGCATATCATTTGGATCTAAAGGAGCACCTTTACTAGCAAACAATTTCATTAACTCATCCATCTTAGCAGTTAACGAGTTAATTTATTCTATAGCGTGCACTTTTTTACTAGTAGGTGACCTTTCAGTGTGCCACTGAGAATAGTTTGTCATGATATTGTCTAGGAGTTTTGTGGCTTCTCCTAATTTCCATGAAAGTTCCACCGAAGGTGGGGTCCAAGATATTTCTAGAAGCAAAATTCAAACCAGCATAGAAGATTTGTATAATCATCCAAAGACTCAAGCCATGAGCGAGACAATTTCTAATCATCAATTTCATTCTCTCCCAAGATTGTGCAACATGTTCGTGATCAAGTTGCTTAAAATTCACTATATTATTAGAGAGAGATATAATCTTAGCCGATGGAAAATACTTGGATATACAAGCATCTTTGCACTTGTTCCAAGAATCAATACTATTTTTGGGCAAATATGAAAACCAAGTTTTTGCTCGATCTCCCAGTGAGAACGGAAATAGCTTCAATTTAATCACATCATTATCCACATCTTTATTCTTTTGCATATCGCAAAGCTCAATGAAGGTATTAAGATGGAATGCGACATCTTCACTAGGAAGGTCGAAGAATTGCTCTTTCATAACAAGATTCAGCAAAGCTGCATTGATTTCATATAATTCCGCACTAGTGGTGGGAGCAATCGGAGTACTAATAAAATCATTATTATTAGTATTCGAGAAGTCACAAAGTTTGGTGTTTTCAGTCATGATGACTTCACCAAGGAGAAAAGCACACAAGCGAACAGAAAGCAAGCGAAGAAGATGGGCAAACGAAAAAGGCAAAAAAAATGTAAATTTTGTTTTTTAGAAGTGGGGGAGAGGAAAACAAGAGGCAAAAAAAGTAAATTCAAGAGATGAGTTTGCGATGGTTACTTGCATAAGCTTATTTTGATGCTCCCCGGCAACGGCGCCATAAATTGGCACGTTGACGGGAAACTATTCTTGACTTGATCCTCCCCGGCAACGGTGCCAGAAATTCTTCTTGCTACCTCTTGAGCTTGCGTTGGTTTTTTCCCTTGAAGAGGAAAGGGTGATGCAGCACAGTAGCAGTAAGTATTTCCCTCAGTTTGAGAACCAAGGTATCAATCCAGTAGGAGTATCAAGCCAAGTCTCCAAAAGTACCTGCGCTAAAACAGCAAACTTGCACCCAACGCTACAAAGGGGTTGTCAATACCTTTACGATTGATTGCAAGATGACATCTGAAGGCGGAAAGTGCAACAAAGTAAAAGTGTAAGGCTGAAAATATGATGTGAAGTAGACCTGGGGGCCATAGTGTTCGCTAGAGGCTTCTCTCAAGATAGCAAATATTACGGCGGTGAACGAATTACTATCGAGCAATTGATAGAACCGCGCAAAGTCATGACGATGTCTAAGGCAATGATCATACATATAGGCATCACGTCCAAGACAAGTAGACCGATACTTTCTGCATCTTCTACTATTACTCCACACATTGACCGCTATCCAGCATGCATCTAGTGTATTGAGTTCATAACGAACAGAGTAACGCCTTAAGCAAGATGACATGATGTAGAGGGATAAATTCATGCTATAGATATAAACCCCATATTTTTACCCTTGATGGCAACAACACGATGCGTGCCTCGCTACCCCTTCTGTCACAGGGTGAGGTCACCACACGGTATGAACCCAAAACCAAGCACTTGTCCCATTGCAAGAAATGTAGATCAAGTTGGCCAAACAAAACCCACAACTCGAAGAGAATTACAAGGATATGAAATCATGCATATAAGAGATCAGAAGGAACTCATATAAGATTCATTGATAATCTAATCATAAATCCACAATTCATCGGATCTCGACAAACACACCGCAAAAGAAGATTACATCGGATAGATCTCCATGAAGATCATGGAGAACTTTGTATTGAAGATCCAAGAGAGAGAAGAAGCCATCTACCTACTAGCTATGGACCCGAAAGTCTATGGTGAACTACTCACGCATCATCGGAGAGGCAATGGTGTTGATGAAGAAGCCCTCCGTGTCTGAATCCCCCTCCGACAGGGCACCAGAACATGCCCCAGATGGGATCTTGCGCAAACAGAAGCTTGCGGCGGCGGAAAAGTATTTTTGTGGCTCTCTCCCGTGGTTCCAGATTTTTCGGGGATCTATAGGCAGAAGAACTAGGGCAGAGGAGCCCCAGGGGGGCCACAAGCGTGCTAGGCGAGGACACCCTGGTCGCGGCTAGGGGGCTTGTGGCCTCCGCTGGTGCCCTCTGCCTTGGTTCTCAAGCTTCCTGCGTATCTTTTGTTCCAGAAAAAATCTTTCCGGAGGTTTTATTCCGTTTGGACTCCGTTTAAAATTTTCCTCTGAAAAAGGTCAAAAACACACAAAAAACAGGAACTGGCACTTGGCACTGAGTTAATAAGTTAGTCCCAAAAAAGATATAAAATGCATACAAAACATCCAAAGCTTGACAAGATAATAGCATGGAACCATCAAAAATTATAGATACGTTGGAGACATATCAGCAGGCATGTACAAAAGTCTCAATGGGCATCAAACCCTTTGTGATGTGCTCAAAAAGCATATTTTTAATAGGAACCCGAGGAAAGAAGGAATTGCCTTTGAAAGGAAACTGAATGTTGATGGATCATACTAGAAACCTGAGCAGTATCCCAAAACCTCATGGGTCGCTGCTAAAGGGCCTCCTGTTGATCCATCCAATCTAACAGGCTTTGCATGTGAATTATCCTATTCCTCAGATGAGTCATTTGACTCCAACTATAAACTGTTCAAAAATCAATCTGGTGAAGTATTTGCTCGATATGTTGGAACTAACTCCACGAATGGACCACTCCTGAGGAAAATCTGGGTCCCCAAAAGTTTCCTTGAAAATCTTCAGGTGAATGTTCTCATGACACCACGTGTGAAGAATTTGAACCCCAGATCAAATTCCTCAAGAGGACCAAAGTCTTCAAGAGGATCAAAATCCTCAACTGGTCAAAACTATGCTCGTACTCGTGCTAATGCTACTGATATGGAGGGAAATTACAAGGGATGTGAATATGAGCTTTACTCCTCAAATTATTATGTTGATAAATCCTCAAAGAACTTCTCTGTCTATTCATTTGAGTACTCTAACCCTCTATAGTGAAGAGAAGTGCATTAGCTTCAATGCCCCCTTTCTCATATGGTGCTCGCAGGATGATGAACTCTTTACCACCCTTCAGATGTGGGTGGTGAAGAAATTGAACTAATCACTTCTGCAGGTCAGGTCTCCAGATGAAAATCATCATCTGAAGAATTTGCTGGAGACCTGAGGAAAATGCTTGATTGAACGCAAGCTAACATTGATGAAATGATAACGTTTCACACGTCCTCAAATCTATAGTTTATGATGAAATTCCTATCTGATGAAATTGATATCATATTCTTCAAGTCTGGAGCATATGAGATGGTAAGCTGTACTAATTCATGTGCAGGATGACAAACCCAAGAGTACTGAGTGGGTTCTTGATAGTGGCTGCACACACCATATGACTGGTGACAAAAGCTTGCAGATGAATATGCCACCGACTCCATCACCACTGAAGCAAATCACTTATGCTGACAAAGGTAAAAGCAAGGTATTGGGACTTGGCAAAGTGGCTATTTCCTAGGACAGGCACATGGACAAAGTGATGCCTGTTGAATCCCTTGGGTTTAACCTCATGTCGGTCTCAATGCTTTGTGATCTTGATATGGTTGTTATCTTTGGAAAATATAGATGTGTTGTCATCATGGAATGAGACAGATTCAAAGTCTTCGATGGTGTTAGAAGATGGGATTTGTACATTGTTGATTTTTCTACAGGTCCTCAACCAGCCACTTGCTTATTAGCAAAAACCTCAGAAGGCTGGCTATGGCATCGAAGACTTGGTCATGCAGGCATGAGGAACTTGCACACGTTGGCGAAGAATAAGCATGTCATTGGCATTGAATCAGTCAAATTCCTCAAGGATCACCTCTACGGTGCTTGTGACTAGAAAAATGACCAGATCCAAACACCCCTCGAAGACTATCATGACCACTACTCGTCCATTTGAATTGCTTCACATGGATCTATTTGGACCTACTCATTATGCCACTCTAACAAATGCAACATCTTTATACGGCTTTGTCATTGTTGATGATTATTCCAGATATAATTGGGTGCATATCATTCTGTATAAAACTGAAGTGCAGGATATCTTCAAACGAGTTTCCTCAAGGGCCTCGACGAACTTTGGCGTCAAGATCAAACACATCAGGAGTGATAATGGGACAGAATTCAAAAACACTGGTCCTGATGATTATCTTGATGAACTTGGTATTACTCACGAATTGTCTGCTCCTTATACTCCTCAACAGAATGGCGTCGTCGAAAGAAAGAACAGGGGTGTGGTTGAGATGGCATGAACCATCCTTCAAGAATATCAGACTCCTCGTCGTTTCTGGCCTGAAGCAATCAACACTGCTTGCCATATCATCAACAGGGTATATCTTCACAAATTCCTCAAGAAAACTTCATATGAACTCCGCACTGACAAGAAACCCAATGTAAGTTATTTCAAAGTCTTTGGTGCAAAATCCTGGATTAAAGATCCTCACCATAGCTCAAAGTTTGCACCTAAAGCACATGAGGGTTTTATGCACGGTTATGGAAAAGACTCGCACACCTACAGAGTCTTCAACAACTATCACAACAAGGTTGTTGAAACTGTAGATGTGCAGTTCGATGAAACTAATGGCTCGCAAAGAGAGAAATTGCCTCCTACTCCAGATAAATTGTCTCTTGAGGAAGCAATCAAGCTCAAAGCTACTGAAGACGTTGTTCCTACTAAGGAAATTGCTAAAGAAATCACTCCCAACACTGATGAAAAACAAGAAGATGCTCCTGAGGAAATTGCTCCAGAACAAATTCCTCAGCCCAGACAAAATCCTCAACCAGCTCATCTGAGGATTGCAAATGAAGTAGAACTTGACAAAATCCTCGATGACATCAACGCGCCAGGTCCTCTCACTCGCTCAAAAGCTTCACACTTAGTTAACTTTTGTGGGCATTCTTCTTTTGTGTTTGTCACAAAACCTTCAAAAGTTGCTGAGGCTTTCATGGAACCTGAGTGGATTCAAGCCATGCAAGATGAACTTCTTCAATTCAAGCTAAATGACGTGTGGGAGCTCGTCAAACGACCAGATCCTCGCAAGCACAATATCATCGGCACCAAGTGGATTTTCCGAAACAAGCAAGATTAGGATGGTCAAGTGGTGAGGAATAAGGCACGACTTGTAGCCCAAGGCTACACACAGGTTGAAGGAATAGATTTCGATGAAACTTCTGCACCTGTTGCTAGACTTGAAGCTATTCGAATACTACTTGCTTATGCTAATCATCATAACATTACCTTATATCAAATGGATGTGAAAAGTGCATTCGTCAATGGTAAGCTTGAGGAAGAAGTATATGTTGCTCAGCCCCCAGGTTTTGAGGATCCGAAGAATCCATACAAAGTCTTCAGACTCAAAAAGGCACTCTATGGCCTCAAGCAAGCCCCTCGGGCATGGTATGATACATTGAAGGAATTCCTCATGAAGAAAGGCTTCAAACCTGGTTCACTCGATCCAACTCTTTTCACAAAATCCTATGACAATGAACTATTTGTGTGCTAAATATATGTCGATAACATCATATTTGGTTGTACTGACGAACATTACAGTGATGAATTTTCTTACATGATGAATGGAGAATATTAGATGTCTATGATGGGGGAGCTGAAACTCTTCTTAGGTCTTTAAATTCGTCAACAACGCAATGGCATCTTCATATCACAGGAGAAATACCTCAAGGATGTTCTGAGGAAATTCGACATGCATGAATGCAAAGGCGCCAAGACTCCCATGCTTACCAACGGCCACCTCTACACTGACGAAAATGGTAAAGAATTTGATCAGCAGGTATATCGCTCAATGATTGGCTCTTTATTGTATTTATGTGCATCTAGGCCAGATATAATGCTTAGTGTTTGCATGTGTGCATGTTTTCAAGCAATACCGAAGGAATCACACCATAAGGTTGTGAAGCATATTCTTCGATACTTAGCTCACACACCAACACTAGGATTGTGGTACCCCAAGGGCTGAAATCTTCATCTTGTGGGATATTCTGATTCTGACTATGCTGGTGACCGTGTGGATCGCAAGTCAACTTATGGCACTTATCATTTCCACGGAAGATCATTAGTCTGCTGGTCCTCAAAGAAGCAGAACCGCGTTTCTCTTTCCAATGTCGAAGTTGAGTACATTGCTGCTGGATCATGTTGTGCTGAAATTCTATGGATGAAGCAAACCCTCAAGGACTACAACATCAACAAGAAGAATGTGCCTCTCTACTGCGACAATGAGAGTGCATTCAAGATTGCATACAACCCAGTACAACACTCGAAGACTAAGCACATCCAGATTCATCATCATTTTCTTCGGGACCATGTCCTCAAGGGCAATATCATCATCGACCATGTGAAGAGTGGCGATCAACTAGCTGATATTTTCACTAAGCCCTTGGATGAGAAAAGGTTTTGCAAGTTGCAGTGTGAGCTAAATATCTTAGAATCTTCAAATGTTTTGTAAAAGCGTGCACACATCCTAACACTTATGCAAAATAGATGACTTAGATGTGCAACACACAAAGAATCGATTTTCTTCAATCAATGAAGAATATCACTCTTAGTGTGAGGAAATTAATGAAGAATCTGGTTCTCAGGGCCCTATGACAATTATCCGCGGCGCCTGAAATCATCATTCTTATACGGTGGGTCACACCACCACCCAACTTTGAAATTCTTCAAGTTGTTTTTCTTCAAAGTTGAAATTTATCAACCTGACGCTTTGTCACAAAATCCTCAAGTTTTTCAAAATCTTCAAAACACTTGATGATTTTCATTTGCCTATATATATATATATATATATATATATATATATATATATATATATATATATTTCAAAGTCCTCAACATCATTCACTTATAGGTATTTCTTCAATTTCATATTTCATCTAAGTGAATGTGATCGGACCCTACTCCCCTCTATGCTATACTCAACCCAGTCTATTCAATTGTTCATATGCGTTCTACTTGAAACTTTGTTCAAAATGCTCACTCTGTCCTTATCAGCTGAGGATTTTGCAACGAAATCTTCAAATCTTCAAAAATGAATTTTATATTGTTACACAGTAACTGAACCCCACTTCCCACGTTCAGATAAGCACGATCTCCACTGCTTTAATCTCAGGCTACACATGTCGTGCCGAGATGAATGGGCAAGGCTAGTTCGGTCCGAATGGGCAAGGGCAGTTAGCTCAGACAGAGTCCTCAACTGCTCCACTGGATGCTATACCTCTGAAGGTAGCTCCATCATATTCACTAATTCCCTTCGGAATTGATTATGTCATTCCTGAAGAAGATGAGGAAATTGCGATTGATGAGGAAATGAAAGATGTTGATTCTGAAGAAACCATGGATGAGGAAACTCAAATTGATGATATTCCTCAGTCCTTCATTCCTCACAAGACATCTGATGAACCTGCTCAAGGATCAGCTGCAACAGCTGAAGATTTTGCCTCCTCCACCAAGCAAACTCCTCAGGTTGAGGAAAATCCTCAACCTGAAGAAAATCCTCAAACTGAGGAAAAGGCTGAAGAAAATGCTCCTGCACCCAATACTGAAACTGCTATTGTTGTGGTCAACATTGAAACTGCAATGATAGTATCTCCTCAAGAAAAGCAGCATAATCTTCAACCAAAGAAAAATCAGCCTTTTTCGAAGAGGACAAAGTTTCAGAAGGAAGAGTTCTATGAAAAACGGATGTATTTCATTGGCGACAATCCATATGACAAGCTTCGCATCAGGCACAGGAAGTTTTGGATAAGCACTCAGCTCAACTACTATGCCTCTGTGCTCTGTGGGAGAAACAAAATATTTCAGCACATGCATATTCCTCATGTTGAGATGGAAGAAATTCCTTGCTTCATCCTAGTCCTCAATGTTCTTCATGAAGCCGAACTACTGCCTCTCTGCACTGATATCAGTGATTGGAACAATGATATAGTTCTTCAGTTTTATGCTACTTTGCACATCTCTGGAGACCCGAAGGATATCAACACTTGGGTGCTGGACTAGATGACTCAGCACACTCAATACAAAGCTCCTGCCACTGAGCTGCTGCGAGTGCTTCTAGTTTGAATTCCCTCAGAACAAGTTGTGTTGATGTATGATGAATGGGAGTTGCCAAACAAACTGATGGAACTCCTCATGAATCCTTTCGCCAAGGATCAATCTCCAAGAACGACCTTTCTCGTTCAAGACTTGAAGTATGAACCAAGAACTGTCTACAGGATCATGTGCAGTGTCATCACTCCAATCAAAGGCCATGATGATGAAGAAGATGTCGTAGGCATCATGAAGAATATCCTCTTCAACATCATCCATGGCATACCAATAAACCTTCACGACTTCTTCCTGAGGACTCTGGCTGACAATGCTATGTCACCCTTCGACTTGAAGTTTTACGCTCCATGGATCATGAGATTCATCGGACGTAGGTCAGGCATCAACTATCATGCTGATTTCAACAATCACATTGGATATCTGCCTCCTATCAGAGTCAAAAGAAGACTTTTGAGCCTGTTGAAGGAAAAGGAAAATCTGTCATTAATGAAGGAAGTCGGCCCCTTGATGGCCAGTTTCGCGAACCAGAAGCATATTCTTCATGGGATGACACTGAAACTCAAGAGTCGCCTAGCCCTGTTGTCCCAAGGATAATGACTAACAAAGAACTACTCCTCAGTCTTCATCAGAAGGTCGATCGAAATCACAAATGGGTCAAACGCAATTTAGCGCCATTGTGAAAACCCTCAACGAGACTCAGAATGAAGTGAAGAAAAATCACTACTATCTTCATGGCATTTTTGATCGTCCCTCGGCCACCCTGGCTCATCTGAAGACTCAAGAAGGACTTGATAAATTGGAGTTTACTCAGGATTTCAACTGGTCGTGGCCTCCCAAGAAGAAATTCAAGCCAATTCCAGTTCCAGACCTTGAGGACAGTTACTTTTCTTCATTCCGCACTGCAGAATCTGATGAAGAACCAGAAGACACTGCCACTGGCCCAAGGAAGAAGCCCGTCGCCAAGAATCCTCACACGTCTTATTCATCAGCCAAGAAGTGAAAGTCTTCATGGGGCGTTAGTCCTCAGTTTTTCCCTTTTCGTCACTTGATGACAAAGGGGGAGAAATCTGAGTTAGTCTTCATGCAGGAAAAATTTTGGGGCTTATGAACTTTATTAAGTTACAAACTCTTGGTTCTTCTGAAGTGATTTATGTAATGAGTTGTAACTTAAGCCCGATGGTACTCTGACGCTTTTGAACGTTTTTCTTCGCATGCTTATTCCTCAAACTATTAATGCACGCATGCTGAAATTCGTCAGATACCATTTCTCATCATGCATTTTCAAATTCCTCATATTATATGTCAAATGTACGCATGATTTACAAGATACAGGGGGAGATCTCCATGATATAAATCATCAACGTGCATTTGCTGGGAATGGAAAAATCCTCAAAATATGCACATCTTCAGGGGGAGTCTTTGAGTATCTTGATTTCAAATTCCTCAAACTAAGCATTTACACTTCATATTTTTATCCCCGTTGAAAACTTAACCTAATTGTCATCAACCACCAAAAAGGGGGAGATTGTAAGTGCATCTAGTGCCCTTAGTGATTTTGGTGGTTTGAAGACTTATAGGTTAAGTATCTAATGTGTTCATGGGTGTACACAGGATCTATAAGTCACTAAGGAGTTTGAATTATACGATGAATATCGACCCATAAAAATGAATATCTTCGGCTGAAGAAATTGGTATGATGCTAAAGATTTGGATCGGGGAGAAATTGCGACGAAATAGATATTCCTCATGAAGATATTGAAGATGAGGAATTCGGTGTGTCCTGAAGAAAATCAATTCGGAGACTTTGAAGCGTGAAGATTTATTCTTTCTGTTTCATTTTCTTCACTCTTGAGTCATAGGAACACCATACTGTTAAAGGGGGTCGAGGTAACACTACGGAATGAATTTCCTCATGATGCTCAACCCAAGCCTAATCCTACAAAAGCCTCAACTGAGGAATATGAGAGACATGAGGACTCTCGCAGTTGAGGGTCCCGACCGTTGCCGCAATTCACACCACATCATCGATCTTATCCACACCAACAGTCATAATATTTAAGGGCATTTATGTCAAAACATGTCGGGATGCTCCAAGCTATAAATAGCCCCCCCCCCCCCCCCCGCAACCATTAGCTCGTTAGCTGCTCCGTGAGAAACTGACACTTGTCATTTAGAGCAACCCAAATTCCTCAGAGTCTTTGAGAGTAAATCATCAGTGAGGAAATACCCTAAACACCAAACCACAAACCAAAAACCAAGTGATTGAGCATCACTGAAGAATTTGTTCATGTGTGGAACTGAAGCCTTTTACCTTTTGAGGATTGTGCATCCTCCAGACGGTTAGGCGTCGTGGTCTAGAGCAATCCAACAGTCAATTGTGGATCGCCGGGTGACCAAGTTTGTGAGGGTTTGGAAGTCTGCCCTGAAGACTTACCATGAGTGTTGGGTGAGGACTGTGTGTCCTTAGCTCAAGGAGAATACGGTAGGGACTGTGTGTCCTGGGAATGTGTGTCTTTTCGTTTCAATACCAAGCCGCTCCAAACCATATGTACAACTATCACAGCAGTTGGAACTGTGTCATCAACCACTGTCTTCACTGTGATACGGGTTCTATTTCTTCAACTCTTTCAATTCCTCAATATTGTATGTTGAAGATTTTCGTTGTCGCAGTTTGAAGGATTTGTTGAAGACTTTCTCTGAATTTTTTTCAACCTCAGATTCTTCACGCGAGTTAATCCTCACCTACTTACTCTGCGCCTGCAGACTGTGCAAACTGTTTTTCATATTCCTCATCTTGAAAACTTTTGTAGTGATACTTTGCACCCCTGATCCTTTGTTATTTCCGCTACAAGTTATTCATCAGTTAGGAATTTCCTCAAAAGGAATTTCCTCACCGATGCAATTCTAAAAATCTCCTATTCACCCCCCCCCTCTTGTAGATATAATGCACTTTCATGAATCCTTGACATAGAGGTTCAACCAATAAGATCTTCGTAGAATATGTAGGATCCAATATGGACTTCCAGATCCCGCTATTGCATATTCACCGAAGAGTGTCTCATCCATGTTTATATAGTTCTCGAACCCGTAGTGTCTGCACACTTAAGGTTCGATGACGTTTCAGTATAGTTGAGTTAGAGGTGTTGGTGACCGAAGATTGTTCGGAGTCTTGGATGAGATCCTAGACATCACGAGGAGCTCCAGAATGGTGTGGAGGTAAAGATTGATATATCAATATAGGAAGTCTTGTTTTGGTCATCGGAAAATTTTTGGGCTCATCAGTAGTGTACCGATAGTGTCGGGAGGGTGCCGGGGGACCACTGGGTGAGGTGTGACAACCCAAGAGCCTTCTCGGCTGTGAGAAGAGGTAAATGAATTTTAAAAAGGAAGGGAAGGAGGAGTCCTCCCAAAGTAGTCCAGCTTCCCACAAGGGAAGGTGGACTCTCCCTTTTGTTCGGCCGACCCCTTCTCCTTGGAGTTTTAGCGGTGCTTAGGCGAAGCCCTGCAGGACTAGCTCCACCACCATCACCGTCACGCCATCGCGCTACTGTAGAACTCATCTACCTCTCCGCCCCCTCTTGCTGGATCAATAAGGTGGACATCATCGTCAAGTTGTACGTGTGTTGAACACGGAGGTGTCGTCCGTTCGGCGCTAGATCAAGAAGGATCATGGGACGGCAGTGATTTGGATCGCGAATGTCGGTCCACTAAAGACTGGGGTCTCTAATGCCCCAGACTTGTGCACGGGCATGAAGAGCCCCTGACGGTAGGGCACGGCAGAATCCATACAAGACGCACCCCAAGGTATCCAAGGCCCCGGCACGCCTGCCTTGCCGGGAAGACACCCAAGGCCACGTCCGTTTAATGGACATGATAAATGCACCTAGCACAAGACCCCGGCGAGCCTCCCTCGCTGAGAAGAAAGCCGAAGCCCCCGGCAAGCTTCCTTGCCGGGACGAAGCGCCAAGACCCCGGCAAGCACCCTTGTCGGGATGACGTGGCGAGACACTAGAGGGCGACCGCCCTTGCCACAGTGCCACTGCCCCCCGAGTTTCAACGCATTCCGCATGCGCCAGCGGGGCGTCCAGGTGTCGAAACAGCTGGACACATGTCTTCACCAGCACTTAGCTAACATGAACAAGATGTGCATTTAATGCACCTAACAGCGGTAGATGGATAAGCGCCGCTCTAGGTTCACTGTAACATCTCGTGAACCTACCATCAAGCACTGTAGGTGACCCCTTTGCCTATAAAAGGAGGCCCTTAGCTCATTCACAAGGGGTTAGAATTTTTGGAGATTGGCCAAGAAGACGGTTATCATCACTGTAAACGAACAACAAAAGAACTCTTAATACAATCAGACGAGCAGGACGTAGGGTTTTACGCGTGAGCGTCCCGAACCTGGGTAAAAAGGCTTGTCGGGTGTTGATCGTTAGGTCTGCTCTTGACGTTGTTTTCCCCACCCTACGATCACAAGGGTATCACATTGATCCCCATAGGTGTCGACCTAGCATCGCCGACATCTTCGGCGCACCAGGTCGTGGGCGAGGGAGAGACGCGTGAATCGGAGAAGGCTCAATGTCGGCTCCATCGAAGTTTGGGCACCATGCCGCGTTCCTTCAGAAACGGGGTACCGCAGCGGGCGCCCTGTTCTGCTATGGCTTCCGAAGGCATGTGCAAGCGCGTTGCTACATGCACGGGGCAGGGAGGCGGAGGCTCCAAGAGCAGCATCGGCAGGCCGATGCCTCGCTCGAGGGCCAACGTGCTGCTGTCGAGGGCGTGCCTGGGCACTTCACAGAGGCCCCGGCGCATACTCCGGCGGACGCACCTTCGCGGAGCAATGCATAGTCGTTGAGGATGCGCCACACGATCCCGAAGCCCCGGCGTGCACTCCAGTGCGAATGTTGCGCCCCTGAGAGGTCGCGTCATCGCCCAAAGACGCGCTCGGGGGCTCCGTAAGCACAACCTAGCAAGAGAAAAGCAAAGGGGTTACACCGTGGCTGGCTCTTTCTCCAAGCGACGGTGACAAGAAGTCCTTGCCAGAGGAAAGACCGCCAGGAGCAGTGATTTCCTACTTGCCTAGGGCTCCTACACCCCGGCGAAAGATTCAAGTGCCTCGTAGCCACGGCGTGGACAAATATGTTTTTAAGTTTGAGATTCAGATTTGAAGTAGATAGATCCTTTGCTTTTCTCCCTTCGAAAGTTTCCAATATTTGTGTGAGGAGTTTGCGTGTACTAGGACCTTCCCAAAGCTCGATGCACCTTGTCTTTGTTTCGAACTCGTTCAAACGACCTGAATGGCCATAGAGCGCCTTCAAACAGTTGCGGACCTGATCAACAGAGCAAGCGGCTACGTAGCACCCGATTTTGTCTCAAGCTGCGCTTGGCGATTTCCATGGTTGCACCGAACGCGGCAAGGAGCCTCGCCGGTAGTTACCGGCAAGCTCCCAGATTATGGAAAAACTAATCATACAAAGAACGGAATCGAAAAAGGGAAAAACAGTCTTTTTCATTCATATGAATAGATACATTCGGCTTCACTTACAAAGCGTGGTGGTCCTAACCTAAAGACTTTGTCTTTTGACGAGGGCCGACCCACGTGGAGGAGTGAAGTTCAAAAGACAAAAAGGCGGAGCCCGCGTCATGGTCAGTACCGACCCCCCAGGGCCGGCACTGAGCCAGCGAGAACGAGACCGCCCTCGACGGGTGTCGCCTGGCCCCCCTGCGACCGAGGTGCGGAGGGCGGAGTAGATGAAGGGGCGAAAGATCCGAAGCCGGCGGGCGTGCCTTGTTGGAAATATGCCCTAGTGGCAATGATAAATAGTTATTATTATATTTCCTGTTAAAAGATAATCATTTATTATCCATGCTATAATTGGATTGAATGAAAACATAGATACATGTGTGGATACATAGACAAAACAATGTCCCTAGGAAGCCTCTAGTTGGCTAGCCAGTTGATCAAGGATAGTCAAGGTTTTCTGGCTATGTGCAAGTGTTGTCACTAGATAACTGAATCACATCATTAGGAGAATCATCTGATGGACTAGACCCAAACTATGAACGTAGCATATTGATTGTGTCATTTTATTGCTATTGTTTTCTGCGTGTCAAGTATTTATTCCTATGACCATGAGATCATATAACTCACTGGCACCGGAGGGATACCTTGTGTGTATCAAACGTCGCAACGTAACTAGGTGACTATAAAGGTGCTATACAGGTATCTCCGAAGGTGTCCGTTGAATTAGTATGGATCAAGACTGGGATTTGTCACTCCGTGTGACGGAGAGGTTTCTCGGGTCCCACTCGGTAATACAACATCACACACAGGCCTTGCAAGCAATGTGACTAAGTGTAAGTCACCAGATCTTGTATTACGGAATGAGTAAAGAGACTTGCCGGTAACGAGATTGAAATAGGTATGCGGATACCGACGATCGAATCTCGGGCAACTAACATACCGAAATACAAAGGGAATGACATACGGGATTATATGAATCCTTGGCACAGAGGTTCAACCGATAAGATCTTAGGAGAATATGTAGGATCCTCTATGGGCATCCAGGTCCCGATATTGGATATTGACCGAGGAGTGTCTCAGGTCATGTCTACATAGTTCTCGAACCCGCAGGGTCTGCACACTTAAGGTTCGATGATGTTTTAGTATAGTTGAGTTTTATCTGCGGTTACCGAATGTTGTTCGAAGTCCCGTATGAGATCACGGACGTCAAGAGGGTTTCCGGAATGGTACGGAAACAAACATTGATATATAGGATGGTTTCATTTGGTCACCAGAAAGTTTCGGGCATTACCGGCAGTGTACCGGGAGTGACGATGGGTTCCGGGTGTTTACCGAGAGGGGCCCACCCACCCGGGAGTGATCCCGAGGCCCTAGGGTGGCGCACCAAGTCCTTAGTGGGCTGGAGGAGTCATCCCAAGAGGGTTGTGGCGCCACATGTAAAAATACCAAAGGAAAAGAAGAAATAAAAAGGAAAGAGGGAGGTGGGAAGGAAGAGGAGGACTCCTCCTTCCCAAACAGAATTGGAGGAGGAATCCTCCTCCTCCCTAGCGGTCGACGCACCCTTGGGGCCCTTGTGCCCCAAGGCTAGCCCCTCCCCTCCTCCTATATATATATTGGTGGTTTAGGGCTTTTTGAGACACAACTTCGCCACGTGCAACTCTAGCCTATTCCACATAGTTTTACCTCTCGATCGGATTTCTGTGGAGCTCGGGCGGAGCCCTGCACGAGTAAATCATCACCACCACCGGAGCACCGTCACGCTGCCGGAGAACTCATCTAATTCTCCGTATTGCTTGATGTATCAAGAAGGCCGAGATCCTCATCGAGTTGTACGTGTGCTGAACGTGGAGGTGTCGTCCGTTCGGTGCTAGATCGGAACCGTTCGTGGGACGGATCGTGGGACGACAGTGATTTGAGTCACGAAGCTGTAGCACTACATCAACCACGTTTCTTAACGCTTCCCACTTAGCGATCTACAAGGGTACGTAGATCTAATCTCCTCTCGTAGATGGACATCACCATGATAGGTCTTCGTGTGCGTAGGAAAACTTTTGTTTCTCATGCAACATTCCCCAACAGTGGTATCATGAGCTAGGTTCATGCGTAGATGTCATATCGAGTAGAACACAAAAGGTTTCGTGGACGGTGATGTTCGATTTGCTGCCCGCCTAAGTCTTTTCTCGATTCGACGATATTGTTGGACTGAAGCGGCCCGGACTGACATAACTTGTACGCTTACGAGAGACTGGTTTCATCGACTGACATGCAACCTCGTTGCACAAAGATGACTAGCGGGTGCATGTTTCTTCAACTTTAGTTGAATTTGTTTTGACCGACGCGGTCCTTGGAGAGAGGTTAAATAGAAATTTGCTCATCTCCATTGTTTTTTCGCGTAAGTAAGATGCGATCATACTAGATACCCATAGCAGCCACGTAAAACATGCAACAAAAAATTAGAGGACGTCTAACTTGTTTTTGCAGGGTATGCTTTTGATATGATATGGCCAATGACGTGATGTGATATATTGGATGTATGAGATGATCATGTTGTAATAGTTAATATCGACTTGCACGTCGATGCTACGGCAACCGGCAGGAGCCATAGGGTTGTCTTTGAACTAACGTTTGTGTTTGTAGATGTCTTTACTATATTGCTAAGTCGTAGCTTTAGTAGTAATAGCATAGATAGCACGACAACCTTGATGGCGACACGTTGATGGAGATCATGGTGTGGTGCCGGTGACAAGAAGATCATGTCGGTGCTTTGGTGATGGAGATCAAGAAGCACAAGATGATGGCCATATCATGTCACTTATGAATTGCATGTGATGTTAATCCTTTTATACACCTTATTTTGCTTAGAACGACGGTAGCATTATGAGGTGATTTCTCACTAAAATGTCAAGCTGAAATTGTGTTCTCCCCGACTGTGCACCGTTGCGACAGTTCGTCATTTCAAGACACCACATGATGATCGGGTGTGATAGACTCAACGTTCACATACAACGGGTGCAAAACAATTGCACACGCGGAACACTCGGGTTAAACTTGACGAGCCTAGCATGTGCAGACATGGCCTCGGAACACATGAGACCGAAAGGTCGAGCATGAACCGTATAATTGATATGATTAGCATAGAGATGCTTACCACTAAAACGATTCTCAACTCACGTGATGATCGGACTTGAGTTGGTGAATTTGGATCACGTACCACTCAAATGACTAGAGAGATGTACTTTTTGAGTGGGAGTTTATTAGTAATTTGATTAGTTAAACTCTAATTATCTTAAACATAGTCTAAGTCCACTTTGCAAAAATTTGTGTTGTAGATTAATGTCTCAGAGAACAGTCACCCTGAATTTTAATATGTTCCTAGAGAAAGCTAAGTTGAGAGATGATGGAAGCAACTTTGTAGACTGGGCTCGTAATCTTAAGTTTCTCCTGCAAGCTGGGAAGAAGGATTATGTCCTTAATGTTGCGCTAGGAGATGAACCACCCGCTATGGCTGACCGAGATGTTAAGAACGCCTGGTTAACAAGTAAGAAGGACTACTCAGCAGTTCAATGTGCAGTCTTGTATGGCTTGGAGTCGGGACTTCAACGTCGCTTTGAGCGTCATGGAGCATTTGAGATGTTCCAAGAGTTGAAGTTTATATTTCATAAGAACGCCCAGATCGAGAGGTATTAGACCTCCGATAAATTCTATGCTTGCAAGATGGAGGAGAATTCGTCTATCAGTGAACATGTGCTCAAAATGTCTGGGTACTCAAACCGTCTAGCTGAGCTGTGTATTGAACTCCCGCAAGAAGCTATCACTTACAGAATTCTTCAATCACCGCCACCTAGCTATAAGAGCTTTGTGTTCAACTATAACATGCAAGGGATGAACAAGTCACCCGGCGAGTTACTCGCAATGCTGAAAGTCGCAGAGTCAGAATTCCGGAAAGAGCATCAAGTGTTGATGGTAAATAAGACCACTAGTTTCAAGAGAAACGGCAAAGGCAAGAAGGGTAACTCCCAGAAGAGCGGCAAGCCTGTTGCCAATCCGACGAAGAAACCCAAGGCTGGGCCTAAGCCTGAAACAGAGTGTTATTATCGCAAGGGATTGGGTCAATGGAAGCGCAACTGCCCCAAGTATTTGGCTGTAAGAAGGCGGCGAAGGAAAAATCAGGTATATTCGATATACAAGTTATTAATGTGTACTTAACCAACTCTCGCAGTAGTGCCTAGGTATTCGATACTAGTTCTGTTGCTCATATTTGCAACTCGAACCAGGAACTACGGAATAAACGAAGGCTGGCAAAGGATGAAGTGACGTTGCGCGTGGGAAATGGTTCCAAGGTTGATGCAATCGTCGTCGGCACTGTTTCACTTCAGTTACCATCAGGATTATTTATGAACTTAAAAAAAATTTATTTAGTGCGTCCGTTAAGCATGAACATTATATCTGGATCTTGTTTATCGCGAGACGGTTACTCGTTTAAGTAAGAGAATAATGGTTGTTCTATTTCTGTGAGTAATATCTTTTATGGTCATGCACCCAATGTGAGAGGATTGTTCATATTGAATCTGGATAGCGATGATACACATACGTAACATTGAGACCTAAAATGTAGAGTTAACAATGATAGCGCCATGTTTTTGTTGCACTACCGCTTAGGTCATATTGTTGTAAAGCGCATGAAGAAACTCCATTCCGATGGACTTTTGGAGTCACTTGACTTTGAATCACTTGACACGTGCGAACCATGCCTCGTGGGCAAGATGACTAAGACTCCGTTCTCCGGAACAATGGAGCGTGCAAGTGACTTGTTGGAAATCATACATACCGATGTGTGCGGTCCGATGAGTGTGGAGGCACGCGACGGAAATCGTTATTTTCTCACCTTCACTGACGATTTGAGTAGGTATGGATATATCTACTTGATGAAGCACAAGTCTGAAACGTTTGAGAAGTTCAAGCAATTTTAGAGTGAAGCTGAAAATCATCGTAACAAGAAGATCAAGTTCCTACGGTCTGATCGTGGGGGTGAATATGTGAGTTTCGAGTTTGGTGCTCACTTAAGACAATGTGGAATTGTTTCGCAGTTGACACCGCCTGGAACACCACAGCGTAATGGTGTGTCGGAACATCGTAATCGTACTTTGTTAGAAATGGTGCGATCTATGATGTCTCTTACCGATTTGACGTTATCGTTTTGGGGTTATCCATTAGAGACAGCTGCATTCACTTTAAATAGGGCACCATCAAAATCCGTTGATACGACACCATACGAACTTTGGTATGGCAAAAGATGGAAGTTGTCATTTCTTAAAGTTTGGGGATGTGATGCTTATGTCAAAAAGCTTGAGCCTGAAAAGCTGGAACCCAAAGCGGAAAAGTGCGTCTTCATAGGTTACCCAAAGGAGACAGTTGGGTACACCTTCTATCCCAAATCTGAGGGCAAAGTGTTTGTTGCTAAAAACGAAGCTTTTCTTGAGAAGGAGTTTCTCTCGAAAGAATTGAGTGGGAGGAAGATAGAACTTAATGAGGTTGTCGAACCTCTAGTCCCTCTAGATGGTGGCGCAGGGCAAGGGGAAACCCGTGTCATTGCGACGCTTGTTGAGGAGGAAGTTAATGATGATGATCATGAAACTTCGGATCATGTTCCTATCGGACCTTGCAGGTCGACAAGATCATGTACTACTCCTGAGTGGTACGGTAATCATGTCTTATCAATTATGTTGTTAGACAACAATGAACCTGCGAATTATGAAGAAGCAATGGTGGGCTCGGATTCCAACAAATGGCTGGAGGCCATGAAGTCCAAGATATGATCCATGTATGAAAACAAAGTGTGGACTTTGGAAGTATTACCTGAAGGCTGAAAGGCTATTCAGAACAAATGGACCGTTAAGAAGAAGACGGACGCAGACGGTAATGTGACCGTTTATAAAGCTCGACTTGTGGCAAAGGGTTTTCCACAATTTCAAGGAGTTGACTACGATGAGACGTTCTCACCGGTAGCGATGCTTAAGTCCGTCCAAATCATGTTAGCAATAGCTGCATTTTTCGATTATAAAATATGGCACATGGATGTCAAAACGGCGTTCCTTAACGGTTTTCTTAAGGAAGAGTTGTATATGATGCAACCCTAAGGTTTTGTCGATCCAAAGAATGATAACAAAGTATGCAAGCTCGAACGATCCATTTATGGACTGGTGCAAGCATCTCGGAGTTGGAGTAAGCGCTTTGATGAGGTGATCAAACCATTTGGGTTTATACAAGTGGTTGGAGAATCTTGTATTTACAATAAAGTGAGTGGGAGATCTGTGGATTTTCTAATATTACATGTGGATGACATATTGCTGATTAGAAACAATGTGGAGTTTTTGGAGAGCGTAAAAGATTACTTGAATAAAAGTTTCTCTATGAAGGACCTAGGAGAAGCTACTTACATTCTAGGCATTAAGATCTATAGGGACAGATCAAGACGCCTGATAGGACTTTCACAAAGCACGTACCTTGATAAAGTTTTGAAGAAGTTCAAAATGGAACAGTCCAAGAAAGGGTTCTTGCCACTGTTGCAACGTATAAAATTGAGTAAGACTCAGTGTCGTCCAACTGCGAAAGATAGAGAACAAATGAGTTTCGTCCCCTATGCTTCAGCCATAGGTTCTATCATGTATGCAATTGTGTGCACTAGACCACACGTCAACTTGGCCATAAGCATGGCAGGCAGGTTTCAGAGTAATCCAGGATTGGATCACTGGACGGCGGTCAAGAATATTCTGAAGTACCTGAAAAGGACTAAGGAAATGTTTCTCGTTTATGGAGGTGACGAAGAGCTCGTCGTAAAGGGTTACGTCAACGCAATCTTTGACACCAATTCGGATGACTCTAAGTCGCATACCGGATACGTATTTATTCTTAATGGGGTGCGGTAAGCTGGTGCAGTCCAAGCAAAGCGTCATAGAAGATTCTACATGTGAAGCGGAGTACATGGCTGCCTCGGAGGCAGCAAAGGAGCGTGTCTGGATGAAGCAGTTCATGACGGATCTTGGAGTTGTGCCGAGCACACTAAATCCAATAACTCTGTTCTGTGACAACACTGGTGCTATTGCTTTAGCAAAGAACCAAGGTTTCACAAGAAGACCAGGCACATCAAACGACGCTTCAACCTCATCCGCGACTACGTTGAAGGAGAGGACGTGAATATTTGCAAAGTGCACACGTATCTGAATGTAGCAGACCCGCTGACTAAACCTCTTCCACGGGCAAAACGTGATCAACACCAGAACTGTATGGGTGTTAGATTTATTACAATGTAAATCGCATGGCGATGTGAGGACTAGATTATTGACTCTAGTGCAAGTGGGAGACTGTTAGAAATATGCCCTAGAGGCAATGATAAATAGTTATTATTATATTTCCTGTTACAAGATAATCGTTTATTACCCATGCTATAATTGTATTGAATGAAAACATAGATACATGTGTGGATACATAGACAAAACAATGTCCCTAGAAAGCCTCTAGTTGGCTAGCCAGTTGATCATGGATGGTCAAGGTTTTCTGGCTATGTGCAAGTGTTGTCACTTGATAACTGGATCACATCATTAGGGGAATCATGTGATGGACTAGACCCAAACTATGAACGTAGCATATTGATCGTGTCATTTTATTGCTATTGTTTTCTGCGTGTCAAGTATTTATTCCTATGAGCAGGAGATCATATAACTCACTAGCACCGGAGGAATACCTTGTGTGTATCAAACGTCGTAACGTAACTGGGTGACTATAAAGGTGCTCTACAGGTATCTCCGAAGGTGTCCGTCGAGATAGTATGGATCAAGAGTGGGATTTGTTACTCCGTGTGACGGAGAGGTATCTCGGCGCCCACTCGGTAATACAACATCACACACAAGCCTTGCAAGCAATGTGACTAAGTGTAAGTCACGTGATCTTGTATTATGGAACGAGTAAATAGATTTGCCGGTAACGATACTGAAATAGGTATGCGGATACCGACGATCGAATCTCGGGCAAGTAACCGAAGGACAAAGGGAATGACATACGGGATTATATGAATCCTTGGCACTAAGGTTCAACCGATAAGATCTTCGGAGAATATGTTGGATCCAATATGGGCATCCAGGTCCCGCTATTGGATATCTACCGAGGAGTGTCTCGGGTCATGTCTACATAGTTCTCGAACCCGTAGGCTGTGCACACTTAAGGTTCGATGATGTTTTAGTACAGTTGAGTTATATGTGTGGTTACTGAATGTTGTTCGGAGTCCCGGATGAGATTACGGACATCACGAGGGTTTCCGGAATGGTCCAGAAACGAAGATTGATATATAGGATGGTTTCATTTGTTCACCGGAAAGTTTCGGGTATTACCGGGAGTGTACCGGGAGTGACGAATGGGTTCCGGGTGTTTACCGAGAGGGGCCCACCCACCCGGGAGTGAGCCCAAGGCCCTAGGGTGGCGCACCAAGTCCTTACTGGGCTGGTGGAGTCAGTCCAAGAGGGCTGTTGCGCCACATGTAAAAAAACCAAAGGAAAAGAAGAAGAAAAAGGAAGGAGGGAGGTGGGAAGGAAGAGGAGGACTCCTCCATCCCAAATAGAATTGGAGGAGGAGTCCTCCTCCTCCCTGGCGGCCGGTGCACCCTTTGGGCCCTTGTGCCCCAAAGCTAGCCCCTCCCCTCCTCCTATATATATTGGTGGTTTAGGGCTTTTTGAGACACAACTTTGCCACGTGCAACTCTAGCCTATTCCACATAGTTTTACCTCTAGATCGGATTTCTGCGGAGCTCGGGCGGAGCCGTGTAGGAGTACATCATCACCACCACCGGAGCACCGTCATGCTGACGGAGAACTCATCTACTTCTCTGTCTTGCTTTGTGGATCAAGAAGGCTGAGATCGTCATCGAGCTGTACGTGTGCTGAACGCGGAGGTGTCGTCCGTCCGGCGCTAGATCGGAACCGTTCGTGGGACGGATCGTGGGACGACGGTGACTTGAATCACGAAGCTTTACCACTACATCAACCACGTTTCTTAACGCTTCCCGCTTAGCGATCTACAAGGGTACGTTGATCTAATCTCCTCTCGTAGATGGACATCACCATGATAGGTCTTCATGTGCGTAGGATTTTTTTTCCCATGCAACGTTCCCCAACACGCCTCCACCTGGAGCTGGGGGTACAATACCCGCTCCGGTGAGGTAGCCCAATCAGAGGACTTGGAGAAGTCAGAGCTGGTGGAGGTGCCTCCTCCTAGAACACGAGGCACCGACGCGAGCTCCGGTAAGGTGCCCCCGCCGGGCGGCGGCGAACCGCGGGCTTGCCGCGGCGGTGCGGTCTACGTCCAGTTGGGGCCCGGGAGTCAAAAGCTAGTTTGACACCCCGTGGCCCTAACCCAACACAGACCTCGCCGCCACCGTTGTCCTCCTCGTCGTTACCGCTCGAGGCAGGACAGTCGGCATCTCTCGGGCTCCCTTCGCAGCAGTCGAGAAGCACACGTGGGGCCCCCTAAAGCAACATGGAGGGCCCCCACAGGAGCATGCCCCGGGAGGGCGGAGGCATTGGAGTTTCGCTCCGCCTCCCCCAGCCTCGACCTCCGTGGCAACCTCGGCCCCTCGCCCTTCCTGCACCACGGGCGTTCGGGCCGCTTTCCGCCGCGGCACCCTCAGAAGTTGTGGCATGATCCGAACGGGATCCCCTCGCTGCTCTCACGGCCGACGGTGGCCGACCCCGTCCCCTAACCATGGTTTGGGGCAAGCGCCACCAGCAGACAGAAGAAGATTCAGAAGGCCAGGATCGGGGAGTTGGTGGATTCAGAGGGAGTTGAGTGAGCAAAGCCCCTCGCAAACCCCTCCCAATTTATAGGACGGCGCGCGGGGGCTAGCCTCCCTTACTCCAGAAGCCACCACCCTCTACGACCAATCGCTCGAGCTCGCGGGCGAACAGAGAACCGCCCTGGTGCGCCAATGCATGAACAGGCGGGCCCAACCACTACTATGCCTTTCAAGACCTCGACTGCCACTTGTCCATCAATGACTGCGCATGCCACGCACGTGGCAGAGGCGTTTCAGGAGGCGGAGAGGCCACTCCATGCACGACCTCCCACTTCGCGCATCCGATGCGTGGCGTGGGGAAATGCAACCGCCAGCAGATCCAGCTGCGAAGGCTCGTACACCTCTTTGGGCATGGCCTAAACAACGCTCCACGCGCGTGTGTGGCCTAGGCCCGGGGGCTCCAGTGGGTGCACTAAAGACTGGGGTCTCTAGTGCCCCAGATTTGTGCACGGGCGCGAAGAGCCCATGAGGGTAGGGTGCGGCAGAATCCAGACAAGACGCACCCCCAAGGTATCCAAGGCCCCGGCAAGTCTGGCTTGCCGGGATGACACCCAAGGCCACGTTCGTTTAATGGACGTGATGAACACACCTAGCACAAGACCCTGGCAAGCCTCCCTCGTCGGGAAGGCAGCCGAAGCCCCCAGCAAGCTTCCTTGCCAAGGCCCCAGCAAGCTTCCTTGCTGGGACAAAGTGCCAAGGCCCCGGCAAGCATCCTAGCCGGGATGACGTGGCGAGGCACTAGAGGGTGACCGCCCTTGCCACAGTGCCACCGCCCCCTGAGTTCCAACGCATTCCCAATGCGCCAGCGGGGTATCCAGGTGTCGAAACACCTCGACACATGTCTTCAACAGCACTTAGCTGGCATGGACAAGACGTGCATTTAATGCACCTGACAGCGGTAGATGGATAAGCGCCACTCTAGGTTCACTGTAACATCTCGTGAACCTACCATCGAGCACTGTAGGTGATCGCTTTGCCTATAAAAGGAGGCCCTTAGCTAATTCACAAGGGGTTAGACTTTTTGGAGATTGGACAAGAAGACGGTTATCATCACTGTAAACGAACAACAAAAGAACGCTTAATACGATCAGACGAGCAGGACGTAGGGTTTTACGCGTGAGCGGCCTGAACCTGGGTAAAAAGGCTTGCCGGGTGTTGATCGTTAGGTGTGCTCTTGACTTTGTTTTTCCCCGCCCTACGATCACAAGGGTATCACGTTGATCCCCATAGGTGTCGACCTAGCATCACCGACAGCGAAGATGTTCAACTACATCAACCACGTTTCGTAACGCTTCCCGCTTAGCAATCTACAAGGGTATGTGGATCCGATCTCCCCTCTCGTAGGTGATCATCACCATGACAGGTCTTTCGTGTGTGTTGGAAATTTTTTGTTTCCCATGCAACTTTCCCCAACAAGCAGAGGCTAAAGCTGCTAGAAATAGGCCACATCCAATTCCACAGCTCAGAACCCCGGATGAGCAAATAACATTTCTAGTGAGCACTGTCCAAGGCATGCAGAAGAACATCCAGGAGATCATGCAAAATCAGAAGAGTCTTGAGAGAGTTGTGAGACAAAATTCCACAATATGGATGTGAAGGTAATTGATTGAGAACCATTGTGAGACAGCTTCAACATGAAGTTGACTCTATAGAGATTCCACGCTGAGAGGAAGGAGATGAAGATGATGATGATGAGGAGGAGGAGGAAGAGTCTCCTCCTCCCAGTACTACATAGTTCACTTCCAAGCCCCGGTTTGTTGTTGTTCCTGCTCAGGAGTCTAGACAGACATCTTCAGCACAAGCTTCAGCACCTTCAACACCAGCTCCAGCTCAAGCTCCTTCAGTATCAACTCCTCTAGCTCCAAGGGCATTAGAAGAATCCTTTGCATACATTGTTCTATCGACTCCATCATCAGCTGCTCAGAGAGACGAGTAGTTCTATACTTTTGAACTTTTTGGTAACTTTTTGCCAAAGGGGGAGAAATGTATAGATCATAGACTTCATGTGAGAGAGAGGTTTTAACTTTATTTTCTATCATTTGGTTTTAAAAAGTTTGGTTTGTCAGATGACTTCATCCTATCTGTGTGTGTGATCATACACTTTATCCTGTGTGATGCTACGATATCATCTATTTGACATCCTTGTGATGATCACTCACTTATCTTGTTGGTGTCATGTGCACTGCTATTACTTTTACGCACGACCAAGATGTATGCGACATGGAAGAGTAACCCATGATCCTAATCGATTGTGCATTTGCATTCAAACGCAAATTTTAAATAATGCACAAATTTAGGGGGAGCTCTTGCTTTTCACATACTTCTGAAAGTGTCGATGCTAATCATTGATTATATCTTTTGTCGAAGCTTTGATCTATATGTTGTCATCAATTACCAAAAAGGGGGAGATTGAAAGCACAATTCCTCCCTAGGGTGGTTCTGATAATTGATCACAACATATGCATCATTGGACTAATGTGTTTTCCAAGTGTATTTCAGAAAAGTTCAAAAGATGTTGTGGCTTAAGGTTTATGTGGAGATGACCCTGGATGCAAGAAAGGAATAATATTGGCTCAAGATTCAAGCTAAGAAGAGTCTTCATTTTATATTTGTGAGAAATCACTTTTGAGTCCATACGAAAGCCAATACTATTAAAAGGGGGTGAGGTAGTAAAATGAACTGATTGCTCAAATGCTCAAAGTTAGCCACCAAAACAATCAGTCATTTTTCCCACATTTCCACTGTGTCAAGATCCACATTCACAAATTCGGTGTCACCAACATTTCCATATTGGACCCACCTAGTTTGAACCTCAGACAGAACCCTAGCCATTCCCACCAAATCGGTGCAACCGAAAGTGCATTGGTGCTACCGAGTTTAGTGTGACCAACATTCTGTTGCCAAGATACACAAAATTGGAATTTCCAAGTTTGACTATCGGTGCCACCGAGTTTGGCCATCTGAACATTAGTCACGTTTTCGGCGCCACTGAGTTCTATATATCGGTCTCACCGAGATTTAAAAGTTCACACCTTTGTGCTAATCGGTACCACCGAGTTTACAACTTTGGTGTCACCGAGTTTCTTCTTTTGTGTGGAACGGTTGGATTTTGGTTGCTTCCTATATATACCCCTTCACCCACATCTCATTCGTGGGAGAAGCACTTAGAACACACACCTCATTTCCAGATCCACTTTCTGAGACAGAACCACCTACTCATGTGTTGAGACCAAGATGTTCCAATCCAATAATTTGAAACTTGACCTGTAGCTTGCCCAAACTTCTTTCCACCAAATCAACCTCTCCTACCCATACATATTCTGTGGGAGAGTGATTTGTGTTGAGGAGACTATCTTTAGAAGCCCAAGAGCAAGGAGTTCATTGATCTGCCCCATCTATTACCATTTGGAGGGTGGTGCCTCCTAGATTAGTTAGGTGTCGCTTGGGAGCCTCCTACTTCGTGTTGTCGAGTTGAACCAAGATGTTTGTAAGGGCAAGGAGATCGCCTACTTCGTGAAGATCTACCGCGAGTAAGGCTAGTCCTCCATGGACGGAAACCACGGTGGGATAGACAAGGCCGCTTCTTTGTGGACCCTCCGTGGACTCTCGCAGTCGTTACCCTCCATGGGTTGAAGTCTCCACTAACATGGACGTACGATAGCGCCACCTATCAGAACCATGCCAAAAATTTTGTGTCAACCTCATGCGTTAGATCTCCCTACCTTGCTCCTCTACTTTACACTTGCATGTTTTACTTTCTGCTGCTATACTATTAGAACTGTATCTGTACGGTGTACTTGACATGTTATAATTGCCGTAGCTGCCTCTCAAGTAAAATTGGGAAAAGGAAAAATAATTATCTTGTCAAGTAGTCTAATCACCCCCCCCCCTCTAGACATACTTCCAATCCTACAACGCGCCTAGCATGAGCCGGCCCCGGGTCACTTGTGTCGCCCTCCCGCATCTCCGTCGCCACCCGGTCGGCCTATGGATCCTCTCTGCTTCACCTCTACCACTCCAGCCGCACTCGCGTGAACTTGTGCGAGCACTGCCTGTGCCGAGCGCGCCCCGATCTCCATGCCTCCCACTCCGCGTGCCTCGCTTCGCTGCACCACAGCACGCGCGCACGCCCGTCCCTCACGCTCCAGCCGCCACTCGCCCCGTGCTTGCGTTGTCGTGAGCCGACAGCCCCGAGTCAGTCTGGACCAAGAAGTACCATGACGGATGTGGCGAGGATAAGGACGGAGAAGCACCTACGACTCCCCACTCTGAAAAACAAGTTGTGTTGCACCTGATCCGAATCGGCGACCCCATCGAGCAAGTTATGGTGGTGGAATAAAATTCCGTTTCTTGATCCGGTAAAACGCGTACTGCTACCCGCAAGAAGATCAAGTGTTATCTACTCTAAATATTTGCACATGTTAATTTCTTCAAAAATTATTACTCTGGCCCGCATTATTACTGCTCGCGGGTCAGCTAAATCAACTGTCGAAGTCGGATTGATCCGCGAATAAAGGGGTCGCGCACCTTCTTTGGAGCTCACGTGAGCATCCACACGCGTAGCACTTCCCATCGGACACCCGCACAACCCGTTGTGCCTGCGTTTGGTTTACATAAACAAGCCGAGCCGAAAACTCACCGTACTAACGGCCCATCGCAAATCAATTCTCACGTCTACATTGTCGGATTTTGGGCTCCGCAAAACCCTAAGGATTCGAAAACTGGGGCGTGTACGAAGGTCTCTCCCTGCTCAGCCTCGCCTAGCCCACTACTCGATGGAAATGATGAAGGACACACTCGATGGCGAGGGTAGCATAGGACACAACAGTTTACCCATGTTCGGGCTGCTGAGAAGCGTGAAACCCTACTCCTGCTTTTTGTGGATTGCCTCTCGCGGAGGTGGTGGATGAACTAATACAGTGCTCTCGAGCCTCCGGAGGCCAAGTGGCTAGGTGTCTTGTTCTACCGTTCGAATGAACCCCCCCCCCCCTCTCTCAAGTATCCTACTCTCTCTATTTATAGCGGAGGCCCGGGTTCTCTTCCCTCATAGCTTCGGCGGGAAGGGATCCCACAGCAGCCAAATTTGAAGGGGAATAGGGGAACATGCTCCCCTGCCCAAAGGTTGTCTTCACCTGCAAAGTAACTGTCTACGCCATTAGAGACGGGCCCGAGGATGACATTTGCCCTACTGGCGGACGGCGGCGGCTTCCTTGCACCAGAAGGGAAACCTTTGGAAGATGCCTTTGGAACCCCTGTACGCTCCCGCCTCCTTTGCACCAAAGGGGAAACTGCCATCTCCTGCCATCTGCTGCTCGGCTGTCCTTTCCTGGCGTCACCCTTGACTCCTGAGGCCCGACCTTGCCTAGGAATATCTGGCGCTCTAGAGGGGTCCTCAGGAGGTCCCGTGCGGGTCTTGATGTCGCTCTTCCTCCCGAGGCTTGGCCCCTCACGAGGGCCTTGTCCAAGGTGGTGTTGTTCCAGTTGATCTTGGGTCGGTGAGGTGGGTCAGCCCTGGGCCGCAGGCAGGCAGGTCTGGGTACCCCCATCCCCATAACGCCGACAGTAGCCCCCGGGCCCACAAAGTGCTCGGGTTGGCTTCGGGGCGGAGCCTTGGGGGCAGCATGAGGCGTTGTGGGCCCTCAAATGCGTGTGGGCTAGACAGGCACGTGTCACGCAGCTGGTGTCGGGTCCTCCTTGTCCTCTATCTCTGCCCCCCTTATAAGGTGCCCTGCTTGTAACTTTGGTGCCTTATTGCTTTGCTTCTTTTGTACTCTCCCTTCTCCTTTGGTCTCCGACTCCAACCGATGCCTCCCAGATCCAGCGCCGCATAGTTCCTTGCCATTCAGCAATGGCACCAGCCGGCAAGCAGAAGCCAGAGTGGCATGGTCCGGCCTCGGCTTCTCCGCTCCTGGACTGTGCCCTCTCCAAGGACGCGGATCTCGTCCCCGTGCTTACATGGACCGCGGCCGATTCCAGTGAGCACGGGTGAATCCTGATCTGGCCTGGCGCCGTAGAGGAGCGGCCCGTGCCCGGAGCGGTATACCCCTTCTTCTTCCACAGTATTTACGCTGGGCTGGTGTCGCCTTTCTCCTGGTTCTTCACCGTTGTCTTGGACCACTATGGGATCCAAGCCCTTCATCTCCAGCCCAACTCTATCTTGCTTCTGTCCGTCTTTGCTTTCTACTGTGAGGCTTTCGTTGGCGTGCAGCCTTCGGTTGCCCTCCTCCGTCACTTCTTCAGCTTGCGCTTGCATGATGTTGCTCATTTGTTGGCGTGCGTTTCCTTCGTGGCGGCCCAGAGTGGAAACGTGCTCTTGAAGGCCGGGAAGAAGGTGGAGAACTTTAGGCATCGCTGGATCCTTATGTGCCTCAAGGATGCCAACCCTCGGCTGGAAGAGCCAAAGGAGTTGCCGGAGAAGACCTCTGTGTGGAGTTCGGCGAAGCTCTCCGACCCTCGAGCCGTGCCCATGTGGAGCGCTTTTCCCATGACATGAGCGCCAAGAGGCTAATCGGGGGAATGATAGCGAAGGAGTTCCTCGCGCAGCGCTTGGCACCTCCCCGGGCACACTCCAAGCCCATGTGGGAGTACCGGGCTGGCGACGACGAGCTCTGGCTTCGGTCCTGGGACCTCCCCACAGAGGACCTGAGCAGGGCCGTGGCGATTTTGCTCGGAGGCGACCCTGGAGATCTTCCCGAGGCCCTGGGTCCGTTATACCATTGTGACGACCGGGCTGACCTGGTCGCTGCGATGCATGTTTTCAACAAGTGGGGGCTCCTCCCGGCTGAGGGCTCCGGTCCGGTGGAGGTGTCATCTGGTGACATCTCCGGTGAAGGGACTCGGAGAAGACCATCGACGATCGCGTGGCGAGCGTGCCTCTCCCGTCGCAATCCTTCCTTCTGCGCAAGCTCGAGGATGATGATGCCACTGGTGATACCTCCATCCAGACCCCCTCACGCCTGGCCAAGGCCTCTAGGGGGCCCGGGCCGACCCCGCGCCCACGCGGTCTACATGCGTGCTTGCTTCCGGGAAGCTCAGGCTGAGCCATCCCCGGCGCACCCCGCCTCTGTCGACGGGAGAACCAAGGCGTTGAACTCGCCTCCCTTCATGGGGGGCCCTGTTACCTCTGTTGTCGCCGGGGCGGAGAGGAGGAAGAGATGGTGCGATGTCAAAGAGTAAGTTACTTGCTTGGGCACATTTTGTGTGTCTATTGTCCGTGCTTGGCTGATTTACTCCTTTTTACTTGACGACCAGGGATGTCGTCTCCCTGAGGGACAAGAGGAAGAAGATGGTCGTCAAGCCGAAGGCGACTCCCGACGACCCACCTGCTCTCGTCGGTGCGTCATCGTCTGTTGGTGGGGAGGAGGAGGCTCGTGGGGCGACCTCCCTGGCCTTGGTCGTCGAGACCCCCGAGCCCCCGAAGCATCCTGAAGCGACCATGGGGATGCCGCTGCCCGGAGGGCAGGCCTGCGAGGGTCCTCAGGCTCCTGAGGTGTTGATGCCCGCAATTGTTGAGCAGTTTTCGGGGCCCCTTGTTTTTCGTGGCGCTGCTCCTCCGGCAGCATCACCCGCGCTGGCGCTGGAGACTCTTCAGGAGGAGGTCCAGAAGACCTCGGTGCTCACCCAAGGTGTCTTTGATGCGGCCTTCACCGCCCTGGGTGATGTCACAGTCGAGATGAGGAAGGTCGAGAGGGAGGCCGAGGCCGCCCGCGCTGCGTGGGAGAAGGCGCTGAAGGAAGCCAAGGTGGCTATCGAATGTCGTGAAGAGGTGGAAGCCCGCCTGAACGTCCTCCAAGGAGAACAAGCCAAGCTGCTCGAGCAGTGTCGCATGCAGGGGGCGAACTTGAGTCCACCGAGACCAAGCTCTATGCCCGGGAGGGAGAGCTGTCCCAGGAGGCGAGCAGCCTGAGCATGAAGCAGGCGCGCTTGGAAGAGCAGGAGAAGGAGGTCGCCTCCAGGAAGGCCCTCCTTGACGCCCGGGAGAAAGCTCTCACTGCGGCCGAGGAGAGGAAGATCGCGGAGCTGGCCTGCTCCTCTGACTTTGAGCTCAGGTTCCGCACGGCGCTCCGCTCCCTCTGCTAAGATGAGTTCGATGAGCCTATGGCCAACCCGGAGGACGGGTTTGCCATGCTCGAGAAGAGGCTCGTCGCGGCGCTGGATATCACCGTCGTGCAGGTGGACAAGATCTTTGACAATGAGTGTCGCAACCTCTTCTTCGCGGTTGCGACTCGCGTCTTTAGCCATCTTCATCTTCACAAGCCGGAATTCGATCTAAGCTCTGTGATCGTGCCGGTCCATGCCAAAGCCCGCGACCGCGCCGCGGGGGCGGTGAAGGGCCCTGTGGAGGCGTTGGTCAGGAGGTTCGCCCGCGTCGCAGCTCCTTCTTCTCCACGTGTCGCCGAAGCCAACGATGGAGAAGACGATGCCTCTGACATCGACGACCAGCCCCCTGCGGTGGGGGCAACCGGCAGTGGCTCCTCCTGATTTCCTATCCCTGTTATTTTGCTGCAATGCACATCGTGCCTCGTGGAGGCCTTAAACTTGTTTGCATTTTTATGAACTTGGTCACGGTTTGTAATAACTGAATGCTAAAATGTTCTCCCCGCATTGTTCCTGTCATGTTTGCTGTGTTACTCTACGTCAGGAGGGCGTGATACGTCTCCAACGTATCTATAATTTTTGATGGTTCCATGCTATTATCTTGTCAAACTTTGGATGGTTTGTATGCCTTTGATATCTTTTTTGGGAGTAACTTATTAACTCAGTGTCAAGTGCCAGTTCTTGTTTTTTCCGTGTTTTTGACCCTTTTCAGAGGAGAATTTTAAACGGTGTCCAAACGGAATAAAACTTCGAAAAAGATTTTTTCCGGAACAGAAGATGCGCAGGGGACGTGAGAACCAAGGCAGAGGCCACCAGCGGAGGCCACAAGCCCCCTAGGTGTGGCCAGGGGGGCCCGCGCCTAGCAGGCTTGTGGGGCCCCTGTGGCTCGTCTGCCCTACCTCTTCCGCCTATAAATTCCCAAAAAATCCAAAACTGCGAGAGAGATCCACGAAAATACTTTTCCACCGCTGCAAGCTTCTGTCTCCGCAAGATCCCATCTGGGGCACGTTCTGGTGCCCTGTCGAAGAGGGGATTCGGATACGGAGGGCTTCTTCATCAACACCATGGCCTCTCTGATGATGCGTGAGTAGTTCACCATAGACCTTCGGGTCCATAACTAGTAGCTACATGGCTTCTTCTCTCTCTTAGATCTTCAATACAAAGTTCTCCATGATCTTCATGGAGATCTATCCGATGTAATCTTCTTTTGCAGTGTGTTTGTCGAGATCTAATGAATTGTGGATTTCTGATCAGATTATCTATGAATCTTATTTGAGTTTCTTCTGATCTCTTATATGCATGATTTCATATCCTTGTAATTCTCTTCGAGTTGTGGGTTTTGTTTGGCCAACGTGATCTATGATTCTTGCAATGGGAGAAGTGCTTGGTTTTGGGTTCATACCGTGCGGTGACCTCACCCAGTGACAAAAGGGGTAGCGAGGCACGCATCATGTTGTTGCCATCAAGGGTAAAAATATGGGGTTTACAACATTGGTTTGAGTTTATCCCTCTACATCATGTCATCTTCCTTAAGGCGTTACTCTGTTCGTCATGAACTCAATACACTAGATGCATGCTGGATAGCGGTCGATGTGTGGAGTAATAGTAGTAGATGCAGACAGTATCGGTCTACTTGTCTCGGACGTGATGCCTATATGTATGATCATTGCCTTAGATATCGTCATGACTTTGCGCGGTTCTATCAGTTGCTCGACAGTAATTTGTTCACCCACCGTAATATTTGCTATTTTGAGAGAAGCCTCTAGTGAACACTATGGCCCCCGGGTCTACTTCACACCATATTTTCAGCTTTACACTTTTACTTCATTGCACTTTCCGCCTTCAGATCTCACTTTGCAATCAATCTTGAAGGGATTGACAACCCCTTTATAGCGTTGGGTGCAAGCTTGTTTGTGTTTGCGCAGGTACTCTGGACACTTGGCTTGATTCTCCTACTAGATTGATACCTTGGTTCTCAAAACTGAGGGAAATACTTACTGCTACTGTGCTGCATCACACTTTCCTCTTCAAGGGAAAAACCAACGCAAGCTCAAGAGGTAGCAAGAAGGATTTCTCGCGCCGTTGCCGGGGAGGATCAAGTCAAGAATAGTCTCATGTCAACGTGTCAATTTCTGGCACCGGGGATTATTCTAGGTGAAGCTCATCCAAGTAAGTGTCGCAAACTCATCTCTTGCATTTACTTTTTTGCCTCTCGTTTTCCTCTCCCCCACTTCTGAAAAACAAAAAATTACAATTTTTTTTGCCTTTCTCGTTCGCCCTTTTCTTTCGTTCGCTTGTTTGCTTGCTAAGGCTTGTATGGCCCAACCAAAGGATTTTGATGCTTACTATGCGAGGTTGGAAGAGATTGAAACTAGTGTTAAAGGCTTCATGTCTACACAGTTTGATTATAACAGTTACTTCCGTAGAGAACTAAAGGAGCAAAATTCTTTTTTGGCTTTTATGAATAAAGAAGTTAATGATATGGCCAAAGAATTCCTTGCGCTAAATTCTCAGTTTGCTCGTCTTGAAAAATTGGTAGGCCATATTTCTGATAAACACGCAACCTTAGTCAATAAAATGGCTGCTAAACCTCAAATTTGTGATGAGAATCACAAAGATCTTAAAGTGCTTGGTGTGACTCCCGTTGAATCCTTGTTTTCTAGTGTCAAACCTAATGATGATGGGGCTGGATATGAATCCACTTTGGTTGAAAAACGCCCCAATGATTCGGAGTCCATCTATCTTGATGCTAAAAGCATTGAAAGTGGAGTAGAAAATATCAAAACTTTGAGTAGTACTGAAACTACTACTTTGGATTTCAAGGAATTCAATTATGATAGTTGCTCTTTGATTGAATGCATTTCCTTGATGCAATCCATGCTAAACTCTCCACACGCTTATAGCCAAAACAAGGCCTTTATCGATCATATCGTCCATGCTAAGATAAAATCTCTTGAAGAGAAACTTGAGTTGGAAGTTTCTATTCCTAGAAAGCTTCACGATGTGTGGGAACCTACTATCAAAATCAAAATCAAAAACTATGAATGCAATGCTTTGTGTGATTTGGGTGCTAGTGTTTTCGTGATTCCAAAGTCTTTATGTGATGTTCTAGGCTTGCTCTCTTAATTTGCATCTAGCGGATTCTACTATCAAGAAACCCATGGGAAGGATCAATAATGTTCTTATTATTTCAAATAGCAACTATGTACCCCGTGGATTTCATTGTGCTTGATATTGATTGCAATCCTACATGCCCTATCATTCTTGGTAGACCTTTCCTAAGGACTATTGGTGCTATCATCGATATGAAGGAAGGGAATATTAGATTTCAATTTCCTTTAAAGAAGGGCATGGAGCATTTTCCTAGAAATAAAATAAGATTGCCTTATGAATCCATGATGAGGGCTACTTATGGTTTGAGTACCAAAGACGACGATACGTGATTCCATCACCTTATGCCTAGCTAAGGGCGTTAAACAATAGCGCTTGTTGGGAGGCAACCCAATGAATTTATCTTTTTCTTTTTGTTTTGTTGCATACACACCATCATAATTCTGTTATGATTGTGTCTTTTGTGTTTCTTTTTGTGTTTGAGCCAAGCAAAACCTTTATGACTAGTTTGGTGTTGGTTGTTTGATCCTGCTGGAAAAAGACAGAAACTTTTCGCTCACGAAATTATTTTTCATTTTTATCCAGAAAGAGCTATTGAGTTGATTCTTTTTGCTGCTGGTTTATATGCCTTTTTCCCAGGCTGTCGTAAGTTTTCAGAATTGTTGAGGTACCAGAAGTATACGAAGTATACAGATTGCTCCAGACTGGTCTGTCTTTGACAGATTCTGTTTTTGTTGTGTTGGTTGCTTGTTTTGATGAAACCATGGATCGTATCGGGGGTACTTGTTGGAATTATGCCCTAGAGGCAATAATAAATATAGTTATTATTATAATTCCTGTATCAAGATAATCGTTTATTATCCATGCTATAATTGTATTGAATGAAGACTCATTTACATGTGTGGATACATAGACAAAACACTGTCCCTAGCAAGCCTCTAGTTGGCTAGCCAGTTGATCAAAGATAGTCAGTGTCTTCTGATTATGAACAAGGTGTTGTTGCTTGATAACTGGATCACGTCATTAGGAGAATCATGTGATGGACTAGACCCAAACTAATAGACGTAGCATGTTGATCGTGTCATTTTGTTGCTACTGTTTTCTGCGTGTCAAGTATTTGTTCCTATGACCATGAGATCATATAACTCACTAACACCGGAGGAATACTTTGTGTGTATCAAACGTCGCAACGTAACTGGGTGACTATAAAGATGCTCTACAGGTATCTCCGAAGGTGTTCGTTGAGTTAGTATGGATCAAGACTGGGATTTGTCACTCCGTGTGACGGAGAGGTATCTCGGGGCCCACTCGGTAATACAACATCACACATAAGCCTTGCAAGCAATGTGACTTAGTGTAAGTTGCGGGATCTTGTATTACGGAACGAGTAAAGAGACTTGCCGGTAAACGAGATTGAAATAGGTATGCGAATACTAACGATCGAATCTCGGGCAAGTAACATACCGAAGGACAAAGGGAATGACATACGAGATTATATGAATCCTTGACACTGAGGTTCAAACGATAAGTTCTCCGTAGAATATGTAGGATCAAATATGGGCATCCAGGTCCCGCTATTGTATATTGACCGAGGAGTCTCTCGGGTCATGTCTACATAGTTCTCGAACCCGCAGGGTCTGCACACTTAAGGTTCGACGTTGTTTTATGCGTATTTGAGTTATATGGTTGGTTACCGAATGTTGTTCGGAGTCCTGGATGAGATCAGGGATGTCACGAGGGTTTCCGGAATGGTCCGGAAACGAAGATTGATATATAGGATGACCTCATTTGATTACCGGAAGGTTTTTGGAGTTACCGGGAATGTACCGGGAATGACGAATGGGTTCCGGGAGTTCACCGGGGGGGCAACCCACCCCGGGGAAGCCCATAGTCCTTGAGGGTGGCGCACCAGCCCTTAGTGGGCTGGTGGGACAGTCCAAAAGGGCCCTATGCGCATTGGAAGAAAAATCAAAGAGAAAGAAAAAAATGGAGGAGGTGGGAAGGGAAGGAAGGACTCCCACCCACCAAACCAAGTCCAACTCGGTTTGGGGGGGAGACCTTCCCCCCTTAGCTCGGCCGACCCCCTTGGGGCTCCTTGAGCCCCAAGGCAAGGCCCCCCCTCTCCCACCTATATATACGGAGGTTTTAGCGCTGATTTGAGACGACTTTTCCACGGCAGCCCGACCACATACCTCCACGGTTTTTCCTCTAGATCGCGTTTCTGCGGAGCTCGGGCGCAGCCCTGCTGAGACAAGGTCATCACCAACCTCCGGAGCTCCGTCACGCTGCCGGAGAACTCTTCTACCTCTCCGTCTCTCTTGCTGGATCAAGAAGGCCGAGATCAGCGTCGAGCTGTACGTGTGTTGAACGCGGAGGTGCCGTCCGTTCGGTACTAGATCGTGGGACTGAACGCGGGATTGTTCACGGGGCGGATCGAGGGACGTGAGGACGTTCCACTACATCAACCGCGTTCACTAACGCTTCTGCTGTACGGTCTACAAGGGTACGTAGATCACTCATCCCCTCTCGTAGATGGACATCACCATGATAGGTCTTCGTGCGCGTAGGAAAAGTTTTGTTTCCCATGCGACGTTCCCCAACAGTGGTATCAGAGCTAGGTTCATGTGTAGATGTCTTCTCGAGTAGAACACAAAAGTTTTTGTGGGCGGTGATGTGCATTTTTGCTGCCCTCCTTAGACTTTTCTTGATTCCGCGGTATTGTTGCATTGAAGCGGCTTGGACCGACATTACTCGTACGCTTACGAGAGACTGGTTTCATCGCTACGAGTAACCCCGTTGCTCAAAGATGACCGGCAAGTGTCGGTTTCTCCAACTTTAGTTGAATCGGATTTGACCAAGGAGGTCCTTGGATGAGGTTAAATAGCAACTCATATATCTCCGTTGAGGTGTTTGCGTAAGTAAGATGCGATCCTACTAGATACCCATGGTCACCACGTAAAACATGCAACAACAAAATTAGAGGACGTCTAACTTGTTTTTGGAGGGTATGCTTGTGATGTGATATGGCCAACGATGTGATGTGATATATCGGATGTATGAGATGATCATGTTGTAATAGATAATATCGAATTGCACGTCGATGGTACGGCAACCGGCGGGAGCCATAGGGTCGTCTTTATACTAATGTTTGTGCTTGCAGATGCGTTTACTATTTTGCTAGGATGTAGCTTTAGTAGTAATAGCATGAGTAGCACGACAACCCCGATGGCGACACGTTGATGGAGATCATGGTGTGGCGCCGGTGACAAGAAGATCGTGCCGGTGCTTTGGTGATGGAGGTCAAGAAGCACGTGATGATGGCCATATCATGTCACTTATGAATTGCATGTGATGTTAATCCTTTTATGCACCTTATTTTGCTTAGAACGACGGTAGCATTATGAGGTGATCTCTCACTAAAATTTCAAGACGAAATTGTGTTCTCCCCGACTGTGCACCGTTGCTACAGTTCGTCGTTTCGAGACATCACGTGATGATCGGGTGTGATAGACTCAACGTTCACATACAACGGGTGCAAAACAGTTGCGCACGCGGAACACTCGGGTTAAGCTTGATGAGCCTAGCATGTGCAGACATGGCCTCGGAACACATGAGACCGAAAGGTCGATCATGAATCATATAGATGATATGATTAGCATAGGGATGCTTACCACTGAAACTATACTCAACTCACGTGATGATCGGACTAGAACTAGTGTAAGTGGATCATGAACCACTCAAATGACTAGAGAGATGTACTTTTTCAGTGGGAGTTTTGCGAATAATTTGATTAAGTTAAACTCTAATTATCTTGAACATAGTCTAAGTCCACTTTGAATATATTTGTGTTGTAGACCATGGCTCACGCGACAGTCACCCGGAATTTTAATACGTTCCTAGAGAAAGCTAAGTTGAAAGATGATGGAAGCAACTTTGTAGACTGGGCTCGTAATCTTAAGCTAATCTTACAAGCTGGGAAGAAGGATTATGTCCTTAATGCTGTGCTAGGAGATGAACCACCCGCTACGGCTAATCAGGATGTTAAGAACGCTTGGTTAGCACGTAAGGAGGACTACTCAATAGTTCAATGTGCAATCTTGTATGGCTTAGAACCGGGACTTCAACGTCGCTTTGAGCGTCATGGAGCATTTGAGATGTTCCAGGAGTTGAAGTTTATCTTTCAGAAGAACACCCGGATCGAGAGGTATGAGACCTCCGATAAATTCTATGCTTGCAAGATGGGGGAGAACTCGTCTGTAAGTGAACATGTGCTCAAAATGTCTGGGTACTCAAACCGTCTAGCTGAGCTGGGGATTGAACTCCCGCAAGAAGCTATCACTGACAGAATCCTTCAATCACTGCCGCCAAGCTATAAAGGCTTTGTGTTGAACTACAACATGCAAGGGATGAACAAGTCTCCCGGCGAGTTGTTTGCGATGCTGAAAATCGCAGAGTCTGAACTCCGTAAAGAGCATCAAGTGTTGATGGTGAATAAGACCACTAGTTTCAAGAGAAACGGCAAAGGCAAGAAGGGTAATTCAAAGAAGAGCGGCAAGCCTGTTGCCAATCCGACGGAGAAACCCAAAGCTGGACCTAAGCCTGAAACAGAGTGTTACTATTGCAAGGGTATGGGTCACTGGAAGCGCAATTGCCCCAAGTATCTGGCTGATAAGAAGGCGGCCAAAGAAAAATCAGGTATACTTGATATACATGTTATTGATGTGTACTTAACCGGCTCTCGTAGTAGTGCCTGGGTATTCGATACCGGTTCTGTTGCTCATATTTGCAACTCGAAACAGGAACTGCGGAATAGACGAAGGCTGGTGAAAGATGAAGTGACGATGCGCGTAGGAAATGGTTCCAAGGTTGATGCAATCGCCGTCGGCACAGTTTCACTTCAGTTACCATCAGGATTAGTTATGAACTTGAATCATTGTTATTTAGTGCCTACATTGAGCATGAACATTATATCTGGATCTTGTTTATTGCGAGACGGTTACTCTTTTAAGTCAGAGAATAATGGTTGTTCTATTTCTATGAGTAACATCTTTTATGGTCATGCACCCAATGTGAGAGGATTGTTCATATTGAATCTTGATAGTGATACACACATACATAACATTGAGACCAAAAGAGTTAGAGTTAACAATGATAGCGCCATATTTTTGTGGCACTGCCGCTTAGGTCATATTGGTGTAAAGCGCATGAAGAAATTCCATGCCCATGGACTTTTGGAGTCACTTGACTTTGATTCACTTGACACGTGCGAACCATGCCTCATGGGCAAGATGACTAAAACTCCGTTCTCCGGAACAATGGAGCGTGCAAGTGACTTGTTGGAAATCATACATACCGATGTGTGTGGTCCGATGAGCGTAGAGGCACGCGGCGGATATCGTTATTTTCTCACCTTCACTGACGATTTGAGTAGATATGGTTATGTCTACTTAATGAAGCACAAGTCTGAAACATTTGAAAAGTTCAAGCAATTTCAGAGTGAAGTTGAAAATCATCGTAACAAGAAGATCAAGTTCCTACGGTCTGATCGTGGGGGTGAATATCTGAGTTTCGAGTTTGGTGCTCACTTAAGACAATGTGGAACTGTTTCACAGTTAACACCGCCTGGAACACCACAGCGTAATGGTGTGTCCAAACGTCGTAATCGTACTTTATTTGAGATGGTGCGGTCTATGATGTCTCTTACCGATTTGCCGTTATCGTTTTGGGGTTATGCATTAGAAACCGCTGCATTCACTTTAAATAGGGCACCATCAAAATCCGTTGAGACGACGCCATATGAACTATGGTATGGCAAAAGGCCAAAGTTGTCGTTTCTTAAAGTTTGGGGATGTGATGCTTATGTCAAAAAACATCAGCCTGAAAAGCTGGAACCCAAACCAGAAAAGTGCGTCTTCATAGGTTACCCAAAGGAGACAGTTGGGTACACCTTCTATCTCAAATCCGAGGGCAAAGTGTTTGTTGCTAAAAACAGAGCTCTTCTCGAGAAGGAGTTTCTCTCGAGAGAATTGAGTGGGAGGAAGATAGAACTTGACGAGGTTGTCGAACCTCTCATCCCTCTGGATGGTGGTGCAGGGCAAGGGGAAACCTCTGTCGTTGCGACGCCGGCTGAGGAGGAAGTTAATGATGGTGATCATGAAACTTTGGATCAAGTTTCTGTCGAACCACGCAGGTCGACGAGACCACGTGTTGCTCCAGAGTGGTACGGTAATCCCGTCTTAACAATCATGTTGTTGGACAACAATGAACCTGCAAATTATGAAGAAGCAATGGTGGGCTCGGATTCCAACAAATGGCTAGAAGCCATGAAGTCCGAGATAGGATCCGTGTATGAGAACAAGGTGTGGACTTTGGAGGTACTGCCTGAGGGCCGCAAGGCTATTCAGAACAAATGGATCTTTAAGAGGAAGACGGACGCTGACGGCAATGTGACCGTTTATAAAGCTCGACTTGTGGCAAAGGGTTTTTCACAAGTTCAAGGAGTTGACTACGATGAGACATTCTCACCCGTAGCGATGCTTAAGTCCGTCAGAATCATGTTAGCAATAGCTGCATTTTTCGATTATGAAATCTGGCAGATGGATGTCAAAACGGCGTTCCTTAACGGTTTCCTAAAGGAAGAATTGTATATGATGCAACCCGAAGGTTTTTTTGATCCTAAGAATGCTAACAAGGTGTGCAAGCTCCAGCGATCCATTTATGGACTGGTGCAAGCATCTCGGAGTTGGAACAAACGCTTTGATGAGGTGATCAAAGCATTTGGGTTTATACAAGTGGTTTGGAGAATCTTGTATTTACAAGAAAGTGAGTGGGAGCTCTCTCGAGTTTCTAATATTATATGTGGATGACATATTGCTGATTGGAAACAACGTAGAGTTTTTGTAGAGCATAAAGGACTACTTGAATAAAAGTTTCTCTATGAAGGACCTAGGAGAAGCTGCTTACATTCTAGGCATTAAGATCTATAGGGATAGATCAAAACGCCTGATAGGACTTTCACAAAGCACATACCTTGATAAAGTTTTGAAGAGGTTCAAAATGGAACAGTCCAAGAAGGGGTTCTTGCCAGTTTTACAAGGTACGAGATTGAGTAAGACTCAGTGCCCAGCAACTGATGAAGATAGAGAGCATATGCGCTCCGTCCCCTATGCTTCAGCCATAGGTTCTATCATGTATGCAATGCTGTGCACTAGACCGGATGTTAGCCTGGCCATAAGTATGGTAGGTCGGTTCCAGAGTAATCCAGGAGTGGATCACTGGACGGCGGTCAAGAATATCCTGAAGTACCTGAAAAGGACTAAGGAGATGTTTCTCGTATATGGAGGTGACAAAGAGCTCGCCGTAAAAGGTTACGTCGATGCAAGCTTTGACACAGATCCAGACGACTCTAAGTCGCAAACCGGATACGTATTTATTCTTAATGGGGGTGCGGTAAGCTGGTGCAGTTCCAAGCAAAGCGTCGTAGCAGATTCTACATGTGAAGCGGAGTACATGGCTGCCTCGGAGGCGGCTAAGGAGGGTGTGTGGATGAAGCAATTCATGACGGATCTTGGAGTGGTGCCAAGCGCACTGAATCCAATAACCTTGTTCTGTGACAACACGGGTGCCATTGCCTTAGCAAAGGAACCACGGTTTCACAAGAAGTCCAGACACATCAAACGACGCTTCAACCTCATCCGCGACTACGTCGAAGGAGAGGACGTGAATATATGCAAAGTGCACACGGATCTAAATGTAGCAGACCCGCTGACTAAACCTCTTCCACAGGCTAAGCATGATCAACACCAGAACTGTATGGGTGTTAGATTTATTACAATGTAATTCGCATGATGATGTGAGGACTAGATTATTGACTCTAGTGCAAGTGGGAGACTGTTGGAATTATGCCCTAGAGGCAATAATAAATATAGTTATTATTATAATTCTTGTATCAAGATAATCGTTTATTATCCATACTATAATTGTATTGAATGAAGACTCATTTACATGTGTGGATACATAGACAAAACACTGTCCCTAGCAAGCCTCTAGTTGGCTAGCCAGTTGATCAAAGATAGTCAGTGTCTTCTGATTATGAACAAGGTGTTGTTGCTTGATAACTGGATCACGTCATTAGGAGAATCATGTGATGGACTAGACCCAAACTAATAGACGTAGCATGTTGATCGTGTCATTTTGTTGCTACTGTTTTCTGCGTGTCAAGTATTTGTTCCTATGACCATGAGATCATATAACTCACTAACACCGGAGGAATACTTTGTGTGTATCAAACGTCGCAACGTAACTGGGTGACTATAAAGATGCTCTACAGGTATCTCCGAAGGTGTTCGTTGAGTTAGTATGGATCAAGACTGGGATTTGTCACTCCGTGTGACGGAGAGGTATCTCGGGGCCCACTCGGTAATACAACATCACACATAAGCCTTGCAAGCAATGTGACTTAGTGTAAGTTGCGGGATCTTGTATTACGGAACGAGTAAAGAGACTTGCCGGTAAACGAGATTGAAATAGGTATGCGGATACTAACGATCGAATCTCGGGAAAGTAACATACCGAAGGACAAAGGGAATGACATACGGGATTATATGAATCCTTGACACTGAGGTTCAAATGATAAGTTCTTCGTAGAATATGTAGGATCCAATATGGGCATCCAGGTCCCGCTATTGGATATTGACCGAGGAGTCTCTCGGGTCATGTCTACATAGTTCTCGAACCCGCAGGGTCTGCACACTTAAGGTGCGACGTTATTTTATGCGTATTTGAGTTATATGGTTGGTTACCGAATGTTGTTCGGAGTCCTCGATGAGATCACGGACGTCACGAGGGTTTCCGGAATGGTCCGGAAACGAAGATTGATATATAGGATGACCTCATTTGATTACCGGAAGGTTTTCGGAGTTACCGGGAATGTACCGGGAATGACGACTGGGTTCCGGGAGTTCACCGGGGGGGCAACCCACCCCGGGGAAGCCCATAGGCCTTGAGGGTGGCGCACCAGCCCTTAGTGGGCTGGTGGGACAGCCCAAAAGGGTTCTATGCGCATTGGAAGAAAAATCAAAGAGAAAGAAAAAAAAAGGAGGAGGTGGGAAGGGAAGGAAGGACTCCCACCCACCAAACCAAGTCCAACTCGGTTTGGGGGGGAGACCTTCCCCCCTTGGCTCGGCCGACCCCCTTGGGGCTCCTTGAGCCCCAATGCAAGGCCCCCCTTTCCCACCTATATATACTGAGGTTTTAGGGCTGATTTGAGACGACCTTTCCACGGCAGCCCGACCACATACCTCCACGGTTTTTCCTCTAGATCGCATTTCTGCGGAGCTCGGGCGGAGCCCTGCTGAGACAAGGTCATCACCAACCTCCGGAGCACCGTCACGCTGCCGGAGAACTCTTCTACCTCTCCGTCTCTCTTGCTGGATCAAGAAGGCCGAGATCATCGTCGAGTTGTACGTGTGCTGAACACGGAGGTGCCGTCCCTTCGGTACTAGATCGTGGGACTGATCGCGGGATTGTTCGCGGGGCGGATCGAGGGACGTGAGGACGTTCCACTACATCAACCGCATTCACTAACGCTTCTGTTGTACGGTCTACAAGGGTACATAGATCACTCATCCCCTCTCGTAGATGGACATCACCATGATAGGTCTTCGTGCGCGTAGGAAAATTTTTGTTTCCCATGCGACGTTCCCCAACAGTACTAGCCATGGAAAATGGAGAATACAGTAATCTAACACCAATATAAATAGAAATCAAGATTGCTATAGTACCTCAAGAGGTGGTAGTTTGTTTTCTTGTGCTAATGATATCACGAGTTTCTATTTAAGTTTTGTGTTGTGAAGTTTTCAAGTTTTGGGTGATGTTATCATGGACAACATGATAAAGAGTGGAAAGAGCTCAAGCTTGGGGATGCCCAAGGCATCACAAGCCAAATTCAAGGACACCAAAAAGCCTAAGCTTGGGGATGCCCCGGGAAGCCATCCCCTCTTTCGTCTTCAATCCATCGGTAACGTTACTTGGAGCTATATTTTTATTCACCACATGATATGTGTTTTGCTTGGAGCATCTTGTATCATAGGAGTCTTTTCTTTTTGTTGTGTCACAATCATACTTTCTGCACACCTTTTGAGAGAGACATTCACTCATCGTGAATTTTCTAGAATACTCATTGTGCTTCACTTATATCATTTGAGCTAGACAATTTTGCTCTATGTGCTTCACTTAGATCTTTTAGAGCACGGCGGTGCATAACTTGGTAGTTGGCTTGTGCTATGAAAGTAGTCCCAAAGGTGATAGGTACCCAAAGAGGATACAATAAAACTTCCATCTTCATGTGCATTGAGTAGAAAGAGAAGTTTGATTCCTCTCAATTAGTTTTGAGATGTGGATTCGGTAATATTAAGAGTTATGTTAGTAGGGTGTTGTGAATCTAGAAATACTTGTGTTGAAATTAGTGATTCCCGTAACATGCACGTATGGTGAACCGCTATGTTAGGAAGTCGGAGCATAATTGATCTATTGATTGTCATCCTTTGTATTGCGGTTGGGATCGCGCGATGGTTAACACCTACCAACCCTTCCCCTAGGAGTATGCGTTTAGCACTTTGTTTCGATTACAAATAAAAACTTTCGCAATAAGTATGTGAGTTCTTCATGACTAATGTGAGTCCATGGATTATACGCACTTTCACACTTCCACCATTGCTAGCTTCTCCAGTACCGCGCAACTCTTGCCGGTGCACAAACCCACCATATGCCTGCCTCAATACAGCCACCATACCTACCTACTATGGCATTTTCATAGCCATTCCGAGATATATTGCCATGCAACTCCCACCGTTTCGTCTAATGACTTGTGTCGTCACTCTCATATTGCCTTTTCATGATCACAAGATAGCTAGCGAGATGTTTCAACGTCATGCGCCAAGCTAGATCGTTGCACATCCCGGTACACTGCCGGAGGCATTTCCTATAGAGTCATCATCGTTCTAAGCTTTGAGCTATGAGTAATTAAAAGTGTGATGATCATCATTATTAGAGCATTATCCCATGTGAGGAAAAAAGGGAGGCCAAAGTTTCCCACAAAAAAAGAGATATGGAAAGAGGCCAAAGAGCCCAAACAAAAAAAGAGAGAGAAAAAGAGAGAAGGGACAATGCTACTATCTCTTTCCACACGTGTGCTTCATAATAGCACCATGTTCTTCATGATTGAGAGCCTCTCGTTTTGTCACCACCATATGTTAGTGGGAATCTTCATTATATAACTTGGCTTGTATATTCCAATGATGGGCTTCCTCAAAATTGCCCTAGGTCTTCGTGAGCAAGCAAGTTGGATGCACACCCACTAGTTATCCTTTTGAGCCTTCACATACTTATAGCTCTAGTGCATCTGTTGTATGGAAATCCCTACTGATTCACATTGATATCTATTAATGGGCATCTCCATAGCCCTTTGATACGCCAAGTCGATGTGACCATCTCCTCCTCTTTGTCTCTCAACCTCCACCACAGTCTATTCCACCTATAGTGCTATATCCATGGCTCACGCTCATGTATTGCGTGAGAGTTGAAAAAGGTTTGAGAAAGTAAGACTGCAAAAACAATTACTTGGCCAATACCGGGGTTGTGCATGATTTAAATTAGTTGTGTGGGGATGATGGAGCATAGCCAGACTATATGATTTTATAGGGATAACTTTCTTTGGCCTTGTTATTTCGAAAGTTCATGATTATCTTGCTAGTTTGCTTGAAGTATTATTGTTTTCATGTCAATAGCAAACTATTGTTTTGAATCTTACAGATCTGAACATTCATGTCACATGAAAGAAGTTACAAAGGACAACTATGCTAGGTAGCATTCCACATCAAAAATTCAGTCTTTATCACTTCCCTACTCGAGGACGAGTAGGAGTTAAGCTTGGGGATGCTTGATACGTCACCAACGTATCTATAATTTTTTATGGTTCCATGCTATTATCTTGTCAAACTTTGGATGTTTTGTATGCCTTTTATATCTTTTTTGGGACTAACTTATTAACTCAGTGCCAAGTGCCAGTTCCTGTTTTTTCCGTGTTTTTGACCCTTTTCAGAGGAGAATTTTAAACGGTGTCCAAACGGAATAAAACTTCCGAAAAGATTTTTTCCGGAACAGAAGATACGCAGGGGACGTGAGAACCAAGGCACAGGCAACCAGGGGAGGCCACAAGCCCCCTAGGCGCGGCCAGGGGGCCCGCGCCTAGCAGGCTTATGGCCCCCCTGTGGCTCGTCTGCCCTACCTCTTCCGCCTATAAATTCCCGAAAAATCCAAAACTTCGAGAGAGATCCACAAAAATACTTTTCCGCCGCCGCAAGCTTCTGTCTCCGCAAGATCCCATCTGGGGCACGTTCTGGTGCCCTGCCAGAGGGGGGATTCGGATACGGAGGGCTTCTTCATCAACACCATGGCCTCTCCGATGATGCGCGAGTAGTTCACCATAGACCTTCGGGTCCATAGCTAGTAGCTAGATGGCTTCTTCTCTCTCTTGAATCTTCAATACAAAGTTCTCCATGATCTTCATGGAGATCTATCCGATGTAATCTTGTTTTGCGGTGTGTTTGTCGAGATCCGATGAATTGTGGATTTATGATCAGATTATCTATGAATATTATTTCAGTTTCTTCTCATCTCTTATATGCATGATTTCATATCCTTGTAATTCTCTTCGAGTTGTGGGTTTTGTTTGGCCAACTTGATCTATGATTCTTGCAATGGGACAAGTGCTTGGTTTTGGGTTCATACCGTGCGGTGACCTCACCCAGTGACAGAAGGGGTAGCGAGGCACGCATCATGTTGTTGCCATCAAGGATAAAAAGATGGGGTTTACATCATTGGTTTGAGTTTATCCCTCTACATCATGTCATCTTGCTTAAGGCGTTACTCTGTCCGTCATGAACTCAATACACTAGATGCATGCTGGATAGCGGTCGATGTGTGGAGTAATAGTAGTATATGGAGACAGTATCGGTCTACTTGTCTCGGACGTGATGCCTATATGTATGACCATTGCCTTACATATCTTCATGACTTTGCGCGGTTCTATCAATTGCTCGACACTAATTTGTTCACCCACCATAATATTTGCTATTTTGAGAGAAGCCTCTAGTGAACACTATGGCCCCCGGGTCTACTTCACACCATATTTTCAGCTTTACACTTTTACTTCGTTGCACTTTCCGCCTTCAGATCTCACTTTGCAATCAATCTTGAAGGGATTGAGAACCCCTTTATAGCGTTGGGTGCAAGCTTGTTTGTGTTTGCGCGGGTACTCTGGACACTTGGCTTGATTCTCCTACTCGATTGATACCTTGGTTCTCAAAACTGAGGGAAATACTTACTGCTACTGTGTTGCATCACCCTTACCTCTTCAAGGGAAAAACCAACGCAAGCTCAAGAGGTAGAAGGGCCCGCCCCGCGCGTACCTTCCCGCGATCAAACCGACCGGAAACCAAGGACGGCCCAAAGGGGGAAGGGGCTACGAGCGCAATTAGGCTCCTGAGTCGCGATGCTCAGGAGCCCTCCTTGATGCGTGAGCTGCCCCCATGAGGACAACATGGCAAAGATTCCGAAACTTCGGACATCTTCAGCACTCCGCGTCGGCACGGCCCACCACACGCGTACCTCCCTGCGATTGAACTGACCGGAAACCAAGGACGGCCCAAAGGGGGAAGGGGCTACAAGCGTAGTTAGGCCCCTGAGTCGCGATGCTCAGGGATCCGCCTTGACGTATCAGCCCCCAGCCCTGACCCAAGGGGGGCGCTGAGCGCGTATTCGTATGCGATGGGGGGCATGGCCCCGTCCCCCGGCGCAGAGCTCGAAGCCCCGGGTTGCTCCATGAGGAGGATCTCCTTCTTCTTGCGTGGGTCTTCGCGAGGCAGCTCGTCTTCTTCATCGTCCGAGCGTTCTGCCGCCGCCGTGTGGTAGGCGTGCTCCAGTGTACAGACGGCATCCTTCTCATCGCAGGGGATGGTGATGACGCCGCTGCTCCCTGGCATCTTGAGGACATTGTAACCATGGTGGATCACTGCCATGAACTTGGCGAGCGTCGGGTACCAGAGGATTGTGTTATATGGCAGGTGAATGTGCGCGATGTCCAAGATGATGATCTCAGTGTGGTAGTTCTTGCGCTCGCCGAAGGTGACAGGCAGATGCACTTGCCCAATGGGCACGGTGGACCCCTATGTTACTCCTGAGAAGGACTTGGTCGGCATGAGCTGCTCGTACGACAACTGGAGTTTCTCGAAGGTCTCGACTAAGAGGACATTGAGCCCTGCTCCACTGTCAATGAGGGTCTTGGTGACGAGGACGTTGCTGATGGTTGGGGTGCACATCATTGGGTGCTTGTCAGCCATGAATGAGCACCTAAGCTGGTCGCTTGGGTCGAAAGCGATGGTGGTCTGGGACCAGTTGCGGGGATACACTTCCTCTGGCCTCAGGAGGGCGGCATTCACCTCCCGGGAAAACTGCTTGAAGGCGCGGTTGGAGGTTGGGGTCTGGGCATGATACGTCTCCATCGTATCTACTTTTCCAAACTCTTTTGCCCTTGTTTTGGACTCTAATTTGCATGATTTGAATGGAACTAACCCGGACTGACGCTGTTTTCAGCAAAATTGCCATGGTGTTGTTTTTGTGCAGAAATGAAAGTTCTCGGAACGTCCTGAAAATTTACGGAGAATATTTCTGGAAAATATGAAAAATACTTGCGCAAAGATCCATCGGAGGGGACGGGCCAGTGGGCCACAAGCCCTATAGCCGCGGCCTCCCCCCCCCCCCCCTCGTCGCGGCTACCAGGCTTGTGGGGCCCACCTGGCTCCGTCGCCCCCAATTCCAGCGCTATTTATTCCCTTTCGTCCCGGAATAAATCAAGAGAGAAGAGTTCATCGCGTTTCACGATCGAGAGGCGCCGCCACATCCCGTTCTTGCCCCGCAGGGCAGATCTGGAGTCCGTTTTGGGCTCCGGATCAAGGAGATCGTCGCCATCGTCATCATCATCCTTCTTCCCTCTCCAATTCCATGAAGCTCTTCATCGTTCGTGAGTAATCTATTCGTAGGCTCGCTGGGCGGTGATGAGTAGGATGAGATCTATCATGTAATCGAGTTAGTTTTCACGGGGATTGATCACTAGTATCCACTATGTTCTGAGATTGATGTTGCTACTACTTTGCCATGCTTAATGCTTGTCACTAGGGCCCGAGTGCCATGAATTCAGATCTGAAATTATTATGTTGTGAAAGTGCGTTATATCGACTAGAGGGGGGTGAATAGGAGATTTTTAGAATTTCATCGCTGAGGAAATTCCTTTTGAAGAAATTCCTCACTGATGACTAACTTACAGCGGAAACAGTTACGGATCAGACGTGCAAACTTTCACAATAGTAGTATTACAGAGTGAAGAATGTGAAAAACATATTGCACAGTAAGCAAGCACGCAGGATACAGATGATGATTAACTCAAGTGAAGAATTTGGGGTTGAGGAAATTCAGAGAAAGTCTTCAGCAGATTCTTCAAACAGTCACAGTGAAAGTCATCAACACATAATACAGAGAATGTAAAGAGTTGAGGAATTAGAACCCGATTCTTGGTGAATACTATTGTTGATGACCCAGTTCCAACTATTGTGACAGTTGTACATCTGGTTTGGAGCGGCTTGGTATTGAAACCAAAGGACACCCAGTCCCGGGACACACAGTCCCTACCGTATTATCCTTGAGCTAAGGACACACAATCCTCGCCCAACACTCGTGGTAAGTCTTCAGGGCAGACTTCCAAACCCTCACAAACTCGGTCACCCGGCAATCCACAATTGACTGCTGGATTGCTCTAGACCATGACGCCTAACCGTCTGGAGGATGCAGAGTCCTCAAAGGTAAAAGGCTTCTGTCCCACACAGGAACAACTTCTTCAGTGATGCTCAATCACTAGGTTTGGTTTGTGGTTTCGGTGGGTGGTGTATTTCCTCACTGATGATTTACTCTCGAAGGCTCTGAGGAATTTGGGTTGCTTTTATGACAAGTGTCAGTTTCTAACGGAGCAACCGACCAGCTAGTGGTTGTGGGGGTGGCTATTTATAGCCTAGGAGCATCCCTACATGATTTGACACTAATGCCCTTAAATAATATGATCGTTGGAGTGGATAAGACCAATGACTTGGCGTGGTTATCGAAACGGTCGGAACCCTCAACTGTGAGAGTCCTCATGTCACTCATATTCCTCACTTGAGGCTTTTGGTAGGATTTGGCTTGGGTTGAGCATCATGAGGAAATCCATTCCATAGTGTTACTTTGACCCCCTTTAACAGTACGGTGTTCCTATTCATCAATTGCAAAGAAAGTAAAACAGAAAACGTAAATCTTCACGCTTCAATTTCTTCAGAAACATTTTCGTCAGGAACCACCAATCTTCTCAATATCAATATCTTCATGAGGAATATCAATTTCATCGCAGATTCCTCGCGATTCATTTCTTCAGCTTCAGACCAATTTCTTCAACTGAAGATATTCATTTTTAGGGGTCGATATTCTTCAAATATCTCAAACTCCTCAATGACTTATAGATCTTGTTTATACTCATAAACACATTAGATACTTAACCTATAAGTCTTCAAACCATCAAAATCACTAAGGGGCACTAGATGCACTTACAATCTCCCCCTTTTTGGTGGTTGATGACAATTAGGTTAAGTCTTCAACAGGGATCAAAAATATGAAGTGTAAATACTCATTTGAGGAATTTGAAAACAAGATTAACAGAGACTCCCCCTGAAGATGTGCATACCTTGAGGATTCTGCTTTTATAGCAGATGCACATTGATGATTTATATCATGGAGATCTCCCCCTGAATCTTGTAAATCATGCATACATATAACATATCATATGAAGAAAATGAAGATGCATGATGGCAAATGGTATCTGACGAAATCCAGCATGCGTGCATTAAAAACTTGAGGAATAAGCATGCGAAGAAAAACGTTCAAAAGCGTCAGAGTACCATCGGGCTTAAGTTACAACTCATTACATAAAAACTTCAGAAGAGCCAAGAGTTTGTAACTTAAATATAGTTCATAAGCCCCAAAAATATCCCTCTTGAAGACTAACTCTCAAGTTTCTCCCCCTTTGTCATCAAGTGACAAAAAGGGACAAACTGAGGACTAACGCCCGTGAAGACTTCATTTCTTGGCGGTTGATGAAGATCCTTGACGCTTCTTGGGTGTAGTCTTCTTCCTTGGGCCGGTTGCTGTGTCGAGTTGTTCCTCATCAGATTCGGCGGTGCAGAATGAAGAGAAGGAGCTGTCTTCAAGATCTGGCACGGGAATGGGCCTGAACTTCTTCTTGGGAGGCCATGACCAGTCAAAGTCCTGCTCAAAGTTCATTTCTTCAAGCTCAGTCTGTGTCTTCACATGTGCAAGTGTAGCGCAGGTGGGATCAAAAACCTCATGCAGATAGTGATGATTAATCTTCACAGAGTTCTGGGTTTCAGTGAGGGTTTTCAAAATGGCACCAAACTGGTGTTTGACCCATTTGTGGTTGTGATCCACCTTCTGATGAAGACTGAGGAGAAGCTCTCTGGTGTTTAGCACGCGAGGAGGAACAGGGCTGGGTGGACGAGTCTCAGTATCGTCCCATGAAGAATAAGCGTCTGGTTCTTTAAACTGGCCATCAAGGGGCCTGCTGCCTTCGTCAATCACAGACTGCCTCGAAAGTCTTCTTGTTGACCCGGATAGGAGGCATATAACCAACATGGTTTTGGAAATCAGCGTGGAAGTTGATGCTTGTCCTTGTCCTGAGGAATCTCATGATCCATGGTGCATAAATCTTGTGATCATAGGGGCACATTGCATTGTCAGCCAAAGTCCTCAAGAAGAAATCATGGATATTCATAGGAATACCGTGAATGATGTTGAAGAGGATATTCTTCATGAGGCCTACAACATCTTTTTCATCGTCATGGCCTTTGATTGGCGCGAGCACACTGTAGAGAATGCGGTAGACAGACCGGGGTGTGTACTTGAGCTCATGGACGAGGAATGTGGTTCTTGAGGGTTTTACTACAGCCAAAGGCTTCATGAGGACTTCCATCATTCCATTTGGCAGCTCACGCTCACCATAAAGCTTCACTGCCCCGTCTGAAGGAATTGGTACGGGCAGTTCTCTGAGGAGTTCAGAAGCAGGAGCCTTGTAGTGAATGTTTTGGGTCATCCAATCAAACACCCAAGTGTTGATGTCATCAACATTGCCAGAGATGTGCAGAGTTGCATAGAACTGAAGAATAAGTTCACTATTCCAGTCTGATATATCTGAGCACATAGGGAGCAAACCTGCATCATGGAGTACACTGAGGACTGGTTCCATGCAGGGTATTTCTTCAAGCTCATCATGAGGAATGTGCCTGTGCTGGAATATCTTGTTGCGTCCACAGAGCACAGAAGCATAGTAGTTCATCTGAGTCCTTGTCCAAAACTTTAGATGCCTCATTTGAGGCTTGTCATAAGGATTCTCTCCGATGAAATACATGCGTTCCTCAAAGAAATTTTCTTTCTGAAACTTCGGCCGCTTCGAGAATGGCTGGCGCTGAACTGGCTTGATATTGTGCTCAGGAATGGGAGGGGAAACAACCATGGTAGTCTCTGGGTTGAGCACAATGTAGTCATTGTCAGGGGCAGGAACATTTTCTTCAGCATTTTCCTTAGGTTGAGGAATTTCATCAGCTGGAACTTCTTGCTCTGGCTGAGCTTCAGGCTGAGGAATTTCTGCTTCCTTCTCATCTTGAGGAGTTTCGTCACCCTGTTCAGAGTGAGGAGCCTGCTCAGGATGGACATTTTCATCAGCTTGTTTTTCTTCAGCTGGCTTTGTGGCAGAGGCATTTTCATCAGCTGCTGCAGCTGTAGCTTGAGTAGTCTCTGTCTGAGGAACATGAGGTTGAGGACTGTCATCAATCTGGATTTCCTCATCAGTATGTTCCTCAGAGACGACATCCTTCATTTCCTCATCTGCCATTGTAGTTTGGTCACCAATGATGACCATTTCATATGAAGGTGCAACATTTAGAGGCACCGGGTCCAGAGGGGCAGATTCTTCAGTTTCCTTGAGGCGCTTTGCCTCTATCTTTTCTTCCGCTGAAGAAGCTTTTCTCTTCTTTGCTTCCTTCTCAGCAGCTCTTGTCTTCTTCGCGTCTGATGTAGACGGGATTATCTTCTTCACCTTTGAAGCTTTTGTTGAAGGTGTTCTTTCTGCAGATTCTTCAGCTGGTAGTGAGGAACCAGCTGGAATAGAGTCATCAGCCTGCTTTGATGAAGCAGCTGGATCAGAAGCAGTTGCATCGGGGGTTGCAATTTTATCAGTAGCGGTCTTGGTGATGATTTCTCCAATGGCCGGCTCATCAGCACGGCGCTCTTGGTGTTGTTCCTCAGCTTGAGGAATTTCCTCCTCATCAGGAGATGTATCTTCTAGCTGCTCAACCAGGGGCTGAGGAGTTGGTGCTGGTGGTGGGTGTAGTTTGTTGTAGTCATCAACAACACTAGTGGCTAGCTTGATGAAATTGCGCTTGATGCTTTTGCGGTCTGACAGTTTGTCACACTTGTCAGTCAAGACTTGCAGCTCTGCCTGGGTTGACACCAGTGCATCAGGAGTCAGCTTGAGGAGATTTTGCCTGAGGAATTTCTCCTTTTTGGCCTTTGCAATCTTTGCCTGCTTGGCCTTCTGTTCCTTCCACTTGGCTTTGTTTATGAAGGTGGCCACCATGTGGCTGATGCCAGGAGGAAGTTTCAAATCATCAATGGGTGTGTTTGGGTTTTCATACCATACATTGATGAAGTCGAGGAGGACCTTGGGGTCCATTGCTAGAGGAATAGCACTGCCTGATGCTTGTGCTACCCGTTCTTTCTTGTTTCTGATGATGGCTTGCAAGGTTTCATCATCATACTCATCACTTCCCTCTGATGCAGACGGGACTGCGATGATTTTGCTGGGGCTTGGCAGAGGTGCACGTTCAGTAGTGGCCAAAGTCTTCACAAGTGGTGTTGAAGACTTTGTCTCCGAGCTTGTTGCAGCTGGGAGTGAGGAGCTGGAGCTGGCAGTCGTAGGCTTCACGACATGCTTCTGTACTGGCTTTGGAGGTGGAGCTGAGGATTTTGGTGCAGAGGAGATGGGTGCTGAGGGTTTTGGCGCTGATGCTTTTGGTGTTGACGGTTTTGGAACCGAGGGTTTTGAAGTTGAGGGTTTTGTGGCAGAAGCCTGTGCAGACTTCTCTTGAGGCTTTTGAGCCTTTGGCTTTGTTGGCGCAGACTGGTTTTGAGGAATCTCTGAGCCTGAAGTTTCTGCTGCTGAGGAATGAGCAGCACCGGAGGCAGCAGCTGAGAATTCATTAAATGTCTTCACTGCAGGTTCTGCTTGCTTCTTGAGCTTGGCCAGATGCCTTTCTTTTTCATCTGGGTAGTCATCAACTGTCATAAGGCTAGAGGGATGTGTGCTTCTTGATGATCCTCAAGTGGGGCCCTTCTGCCAGGAGGCTTCAAAGCGAATTTCTTCGCATATTTTGGAGTCACAAACCTGTACTCCTTCCATTCCTTCGCCCATCTGCGTTCAATCTTCTGCAGCCTGATCTTTCTCTTGGCCATTGTCTCAGGTTCCTCATCAGGCGTACAATAGTCCAAGTATATGTCCTCAGGAATATTAGCAACTGTGTTCTGCTCCAGTTTCTTTCCTCCCTTATGTTTCCTTTCTTCCTCCATTTTCTTCAGACGAGGAATTTGCTGATGATTTTGAAGTCTTGAGGATTCTGATGAGCCTTGAAGAGTTTCTTCCAGAAACGCTGAAATGAGTTAATGTGATGAGAACCGAGAGATTCATCAGCTGACATGTGTGTACCTGTGAACAGAGTATAGTTGCGAGGAATTTGGAGAGGTCATATGCGTTCTCAGATTTGAAGAAAATGAAAAAGTTTGACAGTTTGAGGAATATAACCAGTGGTTGAGGAATTTGCCTAAGCATATTGTTCTTGGGTTCCAGAGTTGTACAGATCCGAAAATTTGCACAATTGAGGAATCTCGTGAAAATCTTAGATGCTTAGCTAGTTCATCAATGATTGTGGTGATAGGTAGTGTTTGAGGAATCATGTGCGCATCGTATCTTGAGGAAAAACAGATTCCACATAGAAGATGTAAAATTTCAGATCTAATCTGCTGTAAAAATGGGATATATTTACCTTGGAAGGTGCGTACGAAGAACACAGAAGGTAGTGTTGGAGAGGTTCTTCGTTCGAGTGTCCAATGCACCCTAACTTGGCGGCAGAGGACGTCTACGGCGGCGGCGGACGAAGATGGTCCGACTCCGGCGTGATTCTGGCGACAAAAAGGTCGAGGCAGTGAAGCTCTTCCTCACCGGCGACAAGACTACCAGCGGTGGCGCTAGGGTTCGGTGGAGTGTGCTGTGGCAGGAGAGCGATGAGGCGAAGAAGAGGATACCGAGGGGGATAAGGACATATTTATAGCCCAAAAGTTACTGTTTGGCGCGAAAGTTTCGGACCAAATAGCCCTTGCCTCTACGTCTCCGCAGGACACGTGTAGCTCCCATACGATGCGGTGGAGATAGTGGAGATCGTGGTTATCCGATCGTGAGAAGTGGGGGTTCAGTTACTGTTCCTTTCAAGAAAACAATTTTTGAGGATTTGAGGATTTCCGTTACAAAATCATCAGCTGACAAGGATGCAGTGAGGATTTTTGAACAAAGTTTCAAGTAGAACGCATATGAAGAATTGAATAGACTGGATAAGTATAGCATAGAGGGAAAGTGGGGTCCGATCACATTCACTTAGCAGAAACATCAACTTGAAGAAATAGCAATAAGTGAATGTTGTTGAGGACTAGAAATCACAGTCTACCTAGGCAAATGAAAGTCATCAAGTGTTTTTGAAGATTTTGTAATAGATCATCACAATGAAGAATAACTGTTTTGAAGAAAATGCATTGTGAGGAAATTGATCATTTGAAGAAAATCAACTTGAGGAATTTCACATTGGGCGGTGGCGTTACCCACCATATAAGAATGTTGATTACAGACGCCGCGTACAATTGTCGTAGGGCCCTGAGAATCAATTTCTTCGTTAATTTGTTCACATTCAGAGTGACTTTCTTCATTAGTTGAAGAAAATCGTTTCATCATGTGTTGCACATCTAAGTCATCAACTTTGCATAAGTGTTAGGATGTGTGCATGTTTTTACAAAACATTTGAAGACTCTAAGATATTTAGCTCACATCGCAACTTGCAAAACCTTTTCTCATCCAAGGGCTTAGTGTAGATATCAGCCAGTTGATCATCAGTCTTCACATGGTCGATGAGGACATTGCCCTTGAGGACATGGTCCCTAAGAAAATGATGACGAATCTGGATGTGCTTGGTCTTCGAGTGTTGTACTGGGTTATATGCAATCTTGATAGCACTCTCATTGTCACAGTAGAGAGGCACATTCTTCATGTTGATGCCCTAGTCCTTGAGGGTTTGCTTCATCCATAGTAATTGAGCACAGCAAGAACCAGCAGCAATGTACTCAGCTTCGGCAGTGGAGAGTGATACGCAGTTCTGCTTCTTTGAGGACCAGCAAACTAGTGATCTTCCGAGGAAATGGCATGTGCCAGAAGTTGACTTGCGATCCACACGGCCAACAACATAGTCTGAGTCAGAATACCCTACCAGATGAAGATTGGAGCCCTTGGGATACCATAATCCTAGTGTTGGTGTGTGAGCTAAGTATCGAAGAATATGTTTCATAACCTTATGGTGTGATTCCTTCGGTTTTGCTTGAAAACGTGCACACATGCAAACACTAAGCATTATATCTGGCCTAGATGCACATAGATACAATAAAGAGCCAATCATAGAACGGTATACCTGCTGATCGAAATCTTTACCATTTTCATCAGTACCGAGGTGACCGTTGGTAGGCATTGGAGTCTTGGCACCTTTGCATTCGTGCATATCGAATTTCCTCAGAACATCCTTGAGATATTTCTCCTGTGATATGAAGATTCCATTGCTTTGTTGACGAATTTGAAGACCTAGGAAGAATTTCAGCTCCCCCATCATGGACATCTGATATTCTTCACTCATCATGTAGGCAAATTCATCACTGTATCTTTTGTCAGTACAGCCAAATATGATATCATCAACATATATTTGACATACAAACAACTCATTATCATAAGATTTTGTGAAAAGAGTTGGATCGAGTGAACCAGGTTTGAAGCCTTTCTTCATGAGGAATTCCTTCAATGTATCATACCATGCCCGAGGGGCTTGCTTGAGACCATACAGAGCCTTTTTGAGTCTGAAGACTTTGTCTGGATTCTTTGGATCTTCAAAACCTGGGGGCTGAGCAACATATACTTCTTCCTCAAGCTTACCATTGAGGAATGCACTTTTCACATCCATTTGATATAAGGTGATGTTATGATGATTATCATAAGCAAGTAGAATTCGAATAGCTTCAAGTCTAGCAACAGGTGCAAAAGTTTCATCGAAATCTATTCCTTCAACCTGGGTGTAGCCTTGGGCTACAAGTCGTGCCTTGTTCCTCACCACTTGACCGTCCTCATCTTGCTTGTTTCAGAAAATCCACTTGGTGCCGATGATGTTGTGCTTGCGAGGATCTGGTCGTTTGACGAGCTCCCATACGTCATTCAGCTTGAATTGAAGAAGTTTGTCTTGCATGGCTTGGATCCACTCCGGTTCTAGAAAAGCCTCAGCTACTTTTGAGGGTTCTGTGATGGATACAAAGGAAAAATGCCCACAAAAGTTAACTAAGTGTGAAGCTTTTGAGCGAGTGAGAGGACCTGGTGCGTTGATGTCATTGAGGATTTTGTCAAGTTCTACTTCATTTGCAATCCTTGGATGAGCTGGTTGAGGATTTTGTCTGGGCTGAGGAAGTGGTGCTGTTGCAATTTCCTCAGAAGCATCTTCTTGGTTTTCATCAGCGATGGGGATCGTTTCTTCACCAATTTCCTCAGTGGGGACAATGTCTTCAGTAGGCTTAAGCTTTATTGCTTCCTCAGGAGACAGCTTATCTGGATCAGAAGGCAATTGCTCTCTTTGCGAGCCATTAGTTTCATCGAACCGCACATCTACAGTCTCAACAACTTTGTTGTGATAGTTGTTGAAGACTCTGTAGGTGTGCGAGTCCTTTCCATAACCGAGCATAAAACCTTCATGTGCCTTAGGTGCAAATTTTGAGCTATGATGAGGATCTCTAATCCAGCATTTTGCACCGAAGACTTTGAAATAACTTACATTGGGTTTCTTGTCAGTGAGGAGTTCATATGAGGTTTTCTTGAGGAATTTGTGAAGATATACCCTGTTGATGATATGACATGCAGTGTTGATTGCTTCAGGCCAGAAGCGACGAGGAGTCTGATATTCTTCAAGCATAGTTCTTGCCATTTCAACCAGAGTCCTGTTCTTTCTTTCGACGACACCATTCTGCTGAGGAGTATAAGGAGCAGACAATTCGTGAGTAATACCTAGTTCATCAAGATAATCATCAAGACCAGTGTTTTTGAACTCGGTTCCATTATCACTCCTGATAGGTTTGATCTTGATGCCGAAGTTCGTCGAGGCCCTTGAAGAAAATCGTTTGAAGATTTCCTACACTTCAGTTTTATACACTATAATATGCACCCAAGTGTATCTGGAATAATCATCAACTATGACAAAGCCATATAGAGATGCTGCATTGGTTAGTGTGGCATAGTGAGTAGGTCCAAATAAATTCATATGAAGCAATTCAAATGGTCGTGTAGTGGTCATGATGGTTTTAGAGGGATGCTTGGATCTGGTCATTTTCCCAGATTCACAAGCACCGCAGAGGTGATCCATGAGGAATTTGACTGATTCGATGCCAATGACATGCTTCTTCTTTGCAAGTGTGTGCAAATTCCTCATGCCTGCATGACCTAGTCTTCGGTGCCATAGCCATCCTTCTGAGGTTTTTGCTAGTAAGCAAGTGGCTGGTTGAGGACCTATAGAGAAATCAACAATGTACAAATCCCCTCTTCTTACACCTTCGAAGACTTTCGATCTGTCAGATTCCATGATGAGTACACATCTATATCTACCAAAGATGACAATCATATCAAGATCACAAAGCATCGAGACTGACATGATGTTAAAACCAAGGGATTCAACAAGCATCACTTTAAAACCATCATAACAGAAATGTAAGGACGTGTGAAATATTTCTATTTCATCAATCATTAGCTTGCGTCCTATCAAGCGTTTCTCAGGTCTCCAGCAAATTCTTCAGATGATGATTTTCATCTGGAGACCTGACCTGCAGAAGTGATTAGTTTGATTTCTTCACCACCCACATCTGAAGGGGTGGCAAAGCGTTCATCATCCTGCGAGCACCATATGAGAAAGGTGGCATTGAAGCTAATGCACTTCTCTTAACAGTAGGGGGGTTAAAGTACTCATATGAGTATGCAGAGAAATGGTTTGAGGATTTATGAACATAATTATTTGAGGAGTAGAGCTCATATTCATATTCCTTGTAGTTTCCCTGCATGTTAGACGCATAAGCACGGGTACGAGCATAGTTTTGACCAATTGAGGATTTTGATCCTCTTGAAGACTTTGGTCCTCCTGAGGAATTTGATCTGGGGTTCAGATTCTTCAGAGGTGATGTCATGAGGACATTCACTTGAAGATTTTCAAGACAACTTTTGGGAACCCAGATTTTCCTCAGAGGAGGGCCATTCCTGCAGTTAGTTCCAACATATCGAGCAAATACTTCACCAGATTGATTTTTGAACAGTTTATAGTTGGAATCAAATGACTCATCCAAGGAATAGGATAATTTACATGAGAAGCCAGTTAGATTAGATGGATCAAAAGGAGGCCTAGTAGCAGCAACCCATGAGGTTTTGGGATACTGCTCAGGTTTCCAATAAGATCCATCAGCGTTTAATTTCCTCTCAAAGGCAATTCCTACTTTCCTCGGGTTCATGTTCAAGATCTGCTTTTTGAGCACATCACAAAGGGTTTGGTGTCCTTTGAGGCTTTTGTACATGCATGTCACATACAATTCCTTCAACCCTGCATTTTCATTAGTAACATTTGTGTTTTCCTCAAGTGAGGAAATAGACACAGCAGGTGCAGTTGAAGAATTTGTAGCATTTGATGATTCTGGTGAGGAATTAGCAGTTTCACGTTCAATGTATTTAAGACATGGAGGAATAAATTTAACTTGACTAGCGCTAATCTGTTGAGCTAGTAATGAATCATTTTCCATACGAAGATCATCATGAGACATCCTCAGCTTCTCAAGATCAAGCTTTCTTTGAAGGAATTCGTAGGAAAGCTTCTCATGATCAGTGAGGAGTGTATCATGACGATCGTGAAGATTATCAAATCTAGACTGAAGGTTTTTCATGTCATCAGCGAGGATTTGATTAAGATTCATTTCATCATTCAATAGATCATCACTTTTGTCTAGCAGTTTTTGAAGCTTTTCCAGAGCAGTTTGTTGTTTAGTGGCAATGATGGCAAGTTTACTGTAATTGGGTTTTTTGTAATCATCATGTTCACAGTCACTTGAATCAGAGGAGGAGGCATTATTTGATACCTTTGAACCTTTTGCCATGAAGCAATAGGTTGGAGCGAAGTCATCAGCATAGTCATCAGTATGGATGGTGCAATCATTTTCTTCAAGATTGAAGATTGACTTGCTGACGAAATTGGTTGCTAGTGCAATACTAGCCTGTCCGGATTCTGAGTCTTCTCCAGAGCCTTCTTCTTCATCACATTCCTCTGATTCTACCTCGGAATCCATTTCCTTGCCAGTAAGTGCCCGAGCCTTTCTGAAGCTAGTCTTCTTGTGTGAAGAGGACTTTGAAGATGAGGATTTTGAAGATTTCTTCTTCTTCTTTGAGTCATCAGAACTGTCATCCTTGTATTTCTTCTTCTTTGATTCCTTTCCCCAGCGGGGACAATCAGCAATGTAATGACCTGATTTCTTGCACTTGTGACAGGTCCGTTTCTTGTAGTCCTCAGATGCAGATTCTGATTTCCTCATGTCTCTTCTTGATGATTTACCGAACTGGCCTCGTCGTGTAAATCTTTGGAATTTCCTCACAAGCATTGCAAGCTCCTGACCAAATTTTTCAGGGTCACAACTGTTGTCATCTGTGTCTTCTTCTTCAGATGAGGAAATTGCTCTTGCCTTCAGTGCACGTGGTCTGGAATAGCTTTGTCCATATAGATCTCTCTTTTCTTCTAGCTGGAATTCATGAGTATTTAGCCTTTCGAGGATATCAGCTGGATCTAGCATCTTGTAGTCTGGTCTTTCTTGAATCATCAGAACTAGAGTGTCAAATGAAGAATCTAAGGATCTCAGCAGTTTCTTCACAACTTCGTGATTAGTGATGTCTCGAGCTCCCAGTGCTTGCAGTTCATTTGATATGAAAGTGAGGCGATCAAAGGTGTCTTGGCAGCTTTCATTGTCATGTCTCTTGAAGCGATTGAAGAGATTGCGAAGAATATCAACACGAGAGTCACGTTGGGTTGATACTCCTTCATTTACCTTGCACAGTCTCTCCCAAATCAGTGTTGCAGAGCCCAAGGCACTTACTCTTCCAAACTGGCCAGGGCTCAGATGACCACAGATGATGTTCTTCGCTTGAGAATCGAGTTGCTTGAATTTCTTCACATTAGTCGCAGTGACACTGGCAGAGATGATGGGGACTCCATTTTCCACAATATACCAGAGATCATTATCAATAGCTTGTAAATGCATTTGTATTTTGTTCTTCCAGAAGGGAAAGTTCTTTCCTTCGTAGGTAGGACATGCTGCAGTCACCTTAAACATGCCTGCAGTCGACATAACTAAAACTCCAGGTGGTTAAACCAAAATCACACAGAACAAGGGAGTACCTTGCTCTGATACCAATTGAAAGTGCGTTATATCGACTAGAGGGGGGTGAATAGGAGATTTTTAGAATTTCATCACCGAGGAAATTCCTCACTGATGACTAACTTACAGCGGAAACAGTTACGGATCAGACGTGCAAACTTTCACAATAGCAGTATTACAGAGTGAAGAATGTGAAAAACATATTGCACAGTAAGCAAGCACGCAGGATACAGATGATGATTAACTCAAGTGAAGAATTTGGGGTTGAGGAAATTCATAGAAAGTCTTCAGCACATTCTTCAAACAGTCACAGTGAAAGTCATCAACACATAATACAGAGAATGTAAAGAGTTGAGGAATTAGAACCCGATTCTTGGTGAAGACTGTTGTTGATGACCCAGTTCCAACTGCTGTGATAGTTGTACATATGGTTTGGAGCGGCTTGGTATTGAAACCAAAGGACACACAGTCCCTACCGTATTCTCCTTGAGCTAAGGACACACAGTCCTCGCCCAACACTCGTGGTAAGTCTTCAGGGCAGACTTCCAAACCCTCACAAACTCGGTCACCCGGCAATCCACAATTGACTGCTGGATTGCTCTAGACCATGACGCCTAACCGTCTGGAGGATGCACAGTCCTCAAAGGTAAAAGGCTTCTGTCCCACACAGGAACAACTTCTTCAGTGATGCTCAATCACTAGGTTTGGTTTGTGGTTTCGGTGGGTGGTGTATTTCCTCACTGATGATTTACTCTCGAAGGCTCTGAGGAATTTGGGTTGCTCTTATGACAAGTGTCAGTTTCTAACGGAGCAGCCAACCAGCTAGTGGTTGTGGGGGTGGATATTTATAGCCTGGGAGCATCCCGACATGATTTGACACTAATGCCCTTAAATAATATGACCGTTGGAATGGATAAGACCAATGACTTGGCGTGGTTATCGAAACGGTCGTAACCCTCAACTGTGAGAGTCCTCATGTCACTCATATTCCTCACTTGAGGTTTTGGTAGGATTTGGCTTGGGTTGAGAATCATGAGGAAATCCATTCCATAGTGTTACTTTGACCCCCTTTAACAGTACGGTGTTCCTATTCATCAATTGCAAAGAAAGTAAAACAGAAAACGTAAATCTTCACGCTTCAATTTCTTCAGAAAGATTTTCTTCAGGAACCACCGATCTTCTCAATATCAATATCTTCATGAGGAATATCAATTTCATCGCAGATTCCTCGCGATTCATTTCTTCAGCTTCAGACCAATTTCTTCAACTGAAGATATACATTTTTAGGGGTCGATATTCTTCAAATATCTCAAACTCCTCAATGACTTATAGATCCTGTGTATACTCACAAACACATTAGATACTTAACCTATAAGTCCTCAAACCACCAAAATCACTAAGGGGCACTAGATGCACTTACATGTTGTCACCAATATATGTGTGTTTTAGATCCGATCTTGCAAGTTGTAGTTACCTACTATGTGTTATGATCCGGCAACCCCGAAGTGACAATAACCGGAACCACTCCCGATGATGACCATAGTTTGAGGAGTTCATGTGTTCACCAAGTGCTAATGCGTTGGTCCGGTTCTTTATTAAAAGGAGAACCTTAATATCCCGTAGTATCCATTTGGACCCCGCTTCCATGGGAGGGATGGACAACAGATGTCATGCAAGTTCTTTTCCCTAAGCATGTATGACTACACACGAAATGCATGCCTACATCACATTGACGAACGGGAGCTAGCCACATATCTCTCTGTGTTATAACTGTTGCATGATGAATGTCATCCAACAAATCACCGATCCATTGCCTACGAGTTTGTCCCACTGCCATTGTTACTTGCTTTGCTCTACTGTTGTTACTACTGTTGCTGCTACTGTTACTTGCTGCTAATGTTACTTGCTTTGTCCTGCTGCTGCTGCCACTACTGTTGCTACTACTGTTACTTGCTCTGCCATTACTACTGTTGCTGCTACTATTACTTGCCATTGTTGTTACTCATTACACTGCTACTACCTGCTACAATATTTTTCTGGCGCCATTGATACGTCAGTTAGGAATAATCTGCTGTCAACAGATTCTTTTCTAGCACCGTTGCTCTCATACTACCTTTGCTGCTTATATCCTGCTTGCAGATACTAATCTTTCAGGTGTGGTTGAGCCGAAAACTCAACTGCTAATACTGGAGAATATCCTTTCACTCTCATCGTGTCGAACCAACAAATTTGGGTTGAATACTCTACGCTCGAAAACTGCCGCGATCCCACACGCTGGTGGGCCATTGCAAGACAATTGTTAATTCTTGAGCAACTGGAAGCAGCTCTTTTCTGGCGCCGTTGCCGGGGAGGAAAGCTATATTCTCTGAGTCACTTGGGATTTATATCTGCTGATCACTATGAAGAATCTGAAAGATCCAAGAACCAAAGTCTTGCCCTCAACTACGAGGGGAGGTAAGGAACGACCATCTAGCTCTGCACTTGATTCACCTTCAGTTATGAGTAAGTTTGCGACACCACCTCCTGCTAGAAATCTTGATATGTCGCCTGTGCTAGATGATGCTAGAGATGCTACTGCTATTGATGATGCTTATGATGCTACTATGCTTGATGATACTATGCCTGATACTGCTAGAGATACTATGCCTGATACTGCTAGAGATGCTATGCATGATACTGCTATCCATGATGCTATGCTTGATACTTCTTTGCCTGATGATGCTAGAGATGCTATTTTGCATGATGATGCTATGCTTGATACTGCTAGAGATGCTACTTTGCCTGATATGCCACTAGGGGTATTCCTTGATGCTCATATTGCTAGAGTTACTGCCAATCCTCGTGATGCTTCTGAAACTGCCGATACTATTGAGATAGAACCTGCTTTTGCTCCTGCTAGATCTAGCTCTCCTAGATATGAATTGCGTGATATACCTGACAGTTATGTTATGGAGGGAGAGATAGCTGAGGATTTTCTTGTGTGTAAGGATGCCTATGACGCTGAGAAATTACTTCTCAAGTGGAAGGAAAAATCTCTGAAAGCTAGGATGAAATACGACCCGAAGTTTGCCACTTCACTTATCTTTATCACCGATGAGGAGTATGAATTCTCTGTCAACCCTGAGATAATCTCTCTAGTCGAATATGATCCTTTCCACGGTTATGAGTCTGAGACGGTCATAGCCCATCTTACCAAACTACACGATATAGCCACCCTTTTCACTAGTGAGGAGAAGATCCGCTACTACTATATCCTTAAGTTGTTTCCTTTCTCTCTAAAGGATGACACTAAAGCCTGGTTCACTTCTCTTGCTCCTGGATGTGTGAGTAGTCCCCAGGATATGGTCTATTACTTCTGTGAGAAATATTTCCCTGCCCATAAGAAGCAAGCTGCCTTGCAGGAAATATACAACTTTGCTCAACTCAAAGAAGAGAGTCTCCCACAAGCTTGGGGGAGGCTCATCCAGCTACAGAATGCTTTGCCTGATCACCCTCTTAGGAAGAACGAGATACTTGATATCTTCTATAACGGACTTACCGATGCTTCTAGAGACCACCTAGATAGTTGTGTCGGTTGTGTTTTTAGGGAACGAACTATAGAACAAGTTGAGATCCTACTGAATAACATCTTGATCAACGATAATGCTTGGACTATCCCCGAACCACCTCCTAAGCCAACTGCTAAGAAAATAGGCATTCTATTCCTCAGTCCCGAAGATATGCAAGAAGCCAAGAAATCTATGCAAGAGAAAGGCATTAGATCTGAAGAAGTCAAAAATCTACCGCATATCGAAGAGATCCATGGTCTCGATAACCCGATACAAGTAGTAGAGGTGAATTCTCTGTGTAGATTCAATGAGAGTGATATTCCTATTGACAAACCTACTAGCCTATACTTTGATGAATTTGACAACTTTGTTGCCAAACAACAAAGTTTCAATGATTATGTTAGCAGACAATTGGAACTAAGTACTCGTATGCTTAGTCATTTAAGTGTTTGTGTAGACAGAAATGTCAATTATCTGAAGCTTCTGAGTAAACATGCCTCTATGATTACTACTCAGGTAAAACAAGTACTTAAAGCTCAGAATGACTTGCTCAATGAATTAAATGACAACTCTGTCAGAGTCATTACTAGAGGAGGCAAAATGACTCGGGAACCTTTGTATCCTGAAGGCCATCCTAAGAGAATTGATCAAGTTTCTCAAGGAATTAATGCTGATACACCCAGTCATCCTAAGAAGAAGAAGAAGGATGATAGACACCTACATGTCAGTTCACCAAATACTGTCACACATGAAGAACCAAATGATATTTCTGCGTCTGATGCAGAAACACAATCTGGTGATGAACATGAACCTGGTGACAATATGGACAGCGATGTTCATAATAATGCTCAACCTAGCAATGATAAGGATGTGGAGATTGAACCTATGGTTAATCCTGATAAGCCGCAACCTAAGAGATACGATAAGAATGACTTCACTTTTAGGAAGCATGGTAAAGAAAGGGAGCCATGGGTTCAGAGACCCATGCCCTTTCCTCCTAAGCCATCCAAGAAAAAGGATGGTGAGTATTTTAAGCGCTTTATTGAAATGTTGAGAGCCGTCTTTCTGTAGATGCGGTTAATTGATATGCTCAAAATGTCTCCATATGCCAAGTACATGAAAGATATCGTGACTAATAAACGGAAGATACCAGATCTTGAGATCTCCACCATGCTCGCCAATTACACTTTCAAAGGTGGAACTCCTAAGAAACTTGGTGATCCCAGAGTGCCCACTATACCTTGCTCCATTAAAGGAAACTACGTAAGAACTACCTTATGTGAACTTGGAGCCGGTGTTAGTGTTATGCCTCTCTCTCTTTATCGTAGACTTGAACTGGATAAGTTGACACCCACTGAAATTTCTCCGCAAATGGCCAACAAATCAACTGCTTTCCCTGTCGGCATTTGCGAGGATGTGCCTGTTGTGGTTGCTAACGTTACTATCTTAACGGACTTTGTTATCCTGGATATTCCTGAGGATGATGCCATGGCGATCATTCTTGGAAGACCATTCTTAAACACCGCAAGGGCTGTTATAGATTGTAGCAAAGGCAATGTCACCTTCCATGTCAACGGTAATGAGCATACAGTGCACTTTCCGAAGAAACGATATCAAGTACATTGCATCAATGCTATCGAAAAAACTTCATCGATTCTTATTGGCAGCTTTGAATGCCCTATTCCTCGTGTTAAGATGAAGTATGATTTGCTTATTGGGGAGATTCATGCCCCCATTGAGGTGACTTAGTGGCTATTCGATAATTCTCCGTCTCCTTTTGCGATTCGAAAAGGTTTTGTCGAGGGGATTTGGTCGACCCCATTGACGGATTTCTTTCGATGACCATGAAATGGATGAATCAAGGAGTCACATACCTCTGTTTTAAGCTTTCACTTTCTGTTGCTTAGAAGAAAAATGATAGATTTAGTTTAGTTTTTCCTGTTTTCTGTTTTAGCGTCCTGGAGAAAAGTACCCCGAAAATAAAAGTTCTCCGATGGTCCTGAAAATCAAATATGATTTTTTCTGGATTTTTTGAAAAATACTGGGACTGAGAGCTGGCCTGGGGGCCACACCAGTGGGCCACAAGCCCTGTAGCCGCGGCCTCCCCCCTGGCCGCAGCTACCAAGCTTGTGGGTCCCACAGGGACCCCCTCCACTCATTCCAGCTCCCATCCTCTTCTTCTACCTCCAGAAAAATCGTTTCGCAGCTCAAACCCGTGTTCTTGCTCATTTGGCTGTGATTTTTTATCTCCTTGCTCAAAGCACCATTCTCCGAACCGTTTTGGGGAAATTACTCCTTGGTAAGTGACTCCTCCATTGGTCGAATTAGTTTCTACTCTAGTGCTTTATCCTTCGCGTATTCTTGCTACCTTGGTGACCCTGTTCCTGAGCTTGAAATGTTGATTTTAGCTGGTCCCAAGTAGTTTTAGCGCGTGATACGGCCTCTAGGCACTAGTAGGAGTAGTTTCTACGAGTTGGGTTAATCCTTACTCACTTTCCATTCGAAGTCTCTAAAAATTTCAGAGTTTTTCAGAGTTAGAAAAGGGAAAATATGAGGAGGTTCTTGAGAGGCTCTTCAAGCCGTAACACCAAGGAGGATGACAAGAACCACCCCAAGTACGTGGTTCCTCGAGTCACAGAAGTTCGAGCGTGCGAGTGGCCAAGTGATGAATTTTTGCGTGCCTCTGGGCTTTATGAAGACTTTTATTACTTGGTGGAGAACGTAGGTCTTACCGCGTTCGTTGAAGATAAGTGCCCACAATACCTCCTCCTCACCAATATTTTCGTTCAAAGCTTCAACTTTTATCCGAGGAAGAATCCTCCTATGGTTGAGTTCATGTTATACGATATCCCCCAACGCATGACACTACAGGATTTTTGCAATGTGTGCAAATTACCTTATGTTGGGGATATTCATGATCCTCGTCCACGGGACTTGGAGGCTTTCATAGATACTATTGTTGTTGGAGAGGAGAGAGGAGTGTCTCGCGCTAGAATTGCTAGCATACATTTTCCTGTGCTTCGGTACTTCTCATTATTTGTGGGAAAATGTTTGATTGGCCGTGGGGAGGCTGGATCACTTAGCTCTCCAGACCTTGCGGTTTTGCGCGAAGGCCTTTATAACAATAAGACTTATAGCCTAGGTGCTATAGTAGCTCAGCGGTTGAACACAAAACGTTCCAAAGGTGTCTTCTATGGAGGTATCTATGCTACCCGTCTTGCCAGACACTTTGAGATACCCATTAGACTGGAGGAGGAAGGAGAAATGCTTCTTCCTGAGAAATATCTGGATTATGACAACATGGTTCGCCATGATTTTCTGGATAGAGATGCTAGTAGACGGATGATTTATAACCTGGTATTTAGTCAGGGTACTCGTGAGACTATTACTTTGCCTGCTCCTTTTTTGTTCAATCTTCATGCAGGCAGGTACACTATTATGCCCTCGGACATCTACGCATATTGGGGCTTGGCCCAACCACAGGTGCCCGTGCCCAAGCCGCCAGTCGAGTACCAGACGCCAGTTTATCAATGGGAGCCAGAGGAGCTCACACAGCAGTGGCATCCACAGTCCGCTCCGGAGTATCCTGGAGCTGGTTATTTTCCTCCTTGGGAGTAGACCAAGCTAGGCCAAAAGCCTAAGCTTGGGGGAGTACGTGTTTGCACCAACTTTACATTCATTCTTATGCTTTCACTTATCCCGGAGCTGGTTATTTCCCTCCTTGGGAGTAGACCAAGCTAGGCCAAAAAGATTTTCCTTTCTTCTTTTGCTTGTTGGGAGCTTTCCCATGTAAATAGTTTTCTTTTTCTTTGAGTCGAGGTAGAAGACCATGGTTACAATGTTTAGTGGCTCTCGCATGCATACCTGTTCATTTGTTAAAGAGCCATATTACTTTGTCTTCTCCTTTGTGTTTGCCTGCAGATTCAGCTTAGTCCAATGCACGATCACTCTTATTATTGTTCACATCGTTCGATCGTGCAAGTGAAAGGCAATAATGATGATATATGATGAAGTGACTGAGACTGGAAAAGCTGGTATGAACTCTATCTATTTTGTTTTTGTAAGTATGACTAGCTTGTCGTCCCAGATTCAGCTTTGTTGAGAGAGAACCATGTTTGCAATGACAACTTAGAGATCATAGTTTCTGATGCCATGCTTAATTAGCTAGGAGCTTATAATGGTTTGTCTTGAATGCAAACATAGATTTTGAGATGACTATGATGTAGTATGATAGGATGGTATTCTCCTTTGAATGATTCAAGTGGCTTGACTTGGCGCATGTTCATGCATGTAGTTGAAACAAAATCAACATAGCCTCTATGATGTTCGTGTTCTTGGTGATTTATATCCTGCTCATGCTTGCACTCAATGTTAGTCAAACTCTTTGCATCTTGATGACTGTTGTCGCTCTCTAGTTGGTCGCTTCCCAGTCTTTTGCTAACCTTCTCTTGTACTAAGCGGAATACTGCTTGTGCATCCACTTCCATAAACCCAAGAGTTTTTCCATGAGAGTCCACCATACCTACCTATTTGCGGTATCTACCTGCCGTTCCAAGTAAATTTGCATGTGCCATTCTCTAAACCTTCAAGAAATACTCTGTTCTGCATGCCCGAACCGCTCATGTGGTGACACGGGGCTATTGGTATCTTCCATGTTAGGCGTGTTATCCTCGACATGTGTTTATTCACTGTCATTGACGAGAAAGGGGCCGGTAATTGGAATGCCCAGTTCCACGCTTAATTCGAAATCATAACTGTAAAACAAGACTCCCCCCGGATTGATGTTAGTATGGACGGTACCCGAGGATTCGGCTAGCCATGGAGTGTGATTGATTGGCGGTGGGGGAGTTAAAACTTTACTTTTCTGTTTGGGAACCGCCTATAGCATGAGTAGCATGGAAGATATTGAGAACTCTTGGTCATTGTGTTGACAATGAAAGCATGCCACCCAAAATTATTATCTCTGTTTTCAAATCTTGAGCTCTGGCACCTCTGCAAATCAATGCTTCCCTCTACGAAGGGCCTGTCTATTTATTTTCCTGTTGAGTCATCCTCTTCTTATATAAGCACCAATTAGAGAGCACCTCTGTCATTTTTATGCTTTGCTTTTGATTGATATTGAGTATGACTATGACTGGATCTTCATTGCTATGAATTACAATGTTTAGTCAGCCCTTGATCTTTGAAAGTGTTGTGCATTTATGTTTTGCGGTCTGAGAAAGAGCTAGCGAGATACCACCTATTCATACTGCTTCATGCTTGTTTTGATTGAATTGTTTGTATCTGAAACTCAATATTATTTGCTCGCTAGCTGTTTATGACATTGATATTAGTTTACCGTGAGACCTATGTGTCACTTGCTTATGTGGTTAACTTGTGATCTTGCTGAAATTCTGGTTATGAGTTAGACATAGTTGCAACAACAAGATCAAACAGAGTTTGTCAAAGTTTTTCTTTCTCTTTCAGTTTGTCAACTGAGTTGCTTGAGGACAAGCAAGGTTTTAAGCTTGGGGGAGTTGATACATCTCCATCGTATCTACTTTTCCAAACTCTTTTGCCCTTGTTTTGGACTCTAATTTGCATGATTTGAATGGAACTAACCCGGACTAACGTTGTTTTCAGCAGAATTGCCATGGTGTTGTTTTTGTGCAGAAATGAAAGTTCTCAGAACGTCCTGATAATTTTTGGAGAATATTTCTCAAAAATATGAAAAATACCTGCGCAAAGATCCACCGGAGGGGACGGGCCAGTGGGCCACAAGCCCTGTAGCCGCGACCTCCCCCTTGGTCGCGGCTACCAGGCTTGTGGGGCCCATGTGGCTCTGCCGCCCCCAATTCCAACGCTATTTATTCCCTTTCATCACGGAAAAAATCAAGAGAGAAGAGTTCATCGCGTTTCACGATCCAGAGGCGCCGCCACATCCCGTTCTTGCCCTGGAGGGCAGATCTGGAGTCCGTTTTGGGCTCCGGATCAAGGAGATCGTCGCCATCGTCATCATTAACCTTCTTCCCTCTCCAATTCCATGAAGCTCTTCATCGTTCATGAGTAATTTATTCGTAGGCTCGCTGGGCGGTGATGAGTAGGATGAGATCTATCATGTAATCGAGTTAGTTTTGACGGGGATTGATCCCTAGTATCCACTATGTTCTGAGATTGATGTTGCTACTACTTTGTCATGCTTAATGCTTGTCACTAGGGCCCGAGTGCCATGAATTCAGATCTGAAATTATTACGTTGTCACCAATATATGTGTGTTTTAGATCCAATCTTGCAAGTTGTAGGTACCTACTATGTGTTATGATCCGGCAACCCCGGAGTGACAATAACCGGAACCACTCCCGGTGATGACCATAGTTTGAGGAGTTCATGTGTTCACCAAGTGCTAATGCGTTGGTCCGGTTCTTTATTAAAAGGAGATCCTTAATATCCCGTAGTATCCATTTGGACCCCGCTGCCACGGGAGGGATGGACAATAGATGTCATGCAAGTTCTTTTCCCTAAGCACGTATGACTACACACGGAATGCATGCCTACATCACATTGACGAACGGGAGCTAGCCACATATCTCTCCATGTTATAACTGTTGCATGATGAATGTCATCCAACAAATCACCGATCCATTGCCTACGAGTTTGTCCCACTGCCATTGTTACTTGCTTTGCTCTACTGTTGTTACTACTGTTGTTGCTACTGTTACTTGATGATACTGTTACTTGCTTTGTCCTAATGCTGTTGCCACTATAGTTGCTACTACTGTTACTTGCTTTGCCGTTACTACTGTTGCTGCTACTGTTACTTGCCACTGTTGTTACTCGTTACACTGCTACTACCTGCTACAATTCTTTTCTAGCGCCATTGATACTTTAGTTAGGAATAATCTGCCGTCAACAGATTCTTTCCTAGCACCGTTGCTATCATACTACCTTTGCTGCTTATATCCTGCTTGCAGATACTAATCTTTCAGGTGTGGTTGAGCCGACAACTCAACTGCTAATACTGGAGAATATCCTTTCACTCCCATCGTGTCGAACCAACAAATTTGTGTTGAATACTCTACCCTCGAAAACTGCCGCGATCCCACACGCTGGTGGGGCATTGGAAGACAATTGCTAATTGTTGAGCAACTGGAAGTAGGGCACCGCCCAAGATGGACGCCACTGCCCTGGCCTCCTGGAACTCCCCAGCCCGTCGTCCTGCCTGTCTTCATCCCTCCTCCTGGGTGGCGGAGGCAACGGGGGCAGACCTCCGGAGGGCGAGCCTCATGAGGCTGACCGCGTCATTGACTCTCCTGAGGGTTATCACGCCAGAGGTTCTCCTGAGGCTCACCACGCTAGTGGTCCTCCTAAGGATATTCACGCCATCCCTAACGTGGCTCACGGTCATCCCAGCGGCCCCCATTGCGGCCTCCTCTGCACACGGGGCTTCTGTTGAACTGTCTGGGGCGCCTGTTGAAGTGCTCGGCACGGACCAGACGGAGTTCTTGACACTCATAGGTATCATGGCCGATGGTGCCACGAAAGATGCACGTCGGCCCCCCTCCAGAAGGCGCTCTCCCTCTCGGACATGCTTCGCCTTGGGCTCGGCGGCGAGCACCACCGGGCCTTACGCTTCACCTCCTTGGCTTTGGCTTTCTTCTCTTCTGGGTCCGCCGCCTGGGGCCCAAGGAGCGACAGGCGTCCTTCTTCATCCTTGGCGCATTTGCTTGCCAAGTTGAACATCTCGCCTGCGGTTCTCATTTCATCATTCATGGCGAGCTCTTCCATCATCTCTAGGTCGGTGTCCGTCGGAGAAAGCCGAGATGACGGCTTCGTCCGACGCCTTGGGGATCTTGAGGTGCATGACCGTGAAGCGTTGTATGAACTTGTGCACGGTCTCTCCCTCCTGCTGCTTGAAGCGCCGCAAGTCATTCACGGTGGGGGAGCGGTCATGGGTGCCCTGGAAGTTGGTGATGAAGCGCTCGAGCAGGTCGTCACAGGAGGTGATGGACGCCTTCGGGAGGTTGAGGAGCCAAGAGAGTGTGCCGCCCTTGAGCGCCATTGGGAACCAACACGCGATGATTTTGTCGCCTCCTCCAGCCGCCCTCATGCTCAGCGTGTAGAGTTATAGGAACTCAGCCAGGTCTTGAGTGCCATCATAACAAGAGGGCAGGTCGGGATTGAACTTGCAGGGCCATGCAGCGGGGTAGAGCTCGGGGGCGATAGCGAGGCACCCCACCGGTCCAACGGGTGCGGTACGTGCGGGGGCCACCGGGTCTTGTCGATCCACGGGGTCTACTTCGAGTGGGGTATGCTCACGACGCGGGATTTGTAGCGCCAGGGGCTGATGACGAGTTTATGGAACTATACTCCTCGCCCCTCGTTGGTTACCCCAACTAGAAGGTTGAGATGTAGTCAGCAGCAGATTTCCCTTACACGGGGATTGTAAGGTTTATCAAACCAGGAGGACTCCAAGGATCAACGAGTAGGTGTCTGCTGCTCTGGCGCTAGCAGAAGACGTGGACATGCACACACAACAAATAACTTTGCTCCCAACGAGTTCAGAGAGGTTGTCAATCTCTTCGGCCTTGTCGTTTGCAAAGGATCAAACACAAGCGGGGATAGCGATGGTGATTGCAACAGAAAAGGAAATAAAAGCAGTAAATGGTGGAGGTGTAAACAATGGTGGAAATATGGACCAGAGTGCCATGATGTTCACTAGTGATGTCTCTCTCCGAAAAGATGATAAACAACTATGCTCGGTAAACAAATTACAGCTGGGCAATTGACATAATTATAAACGCACCGCAATGCTAATCATGCTACAAGAAAGTTAGGGGCTCATAAGTATGGGCAGCATGCCAAGACAAGTAGACCGTTTATGCATCAGCATCTACTCACTAATAATCCACCTTGAGATATCTATCCAGAACATCTCGCTGGTATTGAGTTGCGAGCCCCACCCAAAGTGTAAACTCAAAGCAACGGACAACTTCATTAACAAACTTTGCGTAAGGTAAACGATCCTTGCAGTCGTGGTTACAAGCACCGTTGTTTTCTCCCTGGTGGCAACAGCACATCCCCTAGTCTCATGTTTGTGTCACTCAAGCTAGACATGACGGGGCAAGAACCCACAATCATGCATAACGCTCCCTCTTGGAGTTACAATCTACTACTTGGCCAAAGCAATATAAAGCAACAGAGAACATGCATGAATTACTCAAGAACAAAATATAGAAGGAGAACCAAATATATAACTCATCACAATCTGAACATAATCTCATAATCCATCGGATCCCAGCAAACTCAGCATAGCAACAGTAGGTAAATTACATAGATGCCTTGATCATGTAGGGCAGCTCACAAGGTCTAAGCATTGAAGTGCAATATTGGAGAGAAGACATCACATATCTACTGGTCATGGACCCATGGTCCAAGGAGGACTACTCATGGCACGTCCGGGAAGCGTCCCTGGTGGTGGAGAAGCTCCAGGAGGTCAATCCTCTCTCCGGCAGGGTGCCGGGAGGAGGTCTCCTGGCGCTCCCGATCTCGGAAGCGCTACGGCGGCGGAACCGTGGTGAAATTCGCGATGCGGGATATATCTTTAGGGGTTTCGCTTCGAGGAGTAAATATAGGCCAAAGAAGGGCGCCAGGGGGTCGACCCGCCACCCAGGCGACCTGGTGGCGTGGCGAGGAGGGGCCCCGCGCCAGGTGGCTGCCTGGGCGAGGCCTGGCCACCCTCTGGCCCACCTTGGTGCTTCTTGAAGCCGCCGCCACGCTGACTTTTATATATTTTTCTTGGGATTTTTCGGGCTCTGAAAATTGGGGTAAAGTCCATGCATTTAAAAGACACCAGCAGACAGAAACTGGCATTGGGTGCACTGAGTTAGTAGGTTAATCCAAATATGTGTAAAAAGGTATGAAAGTGTACAAAACACATAACAATGTCACACAAAAGAGCATGGAACAAACAGAAATTATAGATTCGTTTGGGACGTATCAACATCCCCAATCTTAATTCCTGCTTGTCCTCGAGTAGGTAAATGATAACACAAATAATTTCTGTGGTGACATGCTAACACACATATAAGAACTTCAAAGTAAAGCAAGTAAGATATGCAGTTCAAGTAAAGACAATAACAAGCAAGAGTCTATATCTAGTATTGAAATTAGCAAAGTAAGAACATAAAGGTGCAAGAGCTCTTTGTCTGTGGCTTGAATGTCTCCAAATGGTGTTTGCCTGCAAGAAGTGGGAGATGGGTTTAGAGCATAAAAATACAATATAGTTTAATTGAGAACTCAATCTACTAAAACTTCACACTTGGTCTCCTTCGTAATCTTATTTTGACTCATCCCCAGACCACTAGTCAGGTACAAGTCAAAATGATCCTCTCCCTTTCGACTTTGAGCACTCATGCAATGGATGAGCGCGAGAAAGATATATTGGCAATTAGGATGGGAAAGAGAATAATGATGGGGAAGGAAGACAAAGAAGGTGTGAAATCCTCACATCAATGAGGACAATCATAGGCGAGAGAAAGCCAAATGATAGATATGATGTGAGGAGTAGGGATTGCCATGCAACGGATGCACATATGAGCCAAGGTAAGCTCTCCAATGGAACTAGTGGGGGTGCATCCAACTTGCTTGCTCATGAAGACCTAGAGCTCATTTGAGGAGGCTCATCATTGGAATATACAAGGCAAGTTCTATAGTGTAAGGGTCCCCACATAGTTATGCACGAATGATAATCTCTAGGGAGTACAAATATAAAAATGGAGTACGAGTGTGGATCTTTCAAAAGGAATAGTAGTGTTGCCCCCTTCTCTCTTTTCTCTCTTTCTGTTTTTTGGCCTCTTTGGCTCTTTCTATTTATCTCTTATTTGTCCTCTTTGGGTCTTTTCATGTCTCCTCTTTGGGATCTTTTCCTCACTTAAGGGCAACACTCTATATTTTACAAGAAATAAAAAAGATCTTCACACTTTATAAGAAATACTCAACATAAAGATAAATGAAAACTATCATGATGTATGCAAATGTATGCATGTGCCAGTGTAGCAGGATATGCAATGATACTAGCGCGTCATGTAGCAATAACAAGGGCAAAGCCCAACTAGCATGCGGCTCCTCGATCAAGCAAAAGCATGTATGGCATGAAGATCAAGTCATGAGATGGTGGATGTTGCATGGCAATGTATCTCGGAAGGGCTGTGGAAATGTCGTAATAGGTAGGTATGGTGGCTGTTTTGGGGAAGTATACAATGAGGCTTACGATGACAGAGCGTATCATGCCAACGGTTCGGATGCACCAGCGAAGTATGCACCAACTCTCAAGATGATAAAGGGAAATGCACGGTACCGAAGAGGCTAGCAAAATATGGATGGTGGAAATGCCAACAATCGAATACTCGCATTAGTCCGAAGGACTCATGCACTTATTAACAGTAAATCTCTATCTAGTCAGGAGATTCACAAAGAGACAAGTACCCCAAGTAGGAGTGTTTGGGGGTTTGGTTATCCTTGTGCATCCTCGACCCATGATAACGTGAGGGTACTCCATATATTCCAACCCCTCGAGAGGTTAGTGATCCATCTAGTAGCTAGAGTTCTCAACTAATTTTTTTTGTTTTTGAAAATGCACACGGATTTCCAAAAACACGACACCTGTCACTAATAGGCTCAAGCTCTTGACACCAAAAGTCCAAACATTACTCAAATCAATACCTCAAAACTATTGCAAGTTACTACTATACTTAAATAGCAACCTCAGTTACCTACTCATGCAAGACACACAACTCAGTGCAACAAGCCAACTCTCTAAACAAGATAAGCATGATAACTCAAGAGAGTTCCAAAAGCAACCTAAATAAATGCTTTTAAAAAGATAAATCATGAAAACTAAGAGCTAAGCATGACAGCAGCTATGAAGAGATAAAGAACACACAAAAACATAAGCATGAAAACCTATGTTGTGTTCTAGGGTGGAGTGGAGCGTGTTTCTCTCCCAAACAAACAAAGCTAGCGTCCAACTTGTTATGAACATCAAGCAAAACTAAAAGAAACTAAAAAAGTAAGCGGGACGCTCCAAGCATAGCACATAACATATGAAGTGATAAAATTATAGCATGGAGAAGGACGAACTGATGATTGTTGATGGAGAAGGGGATGCACGGGGGGCATCCCCAAGCTTAGGCGCTTGAGTCTCCTTGAATATTTCTTGGGGTGCATGGGGCATACCCAAGCTTGAGCGCTTGACACTCCTGGATATTCTTTCATCATCTTCCATCGTATACTGGAAAACTCCCTTGATACGAAACTCATCATAAGCTGATTAGAGTGGTTAGTGCCCATAATAAAATATATATTTTTCTCTACTGGAAATAAAGATTTTCAGGAAGAGATGTTGTTTCTCAAGATTGCCAAAAGGTTTCTGCAAAGAAAAAGCAAGCTTAAGATTTGCAAAACAATGAAAACGCAAAACAGGGCAGAATCTGGGAAAAATATACCAAGAGATAGTAAATAATTTTTTCGGGGCACTTCTACTACTCAAATGAAAAAACTCAGAATAGACGCCGGAAAGGCAGTTATATAGAGCGTACTGTCAAAAACATTCAGATCAGAAAGATGATCTCGTGATGTTTGGCTAATTCTTTTGTCAAGCACACAGAATCTGTTTCTGGACAGTATGTCACAACTTTTGAACTTTCTTGCAATGAGAGGCAAAAACTTGGCACAAAGCTTGAAAATAAAGATATAATGATGTCGCTACAGTAGTAACAAACATCAAGACCACTAAAAATGAAAGTAAAAACAAATTGGATTGCCTCCCAACAAGCGCTTTATTTTATGCCTTTGATCTAGGCATGATGCAAAAAAGAAGGATCAAAATTCAGCAAAGTCATCAGAATCATCAAAACCTTCAAACGGATCCTCAACAAGTTCATCCTTATTTTTCCTAGGGAACGGGTATGTACCTTTCGCTTTCCCACGTAAGCGTATGTGTCCTTTACCTATATCAATGAAGCCTTTCATGGCTCGGAGGAAGTCCCTTCCAAGCACTATGTTTCCTTGGTTTGGCTTCATGATGAAGAAATCAACCGTTGCATTCCTTTTAAAGAATGTATCCTGGACATCTTTTACATTTCCCTGGATCTCAGAAATATCCCCATTAGCATGTTCATGATAAGATGAAAAATTGTCCATGTTTAAAAGGCTTAGAGAATCATAAACAACTTTTGGCATTTTAGAAACCATGGATCCAATATCACAATAAGCAAGGAAGTCTTGGTTAGAGATGCTAATTCTAACAAAAGGCTCCCAGTCATCATCTATTTTCAAAATCTTTTTCTTATCAACCATGGGTTTCTCTCTTTCCCTCAAGTCTAGAGCATCTATTCTTCTTTCAATGCTAGCAAGTCTATCTATAATAGTGTCAAATCCATGATCATAAACAAAGTAATTAGATAGATCATGTATAATATCAAGATCTCTAGCCTCATCACACTCTAAAAAATCTCCTTCAGCAATAATATCAAGAGAGTGTTTACACCACCTTAAAAGACCATGATAAAAATTTCCAAGCACAACTTTGGTAGGCATCCAAGGCATAATTCTTTTATGTGCTTCAGAAATTCTATCTCAAGCCTTCTTCATATTTTCTCCATTCCTTTGATGGAAATCTAGGACCTCAGATTCCCTCGAAGCACCAAATCCTAACATGCTTGACTAAGCAGAAAGGAGAACTAAAAGCAAATAACCAATTTCTTTTGTAGTTTTTGGTATTAGGCTCTAAAGAAAAAACTAGAAAGCAAACAAACAAGACTAAAAAGCACACGTAAAAGATAGTGTGCAACTGCCCTAACTTCAAGACTGGAGTCCCCGACAACGGCGCCGGAAATTTGCTTGATGACGAGTTCATAGAACTATACTCCACGCCCCTTGTTGGTTACCCCAAGTGGAAGGTTGAGATGTAGTCAGCAGCAGACTTCCCTCACACGGGGATTGTAAGGTTTATCGAACCAGGAGGACTCCAAGGATCAACAAGTAGGTGTGTGCTGCTCTAGGCTAGCAGAAGACATGGACCTGCACACACAGCAAATAACTTTGCTCCCAACGAGTTCAAAGAGGTTGTCAATCTCTCCAGCATTGTCGTTTGCAAAGGATCAAACACAAGCGGGAATAGCGATAGTGATTGCAACGGAAAAGTAAATAAACACAGTAAATGGTGGAGGTGTAAACAATGGTGGTAATATGGACCAGAGTCCCATGATGTTCACTAGTGATGTCTCTCTCCCAAAAGACGATAAACAACTACGATGGGTAAACAAATTACAGCTGGGCAATCGGCAGAATTATAAACGCACCACAATGCTAATCATGATACAAGAAAGTTAGAGGCTCAAAAGTAATAGGCAGTACGCCAAGACAAGTAGACCGTTTATCCATCAACATCTACTCTCTAATCATCCACCTTGAGATATCTATCTAGAACATCTCGCTGGTATTAAGTTGCAAGCCCCACCCAAAGTGTAAACTCAAAGCAATAGACAACATCACTGACAAACTTTGTGTAAGGTAAACAATCCTTGCAACCGTGGTTAGAAACACCGTTGTTTTCTCCCTGGTGGCAATAGCACATCCCCTAGTCTCATGTTTCTGTCTCTCAAGCTAGACATCAGGGGGCATCAACCCACAATCATGCATAACGCTCCCTCTTGGAGTTACAATCTACTACTTGGCCAAAGCAATATAAAGCAACGGAGAACATGCATGAATTACTCAAGAACAAAATATAAAAGGAGAACCAAATATATAACTCATCACAATCTGAACATAATCTCATAATCCATCAGATCCCAGCAAACTCAGTATAGCAACAGCAGGTAAATTACATAGATGCCTTGATCATGTAGGGCAACTCACAAGTGCTAAGCATTGAAGCACAAGATTGGAGAGAAGACATCACATAGCTACTGGTCGTGGACCCGTGGTCCAAGGAGGACTACTCACGGCACGTTCGGGAAGCGTCCATGGTGGTGGAGAAGCTCCCGGAGGTCAATCCTCCCTCCGACAGGGTGCCGGGAAGAGGTCTCCTAGCGCCCCCGATCTCGGAAGCGCTACGGCGGCAGAACGGTGGTGAAATTCGTGATGCAGGATATATCTTTAGGGTTTTCGCTTCGAGAAGTAAATATAGGCCAAAGGAGGGCGCCCGGGGGTGGACCCTCCACCCAGGCGACCTGGAGGCGCGGCCAGGAGGGGGCCCGCGCCAGGTGGCCACCTGGGTGAGGCGTGGCTCCCCTCTGGCCCAACTTGGTGCTTCCTGAATCCTCCGTCACACTGATTTTTATATGTTTTTCTTGGGATTTTTCGGGCTCTGAAAATTGGGGTGAAGTCCCTGCAATTAAAAGACATCAGCAGATAGAAACTAGCACTGGGTGCACTGAGTTAGTAGGTTAGTCCAAATAAGTGTTAAAAGGAATGAAAGTGTAGCAAAACACATAACAATGTCACCCAAAAGAGCATGGAACAAACAGAAATTATAGATACATTTGGGACATATCACGGGCGTGCATACATTGGCGCAGGGGCGGGGAATCATCTGGCAGCTTGATTCACCTCCAGGCCCCGCCCTGGGTTCACGAGGCCGGGCGCGGGGGCGTGCTTCTTGCCTGGGCTCGGGATTCGCGACACGCCGCGGGGGTGGGGACGGCGTGTCTTGTTCCTCGTTGTTCGCCAGGGACGGCTGGGGTCGGAGCGAGTAGGAGAGCGCCGCTGAATCACCGGCGGCGGCGATGAGCTCCTCGCTGCGCTGGAGCCAGTCGTCGTGGTGGTCAGGAGCAGGCCGATAACGGAGAATCTTACTGGCCATGGCAAGCGCATGCCAGCCGCGGGGCATCTCTGGCTGGTCACGCGATGTCGATCCCGAAGGCATGGCGAGTGATGGAGTGGTGGTGCGGCCGTCGACTGGCTCGGTCATCGGCTAGGAGGAGCCTTGTTGCTCCTGAACTTTGGGACTGGTGGCAACGTTCACCACGAGTGACGGTGATTGGTGTGCGCTGGCGGCACCGACGGGCGCGGTCTGGGTGATGCGGGTGGCGCGGCGCTCTGCGCAAACCCGGCGAGCGTCAGCCATCGGAGCCGTGGAGCTTGGTGAAGACGGAGCTATGGAGGAAACCTCGACAGGCCCCTACCTGGCGCGCCAAATGTCGGATTTTCGACTCCGCAAAACCCTAAGGATTCGAACACTCAGGCGTGTACGAAGGTCTCTCCCTGCTCAGCCTCACCTAGCCCACTACTCGATGGAAACGGCGAAGGACTCACTCGATGGCGAGGGTAGCATAGGACACAGCAGTTTACCGAGGTTCGGGCCGCGGAGAAGCGTAAATCCCTACTCATGCTTTTTGTCTATTGCCTCTCGCGGAGGTGGTGGATGAACTAGTACAGTGCTCTCGAGCCTCCGGAGGCCAAGTGGCTAGGTGTCTTGTTCTACCGTTTGAATGAACCCCCCCCCCTCTCAAGTATCCTACTCTCTCTATTTATAGCGGAGGCCCGGGTCCTCTTCCCTCATAGCTTCGGCGGGAAGGGATCCCACAGCGGCCAATTTTGAAGGGGAATAGGGGAACATGCTCCCCTGCCCAAAGGTGGTCTTCGCTTGCAAAGTAACTGTCCGCGCCATCAGAGACGGGCCCGAGGATGACGTTTTCCCTACTGGCGGGCGGTGGTGGTTTCGTTGCATGAGAAGGGAAACCTTTCGAAGATGCCTTTGGAACCCTTGTATGCTACCGCCTCCTTTGTACGAAAGGGGAAACTACCCTGTCCTGCCATCTGCTGCTCGCCTGTCCTTTCCTGGCGTCACCCTTGACCCCTGAGGCCCGGCCTTGCCTTGGAATATCCGCCGCTTCGAAGGGGTCCTGAGGAGGTCCCATGTGGGTCTTGATGTCGCTCTTCCTCTCGAGGCTTGGCCCCTCATGAGGGCCTTGTCCAAGGTGGTGATGTTCCAATTGATCTTGGGTCGGTGAGGTGGGTCGGCCCTGGGCCACAGGCAGACAGGTCTGGGTACCCCCATCCCCGGAATGCTAACATACATCATTATGTCGGCGTCACGCCGGCTCGCTCAATCGCACAAAGGATGTGCCCGAGCCGTCGCCACCGCAGCCTGGTCTATATGAGATATCTCAAAAGCTTTTTGGTGTTCATCCATGAAAAATACGAGGTGCTATCCACCTTATTTATTTTTTTAGTATAACTTTTTTTGAGAACAATTACTTTGTCCATGATTATTTTCTGCGCAGGACAAGTGCTCACTACAAAGGTGATATAATATTGTGGATATGGAGCTCGCGTTAATCACGCGCTGGCATCCATCCACGCTACATCAACCCGAGGCGGCCAATTCGCCGTCTACGCCGGTTTACAAACGGTGTGGTCAATTAGCCGTCCACACCGGTTTCCAACGTAGTGATCGACTCGCCATCAGCCTCGGCTTACAATGACGCAGCCAACTCTCATGTCCGCGCGACCAAGACAATTTACAATGACGCGGCCAATTCTCACGTCCGCGCGACCAAGACGGCTTACAATGACGCAGCCAACTCTCACGTTCGTGCGACCAAGATGGCTTACAATGACGCGGCCAACTCTCATGTCCACGCGACCAAGAGGACTTACAATGCCGCGACCGATTCTCGCGTCCGTGCCAAATCATCGGACACCTCTCACATTGAAAAACAACCCATCGGTGCAGTGCTCGCATGTACGAGCAGCCCAACGGACCTGCGTAAGACACGGCCCCCACGATCCGGACAACAACAACCCATCGGTGCAGTGCTCACCTATGCGAGCCGCCCAACAGACGCGCACAAGACATTGCCCTCGCAGTCCGGATGACATCAACATATCGGTGTAGTGCTCGCTTATAGGAGCCGCCCAACAGACGCGTGCAAGCCGCCATCCCCATGGTCCGTTTTCCATCAACATATCGATGTAGTGCTCGCATATACGAGCCGCCCAACGGACGCATGCAAGACGCCTTTGCGGCCCGTCTCCCCCAACAACATTGGAGCAAAGGAAAAATGACATTCATGTCTTACACAAAATCATCAAAACACGGACCAACTCCCATTCGTGTCGGTTTTCTCAATGGATATACACATTGCCTAATACTATCTACTTCAACATATCAGAAGTAATAGGAGCGTTTGTCATGAAGGAAACATCCCTGGTGAAGTTACAAATTAAGCCGGCCATCGTTGAGCGGTAATTCAAAGCAAGTGGCAAGGAAAAAGAAAAATGGCCCTGGGCGAGCCAGGAGAGCCGGACTATCTAAGAATTAAGCATGGGCCAAGAGGCATATACGCTTAATTTGGCCACGATATTTGCCAAAGACATATGATGAGCGCCACAAAGATCATCAGCTCACTATGTCGTCTCCAATTTGGATAAAGTCCATCATTCAGTCGTCAACCTTATGCCGACTTATGTCACAATCAAGTATGGAGACTCCCAAGCCGCCTCCTTGAGTTGACTTAAGACTCGGGGGCTACACAAACATGGCTCGGCAGATTCAAACGGGCTGAATAATTTAAGAATCTCGGGTCATTACAGGAAAGTTAAGCCGGTCCTAGGGGTTGTTTCCTCATTCGGTGGAGATCTAAAGTCGCCCAAGAGGACGAGCCACCATGATGCGACTGTTCAAACATGGGTGCACTGCCTCGTTGGCGAGTGATTTTAGAGTCGCCCAAGAGGTTGAGCCGCCATGATGTGGCCATTCAAACATGGATGCTAAACAATGCCAAAGAGGATGAGATGCCGTGACACACCGTCCAAACATAGGTGTTATGAGCCAACAAGGATAAGTTGCCATGATGCATGTTTCAAACATAGGCGCCAATTGTGGTCAGGAGTATCAAGCCGGCTTATCTGGGGCTACTAGTCCCCAGATTGTTTGGCAGTAATAGCATTGTCTTCTGCAATCCTATGCGTGGCTTTTTCCTAATCATAGGTCACTTGGGGCTTATAACTCACTATGTTTAGCTTTCTCACCCTCTTGGTCTGCGAAAAATTATCGCATTACAATGGTTATACTAGACTGTATGTTTGTGTGACTCCCCTTATTGGCCCTGTGTACTCTTGGCGATTCAATACATTGTGGACCCTGATTTGTCAAGGTTAAAACATTGAGGTGTCGTGTGAGAGCCAACATATGGAAAATAGACAAACCATGGCTTCATGGAACCCGATTCACTGAAGCCTCACTTGAGCCTAATCCGCCAGTCTAAATTATAAAGGGTTATTGCAAAACACTATCTTAGGGTATGATTAGAGCCTTGCAAGCTCGTCTCCCAGTTGTGTCTCACTGAGACGGCTTATTCAAAATAACTTGATGCCATAATATGGTATAACCTTTTTCAAAAAACCGGCATTGTTCTATCATATACATGCATCATCTTGCATTGCATCATGCATCATACATACATATCATGTCGGTCTTCAAACCGGGTCAAAGCGTAATCTTTTGCACGAGCAAATAAATCTATGATAGCTAATGTGGCTGGATTTTCATCATGGTTTATCATAACCAGTGTTAAGTGATTGGGGCTTTTTCGGAAGAATTGACTATTTTCGAAGAGCCGCCCTATCACATATAATGTCGGGTCATCTAATTGACTGGCTCTTGGATTTCTTCAACTTGTGATGTGTAGTAAACTACAACACTTGTGGATTTTTTCAAACATATATTTGTCGGGTTACATTGCAACCACGGTCAAGGATTTCTTTCATCACAAAGGCATCATCAGTTCATAGAGTGGATTGATACGTCTCCAACGTATCTATAATTTTTTATGGTTTCATGCTATTATCTTGTCAAACTTAGGATCTTTTGCATGCCTTTTATATATTTTTTGGGACTAACTTATTAACTCAGTGCCAAGTGTCAGTTCCTGTTTTTTTTCATGTTTTTGACCCCTCTCAGAGGAGATTTTGAAACGGAGTCCGAACGGAAGAAAATCCCCGAAAATATTTTTTCCGGAACGGAAGAAGATCGGGAAGCTTGGGAGCCAAGGCAGGGGAGCCTCAGGGGCCCCACAAGCCCCCACCCCGCAGCCAGGGGGGTAGGCCGCGCCACCCAGGCTTGTGGGCCCCTGAGCGCCCCCTGGCCTAGGGGTTGCGCCTATAAATTCCCTAAAAATCCCAAAAAAATCAGGAGATCATTGAAAACACTTTTCCGCCGCCGCAAGCTTCTGTCTCCGCAAGATACCATCTGGGGCACGTTCTGGGGCACGTTCTGGTGCCCTGTCGGAGGGGGATTCGGACACGGAGGGCTTCTCCATCAACACCATGACCTCTCCGATGATGTGTGAGTAGTTCACCATAGACCTACGGGTACATAGCTAGTAACTAGATGGCTTCTTCTCTCTCTTGGATCTTCAATACAAAGTTCTCCATGATCTTCATGGAGATCTATCCGATGTAATCTTCTTCTGCGGTGTGTTTGTCGAGATCCGATGAATTGTGGATTTATGATCAGATTATCTATGAATCTTATTTGAGTTTCTTCTGATCTCTCTTATGCATGATTTCATATCCTTGTAATTCTCTTCGGGTTGTGGGTTTTGTTTGGCCAACTAGATCTATGATTCTTGCAATGGTAGAAGTGCTTGTTTTTGGGTTCATACCGTGCGGTGACCTCACCAAGTGATAGAAGGGGTAGCGAGGCACGCATCGTGTTGTTGCCATCAATGGTAAAAAGATGGGGTTTTCATCATTGGTTTGAGATTATCCCTCTACATCATGTCATCTTGCTTAAGGCGTTACTCTGTTCGTCGTGAACTCAATACACTACATGCATGCTGGATAGCGGTCAATGTGTGGAGTAATAGTAGTAAATGCAGAAAGTATCGGTCTACTTGTCTCGGACGTGATGCTTATATGTATGATCATTGCCTTAGATGTCTTCATGACTTTGCGCGGTTCTATCACTTGCTCGACAGTAATTTGTTCACCCACCGTGATATTTGCTATTATGAGAGAAGCCTCTACTAAACACTATGCCCCCAGGGTCTACTCACACCATATTTTCAACCTTACACTTTTTACTTCGTTGCACTTTCCGCCTTCAGATCTCACTTTGCAAACAATCTTGAAGGGATTGACAACCCCTTTGAAGCGTTGGGTGCAAGCTTGTTTGTGTTTGCGCAGGTACTCTAGACTTGACAAGGCCCTCCTTCTGGATCGATACCTTGGTTCTCAAACTGAGGGAAATACTTACTGCTCCTGTGCTGCATCGCCCTTTCCTCTTCAAGGGAAAAACCGACGCAAACCAGAGAAGTAACAAGAAGAATTCCTAGCGCCAAAGAAGAACTTTTGTTGCCGCAGGAGAAGAATTTTTGGCGCCGTTGCCGGGGAGGAAGATCAAGTCAAGGACTCATCCAAGTAGGTGTCGCAAACTCATCTCTTGCATTTACTTTGTTTGCGAGTTGCCTCTCGTTTTCCTCTCCCCCACTTCACCAATTTGCCTTTTTTTTGTTTGCCTTTTTTTGTTCGCCTTTTTCTCGCATGCTCTTTGTGTGCTTGCCCGCTTGCCTGCCTGCTAAAACCCGAATGGCCCAACCAAGGGATTTTGATGCTCACTATGCGAAGTTAGAAGAGATTTAAACTAGTGTTTAAGCCTTCATGTCTACACAGTTCGAATACAGCAGTTACTTTCATAGAGAGCTGAAGGAGCAAAATTCTTTTCTGGCTTTTATGAGTAGAGAAGTTGATGATATGGCCAAAGAATTCCTTGCGCTAAATCCTCAGTTTGCTCGTCTTGAAAAGTTGGTAAGCCATATTTTTGATAAGCAGGCTACTTTAGTCAATAAAATGGCTGCTAAACCTGAAACTCGTGATGAGAATCATGAAGATCTTAAAGTGCTTGGTGTGACTCCCATTGAATCTTTTTTTTCTTCTCTCAAACCTAATGATTATGTGGCTGGATATGAATCCACTTTGGTTGAGAAGTGCCCCAATGATTCAGAGTCCATCTATCTTGATGCTAAAAGCATTGAAAGTGGAGTAGAAGATCTTAAAACTTTGAGTAGTAATGAAATTACTACCGTGGATTTCAAGGAATTCAATTATGATCGTTGCTCGTTGATTGAATGCATTTCTTTGATGCAATCCATGTTAAACTCTCCACACGCTTATAGCCAAAACAAGGCCTTTACCGATCATTCCATCGAAGCTATGATAAAATCTCTTGAAGAGAAACTTGAATTGGAAGTCTCTATCCCTAGAAAGCTTCATGATGAGTCGGAACCTACCATCAAAATCAAAACCAAAAACTATGAGTGCAAAGCTTTGTGTGATTTGGGCGCTAGTGTTTCTGCAATTCCAAAGTCTTTATGTGATGTTCTTGGTTTAATTGAGATGGAAGAGTGTTCTCTTAATTTGCATCTTGCTGATTCTACTGTCAAGAAACCCATGGGAAGGATCAATGATGTTCTTATTGTTGCAAATAGGAACTATGTACCCGTGGATTTCATTGTGCTTGACATTGATTGCAATCCTACATGCCCTATTATTCTTGGTAGACCTTTCCTAAGGACTATCGGTGCTATCATCGATATGAAGGAAGGGAATATTAGATTTCAATTTACTTTAAGGAAGGGCATGGAACACTTTCCTAGAAAGAAAATAAGATTGCGTTATGAATCCATGATGAGGGCCACTTATGGTTTGAGCACCAAAGACGACGATACGTGATTCTATCGCTTTTATGCCTAGCTAAGGGCGTTAAACAATAGCGCTTGTTGGGAGGCAACCCAATGAATTTATCTTTTTTCTTTCTGTTTTGTTGTGTATACACCATCAAAATTCTGTTGTGATTGTGTTTTTTGTGTTTCTTTTTGTGTTTGAGCCAAGCAAAACCTTTATGACTAGTCTTGGTAATGGTTGTTTGATCCTGCTGGAAAAAGACAGAAACTTTTCACTCACGAGATGATTTTTTGTTTTTATTCAGAAAGAGATTTTGAGTTGATTATTTTTTCTGCTGGTTGATATGTTTTCTTCCCAGGCCATCGTAATTGTTCAGATTTTTTGAGGTATCAGAAGTATACAAAGTATACAGATTGCTACAGACTGGTCTGTTTTTGACAGATTCTGTTTTTGTTGAGTTGGTTGCATGTTTTGATGAAACTATGGTTAGTATCAGGGGGTACTAGCCATGGAAAAGTGAGAATACAGTAGCCCAACACCAATATAGATGGAATTCAAGTTTTCTACAGTACCAAAAGAAGTGGTAGTTTGTTTTCTTGTACTAACGTTATCACGAGTTTCTGTTTAAGTTTTGTGTTGTGAAGTTTTCAAGTTTTGGGTGATGTTCTCATGGACGATGAGATAAGGAGTGGAAAGAGCTCAAGCTTGGGGATGCCCAAGGCATCATAAGCCAAATTGAAGGACACCAAAAATCCTAAGCTTGGGGATGCCCCGGGAAGGCATCCCATCTTTCATCTTCAATCCATCGGTAACATTACTTGGAGCTATATTTTTATTCACCACATGATATGTGTTTTGCTTGGAGAATCTTGTATCATAGGAGTCTTTTCTTTTTGTTATGTCACAATCATCCTTGCTGCACACCTTTTGAGAGAGAGATACATGCACTCATCGTGATTTTGCTAGAATGCTCATAGTGCTTCACTTATATCTTTTGAGCTAGATACTTTTGCTCTAGTGCTTCACTTATATCTTTTAGAGCACGGCGGTGCGTGATTTGTTAGTTGGCTTATGCTATGAAAGTAGTCCCAAAAGTGATAGATAACCAAAGAGGATGCAAAAACCTCCATCTTCATGTGCATTGAGTAGAAAGATAAGTTTCGATTCCTCTCAATTAGTTTTGAGACATGGATTCGGTAATATTGAGAGCTATGTTAGTAGGGTGTTGTGAATATAGAGATACTTGTGTTGAAGTTAGTGATTCCCGTAGCATGCACGTATGGTGAACCGCTACGTTAGGAAGTCGGAGCATAATTGATCTATTGATTGTCATCCTTTGTGTTGAGGTCGGGATCGCGTGATGGTTAATACCTACCAACCGTTCCCCTCGGAGTATGCGTTTAGCACTTTGTTTCGATTACTAATAAAAACTTCCGCAACAAGTATTTGAGTTCTTCATGACTAATGTGAGCCCATGGTATAGATGCACTTTCACCTTTCCACCATTGCTAGCCTCTCTAGTGCCGCGCAATTCTCGCCGGTGCACAAACCCACCAAATTCCTTCCTCAAAACAGCCACCATACCTACCTACTATGGCATTTTCATAGCCATTCCGAGATATATTGCCATGCAACTCCCACCGTTTCGTCTCATGACTTGTGCTGTCACTCTCATATTGCCATTGCATGATCATAAGATAGCTAACGAGATGTTTCAACGTCATACGCCATGCTAGATAGTTGCACATCCCGGTACAC